>NC_047511.1:37222103-38455895 GCF_902827115.2 Pseudochaenichthys georgianus | reverse complement strand
TTTTTCCCTCATGCATGTTTTAGATTTTTTTCCTTTCCTCTGGTATCCGTGTGTGAGGGTGATTGTGTGATTGGCCGTGGGGATGACGGGTTCCCTGTGCAGCATAGAGATCCTCCTCAGATGGACGCACGGCAGGACTCTGAGATGCTGAGAAATTAAATGCAGGAAAACCAAACAAAATCAATGCAGTGACGAGGAGGAGAGCTGACTTTGACTCAAAGCTTCTCAGGATACTCCTCCACTGACTGTCAGCGCATCCCTCTTGAGTCTTTGAGGGTGAAGGAGTCGAAGCAGTTTCACAGCATGTCAAAGCACTGAAGGGAAGAGGTGGAGAACTAGTAACTGTTTGTTTACAATATTTACCATGTTTCCCCTGCACAGAGAGAGAGACCAGAGGAAGGCAGCAGGAAGAATAGAAGGAGGGAAGTGTACATGAGCGATAGAGAGGGAGAGAGAGAGCGAGCATTAGAGAGAGAGAGAGAGAGAGAGAGAGAGAGAAGGAGAGAAGGAGAGAGAGCAGCGCTGCAGTAGCATCCCACAGCAGACGGCTGAGGACTGCCGGTGTGTGTGTGTGTGTGTGTGTGTGTGTGACTGCACTGCTGAAGAGGAGGAGGAGGAGGCAGAGGGAGAGCAGACTCTGCGGGGCCGTACAGGAACACAGAGCAGCGGCAGCGCCACTGTTGGCCGGCATCAGGAACAAGTCCCCGCGCTGTCGCCCCGCACGCCGCCGCCGAAGGATCTGGACCCGCCACCGGCGCCCAGAGCCCCACCAGCAGCGCCATGGCACAAGCCGCCAAACATCTCCGCAAGAACAAGGATTTAGAAATCCAGCTAGAGCAGGAGCGCAAAGAGAAGGAGGAGGAGAGGAACAAAAAGAGAAGTCGCTCGCGGGATAAAAAGCGCAAGGTACTGGGACAATTCACAGGTGGGGTAGTCAGGGGTGGATAATGGGGGTATGTTGGGGAGGGAGGGGGGGCAGGAAGGTTGAGACGCCCCCCCCCCCACCACCTTTCTTTCTCTGTCATGTTAAGCTGTGGGGGTCCGGGGCACACATGGAAACTCAGCCATGAGTGTGTTTCTACTGCGTGTGGACACATGTCCTGTGCATGTGGACACATGTCCTGTGCATACAGACATGGGGACGACACGCTGCATGCTCTCCTGCTGCTCTCGACTGCTTTACCTGCTTTATTGACCGTCCTGTCTAAGCCGTCTTCTAAGTATAGTGCTCTCACTGTGTCTCTGTCCCTCTTCACCTCTCTCTCGCCCTCTCTCTCTCTCCTCTTTGTTGTAACACTGCGGAACAGTGAATGAAATTCCAACACAGATGATCTAATCATCCGTGAGACGGGGAGCTGTGTGGCGTTTTAATGACTGCAGAGCAATACCTGCAGATGTGTGTCTAACTGAGAAGTCCCAACCCTCGCTGTAAACATACACCTAGCCTCCACCAGTCAGCCACTGCAGGGACTCGGCGTCCAGCTGCAGAATCCACTGTATTCCTCTGGCCTCTCGTTGGATATACACAGAGTCATTAATGAGAACGAGTCATCCGCAGATTGTGCTGTTGTACGCGTCCTCTCGCCTGCGAGCCTGCAGCGTGCCAGGCTGCCTGTAAGCCAATCTGATGCTGATGCAGTAGAGACGGTGTTAGGGACAGAAGCACAGTTTCCACTTTCCCCCAGAGGGACGGCAGGACTGAAAGGCTGGTGTAGGGATTTGTTTTATTTGTTGTGCAAAAAAGAAGAGGGGGAAAGGTATGACTCAGAAGCACCTGGGATAAAGGAGGGGTTTGCTCCTGAACTCTTTTTGAAAAGATTCATAATCGTGTCATCAAAGACACATGTAGCACCACCTTGTCTGCGATGACAGTAACCCTGTAGGTTTGTCTCCTATTCACCACCTGGAAGAGGTGTGTGTGTTTGTGTGAGGTGTGTGTGTTTGTGTGTGTGTGTGTGTGTGTGTGTGTGTGTGTGTGTGTGTGTGTGTGTGTGTGTGTGTGGTTGAGGCAGGGATAAGATTTCTGGCGAGGGAACTAATGCATCCTAACTTTGACTGAAAGTGTATGGTTTCAGAGGATCCCATATCACTTACGTAACCATGCAGCTCAAGTCTTTCAAATAACTGTCCTGACTCTCTTCCAGCTCCCCCTCCCAACCACTCTTCCTCTTTTAACACCGGCTTACAGCCATTCCTGGTTTCTGGAGCAGATGTTAATACTGAGGGAAGTCTCTCTCTCTTTCTCCAGTACCCCGTTTGCTTCCTCTCCGACGCCGGCGGCGACGTAGTCAAAGTACACAGCTTGTAATTCAGAATTGTCCCTGTATAGCATGGTGCTTAACAACACCGGTGTTACACTCGGTCGGTTGGTTTCTTTCTTTGCCACTCTTTACCTTGTCAGCGGTTCTATCAGCTGTCTTGTGTATCGACCTTTCAACTGTCCGCGCTGTGCAGGCAAGGTCAACACCTTCTCGTGACAGAGCTAAACATTGCTTTACATCGCTCACACATTAACCAGCATGCACACACACCAGTTTTTCTGTATCATTTCAGCAAACCAGGTTTTTATTGTTATTTTCCAGGGTCCCTCCTCGCCGTATCCTGTACGCTGCTGGTGTGTGTTGAGTTATTAAGTGAAGAATCGCTCCTGGCTTTGTTTATGGATCTTTTCATGACTTGTGTAATAGTTTTTTGTATACTTATGGTGGTTGATTTATGATTGCTCTTGTATTTCGGGCTGCAGGAGCACAGTGTGAGGGTGTCAGCAGGTTTCTTTTGACTGTCACCAGGTTCAGTCTTCTGTGGTCCAGTGGGTCTTGTGGCCTCTAGGGGGCTGTTGCTTTTAGAGTCTTGTTTATTAGTATTACAATTGAATTGAGCCTCTCTTAAATACACATTTGGTTTCCCTCTTTATTGATATTATCCCTTTCTATTTATGGCTAATGCATGATTTTTTTTTTGTCCATCCCTGGGGGCACAAATCTGTTTCCACTGATGAGCGTCCATATTTTTTAAAGCTCACAATTCATCACCAAAGGGTGAAAGTGCCATTTTAATTGGCTTCATGGTGTGGCGGTATTGTACAGCACAGGTCAGATGCTGAGCAGTGGCTAATGCTGTCCTCAAATTACTTGTATTGATGAGTTTGCCCCTCCTGAAAAATGAGCATTGTCAGGATGTGAACAAAGGCCTATTGTCCCAGTCAGCACCTATTTCCACCTCATTCTGAATGTGGGTTTGCGTCTGCATCTGAAGCTGCTTTAATGTGAGGTGCTCCCTGCTGAGATGTGCACTGCCGTATGAAGAGGTGTTTGTATTGTTGGTCTCGTACCAGCATGACGGATAATAAAGAATCTAATGCACTTTTTAAAAGATATTAGTTGTTCTAGGTTATGGGAAGTGCACACCTGGTATTTATGTTTTAATGTAAAACATATATCAGTCCAGGTCCTGAATATTTGATGTATTTGCCTTGGTCTTAGTGTCATGTTGGCCGTTGCTGACTCATGTTGGCAAATCAAATCTGTTTTATCACGTTTATTAATTAAACACACATATAGAAAGACTAGTAGAATGGGGAACAAGAGGAATCAAAGTATTGTTCTAAATACCTTTACTGTATGAAAATTACAATATACTGCAAATAGCTCAAATGCAACATCAAATTGCAAATTCTTGAATAAACAAGACAATTTTATTTGTTAGCTTGAAAACATTCAATTATTTCCATTGGACTCTTTCTGTTGGTTTAAAAACCAGTTACCTCCCATTCCAAATGGTTTCAAAGCTACAGTATGTGAGTACTTGTAAGCCCAGGGTGTACACTAACCCCTTTCTGGATACATGTGCACAGCAGCTTTTCTGCCTGCAACAAAATGTATTTATCTCTCGTGTCGTTTTTCTTTGTTTATTCAGAGCATGAATCTTTTTGCTGTGCAGTGTGTGTGGTGACCACGCTGTGACGTGGGAATGAATATGTATATTAACACGCAACTATTATTGTTCCAATGATTATTTTCACTGTCGATTTTCATTTGAAAGATTACTAAAGTAGGCGAAGTTTGTAACAGACGTAACCAGCAAGTATCCCAATGTTTTAAGCCTGGATTCTTTGAGTACTCCGAACATTTGGGAGCAACATAATTATACATTGAAAATAAATGAAACGGTGTGGTGGGTGGGGCAAGTCCTTCTTAACAAGAATTATATTTTTCCTATCAGGTTATTTTATATAATGTAGTCTTCTATACATGTAGTTTTATCCACACAAATAGCCAAAACTCAAAAGATTAACAGCAGTTTATTGTAAAGTTGAACACAAATAGGAGCACATGTTCCTATTGGAGGAGCTGGAAAACTAAAATGACATCAACTTACCGTTGTAGCTTTACATGTGTTCTGTGTTTGATGAAGCTGCAGCTCATCCTGCGTGCACAACCAGTTTCTGTTTAGTCAAGCTGGTTTGTTACTTGCAAGTGCACAAAGAGTTGAGGCATCGGGGGGCTGACCACTTAGTGGTGATGGTGCTCAGACTTATCAATGATAAGTCTGGTCAGGATGCACTATGGCTGCTTTGTTGCTGTATAATGCCGGGCACTCAGAGGTGTTGCCTGCAGCTTTATGTCGCAGCCTACAGGCTCTTTCTTAAGTAAAACATCTGCATCGACCCTCGGGCTCCCAAACAGCTGCATACTGTAGACCCTCGGGCTCCCAAACAGCTGCAGGACGGTGCAGCTACAGTAACATGGCGGCCAGCGCACGTTGTAACGGTGAAGGTACTATCTAAGTGCCATTTCCATCTTCTGATAGAGCAGAGGGGGCAGCAGTGGATCAGCATTCCCGCCTCGTCTGTCTGCCCTCCAAAGTCTCTTGCCCTCCAAAGTCTCTTGCCCTCTCTGCTCTATCAGCAAGCTGGGCCTTCACTGAGGTTAATGTGTCGATGTCTGACACTGATTGGTGCTGTAGATGTTGATATGTGTATGCATGTGTGTGTGACTGTGTGTTGAGTGTGCGTCCAGGTTTGGTGCAGTGCATTGGGGGCTGCAGCAGTGACTAAGCTTATCAGAGGCCACTCTCTGCTCACCTGTACCCTCATACTGTGATCAAAGTCATGCATTTTAAATCATGCTTCAGATCAAGCTGCTGGCAGATGGTATTCCATTTCACGATTGACTGCCTCTACATGTAAATAGTGTTATGGGTGCGGATCTTTGTCTCTTATCTGGAACTCGGCTTCAGTCGATATCCGTTTCAGGCTCAAGACAAATAAACCGTGACCTTTTCTCATCAGAGGGATATTGGCCGCGCTCCAAACGAGGGCTGCAACCTACACTATTCTTATTTTAAACTGACGATACTCTTTCTGATAAATGGATTCATGAACTTTCTATTGAGACCTTTTAGGAATATTTCATAGTGTTGTGGAATATGCCTATTCACTCTCTTGCTGACACTTTGATGAGAAGATCAATACTACTTTAGCTGCCGGGCTACTTCTTGGCCGAAGCAACTACTTCCTGGAGACTAATGGTTGCCTGGCTACCTCACCATGAGGACCGAAAAACAGGAAGTCGCTGCTCCCGGCACAACCAGCCAGTTGTCGTTTTTAAACATGGTTATCTCTTCAGATTAAATTAACAAGATGTACTGTGTTAATCAGCACACTTTAGAGGTGATGGTGGGAAGATGTTGTTACCTCTGGAAGGAGCCAGGCTAGCCGTTTCATCCTGTTTTCAACCTCCAGGGAGTAAAGTGGGAAACCTCATTTCTCGACATTTGCATATTCAAACATCAGGGTTTCTCAAACGTATCACTGTGGTCTGATTTCATTCAAGGTCAGAAGACTGGAAAAATTGGTGATAAAAAAATAACGTAATCCGCTACTAGTCATTGAATGAATTAGTCACATGACATCTCCTCTGATTGGGCCAGCACAACAATAAGGCAGGCCGCAGAAAAATGAAAAAACATTAAACTTCATAACTTATTGTATTAATAACATGAACTATGGGCTGAGTCCGGGTAGACTTGCTGTTACTTTGAGAGGCCTTAATGTTTATGCATTTTTTTTTTAATGCTGGGGTTGAATGTCGAAAACCCATAGAAGACAGAAAGTATGATGGTTACTAAAAAGTAGCTTATTTCAAAACTTGTGAGGAGGATCTTTTAAAGTAGGGCAGACCCCTCCCCCCCACCACCCTTCCCTTACTGGTCTACAAGACCACTCTGTGCCAACCCCTGCTCCACACACTCAGGTGTGTGTTGTTGTAAAATGTATTTACTTTAAATTCTGTCTTTTACGCCTCTGCACTTTGGGTTTAATGGAGCCGGTATGGAGTGGCCGTATTACTTTCCTATAAATAATTTTCAGATGAGTTCAATTGTTAAGATTATAAGTCTTTGTAAAGATAGTAATGGGTGTTAGTGTGTGGCCCTGTGGAACCCCTTAGACAAATGACTCAGCAGGCCGAGGCACTCACTCGTGTTGATGGAGCCTGGGCATGAGTCTCCTTGAGCTCATGGCTCCACAGTAAGTGCTGCTGGGGCAGGTTGGAGCTGCAGCCTACTCTCCGTTAATTAAAGCAGCACTGGAAGGCACCAACCCCCACCTCCTTACTCCACCTCCTCCCCTTACCAGGGCGATAGGTCTTTATTTATGAGCTGGCAGAGACTGATTCCAAAGCCCACCCTTCACCCAATACTTTAATAAGAGAGACGAGACTACTCCCCTGCTCAAAAGGTAACCCGCCATCTCCCGAAAAGATAATGCAAAGTATCATCAAGCATCCAGCAGGAACTCCCTCCCTGCAGGTGGTCGGATTCCCCACAACTCCAAAGCCTGAGGATATTTTTAAAGCTTTCTCATCATTTTTTCATCAGTTTTATTCTCACCCCTGTGATTCGTTCTTTCTTTTAACAATGAAGCCACGAGCATCAGTTGTTGTTGTGATTCCTGGCAGGCGGTTGTAAATGAAGCTACATGCCACGTAGAACTGCAGTGCTTTCAGAAAAACGTGTCCCAAAAACAGCTTCGTCTAAACCTCCTAAAACATGAACAGTAGAAGCATCTGACTGCGTTCTTTTGTGAGGCGGCACATGAAATGATGCGTCATATTTGGAAGGGCTTCCTGACATTCCCTTCCTTGTGCCTCCTTCCCTTAATCGTCCTCTCTCTATCTCTCCTTGGCCGATTGCGCTAATCTCCTCCCAATTGTTATTCTAATAGTGCAGCTGTTGCGTAACTCCCTGCCGCAGGCATTGAGAGTTCAGGGTTCTTTAAATGGATCCTCATCATGCCCAAGTAAAGGGGGAGAGAGAAAGAATGAAGTGAGATCTTTGCAGAGGAATCTATAGGTCATATTTGGACGCCTTGTTATTTAAAAGGGAAGGACAGAAGGTGGTGCAGCGAGCGTAGTGCAGTGTCCAGGTACTCCGAGTCCTGCCTTAATGTTCCCAGACTCTGCAGCAGCTCCTGGACGTATAGGTGCGATGGCTCGGAGCATCTGCAATGTGAAACCTACCACTCACTGTATTGATCTGCTCTGTTTTGCTCTGGAGAGAAATATTTTATTCGTCCTATAGCTTCCAACAGTTGGTGCAATTTGATGCATTTTTCTATACTCATCCACCTTTTACTGACCATATGAATGTGTCACTCTTTTCATTCATGCTTCAGCGCACACACAAAGAGAATGCATACAGCGAGTAGGTTAGTGTGAGTGATGAGGTTGTCACCATGTCGGTCACTTTGCACCAGACCAAGACATTCATTCTACACATCCAGTTGTTGGATTGCCATGACGATGTGGACTGACATATATCGCCTCCAGTGGATGTGACCACGACGATCCGTTCAAAATGTCCATTTGTCCAGCAACCCGTTTATTGACCAAATATCTGCAAAACTAATCGCGTTCCCACCAGAAACAAAAACAATCCTGCAGTCCGTCACTGATGGAGTTAAGATACTTACATAGGATACGTTGTGACTCTCAAGGACCTTTAGCACACTCACTTGGCCAATGAAGTAGATTCTTATTTTCAATCAGCTGTATTTTAAACTAAGATGTTGAACATTCAAGATAGTATACATATTTTGTTGTCATATGTACAGGATAACTCAATCTCAATCTCAATCTTTATTTATTTATATAGCACATTTAAAACAACCTTCGGCTGACCAAAGTGCTGTACAGGGCAGGCAGTAACTACAATAGTGAATAACCCAATGGGAGTACGATAATAAAAACAATAATTAAAAACATAATAAAAAGCACAATAACTAGAAACATATAAAAAATAAATAAATAAAAAAACACATACAAATATAAAAATGTAATGCTAACTGCCTGTTATCCTGTACATATGACAACAAAATATGTATAATATTTAGCTTCATACAATGATATTCTTACTCTCAGCTTTCCAAACTTAAATATTAAGAAACTATACATCCAACAAACATTTAAGATAAAAACTAGCATAAGAAAAATATAAGCTGACATGCATTAAACAATTCCTGTCTGCATGATGTGCTGCATGATAAAACTAAATAATATATATAAACAGCAGAGTTGAGTATGGTGATTACATATATAAATATGCATACGAATAGATGCATGAATGGAACAGGATGGGTACGGTACAGTGTGCAAAACCATACAGTGACAGCCAGTGTTGGTGCTGATGGTCCTGACTGAACATGTTAGACATTATGCCTGGTTAACATCAATGTGTTAGCATTGCTATTGCAGTGTTAGCACATCCTCACAGAGCTGGAGACTCAGTCCAGTTACCTCATGTGGCAGGGAGCATTTATTCTGCAAGTGTGCATGTATCTGTGTTCACTGCGAGCATGCCAGAGTGGGACTGCATTAGTTGTGTGTGGGAAGCTCCTTATGTGTTGGTGATTGTGTATTTGGTGTTAAGATGAGCACTCGGACTGAAGGACTACAGCCCAGGGCTTGAGGAGAGGAGAGGAGAGTGAAGGCAAAGGGAAATGAAATATCAGAGGAGTGTGCGTGCCCCCAGGGTGACTCTGCGCCCTTTTCTTCTGTATTGAATGACGGGTGTCTTATTTACCTGATTAATATGATGATTCCTTTTTTCTGTCCGCCGGAGGGAAGACAAACAACTCAATTGAAAGCCCAGCAGTAGGTCATTACAGCAGCGCCGCTTCCCGGCTGTAATTCTCACTTCCAGTTCTGTGAGTGCGGACAATAGAGACCGTCTGACTCATGTCATGTGATGCAGGAGAAGATTGAGTCTATGATTGGAGTAGTGTTGTCACGATACCAACATTTTGGTTTCGATACCGATACCAAGTCAAGAATTGCGATTCCGATTCTTTTTCGATACTTTTCTTAAAAAAAGGGAAACACGGAATATCGGCTTTAAAATTAGGAATAACAGATGATTTTAGCAGTCAGAACAACTAAAGCAGCAGTGTTACTAAGAACAGAAACGCCAAAGAGTCACATCTAATAGAAATATATATAAAAGCATTTATTTTAATTGTGTAGCAGTGAGTTTAACATTTTGGCAGCACTGTTGAGCATTTTGAAAATGTATTTTCATGGCTCTGTGCAAGGCTGAGTCTTTCTATCTTTATAGCCACTGGTGTAAAGTAACTAAGTTCATAAACTCAAGTACTACTTGGGTACAATTTTGAGATACTTGTACTTTATTTAAGTATTTCAATGTTTCTTTTGCTACTTTGTACTTCTAATCCACTACAGTTCAGAAATAATGGTGTACTTTTCCTCCACTACATGTATTTAATACCTTTAGTTACTTCACAGATCTGGATGAATGATGTGAAATCTAATCAAGTGTTAAATCAGACTTTAGTTCCACCTGGAGTAAATCCACCAGCTACCCTGCAGTCTACAAAGTACTTCAGACTAGCTGCACCTTTACCAGCTTTGAGAACACTTTCATGATCAATCATTATAAAACATATCATATATATTATTCTGAGATGGACCAATCTGCACAATGACTACTTTTACTGTCGCTACTTTAATACTTTTACTTGAGGAACATTTTGAATGCAGTACTTTTACTGTAACAGAGTATTCCTTCACTCTGGTGCTTCTAGTACAAGACCTGAGCACTTCTACTTTTACTGTCGCTACTTTAACTATATTTTGATGATAATACTTTTGTACTTTTATTTGAGGAACATTTTGATTGCAGGATTGGTCCTACATTCTGGTACTTCTACTTTAACTCAAGTACAAGACCTGGGTACTTCTACTTTTACTCAAGTACAAGATATATACTTATACCACCTCCGTTTATAGCCTATGAAAAAAAGTAATAGAAAACGAAGGCTAAAGCTAACGTTAGCAGATAGTGATGCTAGTTTGCTAGCTAAGTTAGCTCAACGATAATATTGCGACGCTCTGCCGCTCCGACAGGGAGCTCTGCTCTGAACACCTGACTTCTGGCTCGTTCACAGACTTCTGGCGTCTTTTTTGTCAACAAGCCGAGGCGCAGCGGCAGTTGCACTCCCACTTGCAGCCATGCTTCTCGTTTTCTCACATGCTCTGGCAGCTAGCGCGTGGCCGCGTGCACGAGAGAGGGGAGGGACTTAGAGCGTGCTTGAGAGGAGCGGGACTGCAGGCACGGCTGCAGTGCAGGGAGTGGAAGCAGAGCGCTGAACACACACGGCTCTTATTAAACGGCGTTTTTTCACGGGAGTACTTTTCCCCGTAATTCTTAAAGTACCGACACTAATGAAACGGAGGAATCGTACCGTTTTTAACGGCAGGGTATCGCGGTACCTTTCAAGTATCGGTACACCGTGCAACACTAGATTGGAGTCTGAATCTCCTCACTGAATGAATCCTGCGTTGTCCCAAAGTCGCATCTTGAAATGCAGGTTATAAGTTAAAGAAACTAAGCTGTGCTTTGTAGAAGGTATCCACGTTTAGATGTGATGGCTAGCAGAGTGTTGGGGTAACAGGTGATGACATTATAAGGCCAGAACTTTGGACTTGCTAGGTGCACATCT
The DNA here is from genome assembly GCF_902827115.2 of Pseudochaenichthys georgianus. Taxonomy (NCBI): domain Eukaryota; kingdom Metazoa; phylum Chordata; class Actinopteri; order Perciformes; family Channichthyidae; genus Pseudochaenichthys; species Pseudochaenichthys georgianus. Next base: position 38,444,878 of record NC_047511.1, on the reverse strand, counting down.
TACTTAGTGGAGGGCAGAGTTCTTGAGTCATCTAATCTTGGTGTCAAGTGTCATCATGGTGTCTTGGCATCATGGAACGGTTATTAAAAGCTTAGCCACTTGACAACCTCTTCATCTAAATCCCCTGAAGGAAGAGGTGTCGCTTTGATTTGATCCTCTTCCTCACCCGACCCAGAGAGCAAGTGATGCTCTGCTCTTCAGGAGGAAGGCCACTTACCTGAAGATACACAGAACACACCTGGACTTACACTCATTCATGTATTCGTGTCACCATGACTACAATACGATACGTTCAAGGTGATGTGAGCAGCAGAACTAGCACACGTTATTTAATTGACTAAATTGTGTTGCTTTTTTGGTAAGTCAGCATCAATGCTAACGATGACTCTGGGCGATCTATCTTTCTGCATAACAATCGATTTGAATGTTTCTAATCAATTCTCAAATAATGTCATTGTTTGATGAAGTTAAAATGCTACAAGTCAAGTGGCACTTTTTATAATGCCCTGTTGCGTTACTCAAGCATGGGTTCTGAGTGCCGGCTTCAGTTTGAATACGGTTCAACCGAAGTCTAAAGAAAATCTCCTATATTTTATTTTATTAGAAAATAACAATGTGTGGTTCGGGTTAAGTCATTTCACTTAATGGCAAACATGTAGCATATCTGCCAAATGCCAGATGTTCTTCCTGATCTTAGAAACCACCGTTTAACCATAACTTAACCTTTCCTGGAGCTTGAGGTCCCATCACATGATCTTCCTGAGCAGATGGAGTTACCTAGCTGTCATGGAAACCTAGTAGTGTTGCACGGTGTACCGATACTTGAAAGGTACCGCGATACCCTGCCGTTAAAAACGGTACGATTCCTCCGTTTCATTAGTATCGGTACTTTAAGAATGACGGGGAAAAGTACTCCTGTGAAAAAGCGCCGTTTTAATAAGAGCCGTGTGTGTTCAGCGCTCTGCTTCCACTCCCTGCACTGCAGCTGTGCCTGCAGTCCCGCTCCTCTCAAGCACGTTCTAAGTCCCTCCCCTCTCTCTCGTGCATGCGGCCACGCGCTAGCTGCCAGAGCATGTGAGAAAACAAGAAGCATACCCAGTACCCAGGTCTTGTACTTGAGTTAAAGTAGAAGTACCAGAATGTAGGAACAATCCTGCAATCAAAATGTTCCTCAAATAAAAGTACAAAAGTATTATCATCAAAATATAGTTAAAGTAGCGACAGTAAAAGTAGAAGTACTCAGGTCTTGTACTAGAAGCACCAGAGTGTAGGAATACTCTGTTACAGTAAAAGTACTGCATTCAAAATGTTCCTCAAGTAAAAGTATTAAAGTAGCGACAGTAAAAGTAGTCATTGTGCAGATTGGTCCATTTCAGAATAATATATATGATATGTTTTATAATGATTGATCATGAAAGTGTTCTCAAAGCTGGTGAAGGTGCAGCTAGTTTGAAGTACTTTGTAGACTGCAGGGTAGCTGGTGGATTTACTCCAGGTGGAACTAAAGTCTGATTCAACACTTGGTTAGATTTCACATCATTCATCCAGATCTGTGAAGTAACTAAAGGGATTAATACATGCAGTGGAGTACAAGTACACCATGTACCTCTGAACTGTAGTGGATTAGAAGTACAACGTAGCAAAAGAAACATTGAAATACTTAAATAAAGTACAAGTATCTCAAAATTGTACCCAAGTAGTACTTGAGTTTATGAACTTAGTTACTTTACACCAGTGGCTATAAAGATAGAAAGACTCAGCCTTGCACAGAGGCATGAAAATACATTTTCAAAATGCTCAACAGTGCTGCCAAAATGTTAAACTGACTGCTACACAATTAAAATAAATGCTTTTATATATATTTATATTAGATGTGACACTTTGGCGTTTATGTTCTTAGTAACACTGCTGCTTTAGTTGTTCTGACTGCTAAAATCATCTGTTATTCCTAATTTTAAAGCCGATATTCCGTGTTTCCCTTTTTTTAAGAAAAGTATCGAAAAAGAATCGGAATCGCAATTCTTGACTTGGTATCGGTATCGAAACCAAAATGTTGGTATCGTGACAACACTAAAACCTAGATGTTTCATTTTTATCCAAGGTCAAGGCATTTTGTGTGCTGAGAAAAAAAAAGTACATTCTGGTGACAAATGAGCATCTTCATCTGCTGAGCAAGTTCATGTCATATAATGGAAAGCTGAGAAAGGACCTTGTGGTGAGGTCTTCAGATATCTGTCCCTCAGGGAACATGTATTTGGTAGAATGAAGTACAAAGGGGGAAACTGTACACCGTAGTTCATGAGTTATACAGTATCAGGGACATTTATGGTAACACATGTTATTTTGAAACAAATATATTTCACTACCAGCACTACAGGCAAATATAGCAAAATCTATCTACATGTCTATTACAACCATTAGAGGTTTATGAGAAAATGATACAAGTTTATTTAAGAAACGTATGTCGGATGAACTTTCCTGTTCATTTACTTACAGTTTTTAAAAAGTAAATCCAAACAGATCTCATCAGGGTTTAAAAAAGGGTTTTGATGGGATGGAATCACAATTTTGCCCCGGACATTACAATGATCCATAGTAATCCGCAGCGGGAGGTGGGTGGGGGCACCTGTCGTGTCAGCTGGGATATGAGCCCACTCTGATGTTGATGTATGTCGGTCATTCGGATGATGATTGAATGATGGAAGTTAATACTCAATCTCTCTGACACATGTGCCATTAAAGCAAGTGACCGTGGGCACTCAGATACTTAACTCTCTAATGTTAAACTATCTCTAACCTCACTATGTACTTAAACAATTCTGTGTGTGTGTGTGTGTCTTCGTGGTCATTCTTGTGTGTGTCCAAGCTCACGCCTTCATTGAACTGAGGCACGTGGGTTGTCTTGTGGCGCAGGATTTACTAGCTAGCTGGGAGGATAGTGGTGTCACCCAGCCTCTAATTGGCTGACCCCAGATATTTGTCTCAAGCAGATATATTAGCCATGTACCCCCCCCCCCCTCCCTGTTTCTCTCTCCCTCCTACAGTACATTCCTCCATCCCTCCCATAATCAATGTTCCTGCTTCAATATAGACGACAAAGTGTTGTAACTGCCGCAGTTACGCACAGTGCAACACTGCAAGACCATGCTTTTGATTTTTAACACCTCCCTCCCTCTCCCTTCTCAGCCCCTGAGTTTGCACTATAAGCGCTATGGATTTCACATATAGGGAGAGAAGCAAGAGAGATTAAGTGAGCAACAGAGAGAGGCAGAAGGGAGGGGGGGGTGGAGCATCAGTCATTTTTACTGTTTCGGCAGCCTAATGTTTTTGGTAGGCAGGAAAAGAGGAGACGATGCGAGTGCGGTGCATGTGTAGGGAATACATAACTTCCACCTCACTCATATATAAAACATTGGATGTAGTAAACAGTCATGTGTTCAGATGATAATTAGCTGCATTTTTCCCCTCGCCATATTAAATCCGTTTGGATCGAAGGTCCTCCGGGACTGTAGCGGTATCTGCTCCGGATGAAGGGGAATCTGCGTGTCTGCAGCAGCTTTGCAAGGTCACCCGCACCTCGCACACCATCGCATGTAAGCACACATGTTTGGAGACTTGGCACACGTTCATCCACTGTCCGCCAGCTCTGAGTCAGCAGTGCTGGCTGCTCTGTCAGAAAGTTGGATGTCGCCACCTAGTGTTCACACAGAGGACTTGCCAATCAACAATTGAACATTGACATCTCATGTATTTGTTTACATTTGTATTCCTCTCCTGTCAAATACTCTTACACAAAGTCTCTCTCTGCCACTAATGCCCCACATATCTCCCTCAGAAACACTGCCCTTTAAATATAGCCTTCACACCAACAGCTATGCTTTTACACACATCCATATTTCATTTCCTGTGCAGCGGAGTGCGGCACTGAAAATCCATCTTTACCGCATGGATCAGGTCACTGAGCACTGCGTCCTTTGGGTTTTGTCTTTTCCAAATCATTTTGGTCTGAGGTACAGAGAGACTTTCTTTGTTGACTGCTGAAGTAATGTCCTGACTAATCTGCATTTGGCTGCACTGACCTTGTTCTCTACCTTGTCTGCTCCTTTAGCCTACTCCTTCAAGTCCTTTCACTCACTGTGTCCACTCTTCTTTTCCCCCATCCCCTCTGCATAATGTATAGCACAGCTTGAGGCCGTGCTCACCAGTTAGTCCGCTGGTAATGGAGGAAACGTCTGTCAGAGCATAGAGCACTGACGCTGGCCTCAGCCTCCCCTTAGGCTGTGTGTGTGTGTGTGTGTGTGTGTGTGTGTGTGTGTGTGTGTGTGTGTGTGTGTGTGTGTGTGTGTGTGTGTGTGTGTGTGTGTGTGTGTGTGTGTGTGTGTGTGTGTGTGTGTGTGTGTGTGTGTGTGTGTGTGTGTGTGTGTGTGTGTGTGTGTGTGTGTGTGTGTGTGTGTGTGTGTGTGTGTGTGTGTGTGTGTGTGTGTGTGTGTGTGTGTGTGTGTGTGTGTGTGTTGTTCTTTTTGACCAAAATAACTGCTGGATCAATATGTTCCCTTTCCTTCTCATTAATATAAATCTGTGACAGATTCACAGTAGATTAACATTTTCTGCATTTATTAACGTTGAAAACATTTTTTAATAATTGTCTAAATCTCTTCCATGTATATTTGTAAACTTAAGTTTTGTCTCCAACAAGTTCTCAAAACGTAACAGTTCAAGACAATCTCTAGGAACAAGTTACTTATTAATCAATACAATAATGGAACATAAAAAGGACAATCTATTGCCCCGAGAGCCCGTTAGGCTTGCAACTGCAATTGAAATAACTCGCACAATAAAAAAATACAAGACCATGAATGCCCCGCTATTTATTTTTTTAGACATATTTTTTTTTGCATCTCTTGTGTGTCCTTGGTCAAGAGGCTAAAGGTCGTCGTAAAGCAACTTCCTTGAACGACTTGCTTTATTTCCATCTTTCCTCAGCGCTCTCACACCACATCCCCCTCTGTCACTCCATTATAGTCGTTTTTGCATTCTTACTTCCTGCTGAGTCGATGATGTTGAATCTACTTCAACACTTCCTCACTCTTTTTTAAAATATACTTTCCCACCCTCTTCTGTGATACATTATGCCCACTTTGTCCATATTCAGTCTTTGATCATCTTTGTCCCTGGTGATGTCAGGAATGCGTTGTATGTTTTATATAGTTAGTTATATAAGTTAAAAGCTTCTACATACAGTCCAATAAATACACCAGTTTATGACTTTCTCTTGCTGTTTAATATTAATATCTAGATTTTAGTATTGTTAGGTTGAGTATTTCCACCGTGTTTGCAGTATATCCATAATTTATAATGAATTTATTAGGTCTATTTTTATGTTTCGCATGCCTCTTTTGGTACACTTGTAGTATCGCTGAACTTCAGCCTCCATTGTTATGTAATAAACTCAGAATATCTTGCTATTGGGCAGAGGAGTATGCTTGAGTGTGAATATCTGGCTCGTGTTTCCAGTAAGCCATTCTGTCGAGTGAAATCCTTTCTTTCTTTTTGGCTTTAACTCTTTTTATTTGATAAGACTATCTCGGGCTGCTGAAACCACAATAAATGTAATTTCACATCTCGATGATGATATACTGTACAGCAATTGCATTTATCAAGTTAGTCTATACATGAAATGCCCAAATACTCTCAATATAGGATTTCATATTGATTTGGGTCGATTGAAAGACTATAAATGATCATGTTGAATTATTGATCATCTGTCATATTGGTTCTCTGTCCTTTGTACGTGCTTATACATCAAAGAGCCAGCACTCCAATTGCACTTTGCCACACATTATGGCATCAATTGAACATTGACATCTCATGTATTTGTTTACATTTGTATTCCTCTCCTGTCAAATACTCTTACACAAAGTCTCTCTCTCTGCCACTAATGCCCCACATATCTCCCTCAGAAACACTGTCCTTTAAATATAGCCTTCACACCAACAGCTATGCTTTACACACATCCATATCTTTTTATTAGATCTACCAAACAAATGTAAAGTTGTACATGTACATGTACAGTACATTGACCAACCCAGTTTGTTTTAAGTTTTTTAAATGTTACTTATACATGAGACTTTTATTTGAAGCCAATGCTTTGTCTTCAGCACATTTGTTCTTGTCCTTGATTTATGTGGCATCACTGCCCTCTTAACCGTAAGATGCTATAAATAACTAACAGATGTGGAGCATTATATTAGATGTGAAAAGGCTACTTTAAGTTCAAAATGTTACTTTTTTAATGTACTCTTGGTCAGCATGCCTTTTGTTATCACCCAATGTATGTCTCAGCACTGTCATCCAGACTGTTTGACTCAAAACAAAGATTCATGTGAAATGTTAAAAGAAAAAGCTGCATAGCCAGATTACAGCCGTGTGAGGACAGCCGTTGGATAAATACGTTTATGGAGATAAATGTGTTTCTGGATTGCCTTCAGAAATGAAGTTGTGTTGAAGAGATTTTAAGTGGAATAATAGGTTTAATGTATTTTTAGTTGTTAAAGATGTGCTGAGGGCAGATGGTGGGGGTAGTGGTGGTCTAATCAATGGATAGTGAGGTGGGCTGAAGATTGGAAGGTGTGAGTTCAAATCCCGCCTGGAACACCACCACTTGTGTGCCCTTAGTAAGGCACTTAGCCCTTAGTTACTCCAGGGAGAATGTCCCTGTAATTGGTAATTGTCGCTTTGGATAAAAGCGTCAGCTAAATGAAATGTAATGTAAAAAAATGTAATGTAATGAAGGATGAGCTGGTTTTAGCTCCCTCTGCTGGTCGGAGCGGGGTCAGATCTCATTTACATTACATTTGACACATTTGACTTGGTCAGCATCTGAGCAGGTTGACAGGATAGCACGATGCAATCAGTCGGCTGATAGTTGGTTCAAAGATCATTCACAAGACAAGGCCATGTTTGGACAGGGGACAGGAGGTGTGAAGGACCTGGATCAGCACTGCCTTTACAAGGAATCGGTCGTGTTTGGGTTGATCCGACACAAACAGTCACACATTGCCCCAGATACCAGTCGAGTGTGCAGTATACATACAAGATGTGTTCACACCCTCCTCTCCCTCTGATCCAGTGCAGCAATTCAACGCTGTTCTGCAATATTGTTACGCAGAGTCATCAATTATTCATTAAAGATTTCTGCACTTGGTTAGTCAGGGGGTTGATGGATGGAGAGATACAATTCCAGGGTGAGGTGGTTAAAGATTTATATAATTATCCCAAATCCTCAATTAAACTGTATATTCAGCTAATTCGTCTATAAAACGATTGATAAATAGACTAATGGTATTCTAAACCTTAGATCAGTGTGGTTGAATAGATAATTATGCAATCCAGACCATCTCAATTGATTCTCGTGTTCGGAAACGTGTTTTTCTGCCATTAAAGCCATCTCTCAGCGCCTGCCTCATAAACCCAACACGTGGCTCCACCTTCTCTGCATAGATCATTCTGGTGGTCCCTATAAATAACCGCATCATTGCAGTATATCAAGTGGAACTCAGGGTTTTTAATAAGAAACATATGCATTAGTATATAATGCAGAAGCTCTTGTCCAAAACAACTTACAAAAACGGTACAATTCAAGCCACAGTCGATCGAAGAGGAGTCTTCAAGAAATAGTGCCTTGATACTCAGTTCCACATTCCTTCTGACACACAGCCTGCTAGAGCGGCACATAGAAGAACCAGGTTCATAACCCTTTGTTTTGTAGAAAGAAAGAGCGAGAAGCTTGAAAACCTAATGGAGGGAATTCAGGTAGCTGTGGCTCCGCATTCAACTTAATGCAAGCAACAACTGAGAGCCAGTGGGGAGTTATGGAGTTGAATGACATGAGAATTGTCTTTGGATGATTGAAGACGAGATGCACTGCTGCATTTTACTGTGCATGCTGGCAGCAGATGTCAGATGGGTGTTTCAGTAGTCAAGGGCAAACAATGACGTTGCCTGTACATCGGTCGGATAGGGCTGTTCTTTCTGACTTCATAAAAACGATCAAATTCAACATGCTCAGTGAAAGTTAGTATGCCATCAATCAACATGTACAGATTGTGAGCAGACTGTTGATGAGAAAGATGTTCGGCTGAGTAGGTTACTAAGTTTGAACTACAGAGAAGGACTGCCTGAGACAGGGTTGCCAACTTTGGGTAGCCTACCTGGCTGGAGTGAGATTTTGATATCATGGGTTTAATTACACATATGCACACTGAATGACTGCCATCGTGTCAGCAGCGGGACCTTAGCATATATATATAGGATATATATATATATATATATATATATATATATATATATATATATATATACAAATACACAATATTGGACACAGACTATAAAGGGCACACAGTTTCATTCACTATTGAAAGTCAAACACATGTTTGTTTCCACTGTTTTATTGTGTGCATAGGCCTGTCGCGACAAGCCATTAATTGACTTAATTTTTATTTGTACGATCAAAATGAACTCGATAACTTTTCTGACCTCGATACATTTCCATTTACATGAGGATGTGACTAGCAGTTTGAAAGGATGTACTTGAATTATTATCATTATGTCAGTGGTCTAAAATGGTCATACAACGGTGCCGACAATATTATCGTTTATCGCAACAATTTCCGGGAAAATGTATCCAACAAAATTAATTATCGTGAGAGGCCTATGCATGAAACACACACACACTAGGGGTGCAACAACTAATCGACTTAATCGATTAAAATCGATTACCAAATTAGTTGCCAACTAATTCAGTCGTCGATTCGTTGGTGACGTAATTACGTGTGTTTTATGCCCCGTTAAGCTCTAACGTTATTGGTCTTTTTATCGGTACTGGAGACATTTAAAAAAGATATGTCATGTATTATTGCTACAAAAACATTATATTGCTGTCTTAGTGTCGCCAACTCGTTTCTAATATGCAAAAAGACAAATAAATGCGTCTATGATGTATTTTCGATCAGACGAGATCTCTCTCCCCGGTCTGCGTGCGAGGGGGCGGGGCAGTTTACACACACACGCGGCTGCTACATGCAGCGGAGCACTGCGGAGATGGCGGAGAGAACGCGCTCCGAGGTGTGGTTAAACTTTGCGCGTCTCGATGTGGAGAATGCTCGTTGCCAAAAGTGCAATAAGAGTTTAGCATGTAAGGGCGGTAACACGAGCAGTTTGTCTAAACATTTAGCAAAAGCGCTCCACAGACGGAGGAATGCACCGGGTTCGACTGTCTTTCTAGTAGCTCTGTAGCCCCGTCCACGAGCAACGTTTCCACGTCAGGTGTTATGTATGCTAGCAGCGACACACAGAGTTAACTACATTATACAAACATGGGTTAATGATTAGAGGTAACAGAGTTATTTAGTTTGTTAAAGTTTCAGCTATTCTGTTTACAGTTCTGTCATCACATTATTTAATAAGATTTGTTAAAACATTGTTGTTTTTTTTTATCTGAAATATTATTTATTTAAGTTAAATAAAAAGCAATGTTAGTTTTGTAAACAATTTAAGTTAATTTAATAATATATGTATTTTTGAATCAAGTATTCATCTTTATTGTCTTCATTGTTAGTTTCCACATGCCTAAAACAACCTCAAGCTAAATCTAAAAGTTGATGGCTAAATAAGAGCGTTTGAGAAATTGTCCAAGGCATACAGTAATAGTCCGAATAGTCGATTAATCGTTTCATTAATCGATAGATTAATCGATTATCAAATTAGTCGTTTGTTGCAGCCCTAACACACACACACACACACACACACACACACACACACACACACACACGTCACACACACACACATCTACAGACTTATTCCAAACTGCCAAATATATTAATTAACACACTCTCACTCTCATATACTCTTTGACTCTATTTTGGCCTAGTAGAACAATAAGCAGCAGACTTAACTTTTTTATTATTTCTACTGGATCTTAGATCTGCGCATGCGCAATACGGGTCGGGGATTGACCAACCGGTTCCCACTGCTCTGCTGTCTGTTAACGTTGTTAAGAGTGGTGGGGGCGGGGAGGGAGCGGATCAGCAGCTTGAGCAGCTGTCAACTCAACATTGTAAATAACCAACCAAAAACGATCGCCGGTTCATCTTGTTTTTGGCGTGAGAATAGTTTGGGCAGCGTGAGATTGAGAGTGAAAGCGTGTGTCACACGCCAGATGCGCGAGAGTTGGCAACCCTGGCCTGAGATCACCTAAAGAGGTGACATCCCATCAGCAATTTCGAGATAGAATTGAGGGTTGAGACAGTTAAATCGTCTGATGGGAAGCAGTGTGGCATCAACATAGCAGTGGCAAGAAAAACTGAGAATGCAAAAAATGGGGAGAAGGTGCAAATTGGAAAGAGTGTGGGTACCAAGCACGGGTCCTTGTGGTGTCCCATTGGAATGAAATAAATGCTTGGGCCCTTCTCCTTGCAATGCTACTATGAATAATCGCTCTGTGCCGAAGAACCTGAACCAGATCAGTGCTATTACAGAGATTATTAGTTCCAATCAGGATTTGTGCGGTTCAGTGTGTGAAAAGCTGCCGAAAAAGGTCTAGCAAAATGAGAATCTTTTGCTAGACTTAGAACTGACAGCATTCAGTTTACGGACCGCTCTCCAAACCACACTGGTTTGGATCAAGTACATTATCTTGAGAGACCAAGAAGAAATCCTAGATGAAAACAGCAAGCTCTAGTCTAGAACCTTAAATAGGAAGGATAGGTGTGGGCCAGCCTATAGTTTGCAATCGAAGATGGATTTAGTGTTGGCTTTTTTTTACAACTGTGAAACGTGCACCTGCTTTAAAATGCACCCAATGCTGGTGTTTCGAGGTAATAGGATCTAGAGTAGAAGACAACTCAAAAGCAGAGGCTTGAAAACATATTTCTCAGTGAAAGGGAGGTAAAAGTCAGTGAAAGTCTTCAAGCAAGATATATGAGGGTAGAGATAATTTGTATGTTCACTTGCACTTAAGCGCAGGACAATGTTGTTCATGTGATGGCAACCTGACAGGAAAGGAAAGAATTGATCTCCAACGATACCCTCTGCAGAACTCATGAATATGGCCAAGGCTGATCGATGGTGTGAGGAGGGCGATGCAGCGAAGACACTGTCAGGGGAAGAGATTTAGACATATTTTATAGATTGTTTTACCGCCACTGAAAGTTGCAGAGGATGCAGGAGTGTTAATCAAAAGCAAGGCAACTCAAAGAAATACCAACTGTCTGAGTGTTTGTGAATGTGTAGTACGCCTGCTTGGATGAGCATTTGTAATTGCTGTCTGCAGAGTGTTAAAGTATAGTGGCGTGTGAGCTTACTGTCAGTGCTGAGACGCAGATTGGTGGAGGCAGGTCTGGCACCGTGTGGTCCAGAGTACTGCAGGGTCATGAATGATTTAATGGCAGCAGAGGTGAGCTCCGTCTTCAGGCTCTTAAGATGCACATAGGCATTTACGACTCTCAGAAATCATTAATTTTCATGCCATTATCAACTTTTGTATTGACATTTTGAATAAATGGAATCTTGTAGGGTGTTATCTATAAGGGTGCATGTCTATGTGAAGCCGCGCAAAACAGCACTGCTGCAGTTTATCAAAAGAGAGTTCACTCCTACAGTCTCTTGTAGATGTTACCCTGCACAATTTTAGTTATGTAAGTTTCAAATACAGGAAAAACGTGCAGGTCCACTTTCCTAAGTGGATTTCTACAGAAATACACTTTTATATAAAACATTTCCCTCTCGTTACAACCATAATGTGACAGCCAGTTTGTGAGCACGGTGTCATATTTCACTCTGCTGTAACACTGCTCCAACATACAGCATTATGCTCAGGCTATTGTTGGACTGCGGCCAGTAAGCACGGTCATACATTCATAAAGACGGCTTTATTCATAGGAAAGGTCGCATGTCATGTGTGGGATCAATTCAGCCCTCCTTGTTCTGTTTTTATCTCTCTCTAAATGGTTCAGTTTCCCAGCGCACAGGTTTTATAGGTCACAGTTAAACGTGCAACCACATGGACATCAAATGGCACCACACTGTGAGAGAACCCTCTTCACAATATAATTACCTTGTAACTCGAACTGAGGGATTGAACTGAATAAAGTCTGTATTACCACACAACCTCACAGGCTGGGTCTCTGGACACGTGCACTGCTGAGTGCATCATGTACTTCTTTGAACACAATCCCCTCTTTCAAATGCAGGTCTCCATGCTTTAGATCAGGGGTGTCAAACTCAAATACTCAGTGGGCCAAAATAAAGAAATGGGTGCTAGTCGAGGGCCGGACTGGTTCAATGTTTATTGCAGAACTTATTGGAATGAACTTATTGCACATATTAAACCTGGAACTAACAAAGCTTAAATTATTATTATTAACATTAAATAATCAGATGCATTCATTTCTTATGGCTCTATCTGCAGAGTCATTTCTTATGATCACATTTTTCCAACAACAGCTTAAAAAAAACAATTTCCCTCAAAGAAAAAACCAAACATGCCCTGTTGTCTCAAGAAACAAAGTGCAGAAGGAAACATCCATGTAAACTCAGTGTGCTGCTCTGTGATGCTAGTTCAAGCAGATACTTGGCATCTCATCTCGGGTGCAAGTTCATCAATGTTTGGGCTCAGGCTCGGAGCGGAGGAAACCCTCAGGGTGGAGAAAAGGTGTGCGTGCAATATACCGGCGGGCCAGATCTAAAAGTAATTAAACATTATCCTGCGGGCCGAAATTAAATCCACCACGGGCCTGATTTGGCCCCCGGGCCTTGAGTTTGACACATGTGCTGTAGATCGACTGTGTATGATAAACGGATAAAGCTGGCACATTTTTACATTTAAACCCGTAAAAGTTGTGGGTCAGTATAAGTTTGGAGCTCTAGTGGATATTCTGGCTACAGGACAGTTTATGGACTCAAAGTCAACTAAAAAGCCTATATGTTGGTTTCAACATGTCACCCAGGGCACATTTTTTATTATTGTTGTTTTTTTCAAAAGAGATATAAAATGTCATGCTTTTGCAACAGTAGGTTCAGTTCATTGTAGTGGGTTTTGAACGGCATTGTGGGTAATTCATGTTGAGCACTTGTTTTTGCATGTTCTCTAAGTCACACAGAGCTATTGAAAGATAGAGGACACCTTTGTCATTGCTGAAGAGTACCAGTTTGAAAACACATTTCCAACCGTCACCGGCAGAAGGACGCGTTTGACAGAGATTGATAACACCAAGCATGACAGAGCAGGCTTTGAATATGGGAAAGAAATAAACACAAAGACAGAGAGACGGGTGAAAGGTGTGTTGTTCACAGATGGAGGTCGGTGGGTTTCTAGCTTGGCACTTTCTTTCTTGGCTGTTCATTCACTCCAGTTATTCAAAATGGAAGCCGTCTAAGGCAGGAACTATTTTGAGGCATTTCTGTTGGTTATAGACTTTATTTCTTACATGCTGATGAGGCCTTTTTTGGGACCGTTGTATTTATTCAGCACTCTAGAAGCGGAGTCCCCTCGTCCTTTCAGGTAAGAATAGTGCAGTAAACATTTTTACACAATTGATCGTCCTTCAAACATCGTTTTATATGTCATATTCATTCATAGTGAAAGTGTTGAGGTATAGCTGCTCGATTAACGTAGCTGTTTTTAATGAATGGGACAAAGAGATGTTTGTTCTCTCTCTTGGAGGTTTTCGTCTACTTCAAAGTGTGCCCTCACCTCCAATTACTGAACACATTGTTGATTTGTGAGCCTTTCTTTGGTCCAAAATATTTGTACTCCATAGCTCATCTCTCACTGAGGATAATTCATTCTCATTTTCTAAAGTCCTTTCCCACACATTGCGCCTCCCAGTACAAACATGTTCCCTCAGCTGGGCCAACAGTGTATCACCTTTTCACTTTCTGCTTTTTCCTCTCCCTCTTGACCCCTCTCAGCGTCTACAACGTTGGCACTCACCACGTCCAAACCTTCCCGCTCTCATCATCTTTCTTTTGTGCTGCTCTTCTATATTTCTATCCAACTCTCTCGTAGTAGACGTTCACATTTCTTTACCTCTCTTCTGCTTTTGCCTCTTTTGAGTCATTGAACTCACCCCCAGCCTCCTTTCTTTATATGTTCTCATGACAGCCCCCTTGAGCCACACTCACACATCAAAACCAGACGCAAGTGCTCTCTTCCTGTTTCGAAGGGCTTTGCTCAGGGACTTCTCTGCAGTTGGTATGTGTCTCATTCAGAGGGGTCTTTGAGGACATAAGTGTGTTTTTCTCAGGCTGCAGGTGTGCAGGGGGGCTGGTCCTATTGTCTCTCCCCCTACTTAAATAATGTGTGAGGAAAGTTAATATAGATGTTGTGTAACAGTGGGGGTTGAGAGTTAGTTGACAGTGATGTGCCACAAAGGGCAGATTACCGGTTTGAGTTCCTAAAACAAACACACAAATATAAATAGCGATCTTAAGTGTCTGAAGAATGAATTAAACCTTAATTTTAAAGTCTACCTGAACTGAGCTGGCATCTCAAAGATAGATTCATGCAGGTGTAGAGGTGTGAATAGGCTCTACAAAGATACAGATAATGAAGATTTCAGTACATTTTTTCAAATGTCAGCCAATCATGTCTTTGTCAGATCATTTTTCAACATTAGGTTTATTTACCTACGTTTAGAACCCTTTCACAATTAGCATCATGTCTGGATATTACAAAGCAACCCAAACTTTGAATTTATTTTCCTTTCTGTCCTTCATATTAATGAACATTTTAATAATTCAATGTTTGAACTCCATTTTCTGTTTGTTGCATATTTTAATATTTTTAGTGCATCATTCTCAGGTTCAGAGCTGACATTATTAGGCCCCGGCCACACGAGGACGATAACGGTAAAACGCATACGCAATCGCAAAAAAGGCTTCCGTCCACACGCAATAGACACCGGAAAGGCCCTTTCTCAATCGTGAGGATGCTTGCTTGGTAGCACATGTCTTCCGAGTCACTTGCTTCAGAAGCTAGGCAAGAATCCTTCCTGGCATTTGGAAAACGAAGAGTGGAACAGGCTAGCAAGTGTGCAGGTGTGCGCAGTGGCGTTTCTATATGTACAAAAGTGGTGGGGCACAAACAACTCAGATGTCTATATATAAGCTTCTGCAGAGAGGTTCATGGCTGGTGAGGCACTGGCACTGACTCTTCAGGTTTACAAATATATAATATTATTTTCAAAAGCTTTTTTTGTCTGATGCTTCAATTACTTTTAAACAGACAGTTCAACAGAAGGATACCCAAAAAAAATTAATTGTATCATTTAAATATTGAATTGTTCTCTCTTAGTAAGATCCCATTTTCAATAACATTGCAGTCTCACCTTGACTTGAAGATTAAGTCCATTTGCCTATCCTTCTGGACAAAAATCTCTATTACTTTTTTGTAAAAGTCCTCCTTATCTTCTTGTAGTTTCAAAAGTCTATCATAAATCTAATCTAATCAATAGATTTTTTTATTCGAAAATGATAAAAGTAGGGTAGACATGTGGATATTATCCGGCTGAACAAAACGTACATTTATCTAACAGCTACGTTTCCCACAGATCTTATTTTGAGCTATTTTCTAAAATCCTATGGAGAAATCTCGTTGCTTTTTTGTGGAGGGAAGCCATGCGCAGCTTACTTCCTGGTTTTAGGACGCCTCACTGCAGCTCTCTCTCCTCCTCTTCACACACACCACACTTTTCGCGGCACACGTACTTACAGCCAATCAGCTCTGAATTATGTGAGATGACGTATGGTGGGGATGGCAGCACTTTGCCCCTATGGTCATTATTTTTTTGCCACACACATTAAATAGGAAAATACTCTGAGCATGCGCAGTGTAGTTTTTGCAGTCACCGTTCACTTAGACAGTCAGAGGGAGGGGCAGGATCAGGTTTTGTCCCACATGGCTCTAAACAGCTCAATAGGCACACTGTAGACACTAATTAGAAGAACACATACTAAAACAGCAATGTACAGACGAATCAGATGATTAAACATGATCTTAAAATATATTTAATATATTTTTTAATTTATTTTTTGCATTTTGTTGTAATCATTATTTTAATACTTTCTGCTGACACTAGGTGGGGCTGTGCCCCACCTGCCCCTAATGACCAGTCGCCACTGGGTGTGCGTCATATGAGAGGCCCCGCCTTACATTTTCCGCCACAGATTTGGGGAAATTGGTCCGTGCGCAAAGCATTGTGGGGATTTTAAGGACGCGAAGTCTACCCATGTGCAGCCTCGAAATTACCCCCAAACCAAGGACGCGGCCTCGGTGAATTTCACAAGTAAGATTGGAACAGTCCTTCGGCGGCACTCGATAACGTAGTATCCTTGAAATATTGGCTTGGAAGCCAGTTTCCTCGAGATTGAGAAACGGCCTCTGTCCACACGAGACAGCTCCGTTTAGCTCCAACCGCTGGAGAAGCTGCAGTACATATGCCGAGCCTGTACGTGGCGCTGTAACTTCCTCCACAAAAGCAGCGAAGAAGCATGGTTGTCATGGTTGCCCTTCTGTTTATTCTCCGCGGTGGGGGCCGAGGGAACCGGGCAGAGTTTTTCGCCAGTCAACGTGTATTAAAGTTTAAATCTTCCGCACACAATTATAAAAGTGCCGGTCAAAGGTCTTCTTTGTTATTTATTGAGCTTTAAAACAAATGAATAACGACTCGATATAATATAATGATAAAATACACGGAGCCTCTCTTTTTCCTCCCTCTCTTCGGACAGGTCAGTGTCTGTCTCATGCAGCAGCTGATCCAGTAATCAGTGACCGGCCGACAGTAAAAATAAACATATTTATAACTAGTTTAGGGAGTTTGAGAGGTAATTAAAATAGCTAAGGGTGATGATCTGACTTGAAGTGTGTGTTTTGCTGCAGCGGGAGGAGCTGCAGGTGGGCAGAGCTGCGTGTCTCCGTCCTGTCGGATTAGACTTCACTCGCGTTTAGGTCCATATCGAGAGAAAGATACATAATCTGAATTCAGTGTGCAGTTTACTTTGACGCGGGGGTGAGCAGCAGAGGTGGGGAGAGGCGGGGCTATTGCCTCATCATTATCAGAAAATGATCGTATAGGGCGTACACACGGAGCGCTGGACCCCACAGAGCGTTGCGTATGCCGTTCTATCCGACCACCTTGGGACCTGTTATCGTTACCGTAGTCGTTTAGTGCCATATGCTGTCGTCCTAGTGTGGCCGAATGGTCTATATGACATAGAACGGTAACGGAAACGACCGTTATCGTCCTCGTGTGGCCGGGGCCTTTGTCACTTAAACAATTAGTTAATTGACATAAAATGTATCGGCACCTATATTATCAATGAATTGTGAGTTTTCAAGCAACGATTACCTTACATGATGTTTGACCAAAACAAGCAACACGTCACCTTAATAACTTGGAATGTGCACATGCACGATTTTCAGATTATTTTTTAAAACCTAAACATGCATCGATTCGATATCGATTTAAAATAATCGGCAGATAAATCAATAATGGTAAAACTTAGTTGGTTGTAGACCTACTCGGGTTGATTTAGCAGCCTACCCCATAGCAGCCCTTCTCTTGGTGCAGGACTAAAGACCTGTCTTAATGTCCACTGCAGAGGTTTTCACTGCAACGTGTCAAAGATGATGTGGAGATTCCCCTCTGTCTCACCTTCAACTTATCACTATGTAATCTTCTCAGCCTTGTTTCATCTGTTGCTAGTTATGGATGATGGCATTACATCTGCTGTATCAGCGGGCCTCTTCTTCCCAGATTAAGGTTCTCCTCTGGCCTCTTTTATCTCTGGCTCTCCACACTTATATGGGTTTCACTCATCGGCGCTTACCACCGAGCAGGCAGCCGGAGAGGAAGAAGAAAAGGAGGGAGATCAGGGACGTGACTTAGGGAGGCAAAGATGGAAGTATCAGAGAGAGGAAGAGACAGAGGGAAATAATTGAAAGAGGGTACGCGGAGGGTATGATGATGTCTTTGGGGAGGCATGGAAAGCTCCATGAAAGGGGCTTGACTGTCCACCAACTGAATGAGCCCCACTCTGCTGATAAGGACGATGAAAGGAATAATGATGACAGTGGGGGTGCCAATAGGGGGCTATTTTTAGATGCCTTCAGCTTGTGTGTGTGTGTATAACTGTGTACTTGGTGAGCCAGAGAATGTTTCTTAACATGGACCTCTTTGTGTATGTGCAGGTCATTTGTGCAGGCGTGTGCTGAGCTGCATTAGTGTGTGTGTGTGTGTGTGTGTGTGTGTGTGTGTGTGTGTGTGTGTGTGTGTGTGTGTGTGTGTGTGTGTGTGTGTGTGTGTGTGTGTGTGTGTGTGTGTGTGTGTGTGTGTGTGTGTGGTGTGTGTGTGTGTGTGTGTGTGTGTGTGTGTGTGTGTGTGTGTGTGTGTGTGTGTGTGTGTGTGTGTGTGTGTGTGTGTGTGTGTGTGTGTGTGTGTGTGTGTGTGTGTGTGTGTGTGTGTGTGTGTGTGTGTGTGTGTGTGTGTGTGTGTGTGTGTGTGTGTGTGTGTGTGTGTGTGTGTGTGTGTGTGTGTGTGCAGGTTTAAGCCACGTGCCGTTAGTGCTGACTACAGATTCAGGGAAGAGCTGCAGTGAGGAACTCAATGTGCCCTCTTCTTCATGAACATGGCTTTTCAACAGCTGTGTGTGTGCGTTTGAGTGTGTGTATAAGTGATTAAGGTGTCTCGGTGCTATGCGTGTCAATACTGCGGATAGATGGAAGTGTCAAAGGACTGCAGGGTTGTGTGTGAAAGCTAGTGAAAGAGAGAGAGATGTGAGATAAATGTGTAGACATCTTTTTTTTGGATCAGCTAAATCAGCCGCACAATATCACCATTCATACATGTAGTTAAATAAATTATTCATTCGCAAATCGATTATTGACCAACAAGTGAGGGTTTAGCTTTTCAAATGTGTTACTAGCTTCCTTTTTTACCTGCTACCTTCAGTGCTTCTGGGAAGTTTAGCTACATTGTGTTTCTGCACTTTCTATATTTTTCCGTGAGGTATTTCAACCACATGTGAATGCCTAACGTATCTTTGTAGCCTTCCACCTCAAACTCATTCTCAGTCAACAGGCTGGTACAGTCTTTAGTGCAAACACTATGGCCACAGAGATGCAGATTACAGTAGCAGAGGTCGAGTAGTAAAATACTAAAGTCAATGTAGTAATACTAGTTTGATATTAGCTTTTTGTTCCTGGAGAATGAGGCTTTCGACCCTTGGATGTCTTTACTTGTTGTGAAAGCTGACACAGCTGTAGCACTGCCCTGTGTAATTGAGCAGTAAACATGCATTGGTTAATGGCGCAAGAAATAGCACAAGGTCTATTTTGACATCCTCGGACAAATACTTTACTTCATTTCCCAGTATAAAACATCTTCTTTCAAAGTGTGTAAAATATGTCTGTAGTGCTACAGACATATGAACATGTTGTTTGCATACTCACACCCAAACCTCTAGCATTAGCAGCAGGACTGCAGCCACACTGAAACCAAGCCAGGGCTGAAGGAGGAGTCTCCCTCAGGGCTGACTCAGCAACAACAGGAGGCAAAGTAAGGAAGAGAGGGAGGAAGAGGGAGGCATATAGACGAGGGAGGAATTTTATATCAAGCTCTTAACATCAACCAATCCGGCTTTTCCTCCTTTCGTTGCCAGCTAAATATAAATAACACACATCAGCCTCTTTTTCCTGTCAATCGTGATGAGATCTGCAGTTGATGCCTCTTTTGTCCTCTTTCTTTACAATACACCCTGCTAACATTAATCTGCAGATGCGGCGGGCTTTAGCACCACCATAAACTGCCTTTGAATCTTATTGATGCCAGCAGGTCTATTTGTGAGGGTCCACCAGATAAATACATTGAGTTGTCTGGTGAGTGAATGGGAAAGTAATGTTAATGGTGCAAACCCTCACACCAGGCTTGTAGGTGATGCATACAATGTCTTAAATTAATGTTTCCCTCATGATGCAAGAGCCAAATAGTTAGGCTATTGAAGTGGCTTTCTCTTTTAGAAGGTGAGGAAGACACATTCATTTTTCTGAGGGATTTGGAAAGCTTAATGCCTTGTCTCTCGCCCTCCTAGCTTGAAAGGAGCTGCTTTTGTCCCGTTCCCTCCTGAGACTATTGCCCTACAGATTCAATTTCCCCATGTGAATCTAATCAAGGATAGTTGCAATTAAGTTTTTTTCTTGAGCGCTATGCAGCAGCCAATTATGGGATTTTACTGCATATCCACATTATGACAGTCTCGGCCAGTCTGCTCCTCCAGAGGGCGAGTGTTCACTTCAGGTACATTCAAAAGGGAGTAAAATGTTGGAAACACTTTCAAATTGAACTTCCTTAAACTATGTCTTCAAAGCTTTTTCACTGTCTTTGTTTGTGCGTCTTTGTTTGGGTGGGTGTCAGTGGGGGTGGGTGTGTGTATTGTTTTGCGTATTAAACCTGCATAAGCAGTTTTTCTGGCCACTTGAGGGCAGTGGAAACACCCTACAGTATAATATATAGAGAGGCGAAGTCCCGCCCATCTACTTCCGACCCATGGGACCTTATTTCGGAAAAAGTATGTATTGAAGTCAATGAGGAGAGAGATTATCTTTCGATCCCGTTTGAATTGTGCCATGAATTACACATGGATGTTTGTCAATCTTAAAAAATAATTTCCATGTAAAAAAAGTCACAGTTTGTCGTAAAACTGTTGAAATATAAGACTATGAAAAATACGCAACTAGAAAGACTACAAATCCCAGAATCCCGGTCCCGCATGCTGGCTCTTGCGGAACCGACTAACTCCCCTTGTGTGTATGTACAGCTCTCAACGTGCCCAGACTTGTAGTGATTTTCACCTCTTTTAATACTTTCTGCCTCATTCTGAAAGAAAGAGGTGAAATGTGCCAACGTGACGGCCGTCTTGGTGCGTGGTGCGTGATGGGAGATGTAGTTCATTGAGCGGTTACACAAAAAAAGTGTTACTTCACAGTTTTACGACACATTTTGATTTTTTTGACTGGCAAAATTATCTTTTAAATTGACAAACATCATATGTGTAATTCGTGGCACAATTCAAACGGGATAGAAAGATAATCTTTCTCTCTCCATTGACTTCAATACATAACTTTTTCCGAAATAAGGTCCCATGGAGCTCCCCTGGAAAGGGAGGGACTTCGCCTCGCTATTATCAATTCATAAAGTTGATATGAAAATCAGCTGGATATTTACATATTCATTAGATATGGAGCAATACTAGCATTGGTTTGCAGTTGTGTTTCTGTCAACCTAAAGAATATGAATCCAATAGTCACTTTTCTTATATCTCCGTTTGTTTTAGGCTCCATATCTGTTTTTTAAAGCTTTTAAAAACAGTTCCCAGCTGCATACAAAATAGGTTGAATATGGTATAGTTAGCTTTAAAGAAATGTGAAACATTTATTCGTAAAAGGAACACATTGTATATTTATTTTATCTCAAACTATAGGTCATAATGTATTTGTATTTATATATGTGTATCGTTTGAGAGCGTTTTATTACAAGCCAAATGTTCGTGACCTCAGGCTTTTCAGTGACAAAACAATTACTTCCATCACTTCTGAAGGTCTAATCGTGTTGGCGTTCAGTTTGAGATGTGCGGCTCGACGACACGCTGATTATCTGTGGACAGTTATACTTTCTGTCCACTATTATGATAGCCGTGTCCTGGTTTAAAGACATGTATTGTCCACCCCGATGTCTGCGGCGCAGCAGCTGTTCCTGATGCTTTAGTCTTGGCATGGCTCTTTGGCTACACTTATCAAAGCATGTAACGTTCATGCTACACTTAGCTGGGGTGTTCGCTGGAGTTCTGGTGGTTCTGTCCGTGTGTTGACGCGAGTCTTGGTAATCCGCCGGCTGCTCCGCTATGCTTGTGCATAGAACAGACCTGCAAAGCACCATAATGAGGCACAGGCTGAAAGAGAAGGCATGTCCCTTTCCAATTCTCTGAGCCAAAAGAAAAGAGTAACATAAAAGAATAGAACACAAGAAAGAAAGATGAAAATAAGCCTCACAAATCCAGGTTGTTGGCTGCGCTGTCTCTTTGAGTTTATCTGTTTTTCATGCATGGGTTTTATTATGTTAATGAAATGGATGGCAGAGTAACGGTTTTAATGGAAGGAGGAGAAGATAGGAGGGAGGCGCAGCTACATGTCATTGATAAAAACAAATTGGCTTCCCTCTCCCTTAAACCCTCCATTTTTCTGTACTCGCTTTCCTTTCCTCTCTTCTTTCTTTTACAAAGCATCAGCGCAAACATCACAAATCCCAGTTGCTCAGACAAAACATGAAAACGTGTTCACTCCGTCACCTTACAGTTTGACTACAATAAACCGTATCTTCCATTGTAGCTGCCTGGAATCAAATAACCCTTTGTTGGATTCGTCTCTTATTTGATACCTTTCTCTGTCTCCCACTTCTAGCGTTTAGCTGCAGCCCTATAGATGTTTACATCCAGTATACTGGTGTCGGTAGGCACACATACCCTCGCTCTGGAAAGGTCTTTTTGTTGGAACAGACTCCTCCACAATCCCCCCGATAGGTATTCTCTGAGGAGACAGAAAGGGGACAAACAGAGCTGAAGATCAGAAGAGGTTGTACTTTGTCTCCACTGCAGAGAACATCAAAGCGCTGAGTCCTCGGTGTGCTGTTAATCTTTCTGCTTTAATGACCTTTGACCTCTACGGGTTCAGAGCAGAGAGAGACCAGGAGGAGTCAGACTTCTTCTTCTTCTTCTTCTTCTTCTTCTTCTTCTTCTTCTTCTTCTTCTTCTTCTTCTTCTTCTTCTTCTTCTTCTTCTTCTTCTTCTTCTTCTTCTTCTTCTTCTTCTTCTTCTTCTTTATTCCTGCAGTTGGTGTATAGCGGTGATGATATCTGCATTTAATATATTCCTTTGACTAATTTGAATAGCTCTGTTTGTAATTGGGGCCGTATAATGGACAATTACAACAACAACATGTCAAAAGGGAGCACGCTTTAAGAGGCCAGTGAGGCAATAAGGATTCATTTTGAGTTATTCACTCGTCACACATCTCCAGAAAATAAGATTTTACTCTTTTACATCTAAGATATCTATGTTCTAAATGTATCTCTCGGCTCGTCAGTGCTTAGCATGTAGTGTCCAGCCTTTATGCTGAAAATGCTGCCTGGTGGATCCATGAAAAAACCTCTATGGGAACATTGTGCTGGAAAAGTAAAACAACGAGCTATCGGCTATAGTCCGTTATGATTCTGTGTGCGTCACATGACCCCTTGTGATTCCAGTTCACTGATGCTTTTATCCAAAGCACCTTACCATACAGATGCACACTGTAGCATCCTGCAGGTTCATTATCTTTGAATGAGCCAAACCAAGTGCTGCTGAAAGTGGTGTAACGATGTTGGCCCCTTTCACATACTCAGTCATTTTTGCCATTGAGGATGTACTGGTTTTAACTGGTTTAACAGCACTACAAACTAGAGCCCATACCTTTCAATCAGGATGACTCAACATCCCTCACCCCCTGTATGTACCCCTAAGGCACATCAAAGTTTTGATGAGTGAGGGCCAATTTAGGTACCCAATATTGGATTGAGGGCCGCCCAAGAAAAAACGGAACACAAAATAATTCCAAAACAAATCCTTTCTTTATTGTACTAACCAATTACCGCAACTCGCGAGATGCCTAGTTGCCATGCAACCAGTAGTCTAGCAAACTTTCCACAAGCTGTCATTGATAATTTAGGAATGACAACCCCGGGGGCGCAGTTTTACCATTCTTAAATTCCATCCTAATTCTTACTAGATACAACCATGGAGGATTAAAATATAACGCATGCATTTCAGCGTGTCACATTAACTATCGCGGGCCGCCAGAAACATTTCCGAGGGCCGCCATTGGCCCGCGGGCTGCACTTTGAGAACCCCTGCCCTAAGGTATCCGTCCTGAAGAGTCTCCCATTGTACACAGATGGAGGCAGAGTGGACAGTGAAGGATGAGTAGCGTCAAGTGAGAGAGTGAGCAGGAGCCATGCAGGTGGAGAGTTAGAGAGAGGTGATGGGTGGAGGTGACTGCAGCATCCTTTCATCCCACCTGGCGGGATCCACCTGTGCCTCCTCTGCTGATGGAGCTCAGGAAGGCTGCTGCTATGCTTTATTTATCATATCTGCATACAGTAGCTCTACTGCTCATATTCACTCACTTGTTTCTTAAATCTCATTTCACCTCGGATATCTGCACTAAAATACGCCTGCTCACATGTAAATGCTCTCACCCAAAGCAGGTGGGTTTTGGGGGGAAGGGTCACAGGATGTCACTTTTTGTAATTCACAAGTTAAATTAAAATGTATAGTTCCATAAATGATCATAACCTATACCAGGATGTGTGGGTTATTCTTCCATTTGACACATTGTTAGTGTTGTGTTTTCTACTGGGAACATAGAACGCTCCTCCTACGTGTACTAGAAGCACCCACGATACTGTGGGCAGTGAAATCATCATAGGTGAGCTATATGATGCACTCAGGCCGGGAGAGTTTGGAATCAATAATGTATTTGGATGACTGCCATTGTTTTGCACTGCATTTGGATCAGCGATGCATCACACGGGTGCATCACTTCGAGCAGTCGCCACTTTTCTGCAGAAGTCCTCCCTTTTGCTGTAAACGGGATCAGCCATTTCCTCACAAAGAGGCGGTGTTCAGCTGCCACTGCATGGGATTTGATACATCATGCAAGCATTATTGGAGCAAAGGAAGTTGGCTAATCATATCTGTAGTATTATTGACAGTTGTAAACTAATACCCAGCGCAATATATTGCTTAAGGTACAGCATACAGGAAGGCGTGTGGTGCAGTGGGTTGTGCGTTGGCGTTGGGATCAGGGGGTCACAGGTTCAAACCCCACTGCAGTCAGCATGTCGTTGTGTCCCTGAGACACTTCACCCCAAATTGCTCCTGTGGGGATTTCCCACAGTATTGAGTATGTAGGTCGCTTTGGAGAAAAGCGTCTAACATGTACTGCAAAGCTTAATCTCTCCTAGTCGGTAACCGTTATGTATTTATCGGCCCCTGTTTAGCTAATAGACATCACGTTTATGTGGCCGATTGTTTACTATCCTGCTACTTTATCACATTGTAGTTGTAGTATTTGGGGCCGTATCCCCTGAGATGTACTCGGTAAAGTCGTGTTGAAATAGGACCTGAAGAAGAGAAAGTGGTTGCCTTATGGGATTCTGAGAAGGGCTCTTTGCTGTTCAGCACCTCGGTGCCGCTGCTAACCTGTGACGGTGTAACTCCACTTGATTTTCTTCCTTGGGAGTTGAATAATTTAGTAGGGGTCCATTTAGTTCAGATACTGTGTCAGCCTTTCCCAAGGAAGTGGCCGGGCATTGGCCTACTTTGACGTATGGCATCAGTGCTTGGACTGCTTGATGTTGCTCCTGCACTGCAGGGTAATGGGAGGGAAGGTGGAGCGTCAGAGGGAAGCAGGGCTGAAACAAAGCAGACTGATGAAGAGGGCTTTTGAGCGAGGTAATTGGTTCTTGATGCTACAGTCCTTTGTATATCACAGCTCCTTATTGTTCCCACAGAGGGAGACGGGGCAGGTCCAGTGAGCAGAGAGCCGTTCACTATGTGAAGCTTATTCTAATGACAGCTCTGTGCAGATATATTCGTTTACTAATGATCAGCCCTGCCTAGTCTTTTAATGTCGTTATGCTGATTTTGTTAATGGCATTTATCTTAATTTCTGGCCTTGTATTGATTCTGTTGTGACCCGGTGTCCTCTCGTTTCCCCCTTTCCTGTCTATTATGGATATGTTGGACTATATTGGATAACAATAGAAACGGGTGCTGTTTACAGTATGGATAACCTACAGCCATATTCATTTGTTAAGACCAAAATTAGTTAAGATAAAACTTCCTTTAAGTATTAGTTGAGGTCATTTAGCTTTGGCATTTTCTTTCACGTTCATTTTGTAAGTAATAAAACGTGCAAACCTTTTGATAATTTGTTGTTATTCTCACAAGAAGTCTCAATCTGCCCGACGGTGGCACTACAGCAGGATTTACACATTGTAAAGGGACCGAACATATGTCCCTGTAGGGCGACTTAAAGTTATCTGGACATGATGTGTTTTATCATTCTGTTGAGGCCTGCTTTTGTATTTCACCGTGTTGTCCTCGGTATTAATTGTGTGTGCATTTCAGATGGGCTGGTTTGAATTGGACGGTAATTCTCTCTAGCTGTTGTAAATTGATCACTTGTAGTCTGCATCTGTTTTAATGCAGCGAAAGTAAAGTTTAAAAGACGGTTGTATAAAATGTGTGTGTTTGACTGTCAACTATTAAAAAGTGGGTGACCTAGCTGGGGGAAACTATCAATGATGTATTTGAAATATACTGTATATGTGCCGTCAACATTTTCATTAAGTAGAAAAACATTTTCAATTTACAAAGGATGCTTGTGAGAAAGCACAAGGGAAGCCTCATGTTATGTCCCGGGTCACCAGGACTCCTTTCCCGGTGGATTACTCTCTAATCTTTCTTCCACTTCTCTCTCACACACTCTGACGGTCCCTCCTCACTGTCCTCAGCTGTATCCTCAGTCCTGCAGCTGGCACTGTAAAGAGAATCTGTGAATGTGCACAGGTAACGTCCTCCAGAGTGCCCGACTTCAGAGGCCATCAGAAAGGTTTGAAAGCAAGGAGAGAGAAAAGGATGTCTTTTTGCTTTTCTTCTGTACATGAGTCGTACTGAGGTATCATGTGTGTCTTGGACGTTGATGTCAAGTGAAGCCAACTGCCAAGAGGCTGCTAGTTAGTTTTCCAGAGCCTACGAGTGTTATCCTCGTATCCCGCTAATCTACAGCGTAGCGGTTTGAGTTCCCTCTGTGTGTCTGGGCGCCGCCCTGACGCTCCCTGAGGCTCAGGGGTACATGGCCCGTTACTCTTATCAGCACCTCTCTCCCCCTGTGCCTCACCCTGTCTCCCCCCTCCTCTTCGTCTTCATCCATCTCTCTCTCCCTGTCATCAGTTGCCGTCTGCTACTTAATCCAATTATTCTTTTAAGCTGACACGCTCTGCAACTCGCCACAAACTCTACGGATGATGCCGCTCTTCATCGCGTACACACACTCCTCTCCACAAGCAGTGTGTCACTGCAGATATTTCTCATACGTGAAGGTTGTTCAAAGTGCACATTCATGCCTGGATAAAAAAGGATTGAATAAAGCATGTGTTCTACAATGCTGTCTGTTTGTACGTTAAAGTTGCCCCCGTCTGCTTGTCTATTTTGGGGCGTCCTAACAGAGGGCTCTGGCCTCTGCTGTCCCCCTCTGATTCACTGTACCCTTCAGGTGACTCTGTTTCTGTGTGTCCTACACTTTCTCTGTGTGTGTGTGTGTGTGTGTGTGTGTGTGTGTGTGTGTGTGTGTGTGTGTGTGTGTGTGTGTGTGTGTGTGTGTGTGTGTGTGTGTGTGTGTGTGTGTGTGTGTGTGTGTGTGTGTGTGTGTGTGTGTGTGTGTGTGTGTGTGTGTGTGTGTGTGTGTGTGTGTGTGTGTGTGTGTGTGTGTGTGTGTGTGTGTGTGTGTGTGTGTGTGTGTGTGTGTGTGTGTGTGTTGGGCTGACATGGGAGTAATGGGTTAAGATGCGTTATGCTCCATCAGTACTGCTTGTCAGAAAGTCAATTAGCTTTGAATCCCCCCCTCACACCTTTCTGTCCTTTTGATTTGGGGGGTGTCTGACCTAACATCTCACCCCTTAGTCCTAGCCTTAAGGGTAAGGCATTTAGTCTGCCAGAACCCATGTAATGTCCTCCTAACTCTCTCCCATCGTATCATGTGTTAAAGGTTCTGCAGTCCCCCTCAGTCAGCGGTGTGTGTGCTAAATGCCCCTTCAGTCTGAAATACATGTTATGTTGCAGTGCCGTGCTTTGACACCCGCATCACTGCATCTTAAAAGTACTGTACAAGTGCTGCCGTAAAGTAAATATGAAATGTGCAGTAGCAGCCACGACGGGCTAGTTAATCCCCAGCGTTCTGCGTTTTCACCCAAGTGTAAATCTTGACAAGTATTTGTGCCGCAAAGGGAGAGCCAGCGTCACAAAAGGAGCTGCGCTCGGTTGGTTTCGGTGCTGACGCGACAACAGTCAAGAGTAACAGATGGGATCGGTGTGTGTGTGTGTGTGTGTGTGTGTGTGTGTGTGTGTGTGTGTGTGTGTGTGTGTGTGTGTGTGTGTGTGTGTGTGTGTGTGTGTGTGTGTGTGTGTGTGTGTGTGTGTGTGTGTGTGTGTGTGTGTGTGTGTGTGTGTGTGTGTGTGTGTGTGTGTGTGTGTGTGTGTGTGTGTGTGTGTGTGTGTGTGTGTGTGTGTGTGTGTGTGTGTGTGTGTTTCAGGGTGACCAGGACTAGAGCTGGATATCGCAGTGTG
This sequence comes from Pseudochaenichthys georgianus, assembly GCF_902827115.2. Lineage (NCBI taxonomy): Eukaryota > Metazoa > Chordata > Actinopteri > Perciformes > Channichthyidae > Pseudochaenichthys > Pseudochaenichthys georgianus. The sequence continues at coordinate 38,416,384 of NC_047511.1, read as the reverse complement.
TGTTTGATCTGTATCTCCCCAGAGATTGGGAGCAGGGCTGATCTGTAACCTTCCCTCTGTCTGTTGGTCTGGAGGAAGACGTTTGGCAGATTGTCCGTTTCATTGTCTCTCTGATTCACTCAGAGGAGCCGGTAGTCGAGGGGCATTATCTGGTTCATGTCTGGAGCTCTCAGACACAATAATTACTGTTAATCCCACCCTTCCTGGCCGTCTGCATACATATCGTGAACACCGTTCCTTATCTCTAGACCCAAGCTGGAATACAATGAACTGTTTCTCTGCCTCTCAGTCAGGCCAGACTGTTTGCTTCTCTCCGTCTGTGTTGTTGTGTTAAAGACAATCCCCGTGTCGTCTTCTGCACTGCACAAATGTGGTTGCACATTTCTAGATGTGAATTCTGGGTAAGTACACGACATGTTGTGTCCAGGTGCCTCTCGCACACGTGTGATTGTTAAGGAATCCCGACGCACTCCAGTGTTTAGGGTACCGCTCATCCAGCTGTGAGCCTCGAACCATCAGATCCTCCTCCATCGGTCGCCATCAGTGTGGCGTCGCCCTGCGCTCACCACTGTATGTGAGACATCCTCGTGCCATGTCGTGCTTTCACACTCACACTCATCCTAACCTAGCCTGTTTCCCACAGGAGAGCTTTTTCCGGGAGGGAGGGGTTGGACAAGCAAGACGGGATGGGATAGGGTGGGGTGGTTACTCTTCCTGCTCTCTTCCTCCTCCCCTCCCTCCCTCCCTCCACCTTGTTTTCTACCTGTGTCTTAATATAATGTTCACCTGTTCCTCTTTTTGAACCTTTCTCATTTCCTTGTCATTGTTTTCTGTCCGCTCTGCTCCTCTCCCCCACCTCTCCCTCCCTCCCCTCATCTCTTCTGTCTCTCTGTGTCGCACTGTTGCGATTAACTGGGCTCTGTCTTTATGTCGTATGTCCTTTTAGGCCCACGCCGTGCATCGCTGGCTAATCGATCAGGACAGTAGTGTGAGCTCTGAGCTGCCGGATGGCCAAGGAGTATGGCACTTTGATGATGAAGTAAATATCTGCAACACGTATATCTGGCTTTTTCCTATTTCTATATATCTATATGTATATATATATATATACTGTATTTATGACCATCTTGTTCCTGTCACATAAAGTTTGTGTCACTGTTGTTGCTCTGCTGTGGTTGTTTTTATATTGATCTCTTGTTTTTGTTGTGTGTGGCTTCCAGTATGGTATTGTAGTTCTGGTTACTTGCTAGTGTTGCTGTTGTGCTGTGAGCTGATTCAGTCAGGCGTCGTGGGGTCAGGCTGGAGCTTTTTATTTGTTCCTGTACATGCTTGACATATTGTACTAACTTGCTAATTTTTATTTATTTATTTGGTGGTTTTTATATTTTCCCTTTTTTTCGTTTCAGTCTCACGTAATGATATATATCTGTATCTTTATTCACATCTACTTTGGTGTCTGTGATTCCTCTGACATGAATGTTACCAAGCAGCATATAACAAGGCAAGAGTCCACGGGCAAAATATAGACCTGCTCTATTTCTGACTGGATACGAGTTTTAGCACGTCTGCGTATCCTTGTCACAAAGTACTTCAGACAGCACAGGTCCGCAGTAGTGATAAAGGACAACAGTCTAATTATTTTTCCTGTGGGTTCTTCTGATTTATACAATATGCTTGTCATTTGTACCACTGTGTCCGTGTTTAGGATTACATCAAAAACATCCAGTGTGTGTGTGTTGTGTTAGAAGTGTGTGTGAGGGATATGTGTGTGATTTGGAGGAGGAACTAGTTTTCTTTATCAGTGTGTTTGCGTGCATGCTTTGTTTCCGTCTGCATGGCTTCAGTTTGTGTATTAGTGTGAGACTTGGTGTGAGTGTCCGTCTGTGACTGTGTGTGTTCCTCTGTGGTTGTGCCTGTCTTTGCCCGTGCCTTTTGATCTGCTGTGGTTGTGTATTGCGGCTGTTTCCTGTGTCACTGTTGTCATGTGCTGTGCCTGTGTTGTGTCTGGTTTTATCTGTCTTAAACAGTCGGGGACACATTTCCCAAAGGTTTTATCCCGCCTATCTAAGAGATGATCTTGAGTCCAGGAGTGGAGGAGAGATCATCTGCTTGCAATAAGGCTGCTGGGAAACTTGTCCCAGACGCCCCTAGCCCATGGTGATTTCCCCTCATATCCTACCCCCCCCTGCTCTCATGTCGAATTCACTAACCTACTTTACCGATCTCCCTATTGCTCCCAAACACTGTGGAGCAACATTGGCTTTAGCTTTATTGAACCTCAATCGAGCGAAATGAAGGGAAATAAGAACGACATTGGCTGAACACATTGAACACTGAGGGAACACACCGTTTTATTAACACACAACCATTTGGAGTATTGTCTTTCCCTCGGTGATGCTCATGAATGCGTTTGCCAGATTTATATTCCTGGTTTGAATTTTCCTTTAACTTTTGTGAGTGAATGTGTTTGTTTGTCTTAATATGTCCGTTAGGCCAATACAATGTAAGACTACAAGCACTAGGAACTAAGACCTAGTCTAATTTCTAAGCTTTCCACACAATCCCAACCTGATGCAGGAGGAGTTTGGCGATTGTGAGGTTGGAGCAGAGACACACACACACACCTTGTATGTCGATAAAAAAGCAGTGCCGTTATGGAACTCTCTCACTGGCCCTTAGTCAACACTCAGTGAAAAACAATAGCAGCCTAAACCAAATCCCAAACGGTGTGCCTGCTTCCTCAACAACTGTTTCCTAAAGAGTTATAAAGCAGTGATGCAGAGTCCCACTCTTCCAGCAGCCCCAAACCAACCAACTGCTCCGACCTCTGCTTAAAGACAAGCTATAGTTTATCACAACTTTTACATTCAATCTATAACAGAACAATTGATGAATCAGTGCATTTCTGAAATGCAGCAACATGTGAAAATTGCCATCATACAGGTTGTAAACAAGCTGCCAGTTGAGTCAGAGTATATTTAGTGTATGGCATCACAACTCAGGGCGTTAGCCTTGCTACGAAGTGTATTTGGTTTAAATGTGCGTGAAATCAGTCTTTGGATTAAACACAATTTATTCGGCTTGTGCCAAACTGTATGAAATAAATGGCCGCCATCTTGGAGTCTGGTATGGTAATTTTGATGGATGTCGGTACGAGTAATGTTTTGTACCGTTAGCTTCTGTTTTCAATTTCAATCTTGTGTAATGGATCATATAATGGTGGCAGAAAAGTAAACGAAAGTAATAGAATATATTTTTCTTTTAAAGTTCACTCTGGCCTCTTTTTAATATTCTCAGCTGTCAGAGTCTGCGAAATTGAAAAACCATTAAGAAAAACGGTGATGGAAAACTCCCAGAAGCCCTAAAACCGGTCTCCCAAACCAAGACTCGTTCCCTGAGGGCTGATTTAATTTACACCCAAATCTAACGCTTCATCAAACGCCTGGCACAACAGAAGTGTGAGATGTCAGAGGTCTGTGTAAAGGCCCCGTCCCCTTTGCCACCATTAATAGTTATTGGGCCGGGAGAATACCCCTTATCACCCCGCAGCTCTAATTACCCCTCAGTGAGTCCTTGGAGACAGATGCTCATGGAGCCAAGCCCCATTCGTCACAGTGCGGCTGCATGGCAGACTCAATATGAAATAAAAGCAAACTGTCACATAAATTCTCCCCCGCCTCAGTTTGTCTTTTCCAGCTGCTCCCGGCCCACTGTAGATGCCGACTACATTAGGACGCCCATTCATGTCCAGCCACCAGCAGTTGGCTGTAATTTGTTTCGGCTGTGGGGGCAGAGTTTAATTTACATGTGAAAGGCCATGGTGTATTCAAATATTGTAAGTCTAATTTTTGTCCCAGGGTTATTGATACCAGTTTCACATAATTCAGATTAAGGTAGAGGGGGCTTAACTGCTATTGTGCAAAACTGCAGAAATCGTGTAATAATGTTTCACTTGGCTAGATACCAACTTTAGGAAGAAGGCAGGAGAGCAGGTTCCTCCTCGCCTTGCTGACCCATTAGGAACCGATCTCTTCTTTTAGCAACAGTGAAACACCTCGTGGGAACAATCTGGCCTACAAAGAGTATTTTCAATGGAGCCATCCAAAATAGCTTTAACCTTAATGGCTTTATAAATCCAGACCACACCTTCAGAACAGGTTCACCGTATACTGGGTCATACATTCATCAAAGTTCATCTTTAAATATGGACGTTTCAAGCTTTGAGTAGGAATTAATGTAGCATTTCAGGAGGCAAAAGTCATTTTAAAAGTAACTGAACGCTGTTACATGATGCTATGCTCCGACATTTCACTAAGTGTTTTATAATTTAGTCTCAAAGTGAAGATCCATTTAACCGTTCCCCTCAATGTTAAGCTGGATGCACAAGGACTAAGAAAACCCTTTGGAATTGTTTTCACTTTTCAAAAAAAGTGGCTTTTCCACATTTTAACTTCCATTTATCTTATTTGAAAATTAAACCAAGTTTCAATACCATTTTTACTTTGGTTGAATCAATCAGTTTGAGTTTCTGTGTGACAAAAGAGAGAACGAGAAACTGAGCGACAATCTATGTGCATGCATTTGCGCATGTGCATGAGTTTTAGGTGAATGCGCAGAGTGCATGGTAAAGGTTGAAGTATACTCCAAAAGAAGTGCTTTCAGATGAAAAAAAGGTGCACATTTCCAAGTCCTCCACATATTTCAACCCTACGGTATTAACCACGGTGAAGAGCTGATTGGCTGTCTGGGAAGTACGAGAAAAGAACACATTTGAAACGATAGCTGCTCAGTTTCACAGACCTGCACGTCTTGTTTTCCACACAGACCAGAACAGCAAATACCATTATCTGTTCTTCCTGCAGTTGTTAGAATATATTTAACTTTTTTTTTAATAAACACTTTTGTTTTCTTTTTGGAAACACATTTACTTACAATTTAGTTGTGACAACGTCAAACACGCTGGACAAAATGATCAGTATGCATTGTAACCGGTGTGTGATTGACCATCAGGATTATTCTTGTTTGTGATATATGTATACAGTAAGGCCCAGCTCAACTTAAACCTTTTTCACCTCATGTTTTGGCACATTTCTATGATTTAAAAAAGACTTATCTTTTGATCATAGAAATGTGCCTCCTCACACGGTCGGACAACGAGTTGCACGTCCTTCAGTTTGAGTATACGGCTGCTTGAACTGTACGCCTGCACTGGGGGGATTGCCGTGACCTGCATATGTGTTTGTTGAATGTGAGGCAGCGTGTGTGTTATGCACCTGCATGTATTGCACTGTACTGTAGGTGAAAGTGTGTGTGTGTGTGTGTGTGTGTGTGTGTGTGTGTGTGTGTGTGTGTGTGTGTGTGTGTGTGTGTGTGTGTGTGTGTGTGTGTGTGTGTGTGTGTGTGTGTGTGTGTGTGTGTGTGTGTGTGTGTGTGTGTGTGTGTGTGTGTGTGTGTGTGTGTGTGTGTGTGTGTGTGTGTGTGTGTGTGTGTGTGTGTGTGTGTGTGTGTGTGTGTGTGTGTGTGTGTGTGTGTGTGTGTGTGTGTGTGTGTGTGGACTGAATGTGTTTACATCTGTATGTGTGAGGCAGCAATAAAGTAGTCAGACGGAGGCAGGGGAGTCATTGACGTCAGTTTTATTATCTCTGTTGACTGTCCTTGCCGTGACGGATGAGAGCATCTCCCTTAATTGCTTATATTTAATATTTATTAACATGCCAATCTCAGATGCACATGGCAGCTCAGCATCTTGCCCCTGAGGCAGCAGATATGAACTCTTCAAGCAGCATAACATATACATTTTGTTTTTTAAATTAAGAGCTGACCATACATTGAAGTCTGTGGGTCTGCAGGCAGCGGCTTCAGTGTAGATGCCATGATGATGGACGGTGTGTTTAAGAGAGGGGAGGGGAGAGGGGGGGCTGACACAGCAGAGCTCTGTAGGTGAAGATGCCATCGTCCTGCCAACAAGACTGTGGAAGAAGAAACTGAGGCACACGTTCAGTGAAGCATCCCAAGAACATGTATCGATCAGCACTGTTGCCACCCTCCCTTCTGTCAGCGGTGCCCAGTCCTGCTCCATCCATCCATCTCTTCTTTAAGCCTTTTTATTCCCGGCCTGTTCCCTCACCGCGTCCTCTCTTTACGGTGAGAAATGAGGCTGTTGCTGCACTGAGGCAAGCCCAAACAAAAGCTTTGAAAAGCCACTTTCCCCATTGAAATGGTAAAGGCTGCTGTGAACTGACAAGAAGACGGGTTTAAAATAGGATGTCATATAACGTAGGGAAACTCACAAAGTGTTGTGAATGAATATTACTTTGAGACACCAACCGATACATCAGCCATGCCAATCTTATGATCATTGATTTATCTCTGCATATTTTGGCTGTACAGAAATGTGCTTTGATTAAATCTTATCTTAGCTTAACATATTCACAAAAACAAGTATTGGTGCATTATTGATATCATAAATAACAGTCTGAACTATTTTTAAACTAATCAATGTTGCTGTAAAAAAAAAACGTTAGCTCTAATCTGCGGTTGAATATATATATTTTTTTTTTGCTGCACTTTTTGGCCAGAGAGCACAGTACAGTTATATTCTGATGGGATTCAACAGGAACAGCAGCAGGTGAACTCCCCGTCCCCATGCAGTTTGTATCTCGTAGTTTAGGGACATTACATTAGGTCTCAATAGAGTCTGAACACTTGGACCGCTTCGGCTGTGGGTCCATTACACAGATTGAGTTATGGCTGCTGGGATCCTGTCTGATGCTGACTCGAGCCCGGCTCTGACTGATGGATAGAGCTCCTGTCTTAAAGGATGTGTTTAGAGACTGCACACACAGGAAAGGAAGACGGTGAGAGTTGTGAGGACAGATTCTGTCCACAGTGATGCCATCTCGTTCTCCTCCTGCACATCTTCACTCTGTATTTCCCCTCTCCACTGCGCCTCCCCTCTTATGAAGATTAATGGCAGCCTAGCACTTCTCTGAAATATTGCTGCTGCCACTCTTCTCTATTGCCTTCATCTTTCCTGCTCTCCTCCCTCGCCCGAGTATTTCTAACTTCCTTTTTTTTGTCTTCCACAGGTCATTCTGGCTTAGTATGTTGAGGTGCATTTGATGAGGCGTCTTTATGCACAGTATGGTCATTTTTAAATATGGGAGGATGCTCTGACATGTGTTATGTAATCTGTCTGCTGAGGGAAGGCAGGTCCAACACCCGCTGCTGTTAATGCCGATTCAAACCGCTCCTGTATCAGAAGGCTTAATGTAGCTTGTGAGGACGTGCTGTGGCACAGGATAAGGAGTTGAAAGTGTGTGTGTGTTGTGTGTGAGTGTGAGTTAGGTGCCAGCGCTGCAGTAATCATCCCGACCCAGCCCTGCCCTCTGCTGCAGGCCAACACTGCAGAGCATCAAGCCGCCACTAGAGGGCCGTTATGCCTGATAGAGATTGTACTTAATCTTCCATTGAAGCCTATATATTTTATAAAACATATTTACTATGTTGTTTTTCTCTCTCAAAATGTGTTTTACTACACACACTCGTGCTGCTTTGCCACCACCCCCTCTGTTGGCGTGGATAATGTGTTTCCTTTCATTTATCCGTCTCCAGACACAGTTCTAGAAGACTCCGTCCAGTAAGCCAAAATGCACAATAAGTTGACCAACCTTCTTTAATATTGCATATGGACATGGTACCGGGTTTGCACACAGAACATGTTTTCATTGCAGCCAGTGATGGAGGAGCTGTTTAGGTTTTTTTTCTTGCTAAACATTTAGACCGTTTAATCTGTGGGATGTCTGCGTGTTTCTGCAAAGAGTGTGACATGTTAAAGAAAGACCGCTCCACACCATCAGTGGTTGTTTTGATTCCTCCCCCACTTGTTCAACTCTATTTTCCCGTCCCCTGAGACATTGGGACACGGGCAATAAACCACCACAAGCAGCACACGTGGACATCCGAAGCCTTTATCCTGCCAACAAGAGGGGCTCCGCACAGAGTGCAGAGGGCACGTCTGTCCCAAACCTAAATCAACCCGGGTACAAAACCGGAGTGTGGCCTACGCTTCACAACGACCTGCACCCTCCCTGAACCAGTCGCTCAGTAGTCAGACTCCTGACTCTCAGACATGTGCCGTATATCAGCATCTTTGCAATGACTTGTTGAGTTTTGCATTCGAATCTTTCGGGGTCAAGCACTCCAAACATAGAATAATATGCTTTAAAATAGTGTTTGCCTTATTGGAATTACATTATTACAATTTGTTTTACTTTTAGTTCATTGGTAATGTTTCTGAATGCACTGTTGTGAAAAACTTTAATGTGCAAAATATATCTTAAAAGTGTAATGTCGACTTCCAGTTTCACACTTTCGCAACTTGAACAACAAGTGGCAACGTCTAGATCGTGCTTGAATACAGCTGTCAAACTAAGCACTTTCCTCACTCTGCAGACACATGTCAAACTCTGTACATTCATCTGTAAGTAAAATATAGAAGTAAAGTTAAAATAAGCACATTTTGAGTGGAGACTTTAACTTGAAGTCGTTGGCATTAGACACCTCCCGAGTGAACCTTGGTCATCAGTCCCTTGATCCTGCCACACCTAAAGGAGGTCTTCTCACGAGGACCTGATGAGTTATCTTTCTTCTCCTCCGATGAGCGCAGTGACTCTGCAGGCTGGACCAGAGGAGGTTTATGTCAGAGGGGAAGAGTCCTTGAAGACCACAGGATAATTTGTCATGACTTCATGGACATTAGTGCCTGCAGTCCCCTTCCCCACATTCTTTGGCAGTGGAGCTCCCATCTGCGTCCAAACTCAATACCGCGGACAGGAGAGACATCCCACGTGATGTTTTTGCCCAGGTCACGGTCCAGCGGCACTGAGAAGTGCGTACCCTTCTCTAACATCGCCCCCTCCTTCCCCTCTCCTACGAGCATTTATCTCTCTGCATGGTTTTGGCAGCGATGTGCTTTTCCCAGCATTTAGCCGGAGGAGCGGAGAGGTAGAGAAAAGGAGGCCTTTTCAAGCAGGGAATGACGGACGCTTTATTAAAAGAGGCAGGGCCTTTTGAGAGGCTGGCCCCTCCGTGCTCCCCCACCCCATGTGTCTGGCCCATTGTCACGGGGCGGTGGCAGCAACCCCCCCCCCCCCCGCCATGCGCTTTGTCACTGTAAGTCACCTCCCAGACTGAAACGGAGCCGCTCTGAAAAACACACCCATTCTCCACAGTAACTACGCTATTCTGGTATCGCCTGGTCCCTGAAAAAAAATGATTGTCTGGCTGTCACAAAACATACAGGAGACATAGAAGGGCGTGACGTGTGGGGACGAAGGGACAGGAGAAAGGAGGGATACAGTTGGGGTGACGCAGAGTGATTGGGGTGCAACAAAACCCCTGAACGGTGGAAAGGATAGATGAGCCGAGCGCAGAGTGTGAGAGAGGACAGGAGAAGGTCGAGAAAAAGTTGGAGACGAAAAATAAGTTTGAGGCAAGAAATTCAAGAAATAGGAAAACATGAAAAACAAACAGGAAACCGAGCGTGGGGTACCCTTTTTATTTGTGGCTGTATGTGAAATGTGCGTCTTTAGATACAAGCAGCATTCCTCCAGAGATAAAACCCTGGGCCCCTCGACCCCCACCCTCCCCAGACTCTCCACCCACCATGCTTACTCAAGTGTGTGTGTGTCTGGGCGTACGTGTGTGTTTACGTTGGACGGGGGACTGCGTGCCCCGTACCACAGAACTCGCAGGGGGCAACAGAAAAGACAGCTGTGTGTTTGAGAGACACTGAAACCGTAAGAAAGAGAGCGTGGAGGGCCAACAGGCATGCCAGTCAAGACCGTCACTTTTGGAGTGAGTACCACCTTCTCTCTCCGTCTCCTCTTCACCTTCCTCCTCCTCCTTCTTCTAACTTCATCCCTTTTCCTGTGTCTCTCCTTCCCTTCAAATCGTCTCTTTCCACCTGTACGCTTCTTTACCACTCTTATTATCGTGTTGTTTTTGCAATGTTTTCTTCTTCTACAACATCCGTGGTTGCTTTTCTCGGATGTAATGCACCTGCCAATGCTCCCTGTCCTTAAGTCAGAAAGTGATGGGCACATTTTTAGTCACTGGCTTTGTTCAAAGTTTTAAAGTCCTTTATTATTTACTTTGTCTCTTAAACACGAATATTGCTGTATAGGTATTCACTTGTTGTACAAACTATTTTCTTATTCAGCACACACCTCTCCGTTTGTTTTCTGTTTGCTAAGTACCTTTTGTTTTATCTTAGTGCTTCCGCATCAGCTTGTTTTGTAGACTTCTCCGCAGCTTCACTTTCAAAGCTCGTTTGTGTTTTCATTCGTGAATATGCTCTCATCCTAGTGACGTAGAAAGAGAGGCTGAGAGAGAAAGAGATGCCGGTCATTGAGACGTACACATTGGTCCTGTTTAAGAAGTGATCAGACATTTGTAAAAACTTGACTAACTTCTTATGGTTTTAATCAAAGCAGTAAACGAGTGTTAAAAAACATGGCCGATCTTTGCTTACAGCCCCAAACATACTGGAGCCTGTCCAGATCAAACGAGCCTCCCATAGCAACATACGGGGAGTTTCTTTGAGGGTTGTGATGCATGTGCGTCCAAGATTAGTGTACGTGCGTATACCTGCGGGTGTGTATCATGTTCTGTTTTTACGCCTTAATCTTGTTTTTTTGTTTTTGACCTCATGTGTTCCTCCGTGTGATGTTCACATTGTATGAAGTCAACCAGGATTAGCTGTGGTAAGTAAACTGGAGGTCAGTAACCTGATTAGTGGGTCAACTAATGAGATGCATTCAGAGTGGCCTCACTGAGGACTATAGACTGGTTAATCTACTGAGCCTGCGGAGGTGACGGCAGAGCAGGGTGGACGCCCACAAGGCCGAGCCGCCTGGATGTGTCTGAGGGCGCATTTTGTGTCAACCGCAGAAACCTCGGGGAAAAGGAAGTGTGGAGATGACGCAACTTGTAGAAATGTAGCCGTTTGTGTTTCATCAGTCTGAGGAGAAGATGCAGTTATTTTAGCATTCGTATCGGTAGTTGGTTTGATTTTTCACTTTTAAGCATTTCAGCTTTGTACTATTTAATAATATCTACCAAAGATAAGACACAGTCGCATGTACAGTAGGTAGACCATAGAAGTGACCACTGATCGAAGACAAAACGTACTTGTAACTACGAAAAACAGCAAGCAGTAGTGGAGGAAGTACAAATAAGAATACAGCAGTGTAAAAACATGTTTATGTTTCAAATAAAGTTATGTATTCAAAATGATCTGTTAAAGAATGAAGTATCATACTGAAAGGACCTTAAGTATTGAAAGTTACAGTGTTTATTGTGCAGAAGGAGGCTTACAGATCATTATATGCAAATTGTACATACGTACTAATTTGATTAATCTAACTAAGCATGAACATAAAAGCAACATTTTAATGCTCAACATTGAGCTAGTTTCTACTCATTTGATATCTGGATAATTTAATTTATAACATTTGATTAAGGCGTCAAATGTTTAAAAATGTTCACTCTGAATTGTAGTGTAGTTGAGGTGTACAGCACAACATAGAAAGAAACATTCAAAAAGAGATAAGACTACTTCAAATGTTATACTCGTATAAAAGTACTTGAAAAAATACTTTCCAGCTCTGTGAAAATAGTACTCACAACCCCTTTAAACATTACATTTGTTCTGCTGTTTGTAGCTGAAGCATTGTTAAGTTTACATTTCAGATAAGATGCAGATTGCAGGAAAGTTTTAATATGTACTTTTACTTGTTAGACTTCCATTTTACAGATTTCAGATCTGTCTAATATCTCGACTTCATTGTCCCTCTAGTCCCTCGAGACGGTTAAAGTCTGTATAATAACGGTGCAGTTGAACACAGGATGTTTACCATATCTTGATCCTCTCCTCCATAGCTTCCAAACCCTATCTCCTCCTTATGGCTTTCACCCTCATTGTCCCGCCACAAAAGATCACACTAACCATGACAATCTCATCTACAGGCGCAGAGGCTGAGGCAGGGCCAGATATAAAGAGACAATCAATGAGTTCGGCCGGGACAAACAGTGGGATGCAGAGAGGGGGAGGCTGGGAGTGTGAGAAAGTAAATAGTACAAATGGGACAAGACGCTTTGCCACATGGAGGGAATAGAAGCAGGCAGATTTACATACAGACAGAGTGGAGTAGGGGAACATAGCCGCATATCACGGTACGCTCACTAGCTGCCTGTAAATGTGTCCAATACTGATCGGTCCCCGGGGCCTCAGTCCTCCGACTAAACACTCGCTACGTCTCTGTCGCCGGAAACAGCGCGATGCTTCTGAGCGATGAAGGCAGAGATGAAGCCCCAAGAAAAGAAAAGAGCAGAAAGAAATCGATTTCAAGACCAAGTGCAAGTCAGCAGAAATCGGGTGATAAAATGTCTGTTTAAGCACTCTGCAGTCATTTCCATATCCGCTGTTCAGTGTCGCCCTAACACGAATAGAAACCGTCCAGTCGTTCGGTTTGTTTAAATACATCGAGGGATTGACTTTGGCTGGGGGAAATACAGCAGATATTATCCAGAGTGGTTGGTGTGCTGCTTGCACGGTTTATGTTTAAAGTTCAGGGAATGGTTGCAAGTGAAGCAGGACTTGTGACATGCTGAACAGACTGTACGTACAGTAGGCACCTTGTTTTCACCTTTCTGCTGGCTGTACAAATAGCTGTGGTAGCACTTACAATATTTATGATTTGCACCTGGCGCTGTGTCTGCAGATTCGTGTGTGTGTGTGTGTGTGTGTGTGTGTGTGTGTGTGTGTGTGTGTGTGTGTGGCTCTCTCTTATGTGGGGGCTTAACCCTGTCATGCCTGGACACCCTTTTATAATAGTTGTTATCTAATCTATGTTAGGTAACAATTCATTGAGCTAGAAATGGAAGGTGATTGTCTTCGGAGCCACCTTAGAAGCCATCGTTTGCTTAAATCATAAAAAGAGACAATTCCGACATAATGATTTAAATGAATTCTGTGCTGCTGAGATTTCTCTGAATCCCATCGAGCATTAAATGATCTGTAAGAACTCCGGACACAGTGTGCATGGCAGCAAGCAGCCACTGCAGGAACAGATGAATGGAGATTACTTTCTTCAGATGGACACAGAGCACCCCAACGTTATGATACCGATGTGAAGCTGACAGTGGACGCAGATCCTCATCTTCTTTATCATTAGATCACAAACAGTTTTGAAACCGTGGGAGTCTTTCTACAATCCCATTCATGCCTCGCATTGTCTCATTTCTCCCCCTCACACACACACACACACACACACACACACACACACACACACACACACACACACACATTCATTCAGTCTGATTCCATTCAGAATTGTCGCATATCCACAGACAATTGATCCCCTGTGAAAATGATGATTCTTCAGGTCTTGCATGGCAGAAGATCGGGATTACGGCGCGCCTCCTCGTGCACACACACGCACACACACGTATACATTGAGTTTCCGAACACTGCAGTCCACCAGCGAGGCGGTGATGTCATTCTGTCTGCTGCAGCACCAGCAGAGGAGGGGGAGAGTGAACTGTAAGAAGCAAAGGGATGGAGAAGGGAAGACGGGCTGAGCTAAAGACGGCGAGAGGAGAGTGCAGGGCAGAGATAGGGGAATGATTTGACTTGGTAATCCTGAGCCTCATTATTCGGAGCCTTGCAGCGTCGCATCCTGAGGACAGAGTGTTGATATCACTAATGTTAACCATGGAGCTGCTGAGCAGGTTATCGTCTGTTCCGTTGCTCCAAACAGAAAGATAAGTGGCAAAATGCAGCAGTGGAATTCCACAGGCCATCTTTAGGCTGCTCCGTGTGTTTCCCCCGTAAGATGCCTGTGCACTGATAGTGTTGGGTGTGGTTCCTTTGCGTCCTTATCTCAACACAGCACACACTCCCTTCATGACGCAGGCAGACACACACACAGCAGCAGCATGCAGCACTGACCACCGGCAGAGAGTAAATCCGCTGCATCTAACATCTAGCTGCAGTCTTTCTGGGGGATTTTAGAGGGTCTCTGCGTCTCGGGGGCAGTGAGCTGAGTCCGGGGGGCTGGGAATCCTCCAGAGGGGCCGCAGTCAGGGTCACAATGGTGTTACCGTGCTGCTGCGGGGCCACGTATATGTGTGTGTTGGGTGGTGTGTGTTTTTGCATCAGCTGTATTTGCAGCTACTTCGATGAAAGGATGTTTCTTGTGTCACCATGGCAGCGTCTGCAAACAATCCACGACACTGTGTGTGTGTGTGTGTGTGTGTGTGTGTGTGTGTGTGTGTGTGTGTGTGTGTGTGTGTGTGTGTGTGTGTGTGTGTGTGTGTGTGTGTGTGTGTGTGTGTGTGTGTGTGTGTGTGTGTGTGTGTGTGTGTGTGTGTGTGTGTGTGTGTGTGTGTGTGTGTGTGTGTGTGTGTGTGTGTGTGTGTGTGTGTGTGTGTGTGTGTGTGTGGAGAGAAAGGAGGTTTGTGGTCTTCTTCAAAGTGAGAGTCCTGAGAGTAAGACATTAGGAAGTGAGAGAACATGGATAACCAAGACAGCTTGGCAACTGTGAGTAAATACACTTAGCTGAGCCACTGTATGTACTAGTCTAGAGAGTTTATATTTTATTGTTCTGAACTGTAGGTTCTTATAAAAGCATTGTAATATCATAGTTTTGTACATATATATATGTTTTGCTTTACAGTACGCCACGTGTTTAGTTTTGTGAGTGTGTGTGACTCAGAAGTGTTATACTTTAGTATGCCTCTCAGTTTTCTGAGCAAACTTAAAACAAAAAATGTTGGAGAGAAAGGAAATGACTCCAATAAGTAAAGGTTCTCACATTAAGTCCAGGATGTATTTTTTACAACTTTAAAACGACCTGCATGAAGTTCATCTTATAGTATACACTTTCTAATTGCATACATTTTGTATATAAACAAGAATCTTGTCAGGAGCCGCTTTTCTTCCTCGATCAGCTGGAAGAAACCTTCCTTTTAAAGTGTTCTGTTGCCCTGCCAACATCGCCCCTGCCTTCTTTAAAGTGACCTCTCTCTGCACGGCGCTGTGCCATGTGTGTCCTGCTGAGGGTGTGTTGTGTCATTTGTTGCTATGACTCAACTTCAGGCATGTGGATCCTTTCCCTTTTCGCTCACGGTCGTTCCATCTTTGTCAGAAGTGGACCAACAATCCAGTCGAAACAATAGGCAGCAAAGCCTAAAGCGCTGTTTATAAAGTTGAGAAAAGCCACTTGGCAGCACACGGTGATTTTGTTTTGGATTTGAAAGTGAGGTTAGTACACACATGTATTCCATGCGTCTGTGAGAAAACATCCACTGAATGAATGGACGGCTGATGAGCAGCAGTGTCGAGATGGAGAGAGGGGATGGGCGAGGGGAGAGAGGAGATTATGTAAATAGAAAAAGTGCAGCGTTTGCCGCAGTCGAGCTTCTCCCTGTGGTTTTCCCTCGGTCTCTGGCGCTTCTCCTCTTCTCCCTCTTCTCCCTCGCTCTCCCCCTGTGCCGCATGAGTGATCAGCTGCACCCAGCCCGCCTGGGAGACGCATAGCTTCAGACAAAACACAGACACAAACACTAGACGGGCCATGTGTCGGCCCGTGAGTCGGAATCACCAAACTCTCTCTCTCCTCTTTGCTATGCACCTTGTGTCTCTTCTTCTCTTTCATTCACACACACACACACACACACACACACACACACACACACACACACACACACGATCTGTCTCTATTATCAAAGATGCCGTATCACTTAAATCACTGACTTGTGGACACATTGAGAGGTTTTGAAGTCCAAGGAGCTGTTCACTCCAATATCTCACCAAACCATAAACCCATTTCAAGGTGCAGGTCTCAAACTGCACTGTCCAAAGGGCGGAGGGACATGAGAGGAAAACTGATGGATTACGACTGAAAGGTTTCAGTCCTTCAAATGTCCCTGAAGAAAATATTAACCAAACTCTGTCTCCCTCTCCATTTTCTCTCTCTACTCCTCTACTTTATGTGTATCTCCTCCTCTCTTCTCCTCTCTCTCTCTTATGCCTCCAGGCAGATGCTGGCAACAGTTTTCTCCGAGCGGCCCGATCTGGCAACCTGGACAAGGCCCTGGACCATATCAAAAATGGCATTGATATAAACACAGCCAATCAGGTGAGAGAGCTGCACATTCCCCAGTTTAAGTACCAGGAAGTAAACGCCTCTCACTGGCATGTACCTGTAAGCCATTTAATGTTATCACGGCTCCACTTTCCATTCTTGGTTTAATTGACGACTGATATTGAATTGTACTGCGTTGTCGTGGCCTGAGTATAATATTTATGAGTATTTGTTTGCCACTTACGACCCACAGAGTCTTCCCTATATACTTTCTAAGATATGAAATACAAATTCAGGAGGTGGTTTAAACAATAGTAATGATGAATGTAATGACATTTACAAACAGTGAATTGATTAAGTCATTATACAACAAAATGACATGGTTTCATTTGGGATTCATAAAGATGTTTAAAGTATGCTCAGCTTAGATATTGTCCATGTCCACCACCATTATGTTGTATTATTGTTTCTTAATAAATGTGTGCATGACGTGTCTTGATCACTGTGCTGTAACGTGCCTGCGCCCTCAGTCGTACTGTGTGTGCATGCTCAGGTTGTAATCATTGGCTGAAGGGGACAGGAGGAGCTCACAGGGGCTCCAGGGAAGCTGATAAATGAGGCAGGGGCTTCTCCTTCGCCTTGTGTCTTCCATCCTGCCTGCTTTATTCTAACGGTTGTTCCCAGGAAGAGGCAGCGTTAGTGGGGAGGACTGCGGCCCTCGGGCGACTGAAACTCGGCCAAAACGTGCATGTGTAAAAGATCCCTCGGCCTCATTAATCTAACTTAGTCAGGTTTCCCTTCCTTTCGCTTATCCTCGACGCGTTGTAATTAAAGCTGACAATGCTTGTCCGGAGTTCTATAAAGCCTATTATTATGCTCCGTAGCAGACCCACATAGCAACAGATGCATTCCTGTAAAGTGGCCTTTACTGGCAACTCCTTCAGTGTGATAAATGGAGACACCCAATGGATTACAAATATAATTACATGCAGAAAGGCTGAGATATGGGAACGTATAAGATTAATGTTCCTGAATTTCACCATTTTTTTTATTTCATTTTGTTGATAATTGTTGTAAGCAATTGTGATTTCCACTGTTTGGTGTTAACTGTGTTTGAGTCAAAGTGATAATCTACAACACGCTGGCTGTAATTATCAGACCCATCGCACACACATCGCCGTGCAGTTGTTCACCTAAATCCACAATGTGTGATTTCTATTTGAATACAGCATGTTTACAATTATTCTGTTACTATTTTGTTTCTGGAAAAATGAAACATTTCTTGCCAAATCTACTGTATTTGCTTTAAGTCAAGCAACCGTGTGTGATGGCAGGCATTATCCTTACACTACATTACATTCTATTTAGCGGACGCTTCTATCCAATGCTACTTACAAAAGTGAATTCAATCTATAGAAGAAAAACAAGAGTCCTATTATATTATCAAAATGAACAAATAGTGGGCTTTACACAATAATAGGACACTAAATGTACTTTAACCCTTTAATTATTAACACAAGTCTCTCAGCAGCGATTTGTATTTACATTTTACGAGTGAATTGACTGAACTTTGAAGTTGTAGATTATCCCTGAAACTGGTGAGATGCTTGTTGCGTGACTGTTGGTCCGGATGCTGTGCGTACAGTCTGATGGGAGTCAGGCGGAGGCTGTGTTTCCTGTCTGAGTGGAAGCCTCTCTCCAGCACACTTGCCTCACTCCTGCCCGCCCCTTCTTGTGTTTTCCCTCCTCTTCTATCCCCTAACAGCTTCTCCTCTCCTCTCTCCTCTTCCTCTGTTGGTGCACTGTTTCCTAACTCACCTCCCTTTTATTCGTGCTCTTGACCTCCCCTCCCTCTCCTCTGTCTGCAGTAGAGTGATGGTGTGCTGTGGTCTCCCCACTCAGAGGAATAATATCAGTGGTGTGGGAAAGGTCCAACCTCACATGTCCTGTGCGGCTGAAGGAAGGCTGTGTGAGGTCAGACCTATCCCACACGGCTCGTATTCTTCCCAGCCACGAGACCAGCGGCCTGCCATCCCCCTCCGTCCTCCTCTTCCTCCACCTCCTCTCACTCTCATGAATCAAAAGGAAATGTTCACATCCTGATAGACATTGTTTCTGCTAATGCCCACTTTGATTCTGAGAGGACTGCATGTGTGGTGTCCAGTGTAAGTATGTACGAAGTGTATTTGCCTGCCTTTGGTTTGTGAGTGTTGTAGTCCCTGTGGTAACAATTAACCAGTTGGCATGGCCTACGTGTGTGTGTGTGTGTGTGTGTGTGTGTGTGTGTGTGTGTGTGTGTGTGTGTGTGTGTGTGTGTGTGTGTGTGTGTGTGTGTGTGTGTGTGTGTGTGTGTGTGTGTGTGGTGTGTGTGTGTGTGTGTGTGTGTGTGTGTGTGTGTGTGTGTGTGTGTGTGTGTGTGTGTGTGTGTGTGTGTGTGTGTGTGTGTGTGTGTGTGTGTGTGTGTGTGTGTGTGTGTGTGTGTGTGGTTATTTACTGTTGGATCAGGAGATATGTGCTCATAGTGTGTTGAGGACCCTCCAGTATGAGGTCTTCTCTGCTCTCTCACTCAGAATGGGCTCAACGGGCTGCACCTGGCCTCGAAAGAAGGCCACGTTAAAATGGTGCTGGAGCTACTCCACAGTGGGATCGTACTGGAGACCACCACCAAGGTGCATTGCTTTTCTCAGGACATTACTCAATACATCTGAAAACCCACAACTTTTGAATTCACAAGTAACATAATATATTTAAACATGTCCATAACCCACTTTTTTTTTTTATTACACATGTGGGATTTCACCTATAATCTTTGGTCGTGCTCGGTATGACGTGTGTGTGTTTCTATGTAACTGTGTGTGAACAGAAAGGGAACACGGCCCTGCACATCGCGGCCCTGGCCGGGCAGGAGCAGGTGGTCGCCGAGCTGGTTAACTACGGGGCCAACGTCAACGCTCAGTCACAGGTGAGTGCGGCGCTCCCTGCGGAGATCTCGGGACCCACCGAGGCTCCTCAGTGCTTAATATGTGAACCCAGCTATCCCATCTGCTAACAAGTGTATGTGTACCTATATATCTGTATCTCGGTGTTTCATCCTTGTGCGTGCATCTGTGACCGTCTTCCTGTCTTCTTTTTGCTGTGCTTGTGTCTCCTCTGCTGCCGTGTGGGTGTCTGTTGTGCGTCTTTCTGAGCACAGAAGGGTTTTACTCCACTCTACATGGCTGCACAAGAAAACCATCTAGAGGTTGTGAAGTTTCTTCTGGAGAACGGAGCCAATCAGAGCATTCCAACTGAGGTACTAAAGATCAAGGAGCCGAGACACGTTTTTAAAGAGTAATCTCCCAAACTCCTCCACCCCCCGTCGTTGCTGATCTAGAAATCGTGGTGTTTCCGTTCTGTTTTGTTCTCATGAGCTCTCTCTATTCACTCCTCTCTGAGTTTCTCTCCGTCAGTCAACTACTTTTCTTCTGTGCGCTGCAGGACGGGTTCACTCCTCTCGCCGTGGCTCTCCAGCAGGGACATGAGAATGTCGTAGCGCTGCTCATCAACTACGGCACTAAAGGAAAAGTCCGACTACCTGCGCTACACATAGCAGCCCGCAACGACGACACTCGCACGGCCGCAGTGCTCCTGCAGAACGACCCCAACGCTGATGTACTCAGCAAGGTATCTAAGTGTGTCAGCACGCATGCAGGCGGAAAGGAGCGTAGACGTGTTCACGGCATGTACGACATCGATTGACGTTTAAAAATGCATGCTCTTAAGTGTCGTTTTGATGCAGGAATGTGTTGATTAGCAGGAATGTGGCGCAACCTGCAATGAAAGAAATGCTTGAATGTAAAATTAAACGATGTTGTCCTTTAAATCAACGGATAAGTGTGATTTTGAAATGTATCAAAGTCATCTTATAGTGAAGTCAAAATGCAAAGCGAACAAGAGTAACATGTTGTCTCCCTGCAGACTGGATTCACGCCCCTCCACATTGCGGCACACTATGAAAACTTGAACGTAGCTCAACTGCTGCTCAATAGAGGAGCCAATGTCAACTTCACCCCAAAGGTAGGGAGGAATTGATGTTGCTGGGAGGTTCATCTCTGCCCTTGCTGTCTGGTGTCCTTCTGTCTAAGCGCCTGTTTCTCTCTGCAGAACGGCATCACTCCTCTGCACATTGCAGCCCGGCGGGGCAACGTGATCATGGTCCGACTCCTGCTGGACAGAGGGGCTCAGATCGATGCCAAGACCAAGGTGCGGCAGACATCCATCATGTAACATATTTAGTTCTCTCACGGTCTCTCATTTGATGGATCATTAACGACCCCCTCTCTTCAGGACGAGCTGACTCCTCTGCACTGTGCATCCAGAAACGGTCACGTGAGGATTATCGAGATCCTGCTGGACCACGGAGCCCCCATACAGGCGAAGACAAAGGTAATTCACCTCGATACAGGAAAAGTCCATTCTGTACTTCACGTCGAAATGAACTGAACACGAGCAAATCATTGAGTGTGTGTGTGTGTGTAAAGGGAAGGGAGAGTTTGTGATGGGTTACTCGTATCACTTACATCTTGATTTTCCAGATGGTTTTCACTGCAAGTCGTTTCCTGTTTCCTTTTGTTGCAGAATGGCCTGTCTCCAATCCACATGGCAGCACAGGGGGACCACATGGACTGCATCAAGCAGCTTCTGCAGTACAACGCAGAGATTGACGACATCACACTGGACCACCTCACCCCCCTGCATGTGGCGGCGCACTGCGGCCACCACCGCATGGCCAAAGTGCTGCTGGACAAAGGGGCCAAACCCAACTCCCGGGCATTGGTCAGTAACAGTGACATGAACACACAGTCGATTTATTCACGCATTGCACACTTGCTTTTCATCATTGTGGGGATTCTAATATGTCCTTTGTTTTTACAGAATGGCTTTACTCCTTTGCATATTGCTTGTAAAAAGAACCACAAGCGTGTGATCGATCACCTGCTCAAACATTCTGCATCGATAGAGGCTGTGACTGAGGTGAGCGACAACACCTCGCTGATCATTATATTGAATAGGTTTGGAGTGCAAGACCATTTGTAATATTCCTCTTCTCTCCTCTCTCAGTCTGGCCTGACCCCCTTGCACGTGGCTTCATTTATGGGTCACCTAAATGTTGTGAAGAACCTGCTGGAGAAAGGAGCTTCCCCCAGTGCCTCCAACGTGGTGAGTTGTGTTAGAAGACACACATACAGCACAGAGAAGCAACTGCACGCATTGTGTTGTTGTTGTAATAGTGGTACATCTGAGTGGGTGTTTTCTCTTTCTGTGCACGATTAGAAAGTGGAGACTCCTCTTCATATGGCGTCTCGGGCGGGACATCATGAGGTGGCAGAGTTTTTACTGGTGAAATCGGCGCCAGTGGACGCCAAGGCCAAGGTACTCAAACAATACCGAACTATCCACATGTTGTGTACGAGTGCAGAGAGATGTATCATATTAGGGTACATCCAATAGTCTGTGTGTGATGCATTAAACATTCATTTAGAAATGGGAAGCTTCACAGAAACATATTCTTGGCAGCGCTTCAACATTCTTAGTTCCTTCCCAAACAGCAAAGCATACATTCACAGTAATGCAACACGATGAGATCATGGAAGAGAAGCGGAGAAATTAAACTGACGTCACTAAAGCTTATTTCTGCAGAGGGTTCATGCAGTATCTTTTACGGTGTATTTACTTATTTCTGTCTCCTTGTTGTCCAGGATGACCAAACACCTCTGCATTGTTCCTCTCGGATGGGCCACACGGAGATCGTGAAGCTGCTGCTGGAGCACAAAGCCAACCCCAACTCCACCACCACGGCAGGCCACACACCCCTACACATCGCTGCGCGGGAGGGGCACGCACACACCGTGCGCATCCTGCTGGACATGGAGGCTCAGCAGACCAAGATGACCAAGGTAAACGCCGCCTGCTCGTCTTTCCCTGCACAACCTGTGGCTGCCTTAGCACGGAAGCTAGAACAGATGCAACTCCCAAACTAATATTTCCACTTTCTCGTTGGTGCGTCTGTAGAAAGGCTTCACTCCACTCCATGTGGCCTCCAAGTACGGCAAGGTGGATGTAGCAGAGCTGTTGTTGGAGAGAGGAGCCAACCCTAATGCTGCTGGGAAGGTAAGGGGAACATTAAGGATGTATGAATAAAGCATTGTGTGTTCTGCCTCAGTCTAATGAACTTGTGATTCTGTTTTCCAGAACGGACTGACTCCGCTGCATGTTGCCGTTCATCACAACAACCTGGATGTTGTCAACCTGCTTGTCAGCAAAGGAGGGTCACCTCATAGTGCAGCCAGGGTAACAAAAGACACACATGTACACATGGATGATGCTGAATGGCCCAGTATCCTACACGTACTAATCACGATGCCCGTCTGTTCTGCAGAATGGCTACACCGCCCTCCACATAGCATCAAAGCAGAACCAGGTGGAGGTGGCGAACAGCCTGCTGCAGTACGGAGCTTCGGCCAATGCGGAGTCCCTGCAGGGGGTCACCCCTCTGCACCTGGCCTCGCAGGAGGGGCGGCCCGACATGGTCGCCCTGCTCATCTCCAAACAGGCCAACGTCAACCTGGGAAACAAGGCAAGAATACAAAGCTGATTGGTAGAAACATATCACTCGTCACCGGCTTGAGCTTCAATATCAGGACGCATGTATTTATTATCCTTGCGAGAATGGAGGTAGTCAACTAGTTCCTGAACAGTGTCCTTCACATGCTTCTATACAAGAGAGGGAGTTGCACAGTCACAAGATGCAGGAATACCGGTTCAAAGCGGTATGTTTAGATTAGCTAAGACCCACGTCAGAAATGAGCATGCTTGTCATATGTCTGTCTCCATAGAGGCTGAATCATCATGTTAATCACATAGCTCTCATCTGCCTCAAACAGTCCTGATGCTCTTCTGGGTACTCACACATCCTGTCACGTACACAGTTACTGTCAGGCCTTTGTTATCATGTGCTAATAATGGATATTGGAAAAGTACATTGAGTATTTTCTCAACACTGAGAAACACGAGGTTGATTCAAACTGAAAATGATATTCAATTTGAGCTTTTTTCCCCGTGTTTGACCTTTGTCTTCTTCTTGTGGGTCCCACAGAGCGGATTAACCCCGCTCCATCTGGTGGCACAGGAAGGACATGTCGGCATTGCAGATATTTTGGTGAATCAGGGGGCTTCAGTCTCCGCAGCCACGAGGGTAAGACCTGTTGTCGTCTCACGAGAAGCTGTTGCTCAGTTATCAAAGCCTTATCGGTGTAGAAACTCGTGCTTTCTACTTTGAGCGTTAGGAGATAGTGTCTAAGTGCTGTAGCACAGATAGCTGAATGTTCTCACAGCAGGGGGTCCCGGCCGTTACCATAAAACATGGCAGGTTCTTGAGGTTTTTCATGTTTACAGCATCTCTCTGAATGTAATTATAGATGTGTTGCAGCTCGTCAAGCTTATTTTGTACTATTATATACTGTTGTGGAGCTTAGGGATTTCAACAAGGGATCATCAAGTTCTATCTTTCTCCATAAAAATTCACAATTTGTTTGCTGATATATTAGAAATTAGTTTTCTAAATAAAAAATGTAGTGGGGTCAAAATATTAATTTGTGGAATATAATTTATGTTGAAAGGTTTAGTGACTGCAACAAACTGTCCACATTTAAATCAGACTCACCTTTTTAGAAGTAAATGTATGAGAGATAGGGCTCTTGTACT
Source organism: Pseudochaenichthys georgianus (assembly GCF_902827115.2). NCBI lineage: Eukaryota > Metazoa > Chordata > Actinopteri > Perciformes > Channichthyidae > Pseudochaenichthys > Pseudochaenichthys georgianus. The sequence goes on along the minus strand of NC_047511.1, from coordinate 38,392,490 downwards.
GGACTGATCATAATCTCAAACTAAACGTAATATTTGTATCGTTATTGTCCCAATTCCATACACCAGAGATAATGGCGTCCTCTCTTGTTAATGTCTTAATTGCAGCCTTTCTGCTCTGTTCTCAAAATGATTTTACAGCGTTGATTTGAACCATAACATAATACAATATTCATGAACTATTTTAGGATCAAATCTACATAATATATTCAAATGAAAAGGTCATTAAGACACAAAAGTTATGATTTTTACTTTAATCTCTCTCCTTCAGATGGGCTACACCCCCCTCCATGTGGCGTGTCACTATGGCAACATCAAGATGGTGAAGTTCCTCCTGCAGCAACAAGCCAACGTCAACAGCAAAACAAGGGTGAGTGCCTCCCTCTGGTTTCAGATAAAACTACAGCTAAAAGAGTCGGGCATGAGTCACGCAGCTACCGTCTGATTCCCTCACCAGGAAACACGATTACACCACATTACACAGTTAACCGTTATGCAGGGCTCTCCCCAAAGAACGCTATTAATAATGATTTATAGGAATGAGAAGATATTGCCTCTCTAAAGTTTAATGTACTGGACTGGAGTTCATTTCAGGTGCTTTAATTTGAATGAGTAATGTTATATGTAGGGCAACAGCTGATAAGTGTATTTATTATTGAGTAGCAGATTGATTTTCTGTCTGTAATTTCAAAGAAAGAATATTTGCTTATGTGTCAGAACAACACACCATCTGATTTTATTGTACTAATAAATAAGGAATAAAGACAACCATAGCCACTTAGGCATGTCTAGTTTAACACGATGCATCTGGCTTCATAACAACTGGCATTCTAACGGCTTTCTTGATTTAGCTTTTTTTGTGAAAATGTAATTAACATAGTCAAACAAGTCCCTCGAGCCCAAGCTGACATATTACAATTCCTTTTGTCATCATAGACGACCAAGAAAACCACCAAATATATATATTTTTTAGAAACTAGTAGCTGTCAATTTCTGCTTTTAGATTACTCAAACAAATACATTTAATTATTTAAATTGTTACTCATTAATTGTCTGTTAATCATCTAATTGTTTCAGCTGTATTCATAACACATGTGTCCGTTATACTGATATTGGTTTTAAAAGGTTTGTTTGTGACCAGCTGTATTACATAATTAAAAAAGTTCATTCTTAACGTTGTATCTGTAAAACTATTCGTACATTATACGAGTAAGAATAAATGTATTCTGTTTTCCAGCTGGGTTACACTCCTCTGCACCAGGCGGCGCAGCAGGGACACACGGACATCGTGACGCTGCTGCTGAAGCACGCCGCTCTGCCCAACGAGACCACGACCGTGAGCATGAACGCACCTCCCATCTGAAAAGCCATTCATAAAGTGTTGTCGTTCAGACATCTGATCCATGCGCTCCTCTCTGTCCGTCAGAATGGGACGTCAGCGCTGGCCATTGCTAAGAGGTTGGGCTACATCTCTGTCATCGATGTCCTGAAGCTCGTCACAGAGGAGACGGTTTCCATGGTGAGAAGTTTAGAATTGGACTGTGCTCTGTTTACAGTACTGGCTTTATGTGGGCTTCACACTCCCCTTGAAATACGGTTACAGTTTATTTATAGAGCACATTTCAGACTCAAAGGCAATTCAAACGGCTTTACAATGGAAATAACACATAATATTAAACACAGAATAAATTGAACAAAAAGACAGCTCATAGAAGAGATGGAAATTAGTTGAAAATCGACATTGTAAATACACATAATGCTGCAAGAAGTGCTGAAGCCCAACGATAAATCAGAGATAAATTATAAAAAAATAAAAGCAGCATTAAAGAGCAAGGTTTTCAGATTCTCAGAAAGCTTGTTCCAGATCTGCAGAGCATCACAACTCAAAGTCAGTTATATTCAGTGAATCAATAATAAACGCATTTTCACTCATCTGTATCAGATTAAACATATTACTTACTCCAAAAATCCACCATTACTTTACTTTTATTATTACAATGAGGTTTGTAACACTAGCAGTGGTGCTAGTGTTACTGCCTTACTCTGTTTAGCATGATCACACACTATACTTTCTTTAAGTGAATCTTTTTATTCTTTCTTTTTTAATTGAGTCAGGCACAATGAATTTACATTTATACAGTCCATATGTTTCCCTTTCCCCCCTCCCCTCCCCCCCCTCCCGGTCCTAGCTAGTAAAGTCAATAAATAGATACATATATAGGTAAAAATAAAGTAATGTAAAAGATGATATATAAAAATAATGAATAGATAAGCAAATAAAGAATAATAAGAATAATATATATGTGTATACCCACATATACACATACACATATATATATGTACATACCTACATACATACACGTACTTACTACGTACATGTATATAAAGAAAAAAACAAACATACATTCATAGTTCCCCCCGTTCTTCTTAATTTAGTGTCTTAAGTTCAGCTATGTAGGCTATCGCAGAGCCCCAGACAGATTCAAATAGTTTTGAAGAGCCCCTCGGGTTATATTTAATCTTCTCCAAGTTCAGGTACATCATTAGATCTTTGAGCCATAGAGATGCGTTAGGTGGTATTGAAGATTTCCATTCTAGGAGTATTCTTCTACGTGCTAAAATAGATGCAAAGGCTATACTGTCCTTAGTTTTCCTCCTCATCATTCGGTCGCCAGGTAGTACTCCAAAAATGGCAGTTTCTGCACATGGTGTTAGTACCACGTCCAAGGCCTCAGCAAGGTGCTTGTCCCGTATCCTTGTAGGCGAGGACAAGACCAAAACATATGAGTCATGTTTGCTGGTGACGTGTGACAGCTGTTACAGGTATCGTGACATTAGGGTATATTTTGAGTTGGTGTAATAGATACGGTGGACAACTTTTAGTTGTATAAGATTGAGCCTGGAACAGGACGTACTATTGTTCACTCTCGATAATGCGCCATCCCAGACCTCATCATCTATAGCTTGGACTAGTTCCTCTCAGAGATGGAGTACTCGAGTCCTGGACTCGGACTCGAGTCGGACTTGAGTGCCGATTTTCGGGACTCGTGACTTGACTCGGACTCGCGCACTGATTGACGCGACTCGGACTTGGACTCGTGAATTCTCGCACAGGATGACTTGGACTCGGACTCGGACTCGTGAATTCCCCCCCCCCCACGATGACTGGACTCGACTCGTACATTGACGCTCCGACTTGGACTCGGACTCGAGCACATTTTCTCTGGAGTCTGATGTCCTCCTGTATGGCGAGTTCACGTACTGGGCCCCGCTGTTCCAGTCTAGAGATGTCTACAGACACACCCCGCATCGTGCTGTATGCTTTCACACATTCTGCTTCCACATTGGAAAAGAGCAGCAAAATGCTCGTTATGTGGAAACAATATAGAAGAGAAGGCTCCGTAACACATTACTCTAAGGGTCGAGTTCAGACATATAGGCTGTCTTGAACACTATCATCAGAGTAACGTGATCTAATCAATAAATAAAGATTCAGCCGATAACACGAAAGCACATGGCTACTTAACATGCATAATGACATCATTTTGCATGCTAAGTAGCCATGTGCTTTCTGGGGCTAAATCTTTATCGGTAAACTGATTTAACCCGTAAAAGTTCCTTCAAAATAAGAGTCCCAATCTTATTACTATCAAAATAAAAGTGCAAAACGAAAACTTTACCATAGGAAAATATTGGCATACAAATATAATCACTTCTCTAAAAGGTAACTCATTTTAAATATAGTTTATTTATATATAATAATAATAATAATATTAGAAATAAGCTTTTGTATAGCACCTATTACAAGAATTGTAGCCAAACTCGCTTCACAGCAGTTCAATTGACAGGATAACAGCAATGTAGAGGAGCAGCTACATTTCAAAACATATATCCACGAAGATTAATACATGAAGACTTGTGACTCGGACTTGACTTGGACTCTTCTTAAGTGACTCGGAATTGGACTCGGACTCGAACACAGGTAATGATGACTCGGACTCGGACTCGACTTGGACACTCCTTGGGTGACTCGGACTTGGACTCGGACTCGACTACAACTCTCCCTTGGTGACTCGGACTTGGACTCGGACTCGAAGAGTGGTGACTCGAGGGTGACTTGGACTCGTGAATTGGTGACTTGACTACAACACTGGTTCCTCTTCCCAGTCTTGTTTGATTTTACCAAGAGATGTTTCTGTGAGACGGGAGATGGAATTGTAAATTCTTGAAATCAAACCTTTTTCGGTTGTTCGAGTCCAGAATTGAGTCAATTATTGAATCCGGAGGGATATTGGGGAAGGAAGGGTTGTTTAGTTTAACCCAGTTACGGACCTGGAAGTAGCGAAATAGATGAGTGCCTCTTTAAGTGAATCTTCTTCTGTGGTTTCTCCATGTTTTCTTACCTTGGAGTGCAGAATTATTCTCATTTTTGATTGGTTTGTTCACATTTACATACATTTTGGGTTGAATAAATATTGTCACTTTTTTGTTGTTTTGTTTAATCTCGGCTAATACTTCAATACCGTGTGAAAACTGTTATTTATGCTAAAAAAAGAAGGAAGAGAAAGTCATTGTATGAATTTTGTATTCATTGTGTCGATGTAAATAAAAACACTAAATACTTTTACGCTGTATTTACAATTGTTCCTCCCTCTTCCCCGTGTGCAGACGACCACAGAGAAACATCGCATGAGCTTCCCAGAAACAGTGGACGAGATCCTGGACGTGTCAGAGGATGAAGGTAGAGATCTATAAATATAAAAAAACACATAAAAACAGTCGGAAACAATGTTTGATCGACTACGTTGATGTTATCTAAACATTACTTCCTGTTTACGAGGCTGATTTTATGATGCGTTACCTAGTCACATAAATATTCATTATTTTCCGATTCCTTTTGCCCTTTTTTAGGAGTTGCACAGCTAACATTAGGTATGAATGTCTCCTTCTATCTTCGTGCGGCATTCATAGGTTGTTGTACTAAAGTGTGTGGCTCCATTTCAAGCTCTCTCTCTCGTTCCCTCTGTAGTGGCGCTCACTGTGATGGTGGCTCTGGTTTCTCATTGGCATGCACCCATAGCACCCATGTCTGTAACCTTTATCTGTCCCTTGAATAACACCCTCATCCTCTCACTCTGCAGGTGTCTTTTCTTCCTCTAAGTTGTGATTTCAGTCAGTCAATACATTGTACACCTATATAAGGTATTAATAATTTAACACATCTTTAATTAAAACATTTAAAATCAGCCCTGTGAGCTTTAAATAGACATGTAGTGCTATCCTAGCTTTGACATGTCTTCACTTGTCAATCATCTTGAGTTCCTGCCGTTCCAACTGTATTTGTTCAAAATGAATTGGCTTCAATGTTTGCTTTTACAATTGATTATGTGACTTCTTGTATCTCAAAAGAGTCACATGTAGTGATGAACTCACAGCGAATCATCGTTTACTTTCAGCTCAGGATTATAATGGTTTTCAGCTAATTGTCTTGGTTTTTACGACCCGAAACATTACTTTTCTCGTATCACTCTCGAGGCTTTTATAGTAGCAGTACAGGCTGCTGTTTTCAGACAAATCCCTCTGGAGTTTGTGGAGAGCAAAAGCAGAGCAGAAAGGAGAGTGAATATTGGACTTCCAACCATCAGGTGGACAGAGAAATAACAATGATAATATCTTTGAGTTGTATCGACGTATAACTCTTAGCTAACAAGTTCTACATATCAACTCAAAAGGTGATGTGTCAGCTCACAGCGTGTGTATGCATCACCTCAAAAAGCACTTATTGCCACGGTAACATGTAATGACGTTGACAACACCACTGACAATGATATCGGAGGACTTTATGTCTTGATATTTTTAGTCCCCTGATAATTTAACCGACAGTTTGTCACCTTTGCTCTAAATATAGAAAGTAGCAGAGACGTTGCCTTGAAGACACATTTCATAACGGCTGCTGTGAAATGATATTTGCAGCTTATCTGATGCACAGGCTTGTATGTGGGAACACTTCGCCTACACACACACGGCACACAACACAGAGACTATCCAGGACACGAGCTGACTCGTATTAAACCTGTGGGAAGTGCACTCGGAGTCGGGCATAGAGTAATGACACCTACGACAATTTGCCTCTCGACCGCTGACAGAAGCCCACGCACACACTCGCTGAGCTGGGACGGTCTCAAACTATTACACACTTCTGGTGAATTCTTGAATATTACCGCATGTGTTAAGGGGTAAGTAAACCCACCTCTGCTCACATCGAGTTGTACTGTTAAAGGAGAACAGCTTGTACTTTGGTTATGTGTATTACTGTTTCTTACGAACAGTGTTTTGGAATGAGATAGTGTCTGTATGCTGTTGTGTCTGTTTGTGGGACTACATGTGTAAGGTGTCCTCTCTTGTTTTAATGTAGTAATGTTTGGGATTCTGAATGAAAAGTGTTGGACTCTGAGACTATAGCTGATTACAGTGACCTGCTGTTTGGATTTTGTACCTGATGTATTTTTTTTAAGTTTCTGGCGTTATGTAAGTCTGTGCTTACTTTGCCGAACTGTAAGAAGCTCAGTGTAGAGAGCATCTTCACTAATGTCTCATCTCACCAGTCGAACACCTGAATCACAGAGCCATCTCCGAACCCCCCCCCCCCCTTCAAACCCGGGCTAACAGCCTTGTTCTCTTCTTTCTCTGTTTCTCTGTTTTGCTGTTTCCAACCTGACCCGATCTGTTCGCTCTCTTTGGCATGTTGTTCTCTGAAGGAGAGGAGCTCTTGGGGACCGAAGGGGCCAGGTACATGAAGATGGATGACATGAAAGACCATGATGACGATTTCCTCTCTCCCAAGAAATCACTGGAGTACGAGAGAGGGCTGGGCTCAGCGTAAGGGGGGCTGGGCGGGGAAACAAGCCAGAGACCAAGCTGGTAGCCACAAGCTGCCGGCTTGGTGGAAGGATAGAGGGGGATGCACCATAAACACTAACTAAACACCAGGGATGAGCACTTGGGAGGAGATTTAAAGAACTTCCTCAATCTCACTTGTGTTTTTCTCTTTTACTACAACAGGAATTACTCCCCAGCCATTCCCAGGATCCCCCGGGTCTCTCCGGAGACCGTTATCCTGAAAGAACACGAGATGGATCAGGTACTGATCAGAGCGGCATTAGTGACGAACTGCAGAGTTACTCCAGAAATGTAGCACTGCACTCCAATCAAGTTAAGGCACTTGGAAGAAACATAGTTTAACGATAAAATAGTTGTTAATACTTTGTATGGGTAACAGTTCAAGAACACTTATTTCCCATAATGCAACGTAACATATTTTATTAAACCTACCTTAACAGATTTATGCTTTCAAGGTTTACCAGTTTGCAAAGCTTGCTCCTGTGGGCCTGGAATGAATTAGCAGGTGGAGTACCCCTTTTGCCCAGGGTCAACTTACTAGTCCTTTCCAAAGTTTAGAGCATTTAATATTATTCATATATATAATATATACTAACATATAATTGATATCAGTGGAATACATTTGCGAAGTGGTCTTTGGAGTCGTGCAATGGGTTAGTGAGCAACTCTTTGATAAAGACCATATGCGGTTGAAATACCAGAAAAAAAGGCGTGTAACTGAACCTTAAGTTAAAGTTATGTGTTTTAGTTAAACTACTATTTCAAAGGTCAAGAACCAGCAATTCACTTTCAAGACTACTTTGTTCATTTAAGTGATTTTATCATCTGAAGGGTTGTGATTAATGGACTTGGACTAAACTCACATTTTAATCTAAACCTCAAATTGATGATTTTTTTTTAAGGTCAACCCTCTTTATAACATGATCATGAAAATGAGAATACTTCTTTAGAGGTTTTATGAAGGTTATTGAAGTACCTTCTCCATATCCACTTTAAAATGCAGGACGAATACACAATTTCTCATCATGTCCCTTTCAATATTAACTTTATTAAACATATGTGAGACGTTTTTGAATAGCACAGGTTTGGTTCATTTAAAGATGATCTGTCACTGTTTTCTTTTGTTCTGAAGAGTTTGTCTTTCCTTCTGTTTTAGCAACACACTCCTCTTCCACTGCCCAAAGAATACGACGATGACTCCCTGATTCCCAGCAGCCCAGCGACTGAGACGTCAGACAACGTCAGCCCAGTCGCTAGTCCCATACACACAGGGTCAGCACATATTTTTATTTCACTGAATCCCTCTCTAATATCTGATCCGGCAATTAACACGATGCACACAATGTACAACAATATCTGTTTTCTTATTTTTTTTATTACTGCTGATTTTTATTCCTTTCCATTGCAATGTAAATATATTTTACTATATTTTGTATTATTTTAAATATTTTTCTAGTTCTCTACCTGTTTTTTTAATTCTTGTTTTACTTTTATGTATGCACCACGACACCAAGTCAAATTCCTCGTATGTGTAAACCTACCTGGTAATAAACCTATTTCTGATTCTAATTGTCTCGATGTTTGTCCATTTACATTTTGCAGTTTCCTGGTCAGTTTTATGGTCGATGCTCGTGGCGGCTCGATGCGAGGCAGCAGGCATAACGGTCTGCGTGTGATCATCCCCCCGCGGACCTGTGCCGCACCGACCCGCATCACCTGCCGCCTGGTGAAGCCGCAGAAGCTGACCAGCCCCCCTCCGCTGGTGGAGGGAGAGGGGCTGGCCAGCCGGATCATCTCCCTGGGGCCCGCCGGGATGCAGTTCCTGGGGTGAGGAGACTGGAAATATCCTCCTCTAAAAACACAATGAATCTTATTAGGGCTGTCAATTAATGAAAATCTAATTAATTACATGATATGCTGAATTATCCAGTAACAAAACATTACAATTACTATTGCACATGAGAAAATAATGTATAGAAATAATTTTTATTTTTTTTTTCAAATACTTTTATCATTAAACTTGAGATTATCACTTAACCTATCATTTGGCTATAACCATCTTTTTTGTTGTATATGCATGAATGTTAAGTGCAATCAGGCCCTGTTCCAGAACAAAATGACTTCTTTTTTTTAAATATTGAAGTTAAAAGCATCAATCTGGTGCACTTTGAGAGCAAAATGAAGAGATCTATGGATACATCTCAACACCCATATGAATCAGACCTGTAAACAGATTTACTTTTTCTTTATGGATATTTTACAAATCACTCTCCTTTTAAGACCGAAATGTCTACATGCATAGCAGTTCAATCAGGAGAGACGTGATGTATGAAATACATGTTTATTACCGGGACACATAATATGAATGAATAGTGATTGACAGATCAACTGAATTAAATGGTGTTTGGCGATCATCAGGAGGAGAAAAACCGTTCCGATGAATCCCCCGGGGTCTAGACACTGGTGGTGGTGATAAGTGGTTTGGTCTGGTGTGGGGGGGGGGAGAAGGTTTTAGCTTGGCCCTGTCTTAGGAGACAGGAGGCGAAGGGGTGGAGGAGGGTTGCGCGTTGCCACCTGAAATGACAGCTGACGGAGAGGGAAGAGCAGATTTAAAGGGGTTAGCGGGTGCAATGATAGGCTTGTGAGAATGGGGGGGAAGTGATTGGCTAGCTGGGGAGTAACGCCCCCGATCACTTATTGAGAGAGTATTGAAATGACGTGTAACAGACAGAGGATATTGGTCTTCCTGACTGAACTTGCGCTGAGCTTCATAAGATGGCATATTTTTTACATGAATATTCCAGCCAATCTCTGTTTTGAAACCATGAGCTGGAAAATGAGCGCCTTACCCCACTGTACAGGCGAGTTGGGTACTTTTTTAAATATACCTGGGCAGGTTCTGCTTTGCCGAGGTCCTCTGGCACTTGCGGGGTGGCGGTGTTTGGGGCAACGAAGACGGCTGCGGCTGCTCCGCCTCCGTGGGCGAGTCGGGCGGGAGGACTGTCCACGACAGTGGCCGCGGGTAACGTAATGTCCCCATGATCTGAACTGTTATTACCTGCAGTAGATGCAGTGTTACTGCTGGCGATAAGGGCTGGTTGTTTTAACCATTTTCTGAGTTCCATCATTGACTGCTGTGTCAGCACCTTGCAGATGACGAACGCGTAGCGGCACAGGTCACGCGCACCTGACATAGCGTTACTTGCGACCAAATAAAAGCAGCAGACAATGTTATTTAACCACAATTACAATTTATTTAATTTCAACTATATTCTTCTTCTTATTATTATAATTACTACTATTATTATTATTATTATTGTTATTATATATGAAATATTTTTCACTTTTCTTTTTTTTTTTCACTTTTCATTTTTCAAATGAGGGTGCATAACAACTCAACTGAGGGTGCACCCTTATGCACCCCCGTAGAACCGGGCCTGAGTGCAATTCAAAGTGCTTTCATCCACAAATAAATAGCATCGTGTTATTTACCATACACAAATGTAAAATACCATACATTATTAATGAACACTATCACACGCTGTGGCTCAGTGAGGTAGTGCGCTGAACTTAGTTCGCGAAACTTTGAATCGGGGGATAGCAAGTTCGAGTCCCACTGCAGTCAGCATGTCGTTGTGTCCCTGGGCAAGACACTTCACCCCAAATTGCTCCTGTGGGGATTGTCCACAGTATTGAGTATGTAAGTCGCTTTGGATAAAAACATGTATTTATTTATAAACATAAATAATATATGGGTGTATTTCAATTTGAGAGCCCTTTGAGAGCGTTTAAGATGGTTATATTTAGTACATAATTGTCATTTGTTGATGAATATGTTTCCCTTTGTGTTTTAGACCTGTGATAGTGGAGATCCCTCACTTTGCTGCTCTGGGTCGGGGGGACCGGGAGCTCGTGGTGCTGAGGAGTGAGAACGGCAATGTCTGGAAAGAACATCGTAATCGCTACGGTGACGAGGTGCTAGAAACAATCCTCAATGGGATGGATGAGGGTAAGACTTCAAAAGCCAAATTTCAAAAACTGTCACTGAATGGTGTCACTTCCTGAGAGTTTAACCCTCGCTTTTCTCCTCAGAACTAGAGAGTCAGGAGGAGCTCGGGAAGAAGCGGATCCGTCGCATCATCTCCACCGACTTCCCGCTCTACTTTGCTGTTGTGTCACGAGTCCAGCAAGAGAGCGACCTGATTGGACCAGAGGGAGGTCAGCTGACAAGCAAACTGGTGCCATTGGTGCAGGCCACGTTTCCTGAGACGGCCGTCACCAAACGAGTGCGCCTGGGTCTGCAGGTGAGATGGGACGATGAGGAGAAGGAAGGAGAAGAAAGACAGAATCGTTAATGCCTGTGTTGCCTGGAAGAATAAAGCATGTTACTTTGATGGAATGACCTGATCACATCAGCGTCTGTGCCAAGTTTTCCTGATTTCGTTTTTCCTTTGTTTGTTTATTCTGCTTTTTGCATTTTTAGAGGACCTTTTTACATTTCCAGTGCATGCTCTTGGCACCTTTATATAACTGTGGACTGCTCTTTAGTGCTGATATGACATGGTTTGTTTTTTCCTTGATGTCTCTCTCACTAATATATTTATTTCATTGACAAAGCCCTGTATTTACTATATTTCACACATTCATTTGAGATACCTTGTTACAGTTAGTCAAACATTACTTGATGGAAAAGCAAAATACATGTTTGTATGACTGTATACTTTCTCTGTAGAGGTGTTTTTGTCATAAATGTGTTAAAAGATCCTTATAGAATGAAGTGTTGTCCCTCATAAAAAGGGACTGTTGGTTGAAGCTTTATGACCCCTTTGAGAGAATGGATAAATTGTTCAGGTCTTGACCTTTTCTATAACATATTCACCAAAAGAAGATACATATTTTATTAGCAAACTGCACCACACTCAATTATACAATAGGAAACCACTCTCTTTACACAATAATCCACTTAAGGTTTAACCCTCACCATCTGATGTCCTGACATCCTGTTTCAAAATAAAACATCAAGTTGCGGACAGCTCTAAAATCCATAACAAAATATATTGGAATGAGATTTAATAATGGGGCTAAATTGCAGATTACAACAATTCAGGCATCAATCATAAAATAATTGTCACATTGAACCTTTTTTTTTTGCACAAATCTCAGTTTCAAATTTCTTCAAAAAATGTTTTAAAAGGTTTTTAATATTTGTATGAATGTGCACAATTTTTTTAAATATTTACTGACATGATATCAAGACTTTATTATCCTTTGTTTTTCAGTGTGAAGATATTTTTTCCAGTTCAATACTATGATTGCATTAATATTTGTTTTTAACAAAAAACATAATTAAAATATATAGGTCAGAAATGCATTCATTAGATGGAATCGTGTAAATCTAATATCAGAATCTGTTTGAGTAAACCAAAATGTAGTAGATGTCGTATGAATGGACCTTCAGCTGCTGTCCTTTAGACACGGGAATGAATTTATGACAAGCTAAATATGTATTGTAAACTAACATGCGACCACACACGAAGATAAAATAGTGAATGTAAGTAAAATAGATATGCTCATAATTTTGTATTAACATATTTTTAGGAATATATATATTTAACTCAAATGTTGCTTAAATGATCATGTCATGAATGGCCTTGTCAAAAACCACAGTGCCCTTTTCTTTGATATCTATTTTGTATTCATAATTGTAAAAGCTGCATGTTGATACACTTTGTTACATTTTACAATAAAAAGGAGTTATAAGTGCCACAAAAAAAGTTGTGTTGCTATTGTCTTTCCACGTGTGATCAAACCAACCAGAAGGTATTTTATTCACTGTGGACTTCTTTCTCTTTCTCTTCCCCTTTAATTTTTCCTATTCGGTTGTCCTTTCTTTTACTTTTCTTCGTCCATTGCCCTATCCTCGATCTCTCATTGTCTCCCTTTACCTGCCATCTTCTTTTCCCATCATCTCATATTACAATCTCCATTACCTATCCCCTTTTTCTACCATATCACCACCCTGTGCCTGTGTTGCGTACCCCCTCTTTCCATCATTCACTCTCAACCTCAGGCTCAGCCAGTTCCAGATGAGCTGGTTGCTAAGCTGCTGGGTAACCAGGCAAACTTCAGCCCCGTGGTCACTGTGGAGCCTCGGCGACGCAAGTTTCACCGACCCATAGGCCTGCGTATCCCCCTGCCCCCGTCCTGGAGGGACAGCCCACGAGACGCTGGGGAGGGAGACACCACCAGTCTGCGTCTGCTCTGCTCAGTCATAGGTACTGTGTGTGTGTGTGTGTGTGTGTGTGTGTGTGTGTGTGTGTGTGTGTGTGTGTGTGTGTGTGTGTGTGTGTGTGTGTGTGTGTGTGTGTGTGTGTGTGTGTGTGTGTGTGTGTGTGTGTGTGTGTGTGTGTGTGTGTGTGTGTGTGTGTGTGTACTCCCTTCCATGGCAAGTGAAGATTAATGGGGGCAAAAGTGCTGATTTGCAATGAAGAGAGATTTCCGAATTGGATGAACATTTATTTTTCTTATTTTGTACTTGCACCATGAGACTGTTGCTTTAGCCAGAATAGCCAGTTTACCCTTTCTCATCCTGACTGATTCCCAGGTGGCACAGCCCCAGCCCAATGGGAAGACATTACTGGCACCACCAAGCTCAATTATGCTAAAGACTGTGCCAGCTTCACAACAAACGTTTCAGCACGGTAAGTGGGCAACACACACATCATATTAACAATTACTCCACTAAGGTTAATGTAAAACTTTGCCATCTCAAATCATTCTATAGTCAGCTAGACAATGAGACGTTTCCACACCACTGAGATTCCATGTCATTGTTCCGTCTCAGGTTCTGGCTCGCCGACTGTCCTCGGACTGCGGAGGCCATCTCCTTCGCCAACCTGCTCTACAGGGAGCTGTCAGCCGTACCCTACATGGCCAAGTTTGTGGTGTTTGCAAAGATGAATGAGCTGCGTGAGGGCCGCCTGCGCTGCTACTGCATGACCGATGATAAGATGGATAAGACCCTGGAACAACATGAGAACTTCACAGAAGTGGCTCGCAGCAGAGACATAGAGGTCAGTTCAGAAACAGGGGCCAGTTATAGAGTTTAACAACAAAAGTACCTAAGTGTTGTTACTTTACAAATATATTGTCTCAAGTAGGGGTAAATGTACTTATTAAAATAACTACTTGAATAAGAGAGAAAAGCATTGTGTAAAAAACGACTTGGATGCAACTTATTAGATAACGGTTTTTATGTTAAAAAAGGAAAAATAATTTACTACCAGGCAAATCTACCTACCGTGAAGCACTATTTATTTTCTTAGAACAATATAGAAAAAAAGTGCAACAAGGTTTGCGCCGTGTATGTGTGTTTTTCATGCATACGTGGGTGTGTTCTAGACCAAATGTTTAGAAGTACAAATATAATCTATCAAAAATGTACTTAAGTTAGGGTTAACGTAATAAAATAGGCAATAAAACGACTTGTTTTAAAGGGTGTTAATGTAACACTTTATTACCCACCAGTGAGAAAGGCAGAGCATTACTGATGTGGTCAAATGGTAGTGTAGTGTGGGCTAATTCCTGTGTCCTGTCTTGCAGGTGATGGAGGGAATGCCGCTTCACCTTGAGTGTTCAGGTAACCTGCTGCCAGTGAGGAAGGCCACCCAGCAGCCTCGTTGCTTCAGCTTCCAGGCTTTCAGAGATAACCGACTTCCTGTCTCTGTTAAGGTATTACCATGTGTCCTGATCTTTGCTAAGTTTGATATTGTTTGTTGTTCAATTGATAATATACTGTCTCCACTACATACAGTGTACCTTTAATGCTTTCCTTTTGTCCCTGTGTCTAAGCTGAGAGACAGCAGTAAAGAGCACAGTGGATTCCTGTCTTTCCTGCGCAAGTCCACGAAGTATGAGGACAGCCAACATGTGCTCTGTAACCTCAACATCAACATGCCTCCATGTATCAAGGTAAAGCTCCAAAAGTACAATGTGTTTAGTTACAATAATTGTCTGTGAGATGATAGACTTCAGTGTGATTTGCTTGTGACTGGCAGATTATTGGGAGTGAAGACCGGAGGCGAACTCTGACCCCGCTGGCTTTGAGAGAAAGATACAGCGCCTTAAATGAACCTGCTATGGGTATGAGGCTCTTACTCCGCCAACAACTGCCCCTGCTCATGTTCTTATAATGCTGTATTGAATATATATAAGTATGGCAATGCAGGGATAATCTCAACCTTTAATTTACATGTAACAAAAGTAAAGATGTCAGATGTTAAGTTGTCAGTTTTGGTCTGGTGTGTGCAGCATCTATGAGCGCCATGGAGAGGACGGAGCTGAAGATGGCTGTCATTGCAGAACAATTGGGACTGAGCTGGGCTGGTGAGAAAACAATGACTGAATCAGATTTTATTCGTTGTAAACTTTCCATGTTTACCTTATGTCCGACAAGCTTGGCTAGCTAGCTGCTAATTAAGTTCAAACATGGCAACTAGCCAATGGAAACCAATTATTTCCTGTTTTCCTGCCAAGAGCCGAGCTGTTGACGGACAAATGGCCTCTTCTGGGTAGAGATACTGTGAAGGACTGTGTAGAGTATAACAGCATGGCCCACAACCAAAATTATATACATATTTATCTCACTTACTTGATTTGTTCGGTCTAATTTTTGCCACAGAGTTGGCGCGAGAGCTTCAGCTCAGTGTGGATGACATCAATAAGATCCGTGTGGAGAATCCCAACTCGCTGCTGGAGCAGAGCTCTGCGCTGCTCAACCTGTGGGCCACACGCGAGGGCAAGAGAGCCAAGAGTGAGTCCATTACATCTGAATTTACTGTGCATTTCTCTCATCATGTCACCTAAATTATGGAAGCCCTGAGAGGCGAACAGGGAAGAATATCCGGTGATTGATTTTTTAGGTCTGATGTTAATAGCGGGGACGTTTTGGCTGGTGCTTTTTGTCAGGATATTTTTTCTTTTCCTATCGTGTACTAGCAAGTTTTGTAACATGCCAGTTAGTAAACATTTATTATTTTGACGGTATGCGCCCTTCTCTCCAAAACCAAAGTGCTCAGTGACTAAAGTAGGAATAAGACTGGGCGTGAACATTGGTTCTGCTTTAGCTTGTTTAAATCAGCTGATGAAGTTTCAAAAGCTGAAAAACCACGAAGCGGCCATTTTTCTTCTTGATCAGTAAGCTAATAGCTAAGGTTTGCTGGTTAGCTTACTTTGAGTCTAAGTGACACTGTCTAAACTCCGGTTGTGCATCAAACTGGCAAACCCGGTGTTCTGACGTGAACACAATCAAAGGGGGAGAGGGATTTTTTTATCATCTAGTGGCTGAATCTTATTAATGTTATTAATTGCACCTTTAAGTCATTAAGACAGGTGAGAAAACGTTTAGATATAGAAAATTAATCTTACCTGCCTCTCAGGGCTTACCTAATTTACACCTCTTGAACCCAATTGAAGGCAGATTGTTGTAATGGTGTTGCTGTTTGTCCTGGAATCCCCCTTCCCTTCCTTCTCTTTTCCGTTGTCTGCTTGTTCCCCTCCTCATGGGTCTTCTGCAGTGGAGAGCTTGTATGCAGCTCTGAAGAGTATTGACCGTATGGACATCGTCAACATGTTGGAGGGCCAGCCACCGCAGCCTGTGAGACAATCCCGGGACCTCAGCAGACGTCGACACGATATAGACAACCTCTCCCCTGGTATGACCAATGGTAAGTTCCCTCCCCAAATTCCACACTGCAGCCCCTTCCCCCATGTCCCTTTCGCTTTGATGCTGAGACATATTTCAAATAAACATACCACCTCGCTCCCTATTATCCCTTGAAAGTAAAGTGTGTTTCCCTCTTGATTCTGACTGCTGTCCCTTTGTCCTATCATGTATTCCCCCGTGATGCCGTTGTGAATGAAAGCTGCCACAAACGTCAAACTTTTGCAGGACAACATGCAGAGGGACTCAGGACACTCCTACTGTGCTACAACCTCTGTAGTGCCTTTCGTTATGCATTTCTCTACAGATTCATCACTATGATGGGAAGTAGAGTGAAGTATACAAAAATAAATAAACTGAATCTCTATAGTTTGCATTAATCCCATTACTTAATAGCCTTTGAGCAAAACAGATAAACAGAACAATTAATATTTCTATAATCTATAGTTTTTTGTGTTATTATTGTTGATATTTTTGTTAATTTGTATTTTCATGTCAAATAAGTACATTATTCAATAGTTGATGTGCTTTTATAGCATTAAGAGGGCTTACGTTTTAGAGTGAATTGTTATTAAGCTACACATTGTCATACATGGTCAGTAAAGTAGATCAAACTGTAAGTATAGCCTAGCTTAACTGACCTCCTTACCAATTGTCAGTCCTCAGTCTTTTACTCCTTTTCCTCATGGTTTCCCTCACACATGCATACTCTACATCTTATTGACTCCATTTTCACCTCTGGACTGGTGTGAGCTCCCCTTCTTTCTGGACTGGCTTCTCCTCTCTGTATCCAGTGCAGATGATGAGTCAGTCTGACAGGTGACAGGAGTCCTAATCTGTGAAAACTGGAGCAATACTTGGAGATGTAACAATGCATAGAAATATGACCATGAGGGTCAAAGGGTGAAAAGGGAGATGTTCAGATCACAGCTGCAGTGAATCTGATGTAACCGTATCTGTCTTGTCTGTCTATCTGTCTGGCTACCTGCCTCCCAAAGGCCTTTCCTGCTTTGACGTTCTGCGTAAATATGTGGCGACGCTTTGAAAACCTGGATATTGTGTTTTCGGCTAACCTCACAATGATCACAGTGATGGGTTTCAAGAGGTTTATGATTTACTGTTCAGATTAAGTATGTCCCAAAGGCACAGAGATAAAGTAGAAGACGAAAACTGACTTTTTAGGCAATACGTATGAAGTGATCTAATGAAGAAATTCATCAAGTTTAATTAAGAAATAATTAAATGAATAAATCAATCAAACCAAGAAAGGAAGAAATAAGTCTATAAATGCTCAAAGGAATTGCAAATTACCTCAAGGCCACGTCTTTAGAATAAATATTGTGGCATTTTTCAACTTCCTTGTGCATTAGATTTGAATTCTCATTTTGCATTAATGTTTCATTCCTTAATTTATTTAACAAATTATTTTTGTTCAGTTCAGATAAAAAAAGTTTTACATTTTGGGAAATTTGCAAATTTTCTAGATGAAAAAGATCCATACCACTGTCATATCTGTGTGGTAAATATGAAGCTCCTTCTGCTAGCCTCTGGTTAGTTTAGCTTAGCATAAAGACTGAAAAGAGATTAAAACCGTTATTGTGTCTCGTCCACGCTAGCTGAATTTGTGTAGCAAAACGTTAAAGCGTTAGTTGACTTTTAGAAGTGCTGGTAGGTGGATGTTTGATCTTTAGACGGAGCCAATCTAGCTGTTTTCCTATAGTCTTTGTGCTAAGCTAAGCTAACCGCTGCTAGCAGTAGCTTCATAGTTACCATAACAACACAGTCTCACTGCATTTCGTGTTATAGTCACGAAATTAATCTATTGATTCGTGTTCACCAACACAATTTTCACTTTTTTTTTCGTGTCACACAGAACGATTTTAAAAGCAATGTAAATAATAACACATTTGAAGGAAAAAGAGATAAAAAAAATACTGATTTCAGTATTCTGACACAGAACGATTTTAAAAGCTACTTTTGGTATTATGTTTCGTGCCTGCACCAAATAATAACAAATTACAGATTTCAGTATTCTGAGTTTCTGAGCCCCATTTATTTTCCTCGCGGACGGCAAAAAAACTCCGACATTATTCAATTTAAAATAAAAGGGTTAGGGTAAGATATTGAGTAAGAACATGTTTTTATGAACCACACAGCTTCCGGTCTTCCAATACCCGACCGGACAAAAAGACGTGGTGCAGGCACGAACTATGCTACCAATACATTGCTTTTAAAATCGTTCTGTGTGACACGAAAACAATGCAAAAATCGTGTTGGTGAACACGAATCAATAGATTAAATACATTTCGTGACCATAACACGAAATGCCGTGAGACTGGGTTGACCATAATTATGAAAGTGGCATTGATCTTCTCACAACCCTTTGCAACCAAAGCACATTATTGTAAACCCCAAAGTGTAGAACTGCTACTTAAAGTCAGGTTCAGTTCTATAATGTTTTTTTATTTTAGGAGTTAAACAGAAAAAGCAGAGCTAGAGTAGACCAGAGAAGTCACTTATACTGCAGCCTTCATATCTTTCTCTGACTTTTCCTGTCTTCCCCTCTTTTTTTTAAAACAATGTCTTTAGGATTTGACTTATCCGTATCATCATAGTTCTAGTAGGTTTATTCTAATCTACTTCACTTTCTAGGTTAGTAAACATAAAAAATACATTGGATCATGATTCAGGAAGACCTATTCTTTAAGACCTTTGTTTTAGGACATCTAAATTCTCTCTGCCTGTGGCTGCATGTGGAGAAGTTTGAGTCTTTTTAGGGCTAATGTTGAATGTCCTTTTGGGAGCCCTGTTTTCATTCCCTGTGAATCTGTCCCTCTCTCTGTGTTTCTCTGGACATGTCATCTGCAGCCTAGCCGCCCTACTCTTCCTCCTTCTCACTCCTCTCCGAACTCTGAACTCATGCCAACCTCATGTTGACCTCTGACCCACATCTTTATCTTTTTCCTTTTTTTGGCAACTAGTCGTGCATTTTCTTTATTTTTGTGCTCTTGAAAACCACACCTTTTTAAGTGTCCGCTCTGTGACCGATACACCTCACACAGACTTTGTACACAGCACCCACTGGGAGGGGGGAGGTGACCCTCGCTCTCTATCGCTGTTTCTGTCTGTGATCATCCCCGTATTTTATATTCCTCTCTTGCTGCCCTTTTCTATTTTATCCTACTCTGTCCTTCCCTCTTCTCCCATCCCTTCTTTCCCTGTCCTCCTGCATGTGCATGAGGCCGACTTTCATCGCTCATCCCCCTTGTGTTTGCATGAGACACTGGGATGAGGGGCAGGAGTAACACTGGCTTGTTGGAGATGTCATGGACTTAAATGCTGCATTGGCCTTTAATGCTGCTTGACCAACAGACGTGTGTTTGCATGGCATGCATAATGAGAATGACTAGTCTGTCTCTTCCTCCTCAGGGATCTGTCCCATAGGGAGTAAAAAAGGCCACAAACCTTTTTTGTGAATTTGCGTCTGCTCTCTTCATGTATGAATGTTGTGGTTGTTTTTGTATGTCACTGGTTCAATGTAAACTGTGTCCATCTGATTACAGTAATTATTTTGTGTAATATATACGTTTTAAATGTCTTTGTGGGTGTTGTTCGAGGGTCAATTTTATATTGTCCCTTCCCTTATTGTAAATGTGCTTATTATTTCATGTGAGCTCATCTATAAGTCTGTGTGTTAGCGTCTATATATGTGTTTTATGTTATATAGGCTACCGTAACTGTTTTGTGTCCTCCATATACATGTGACCAGTGTATCAGTATTTGGTATATTGACAAAATAAGTATACTTCCTTTACATGTACTTTAACGCTTCATTGCTATTTTTTTCTGTACTTGTGTATATAATCAGTGGGGTCAGGCAATCACTTTTCCTACTTCACACTTGCCCACTCCCTTCATTTGTTTATTTCACCATCATTGCCTCATCTTCTGACATGGAGAGAGGGGACTGACAAACTCTTTCATTATCTAATTCATAACAGACAAAATGTCACGTTGTAGTTTCTGTGGTGTCGCCCAAACACACTCGTAACACAACATAGATGTTGATATATTATCATAGTCTGTCTTTCTATTTTATAAACAGACTAAAAAGAAATATATTTTTTAATTCACACATGGTCCTTCACCTCATAGAGAAATACTTACTACTACAGTTGTTACTCTTACTTCTAAAATAGACTCGGTCATGTTCCTCAGATATGCAAACAATGTATACAGAAGTTCATCTTCAAGTATTTGAAAATAGGAGATCGGTTTCACTTCTTTGTAAATAGATCTAATATATTATTATAGCTCTAACCGTATTTGCAGCAGCTTACTGTATAATACTATTATTAAATGCAGCATTTAAGGTGTAGCCAAAGGGCAATCACACGTTTGTGATTAGGGCCCCCTAATCTTTCAAGGATCCTGCGGTCCTATTATTACTTCCAAACATAAACTATTTACTCATTATCATTGTTCTGTGTTCAGGTTTTACAATTAGATATTCTGTCAGCCACGGATGCATCCAGAGTCATTGCTGTGTTACGGCAGATTTTTGTGTTTTACCTTAATAAACAAAGCACAAAATGAACAATGTAAAATATAAGAATGCTAGTTTCCACAGACACACCGACAGAGGGGCTGAAAGTAGGACAAGAGGTCCTTCTGGCTGCTTGGTGTCACAAATATCTCCTGCACACTCAGCAGTCAACAGAAACACTGCCAACCATGAATCAAGTTACACCCCACAGCTCTGCACAGCTTTCTCATCACTATGAGAACACACACACACCCACACACACCCCTACATCTCTCTCTGTCTCTTATCTACATACTCTGCCCTGCACAACATCTCCTATTTCATCGTCTGGTTAAAGTAGTTCCTGGTAAGACATCCTGTAGTGTTAGTCATGGTGCCACTCACACTTTTGTTAACATACATTCCCATTCATCATTTACTTAAACTATTCAACTATTTAGCATGAAATAAGGCATATTGTGTATATAGTGCATTCTTCATAGTTTTCAACTGGATTTAGCTTCCCTTATATGCAATGTAAAGTTACTATCTCAATAAAAAAAAACATTCCTGCTGCTGGGACACTGTGCTCTATCATGCCAGGTCTGCTTTTACAAAGAGAACGATATTGTCACAAAGGGTGTTCAAGACAGTTGAAGGAGTGACCTGAGTCCAAAGCCCATTATCCATGTGCAGTTTTTCTAATTGATATAATTGCACTTGAAATACTCATTCAAATCAATGTTTGAGGCAGCAGCCATGTGACTTTCACATCAAGTGTATGTGTTTGCATATATCAGCAGTACCTTACGTTATATGTTTATATAGCTGTGTTACATTGAATGTATTATAATAAATACGTGTCAATATGAGTGCAAGCAGCTGGGTGGAGTGAGCTAATGTGTGTGTGTGTGTGTGTGTGTGTGTGTGCGTGCGTGTGTGTGTGTGTGTGTGTGTGTGTGTGTGTGTGTGAGGAGAGACTGAGATTGCCTGCGTGCATGCTATCCAGCCTGACAATGATATTAACCTGCCTGTTTTTCCGAGTGGGTTTGAATGCATGCATATCTGAGTATGAGTGTGATCGTACGAGAGTGAGCAAGTGTGTTTATGGCATGTGTATGTGTGTCAAGTGTGCGTCCCTGCTGGACAGGTGTGTGTCATCGCCCCGGGTTTGGGGCAGAGGCATTGATTCCTGACAGCTTCCTGCAGGTGGCAGCCAGCAGAGCAGCATCAGTCACTGCTGGGTCCAAAACAAAGTGTCAGTCAGTGCGTCCGGCTGTGTCTGCTGCTGCTGGCTGGTGGAGCTTGACAAGCCCTCTTCTAAAAGCTGCCCTCTTGTCCTAAGCTCCTTGCACCTTTATTCTAGCTCCTATTGTCTTGGCCCTCCCCTCTCTCCTTCCCCACTTCTCTCCCATTTGTCCCTTCAGCCTCCTCTACTCCCCCACTCCCCCCTAGTTCCCCAGCTCCTGGGCAGGGGAGCTTACCCCCCTCCCGTGGTCCCGGTGCTGTGGGGGTGAGGTGGGGAGCGAGGCGGGGGGCCGGGTGTCAGTGTGCCTCTCTCTGTCTCGCTCCAGGTTATGGGCTCGTGCAGGACGAGCTTCTCTCACCGGCCTCCATGCAGTACAGCCTGCCCTCCCCGCTGGGCGCTGAGCCTTACTGGCAGGAAGTCTCCAGTCTGGACTGTGCCCCTATTGCCACCACAGAAGAAGACACCCTCATGGAGATGTCTGATGTGCAGGTGTGGCCAACAGGCAACAGCCCGTCCCTGGTGCCTGTGGAGGATTCCTCGCTGGAGTGCAGCAATGCTGACGATTCAGAGGGTCTCCTGGGGCTGCCGTACGGAAGTCTGGGTCGGCCGGCCAGTCAGGCCAGCGCAGCCAGCGGAGGGGGTGGGGTGCTGAGTGGATCCATTGAGCTGCCCGAAGACGATTCAGAGATGGGCGTTGAGTCGCTCAGCACTGCAACACCAGCCTCGGTTGTGGGCACCATCGCCGGGATCAATCTTAACGGGCTGAACAA
Source organism: Pseudochaenichthys georgianus (assembly GCF_902827115.2). Classification (NCBI taxonomy): domain Eukaryota; kingdom Metazoa; phylum Chordata; class Actinopteri; order Perciformes; family Channichthyidae; genus Pseudochaenichthys; species Pseudochaenichthys georgianus. The sequence continues at coordinate 38,369,328 of NC_047511.1, read as the reverse complement.
TTGTCAGAGGTCAGGGGCAAGTTCGGAGGTATCAGCAGTCACAAGTACGGCTGGCGGAGATGGAGCTGGAAGAAGAGGAGGAGGAGGAAGAGGAGGAGGAGGGACGGGCTCAGAGGAAGGGCTTTCTCTTGTTGCAGGACAGCAAAGGGTGTATGCTCGGCTGAGTGAGTCACCTGGTCTAAGCTGTGTTGCAGACCGGAATGGAGACAGGTGAGTTAGTGGTGAACAGATGTGTCTTTCTTACAAAGGAGGTGACCGCTAAGGGGTTATTAATAGTTGTTTAACGTAAGCATACAAATGACATGTACCATCTTTACATTGATCCACTCTCCCCTTCCAGGTCAGGTAATGGTGGAAACGGAGGTGGTGGAGGCTCTTTCCTTTCCTACCTGCAGGAACAGTCGGGCCCGGGGTGGATCCCTGTCACTGACCCCACACAGGCCTGGGTGGGCACGCAACCTAAACCCAGGCAGGCCATGGAAGGCATGATATCATCAGTATGTAACGCTGTGGATGGAGACCCGTCCCACGCGTCCCAGGAGGCCTTACTTCAGCCGGTGAGGGACATGGGGCACTCGGAGATCTTACGAGGGCACTTCAGAGGTACCCAGCCATTTGAGAAGGGTTTGGGCTTCCCGCACAGGGTACCAGAGCTGAGGGCCTGGGATGACGTGCGACTGAAGGGCCAGGTGAGTGTGTCGCTCCTCCCATACCAAATAAGAGGCATGTTACTGTGTAATGTGAAAAGTTATACGATGTTTCACTTTGGAGGGAGCGACAAATGAGACTTGAACTGCTGTAATGCAATGCCTTTAAACTTATTTCAACATTAAACAAATCAGATTTAGATTAGATCAATGATACATCCTAGAAAAACACACACACACACACACACACACACACACACACACACACACACACACACACAGTCTAGGGCCTAAGATGGGCACAAACAGTCGGGCCAAATATAGCAAACATTCTCACTGTCCCACTCATGTTACATGATCCCCCCACTCCAAACATTTCCACGTGCTAACTTACTCTGGCACTCAACACTGACCAAATCAGCTGTAAAACTGTACGAGAGCAGCGATGGAAAGTTCCCTTCAGGGCAGTTGTTGTTCATTCTGGTGAAAACAAGTCTTCAGTTTGGCTAAGTTGCACTTAAGCAAGAATATAGCGGCAGTACGTTGCACAATTGTATCTGCAGAGTGATGGTCTTTTGAGAAACTACTGAGGTTTAAGGATTAGAAATAGTTTGTAGTTAAAGTACCTGAAGAAGTCAGGGGACACGTTTCTCAGTGCTCGTACCACAGCAGACGGAGCAGAGCGGAGAAGCCAGAGGTATTTAAAGCCCACAGATCACATGGTCAGAAAGAGAGAGAGGTGGGAATAGAAGACTCCCAAAGTTGCGTTTGCTTGGATTTGATGTCATTGAGTGGATACTCCTGGCCTGCCTGGGGGAAGGACAAGGAATAGAGACTCAAGGGAAATGCCCACTGCCACAACTAATGGAGGAAGGACATGAACTACAAACAATCCAACTTTAACTGAACCCGTGATAGAAGGCCGCACGCTGCAGCTGTTGCCTTTTGCGCCAGCTGAGCCGCATTGGAAACGACTCGCTGAGGGCCTGTATTATCGTGGGTGGGTCTGTGTTGATTTGCCGGGGATCAGAGCGAGGCGATGTGGGCCCTGGTGACAGAGCTCCTCTTCAGCTTCGTGCTGCTGGCCTTCCTGGTCATCAGCTGTCAGAATGTCCTCCACATAGCCAGCGGCTCCGTGCGGTCTGTGCTCACCTACATACACACTCAGCTGGACCGCGAGCTCGGGGAGGGCGAGGGAGTGGCCGATGAAGAGGAGAACGTCACCACCAGAGTGGTCCGCCGCAGAGTCATCCTCGAGGTACAGGGCGAGGGCTAGAGGACGGTGGAGCCCAATTTGAGGACATGTACATGCAGGAAACAGGGGAGAGACGGTGTTTGGTGAAAGGCTACAGGATAGGTTCATGGTGATAGGGTACACGGTTGTACGGGCTTTACTGCACTGGAGTGGGTGTAACAAAAGCTGCAGTGAGGATTAACTGAGGACACTCTGTACATGAGGAAACTTTGTGTATGGCAAAAGGGAATTGAAGGAATACATAATAATAATAACTCACCTTCTATTCATTTGTTTCACTTTGACTAACGACAATTTGTTATGCAAATGTTGCCAAAGGTATTTTCTGCTGTTACATATGTATGTAGATGATGTTGGCCTCAACACGTTCGGACACTTCCTAATGTATCTCTGTTGACATGTTTTATTCTGGTCTGCACAAGCGGACTGGCCTTTGTCCTCGTCTGGCTGTAGGAATGCCTTTAAGCCTATATATAGCTCTGTAGACACGCTGCAAAGTAGTAGCATTGACATGATCCTTATCTGTAATTATTAATGTCGCTAAGAAACACCACGGATCCCAACTGTCTGATGTACGTGCTTCTGCAAACAACCCCTCTAACCCCTCACCCCGTGTCATGTTTCCAGAGGAGTTTATGGCATGCCCGTTATTACGCTGCGATGACACGGCCTCTATATTAACTTGCATTAGGGCCATACTATATGTTGTACTGTGGATAGTCAGATATTGTAGCAGTTGCACCTTAATGTTGGAAGTGCAATTTATTTAAAAACATTATTTAAGGATGCAAATATTTGTTTTACCGCAGGGCGATGAGGCTGAAGATCTTCCTGGGGAGCATGTAAGCGAGGAACAGTTCACAGATGAACATGGAAACATTGTCACAAAAAAGGTCAGCCATTGCAACATATTTGTACTATTTTCTCAGATTGTTTTCTCCTTTGTCAGTGTCACAACACTCACTCAACATCTCTCCACATAATTGATTATTAAGCTGATAATCAATTATGTTGACGTGTGGTTCATCATAAAAAGTATCACTCTATAATATAGACATTTCCTCCATTCCTTTTATATTTCACCAACTCTGTCTTTTCACTGCCTTATTCCCACTCTCTGCCTCCATCCACCACTCTCTCCCACCCCCTTGTGTACATGTGTGTATCTGGTAGATTGTGCGTAAGGTTGTGCGCAGAGGGAAGGGTTCAGTTGAGGAGGGGGTTCAGGAGGTGAGCCTGGATGGTTCTCTGCAGGACGACAAGGAGCTGGAGCTCGATGCAGAGCAGTTCATGAGCTACGCCATCCTGGGCCGGGACAGCAGCAAGGTGGGCTTCTGATCTGCAGGCAGCTGACCATCTGATGGGGGCCTGTCTCATTTAATGTACAGCTAGTTTATGGGGCTCTGAAGTCAGCTTGAAAGTCTCATCGTGGTATCCCAGGCATTTCCCGACAGCCCTTGAATAACCTGCATGAGCTTCAACACAACAGGCTGAGAACAGTGTGTGTCCTTTGATATTATTAAGTCCTAAATCACGAGTAGGGATTGAATGTAAAGTTTGTTTTCTGTTTTTGCTAACAGTCCACCGGTCCATTCAGACTTTCATCACTTTAGTCATCGCTAAGCCGCACCTACACTTATCATTGTTTGTTATTATACATTAATGTCTGAGTGACTTGATTGTGGCTCCATGCAGTGGCTATATCTTTCCATTATCTCAATGACTGACACTTGTCTTTTCTGCCTTCATTAAAGTGTATAGTCCTTCAACTGTGACTGTGTGCTGTATCACTCAAACATGCAAGACTCTCTGTGTCAGAGTGGGTCAAATATTATTTACAATCTGTTGTCAACGTTACCTGCAAAATGTGGCAGATGATTAAACACATGAAATCAATTCAGAATATTAGGGTCCTTTGTTGTCAAATCCCACCCATCTGAATATGAAAAATTAATTGTAAAAATATGTTTGTAAATATTATTTGACGCAGGTCTTCTCTGAAACCCAAAGACTGTCTGATGGGCTCTTATCTTCAACTGTCTTTCCAACTGCCACCCAATCACTTTGTCCTTGCTCGATTGTTTATACAGCATTTCTTTTTTTTCCCCTCTGTCCCCTTCCTTCACGTATCTGTTTCTCACACTTCTATTACATCTGTTTTTCCTGTTCATTTCCTGTCCTCTCTTTTCTTGTGGGACTGCTTCTTTCCCCTGTTGTTCCATTTCTGTTTCCTTTCCTCATCTGTCATGTCTCCTTTATTTCACTCTCCCGTACTAATGTTCCCTCAACCTGTTGTTCGGCTCTCTTCATCCCACCTCTTCTCAACCCTTGCACCTCTTCTGCTGCCAACCCCTTCCCCCCTGATGTAGCCCGATTCTGTGGATGTGAAGAAAGGTGCTCAGATAGTGAAATGTGCCAGTCTGCGGAGAGTTAAGCAATGAGGCAGAGTGAGTGCTGCGTCCCTGCAGGTACGGGACTGACCCACAGACCTGTGGGCTAGACCATTTAATCCAGTCTCTCTGGGTTAAATGCATCTGAATGTACCTTTTAATTCAATACTAATGACTTGTAACGTGATTCTGGCACAGCAAAATAAATGTTCAGTTTAACAAAGGGTACAAAATTATAAAAACACAGAAAAAGAATAAGGATTGAAGACTGTCGGATCAGTTGAACAACTCAATTAAAGTCTCAGAAAATGGGGAATTTCCATGAACACCATTTTTAAATATGTCTTAAATGTAATTTATTGTATTATAAATTGTCAGCATTAATGCAGAAGTGATACTTTATTCCTTATTCATTTTATTTTTCAATACCTACCTCCCCGTGTTTACAACCTAAACAATAGAAGTTGAGGCTGCTCGCCTTTGGCAAAATGCTTTACTTTAAATGTATGGAGTTATATTGGTGAGTAAAATGAAACGGATTGGGCACATAATTGATTTTGGTCTGCTTAAATTAAATTGTTCTTTGTGTGATAACAATTTCTCTAAAATGTGTCATTTATGTATTTGTAAAAACGAGTTTATGTGCACTCAATATAATGCCATACAGACAAACGACGAAGTTTGACGCAAGTAGAGCATCATTGTTCAGCTATAAATAATGTCAGGCCAGTTTATTTCTTCATGCATGCTGTAACAAGCTGGAAAAAGGGTTGGCACAGTGAGCACTCAGCAAAACAAGCAACCAAAAAGGATCTTGTAATGTGTCAGCTCCAAGGTCAAAGCTGCAAAGCCAGTTGCTATCTGGAGCCACTGCAGTGTGTGTGTGTTTGTGTGTGTGTTTGTGAGTGTGTGTGCATCTGTGACTTGCCCTTTCTAACATAAAGGCCATGACATTCCTGATATTACTGATACGTCAAGTGACTCCCTACTGAATGTTAAACCACTTCTGCCAACCATTTTTGCTTCATGCTTCTGCAGAAACAATGTGCTGTTTTATAAAGTATAACATTGATCAGAATTAGAGAGGAATTCAGTTCAGCTTTAACTGTTGGGAATTTCCAATATGGACAGTTTAGCTACGGCAAATTGAAAGACTGCATATACTCACTTTTGCATTGACTTACTGCAACCTGCATGTCTGCTCCGTAGATTCCTGGTAGGTTGTATCTAAATCAACGTGTTTCCTTGTCTCCACAGAGTTCTCCACAGGATTCAACCCCTTCACCAAACCCATCCTACATGGACACATGACCAGCAGCAGCTGACAGGAGGAAGAACACACATTAAAAGGCAAACAGACAGAAATGAACGGCAACGCCACAACCATAGCGGCTTTGCCGACTATCAGCACGCACTGGAAGAGAAGGATACAGAATTACTCGTAGTTTTTATTACCTTTTTTTTTTTTAAAGAAACTGTGGGAAAAAATACATCTACTATACATTAGGCTAGAAGCATGATTTCGTATAAAAAAAAAACACACAAAAAAAAACTAGCAACCAAAATGTGCTTCCTGTTATCTGTATCAGCATGAGTGACTGCTGCTGCATGGCCTGTCTTTAACTACAAATACTGAGGGAATATAGGGGTGGGGAGGGATGGGGAGGACACACTGCTGAATGGGACAGGCATGCAATGTTGGGTATGGTCAATAACTGGCCGTTTTTAAACCAACGGGTGAAAACTTCATCAGTCAAATTTAAGAAAAGTGGAGACTAAAATACTGAGAAATACAAAATCTCTAGGCAACAGGTTACTCCCCCTCCTCTCTGCCACACTCTCCCAGCTAAGCCCCCAAACTAGTTTCAAACCTGTCCCAGTGCTCTCAAAGTCCTGTAAAGCTACAATTATCACCCAAGGATATCAGTGTTGTACATAATATCGTATGCACTCAAATGCTCTACGTGACTGTGTGTTACGTGTGTTGTTTATGTTTTAAGATCCTTATGCGATGCCACTGATGCTGCTGTTTCAGGTACATAAGAAATTATTCCCCGTTTTTCTTGTTTGGTTTGTTCCATCGGTCTGAACCTATATATCATTCTATATATCCTGAGATCTTTGTGGGTACAACAACAAGCAAATATCGTGTCGCTATGCCTGTTTTTAAACGTTGCATTTTTGTGTCAGGTTGTTTGTTTCTTTGTGCTTTTCATGTGCTTCAACCCTTTGCGTTTGACATGTCAAACTGTAGAGGGAAGACATACTGTAGGTCAGTTAACTGTACTGTGGGGTTTTCGAGCTTTGGGAGGCTGGTTTCTGCAGTAAACCCGCCTCCCTAATCTTCCCTCAGAGTGGGTTGCCTTGTGGAGAAGGTGAAAAAGAGATTTATGATGAGGGACAGATTAACCTACTCTACTATCCCACTCCTCCGCCTTTTCTTGTCCCCAGTGTGCCGTAAATGTGAGGTTTCTGTTAATCAGGTGTCTGAACCAAAACCACAATACCCTTACCCTAAATCTTGCCCTTAAAGCCCTACCTCTCCCCCCTCCAGTCAGCCTCTCAGAGTAGATGTAGCAGTCCTGTCCTCCTCCAGCAGGGGGCAGGATCTCACAATCAGCTCGTAGCAGTGTGTGTTTGACCACATCATGCAGTATTTGACACCACCACACATAAGGTGCACTTATAAACCATCTCACCCCCACCAGTAGATGTCCCTTGATGAGAGTAAAGTCACTGACATGCTGGTAATAATGTAGCACTGGGAAACAGAGTTAGCTGGAGAAAGGAAAGTGTTGGATCGAGGGTCGAGGACGTGTTGAGCTTTCATGTTTGTCTCCTTGGCAATGTTTGGAAGGTAGCAAAGACAGTCAGTCGCCAATCACTGTGATGAGAAACTGTAATACTGACCCGCAACTGTGAGCCTGCCCCCTCCCATAGCGTGTCTCTCGTTGCACTCCTTTCTTTGGTGTTATGTCTTTTGTTGTCATGATTTACTGACTTACCTGTACATCAGAAGAAGCAATAACTGCTTATAAAAGGAATGGATTGTTTGTGTGCATGTGTTTGAGTGACAGAGAGGATTTTACGATCGCAGATCATGTTCTTCCAAAGCTCAGGCTTACAATCACAGCTTTATGCTACTCCTCACTTCATGCAGAATGATGTCAGTACATTAGTATTCTACATTTCATCACTTTGCAACATTATAATAAACTGACTACCACTGGGCAAATATTGGTATGACCTCATACCAGCTGACCCATCTGCAAAGTGCCCAGTGTCGGTTTTTTCACTATGAAATGTAGGTATGTTTAGTACTAGCTTTCAAATCTTATTTACATTCATATGCACCTTGAAAGAAATCCTATTGAATGTGTGTGTGAGTGTGTGCTGTGTGTGTGTGATTTTAATATCATATATTCAGTCCTTGATATTGGGACATTTCGAAAGTTGTGATAATATTGCAGGACGTAATATTACAAATGGACAAAGAGCAAAAGCTCTGAGATTATAACTCTAATTCACATGTATTTTTTTAAGTTGATTTACCTCAATACGCGTGCCATCTCACATGATATCTGGTATACATGCATTCATTTCAAACATTATGTTAGACATTGAATGCTTTCTTGTGGAAAAAATGTCCGTCACAAAAATGTTGCAATAACCACCAATCAAAATGTGTTTGTTTTAGTACGGCTTCACAGCCAGAGATGATGAATGTAAATTCATGGTATATTATAAGTCTTGTTATAAAGTAGTCATCTTTGTGGCTGTGTACACTAGAGGATAGGGTATTAACTCTGTTGTTTCAACTCAGTAACTGCTGTTGATCATCATTATTCATTGCAAACATTCATAGAAACCATGGAATAGAAGAGATTTAAAGAGAGAAACCTAAAATAGGTTTTGGATATTTTTACAAATATCCCATCATCAGATTTTATTTTTTATTTTATTGTGTTTTAAAACAAGTTTAGATGTCAAAAGAGATTACACAGTAGTGTAATTGTATAACCCCTTATGCACGGTTTGCTCTTCAAGGGCTTATAATTAAGGTATGCTTGGGTTGCTTTCTGAAGCAGGAGCCATTTATGGAGCTGCTGCTGATGTCAGGGTTGAGCTCGGGGAGGGGGTCGGATGAAAACACATTAAAATGGAGCACTTTGAAGTTCGATGGAGCTATTGCGGGAAGGCTTAGTGCCTCCGACGGTTAGTCTTTCAGGATGACAAGCATTTTTCCTCAACACAACCTAACCCTATCTATTTCTGCCCCTTTTACCAAATATAAGACTGAGCCGATTATAAGGCTTACACATGGTGACAGAGTGAACACAGTTTGAAAGGAGGAGTCCAACTAAGTGCAACAGAGGAGGGGTGGTTGCATCACAAAAATGAACAATGGAGAGCCCTGCACTGAGGGACAAAGGAGATGATGCCATGCACCAAGTTCATGCAAAAATATTAACTGTTGCAAAAACTAGAGAACACATGTATATTCCTTTAGAATGGATTGAAGACCTTATTAACGCAATAGCATATTACTCAATACTAAGGAATGCAACTGCGCACATGCACAGAAAATGTTTTTAAAATAAAAAGGCTATATATATAAAATATATGAAAATATATATATATGAAAATATATATTTACTTACTTAGAATGCTATGCACCCTTACTTGTCAACTGGGATTCTAATTATGTTATGGATGTACTTTTATCATCATACAGCTGTAGCTACCAAGAAACTGTTGAGTTCTGGGTAATGCCTGCAACCTGGGGATAAAACAGGGGTCTTGTGGGTATTTTAAACTTTTGTTTTGCTTTTTTTTTATTGTTATGGAGAGTCAAACATGAATTTAAAATATACATGTAAAAGCCTTTTAATCCAATGAAATCCGAGGACATCTATTGACAATTAACTCTGTACACCAGCTCTACATTTACAAAAATTAATAAAGAAATGAAATGTCTTTGTCTACAGTGTATATACTTCTGTGTGAGATGCATGATCCACTCGTGCACGCAACTGCTGATGATCATACTGTAATTGGAACAAAACAAGTGTTATATGTTGAACTGCTTTAGGCTTTATCATGTGCACACTGCTGCTATGAATAGGAAACCATATTATGAGCCTTCCAACAAAGTACCAGTGGCTCAACCATGTTTGTCTTGAAAAAAAGTTAAGTAGTGTATTAATTATCACTATCCATTGAATACACGCAGTCCTGCAAACTGGCAGCTATCGCTTGTGTTCAGCACAGGTTCAATATAATTAAACAGTTCCTCTAGAAAGGTAATAAGAAGTTAAAAGCATCCTTTATCTATCTATTTGACCTAAGAATCAAATCATGAAGTTTATATTAGGACATTGAGGCTCTATTAAGATAACAGAGGGTGATTTGAACTTTGTCCAACCCGTTGTAAAGACATGACGTGCCAGCAGAGGGCGGAACAAGTTAATGTTGTCCATCTCAGGAGTGTTGTCCCTGCAGCCTTTCTGCAGTCTGTCCGTTGTTTTGTGTGCATGAGAAGGGTGACTAGAAGCAGAGGAACGCGTGCACAGGTCTTTTTTAAAGAAAGCACCTGGACACGTTGTGTGTGAGACTGCATGTTGTAATGTCACGAATTTAGATACTACATTTCATCATTTGCACTTAAAAAAAAGAGCTATTTATTTTTATTTAACCGAAAGAAGCTGTATTGTTGAGCCAAAGCAGGCGCGCTGTGGCTTTATTGTTTTGGAAAACCAGTACTTTCTGCCTGTTTCATTCTATTTAGTTAAATAGTGTTACTATAAGATAAAAGATGTCCACTGAATTCCTGAAGACCACTGCCAAGGCCATCCCGTCGACCAGGAGGGTGACCATCAACGACGCGGCGCACATGCCCCAGGATTACTCCACTACTCCTGGAGGAACCCTGTTTAGCACGACCCCCGGTGGTACGTACTAAGTTAAACATGTGCCAATAATAAGATATGCAGTTTCCTATAGTCATACAGGAGTTTTACTCGTATGAATAAACAGCTGTATTGTCAGAGCGTGAAGCAAGAAAAGCTCAGGCTAACTCCATGAGGTCTGCTGCTGTCACTGAGCACAGCCAGCTGCTAGCATTGCATCAGCTAACTGCTAAAGCTAACTAGCACATTTTTGACTGAAAAACAGAGAAGGAATTACTGGCTCTGATGCAGTGGTGTAAAGAAACTAAGTACATTTACTCAAGCTTAGCTAGACTTTTGAGAGACTTGTACTTTACTTTATTATTTTTCTTTTTTGCTACTTCATAGGCCTACTTTTACCCCACTACAATACAGAGGTAAATATTGTACGTTTACTCCACTACATTTGTTTGGTACCTTTAGTTTGTTAGCATATTAATGTGAAATGTACACTTAAATAATACTTTATTTACACCTGGAGTAAAATTCACAAGCTACCCTGCACTATACAAAGTCATTAAAACCAAAAAACAGTTTTAAGTCCTGAGAAAGTAAAATAAGATATGTGTGTAAAACTACACTGCGTAGCCAAGTAACTTTGATTTAACTAGGCCAGTAGGGCTTTCCTCTTGATAATAACTGCGGCGATGTATATGTTTTAGCTGAATACACGTTTTTTTAACCTTAACTGATGCACTTCTTTAATGTTGGTTATTTCTGATGTTAAGTCAAGTTTGTAACTGTTTGCAATAAAGTTGTGGGGCGCTGAACTGTTCTTTTGATTCTTATGCATTTTGATAGATAGTCATTCAAATTTGAAGGAGGGTGAACAAGCATCTTGAGGAACATTCATCATTAACTCCTCCAAAAAATATAGTTTATTTAATAATAACACTGAATATGTGAATCATAACAGCGATTGACAGCTGATATAAATAATATGATTATTAATATTATCATATTAATTCACACACACACACACACACACACACACACACACACACACATCGATGAGACAGTTAATTAATGTACTTATTGCAGCAGTACTTTGGTACCCCTGCTGGTCTTTTATTTGTTATTGTTCAGTTCAAATTCATTATTCAATTATGTCTGCCACCTTATATATTTATATTTAAGGCTTTACTGATGTGCCACAATTATGTCACCTAATGTTATTCAGTTAAAATATAAATATTGTGGCTTTCCAAGTTAACATTGATTGATATGACTGCGAACAAATCAGCATACTTCTGCCAGGGGATGCCACCCCTCAAAATCTCCTTCTACCCTCTTGCCACCCCATGAATATTTGTCTAGATCCGCCCCCGAGTACTTCTTCCACCTCTGCTCTGATGCAATAAAGTAATTATGACCATAGTTATTTGAGTTGTAGAATCTCAAATCACAGCTTTCTCGTGAAATGAGACGTGTTACAGTGTTGTTTTTAGGTTTTATCAGCTGATCTGTGAACGTTAGCGACACCTAACTGTCCTCTGCTGCTAATGACGTTTGTAGTGGTCTTATGTCACTGACAACTAAAGCTGTGATTGGTCCTTTCCAGAGTGAGTTTATTAACTGGTGTTCAATTAAGAGGACGTTTTAAATAGACTGTTTTCCTTTTTAATAAGAACGCATCGTAATGAAAAACATGAGACTTAGAAAAGTATTATTTAGTCATCTTTGGATTGGTGCTGCTCATTGATCATGTGGCGTAACCAGAATCAGAATTTCCTTTTTCTTTTCAAGTAAGTTTTCCGTTATACAAGGAATTTGCGCTCAAGTATTTGGTTGATACAATAAACAAATGCAATGAAAATACAGGCACAGTTCTGCAAGAGCCAAGAACATGAATATATAATGGAGAAGTAACAAAATAAATATGAAAAAACATATCTACAATTTAACTGTTTTAGAATGACTGAGTACAGTATGTGCAAGATGTGATCAGGGGGTCTGCAAACGTTCACAGTCAAAATAAACGCCCCTGTGGGTTGTGTGAGTTTCATATGCACAGCTGATGTACAGTACAAACCCAATAAGACTGAAATCATTAGTGGGTTTATATTTCTAGACTCTGGGGTCCATTGCAGTTCAACTTTCACCAGTGCTAGTACCTTTTTCTACTTCTGAAGTTTGATTTATACATGATACATAAATAAAGGGGTACACATTGTGTCCCTGTGTATGCCACTTCTTGTCATTTAATAGTTTGAAAGCCTAATATGTTAGATCAGACTTAATTATCTAGGATTAAAGTTCTACTAACAATAATAATTGTTAGTGCTATACTAGACCAAAGCGCTAGACTAGATACCTAAGGCATAAGAGCAAATAAGTAACAGAAACATTGAAGCATAAAATCCTATTAAATTGCTCTGTCTGAACTGCAAGGTTTCTCATCATCCCTCTCTTTCTTGCCTCTTCTCTGGAAAGGTACAAGAATCATCTACGACAGAAAGTTCCTGCTGGGTTGCCGCAGCTCTCCGGTGGCCAAGACTCCTCCTCGAGGTCTGCCTAACATTCCCGGGGTGACCAGTCCTCCCTCTAATGAACCCGGGAAGAAGGCCCCTAATGAAGAGCTACTGAACAACAAAACCACTGCTCCTGAAAGCAGCAGCACTGGTATGTTCACACACATCAGTGGAAAAGGTTCAATCTTTCGGCAGATTCAATACAGTGGGTTAAGTCTTACTTATCGAACAGAAAACAGTGTGTTTTGGTCAACGGTGCCAAAGCCCCCTACCTTGTCAACCCTGTTGGGGTTCCACAAGGGTCCATTCTTGGACCATTACTGTTTTCTCTGTACATTAATGACTTGCCTAATGTGTGTTCTGAGTTGAATGTACAAATGTATGCCGATGATGCGGTCATCTTTGTACACGGGAAAAATACTGAAATAATCACATCCTGTCTCTCAATTGCTTTGGACAAGGTTCAACACCGGCTGAACAACTTTTGCTTACAGTTAAATATAAAAAATCAGTATGCATGATGTTCAGTAAACGACCAGTCAAAATCAAAGGATCCAATGTGTTTTTAAACGGAGCAGAAATAGAACTAGTCTCCCACTTCAAGTATCTTGGAGTCATACTGGACTCGAACTTGACTTTTAAGAAACATATCAAGAAAGTATCCAATACCGTTAAATTCAACTTGCAACATTTTAAACAAATTAGACCTTTCTTCACTGTCCATGCTGCAAAGTCATACCTCCACTGTATAATTCTATCCCACATTGAATACTGTTTTACAAACTGGTCGTTTGCTTGTGCCACAAACCTGAAACCCATAGAACAAGAGAGCTATCAAGGTGTTTGACAGAAAGCCAAATTCATACCACCACTGTACCATCCTTGAAAAACACAATTTCTTGAGTTTTGACCATTTTAAGTCTTTTAAAAGTATGTGTTTTTAATGTGCATTGTCCCGGTTCAAATAAACGATTAAAAAAATAGACTTTGCATCTGGAGAAAAGGATTCTGACCTAACCGTTTTCTCTGGAGTTTACTGTTCACGCATGTTTTCATTTACTGGAAATATTTTGGTTTGGTTTAGGTAAGGTGTGGCGCTTGGGTTAAAGAGTGCAGGACATGATGAGGAAAACAATGAGGTCACATAGCTGTTTCTTAATTAAATGGATCTGAAGTTTATCAGCGTCAGACCGTACAAACAGAAATCTCTCTGTCGTAACTTCATTTAGACATTTTTCGTGTTTATTACATTATTCTTTACGTCCAGTACAAGTGAAGCAGACAATTGTTCTCACATACCAATTCAGGCAGGTCATCTCAGGGTTGCAGGAGGTGAAAGGCCCTGAACAGCTAACCACTGAAACAAACAGCACTGATGAATCCTTCGGGTTGGGTCAGTTATTTCTCCCAGTGGGGAAACAGCCTGCAGTGACACACTACCAGACCCTCTTTAATCGCTGAACATTTTTATTTAAGACATCTGGAACTCAGCTAAGGGCTGATATTGATATGTGTCCTGATATATTTGTTTTTCTTTATTTGATAAATTCACAAGAAGTTGCAGTCAATCAGAACCAAGCATATATTATAAATACATTTATTTAAAATAATGAAATTCATTTTAAGTTAAATGACTGCGTTGAAAACATATTAGTTGTGACTATTTGATTTTCTTATCAAATTAAACATTTCTCATTGTATCAAACTGTGCATTTAGCTATTTTCCTTCCAGGCTGTTTTATCACACAATGTTATCAGTTACTGCTCAATGAACTTATAATATGCAACTGTTAATATAGGAAACACTTTTTAGCTTGTTCTAATCAATATATATGTCTGTTTTCTTTTTCTAGGTGATGACTCACAGTTTGAAATGGACATCTAGGTGGTCCTGAAAGCAGTATTAAGATATCAGACGTACCAACACGATGCTGTGAAGAGAGGCTGTGAAGCACCATCTCATGCCTCATCAACCATTCCATGTAGACGGAGGTTTGCCCTCAGTGTCTCCAGTGTCGTAGTGTTTCAAAGTCTGTCTTTATCAATCTCCTTTGCTTGTTTTGCCCAGAACAAATCTGTAATGAAACGTTTTCTGTCTGCCTCTGGCTGGTTCTGATTTATGTGTGACAAAGTGTGCCTTCCTCTTGTGGCTAGATGTTTAAAGTCAACACTGAGAAGTACTTAACAACAACAAAGCCTCATCTCTGAGATAAATGAATGAAAATGAACAACAATAGAAAAAGTAATAATGACATTTTTCTGAATTTAAAACTATTCCAAAAGGGTTTTTCACTTGATGTGCTTTTATTTCCACTCATTTCCTGACAACTCTCTTCAGATATTTCCTTGCAATGCTCAATATACTGTATCATTTGTCGATCGTTCTCTTTAAAACAAGTCCTTCAACTGAAGTGTCATACAATGAATGTAAAACGTAATTTTGTTGATGAAATCTTTGAAACAGATTTTCACACGGTTTGTCGGGTGATAAAGCATTAAAGCAAACACTATGAAGCAAACATTGTCTTTGTCATGTGTGCTGGTCATCTCAGTGGCTTGTATGTTTGATAACCATGGACATGTGTTCAGTGGTCTGAATACACATTTCTCCTGGACAGTTTCATCTGAAAGAGCAAATGCTAACTTTATAGCAGTATTATAAAGTAAAGATTTGATTACCACAACTAAGTTTATAGCCGTTCCTTTACATAAAGTAGGTGAAAAGCCAATAAACAGTTTTGGTATGATAAACCTTGACTATGACATGTTGCTTTACAGCCTTTAGCACTTCCTGCGCTTCACTGATTCAGCACAAGTCATATCAGAGGAATTCCACCTCAAGGAGCCACCTCAGCTGATAACCTCGGTCAGTGGACTGTATAAAGAGAGGTCAATATACAACGGTACATACCTGGGAGAAGCTCCCTGCTTACAGCTAGAAAGGGCAGTGTCATCATACAACATGTCCCCCTCTGGCTGGCTCCTTGTTGATTCACTGTTTTCAGGGTTCATTCTGAAACGGCTTACCAGGCTTTCCCTTTGCTATTTTATTATATAGATGCTTCTAAATAATGGATGTCCCTGAATAACTGGCAGTATTGCACTAAAAGATTCAGGAGCACAAGCAGCCGTGTAAAGTTGTTCTCTTTTGTCTTCAAAGGTTGTGCAAATGGGACAAATCCATTTCTACAGATTGGTTTCAGTGGTAAACATTTCATTACCAAATCACAGGGTATATTATTGCTCAGTCTTAATCAAAATATTCTCCCTTCCCTCCCAGACTTTCCACGTAAAATGTTCTACTGAGAAAATTCCCTTCTAGAAACACGACTGAAGTTTTTCAAAGTCGCAGGAAATGTAGGTAATTTTAAGTCCTTTAAACAGCACAATAAAACAAAGTGAACCCCATTCTCAACTTCACCAAGCTTGAGCATCAAACTAGAGGTCCTGGAGTGCTTTAAACCTGCCGGCATCTAGGCTTTTGGTAATGTCCCTAAGCGTGAATGCTTACAAATGATACATCCCATAAAGTCCTGGACTTATTCTGTATGAGACACTTAGCTTGTAGTTTGTGCTTGTATCACAGAGGTCACGTCTGAAATACCTGTTTATTGGTCTATTCAATAAATGCTTAACAGGACCTCATGTAGCAGAAAGAAGGACGGTTGGTCCACTTATTTGAACATAACTACATACAAGAAACATTTTGAGAATGCTGTATCATGTCCCATCACATGTTTTATTTGTAATTGCAAGGTTTGCTCAGGATGGAATAGATGTGTGAGATCTGACGCGTGATTTAGAGGTGATGGCATCCAGCCTCTGCCACTTGTCTTGTGTCAAGGTTCCTCCTCTGCTTTATTATTGCAAAAGGACCTGCCTTGAATCTGGTATATGGTAAGTTATAAGCAAAAACAATAGATTAGATAATTATACTGTGATTTAGTGAGAATATTAAGCACATGATAATATGTTCTGATAATGTTAGCTTGTCGCTCTATGGCATGATTTCTGGCGTGACAATTTAAAGACAAAACACCTGGTGAATAAAACAGAGAGCTGTGAGGGGACTGGTCTCGGGACTGAAGTGTGGATTGAACAGTTTCAGCTGATCAGTTCCAGTCCACCCTGTCCTTCCTCCACAGAAGCCTCAGCATCCAGACGTTGACTCTCTCCTTGCTTTCTGTTTGTTTGGGGTCTGAATCACCCCTTGTCACCTCTGCTTCCTGGCACCCCCAGCCCCCTCCCCTACATAAACAAGTGCTACTGCTTTCCTCTCCCCTTCACTCTACTCTTTGTGTACTCCTACTCCGCTCCTCTGTTTGATCACAATCAACAAAAGAAGCCTGGCCAGAAAGGACACTAATGACCTCTGATGATGTGTGCGCTGTAAAAGGCCCAGAGATGTGGATTGGAGGTGAGGAAGGCAAATACACTTACATGTTAGCTGGTTACAAGTCAGAGGACAAGTGGGATTAAGATGAGTTTCTAAGAGCAGGTTGAGCCCGAGAAGTGCTTTTTGTGAGTGTTTTTCATTCTGTATAATAGTCACTGCTGAGAGATTAAATGGAAATCACCACGCATTGAATCCAGATAAAAGCTTCTTTTTAAACATTGCAGACTTAAAGGTTTTGCGTGGAGCAATATAACACACTTTAAATAGAAAAAGCAACTGAATAGCTTATTGTAAAATGTAATTAGTTCTTTATCTATGGCACTGAGATATTTTATTTTACAAACTATCTTAATGTATGTGTTTTCTCTCCCTTTCCCCAGGGTTCATAGGTCCAATTAGACCAGGGGTGTCAAACTCAATTTCATCACGGGCCACATCAGCATTATGGTTGCACTCAAAGGGCAAGTTGTAACTTTAAGACTATATAAAAAGACATGTATAAATATTGAATATATATAAAATAATGTATTACATTATTGCCTCTGCATTGGATTATTATCGGATAGGGTAATAACTTCTTAATTAACTACGTCTGAAAGCAGAAGTCTGGGGGAATAATTGCAAGTCTCTTCAGTAAGAATGTCACAATATAATTTTAAAAGAAAAGCCACATTGTGGAAAAACAAAAAAAAAGAAGAAGTGACATTTGGAGAAAAAAAGTAACATTTGGAAAAAAAAATCTATTTATGAGAAAAAGGCTAATTCTAAGAAAAAACGCATATTTGGAGAAAAAAAAGGGAAATTCTGAGAAAAAGTCAAATTTGAGATGCATTGTGGGACATGTCGTTTATGGGCAACGTGCTTCTGTAAAGTGGCATGTAACCGTATAATAAACATATTATATTCTTTGCAAGCTCTTGTGGGGCCACATAAAATGAAGTCGCGGGCCGGATTTGGCCCCCGGGCCTTGAGTTTGACACCCCTGAATTAGACCATTCAAGTGCCAAATACTGATTAACTATATGAAAAATGTAAGAGTTGAGCATCCCAAAAACACAAGACACCACGTTCATGTCAAAATAAAATGCTTTAATATATGTTTTCACATTTTATGTACAAAATATACATTATAACGTATAAATAGATAGAACATTTGCATAACAGAGCTTTGCCTTTACTAAAGATATATACTATAGTGTACCACCCAGTATGGATGAAATATAATCTCATTCAAACATAACAGTCAGATTATATGTCTTTTGTTCTAAAAGGACATGAATATATTTGAACATTAATGTTTACATATTGATTTAAAGTTCAAGAGTACGCTCCGTCAACATTTGCTCTTGTTGATGGCAGTGAACATGCTGGCGCTTCAGTGACATCCACACTCTTCAACAACCATGTCCTCGTGGTGCCGAAGGGTCAAATCATCGCTCTCGTAGTACAGCATGGAGAGCGGGCTGAGGCGCGTCGGCACACAGGACGGGCAGGACCCTCTTTCTGGATGGTGATGTTTCAGGAGGCTCTGAAAAAGATAGGAATAATTCACATGAATAACACGAACAACATATACTCTTATAATCGTCTCTCCAGCTAGAACAACCCACCCTCTGGTTCCCAAGGTAACACACAGTAGACATGTGAAAAATAGCATGAAAGTTGTCATCTCACCTGCATGTACGCATGGTTGGTGGGGTTGAAGGACTCATCCAGTGGTGTGGGACACTCTCCCTCACAGCGAAATGCATTGAAGCGCTTAGGGTGCACAATCCACTCGTCCCAGCCGATGTGGTCGAAGTCCACCCACATGTCGACCCTGCGACACAGCGGCCGCTGGGACGGCTCTGCTGCTGCAGGAGGAGTAGGTGGAGGGTTAGGTGGAGGAGGTGTAGGTCCTGCAGGCACCCTCATCCTCTCCATCCTGTTCCTCTTGTGGCGTCGACCTCGGCTGCTGACTCTGTCCATGGTCACATACTTGGAGTTCTCCACAGTGTGAATGAGACTGTATGCCGTGTGGCCTTCCTGGGGCACGTTGTGTTTGGAGAAGACGACCATCATGACCCGGTTCACGGTTGGGTGGTGGGTTTTTCTTTGCTTCAAACCCAAAGTCTTGAAGAGGAACTGCCCAGAGACCCCCCCTTCGTCCCCGGCACCGCTCCCATGGTCTGCGTCAGGTTCACCCGAGGTCTCCTGGCTCGACAGTCTGTCTCCCTGCCAGAAGTTTAACAGAGCGGTCACATTAAAAACCTTCCAGGTGGACTTTGAGCTGCTGGCTGATGTGCTGAAGCTCCCCAGGAAAAGACGCTCATCCTGGCATGATGTGCTGCCCAGCTCACAACCCTGCTTTCTGGAGTGATATAAATCCACGGTGGGACGCTTAGATTTGGAGAAAGCAGGCAGTCTGATCCGAAGTTCTGCCAACAGGACAAGCTCACTAGCAGAGATGGATGACATGTCAAAAGTGACTGTCCATTTTTCACCCTCTTGATGGCAACCTAAACATGAGACAAAACACATAAATGAGATTGCAGATTCACCAGTCTGGAGGGTTCTGGGCAAACCAGATCTCTGGACAGATGTCAAAACACTGGAGTGGGAGGGTGAACAGGACAGGATGTGTATTGAACCCCCCTGTGCAAGGACGTCTGAGGGCTAATATACACACCCTCTCACATAAAACAGAGAAAGCCTTTAAAGTGGAATAAGCATTGTGACACTTGCTGGGTTGTAAAAAGGGAGGATGATAACACAGATAATGCACCAACCAGAGAGCTGCTGGAGGAGAGTACTCAGTAGAAACTAACATACAGTGTGTAACATGCTGTGTACCCGATAATGGGGGGAAAAGACAAAATAATTAAACTGTTTACTCACCTCTGGCTGTCAAACTTAGCACGGAGTCAGAGCTGTCGCCTTGCATTGTAGCGGTGTCGATAGCTACAGACGAGGAGAAATCAGCAGTCTTAAAAGAGCGGTACAGTTGCATCATGTACAGGGGATAACTGCTGCGATGATTAAATGACAGATTTCTCAACGCTAAACTGGTCTCGAGGCCTGTGCGAAATCTGTGCCCATGGCTGGAGAAAACGACCCCAAAGGAGCAGAGGAGGAACGTGCAGAAAACCGACTGGACTTCCATTTGAACTGAAACTAAGAAAATCTACCCCAGAAATAATGACAGAGGCAAAGATGTCCTTCCTTCCTCCAGCTAGTCTCAGGCTGAAATGATGCTCTGAGCAGACGGAGCTCCAGACAGGCCCCTTTATAGTGGACAGCTGCCCTTTGATGACCCCTTACCACTCCAGGCATTTGAACAGCCCCTCTGATCATCAGAGCACACCAGAGGGGGGGGAAGAAAACATTTAGCCAAGGTCATTGTCCTGTCAAACGGCCTTTATATTCACTCAGGAGCCTAATCCTTTAGAAATGTAAAGTTACATTAACAAATAACACTTGAAATGCTGTACGGACATTAGCACCTTTGTGTTTACTGACGAGGGCGAGTAATGCACGACTTCACACTTCACAGAAACTAAGAGTAAAGGACAACATTTACAGAAAATCTTTAATAAGGAAATGGAAACAATTTCGAAAAATAAAACAAAAGGTGTTGAACAAACCTATGAACAAACAATAAATACTATACTTGTATTGATGGCTGGTTCCTTGTCAGTTAGGAATGTGTTGAACAATAACGTAAAGAAAATGTAGGATGATCAGTAAACAGTGTCTGAAATGGTCATATTATAGATAGGAGTAAACAGTAGAATGAACTTATACTACTCAGAGCAAATACAAATTAAAAACATGCAAACTACAAAAATATTAAAAAAATCTACAATGAGAAGTCTATTTAGAGGTAATATTTATATACAGACAAAACTCAAGCTGCGTGTTTCATATATTGTGATCCTGCAGCTTATTGATAAGAGAAAACTTGTATATAACTCCTTTTCCTTCACTCTGTCTGACTGAGGTCCGTCTGGTTTCATCTGCTACCCACTGCTGACTGTATCGGATGATGTCTTCTCATAAAGCACTGAAGAAGTTCTTTATCTGTGTATGAAAAAGTATTTTAGGATCATGATGGATAAGAAACATGAAACACATCACACGTCAAATCAGAACATTTAAATGTGTCAGGGCAGTGATTGTCTTTGGACCAAAAGCTGATGAGAAACTAGGTTTCAAACATTTGTATGCAGCCCTCGTCTGGTTTAGAGTGCAATGAATAAACATACCTTTGTTATAAATTCCTCCTGCACGACTGGGTCACTCTTAAACTCCACACTGGCATCGAGTTGTAACACAGGTAATTGCTTCAACTTCTCAAAATGTGTTCTGAAAAGAGAGAGTAAAGCTGTCTTTCACTGAACACCTCAGACCACACACTGCTGACCGTCATCTGTTCACAGCCTGGCAGCGAACAGCTGCGAGGAAAGGCTTTTAAAATGGTGATGGACCAACAGGATTCCATAGAGCATCCTGTAATGTAGTGGCTGCACTGGTGGTGTTTGTCATTTTACTTTCTTAGTTTAAAGGAAATGGGATAGTTTGTAGGATAGTTTACAGGTAATAAAAACTAAACGCAGACTTAAATGCTTATTTACACTGTGCACATCCAGCCTGCATTCACCCTGTTTTTCAAAAAGTGGCTCAAAAATGATCTGTCATCTATTGCTTCAAAAAGCCATGTGTTTTTTTTCTTTCCTGATTTAGGGATCATTCAAAATATTCCAAAAACAAAACAGAAGTCGGAACATCAAACACATTATCTAATTTTCACTCACTCAGTGCTCTTTTCAACCAGCCACCTCTCATGTTGAACGTGCAGCTTTTCCAGATAGTCCAGTTCCACTCCCTTCTCCTCTGCCCTGCCTCGTCGGTGCAGGCGCTCCAAACATGTCTGAGAAACAACCATTTACAACGTGTTTTAGTCTTTTTAAAAACATATGACAGTACAGGTTAAATGATGTGCTGTTCAATCAACTACCACAAGATACAATTATGTTAGAAAACGTGATTTTTCTGGATGAGTTATAGTAACCCCCACCCTGATCCACCTCCACTGGCTCCCAGTCAAGCACCGTATCACCTATAAACTCCTTCTTCTGACTTACAAATCCCTCCATGCCCTCGCCCCCCAATACCTGTCTGACCTTCTCCGCTACCACACTCCATCCCGGAAGCTAGGATCATCTGGACAGGATCTCCTCTCCACCCCCCGCACCAGGTTGCGGACTTTTGGTGACAGAGCCTTCAGTGTGGCATCCCCCACCCTCTGGAACTCTCTCCCCCCCGAAATCCGCAGCGCCCCAACCCTGGACATTTTCAAAAAAGCCCTCAAAACGCACTTTTTTACCAAGGCTTTCCCCACTGTATAGTTAGTTTTTTCCCCTACTCCCCCCCCCCCCCCTACCCGACTTGTAAAGCGACCTTGGGTTTCCTGAAAGGCGCTATAAAAATATTATATATTATTATTATTATTATTATTATTAACTGTCCTTACTGTTGGTGGGGCTCTGAGGTAGATGATGCCCTCTAGCTCCACCTGGTGTCCGAACTGTTCCACTAGGAGGGAGTGCCAGTCCTGATAGACAGCCCACTCTGTAGAGTTGATGCAGTCCAGCTCAAACATGTTCAGGGCAAAGATGTATCTGACAAGACAGAGGGACAACTTTAGTTTAACCAAACAAAAGAAAGGGTTTTCAATTAGTTATATAACACATACAGTTAATAAATAAATGAATGTACATACTATACTATCGACATATGTTATGTCTACATGTCTGCTGCTGTAGTATACTGGTATATTTGTCTCTTATAGAACTGATCCAGAACATTTTATATTGTGTATTCTTTGTGATATATGTTTTTTCTACTGCAGATATGTATATATATATATTTGCTATTTTGTATTTAATTATGTTTGTACTTCATTCCTCCTTTTAAATATTGTAATGCCTGAACACACTGCTGCTGTAACAACATCATTTTCCCAGTTTGGGATGAATAAAGTATCGATCTAACGATATATCCATTTCATGATCATTCTAGGCTCTCCCGAGCACAACTTTGATAACTAGAGAATGCAATTCCTGAAGAAATTACTAGTGGGAATGCTTTATGCTGAAAAGCTGACGCTAAACTGCTATGCTGAAATGTTATGTGTAAGAAGAAAGTGAAGAATTTAGATTGAAATGATATATGAACACTGGGGGCTTGAATGTGTGATGAGAGAAGAAAAGAAAGTAAAAAGGCTTGGAAAAGCAGCAGAATATTTGAACTGCAAACTTCTGAACTAACTTGATGGCGAATGATCTGTCGCCATGCCAACGGCATTTGATGACATCCCATAATAAGAAACCTCAAAACTGTCCCGTAGATGTCTTCACGGCTGGACTGTTAGCACACATGTGAAGTTTGAGCACTTTTTGAACATTGGGAAATATCGTCTTTTATGGCGAGGGATGCGTTTCCATGGAAATGGCATATGATGAAACCCCATAATTGACGTAGAGCTGTTGAGGGCTGGACCGTTAACCATTATCTGAAGTGTGGTGCTGTTTTGACCCTTTACATAGGCGTTACGACAACATCGTGTTTTATGGCGAGGGATGCGTTTCATGGAAACGGCATATGGTGAGATCACAGATTTGACGTAGAGCTGTTGAGGCATGGACCAGTGATATACAAGCGAAGTTTGGGGAACGATCGGACCGGGTCCATTGGAGTTACAGCGACATCGTGTTTTATGGCGAGGGATGCGTTTCCATTGAAACGGCATATGATGACACCCCATAATTGAGGTAGAGCTGTTGAGGGCTGGACCATTAACCATTATCTGAAGTCTGCTGCTCTGAGCATGTCAGTTGGAGTTATGACATCATCGTGTTCCATGACACAGGTGTTTATATTTGAGCTAACCACGTGTCCAGAGATCAAAGGTTTCCATGGTGATGTGCAGTAATCAGTGAGAGGAGAGCATTTCCATTGTTCTGAATGAGGGATAAACCTCTTACATGTGAACGTTTTGTTGAAGAACCGTAACAGATTTCAAGCGTGAAGCATGTCAAGGAACTTGAGCATCTGAAATGTACTTTTTGTGTACTTTCGGGTTAATAATGTGGCCTTTTTGGCAGATTAACTAAAGGTGTGCGGCTGCTGTGGTGGGGAAAGATGAGGCTGAACTTACAATGGGGTTTAATGGAGACATGTTGAAAGTGTATGTCACTTTATGCCCTCAAGAGGCATTTTGTTTAATTTTTTTTCGTTTTTCAACCTACGTTTCTCATGAAAAATGATGTCTCAGGAATGTAGGGTTTGGGAATTATGGCAGGTTTAAAAAAAAAATATGAAGGCAAAATGAAATCTGTCCTCCACTCTAGCTGTGACATCACGCACTCTAAAATCTGAAGAAGGCCTCTTTACCAAGGTCTGAACAATGTTTAATATCTCTAAAAGTACGAATCAGATTTGAAAGTGGTTTAACAAGAATAATGTCAGAAAGATGTGTAACATTTTAAAGTTGGAATGAGGTTTCTGAGTGAAAGTATGAATGAACAGTTAGCAGGTGAAGTTGCATGAAGATTTTTCAAGTTTGAAGAGTTGACTTATGGGATGTATCTCTGGAATTATGAAAGTTATGAATAAGAAAAGTAATAGCCATCGATTCCCGACCGAGCTGAACGTTTTGATGTTTGAACGGAGTTTCTGCGATGTGGAATGTGGGAGAAGAAGAGGTGAAAAAATAACCCGGCGGAATAATAAAGAATTTTGTGCGTAGCATAACAGATAGTTGGAATGCTGTATCAGCATTTCCGCTAAATTAACAACAACTATAATATAACGACAATGTGTGAATGTATTGATTGTGGTATAAGTCAAGAGCTCCCAAATTCACTCTGTTAAAAAGCTTTGGTAAAGAAGACATCAACAGCTTATCACCCATGTCGGACAATTATGGGGTTTCTCAAAGTATCAGTTCCCCTGAGATTCATTATTTGATTTACTCCACAGGACAGCTTTGCAGTCGTGCCAGCTATAAGCAATAAGCTAATTTACATCTGTAGTCGGCCACAGAGAATGACATCTCTAATTTCAGTTTCCCTCTCCTGTCCGGCCTTGCCTCACCTGTCGCTGTAGACGGAGCGCTCGTACACCTGGACCGGCACTCCCTCTGAGCGCAGCAGGCGAGCAGGAGGAGGCTGCAGCTGTGTCCTCAGCCGGGTCATACAGGAAAACGTCTGAAAGGTGTAGGACCAGCGCTGAGGGTCCTGGTACATCATCTGCAGCAGGTTGCTGACTGTGGTCTGGGGGGAGGCGTCTGTCCCCTGTGAGAGACATGAGCACAGATGGTCAGATTTTGCTTCTTTTGATTTAAGTTGTGAAAATATAGAGAAAGGTCAGTAAATGTCCACACACCTTCGATGCACCACTCTCAATGTTCTGCCACTTGCTGACGGGTTCTGCCACAACCTCCCAGTCCGGACAGGCCGACTGCAAGAGTCTGGCAAAGGTGGACTTTCCAACAGCTGTTATTTGGACAAAATACAGGAGATCATATATTACCAACACTAGTGGAGGGAAAGTAATAAAGTACATTTGCTTAAGTACTGTATTTAAGTACAAGTTTGAGGTACTTGTACTCTACCCAAGTATTTCCATTTGATCCTTTTAATGTTTACTACACTAATACATATAGAACCTTAGTTACTTTGTAGATTAAGATGATTAATTTGACGTAAAATCAACTCAAGAGTATGATATTTCATTATGTATTAAGATGCCCAGCAGTCAAAGTCCACAAATAATCTTTATATATGTATTATTCTGAAGTTGGCCAGTCTGTATAATAAAGATTTAAACGGTTTGTACTCTGAGTATATTTTGATGCTTGCTAATACCTTTTGTAAAAAAGCAGAACCTTGCAACAGAGAACTTCTTCTACACGGTGGTTTTAGTACTTTTACCTAAATAAAAGATCTTTGAACGTCTTGACAACACTCATAGCTTGGTAAAATAATCGTTTTATTTTGAAATGCAGTAAATATACCGATACTGATCTTACCAATGTTGCCCTCGATAGAAACTCTTTTCACTCGATTAGCTCCACTCTCAGGTGAAGTAGAGAGACACCTTGAACAAGAAACACTGAGCTTTCTAGAAATATTAGCCATTGCTTTGGGGTTAGTTGTGTCCTGTGTTCTGCTTGTGTTTCCAGCTCTCTGGAGGCTGTCGGGTGTCTTCCACTGTGGAGGAGGCGCATTATACCCAAATCTCATGACTTGTATCAAACATGTGTTTAACTTGGAAACACGGTTGAACACAACGCTTCGATACAGGGCAGACATATTCAAATGGAAAACTTCAACTATAGTATAACATGAATCTGCTTGTTAATGTAAATTAAGTTGTTATATTACCACTGAGTTAAGACCAGCTAGCTCCTCCTCTCCATGATGTGTGCTAACCATAGACTGCATATAGACTGTATATATAAAGGTGCTAACTAGACCCTGATGCTAACATGAACTTGTGTTATGAATCATCTCTTTACAGCTAAATGCGCTGCTAACTTTACATTTATAAACGTCGATATATTAGGTGCATTGTTCCTGTAACACTAACACACAGATGTAGCTGGTGTTAAATAAAGTTATGGAGGTAAGGTCATAAGAAATGTTGCCCAAATGCTACAAACAGAAACAACCCAATCACTTCCGGTATCGTGTTCTGTACTTTCAAAATAAAGGCCTTTTGAATAACCGCACGTGCATAGAGAAAATGGTTGGAAAATGTCAAATGTACTTGTTCCTATTTATGCTTTTAGCGTACAGATATAGAGAAGACTGCATTGTGTGTTTATACAACACTGTTTATTATAATAAGTCAACTAATCATTTTATAGAAGAATTACAAACCGGAAGTGCTTTGCCTTCAGATTCCCCAGAGGGTTGATGTTCATAAATAAAGCACTTTATTTCAGTTATTGCAGAAAAACCAGGGTTCGAGTTATAAACTGAGCTATATGGGGTCTTTTTTTAGCCAGAGAGATTTAGGCCGTTTCTCAATGTCGAGTAACCCTGCTGGAAAAACCAGCTTAGACCAATTTAGCTGGTCAACCAGTCTGACCTAAATTGACCAGCCTGGCTGGTTTAGAGGGGTTTTGGACACTTTAGCTGGCCAGGATGGCTGGTTTAGCTGCTGCACCAGCTAAACCAGCCAAACCAGCCATCAGCTAAACCAGCCATCCTGGCCAGCTAAAAAATACAGCATAGACCAGCATAATATGCTGGTCTATGCTCGGCTGGTCACCAGCATCCATCTATCACCAGTTTATGTTTAATAATATTATTAAATATACCATGCTGGAAGCGTATCAGGATTCCAGGTGACCAGCATACATTAAATACTGTTATGATTATTTAAACTAGAGAACATAAATAAATTACAAAGATTCATTGTGTCATGTATTCTGGTACCTACCAAAATAAAGACATTGTATAGTGTTCCTAACAGTATTTACATTGAATAAATAGCTAGTTAATATAATAAAATACACAGTAACAATACCAATAACAACCAACCTGCAAATCAACCTACACATCAAAATAAATATATTATCTAAAACCGGTGCATTTGATTTAAAATAAAAGTAATACATATAATTCAAGGTAACAAAAACAGTAACACTATATATGAAAAAGGCAACAAAGAAAGTGTTTTTTGTTTTTCCTTGTTCATGTCCATAATGTTTCCCGTTGTGTAGCTTCCAGCCTTTCCCAATCTGGCCTGCATCTCTGTCTGTTAAGCCACTTCTTGAAGCAAACTAAAAAGAAATGTACAGATATAAGTACACTGTAAAAAGAAAACTTGACATTTACATTAACATTTGGGCTGCTGTGGTTGCCAGAACCGTTAAAGTATGGTAAAATACATTACAAATTACAGTTGGTTGGCATAGACGTTACAGTCAACAATTGCTTATGGTGAATTACAATGGCAGCACTTGATCACCTTTCTCGACTTGCAGCCTAAATACAAAGATAAATCCACTCCTCTCCTACCACTCTTACCTCTAATGAGCCTTGGTAGAACTAGTGTCCGAGTCATAGGGTCCAGAACTGACTGAAGACATGTGGAACAGAGTCATAGGGTCCAGGACTGACTGAAGACATGTGGAACAGAGTCATAGGGTCCAGAACTGACTGAAGACATGT
Source organism: Pseudochaenichthys georgianus (assembly GCF_902827115.2). Lineage (NCBI taxonomy): Eukaryota > Metazoa > Chordata > Actinopteri > Perciformes > Channichthyidae > Pseudochaenichthys > Pseudochaenichthys georgianus. The sequence continues at coordinate 38,340,996 of NC_047511.1, read as the reverse complement.
GGAACAGAGTCATAGGGTCCAGAACTGACTGAAGACATGTGGAACAGAGTCATAGGGTCCAGGACTGACTGAAGACATGTGGAACAGAGTCATAGGGTCCAGAACTGACTGAAGACATGTGGAACAGACTCATAGGGTCCAGGACTGACTGAAGACATGTGGAACAGAGTCATAGGGTCCAGAACTGACTGAAGACATGTGGAACAGAGTCATAGGGTCCAGGACTGACTGAAGACATGTGGAACAGACTCATAGGGTCCAGAACTGACTGAAGACATGTGGAACAGAGTCATAGGGTCCAGGACTGACTGAAGACATGTGGAACAGACTCATAGGGTCCAGGACTGACTGAAGACATGTGGAACAGAGTCATAGGGTCCAGAACTGACTGAAGACATGTGGAACAGAGTCATAGGGTCCAGAACTGACTGAAGACATGTGGAACAGAGTCATAGGGTCCAGGACTGACTGAAGACATGTGGAACAGAGTCATAGGGTCCAGAACTGACTGAAGACATGTGGAACAGACTCATAGGGTCCAGGACTGACTGAAGACATGTGGAACAGAGTCATAGGGTCCAGAACTGACTGAAGACATGTGGAACAGAGTCATAGGGTCCAGGACTGACTGAAGACATGTGGAACAGACTCATAGGGTCCAGAACTGACTGAAGACATGTGGAACAGAGTCATAGGGTCCAGGACTGACTGAAGACATGTGGAACAGACTCATAGGGTCCAGGACTGACTGAAGACATGTGGAACAGAGGACAGGCATGGTTCCGTGTACTTTGAACAGGTGTTTTCATCTTTTCTGCCTGAAGATTCACAAGTTCTTGATCAGGTGTTTGACTGGCATGATCCTTTCTGCAGCGATAAATAAAGAAAACAAAGAAAACATTGTTAATAATAGTAATGATGGTAACAACAATAATATTAGTATAACTATTTATATAGCACTTACACAATTGCAAAGTGATTCTCACAACAAAAATAAAGAACAAAACAATACCAACAATAAAAAACAAATGATTATAGGACTGTGAAGAGACAAAGAAATGCTAAACATTCTGAGAGGCCAACTACAAAAGATAGACTCAATGGCTCTTGATGACATCAATGAGCAGTCCCAATACATATAAAAAGAAATAGGTCCAGATTTCTTCTATTTTGTGTTAACGTGTTGGATGATTTGTTTTATTGATTTCTGATGGATGTTAAGATGTGTTTTACAATTATAACAAAAAGATTATTGTAATTGGAATCAAAAAGATTGCAAATCATATTTTTAATAAAATCACTATCAATATAAGGTTTATTCAACAGCAGTAAAGCATTAAGTTGCTAAATTAACGTACACTGAACTGCAAAACAACTTACAACTATTTAGGAAAGGCTCTGATCAGAAGGATTGACTAGTAGGACAGCGAAGAGGTGGAGGAGGTCTATGCCATGTACAACCATTGGTAGATGTTACACCTGAAAGAAAGATAAGGAAATAAGACAACACAGGAGGACACACATCTTCTTAAAATGTCCCATGTCATGGCCATTTCTACTGATCATAATTCCATTGTTGAGGTCTACTAGAATAGATTTAAATTGTGCAATTTTCCAAAATCACATTGGTTTCTCATACAGCATCTCTGTATAGTATGTTTATTCACTGAATTTCGCTCTCTGTCCTAAACGGCTTGTTGGAGCTCCTGCCCCCTCCCTGAGAGCCCAGTGTGCTCTGATTGGTCGGGACATTGCGAGGCTCGCTGCTGCAGTGTGAGCTCGCTGGCGGTGTGGTTTCCGGTTTGGCGATACAGCGAGACACAGCGAAACTCATCCTGAGCACACACAAACACTCACAGCCGAATTAAAAACAATAAGTGTGGCTTGATATTGAGTAAGAAAAAGGTTGATAAACGCTGTGAGAATGGGTCTGCGGAGAGTATTTCTCCGCGATCCCAACTCGTCTATTACCAGCGTTCAGGGAGCTCTATGTAAGTCAATGGGACTCCTTGTAGTAGACGAGATAGTGACGCCAAGGGATCCTGGTGTGTGAAGTGCTGCGCGGATTGGTCTATTTGGACCAATCCGGTAATTTGTTGTTCATTTGGGTAAGGGCACGTCACGATACCCAGGAAGAAAACATTGGAAAATTAGAAATCTCAAACGAGGCGTTTTGGTGAGGTCTTTTCTGTGTTAGAGTTTTACTCCCTACAGGGTGTACTTTGAGGGTTTTACTCTGCAGACCGTTTACATGCATAAAAACCTTCATAACACACAAGGGGATGGGTAATAACCGGAAAAGCATGACATGGGCCCTTTAAGTAAAAGACAAAATCATGTCAAGCTTTCTGAGCCTGTTTTTTCAGTCTTTACAATGCACTGTTGGAAATTACATTCCGAAGGCTAAATTCAAACTCAAGACCATAAATAACTGGGTACCAAAGTGCTTTACCAGATAGAACACGTTCCACACGGAGCAGCAACCATCCGGCTGGGCCTTTTGCTGCATATCATCTCCTCCCTCTCTAAAAAGTTAAAAACAATAACTTGCTTTTGGCATTGAAATTGTTTAGAATCTCACCTTTTTTCCTGGATGATAGGAAGGCCAGGAAGTCGTTCCCTTCAAGTCTGCAACCAATCATAGGAGTTCAAATGCAAAGCCTGAACGATGACAAGAGCGGGAGACTTACAATTTACAATTATATTTTAAATTAATACCAGAGAAGTGTGTACATAGGCCCTGTACGACATGCAAAGAACAGATCAAATCCTCTGACAGACTCACACACTTTGGTGATGTCCTCATCTGATAATGTTTCATTTTTTAGCAGCAAAGTAACATTACTCAAAGTATATGTCGGACCCAACTCATTTACAGTATGTTTTGCATCTCGACCTCAACAATGGTCTGTATCATTGAGTAGAAAAAAACAGTCCTTACAATTTCAGGTAGATTAACACACATTTGTAAGAAAAGTTTACAATGGACCTTTGGTGAGCTAGTTAGCTAACTTCATGTTCAACACAAAACCTCTAATGGCATTACATCGAGCATTTTAAACAAAATGTAACCCTCTATACTTGTAAGATAACGTTAAGTTAACTTACCCTTAAATAACTACATCACGTTTTTCAGGGGAAAAACAAACTGCAGAAAACGTTAGCTGCTAACTGTTGTTAGCTAAGACAGCTAGCTCTTGTTAAGGGAAGTAACATTAGCCTCCTAGCAAACGTAACGTTGTAAGAAAGCAAAAAGAACCTTTGAGAAAGCTTTTATTCTCAGACTTGGTGAAATTGTGTAGTGTTGTTTACCTCCAGAAGGACTTTTAGTGCGTTTTCCCAGACAGAGCTGTCAGAGCGGTTCCTCTCAGAAGAGCAGCCGCTGGGCGGAGTCACAGAAACGCTCAACTGATCTTCACTCCCCGACCGTTAGTGCCAGTCAAAACCATGTTTTATACCGTTTGGTCAGTCTGTCTCTGTGGATGAAATCTGTCTCTGTGGATTAAATCTGTACATCTTCTATTATGCCATCACCTACTCTCTATGATAAGTTCCTTACATTTTTCTATTGAAAAAGTATCTGCACTTAGGCTAGCCCACACTAATGCTACCCCAGATCCTGCTCCTTTTCTGTGCCCTGCTGTCCTCGACCACTTTGAGCCTGTATCCCTCTCTTCTCTCTCAGAGGTAGTCAAGCACCTGCGGCCGACAAACTGCACCTCAGACAGCATTCCCTCTCGCCTTCTCAGAGATGTTTTTGAATCAGTTGGAGCAAGTATTTTATTACTTATAATTAAACACCTCTCTTAGCTCAGGATGTGTCCCAGCTGCCTTCAAACATGGCGTGGTCCAGCCACTACTTAAGAAGAAAAATCTCGACCCCTCCATTTTCCATGTTTCCCCTCCATTTTTGCGCAAATGTTAGGCCCATCTCCCAGCTACCTTTTTTTATCTAAAGCCCTGGAGCAAGTATGTCCAGCTGCAGTCTTTCTTAACCACGCATGGCATTCATGAACAGTTTCAGTCTGGCTTCAAACCCATGCACAGTACAGAAACAGCCCTTTTAAGAGTTTTTAATGATCTGCTCCTAGCCGCCGACTCAGGTAGCCTAGCTGTCCTGGTGCTGTTAGACCTGACAGCTGCCTTTGACACTGTGGACCATAGCATCCTGTTGTCACGGCTTGAACAGTCCGCAGGCATTACAGGCTCTGCCCTTGCATGGTTCAAGTCCTACCTGACATACCTAGCTTCTCAGTGCAGCTAGGTGCCTTCTCCTCTGCTAAAGCCCTTCTTACCTGTGGGGTTCCCCAAGGCTCTATCCTGGGCTCCATCCTCTTTTTACTGTACATACTGCCCATAGGTTCAATTCTCACTAAGCACAATATTCCCTTCCACTGCTACGCCGATGATGTACAGATCTATCTGCCTCTCAAAGCAAATGTCAAACACTCATTACAGCAGTTGATGGACTGCTTGATAGAGATACAATCCTGGCTGAGCAAAAACTTCCTCAACCTCAACAAGAGCAAGACTGAGGTCATCTTTTTTGGACCCCAACCTCCAGCCTCTCCGGTTGATATTCTGGCCTCACTCAATGAAAACATCCTCCCCTCTGTCATGAACCTTGGAGTGACCTTCACTTGCACTTTTAAATTAGACAAGCAGGTCAGCACCGTAGTCAAATCCTGCTTTTTTTAAATAAGACTATTGGCCAAAACCAAGTCGTATTTATCTTTTAAAGACCTAGAAAGGGTTATTAACGCCTTTGTTACCTCAAGACTGGATTATTGCAATGCTCTGTATGTGGGTATGGTCCACGCGTCAATTAGACGCCTGCAGTCCAAAACGCAGCTGCACGTCTTCTGACTGGCCACAAAAAGTGTGACCACATCACCCCAATTCTGGCCTCACTACTACACTGACTTCCAATTTGGTTCCGAATTGATTTTAAAATCCTTTTATTTGTTTTCAAAGCCCTAATTGGGCTGGCTCCTGCCTATATAGCCAAACTCCTCCATCGCTAGACCCCAGCCAGAGCTTTAAGGTCTGCTGACCAGCTGTTAGTGCCCAAGACCAGGCTCAAAACCAGGGCACCGAGCCTTCGCAGCAGCTGGCCCCAGGCTCTGGAATAGTCTGCCCCTCCATGCGAGGTCGGCCCAGACAATAGTTTTTTTTTTTAAATAGACTCACTTCTTCTCCCTGGCCTTCTAGTCAGAGCGGAGCCTGACACCTGACTATTCCCTGTGTTTTTGTTTTTTATTCTTTTTTTTGTGATTATTGTAATGTATTTTTATTACATACAGCACTTTGGCTTGACCAAAAATCGCTTTTAAATGTGCTATATAAATAAAACTTGATTTGATTCAACTGCACTGCCGTCTCGCCGTTCCCCCGCCCTCTCTGTCTGTCTGTGTCTGTTTCAGTTTCGCCAGCAAGACTGCTGGTAGACCAGCATAAATACCAGCTTCACCAGCATAGACCAGTTTAACTACCAGCTTCACCAGCATAGACCAGCATGACATCCATGCTGGGCTATGCTGGTTTAGCTGACCAGGCTCAGCCTGGCCAGTTTGTCCAGCCTGGTAAACCAACTAAACCAGCCTAACACCAGCTAAAACGCTAAAACCAGCAACCATCTTAAGCTGGTCTATGCTGTTTTTTTCAGCAGAGAAACCTGCTGCAGAGCCACTATTCGATAGACGTAGTATACTTGAAATAGTGGCTCTGCAGCAGGTATACTCTACATTGAGAAACGGCCTTAGATTTGCCGGACTTCAGCATATTTTACCGGTCATAGTCCGGTAATTACCGGCTAACGGAAACTCTGGCGCACGCACACACACTCAAACACACACAGCAGCAGCCCTCTACTTGATACAAACTTAAATATGAAAAGGTTCAACTACGTCGCACACCACATAACACATCATCTCGGCTCGCGCAGCACGCTCACAGGTATAGATTGCGCAATAATGTATTGCACACCTTGGAGGTGCAGTGCAGGCATAGTCATTCAAGAGATGCGTAGTTCTTTTGGAAAACATGTTTTTCTTTTACCCTATTTACCTCGTTAACGTAAATAATACTCATTACATTGACACATGCATTATTTGTGATTAAAATAATGGTTCTTAATAATGTATTAGCGCCCCCCACAGATGTATGATTTCACTGCGTCCATGGGAGCTCAAACCCCTCCTTGTGGGAGCTCAGCTCCCATTGGCTCCCACATAACTCGAACCCTGAGACAAACTATTCTATCAACATATTGAAATGTTCTTTTTTCCCCATTGTTTTTGTGAATACAATAACAAGCTTTACAGCTTTTTTCCCAAACATATTTGAATTAAAAGAAATGTAGTTCTTACATTTGATCATTTGGCATTCAATAAAATAACTTTCCCAACTGTAACCATATACAATGTCAGCTTTAGGAAATAACAAAATGCCAACGTTTTGTTCGGCTCTCTTCTTAACAGGTCTAATAATATAATAATAATATAATTTTGTTTGTAACAGAAACACAAACGTATAGAAAGTCTTCGTTTAAAAAGCCATTAGAAACTTTTTTTTATTTGTTTGGAAAAAGCACAAGCACACTTTGTAAGATATTGAAAAACACATTCATCCCTGATTTAACAATCCATTATTTTAAAAAAAGCTTTACATACCAAAGCAATAATTTTCACAGCAAAGTCTGTTCAATTAGTTCTAAATAAAATAAAAATGTCAAGCTTCAAACCTACTTGAAATACAAATATTCTATGAAACCAGTCCGACTTATTATTCACAGTTTATGGGATCTTAAGTATTATCATTTTAAGTATAATCACCGGTTTAAACAGCAGAAAATAGAACAAAATTGAACTTCTTCTGATCTTCATAAATCACTGTTGCATCAGCAGTGACTCACTCTCAGTAGATGGTGTTTTTGAGGGTGATCTTTTGAGCCGCATCAATCTTGAAATCGGTGACACCTGTGGGATAAAAAAGCAGAGTGAAATTAAAGCCACAGATCACAGAATGAAGGGTATGCTCTATTTAAGAGTCACAGTGTAATATGTGATGTTTGTGTTTAGGTGTGTTTACCCTCGCTGAGCGCAGTGCCATCAGAGGAGAGGTGCCAGTATCTGCGGTCGCTCTGTCTCGCCTGCTCTCCGTTCACCACGCTTAAGAAAGGTCCCCACAGACTGGACTCTTTGTCAAACCTGCCAAACAACATCAAATGGTCCTTAATCAAACCCATCATGAATTATTGTAAGCTATAAAAAAACTGAGAAGCACAATAACACAGTATATGAACTCACGTGAATCCAACATTTTTCATCTTGAGAAGTCCAAGGGCCTCCAACAGAGAGCTTCCCTTTGGCACTTCCACAGAGTAAAGAGCAGCTACTCCGCTGGACGTCACCACCTCCACCGTCACTGTCACTTTGGTCTGACTCGGTAAAACCACCATCGGATCTATGGGCTCCAGCACCAGAGTGTCTAATAGAATACACACCATGACACAGCCATTAAGAGAACAGAAACAGATTTAAAGGGGACCTATCATGCAAAATGCACTTGTTGATGTCTTTAATACATAAATATGTGTCCCCCGGTGTGTCAGGGAACTCACAAAACCTCTCTCTTTTCCTCCGTACCCACATCTATAAAAACAGGGGTACAACGGAGCTGATCCAGATTTTCTGCCGATATGACGTAATATCGGAAATGTGGGCTGGCTTTGAAAACATTCATAAGCTCCACCTCCTCTTTTTTTTTTTTTCAATATATATATTTTTTTTAAAGCTTTATACCCAGAATCAGCACTTTAGTAACAGGGCTGAAATAGAGAGATATGAGGCACGGCTAGAATGGGTGATCTGTTTGGTATTTTGAGCGAAACACTTTTTAATATATCTGAGACCTATAATATATGCCTAAAAATAGCATGATAGGAGACCTTTAAATCATGGTGAAAACAGGGGGTAGAAATAATGCTGCTCATACCATCGTCATTGAGACACTCCTTGCTTTTTACTGTCAGGTATGACTTCTGCTGAAGAGCTGGCAGAACCTGAGAAATGGCCATGGCGTTATTGTATCTGTTGTTTCTGGCGTCTGTCCTCATGGCCTCCATCGAGGCAGCACACTCTGAAACGGGTGCCCCCATGGCCAGTAAAGCCTTGGAAACAATGACAGAAAATAAGTACATTAAGACTGCAACATTTTTAGTTGTTTAACGTTTTATGCATGAAATAGAAAAATAAATATTCTTACTTGAACTGCAAGGCCTGTGCTGAACTCATTGCCAATATGACCGTCGTTCCTACGCGAGGCCAAGAGCTTCTGCTGGATCTTGCTGAGGACTGTGTCAAGCTCCGCAGGGTTCTGCACATGAGAACCAGCGTCCTTCACACACTGGAGGGCCATTCCAGCCATGGCATAGGTATCTAGGGAGAGGAAGAGGAGAAAATATGTGTAATTGACCGAAGAAAAATATTAACTTGAAGCGTAAGAAAAATAAAAAAATAAATGAGGGTTGTTACCAACTAGCGGATTCCTCTCACATATAAACACACATTTTGATGAGAATACCCGATAGCTTAATTATTCGCAGTTCACTTTAATGAATTTTGACTATAAGAATATATAAAAGAGCACATGTATTACAAGTCCTACTATTTTACTCCAACAGTTAGCAGCCCTACATCCTATTCCACAGTATCAGCGTTAAGTAGACTGACATAAAGGGATTAATTAATATCATAAGAATTGGGATACATTTTTTAACAGATTATAGAGAAAAAATTGCATGTTACACTCACCAGTACTCTCAGTGTCTCCTTGTTTGAATTTCTCATGTTCTGCTGCTTTGATGAGTTTGTTGCTGACATGGTGGTTGACCCTGATGCCGCTCACGCAAAGAGCGAGCACACCCAGAGAGTACTGGTAATAGTTGGTCAAAGGGCGGTGGCTGACTGTGCAAAGGAGAGGAGGGATACAAATAAAATGTTATATAAAACATGAAATATATACACTAAATAAACTTTAAACTCTGCTTTACTTACAGGCAATATGCTCTTTTTCTTGTTCCATCTGCTTCTTCAGGTGTGTCAGCAGCGTCTCACTCCTCTCACCGACGGTGAAGGTGATTGTGTTAAGGTCATAGCAGGAAGATTTCAAAGCCAGAGTGTACAGCGACAAGTGGCCCACCACCGACTGGCTGTTAGAGAGAGAGCTGAGAAAGACACAGTGACTTAGGTTTAGGTGAGAACATCACAGAAAACATCAGTTCAGTGGACACACAGATTTAGAATGGCAAGCAATTTGTCGTGTCAAACAGTGCAGTACCTTTGAATGTCATTGTGCAAATCATTTTTCATCTTATTTAGGTGTTCGCTCTCCATGGCAAGGTTGTGGAAGTTAGAAAGCCGTAATGCCAAGTGGACACTGGGATTGGGGAGTCCTTCCTGCGTCTCCAGAGAGCGAAGGAGGTTTTTATTGAGTGATATGTGCAGCTCACTATTAGATGTTTGAGTTTCTGAAAGAAAAAATGGTTCTTAGAAATGTTGATCGCAGGCATAAAAAATACTTGAGTATCTTGCTGACATCAACATGAATTTCGGAGCATTGCAACATCAGAACTACAGCATCAGCGGGCAGAAGAACAGGAAACAATGACTTGTGAACATTTGATATGTTCTTAGAAAAAGGTTTCGAATATCCAAATGTCATTGTCCTTGATATCTTACCCACATGACTAAAAAGGTGCCACAGGTCTATGGAATTTTTCAATTACACAACTTTTGTCAAAGAGTAAGCAACATGAAGGTTATACAGATTGCAAAATCAGTGACTGTCAAACTCAGTGAATCAGAGTTTGGTCATCTGGGGTTTCCAGGGTTCAAATGAGTTGATGAAACTGGATTTGTTTATATGAATATAATACTACTTACCACATGGTTTACCAGAGGCAAAAGCCAGTAGTCCTGCGACTATTACTAAAGACAGCATTCTGTGCAACCTGTTGGATAATACAAACAGTGGAAATACATAAATATAAACGCCTCATAGGTTAAGATAACAACACAGATATACTGTAAAATGATCCAGACATTTTTCTTAGCAATCCCGTTTTCACACATTTGAGGAAGACAGCTAAACAGATTTCAAACCCTAAACATGAAAATAATTGCAATACACACACGGATAAGGCATATATACATATTTTTAGCGATTTGCTGTAAATATGATAAGATCGTTATTAAAAAAGTATCACAGCCGATAAGTCATTAGCTTGTAAGCTTTTACATGCAGTAAACAGTAGTGTCTGACCTCATCAGGAACGACTCCAGTGTGAAGAATAAACGCTGAGTAAAGTACAGAGGCAGAGAAAACAGCTCTAGTATGTCACTCTGTCACATGACCGGTCATTTGAGATGACAACGCGATGATAAAAGCAAGTGGGAAGCTTTTAAACACAGGCTGTGGGCCGGACTATAATCGGGATGTTGAGGTAACTATCTTGTCATCACATATTCTCTTCGGTAATACGAGCATACAAAACAAGAATAGGTGTTTATCTTGCTTTACACAAATCCAGTCAGTATCTGGAAACTGACATTTTAACTAATGTTTGCTAAGGTAAGTAGCAACAACTAGTGCTAACGTTTCAATAAAACACCACTTTGTTAACGTTAACGTTTCAGACTCTGTTGTAAGCAGTGGTGTACGAAGTATTTATAGGCTTTTTCTGAGTAAAAGTACAAATACATTATTGTCAAAATACTACATTGAAAGTTAAAGTCCTCCATTCAAAATCTTACTTGAGTAAAAGTACAAAAGTAAAGTGCAAAATGTAATTAAAGTATCAAAAGTAATAATTGTGCATACAAATTGCCTTTATGTGTGTATGTAACATATCTGCATTACTGTATGTGACATTTCTAGAAAATGTTGTTGCATCAGCATTTTACTGTTGTGGACAAACAAAGTTTTGAATAAGTTTTTGTAAAATATTCAAATTATTTGACTCTTTCGTGACTTAGTGTTAGTCCACTAGTTACATTTTTAGAGATGCATTTTGTTAAAAGTAGCTAAAGCTGTTTAGTGGTATACAATTACATGATTTCCCGTAGAAATACGTTTAAATTAGCATATAATGGAAATACTAAAGTAAAGTACAAATACCTCAAAGCAGTAGCCTACTTGAGGAAATCTACTTTTTAGTGACTCCCAACCTCTAAGTAAGTCGTTTGTAACTACAATTCCCACAATGCACCTGACGTAACACGCACTTTATGGAGCCTCGGCGACTTCTAACGCTACTCACTTTTTCAGAATAGCAAGCTAACGTCAGGTTGACCCAGCCTACCATTCAAGCGCTTTACCCCATAAGGACTTTTTGTTATGTGGAATCTATTTCTGCTTTAACATGTTATCAGTGTAATGTCGGTGAGACCATGTAGAGCCTGTTGTCGCGAGCTAATGGGATTATTCCAAAGGGGAAACTGAAGATAGCTTTCAACAACAACAACAAGGCGAAGGGGCAGAGCAGCTGCACAGGTCGGTCTATAATGACTAAAACTAACGTTACATATCTGGTTTAGTTATTCAAAGTTGATTTTCAGCGTAGGGATAAATCTGTCATTGTGTATTACTGTGTCATGGTTTAATTATAGCCATTTTACCCGTAGCGTTACAGGCAACAGTGGCGTTGTAGCTAGCTAGATAACCAGCGAGCTGTCCATGTGCACACTGAGTTATACCATGTTGTGCGACGTAGGTAAAAGACAATGTCTTCAACTGTTTAGCTGATTAGTGTCAATATTTTATAGCTATCGACCCTTGTGTATCTTCATGTATCACCATGTTTCCCCACGCAGTGAGCTGGGGTTTCTGCCAGCCATGTATTCGTTTTCAGGCCCCACAAGCTACCCTGAATTTGACCTCGGATCTCCAAGTACTTCTGGCCACCTACAGAGAGCACCTCTGTCGAACAGGTATGTAGCTGCTGCTCTGGCAAGTGTACATTCCCTACTTGCATCTGGCATTACATTGCATTTAGTTGACGCTTTTATCCAAACCGAATTAAATGCAATACACCATACAGTTTCAAACTAAGGTCAATAAGAAAAGTGCTGACATATTCACTTCAAACAAGCAAGAACATTGTTAGTGCTGATGAATAAGTTAAACTATTAGGTGCCACTTTTTTGCATAAATACAATGGCAACATGGGAAATATGTTTTCAATCTGAACGGCGGTATATAGTGTCTTAACACACCTGTCTCTGTCCCAAAGCAGCTGGGAGACGAGATGCCTCAGGAAGCACAGGAGGAGAGTTGATGATGAGTAAGTAAAATATGCAAAACAGTTTTACTTACCATTTCACAATGCCTTGAAAGTCAAAATAAGTCAATATCTTGCTTTTATCTCAGAGGATGCAGTGCCAAAAGGAGGAGGTTAATGTTCGAGGCAGAAGTGGACATTTCAGAGAACTCCAACACTAGCTCTCATCATGACTGGCCTTCAGCGCCCAGCCGCCCTCCTCTGCCTGCACAGCCCAGCAGTTCTGCCCCCCCACAGCCCTGCCCAGCGCCCCACAGCCCGCAGCCCTCCTCCACGCTGCCCCGACCCGATCCAGAGAACTCCTGCATGGAGATAGAGGCCGCTCAGAGGAGACTACAGGAGATCGAAGACAGGTATGCAAGAGGCACCGAAAAGCCACCAACTATCCGACTGCTCACTCAATTAGACCTTTCACTCACACCTTATAAAGACAAGTCCTACCTCCAATTAGCCCCCACATATTACACATTTCTTAGACATCCTGTGTTAATAGGACACACTGTGAAATGATTAAGTCCTGTATTGCAATTTAACACACTTATGAATTCAGGTGTAAATGTTCACAGATAATTGTCACCCTGGAAACGTCACAAATGTGTTACTGATTAGATTATCCACCGAATTGACTTTTATTAGGCTGACATATTCTGCTTTAAAATAGAACAAAGTTAATATACTCTTATATTGGAGGTCTGTGGCGCAGTGGATAGAGCCTTGGTGTTGGGGTCAGGGGGTCACAGGTTCAAACCCCAATGCAGTCAGTATGTCGTTGTGTCCCTGTATCCCCAAATTGCTCCTGTGGGGATTGAGTATGCAAGTCGCTTTGGATAAAAGCGTCTAACAAGTCACATGTAATGTAATTTGTTTTAAGGTTTAGTTATAAGTGTAACTGGTCAGAAACTATATACATGTGTGATCGTTCAATGTTGTCGTTACTTACTTGGTTTTGTCGGTCCACCTTCTTATGTGTCATGAGCTTGTGTCACCATTCAGAGGTGGTGATAGTATTACAGTATATGTTGTTATCACACGCAAAGGTGACATCATAACAGACTGTAGGCATTAAGCAAATACTGTGATCAGGATAACGCTGGAGGATGACGATGAGGATGACGATCTCGATGTAGAGCCCGCCCCCAGACGACCAGTGCTGGTGATGTCCGACAGTCTGAAGGAGGGTCTGCAGCGCGGCATCAGTGACATCCTGCCGCACACAGTGGCCCAGTCTGTGTACGTATCCTCATTCTGTTATTAAAACGCTTAATGTCTCATGAAGTTCTAGGCTTCTTGTTCCGCTGTTGCATACAAGTACAAAAGTATTATCAGCAAAATGCACGTAAAGTACAAACATGTATTGGGCAGAAAAATGGCCTTTACATGTGTATATCATTATATTTATAAATGTGATATTTCTAGATAGTATTGTTGCATCAATGTTACTGTTGTAGACAAACATAGTTCTGGTTGACTTTTTGTAAAATACTTTTATATTTTGACTCTTTTGTGACTTAAAGAGTTAGTCCACTAGTTTATATTTAAGAGATGCATTATGCTAAAAGTAGCTAAAGCTATTAAATACATGTAGTGGAGTAAAATTACGTTATTTCCCTTTTTAAATGTAGGAGTTTAGATGATCATAAAATCTCACCTAGTGCTCCTCGTGTCTCTTTAGGAGCCAGTCCTGCATGGAGCTGGTGTTGTGGCGGCCTCCAGACGATCCCTTCTGTCGGAAGCGAAAGGTCTCTTTACAGAAACAGCATAAAAAGCAGACGGTGTCTCGGCTCCCCCCGACTCCCTGTCCCACCCCTCACCCCCCCCTGAGCGCTTCCAGCCCGCCTGCAGACACACACTCTGGTCTGTACAGCTTCCCTGTAGCCCTCACCTCTGGAGAGGAGGACATGGAGATGTGATGGTGCTTGATGATCGAGCAGCATGCCAAAGTAAAAGACTTGAAATGAAGTCGACAGAATGCAGGACTTGGAACCGCTTGAAATTGGTCAGTTCGGCTTAACATAAATATTTCATGTTTTGCTTTAGTCACGCCGTTGAGGTTTTTTAACTATAAACCCAATCAGCTATGAAAGATGTAACAATAAGGCTGACCTTACCTAGTTGTATTCATTTAAATCTCTCAAGACATGATGTCAAGATACATTTCTATAGGCAGCCTTACCCAACTGGTTTGATATGACTTACAGAATTAACCTTTGCCCTTACAAGTGACATCCTTTGTACAGCATTTTTGCCAAATCTTCTCCAACAACTCAGTGATGTGCTGTAAATAACTTTGATCTTTGTTAAACTTCAGTGTGCAGCACCTGAGTTTTGTACAGTTTTTCTATGTTTAGCTTCTGGCATTTACCAGGACATAACAGTTTGTTTGTGTGTTCATGTTTGCTCATAGTATGACTTGCTGTTTTTGTGCTAGGAATATTATCCACCCATAGTTGTTAGCAAGTAAGTAAAGAAGTCATGGAAATGCACCTTTAATGAGTTGATTGTATTTTCATATTGTATATATCCATTACCAGAATTGCAACTAGCCATCGAGTGTTATGACCTTGTTTGTTTTTCAATAAACTTACATTTTCCAGAGATGTCCATTTTTGGTTGGATGTATATTGTGTTGATTTCATCATTACATGCAGTATTGGGAAGAGAAGGGTTTCAAGGATTAACCTCTATGGACCGTAACAATACATAAATACATATATTGTATATTTACAGGGTGTCCGCGGGGTCTTAAAGTATTAAAAGTTGATAAATCAATTTAGCGAAAATTAAGGCTATTAAAAAATATTAAACAGCATTTTCCAAGGCATTACATTTAGTAGCTTGTTTTCAATAAGTATATAAATAGTCCAAAGAGGTTGTGTTCTACAGTCTGCCTGAATGTAATCATTGCGTAGGTGTGTAGTGTGATTCTGTGTGGTTTATTTATGGCATCCCGTTGGGTTTGACGTCATCTGAACAGGACATCGCGCGCTCACTGCTTGATAGCGCGCGAAGGTCCGTTTACGCCGGTTGTTAAACAACATCGTTATGGGGAAATGCAAGCTTGCGTCCAAATGGTTGGAAGATAAGGAGGAAGGACAATCAATACTGTATGTAGTCAATGTGAGGTCAAGTGTGTCGCCAAGGTAACCGGTTAAAACTCAAAGTGGCGATGAGGTCTTAAAATGTATGAAAAGGGTCTTAAAAAAGGCCTTAAAAGGTGTTACATCTGACTTCAGGATTCCTGCATATACCCTTTAGGACGATTAGCTGAGTAGGATTTTATTACGTATTCACTTTTTGGGTTCTACAGTCTCCAATGTGTAAGACAAATCTACATTTAAAACTAACCAATACCATTTCAAGGTCAATTGGAGCCCTGTGATAAACGATCTATTTATTAAAAACGCAGTGTGCACAGAAGCATGATAGAAACCAACAGACTGCATGTGGGACAGCAGATGTGATTATAGGGAAACCATCTTTCACAAAGTCTCAGTGGATTATTTCATGAAGCTAAGATATTTTAATAAAGGTATTTAAGAAGTTATAGTAAATGCAACCAATAGTTTGAACTGGGCAGAAATCTACTCAACGTTTTTTTTGTATTTCATTTTATTGTAACATGAATGATTATACATAAGGAATCCTTCACGCACCGGCCTGCTTTACGAGGTTCTCTGAAACCTGCTCACATGACTTTCAGGGAAAAGTCAGTTCATCGCTCATTCAGAGTTCATTGCAACCATAAGCTATACGATAGCATGTCTGCATGTAGGGGAGGAAACTTATACAAAATGTACACCACCCCAAATTGATCATGTTGTTGATAGTGCTATAGATGCGCTGCGAATAAAATTAGACTCTGTTGCTCCTTTGAAAAAGAAGAAAATAAAACAACATAGATTAGCTCCATGGCATAATGCCGAAACCCGCAAAATAAAGCAAAAGTCTAGACAACTTGAAAGGATATGGCGTTCCACTAAACTTGAAGAATCTCGTTTAATTTGGCATATTACTCTCAATGAATATAAGAAAGCACTGCGTAAAGCGAGAGTAGCCTACTACTCTTCATTAATAGATGAGAATAAGAATAATGCAAGATTTCTTTTCAGCACTGTAGCCAGGCTGACAGAGAGCCACAGCTCGATTGAGCCTTCTATTCCCTTAGCACTCAGTAGTAATGATTTTATGTGCTTTTTTAACGATAAAATTGTTACTCTTAGAAACAAAATTAATGACCTCTTGCCTTCGACCAGTATAGTGTTATCAACAGCTCCCGGAATCGTAAGTTCTAATATTACACTAGATAGTAAACTAGAATGCTTTTCAGCCATTAACCTTGAACAATTACATTCAATGATTCTCTCTTCTAAACCATCAACGTGCATGTTAGACCCAATTCCAACTAAGCTGTTGAAGGAAGTTTTTCCATTAATTAGCACTTCTTTATTAAATATTATGAATATGTCTTTATTATCAGGCTATGTTCCACAATCATTCAAAGTAGCAGTGATAAAACCGCTTCTTAAAAAGCACAACCTCGATCCAGAGGTTTTAGCCAACTATAGACCTATTTCTAATCTTCCGTTCCTCTCAAAAATTCTTGAGAAAGCGGTCGCAAAACAGTTGTGTGATTACTTAAAAAACAATGATTTATTTGAAGATTTTCAGTCTGGCTTTAGAACACATCATAGCACAGAGACAGCTCTGGTTAAAGTCACAAATGATATTCTAATAGCCTCAGACAAGGGACTTGTCTCTATTCTTGTTTTGCTCGATCTTAGTGCTGCATTTGATACTATCGACCATGATATCCTATTGCAAAGACTAGAGCACTTAGTTGGCATACAGGGAACTGCTTTAGGCTGGTTTAGGTCCTATCTATCTGAACGCTCTCAGTTTGTACGTGTTAACGATGAATCTTCCACGCAAACCAAAGTTAGCCATGGAGTGCCACAGGGCTCAGTGCTCGGACCTATTTTGTTCACATTATATATGCTTCCGTTAGGCAATATTATAAGGAATCATTCTGTAAACTTTCATTGTTATGCGGATGATACTCAACTATATTTATCAATCAAGCCTGATGAAATTAATCATCTAAATAAAATTCAAGACTGCCTTAAGGACTTAAAAACGTGGATGACCTTAAACTTTTTGATGTTAAACACGACCAAAACTGAAGTTATTGTACTTGGCCCGAAGAATCTACGAAACAAATTATCTAAAGACATACTAACTATGGATGGCATTAATTTGGCCTCCAGTGAGACTGTAAGGAATCTTGGTGTTATATTTGATCAGGATTTATCCTTTAACGCCCACATAAAATCAATTTCAAGGACCGCCTACTTCCATCTACGTAACATTGCAAAAATCAGGCATATCTTGCCTCAAAACGATGCAGAGAAACTAGTCCATGCATTTGTTACTTCTAGGCTGGATTATTGTAACTCTTTATTATCAGGGAGTACCAAGAAGTCAATCAAGTCGCTTCAGCTGATTCAAAATGCTGCGGCTCGTGTACTAACCAGAGTTAGGAAAAGGGACCACATTACTCCTGTTCTGGCTGCCTTACACTGGCTCCCTATAGAACACAGGATAGAATTTAAAATTCTTCTTCTCGCCTACAAAGCCCTTAATGGGCAGGCGCCATCTTACCTTAAAGAACTCATTATACCCTACTGTCCTACTAGGGCATTGCGTTCCAAGAATGCAGGGTTGTTGGTTGTTCCTAGAATCTTTAAAAGTACAATGGGAGCCAGAGCCTTTTCTTATCAAGCTCCACATTTGTGGAATCAGCTTCCAGTTTGTGTTCGGGCGGCAGACACCCTATCCGTTTTTAAGAGTGCGCTTAAGACCTTCCTTTTTGATAAAGCTTATAGTTAGGGCTGATTAGATTCAGCCCCTAGTTTTGCTGATATAGGCTTAGTTTGTCGGGGGACATCTTACTTCTTCCTTCTCTCTGTCTATACCCGTGTACACTCATGTTCCGATTAACCCAGCTTCCCCAAATGTCTTTCTTTTTGGTGTCTATATACGCTGGGATCCGGAGTCATGGATGATCCTGCGGTCCTGTGTCCTGGATCCCGAGCGCTGGATCTTGAGTCGTGGCTGTGGTCCTGGATCATAGGTCCTGGATGGATATCCTCGTGGATTCATCTTCCTATTATACACACATGCATTTCCAAACATTTGGACTACCTATGTTGCAAATGTATTATCTTTTCAATTTACACACGGCATCTATTGCACGTCTGTCTGTCCTGGGAGAGGGATCCCTCCTCTGTTGCTCTCCCTGAGGTTTCTCCCATTTTTCCCTTTAAACTGTGGGTTTTCTCTGGAAGTTTTTCCTTGTACGATGTGAGGGTCTAAGGACAGAGGGTGTCGTATTGTCATACTGATATTCTGTACACACTGTGAAGACCACTGAGACAAATGTAACATTTGTGATATTGGGCTATATAAATAAACATTGATTGATTGATTGATATACAACTTGACAGCCTTCACACGAGGAATGTGAACTTCACGATGAACTCTTCGGTTGTGTCAGTTGTCACTGTGACCCGCTTGTTAATCTGAAATCTTTAGCACATGTGCAGTAAATGATTCATTTATGTTGCCACGGAAACAGCTTTAAATGCAACACATGGTGTTTGTAAGGTGTCCTTAACTTGACTGTCCTGATGGTTCAGTGACTTATATTACCAGCAGCGCCCTGACCTTGGTTGATCTGTAAAGGAGACACTGCATTACATTGTATAACAATATGACGACAACACAGATAGTATTGAAATGATAAACCACATTAGTCATTCTGTATGTGTTCAAGTGCTTTCAGATGTATCTTTCTGCGACAGCATGCCTCTGAGGAGAAGCAGATTGTTTGGGATGACGCTTCTCGAGGACAGTGCTATTGGCCATTTATAAATGTAAAGACGCAGTACGTACTTCTGCCCGTACTCGTTTTGTTTATACTGTGAGTGCAGTTAGCGGCTATTAAGACCCGTGCTCACTGTTGTAAGATAGGATCCTGATCAATCTAAAGGCATAGTGTTTGCAGGCGATGGGCTCCAGCTGGAGGTCTGGTTTTCTACGCGGAGCTGCTTCACTCGGCTCTGGAGGAAACGCAGAAGCTTGAATGAAGCCACGTCTGAGGGGCTGTGGGAGGCGGCAGAGTGCACGACATGGCGCCAGGGAGAGCACGCTGGTGTCAGAGCTTCCTGGTGGGGGAAAGACAGGCGGTACTCATTAATAATGAATGTATTCAGACTAGGGTTCCGTTAGAGCCTAGTGTTACACAGGAACAGTACATCGACCTTTGCACTCAGCGCCAGCTCTCCGTCGGGCCTCCCAGGCTCTGTCGGTCTCTCCTCACGAGACTTTGATGCTTTTCTGGAAAACAAAACACACCTGCATTTACGAAATGTTGGTCGTTACAACATCTCATGACTGGATGACAGAGTTATGAGTTAGCGGGCAAAGGTTAAGTTACATCTATCCTATAAGGCGCATATCGCAGTGAGTGAGGCGGGATCATGCTTTTGAGAGACAGCTGCTTAGTGAGTCGTCAGTTAAGTTACCTGCCCCTTAACACCTTTGTCTTGCACCTGTGGGACAGCAAAGAGTTGAGACAAACTTAAACATGGAACAGCAGAACATCCTTTGACTTCTCTTGAATGCTATATTTCTGCTTGCATCTCCAAAGGGCACGGGAATCACAGCATGTATGCTCCTCTCTCTTTACTGAAAGTGTTACCTCTCCAGTTCAGAGGTCAACTCTTCTTCAAACTTGCAGGCCAGACGAGCCGCAGTGTGCTCCTTCCACTGAGCCATGCTCCTCTGCACCTGCCTCAGCTCCAGGTCTTTGGCCCCCAGCTGTTTGCGGAGAGAAGCTGCCACCCCTCCTCCGTCAGCTCCTCCATCACACATATGAGGCCAGCTCAGCTCCTCGATGTGTTCCTGCAGAAGCAGCTGATGTTCATTAACAATGCTCTGAGTGATGGACACAGACATGAGCTGTACTGAGTGCATCGGTTCACACCTGAATGAGACGCTCCTTGAGAGACTGCAAGGCTTGGTCTCTGTCCAGCCTCAGCTGCTGCCTCTGGACGCTCAGTTCTCTCTCCTGAAAAAGCACGGACTTGAATTCACGTCCACATTTAAAGGGCTGCATTTAAAAGCACCAGACGGTCTGAATGATACCTTCTCTTTCCTCAGCCGCTCAGTGGTTTGTTTCTGCGAATGAAGCTCCTGCTGCAGATGGCTAATCAAATGCTTCAACTGCTCTCTTAGCGTGCTCAGGTTTACACGAGCCTCGGCTGCTGTGGGACTGCACAGTACAGAAAGAGAAGCACATAAGAACCTCAAAGGTATGCTTTGTAAACCGGACGTGTGTGTAAACCACAGTGAGGGCTACCTGTGGGGTAGTAGCACAGGGCTCTGTCCCTCTGCACTCTGCTCCAGTAGGATCTGGAGATGCTGCGTCTCTGCTCCCAGCTCCTGGCTCCAGCGCCTGAGCCGCTGCTGTAGCTCAGCTGTGATCTGGTGGTGGCTGCTCTCTCTTTCACCCAGCATCACCCGGAGCCCGTCGGACTCTTTCTCTGCCCTCTGCCTCTCCTGTGAGCACAGATCACGTCAGCTTTTCTCTACAGCACCACACTCTTCAGAGCCTTCTCTGTCGCTGCCCCCTCCCTCTGGAACTCACTCCCACAACCCATCAGACTGCACTGACCTCGCCACCTTCAAAACACTCACCTCTTCAATCTGGCTTTTAATGTGTGATTTTGTATTATTTGAATTTAACTTTAATCTTTATTTGTTGTTCCTTTCTTTTCTCTATATCTGCAAAGCGTCTTTGAGCACCTGTGCCACCTGTCTCTGCATCCTCTGCAGCTCCGCCCGGTGCTTCTCTTTCAGGGCGTGGCACATCAGAGCCGTCACAGACTCCTGCTCCCGCTGCTGAGCACAGCTCTCACTCTCCATCTCCTGCACGCGCCAACAGTTGCAAAGCAATGAAAGAAAGACATTGTAATCAGGACACATCTCCATTGATTTAAAATGGCAACGTTGTCAGTGTTGGGGTCACCTTACAGCTTTTAGTTCCACCACCTCCTGTTGGAGAGCCAGCGCTTTACTCCGCTCTCGCTGCACCTCACTCCTCATGCTCTCCAGGCTCTTTCTGTTCTGCTCTTGTAGTTTCCCACAGTGCATCTGCAAGTCTTCCTCGTTCTCTGCCTCCCACTTCCTCCTCTCCTCCTCTATTGTTTTGTGCGCCTAAATGGCAGAATACACTTAGCACATCATGCAGTCGTGTAGCAAACATTCTTTGTATATTTTAGGAGGAGTACTTTTTCCAAGGCTTCTTTATGCTGCTGCTCTTCACGTAGTGTCGCCTCCTGCTGCTGCGTCTCCAGAGAGTCCCTCAGCTTCTTTGCCTCCTCTTCTTGGAGCTGCCAGAATAGGAGATTTTAACTCTTTGTAAAGTGAATGCTTCAATAATCATGAGGACACGTTTTGATAGCCACTATTGCCGGCCATCTTAATAAATAATACCTGCATTTTTGGCAGAGCAAGGTGCCTTGAACCAAATAGTTTACTTTAAAGGTGGGGTAGGTACGTTTGAGAAACCGGCTCGAGATACACTTTTTGTTATATTCCATGGAACGCTCTTAACATCCCGATAGCAACGAATATCTGAAATGCTTTGACAAAAAATCCATTAAAAAAGTCATCAGTGGAAGCCGTAGCGCTGTAAAAAGCTCGACCAATCATCTGAGCCGGCCCGGATAAAGTAACTGGATGGCCTACCTGCCTGTCAGCCTTCCATCGGGGCACAAACTTACCTCGTGCCCTCATTGGTCATGTGCACATTCGTGTGTGTTGGAGGAGGGGCTCTGTGAGGAAGTGGCAGATTTTTTCCGGCTGTGTATTTTCAAATTTAGCGCACTCCAGCTGGTTTCTCCAAAATGACCGACCCCACCTTTAATATAGTGTAACAGTGGATTTCATATTTTCAGGGAAACTCTGACCTGAATGGAACTTTTTAGGGACTCAATGTGTCGTGTGAGAGACAGAGCGTTTGCCTTCTCCGGCTTATTAACCTGAGGGCACAGCCTGCGGGAGCTACATCATTAATCAAACTGTCTTTTGACGCATCATCAGTTTAGTTTTTGACATTTGAATCACCTTTTGGATTTGCTGCTCATGAGCCAGAGCCATTTCTTTCTTTTCCTTTTTCAGTGCTGCATCCTGTTTGAACAAAAGAGGAAATGTTAGTACTTGAAACCATGGCTTGTTGATTAAAAAGAAGACACTTACCATTGTTTGGGCTTGCTGGTGGGCTTCTTTGCTCGCATTGCAGTGCTGTGTTTCCAGATGCTTTAGCGCCCCCTTCAGTCCGTCTCGTTCTGCCTGTAAGGCCCCACGTTGCTCCTGTACATCCAGCAGCTGCAGCTCCTTCTGGGCCAACATCTTCTCCTGAGTGCTCACTCTGACCTTACACTCTCCCAGATCACCCCTCATCTCACTGACTTTAAACTCTACTGCCTGATAGAAACAGACACACCAGAAATATAAGTGATAGTTAGAACACTGGATGTTGAAAGGATGCCATTTTTCCGTATAGAAATATATTTAAATGTGTGGAAATGAGAGTATGCAGTCATTAGGTTTCACCTCGATCTGATCCTTTGTCTGCCGCTGCTTCTCCTCCAGATAAGCACACCTGGTCCTCAGTAAGCTCTCGGCCTCTGTGACTCTCTGGAGCTCCTCACAAGTCTCCTCCAACTTCTGCTCAGAGTGAACACATAACCAGAGATATTTGAACACAAATGGAACATCTGTCTTCAACACTAAAACAAACAGGCACATCCTCACTGTGGTCACTCACACAATAGAGAAAACAGCTAAAATGATACATTCACAATAAAATATTCTTTGCATACGTTTGAAACACATACTATGGGAATCAAATATTTAAAAGGGTTAAAACAGATTAAGTGCCACGTGTTCAATCAAACAGACCAACGTGACAGCTTATCTATATTCTTTGAAGCTGTCGTTTTTTTCAACATCTATTGTCTTCATTAAGTAAAAGTGATTGAATGAATAAATAAATGTAATTGACAAAGAAACCCAATAATACCTCATCATTTGAATGAATACACTTTTTATTGGTTTTTATTTCCTTATATATGAAAAAGCTCTCATCATAATTAAACATAAGAGTTGTGGTAATAGTAGTTATAATGTTCTATGTTTTGAATACTGTTGTTACAGGGAATATATTTCAATCGTATTATGGTTTAATAGGATGATTATTGTTATAGAAATAAATATCCCTAAACACAGTACTTCTTGCGTGGACTCGAGCTTCTCTCTGGCACGCCGCTGTTCAGTGAACAGTTCTGTCTTGGCGCTATCCAGCTGTCGCTCCATCTCCTCCCTCTCCAGCAATGAAAAGACGACACTGCTGGGCTGCTTGTGGAACAAATAAAAACATATTATACTGTTTTTCATCAATATGTTATAGGTCTCAGATATATGCAAACATGTCTCTGAAGTATTTGGCTCCAAATACCAAACAGATCATTGCAGCATTACCCATAATCCCCTCTGTTTCAGCCCTGTTTCCAAAGTGCTGATTCTCTGTCTGTTACTTTAGGTGAAAATAAGGAGCCCCTCCCCACGCCCCTCTGAGAGATATTTGGTTAAAAAGAACACAATAGGCGCGTTCACACCGCAGTACTTTTCCCACTTTAGTTCCGATATAGTTCTGAAATGTCGCGTTCACACCAAAAAGAGCCGGAACTAAAATGAGTCCATCAGAACCTTTTCACCCCCTTTTCCGTCCCTGCTAGAGAGCAGGTACTTTCGTGGGAGAAAAAGTTCCTATTTCTGATTGGCTGGGCGGATTGCAAACCACGGCCCGTAAAACTCCCAAACGGTTTTGTGAAGCCGCCATTTTATTATCCTCGCATTAGCATTATTAGCATTAGCCGGGGACTTTGGGCGGCAGTATACGCCGTGAAGTTGTTTGCGGCCTGCCAGTAAACCCAAAGCAGAAGAAGAAGAAGTGACGTCAGCGGCTTCATCTGCGTAATCCTCCCTCAGGGACTTTTTCCGGTGTGAACGCGATCTGTACTTAGTTCTCATGAACCTTTGTGAGAAAAGTACTGTGGTGTGAATGCGCCTAATGGTGCTCTAGGAGGAGATGCAGGTGATAAGGTGGGGGTTACCTTGGTTGCTGATTGGCTAACGGTTACACAAGCCAACAAATCGTTATGACATCATAAAGTGGCCAAAATCTGATCAGCTCATTTTCAGACAGGTTTTTATAGAAATGGATCAAAAAGAGAGAGAATCTTTTGTCCTGAAACTTTCAGAGTCTCTTTACACAGAGGGCACACATGGTGATGTAGAAGAGACATGGAGAAGAGGGGACACATGGTGATGTAGAAGAGACATGGAGAAGAGGGGACACATGCTGATGTAGAAGAGACATGGAGAAGAGGGGACACATGTTGATGTAGAAGAGACATGAAGAAGTGAATCTTGCATAATAGGTCACCTTCAAAACATGTATATAAGCACAAGCAAGTATTGACAGACATCTTTCTATATTCATGTTTCATTACCCTCTCTGTGAAGCGTCCTTCCTTCAGAGTCTGCTTACGCTGACTCAGCGCTGTGAGTTCTTCCTCCAGGTGTCTGACCTCGAGCACACAGACCTCTCTCTGCCTCTGCAGCTCATGCATCTGGACACTACAACAAGTTTTATTATTGCAATGCTATTCTTTACACAACACAGGATTATGATGATACATTTTAATGGAGACAGCTTTGTAGAATGAAGTTTGTTTTATACCTAATAGCATCCTTCCCTGCTCGGCTGTCTCTCAGAGCGACCCCCAGAGTCCTCTTCTCCTCCTCCATCTTTGCTGTCTCTACAGTCAGTCGCTCTAATTCCTGCAAGGCATGCTGGGATGTACACCGAAATCTGTAAGTGTTAATCAGACTTCTGGACGTGTTCATATAAACGGCTGGATATATAAGATGCTACACTTTACCCTTCTCCTCTGTTGAAGTTCAGAAAGGGAGAGCTCAACATCTTTTAACTGCGTCTTCTTCCTCTGCAGCGTTTGCTCCTCTTTCTCACATTTCTAAACCAGACACACGACACCAGGAAATGGATGTCTCTTACACATGCACATGGGGGACATTTGGCAAATGACTCCTAATGTGATACTTATATATATCACCGTCCACTCAGTCTCACTTGTTGGAGGGTAGAGAGCCGCCCTTTCATCCTGGCCCAATCAGAATGCATCTTCTGTGACGTCCTCTCCGGCCTGCATCTGCCGCTCCTTTGAGTCAGTTCCTCTTCTGTGTCCTTCTTATTGTGATCCAAAGAACACACATGTCTGGGACACACACACTATGTACCAGTCAGAAATAATAATAGTTTTAATTGTATAAAACACTGAAGAGAGGTCTGAAAATGTACCTGTAAGAGTCTCTCTTGTTGCGCGGTGCCTTACGGACAGAAGGACTTCTGTTGTGTACTTTTCCATAAGAGAAGCTTCGGCCTTTGTCAACATAAAAAGGCACAATCGTTGACATTTAAAGATTGTATTAGTTCTTTTTAGGGTTGCAAAATTCCGGGAATTTTCAAAGATGGAAACTTTCCATGGGAATTAACGGGAATTTTCTAAATTGATTGGGGAAAGTATATTTTAGCATAATCTTGACTAAAACAAATGGATGCCATTCAAGCACAATATCCATGCCATAGCACACTGCATGGCTATTGAGACCACACCCCCTACAGGCACTGTGCATTCCTCCATCACATGCACAGATGAGTAATATTTAACTCAACATTCCTGTTTTCGTTCTTCAATTAAACAAATAATTGTTCAATAAAATAATTAAAACTTGTTCTGTTCTACTTAAAAAAAAAAAAAAGTTGAAATGTCATGTTTTTTGAATATTTCCAAAATTCCCCAGCTTAACTTCTCATGGAAACTTTCCGGAAATGTACCGGAAACGTTCCGCCCCCTTGCAACCCTAGTTATTTTTGATGCTGTGGACTCATAAAGAAGCGCAGAGTAAGATCTTGCTCTACCTGATGATGATCCCGGCTCACTTGCCCCCTGTGTGTGTGTGTCACTGTGGTTGGTACAGTGGTCCTCCATGCCTGAGACAGACTGAAGGAGAGAGCGCCATCCTGGGAGAGATCACACCGGATGCTTACTGGCATTTCAAGCATGCATTTTTAAGATTGATCTTTTTTTGTTTGTGCTGTCCTCTCTTGGGTTTTTGCTGAAAAAATGGGAATACTTTATATATGTTGAAAAGTAATTATACACACATCAAGATGCAGAAAAACAGCATCATTAAGGAAGAGGTTAACGCCTGCACACTAACTTTATAGCACAACACTTTTTTAATAACTACGTTTCGATAGTTGGATCTTTGTCGGGTCAGAATGGTTGAAAAGTGGAAACCTCAGCCATTTTCTTTACAGTATACACACCAATAGATAAACAAGCGTAATGATAGCAGGTGCCGTTCACCTACTCTCTTTTTAATTGGAATTACAAATGAAACCACCTCTGTTGTCTGGAAGGCTTTTTGCATTTTGTTTTCCTAAAGTCAGAACTTGATGTAAATGTTTTTATCGTTTGAATGTACTCGAGTCTTTGTGCTTAAATGTTCATTGTTAAAACTGTGTTGCTGCTCACTTGGTCAATCGGACAAACATGGTTAACTAAAGCATACAGTTTAACACATATAACATATATCTTATTTATTAACATTTGATCATAATCATTATTAAACTACAATGGAAAATATTGCATTAATTTAGAAGAATTTAGAGAATACATTCTAAATGTATAGACATCGGGTCTAAAGAACCTCTAAAATGAGTTATATCTCAAATCACATACAAAAAATATAACTTTTACGGCATGCATTATTTAACAGGGTACATGCAGGAATCCTGAAGTCAGATGTAAGACCTTTTAAGACCTTTTAAGACCTTTTAAGACCCTTTCCATACATTTTAAGACCTCATCGCCACTTTGAGTTTTAACCAGTTACCTTGGCGACACACTTTACCTCACATTGACTATATACAGTATTGATGGTCCTTCCTCCTTATCTTCCAACCATTTGGACGCAGACTTGCATTTCCCCATAACGATGTTGTAACAACCGGCGTAAACGAACCTTCGCGCGCTATCAAGCAGTGAGCGTGCGATGTCCTGTTCAGATGACGTCAAACCCAACGGGATGCCATAACTAAACTTCACAGAATCACACTACACACCTACGCCATGATTACATTCAGGCAGACTGTAGAATACAACCTCTCTGGACAACTTATATACTTATTGAAAACAAGCTACAAAATGTAATACCTTGGAAAATGCTGTTTAATATTTTTTAATAGCCTTCATTTTCGCTAAATTGATTTATCAACTTTGAATACTTTAAGA
Organism: Pseudochaenichthys georgianus; assembly: GCF_902827115.2. NCBI lineage: Eukaryota > Metazoa > Chordata > Actinopteri > Perciformes > Channichthyidae > Pseudochaenichthys > Pseudochaenichthys georgianus. The sequence goes on along the minus strand of NC_047511.1, from coordinate 38,313,150 downwards.
CCCCGCGGACACCCTGATTAAGTTGCCTTAGTTAAACATGTTTTGTCATTTTTAAATATGACTTGCATCCACCCACAGTCTCTGCAGTCTCTCACCTGGCCGCCTGTGGATGTGCTTTCTGACCTGCTCCGTGCACACCGAGTCCAGGTCACTGTCAATGGACACGGTGTCAAAACTCCACACAGGAACTCCTGCAAGAGAAACAAGCCGACAAGTGTCTCTGTTGGAAGTGAACACGTTCCCGAGAGGATTAGCTTCACAGTGTGTGCATGTCAGGTCCAGGATGTTATCTGTGTGTGGTACCTGCCAAACACCTGGCCTTGGGAGAACAGCTGTTGTTGAGCTGCGTGGTTTCATAAGCCTCAGTTCTGTGAGAGACTGGAAGAGGGGAGGGACTAAATCCATCTGTAAAGGGCACATACAAATGAAAAGTAAATAATACAAGTCTAAGATATGCTGTAGACACAACACAAAAGTGATGGTACAAAGCATATTGTTCTCTTGGTGATACAGTTGTTAAGCATTTCTTTGAATAGGACTCCAGCAAAGGCCATGGGGGCGCTTTAAATCAAAAAGTGCTTTCATTATAATTAGTTGATTTATGTGCGTGAATGTGACGTTCTGGGATAAGGGAAAGATCATGTCTGAAATGAAAAGGTGTTATCCTCTGAGGGCAGCTCATTACATTTCCAAGCAATATACCCATGAGATGTAGGAAGGGTTCAGATGAATCCTCTGGGCACCATAAAGGGTTTGTGAAGAGAGTACTCACGGCTGCCATCATCACCGAGCCTCCGTGGGGAGCTGCATCTCTCTCCAGCTCCTGCTTTCCTCCCGCTCGATGCGTTTACTCCGTGGCTATTAGAAACACACTTCTCCTCACTCCGACAGTCGTGAGCACTCTCTGTGTTTGCACTGCTCTCCCCTGTCAGTGCTCTTCTGTCAACATTAAGTATAAAGTGTTCACGCTGACAGTCAGATATCTCTGTCCTCTTAGTCACTTCCTCTCCGTCGTCTAGTTTCTCCATATAACTCTCTGGAAATGTCCATTCCACCATCTCGTCTCTGAAGCGAAGGACAAAGTCCTCGGTGCAGATGCTGTCTGAAGGAGGGAGGATTCCTGCTTCCATCCTCCCCTCGTTACAGGTGTCTCCCAGCAGCCTCTCCAGCCTCCAGAGGACCTGCTCCCTCTGAGACTCCATTTCCTCTTTGTCTCTTGTCCTTCTGTCTACTCTCTGATTAGTAGGACGTCCCCGACAGCCTGAGCCCCTCTCTGGGGGAAGAGCAGAGGGGACAGGGTGCTTTTGAGTAAAGAAAGAAAGTGTTCTCGTGCATTTAAGAGGTTATTATTTCAAGTGAAGGCCAGCGGGCCCTTCCACACATTTTGTGCCAACCCTGAATGTGACATTACATAGATCAATTATATTTCTTAATAATTTGCAGCTCATTTCAATAGTTTTACTTTTTAAAGATTTCATACACCTCTGTGACCAATGCGACCTTTTTTTTATGTGAGCACTTTTCCTGTGCAGCCCCAAATCATATATTGGCTGCTTTAATTGGCAGTCATCAACACTTTGAAAGCCCTGGTATAGAATGCTTTAACGTTATGGAATCAAAAATAAAAGTATAATATGCAACAAAAAATATATAACATGCTGCAAAGAAGTTGTTTCCCCGACTCAGACTGCAAGGAATCTGGGTGTGATCCTAGATAACAACCTGTCCTTCACTGCAAACATCGCTGCTACAACCCGCTGCTGCAGATACACGCTTTACAGCATCAGGAGGATGCGTCCCCAGCTGACCCAGAAAGCGACGCAGGTTCTGGTCCAGGCTCTCGTCACCTCACGCCTAGACTACTGCAACTCCCTCCTGGCTGGTCTACCTGCATGTGCCATCCGACCTCTGCAGCTCATCCAGAATGCAGCGGCTCGTCTGGTCTTCAACCTTCCTAAATTCTCCCACACCACGCCGCTCCTCCGCTCCCTTCACTGGCTTCCGGTAACTGCTAGAATTCACTTCAAGACACTGGTACTTGCGTACCATGCTGCGAATGGATCTGGCCCTTCCTACATCTAGGATATAGTTAAACCGTACACCCCAGCACGTGCACTCCGCTCTGCATCAGCCAAACGGCTCGCTGCACCCTCGCTGCGAAGGGGACCCAAGTTCCCATCAGCAAAAACACGTGGGTTTGCTATCCTGGCTCCTAAATGGTGGAATGAGCTCCCCATTGACATCAGGACAGCAGAAAGCTTACACACCATCCGGCGCAGACTGAAAACTCATCTCTTTCGACTCCACTTCGAGCGATAGAACTATTAACAAAGCACTTATATACTAATAAAGGGCTGGCTTATCTATAGCCAGTTGAGTAGCACTTGAAATGTTTTAGCTCAATGAAACCTGATGTACTTTATGATTCCGTTTTCTTCAAGGTTGTGTCTTCCTGGTCGAATGTACTTATTGTAAGTCGCTTTGGATAAAAGCGTCAGCTAAATGCAATGTAATGTAGAAGTATATCAAAAAAGTATTTTAAAAACCCAATTAAGACACCTGGCTTACTCTAATACTGAACGGTTTCAACATTTTATTCATAGCTCAAGGACACAGTTAACGACAAAACCCCGCATGATGAGCAGTAGTTATTTCTTTCTAAAGAACATAAGCAATTATTTCGTCTATAACGATACTACTACTCATGACATTTTACCTGAAGTTGGCTCTTTCGTTGGAGTTTGTATCAAATCAAGACAAGACATGGGAGTGTCGTTTGTTTGAGTTGTACTCCCAAGCCCAGTGTCCTTGCTCAGAGAATGACTCCACCTCAGAGGATCTAGAGAACAAACAGACACATAATTACCTGAACAATCTCTAAATCAGGCGTAAGGAGTTCGTTGGTGACATTACCCGCATCATCGTTGCAATCACGCTCTCTGGGAATTGCCAGATGTTTCGTTGGCTGGATCTGTAGGAATTAATAACACTTACTTCTTTAAATATTTGTATCCAGATTACATTGATACAGAAAAGCAGAACCATTAAGGGGAATCAGACCTGCAGTTGACCAAGCTGAGCGTCCAGAGCATCTAAGAGGAGGTCACACTGGTCCAGTTTCCGAGGAGGAGAGTCCCGTCCAGACGCACAGCTGTAGTCATTCAGATCTGTCAGGGCAGACGAAAGGGTCAACAGTGAGTGCCGTCTTCCAATAAGGCGAGATATTAAAAAAGGTAAAGAAGTACTGCTAATAAAACCTGTGGAAAAAAGCTCATCCGTTTCCTCTGCATCTCTTTCCGCTCCGGCACTATCTCGGTCGGCCATGTCTTGTTGCTAAAGAGAAGAATGCAAACACGCAGTCACTGAACACAACATGTCCAGCAGTGTCCACCGCTGGTTAAGGTTGGGCAGTCATAACGGGGGGGGGGGGGGGGGGGGGGGTTGTATGCTGCTCAGTTGTCCAGGGAACCAAGACAATTCAGCCAAACTCACTGCCTTTCACTAAGAAGACTATAAATTCCTTCCTGTCCCTCCCACTGCCCAAAATAAACATGAAGGACAGGTACAGATCATTGTGCTCCAACGTTGCAGCTAATGCTGGAGTTTTCCTCTCCAATGTTTATGACTGAAATGCCCAGTGGAGGAAGAAGTACTCAGATTTTGTCCTTAAGTTAAAGTGAGTGTAGGAAATATACTCCAAGTACAAGTTACAGTCCTGCAATCAAAAGTTACTCAAGTAAAAGAACAAAAGTATTAGCATCATAATATACTTACAGACAAGTACTCGTCATTATGCAGATCGGCCCGCTTTCAGATTCATTATATGTTTTGATTACAATTATTGATGCAATAATGTGTTTGATCAAAACAGGTAAATGTGCAGCTAGTTTTGAATTTATGTTACTATGTTAACTAACTAAAGTCTCATTTAAGTGTTGATTATATTTTACATTATTAATCAAAATCTGTAAATCAGTACACAATTTAGCTCTGTAGTGGGGTTGAAGTAAAGTAGCAAACAATGGAAATAATGGAAAAAGTACAAGTCTCTCAAAATTGTACTTAAGTACTTAGTAAACTTGGTTACTTTACACCTCTGAAAGTGCCTTATATCGGCAATGTGTCAAGTATCTCACGTTTTTAAACACCACTAACATCAACACGTTAACCTGATTCACAGAAGACACAGAAACTCACTAATGATTTCATTTGCATGGAGCTACTAAACGAAGACAACAATATCACATCTTCAATTCCAAAATCATATCGCCACCAGTTTACTGATACACATGCACAAACATTACTCACTTACTTTAGGGTAAAAGATTGAAATCTCCTCTGAACTTGACTCCCTGCTGAAGCTCACAGAGCTGAGTCCTGAGCTGTCCTGAGTGACGGGAGCTTCAGAAGGTTGTCCTGGAAACGTTCAAACAGCTCGCGAGTCGCGCGACCTTAAACAGTCTGTGCTCGCGACGAACCGCGCAGGACAGTGAACACACCGCGGGAAAGTTACGGTGTGCTCTCCACACCAATGTGATAAAAGTCAATATTGCTGGTTGTATCTGTTACATTGGATGCAGCCAATAATTGACAACAATTAAAATAATACAGGTTGTGTTGTAAAATGTGTTACGTTACTCCGTTTAGAGAATATACGTTTCCAAATAATATTGAGTGGCATTTTTTCAGCTCTGCACAACATTTGACACACACTCACCCGCCACCACTGCTATTAGTCAGTCGAAGAGATGATCTCTCTGCACTGGACGGAGCAGAGTCGTTAACAGGAAAAGCTGTCTCTCTGCTGTGTGAACTTCAGGGAAACTATTCCAACAAGCGGATTCACAGCCGCCTCACAAAGCGCTGAACTGCCCTTAAAGTTTCTGAGTGAAGTTGTTGTTGCTTCTGCGGAAAAAAACCTCCATATGTGAGAGAGCTGCTGTCACGACAATTTCCTTAAAACTGCTGAGATACAGTTTAGGTGGTGATGGGGCACGATAACACTGAAGCAGTCATATGTGCCAAATAAGGTAACGATTTAGGATGACATTTAGTAATGATGGGTGATAGTGTTTTTATTTGAACCGGAGTAAAACATAAAAAAGATACCTAATCATTTAAATAATAAAAAACAAAACTACACAGCATGTTGCTATTTAATTCAATTCAATTCAAAACCTTTATTTTTCCAGGTAAAATCCCATTGAGATCAATGATCTCTTTTTCAAGGGAGACCTGCAGCAGTAGGTTCCACAAGAAGACATAAAAACATAAACAACAGAATGATAATGCAGATCACCTGGCGGTTGCAATTAGTCCATATGGTGACGTCAACCCATTTTCATTGATTGGCTACCAGGCTGTCTTATCTCACATCTCTCATGCTCGTCTGCATATATATATATATATTTAATTGCATATTAAAATGTTGATCCAGGCAGCCTTAATCAAACTAACATTGTAACTGCACATTAGGGTGGATTATCAAAGGCGGCAGAATTATTAAATCTATAATTTCCTACAAATATTTCTCTCTCCCTCTTCAGCTCAATGGGCAGCTCGCTTCGTTACCATTAGATTACAATAATGAGCTGGTCGTGTTTCTTAGTGGCGGGACAGCTGTAGTGGAAACAGATGCTGGTATCACCGTGACCTTTGACTGGAGGGGCAGAGTGAGCGTTTCTCTGCCCAGCAACTACCAGGGCGCAGTCTGTGGCCTGTGCGGCAACTACAATGGCAAAGCTCAGGATGACCTGGCCATGCCGAACGGCCAGAGCAGCAAAAACGGAGCTGAGCTGGCAGGTGGCCCTGGTACCAGGCTGCTCATCAGTCTGCCAGGGGGCATGGTGCCTGGCCTGCTCCGACTCCCACAGGAAAAAGTACCAAGCCCAGAAATAGTGGTATAATCGCTGACCTGGCAGGGCCTTTCAGAGATTGTCGCAGTCGTGTAGACCCTGCTCCTTACCTTATGATGCCTGTCAGTACCATGGCCACCAAGGCTCAGTTTGTGATGCTGTGGCAGTCTATGTCTCTGCCTGCCAGAGCCAAGGAATCCCCACCCGCTACTGGAGAACAGATGCCTTCTGTTGTGAGTTTGAGAATATGTTTTCATATTTTCAATCTCCCATTTATAAAAAAAAAAAGAATATCCCTTTTTGATTCTCCCTCCTCCTTTCCCACAGCAATGGTGTGTCCATCTAACAGCCATTACACCCTGTGTGCCACGGGCTGCCCTGCCACCTGTGCCAGTTAACCTCCCTCACCACCTGCCACAGGGCCTGTTTAGAGGCCTGCGAGTGTGACGAAGGCTACCTGCAGAGTGGGGCTACCTGCAGAGTGGGGATACCTGCGTGCCCGTGAGAGACTGTGGCTGCTCTTACGATGGCCAGTACTACAGGAAAGGAGACGTGTTCTACCCCGAAACAGAGTGTGTGGAGCAATGCGTCTGTGGAGAGAACGGCGCAGTGTCTTGCAAAAATGCCAAGTGTCGTGCAGGGGAGACCTGTAAGCTTGTAAACGGAGTGAAAGGCTGCCACCCTGAGGGGCAGGGCAAGTGTGTGGCTTCCGGTGACCCTCATTACATTTCCTTTGATGGAAAGAGGTTTGATTTCCAGGGTACCTGTGTCTACATGTTGGCCAAGGTGTGTGACGATGACAATGGCCAGCTGACGCATTCAGCGTAACTCAGGGGAAGAGAAGTATGAGAATGGAAAAGTGTCTATTGCAGTGGCAGTCTAACGGTTATGTCATTTACATCCAACAAAGTGCCATTGGAAAGTAACTGAGTTTAATAACTTCATATAGAACACATGTGGTAACATTTTACACGTTTATTGATTTCCTCACAAATGTTTTTCTTTCTTCCTCTGCCCAGGTGGATGAGGAACTCCTAAACCTTCCCCTCTACCTGGACAATGGGCGTCTCAGAGTCACTCAGGAGGGTCGCAACATCATAATCCGCACAGACTTTGGACTGACTGTCCTGTATGACACGGTCTATTATGTTGAGGTGGTCGTGCCTTCCACATACCAGGGAAAGATGTGTGGTCTTTGCGGCAACTACAACAAGAACAATGGTGAGGACTTCAGACGTCCTGGTGGCAGAAAAACGACCAGCGTTGATGACTTTGGGAAGTCGTGGCTGGTGGACATGCCAGGCAATGTGTGTGGAGGCCAGTGTCCAGTATGTGAGCAGGCCAAGGCCACATTGTATGGCAAATCGGACTCCTGTGGCTTCATGAGTGCACCTAATGGTCCTTTAAAGCCTGCCACAGTAAGGTTGACCCAGTGGCATATGTGTCTAATTGCGTTTTTGATGTTTGTGCTGTGGGTGGCAACAAAGATGACCTATGCAACAGTGTCCAGGCGTACGCTTTGGTCTGCCAGAGTGAAAATCCAGCCATGGAGAAGCAGCTCCTTCTGCCGTGAGTAACACTAAGCAGTATTTTTGTTGTTTTATATTTCAGGTGCTCAAACAAAGTCTTACAAATGTCTTCTTCTCTTGTAGCTGCTTCCTGTCCTGCAAACAGTCACTGTGAGGTGTGTGCCGACGTCTGTGGTGGGACCTGTGCCAGCTTTATTTACCCGTTTACTTGTTCTGAAAGCTGCTTTGAAGGATGCCAATGTGACGCCGGCTTTGTTTTCGATGGAATCCAATGTGTTCCCTTGGACAGCTGTGGATGTGTGCACAATGGCAGATATCCAACGGTAAAACTGTACTGAGATTTGACTTTGTCATACTTCATAACTCCCACACACTTGAAAGTTAGTTTCCATTCTGTCATAGCAAATACACATGAACAGAGACAACATTATATTCATCCACCTGGAAGATTACTTACACAATGTATGTTTCCAGATGGGCCAAGCAGTTGTGGACAAAGCCGGTACGTCCAGGTGTGTGTGCCAGGCCTCTGGGGTGGTGAACTGTGCCAGTGGAGAGGTTTGTGGTGTAAGAGATGGCGTCGGGGGCTGCCACGTCAAACAGGGCCACTGCAGCGTCAGCCAAGTTGGCCTCCGCACCTCCTTTGATGGCATGTCTGGAGCGATAGGAGCTCAAGGGGTATTTGTAGTGGCGTCTGTGTGACGAGACCAACGAGATGTGGTTCTCCGTGGTTATGGACGCCAGGGTCTGCAGCACTGTCGACATCTTGTATGTTTTCTTTAAGGAAACGGCTGTCACAGTTAACAGCCACCATGTGACCTGGTGAGAAGAGCATGAAGGATAATAGTTCAGTGTTTCACCAGAAAAGTAGTTTTGGTGTAGAAACCTTTTTTTAATCTCACTTTGGTTTTTCCCATCCTCCATGGCGTCCAGGTAAATGGCAGCAAAGTGTCTCTTCCCAGCAAAGTGACGAGTGACGTATCTGTCCGCATCTCGGAAAAGACTGTGATCATTGAGAAGGCATCTGCTGTACGGCTCACCTACTCACTTTCAAAGGAGGTCAGTCATTATTGACAGTAGCCTGTCTGGTAAAATGTGCGGCGCCTGTGGCAACTACAACAACAACAACAACTACTCCAAAGACGATATGAGAACTGCAGATGGGGAAAATCACCACTGATGTGTCTGTTGTTGTTGGCTCCTGGAGCGCCAGGGTATTTTCTAGATGGTGGGTATTTGAAAGGCATAATGTAACATTTCCTCTGTGTAAATATAATGGGCGAAGATACATTGCTGCATTTACTCCTAGGATAATGATCTTCTTCACTCATGCTCTCATTACATTGTTGAGAAATACAGTTTTCTAAAGTGTTGCTTGTAATCTCTGTTGTGCCCGGGTGAACCTGACTTTATTTTCTCTGGTGGCCTTCCGCTGCATTTATTTTCTGTTTCATTTCAGTGGTCCGTAGAGAGGTTGGTTCTGCGGTGGTGGAAAGCATCTGGTATACAGGTAAAAACTGATGTTGTTTCCTCTCAAAACGATGAACTGATGTTTCCTCGTGCAAGTGGCTTACATCATGCTTTCTACCCCACATTGAACAGGATGAAGAATTTGAAGTCGTTTGGCAAAGGTTTCTTGTTTTAAGCTGGTTTCTACTCATCATACTTCACTACTTCCTTTTTGTTGCGTGAGACATTATATTCAGCAGAAGTCTCCACGTTTGCAGTCAACCAAAGTAGCTTGTAAGTATGCTAACGGACAGAAGAAACACACGACCACATCGCTCAGAGTTTGGCCTGGAGTACTGGGGCGTTTATTGTAACTGCTCATTAGCATCACCACGTTTCAGGCACATTCTGATGACGTCATACACATGAACTGAAACATGACTTTGTTATTAGACAAATATGCTCAACACTCCCACTCAAAGACATGTTGATAACTCTCTACAGTGGTACACAGAATCCAAATAAACAAAAACAAAAGCTTCTCTAGCAGTGTTCCATTTTTATACCTGCAATTTACATTACAAACAAATACCCTTTGAACTTGTCAAATTGTGCCTTTGTCAACGGCTTGGTTAGGACATCAGCTACCATATCTGCAGTCGGACAATATGTAATAGATATCTTCCCTCAGCATGTGCAGATCGTACAAAATAGTATTTGATGTCTACATGCTTCTCTGTCTGGATACAGGGTTTTTGGATAGAGCTATTGCTCCCTGGTTGTCCTCGTATATCTTCACTGGTACATGTGGGCTATTACGGTCTACCCCTTTTAATGCTGTACATGCTCTCTTGAGTAGTAGCCGCTAATGCCATGTACTCGGCCTCACAGGTCGATAGCGCCACTGTTGGCTGCCTCCTGCTTTCCAGGATATAACTGGACCATTTTCAGTTAAGCTGAAACAATATCTAGTTGTGCTTCTCCTATCATTTTGATCGGCTGCCCAATCAGCATCACTGTATCCCTCAAGCTTAGGCTTTCCCTCACTTTTCTTGTAATGTAGCGCTTGGTCTATTGTACCCTTTAGATACCTCAACAGTTGTTTTGCTGCAGCCCAATGTTGTTGTTTTGGTTCTGCTAAGTGTTGTGATAGTTTACTCACAATCCAGCTCAGGTCTAGTACATGTCATAATGTATATCAAGCTACCTACTATCTCTCTGTATCCTGTTGAATCGATAACTTCACCCTCAGTGTCAAAATGTAACTTTTGCTCGCATGGAGTTGACCTTGGTTTGCACTCTGACATGCCAAACCTCTCTAGCATCTTCGCTATGTGTCTCTTTTGATCTCCCCCTCACTCTGTGTAAAGTCGATACCTAGGAAGTGTTTAAGTTCACCCAAATCTTTCATTTTAAACTTCCTCTTCAACATCTCTTTGACATCACTGAGTGAGCCTTTGTTATTGGCCGCTATAAGTAGGTCATCTACCCATATCAACAGAATAACTCTTTCTTTCTCAGGCTCTTTTCTGTATACACAATGATCAGCATCATTTTGCACAAACCATTCTCTGTAAGATGATCATGCAGTAACTTGTTCCAGTTTCGCCCGGATTGCTTTAAACCATACACTGACTTGTTAAGTTTGCACACTAAGTGTTCCCCTGTTTTGGATTCTGCCTCAAAACCTTCGGGCTGTTCCATATAACTCAGTCTATTGGTGCATGGAGATAAACTGTCTTCACATCCATTTGGTGTAGGATAAGATCCTCCTGTATGCCACCTGCATCAAGAGAGTACAGAAGTCATATTTGCTGTCGGTGGAAAAGTTTCCTTGTAATCAATTCCCTCTACTTGACTATAGCCTTTAGCTACATATCTGGCTTTAAAAATCTCAGATCCATCTGGGCTTTCCTTTACTGCATATACCCAACGACCTCCCACTGCTTGCTTGCCCTTTGGCAGTGTAGTCAGACTGAAGGTCTCATTCTCTGTTAAAGAGTTTATCTCCTCTGTCATTGCATCAGCCCACATTTTTGATTTCTTAGAGCCTACAGTCTGCATGTATGTTTTGGGTACGTCACAAGCAACCCTGTAGAAATAATCTACATGTTCACCTTCATCATTACAATCAGCCTTACACTGATACTCCATTAAATATTCTGGAGCGTTTCTTTGTCTAGTGGGAATGGGATAGCGTCGTGCACTCTCTCCCTGTTCTCTTTGAGTACCATCTGTCTGGATCTGACTAGCCTCAATATTCTCCTCACTATAGGACTGTACACCCACATTAGGCTCTCTGATTCTGGTTCACCATTTTTGTCCCTGCTGGTGTTGTGGGAATAGTTTCTCCATAAGTGTCAAAATCCATATAATGATTTGTCTGACTATCTGCACTACTCTTTGTGATACATTTTACCAGCCTATGTTTCAGGACTTTCCCTGTCTCAGGATAAAATACTTGGAATGCTGGGGCTATATTTGTCGTATCCTACAAAAAATACCCTTTACACATCTGGAATCTAGCTTCTTCTTATCCTGTTTATACCCGTAGCATTCAGAGCCAAATATTTTCCTGTTGGACAAGTTGGGTGTTTTGCCAGTAAAAAACACGGTATGGTGTCTGCTCTAGACGCTTACAGTAACACCTGGTACGTATCTGTGCTGCTGTCAGCATATGTACATAACTGCTTTGGGAGTTTACTCTCCAATAGCATGTATCGTGACATCTCAAATAAGGTCCTCCAACCTCTCTCGGCAGTACCGTTCTGGTGAGGTGAGTAGGGGGCACTTGTCTCGTGCCTTATCCCTTTCGTCCTAAGTAAAGTTTGAAACTCATGCCCAGTGAATTCAGTACCGTTGTCAGCCCTTAATGTGTCCATATGGAGCAGTATCCGCTATGAATTTTTCAGTAGCTTTTGCTGTATCACTCTTTGCTTTGATAAAGTAGGGGAAAATCATCCCACGATAATCAGTAAATGCTATTACATATCTGTACCCGTCTTTATCTGCTGGTTCTATTGGACCGCATCGGTCTGTATGTACTAGCTCTAGTACTGTCTTAGCTTTTGCATCTGCCTGCCTGTTTCGGCTTTGAGTACATTTTCCCTGCGTACATGTTTCACAGTTAGGGTTAGACATGTCATGTTTCCCTTTGATCGACATACCTTTAACCACTTTCTCAAGTTTAGACACATCCTCTAAATTACGACGCTGAAGTTGGCTTCCAATTCGGCAGTTAAGGGGAAAGTTAAGGGACATTTCATTTACAGCGCTGAGCGAACAATCCTCCATGTTTGAACCTCTTAAATCGCTGCATAGCCGATTTATTTGGATTATCCCAGAGAGTCTAAAGATTTTTTATAACCCAGTTTGAGATTTGTGAAACGGTTTTTGTTAAGGACCTTACAGACACTTGGACTCAAACGCACGACTCAAAAGAAAGTTTGTTCAAAAATAGTCTTTACTTTGTAAAAGTATAAAGTTCAAACAAAACATCACTCCTAAGAGGCAAAACATAGCAAAGCAAATTACAAACTAAATAACCTTGACTATGGTCACAAAATACAATAATCTCTGGGCGAGACAAGCTGGCTCTCTAAATGGCACAAGGCACAAGACGAACTGGCACAGGACAAAGGGAGACAGTACTATTTATACATGAGGTAAGGGGGAACAGGTGGAAACAATCAGGGGCGGGGCAGACACTGACGATGGCGGGAAAACACACAAAGGGAGGAAGTAAAGGGACCTGAAATGAGACCAGAGGTAAGTACAAAATAAAACAGGAAGTGCAATGACAGGACTAGACAGGTGAACAAAAAGACTTGACTAAACATAAATCTAACCTGGGCTATGAACTAAACGTGAAACAATAACATGAACCTGATTAACATGACATGAACAATTTAGCAGACATGACGGGATGTTACAGTACCCCCCCCTCTAGGGACGGCTCCTGACGTCCCAGGAACTTCTGGGTGCTCCCGATCAAAATCTTTAATCATGGCCGGATCAACAATGAAACTCGCTGGGATCCATGTTCTCTCTTCTAGACCGTACCCATCCCAGTCCACAAGGAACTGTCTTCCTCGCACTCGCTTACGAACTGCCAGCAGTCTCTTTACAGCGCAGACGGGCCTCCTTCTACCATCTGGGGGGGTGGAGGGGGTTTAGAGGCGGGTACCAATGAGCTCTCCCTAACCGGCTTGATCTTGCCGACATGAAACGTTGGATGGACCTTTAATGACCTGGGTAGACGTAACTGCACAGACACCGGGTTTATGATCTTCGATATCGGGAATGGACCAACAAACCTTGGCGCTAGCTTTCTCGACATGACGTGGAGGGGTAAGTTCTTGGTAGCTAACCAAACTCTTTGTCCAGGCCGATACGGTGGAGCAGGTCTCCGGCGTCGATCCACCACCTCCTTCATCCGGCTGGCACTGCGCAAGAGAGCCCGACGAGCACCGGCCCAGATCCGGCGGAACCGACGGACCATAGCGTGAGCTAATGGGACCATGACCTCATTGGCAGGGAACAGAGGTGGTTGGTAGCCGTGCACACACTGAAACGGTGTGAGTCCTGTTGCGGAAGTGGGCAGCGTGTTGTGGGCGTACTCCACCCACATCAGGTGCTTGCTCCAGGATGCCTGGTTCTGGGAGACCAGGCAGCGCAAACAGGTCTCTAGCTCCTGGTTAATGCGCTCTGACTGGCCATTCGACTGGGGGTGATATCCTGAGGAAAGACTCACGGTGGCTCCAAGGAGATGGCAGAACTCCTTCCAGAAACGGGAAATGAACTGTGGGCCCCGGTCTGACACAATGTCCCTGGGAAAACCATGAATGCGAAAGACATGACGTAACATGACCTCTGCCGTTTCCTTGGCAGAGGGAAGCTTGGATAGTGCAATAAAATGTGCCATTTTACTAAATCTGTCCACCACCGTCAAGACGGTGGTGTTACCTTCTGATATCGGTAGTCCGGTGACAAAGTCCATCGAGATGTGGGACCATGGCCGATGCGGAACAGGAAGTGGCTGCAGCAACCCCATCTGTGCTTCAGTGGAGGTCTTGTTCCTGGCACAGATAGTGCAGGCCGCAACATATTCTGCCACCTGCTTCCTCATAGCCTGCCACCAGAAACGTTGCTTGATCATGAAGGTTGTGCGTTTCACTCCAGGATGACAGGTGAGCATAGACGTGTGAGCCCAGTGTATTACCTGTGATCGAACGGAAACAGGGACAAACAACCTATTTCGTGGGCAACCCCTAGGTGCCGGGGTCTCACCATTTGCCTGCTTCACCACCGATTCTATTGGCCATGAAACTGCGCCAACCACACGGTTAGGTGGAAGGATGCTCTCGGGCTCTTTGGCAACAGGTTCAGGATCGTACAAACGTGACAATACATCAGGTTTAACATTCTGTGTGCCTGGTCTGTATGACAATACAAAATGAAACCGATTAAAAAACAATGACCATCTAGCCTGGCGTGAGTTCAGTCTTTTGGAGTTCTTAATGTATTCCAGGTTTTTATGGTCAGTCCAAACTAGAAATGGTTGCTCAGCCCCCTCCAACCAATGACGCCATTCCTCCAAAGCTGTTTTAACTGCTAAAAGCTCCTTATTCCCCACATCATAGTTCCTTTCTGCAGTTGTCAACTTACGTGAAAGGAACGCACATGGGTGTAGCTTGTTGTCCTGGACAGATCTTTGGGACAGCACCGCCCCAATGCCATCGTTGGAGGCATCCACCTCCACGATAAATTGTCTCCGTGGGTCGGCCACTGTGAGGATTGGGGCAGTCGTGAACAGTTTCTTGAGCTTCTGGAAAGCTTCATCCGCCTGTATATTCCACTTGAACATGACATGGGGAGAGGTTAAAGCATGTAAAGGTGCTGCAATGCCACTAAAGTTTCGTATAAACCTCCTGTAGAAGTTTGCAAAGCCTAAAAATTGTTGCAACTTTTTCCTGTTGGTGGGAGATGGCCAATTGGCCACTGCACTGACCTTCTCTGGATCCATCTGGATTTGATTGGCCGAGATGATGTACCCCAGGAAGGAGATGGTCTTGACGTGAAACTCACACTTTTCAGCCTTGCAGTAGAGTTGATTCTCCATCAGGCTTTGCAGTACCTGGCGGACATGATGGGTGTGGGTCTCCTCATCGGGTGAGAAGATCAAGATGTCATCGAGATAAACGAATACAAACTTGTTGAGATAATCCCTCAGCACATCGTTGACAAATGACTGAAAAACTGCCGGAGCATTGCATAATCCAAATGGCATGACTAGGTACTCGTAGTGACCACTGGGAGTGTTAAAACCGGTCTTCCACTCATCCCCCTCTCGTATCCTAATGAGATGGTAAGCGTTTCTCAAGTCCAGTTTGGTGAATAGTTTTGCATCCTGCAAAAGTTCAAAGGCTGAAGACATGAGAGGGAGTGGGTATCTATTTTTAACTGTTATTTCATTAAGGGGACTATAGTCAATGCATGGACGGAGGGTACCATCTTTCTTATCGATGAAGAAAAACCCAGCGGCCGCTGGGGAGGAGGATGGTCTGATGAGTCCAGTTTTTAGAGAGGAGTCAATATAGGACTTCATAGCCTCCCTTTCCGGTGCAGAGAGAGAGTAAAGTCTCCTTTTAGGGATCTGAGAACCAGCCAACAGGTTAATGGGACAGTCATAAGGTCGGTGGGGACATGGCCCTAGTTTTGTTAAATGCTTCCTTTAAGTCCTGGTAACACAAGGGCACTTTAGTCAGGTCGGGATAATCCGAAATGGAGTCAGGCTTATGAGTGTGTTTGTCTTGTTCCTTTTCAGGTTCTGTGGAGAACCTAGGAAGGTCTGAACAGGTCAGCCTACAGCCTGGGCCCCATTCCTTAACCCTCCCTGATCGCCAGTCAATGATCGGATTATGTTTGATCAGCCATGGATAACCCAAAATCAAGGGGTGTAGTGCAGAGTCAAATAACTGGAATTTCATTTCCTCTATGTGTGTATTGTCAATGGTTATTTGGACAGGTTCAGATACATGGGTTATTTTAAATAATAACTTGCCATCTAAGGCACTGGCAGTAACAGGGGAAGTCAACGGAACAGTCTTGATGCATAGTCTCTTTGCCAAACTCCAGTCCATCAGACTTTCGTCGGCACCTGAATCGACTAATGTCCCCACAGTAATGTCTTGGTCACGCACTTGAATATGTACCATGGTCAATGAACGTGGAGGGAAATCAGTTGCAGAGAATTGGCTCACCAGCTGCATGGGTTCCTCCGGTGCAGCCGAGGGCGCTGGTTCCTTGGGCGAGGCTGAGGAAGGTGGACTGGAGCTCCATGGGTGTCGAAAGGCAGGTGAGTACCCCATGTGGCTCGGAGGTTGTGCACTGGTTCTGATTCTCTCCTTCTGCCTTTCATGAAGCCTGTTATCAATGCGAATTGACATGGCAATGATGGAATCAAGATCTGTGGGTAGTTCATGGGGTGCCAACTGGTCCTTTATAGAGTCTTGTAGACCATTCATGAAGGCATCAATTAAAGCAGGGGTGTTCCACCCACTGTCTGCTGCTAGAGTACGGAAATCTATTGCATAGTCTGTCACTCTCTGTTGTCCCCGTTTGATCTGCATAATGACTCGTGAGGCTTCTCTGGAAGGTGATGAGTGATCAAACACACAGCTTAGGGGCTGGGTAAACATGTTCAGTGACTGACATATGGGCGAGTTTCTTGACCACTCGGCTGTAGCCCAAGCAGCGGCTCTACCAGACATGTGGGACAACATAAAAGCTACCTTAGCTTGGTCCGAAACAAAGGCAGCAGGGTTATGAGCAAAATGTAGTTCACACTGTACCAGAAAGGATCGACAGTTACCAGAGTCCCCGGAAAACCTCTCCGGAGGAGCCAGGCGAAGCGTCGATCCAGGTGGGGTGGTGTGATCCGAAGCAACAGACGGTGGACCTGGCATTGCTGGAGTAGGTGCAGAGGAACCGTCTTTGAGGGGTGAGAGAACTTGCTGCATTTGAAGTGCCAGGTGATTTACTTGGTTGGTTACAGCTGATTGGAATTCATCCTGACGATCCGTGAGACCAATCATTCCTTGGTTGATGGAAGACAGCTGTTCAGCATGGAGGGTTAGCTTAGCATCCTGCGCTAACACATCGGCCTTGAAGGAACCGGAGTCGGCTGAGTCCATTTTTTGGCCAGTTCGTTCTGTTAACGACCTTACAGACACTTGGACTCAAACGCACGACTCAAAAGAAAGTTTGTTCAAAAATAGTCTTTAATTTGTAAAAGTATACATTTCAAACAAAACATCACTCCTAAGAGGCAAAACATAGCAAAGCAAATTACAAACTAAATAACCTTGACTATGGTCACAAAATACAATAATCTCTGGGCGAGACAAGCTGGCTCTCTAAATGGCACAAGACGAACTGGCACAGGACAAAGGGAGACAGGACTATTTATACATGAGGTAAGGGGGAACAGGTGGAAACAATCAGGGGCGGGGCAGACACTGACGATGGCGGGAAAACACACAAAGGGAGGAAGTAAAGGGACCTGAAATGAGACCAGAGGTAAGTACAAAATAAAACAGGAAGTGCAATGACAGGTGAACAAAAAGACTTGACTAAACATAAATCTAACCTGGGCTATGAACTAAACGTGAAACAATAACATGAACCTGATTAACATGACATGAACAATTTAGCAGACATGACGGGATGTTACAGTTTTTCATTTGTGAAAATGCAAACAAGGGAGATTTCAGTGCTTTTTTTTACATGTAGACCACATTAGACCAGGTCCTGATCTGAAACCACTAGACCTACACTCATCAAATCGGGTAAGTATGGACAATTAAGGAAGAATAAAGTCTTTACTTCTCAAATGTATTATAATTTTTTGTTGCAAATAAAAATTCAACAGATAAGTAGGTATACTTATAGAAACTTAATGTATTTACAGTTGAAGGCAAAACATTTCAACTGGAAATTAAATATAGTCTATAACTAGCATTGTTCAAGTTTACTTTAAGCAACAAGCTTTGTTTGCCTAATTACAGTATGTCATCTTGAGTACTAGGATTGCTTGGAATGTGAAAAACATTACGAGATTAGAAAATAACACTTTGGTAACAATGGTATGAGAAAGTTGGTTCATTGTAATCATGTCTTCTCTCTCAGAAAAATAATTGCTATTCATATTTTGCTTTAGGACAAAGCAGCAGAAGCTGTTCAAAGTGGATGAAAGACTGAAGGTTAGCCTTTTTCTTTATCTCATGAACCTGAATTCCTAACATCTCTTTCATTTTTTTGTTTGCTATGAAACAGTATTTAAGATACGAAAACGTTGTAGCTAAAGAATTATCACCTAAATGAGGAGCATACACTTATATTTATGTATTCATTTGTTTAACAGGGACAGTGCACATTAATTAACATTTCTGTAAATGTGCCAGAGTTAGCCAAGAGGCTATTTTTCATCTGTTGTCCCTGGACAGATTGTATAAGTGAACCTAAAACAAATTTCATTTAAACAAGTAAATACAATCAAATTAAAACATGCAACATACATTACTGGAATACTTAAATAAATAAAAAGACAGAACAATAGAACAAAAGAACATGTTGTGACAACCCCTTCTGCCTGTCTGTGCTCCCTGCCTTGCTGTCCTCTGGCAGGTACTGGGAGTGTCGTTCTGTTTGTGCCCGCCCATCTAGAGGCGGAGCCTCAAGAAGGCATAAAGGCTTGCCCAGCTGGGAGGTTCACTTTCTGATCCTGATCCTGGCCTGCTGCAGCAACCTCAGCCTTCCACCTGTGTTTGTATTTTCACAAATAGAATAAAGATTTCACAAATCTGCAACCCGTCACTGATATTTTCTTCGGCCCTTCTCAAAGACGTGAATATAGTCTCCGCTCGAATAATATAATCAGTAACAGTCTCGTTGCTTGCTTTGTGGAGAGAAGAGAGTTCACAGTACAGGCTCACGACTCGTGGTTTGTCCTTTCCTGCGTAGTGCTCTCGGAGTATTGCCAACGCTTTTCTTCCATCTCCTTTCGTGTCTCTCATTATGAGTGATAAACTCTTATCTAGACACTGCACTAATTCAGAATATGCTTCTGCATTCTTTGTTGCATCTTCTTCAAGTGCTTGTTCGTCGTTGTAGTCTATCGCTGGCTCTTCCAGGGTAACTTCACTGAGGCTGCGCAGTTTCATGTGCGCCAAAAACCTCGTCTCCCATCCCATAACTCAAAGTTTTTCTCGTCACCATCGAACAGTGGCGGCTGGTGGAAAATATTTTTGGTGGGGCTATTGATAGAGTGAGTAAAACATTTTTTTTGGGAGAAATGACCCCTTAAATTAGGACTTCTGGTGATGTAATGGCGCGTTTCCAGTGCAGCGCGGAGCTCGCTTTAATGCTGCGTTCAGACCGGACGCGATGCGAATATTCGCATCGCTCTAGTCGCTCGAGTTTCACCGCAGCTGTCAGCTGTGTTTACTCGCATCATTCAAACAAGACGCGCTGGCAAGGGAGCTAGAGCTACAACAACATGAACATATTTTACCGTGATTAAATTGTAATACACGTTTCTAAATGATGCCGACGTAACAACATACTGATACCGGTTAGTAAAAACCATGAATTAATGCTTTGACAAGTCTGCAGACAGACGGCAGGCGAAAAACCTTTTAGAATGCTTGTTCCCTGAATGGAGCTTGGCTAAGCTAACGCTATATATGCTCCGACCGTCCACACTCACAAGTCACAACAACGGCCTACAGACATAAATAAACCAGCGACTGTATTCTCCATGACACAGGCAGTCTGTGGTTTGTACTTGTTTAACTTTTGTCTAGTTTCTGAACAGATCGTATCTGTCCCCGGCTGTTTGAAGAGCAAGCATGTGAAACAAAAGATAGCATTTACCTGTTTGCATCCAGCTAGCCATGTGAGAAGCCTTGTTGATACGTTTTGTCTTTTTCACGAGCTTGTTGTGATATATACAAATCGGGTTGGTCCGGTCCAAGGTCTTTAAGTATCAATTTATCTCCCAAACTTGTCCTTTCAAAAGGATTGGAGAGTAGCTCTTGGGCGGACCAAGGTTCCGGCGACTCCACCTGCACACCATTCTCATCCAAATACTACGTCACCTTGGTCACTCACGAGTCTAAAAAACAACTCCTCACGTCAACGCACGTAAGCAACATGGGCGCCAACGTGAGCACCCACGTGACCAACATATTTGACGGCGCTGATTGGCTGAAATTATGTTTTGGCGGCACAATTTACTATTGAGACTTTTGCAACCTGCTGGTTGCTGCTGTTTCGCTCGGGGGCTCTGCCCCGTAATGATAAACTAATGCCATGGGCAAGGCCAGGCAGGAAACAGGTGACTTATCAGTAACTTTAGACATCGTAACACAATTTTAAACGAGATTGTATTGTAGATTATACATTTGTGTGATACTAATTGTATGATATTTACCTTGTTCATTAAAAATTAAAATATAAAATATATTTTTTTTTTAAATATATATTTTTTTATTTAATATTTATTTTTATTTTGTATCTGGCAAGAGGTGGGGCGGCGCCCCTAGCGCCCCTATGGGCCGGCCGCCACTGCCATCGAATAACAACTTAAACCACCTTTGGCCTTCTTTACTGGGCCCATAACCTGTTTCGTGAGACATTATATTCAGCAGAAGTTTGCAGTCAACCAAAGTAGCTTGTAAGTATGCTAACGGACAGAAGAAACACACGACCACATCGCTCAGAGTTTGGCCTGGAGTACTGGGCCGTTTATTTTAACTGTGCATGCTCATTAGCATCACCACGTTTCAGGCACATTCTGATGTCATACACATGAACTGAAACATGACTTTGTTATTATACAAATATGCTCAACACTTTTGATTCATGTGATAGTGGTTGTTTACTGGCCGTCTGCTCCGCTATTGTTCACTTTGGTTTAGAACATTTTTGCTCAATCCTGACCAACATCTCCATCTAGCGGAAGAGAAAATGATGGCATCTATTTTCCATGGAACAACTGTCTGGTTCAACTGCCCTTGCCTCGTTTGAAAACAATTATTTTACAATGTGTTTTCTTACTGGAACGACCAATACATACATTTTCAATACACTGCGTTTTCTATACTTGTCTCAATTCAAAATATTTGACAATGTTTTGGGGAAATGAAAGACTGATAACCACCTGGTTTCATGGTGTGTGTGATTGACAGGGCCTGCTTGCTACTCTGTGTTGTTACTCGAGGAGAGGAGAATCTGGCAGCTTGGTGTGGGGGAGACCTTGGGAGTCAGTTCATATAGCTGAGAGAACGTGATCTCACGGACAGCCTGCAATGGCCGTGAAAGAGCACTAGCCTCCCTAAAGGCTGTTACTCCACGGTGCAACAAGCTCTCTGCTTGATTCAGGAAGATAACGGAAAAAATCGAGACTTTATAGAAAGATATTCATTTAAAATGTAAAAAGCACTGAAGTCAATGGATTACATAAAAAAGAAAGCCATTGAAAGACAAATGCAGACAATCTGAGAAATGTCGTTTAAAGCCATCCCATCTTGTAGCCGCTCAGCATTAAGAAATAAAGCAGGTGGATATCCAGTTTCAACAATAACCACTTTATTATCTTCTTTTTTCATTATTGTGTCTGTCATTTAAAGACAATGTTAACAAGTACAAATCAAGGGAGAAAATACACAATAAAAAAAAGAAGTAAAACCTCAGTTGATTCTGCAGTTACACCCGAATACACCACGTGTATTTGGGGAGAAAGACAAGTTGTCAAGGCAGGTGAATCACCTTTGACCTCCTAGAACAGGAAGCTGTTGTGTGGCGCCTCATAACTTTTGTCCTATTAACATAACCATCTCACAGAGCTATGAGTCCCATCAGAGCAGAAGGGTTCGGTTTAGACAAGGCAAGACATATTTCCCCATCAGTACTTTATTTCTGCCTTAAAACTGAGCAGCATCGAATGAGGAGAAAATGTGTGCCGCATGTACACTCAAATCCGACTCATTACGCATACAAACAGTATGAAAACACAACATAAGAATAATGGCACCCATGAGAAAGAAAAGCATGACAAATAAAGCTAGGAAATCTCACCATGTTGGATATAGTGAGAACCATGAGAGGGGGGGTTATATTAGAAACGTCCCGGGAAGGAAGATGAAGAGGCAGATCACACCTTCATCACTATGATATAACTAGGGCAACTATAGGCAAGTCGCCATCAAACGCTGAGGTCACGTTATTTGGAAATGCACTGATTAAAACCTAAGACGAGCTCTCTGTTATCATTCAAAATATAACTTATTCTCAATTATAAAATCCTCTAAACACAATATATTTAAGCAACTCTCTAGTAAAGTCTTCAAAGCGATCGCTGAGAGAGAAAATCACAGAATAACTCTTCATTTTTACATTTTCTTCACCGACATCCAGCAGTGATGTCATGTGTGATGATGATACAGAATTGACTGTACAATTATCTTGCTCCAATTGTGTTCATCTTTACATGTGACACCCTTGATATTGAGTACACAGCCTCTATACATAGCTTGTGTCTATGTACACACTAGGTGTTTGAGTCTGTGTACATATAAAGATTAGAGGAGAACCAAACCTGTATTTATTGAAGTTGGAGACATTTTGAAAAATATGCCTTTTTGTTAGATACAAAGTTTGACCCTTCTCATGTAGCGTCAATCTTCACATATATCTTTCAACAACAGTGTTTTTCCAAAATGTTGAATTATTCTCTAAGCATGTCTTTCTGAACAAGAGATTTAGGGATCGATCAAACTGCGCTCGTCCATAAAACAAAAGTGCAATACAACCTTTTATGTAAATGAGTAGAAGAAGCATCATCCGTGCAAAGAAGCAATCAATCATCATTCATCATCAAATCATTAACTAATGGGAAATGTCACCTTTTGACCAGACCATATTGTTGTATCTCCTTCACCATATTAATGTCTTCAGTCTGTGCAGTGCATTGTGTACATCTGTATGGCCTGCACATCAGAGGAACTGCCACATGTGTTAATCTGTGAAACCACTGAACCACAAGTACTAATGTGCTAGTATCAACAAATCTATAAAAAAATATTTTCAGTTTGTTAAGACAGTTTTGAAATATAAAATAAGAGATCTGCAGCCAAATTGAGTTAACATCCATCTTTGCAGCATCAATCCTGATTCAAAATTAACAATACAGCAAATCAGGCTCATTCAATCGAAGTGTTTCAAGACTGTACAGATAACACAATTCTCAGATTAGTATAATTACATTTTACAATATCATTCTTTTATCACAAAATATCCACACAAATAGACCAGACGGTAGATACAATACCTCCAGCCTTGAATTCTACATTCCTAACATTGATTAGAAAAAAAATACTCACTCGTTTTCAAAACTCTCCGTAGATGTGTAGTGCACGGGCCAGGGGACACGTTCCCTTCTCCCGTCAATTAACGGCAACAGACTGAGGGGTAACTTAGTGAGCCGATCCCAGATCAGTATGTCCACAAACACCGAGTGAGAGGTCTGCATGTTAGTTGTGTTGAGCCTGGAGCGGCCGCTGGAGAGTCACCTGAGGTCGGGGCTACAGGAACCAGCCCTGCCTGCCTATATAACCTTTGACCTTGTGTCAGCTGACCTCTGGAGCCTCAGAGAAGCCACTCCAGTCTCTGGTTCTGGCGTAGAGCAGGGGTGTCCAAACCTTTTTCACCGAGGGCCACATACACAAAAATATACCAAGACCTGGGCCCCCTCACTCGACTAGAGGTATACTGCCCTCATTAGTTCAGTTATAAGTCAGCAAAATCAATCAATGTAGGTCGCTTGTGAGTGTTGGCAGCTCATCCCTTCAAACAGATTGATTATAAAAAGGAGAAATAGGAAGGGTGTATTTCAAGCTTGTTATGTAAATAAGTTATTAGGCTTTTTTCTTATCAACTAAGATATGTTAGAAAATGTTTCCAACTTTAATTGACTGAATTTATTTGAAAGGTGGTTTTATTAACACATGAATACTACGGTGTAATATGTTGTTACATTTATATTTAAGAAGAAGTACAATATAAGAAAAGCACAAGTTTCATTTGTGGGCCATATTCCATTATACTTTTTTGAATTTGCTGAGGGCCGATTAAAAATGGTCCGCGGGCCGCATTTGGCCCCCGGGCCATAGTTTGGACACCCCTGGCGTAGAGCCTCACACACTCCCTGTTTGCACTGTGTGGTGATCACCGGGAGTCTCAGTGCTTTGGTGTGTGTAGTTTGAATGACCACTGAGAATTAAGTCACTGAAAATGTTCACCAAGGATACGGTATGTGTTGCTATGGGAGAGCACCAGAGGACAAGGTAAAGTACACCTATGATCTACCACCGTGGTAAGTGCTTATTCAGTTCTTTGATGGAGATATTAAGGTGATATGGATGTGCTACAAAGGATGCACCGCTGCAGGGACTTTGTTAATCAGAAATACAAATCGAAGATGTGTGAAGCATGTCACAATGAAAGGGAATTAGCATTTTCTACATGGAGTGTTTTGACTAGTTTACAGACTGTAAGGAAAACATTCATTTTGTACGCAGTGCTGCATTATCCATCACTTCAGACAACCCTAATCAAATATTACCGGTTGGTTATGGAGACCCAAAGTGTTAACCATCTAATAAATAAACAAGACATTATGGAGTAAACGATCACATTAGTAAATACAGATACAAAATGTAATAAAGCCGTACAGTTGTGAAGTAACCCATTACATTTAAATAACATCGTTTTTAAATTTCAGTTAATTGCGATTCAGTTTTTCACAATATCCTTTTCCAAAATCTGTATTAGTATTACAATGTACTTTTCTCAGTGACTGTTTTACAACCGCTTTTAAAAGGAATACTACAATGTCATAACTATAAACGATAACACTCAACTAACACTTCATTCGGCTTACAGAGCTGTGTATACAAATGCTTGCATTACTTCACAAGGTCTTGCTTGGGTTACCTTTTTTCTATCTATATATTTTTCACTGACTTGTTTAATTAATTTGGAACACTTTGTGTCTGCATAATTGATAACAATATCTAATACACTTATAGCTTTAGACGCTCTTAGCATCTTTCCTAAACAACTAAAAGAGGCAAATAATGAGCACTTCAATCAATCCTGTGAAGAAAAAGAGGGAAGTCATTAAATATTTATTCCGGTATAATCTTAATTGTGCTGAATGGAACGGAGGATCAGGACACATTACGTGTACTCAACACCGTTTGCATCGGCCCATGTATACATGTGTCCCCGTCAGTAGTGTATTATCTTGAGCTCCTTTGATATCCGGCCGACCGGTCAGATCTCTTAAATGAGGCGAGCCCAGGAGAGAACTTTGTGAGTAAGATTTATGGAACACCTGGTTTCAGGAGAGTGCAGGTGCATTTGCTTCGTGGTGTCATCACTCCAACACCACCTCTCTGCTGCTTCAGCATAGTGTCCCAGATTCAGGGAGCAACCCTTCTTTTCCCCGGAGTAAAAACAGTGTACAGTTGGAGGTATTCTCCTGCGCACTAAAGGTCCACATGGTGCTCATAAGCCAGCTACGGACCAGAGGCAGAGTTCCCCCTGTGTGCTGAGGAGAGGAGAGCTCCTGGGTTTAGAAGATGTTAGAACACATGCTCCAGTCCTGTCTCTCCTTTGCCTCCCAGTAACCTCCCTTGTACACAAAGTTTGTCTCTCCGGTGACTGAGTCCCTCCTCTGGTGAAACCACAGCGGCTGGTAGCCTTCGTATTCTTTTCCTGTGGAAGAAGCACAGGCGTTACCCAATCGCTGTCACTAGCGTCGCACCCTAACGGAAAGGCCACAGCTGCAGGAGATTCACTGAGCGAGCAATTTGCCTGCATACATATGCGTCTCCAGGGAAAGCAATCGATGGCTGTGCATTTGAGATGGATCACAGCTCCATACCATGTGACGGGCATGAGACCTGGTTCAACTTAAGGTGAACATTTTAACTATAGTTTTGGAACTCCCTGAACTACATAATGAGTTTGTTTCTTGATACAGAAACCACGTCATGTTGTGTTTCCCTTTATAAATACACAATGTAGATTTAACCCAGAAAAGAGCCCATAAGCATTGGAATAGACCGGATGAAGATGATGCCGCTCAAACGAATCACTCGCTAATGTGGCTTCACCATTAAGAATACTCAGATTTTAGAGTTGTTTCTGTTATTTTATGTATCTTATTATTTCTAAATGAAAATGTATGCAGGAAAAAGTCATTTCTCCCGAGTCATTTTCTGGAGAAGTTGACATGAGAGGGGTATCGTGCAGTTCCCACACAGAGGACACACTTAAGGATGGTGTGTGTGTGTGTGTGTGTGTGTGTGTGTGTGTGTGTGTGTGTGTGTGTGTGTGTGTGTGTGTGTGTGTGTTGTGTGTGTGTGTGTGTGGTGTGTGTGTGTGTGTGTGTGTGGTGTGTGTGTGTGTGTGTGTGTGTGTGTGTGTGTGTGTGTGTGTGTGTGTGTGTACAACAGAGGGGGCACAGGGCAACCTCAACTCACCAGAGTCATATTCACACTCTGACCATCAATAGAGGGAGGAAAAGAAAGACACGTCATGGGTACATCAAATACAATCAACACACACACACACACACACACACACACACACACACACACACACACACACACACACACACACACACACACACACACACACACACCACACACCTAAGATGATAAGTTCTCTGCGTAAATACTACTACGATTGGTAGACCGTAGGAAATTATCCCACGTAAATAAATGACTTATTATTTTTATAACAGCTACTACGTATTATTCATTTATTGTAATGCTTTAATTTGAAGTCGGTCTTGGCTGCTTGTCCCAGTAATCATTGTCCTAATATACACTACACGTTGTGGATATGCAGCTTTAAACAGCCTCAAATGTAAAATACAACATCATTCGAATGAACATAAATATGTGAAACTTAATGGCGATAGAAGGACGACGAAGACTTTTCTTTGCACTGATCATGTTGCTGCTATGCAGGAAATGAAAGGCGCTTTTACTCCTGGAACCTAAACACCTCCCAGTACCCGCTAATCTAAGTGATTTGATTAGCACTCTGTATTACACGCCACACGTTCTGCTCTCCTTTTCATACCTTCATCCAGAGCGTCTGAGGCGTCCGCTTCCCTCCTCCTCCTCACGGCCCTTTGTTTCTCCTCCAGCCTCTGTTTCTCTGAGTTCGCCTCGTCCCACCGGCCGTCTTCCATCAGCCGCTGGTCCGGCCTCAGGCGGCTGTCGGTGACTCCCACTGCGTCCTCCTGCTCGTTCAGGGTCAGTGCCAGCGCCGAGAAGAAGTACATGTTCTCCGCATTGTCCCTGAGAGCGCAAGAGGAAATGAATGGGAGTTACACAGCATCGGGCAAACAAAGGTCTTGCCTCATGAGGCCGATGAGACTTACGGTAAAGGGTATTTCTTCCACAGCAGCTTGGGGGACAGCGTCTGATAGACGGTCTTCTGTTTGCCCTCGGAGCCACTGCCCCCCCGGCTGCTCTGAAGGATCTTGGCACTCTCAATTTTATCATCCCACGTACCGGACAGGACGTAGTGCGCCTGGCCCCCACTGTCTGCCACTACACCTGTAACCTGGAAAGAGCAAAGGGAAATAAGAACAATGACTAACGGGAATAAAGAAACTAAAGCAGGCTTTCTTTCTGGGAGTCAAACTGCATCACCATGTCCTTTACTCCCAACGATAGGCACTTAACAATCCCCTTGGGAGGACACGAGTACATTTGCATTACATTATCCGTCACTACCAAATAATAAGACAGGATTGTGCTCCATTTTAAATCATTCAAAAGGAGGTTACCTCGCTGCAAAGTGACCTAATACCTCATATATTACACTATTGTAAGTACATATACATGTGTTGGTACTGTCCAGCAGGTGGCAGCATCCGACAAAGGAACCCCTCGTAATATGACGTTATGCCAAGGTCGGGTATATAAGTGAGGAAAGGATGCATTTACCTTCCGTGGAACGTCCCTGGAGAAATAACTGTAGGGAGAGAACTTGAGCTGACAAGTCTCCTTGGTTCTTTGATTCACAATCTCAATGTCCCCCGACTGCAAACACACACACACACACACACACACACACACACACACACACACACACACACACACACACACACGCACACACACACACACAGAGGGAGAGAGATAAACACACAGAATGATAGCATATCTACGCTATTAACAGTGTGTTCAAAGCAGAGACAGAAAAGTATTCTGATCGATTACAGCACTCTTTGATTTCATAAATATATAAAGACATTTTTAAATGTTATCGAGCAATGTTTTGATGAGGTTCCCATATTGTTTGCAAGGTATCAGTGATAGTGATTGGCTATGGGGCGGGACATCTCTAAGCAGTTAAACAATCACAACAGAGCCGGCCAGCTGACCAATCAGAGCAGACTGGGCTCTGGTTTCAGACAGAGGGTGAAAAGAGGTGCTGTGAGGAAAATAAAGAGCCTTTTGAAAGATTAAAGCATGGAGACATGTCCCAGTAGAGGCACATCATATAAATAACAACCTGGAAATTAGCATAATAGGGCTCCTTTGAATGTATTCCATATTTTTCTTACAAGGCTACACACAAACATACACACAGCACACGTTGACAGGGGGAAATAAAACAAGAAAAATACTTCTAAAAATAGTTCCAGCACACAGATGTGAAGCGCCTCCCCCTATATAACTGGGGCAACTCAAAGAAAAGATAGGCTATTATTTCAGTGTGTTATTAGAGATCAAAGCTGAACACCAATCCCTAGAGATGTTCCTTCTTCATGTGCGGAGCTTTTACTCTCATATTCACAGCACACTGCTTTAACACATCCAGAGGCTACTCAGAGGCATTAAGGCTGTGGGTTTACAGCTGTGGAACAATGGCTACCAATAAGAGACAACAACACAACAGATAACAGACCTGGTCGATCCACAGCTTGCCCACAATGATGTTGTGAACTGTGGAGGTGACCTTTCTCCACACGTAGTGGTTCCCGCTGGAGTGGAAGTGCAGGTGAATGGCACCTGGGGAGGGACAAAAGAGAGAACACATATCACAGCTGCTTTGTTCTCAATGTGCAATCTGCATCGTGATGTGTTAGTTCTGTTGTGCGGGTGTTAAAATGGTTTCATCACACATCATCTAACACATTTGTGTGCAGGCAATACGTTTCCATCTATTTCCAGTGTGGTCTGACGCTGAAAGATTGATAACATGCGTTTCACCATAAATGCGTTCCACTTAAGAGTTTCTATAACATGGCACGTCGCAGCAGGCATATAAGAAGAAGGGGGGAGGGCGGATGGATCCCACCGGCTGGACCTGCATCCATCAAACCTGCCATCAATCTGAGCCAGCAGACCCCTGCTCCCTGCTGCCCCGGTGCTGAGCTCCCTTTACACCCATACTTTATGCATGTGTCAGAAGGGTCATAAAACCCTCCTGATTCATTTTCACACCCTTTCATCTGGCTTCATAGTGTGTGGAAGACAGCTCTCAAGTGGGTTGTGGAACCCTTCTTAAGCAAACTCTGCCTCGTACATTTGCATAAAGGAACCTTTATTTACACACAGTTTGTCGGCTTCTCCGCTGAGTATAACATGTCTTACCCAGAGGCATTATGGAGAGGTATTTGCCGCGGAACTTGCTGGCGATGGTGATTTCCTGCCACAGGGTCCAGCCTCGTTGGGAAATCACATGATGAGCAGCAGCAGGGGGGTGGTGGCTCACCTTAGAGGATAGATACACATGAAGGTAGAGTATATTGATATGAGCAGCACACAACCTTAGTATAGTTGCCAGTGTTATGTTAGAAACGTATAGTATGGCTCCCCAGCACATAGAAACAACCGGATTCTTACTTGCGTATGTTGGGTCATTTGCATAATTAGGATGAATTGCATCAATCAGCAATAATTAGCATATCCTAGTTGATACAAATTGCTTGGCCGATTTATACAATGTGTAAGTGGTTTGGTAGTTATTGAGGATGCTGAATGCATTTCTGACATTTTCAGGATCCAAATATGGCAGTTTAAACCAGAAAGTGGCCATATTTGTATTCTTTTATGGGCTGACTTTGACTACTATGAGTAGTGTTGCGACGATTAGATATAGAGAGCACAATATGAAAATGATTACCTCTTCTGTGGACAATTTATTTTCAAATCTATTAGCAGTTTGTCCAATCCAGATGATCCAGAGTCCCCTATAACAGTGCTTCTGAAAAACCTTTTTCAGTAATGTACCCCCTTTGAAACATCTTCTCAGCCAAGTACCCCCTGACCGACCCCCAACATCTTTTATAGAAAAAGCCTATACAAATCATTACAATATAGTGATGTGATCAGTGTGTGATTTATTAACTCCTTCATGCATGAATTACAACAAACTGGATATTTTCCCCTTTATGCATAAAAAAAACAAAACATTTTAAAACAGATTTTTCCAAGGAGTTTTTCAATTGAAGTGAATCGAAATGATACATTATGAAAAACTATAAAATGCAATACACACATTTGAATGTTTATATGAGGACCTCCTTGGTGGTTCTAGGTATATTTGATATACAATTGCGTTTTCTATATAACTTGTTGTACTAAGATTATTTTCGTAATCATGCATGCTATTTTTTTAATTAACTTTTTTTTTTTTGTATCTCACGTACCCCATGCAGTACCCCAACGTACCCCTAGGGGTCCGCGTACCCCCATTTGAGAATCACTGCCCTATAACTTCAAAAGCAATCCAAAATTCCAAATCAGCCCACAGGGTTTACAAAAGTGGCCCCCTACTGGTGAAAACCGCCATTTTGGGTCCTGTAATGTCAGAAATGCATCCAGAATCCTCAATAACACTCAAAACCAACTAGAGGCCACAAGACTATTTTGTGTAGAGCGGGCTGACGTTGTGTGCATTGTGTGAAAGCATAAACTCCCTGCTTGCCATGCCCCTACCTGCTCACACAGCGAGCGATAGCCGAACTCCTCCCGTCGATCGAGTTCGTAGGTCTCGCCCAGGAGGGGGTTGAAGGGCTTTGCTGTCCGGTGGATTGTGGTGGAGTAGGACGACACGGAGAAGGCAGCGACGAGGCACATCTGCTCCAGGGACGAGTCGCAGCGCGCCGCCTTGTCCAGAAGCTCGTGATACTCCAGGTCCTCGGAGAGACGCTGCAGCATGGACAGAGGCTCGTTGAAGTTCACCTGAGTGAGAGGGACAAAAAGATGAAGCCTCGTGCAACAGTCCATAAAATGTTGATACCCTCACTAGGCAACAGCAGACATATTAGCTGATAAAACGTAATATTATTATAATGTCAATTCAGAAGGCTTTCTTGGACAATGTTTACCTCTGTAGATTACATTGTGCTCACATGTGAGTGTTTTCTTAATTTAAGATCATTTGGCTAGTTTAAACTTCAAGTGCAGTGTTCGGAGGATCCCTACTTACAGGCATGGGGATTTTGGAGAGCTCCTTGCCGATGCAGTTCTTCATGATGCTCCACAAATTGAGGGAGTAGTTGGGCTTGTCTGGGACTCGAGTCCTCCTCTGTCTGCAGGGCTGCAGCTCCTTCCCAGACACATCATTATGACCTGGAGACATCTGAGGTTACATGGAAAAGGGAAAGGGTTGAGAATAAGGAGGTGTTATTTTTTAGCTATGATTGAAAGGAGTGATATATATATAACATTTAAATATATACAGTATACACAAGTTTGAGAAATACTACAAGCTTCATGGTCAGCTTGGCAGTACAAATTGAGATTGAGTTACAGAGCGAGGGAGGAAAGGAGGAGAGCGAACAGAGGACACAGATGGGTTGGAGAGAGGAAGAAGCAAGGGAGAGTTTGGGGGGGGAGAAGTGCAGATGTCTGATTACTATTTAGTGCTGCGAAGCAGCTGTCTATCTTTGGCACCACAAAGATAAAGGCTGTGTGTGTGTGTGTGTGTGTGTGTGTGTGTGTGTGTGTGTGTGTGTGTGGTGTGTGTGTGTGTGTGTGTGTGTGTGTGTGTGTGTGTGTGTGTGTGTGTGTGTGTGTGTGTGTGTGTGTGTGTGTGTGTGTGTGTGTGTGTGTGTGTGTGTGTGTGTGTGTGTGTGTGTGTGTGTGGTCTAGCATTACTATACTTGTGGGGACCTAAATCTGTTTACATAGTCACGTGTGGGGACTGGCTCCCCTTATGGGGACAAAATGGAGGTCCCCATGAGGGGAATCATTAATTTTAGGGTGAAGACTTGGTTAGGTTTAGGATTAGAGTTAGGGTAAGGGTTAGGTATGTGCTGGTTATGGTTAAGGTTAGGATAAGTCTCCAGGAAATGCATGTAAGTCAATGTAATATCCCCTGAAGTGATGTATACATGGTGTGTGTGTGTGTGTGTGTGTGTGTGTGTGTGTGTGTGTGTGTGTGTGTGTGTGTGTGTGTGTGTGTGTGTGTGTGTGTGTGTGTGTGTGTGTGTGTGTGTGTGTGTGTGTGTGTGTGTGTGTGTGTGTGTGTGTGTGTGTGTGTGTGTGTGTGTGTGTGTGTGTGTGTGTGTGTGTGTGTGTGTGTGTGTGTGTGTGTGTGTGTGTGTGTGAGAGAGTACAAATGACTGCAAGACAGGAAAGAGGGACCATGAGGGAAGAAGGATATGTTCAGCAGCATACATTAATCTAAACTGAGGAAACTAAGCTCAGCAATTATGTGGCTACAATTATCAGTCCTGCAGTCAGACTATCGAGAGAGACACTTACGTTGTTGTCCTGGTTCCAGTCGTTGGGCTGACCTCCGCTCGCTCCACTCAAATTACTCTGAGATCGCCTGAAATGAAAATATGTTCTACAATGAGCACAACACAAATACTTTCAAGGGGAGCAACCTTACTGCGTATAACAGAGGAATGCTGTGTAACCGTTTCCATCTCTCTTAATGGTGCGACTACAGTTATTGGATACGTTGCAGAAATGAGCCATAACAATAACAAGATAACACTAAAAGTACTTTTTAAAGAAACCGTGAAAGCACAAGCTCTGCAAAAACAATCGGAATCGCCAGCTTCAATGCTGAAAACAATGCATTGCTATGATTTAAAAATCCTTGGTTTATTTTCAGGTGTTCTCTGTATAACTAAAAAGTGAAGGGCACAACACTTGTCTGTTTTCACTCTGATCCTCAGTTGCTTGTTCAGCTGTCAGCCTGTCAAATTCACTATTATGACACATTAGAGCATCCAAAGAACGTTTTATTAAAAGACTAAATATTAAAACTCGACTCTCATCCCTTTATCTGTCTTTGAAAATAAAGAAGTATTGGATCTCTGTGTGTGACGGACCTCTGCTGTGTGTTCTCTGTGGCAGTCACTGTGATGAATGCAGGGGAATCCTCCATGGCGTCAAAGTACTCAGTATCCCCATCTTCATCACTCGCCTCTTCTTTGTGCAGCCTCTCACTCCCTCCTGCCAACACATATACCTTGGTGAGTAAACGGAAACAGCATCCACAACTAGCAGAGCCATCACGCGGTGGGGACTTTGTATCCGACTGAATTCAGAGGAGAGCGGCGTGTAATCACGTACCCATGGCCGACCGTTAATCACGGAATAATCAGCTTAGTTAAATTGGCAATGTTCCCGCTGGTTAACTAGCCTGAAGGATGCACACTCCTCAGGATGTGCAGTATCCAACATTCAATAAGAGTACTTTCTAATGAAAGTAAAGTAATTGAGGATAAACGACCACGTGAGTAAAACACAAGTCGGATCAGGTGACTGAACTTTCAGGAAATCATAGCTTTTCACCTTAAAACAAGCTTCTTCTATTCAAGCCTATTCATCAAGGTGCATGCATCACACACAACATGAGTTATGATGTGTGCCGTCTCGAAATAAGCTGACCTTAACAGCCAGCATTGCTGTGTATAAATGACAGAATACTTAACATCCAGATATTTAAAAAACCAACAATAATCGTTTTTTTTTCAGCACCTTCCAAATCCCACGTTTGTACGATGTGTTTCCGCTATGGTTGAGGGGGAAACCAGTAGCAGCCACTTTTAACAACTTGTAATAAATAATTGGATGGACAGATTAACAGAAGAGTGCACATGACATACAGTCGTTGGTAAAGGTAATTACAATCTCTAAATTGGAGATAATCCAAACCTTCTGACACAACTTTAAATATCCTTCCTCCGAATGAGTACTGTATCTAGCCTGAGGTCCCACATGACTTCAAGCCAGTCTACATGGGGGCCCACCGGAGTAACCAACAGTCCATCTTACCCTTGTTGGCGGTGGAGGCGCTGGCTGTGGTGGAGACCAGCGTGGGGGCTTCTCTCCACGCCCGCTCCAGGCTGTTGTGCTGCTTGGCTAGCTGCTCAATGGTCTCCTCTAGGTGGGTCCGCTGCTCCCGCTCATACTGCAGCGCGCGCTGCCATCTCCGACTGTGAGTCTCTGCGAGGTCCAAGAAGTCTCGACACGCCTGGGGGAACACAGACACGCAGACAGCACCGAACGTTTAGTTTCTATAAAATACAATGTAAAAATATTTAATTTTTAAATTAATTTTGATATTCTCAATTCTCAACAATGTGCGAGTGGCTTCCAACTTAAAATGACTTACAGGTCAGATGTTTGCATCTAAAGTAGAGACAGAAATGTTTTCAACTTCCCGCAAGTGGTAGCTACTTACATTATACACGACGGTACAAATCTAATTAGTTACCGGCCACATCTAAAGCCATTCCCTCTTTCAGTCAACATTTACCTCTTAATGCTAACTTACTATTTATACTATAATGATACAATATTTGATCACTTTTTTCCTGACGGCGTACAACAGAGAGAGAGAAGAGTGGTATCGAAAAAGATGGAAATACATTCTTGCCAATAACTGTAATCAAGGTTAATTATCACCATTGTTTGGAGCAATCATCAATATGTGAATCATCGGTCTGCTCCTCGCTGCGTGAAATGTATCTCTGGATAACATGATTCATATCAGTGAATGAAGAGCTAAGGTTAAATATCTGATTGCATAGCAGTCTACATTTAAGTCCAGTGGGGACATCATTGTTTTCGCTTTCACTGCTGAGAGGTTACTTCAGATCAGACATATTTGGCATGTCAGCGTTTGTCTGACGGCC
This sequence comes from Pseudochaenichthys georgianus, assembly GCF_902827115.2. Classification (NCBI taxonomy): domain Eukaryota; kingdom Metazoa; phylum Chordata; class Actinopteri; order Perciformes; family Channichthyidae; genus Pseudochaenichthys; species Pseudochaenichthys georgianus. The sequence continues at coordinate 38,278,060 of NC_047511.1, read as the reverse complement.
TCGCATCGCGGTGGGCTCGAAGGTCAATGAACCTACTTAACACCTCACAGCTGAGAACACGCTGGATGAAATTGTCACGTGACAGTCATTGAGCCGTCAGCATTGTTTCTGCATAATCTCTTGGAAACGGCTTTATTGCAATCAAGCATTTTTGTAGCATTGTCATTGTTCTCGTTGTTCTTCCCAGCAGCACGTGATAACATTTGTTCCACTCAGTGCAGGAAATGTCTCTTTGGATCCGGAGCAAAACGGGCGGCTAAGTGTAAGCTCCAGTATGTCCAAAACTGTGCTGCTAGGGCACTCACGCACACAAAGCCGTGGCAGCACATCACTCCCACCCTCATCCACCTACACTGGTTGCCAGTCAAGTCCTGCATATCTTACAAAGTCCTCCTCCTTACCTACAAGTCCCTCCATGCCCTTGCCCCCCAGTACCTATCGGACATCCTTCACCCACATGCCCCACCCCGGAACCTGCGGTCCTCAGACTCTGGCCTGCTTACCACCCCCCGCACCAAACTGCGAACCCACACCTGACGCCTTCAAAAGGGCCCTCAAGTCCCATCTGTTTGCCAAGGCTTTCGGCCTCTAAATCGATCTGTTGTTTTGTCTGTCTGACTTTTGTTTTGTTATGTTTGTTTTTGCCCTCTTACTTGTAAAGCGACCTTGGGTCCCTTGAAAGGCGCTATATAAATCAAAGCTATTATTATTATTATTATTATTAGATAAAGTTTGGACTGCGGGCAGCGAGCTGGAGGGACGAATGTGTTCTCTGGAAGGTGAGAGCGCAGTATCACTTTGAGGCAGCAGGAAGAAAACAAGGATCTGCCAACACTGAACTCTTGATTGTTGATTTGTCTCCAGACAGCGGAGTGTTAATCTGTCTAAAAGTGCTTTCAGCCATTGTTCAAATGAAGCATATCTATCTTACACACAATCAGAATATAACAATGATACACTGCTGTTGTCACTTTATGAAGACGTTTGAAATTATGTTAGATTTCTAAATACATTCATTATGTGTAATTTCAGGTCTTTATTCTTCCTTAGCAAGCAAATTCAAAAACGATATTGCTGTACAATTTCCCATATTAAATTCTTATTATTATGATTATTGGACTTTCTTTTGTCATTGGACATAGTATAATCATTTGAAGTTGTCTTGCTGTCTTGATCACACTGACATCGACGCACACTTGGCCAACGCAGAGAGAAGAGAAATCAGGAACAGATGCAAGAATACCACTCGATTGGTAAAACTACAATTTAAGATGAACTATATATTACGTTTACAATATCATCAATATGTCATGCCCTACATGTAGCTATGCTGAGTTTTCTGATCCTTCACAGAGAGTTAGTGTTATGTTTGTATTTATATGATCATTATACAGTAAATCTATTTAGCTACATCACAAACCAAAAACAAATGTGTCCTCCAGCAATACTCTTTTATAACTAGTATTGTTGTTAGGGAATAATTTGCTTAGGTATTCAACCTTCGACACAGCTCATCGTTTTACCGCCTCTTTTCCCATGGCATGGTTCCACGGCCTTGGGTATTGCTGCTATCTCTCTTAAGGAGGAGCCGCTTGGGCGCATTGTTGTTGCCAGTCTATGACCGAGCACAAGCCGCCATGAGGTAGTTCACTGTTCAGGGACGTAGGTTCCCTGGCGCACATTCTTTTCTATTGACGAGAGCTCTAGTTAGATTCAGGGTCCTTATTGCTTTAGTCTCACTGATGAAGAATGTTGATTTTTACACCCTGAACCAGTGGCGTAGCCACCATAGGGCCAGGGTGGGCCCAGGCCCACCCAGTTTACTCATTGGCCCACCCTGAGAAAGCTTCGGTGTCATTTAAAAAATTAATTAATTATTTATTATTATTATAAAAAAATGTATTCACCCATTGAGAATATCCAAGAATTCAAAGTGAAATTCAAGTGAACAAATATCGAGTTTAATTAATGTTGTTTGTGCTTTATCCTCAGAACCGAACTCATTTACGGTAAAACTGATTGTTGATTCCGGCGCGCGCCATAATAACGTGAGAGAGGCAGAGAGCTGCCTGCAAAATAAATGATGGCTCAAAGTTCACTAATGAACTCCAAGAAGAAAATATTTCAAAAATATATTGAAAGTTAGAAACGGAGATGGTTCGATAAAATGTGCAAGATAACGTTTATGTAGCATTTATTTATTGTCGAAATGATGACATTTATAACGGGATCAAATCAAAGGGAATGGCCTGCTGCTGCTGCTGAATGCATGGGGCAAGTGACTGGAACAAGTTTTAAAAGTTATTACATCGTTTTAGATAATAATAATACATAATAATGATAATTCATTCTATTTAGGGGCGCCTTTCAAAGCACCCAAGGACACCTTACAATTCATAACATATTCTAAGGAAAGGTTTTAAGACAGTACAAAGAATGCAGTCCGGGTGATGTTTTTTATGTGGGGTGCAGATGAGAGAGCTGTCCAGAAGGACACCAAGATGTTGTGTTTCTTGATAAGCCATTAAAACAGTAAAATACGTGTCTCCTGTTCACCAAAACATATCTGTTATGGAAAAAGAAAGTATTCTAAAAGTATTCTAAAAGTAATCTGCCACCGGTACCGGCGGGGATTGTTGCTTCTGATGCGCAGAAGAAAAATCTGGCCCACCCTATTTTTTACAGGCCCACCCTAAAGTACATTTCTGCCTACGCTACTGCTCTGAACTAGTTAAAACCTCGAGCTGCAGAAAGAGGTCTTCAGAATTGGTTTGGACACCGCTGTGTCAACTCGTGACACACCACATGTCTTTTCAATTCTCCGGCCGTAACACCAAATAAACCGTCAGTGTTTGCCATCAAAGCTCCAGCTCTCCTCGTGCCTCTTGAGTCCTGTTTCCAATTGCTCCAGAAGTTTCCCCCACAATTGTAATGTATTACTTAACTCTAAAAGGTAAACAATCATCTTGTTGCGACTTAAAGTTACTAATCATTTTATTAAGTCTAATGTATTTTAATGTTGTAATTTCATTATAGGTTTAGAATACTGAAATTACAAACATACCTACTCTTTACAAAAGTTACATTTCAGTGGCTTTAGATCAATTAGAACATAACTTTTCCTCAAACAATCAATTGAAACCGCACCACTTCCGATCGTAAAATCATCCTTAAGTCTTACCTCCAGCAGTCCTGAATGAACATAATTGTCTGAGCCTCAGTTTAAATGTAAGAAGTGCACGTGACATTGTGGTCCACTTCCTTAGAGTTAAACACGATATGAAACTCAACACTGACGTAAAAAGTGTGATAGTTCCTTTTTGAATTAATGCTGAGTCTCAGGTTGAAACAGACTGCATGTGACTTCCGTTGGGGGGGGGAGACAAGACAAAGGCCAAAATAGAATGTGCGTGGAAAAGGGCTTACGGTGGCATCTACGGATCTCAGTGTCAGATTGGGAAGTTCTGAATGAGTGACGTAGACAAGAGTGCAATGAACTTGAGTAATAGGTAGGTGTGATAAAGGCACACACACACACACACACACACACACACACACACACACACACACACACACACACACGGCAAAAGCCTGGATTCAATGTCACACATGGCGAGTTACATCACCACTAAATGCACTAAAGCAACCCTCTCCTCGAACGAGGGTCAGATGACAGAGAACATGCAGGGGTGTCTTATCGTTATGACCTCTTGCTTCCCTCAACCACTCCTCCTAACCCAATGTCTTTGGGAAACCACAACCCTTCCTTTCAAGAAAAGGCCTAAAATTGGGTGCAGAAATCCAAAAGCCCTTACCCTGCACTGCCTCCTGCTCGAGGAGTCATTTACAAGCCCAAGAATCGCTACAGGGAGTATGGGCAGCACTGTGTTCTCATTAGAAGCGTTTTCTCTGCAATACTGATGGCATTTTAATGAGTTCGGCAAACCAAGAGTCTTTTGTATTGCTTGTCCAGTGAGTCTCAATTTCCTGTACCAATTAATAAAGACAATGGGTGACAGAGAGAAACAGGGAGCTCATTATTTTTTAGCAAAGACCTTTCACATAAAAAGTACAATTTAGATGTTCCTTTTTTTCGATCTCAAGTTTCCTAACAAGCTGTTTGAGAACACATTTCAAGATTGAAGAGTTATCATTTGCTACTGCCTGATCCCAACCTAATCCAAACCATGACTGAGTCTGACCGAACAGCCAGACATTTAACAGTGAGTATGCGTTAAAGCCTCATTAAACACCAACTACCACAAGAAGAAACAACGCGAGCAGCAAAGCCATTGAGAGAAGCAGAAGGAAAGACAAACCTTGTGCGCGTGTCTGGTTTTCAGAGCAGGTCTGTCTGTCTGTCTGTCGTCCAGAAGCCTCTGACTATCCTCACCAGGCAGGGGGGGGGGGGGGTTGAGGGGGGGTTCAAGGGCTATTCCTGTCCCCCCTTCCACCCACCCACCATCATATCCAGTATCCTTTGCACCTCTACTCTCCCTGAACTCTCGTCCACTGCTAACTAAGTGTGAAGCCCGGAGAGGAGAACGGACCAGCAGCAGAAACGGTAGAGATCGTGCTGCTGTTCATATCGTAGAGACTTCATATGTGGCAGTGTGTGTTACGTGTTAAATGAAACTGATATGGTTCAACTTAACTGCAATATGTTATTTTGGAAGAGGGATTATTTATAGAGGTGTTTTGGACGGGTGCCTTTATTTCGGAATGTAATAGATAGGCGTAGATTTGTACTGAGTAAGTGTGATATGAAATATCTTCAATCAATTGTTTTTCACTTATCCTGCAGAACAGCAGCAGAAAACTGTTTTAAACTGTGAGCTTTTCTCCAAGCTTATTTGTATTACTATAAGTTTTGGACACTCATCAAGAAATGTTTGTGTTTAAAGGTGGGGTAGGTAAGTTTCAGAAACCGGCTCGAGATACACTTTTTGTTATATTCCATGGAATGCTCTTAACATCCCGATAGCAATGAATATCTTAAGTGCTTTGACAAAAAATCCATAAAAAATGTCATCTGTAGAAGCCGTAATACTGTAAAAAGTACAACCAATCCGTTTAGCCTACCTGCCTGTCAGCCTTCCATCGGGACACAAACTTATCTCGTGCCCTCATTGGTCATGTGCGCGTTCGTGTGTGTTGGAGGAGGGGCTCTATAAGGAAGTGGCAGATTTACTCCGGTTGTGTATTTTCAAATTCTAGCGATCTCGAGCCGGTTTCTCAAACTTACCTACCCCACCTTTAAGTACGTTTAAATGGACCTTTAGGGTGTATTGAAGGATGTTTGAGGTACTGTTGAATTATACTGTGCTTATACATTACTTAAAATACCTTTTATCAATGGGATAAAATCTAGCTGTAAATCTAAATCAGATCAGGGCTAAAGTTAAACGTTCCTATTCATCTTAATTACACACCTGTAAAGTATTGTGATGCCAAATTGGACAAAGAGTGTAAAGTGGGGGCATCAATTCGTTTTTGCACATTTAATCTGATATATATCCGTATTGAAACATTGTGATCATCGGATATTTATTCCAAGTATCCAGCCATGCAGAGAGTTAGTATCTGTGGTCAGAAATAGTATTTTTAGCACTTACTGCGAAGGGAGAGGACAGGATCTGGCAAAGTCCAGAACTGCTTTTTTAAGGCCGGGGTCTCCATGCCTCGCTGCTCTCGTTTAAAATGTCACACTGTAAAGTCATCTCATCTCGCCATGCGCTAACCGGGCCACTATAGATGGCTGGCGTTCCTGTCACACTGATCATGCCAAAGCGTGCAGGACTCGGACACTGCTCTGTCCCGGCTACTTACATTGATCATAGCATTGGAAGTGATGCGGAAGAGGGTGGCTCGCTCGTTGACTGCTTTGATCTTCTCCCCCCCCTCCACGGGCACTTTCAGCCCCTCGAGTTCACTGAGCGAGCGCTGCAGGGCCGCCCCGTGCTTGGCGATCAGGTCATTACACGTGCTGAGGTCATCGAGCTTGCTGACCAGGATCTTCAGGGTGCCCTGGAGCTCGCTGCGGTCCGACTGGGATGTGGGCTCCTCGTCCCCCGAGTCATCTGGAGAGGAGAGGTCAGAGGTCACATATACACCGTCTTGAACAAGAGAGGATTATTAGGACTAGTGAGTACACCGATCGTAAACAAAGAGGTTGACAAGGACTATGTACAAAAAGGTTTGGCTTAGAAAGCATTTCTTACTGTACAGCTGCTGAAATACATAGAGCAGATACATGTCCATATCCTGACAAACCTTAGTCACATAACTCGCTATAGACTTGAACTTTTGGTAAAGCGTTGAATCCCAGGTCAAATATTAGTTAAAGGTCTTGAACATATTGTCTTCAGTTATTGCAATGTGATATACAAAGTATGTTTCAGTGTATCGTCCTTGTTGATGTTGCGAATGGAGCTGCTGTGATGCAAGAAAAAATGTCAGACCTCAAATAAAATCCATATTCAAAGAGAAGAATATTTCCTAAAGCAACTGTTTTTTGTGTTTCTGTTTAAATAAATACATTTTATAAAACAAAACATAACAGGAGCAGGAGAAAAATACTGAAAATGAGGACAAGGAGGACCCTGGTAACATGTTTGTACAGGTTTGAGTGCAGAGATGGAGTCTCTCCACCCTCGCGTCGCCCTGCAGGCCCTTTAATGTCTAGACAGCGCTGTTCTGCTGTCATCTACCCTCCACCTTAAAGAGTACGCTTTGTCCATTTCAAAAGGTCTGTCATGTCGCCGATCGGGGGAACTGTCACAGTTTTCGGCAGCACTGCAGAAACACTTTCTCCTGAGAACATGGCAGCTAGCTGTGACCTCGCAGAGGAGGAGACTTCAGCACTGTAAAGCCTATTTAAACCATGGCAGTGAAACATGGGTCTCCTCGGGGGGGGAAGCCGAGCGCCTGGCAGTCTCAGGACTACATTATGTAACAGCAACCGGGTTTACATTTGACCGGGACCTTCGGCCAGTCGAAAGTCAAGCTCTACTGAGGAACACGCAACACTGAGACGTCTCCGCGGTGGATTCATCATTAATAAGCGCTGCTGCTTTAGAAAATGCCAGAAAATGCTCCAATTAAAAGGATTTTAATTTAATTTTAATAGGATTTTTTTGTCAAATACAATGCAGCAAAAGTTCCTGTCTGCGATATTTTTTGACTCACTAGTCATGGCAACCGTGACAGCATCAATTTAAGAGCCTATGACCGACACTTCATTTTAAGGCCAGAACTGATGTACATTTTAAAGAGTAAAAAACATTTTGTTCCGAGTGGCATGGCAACAACGACAGCCCGATGATCAGTCAGTGCAATAGTTTGGTCCAGAATATGAATATTCAAGGAGAAAACTTTCCATGGGAATGAAAAGGAATACATTGGTAATGTTATATTTACTATGTAATATAGAAATACACCTTTCACGATATCATCAGCATACAGAATCAATTAAAATATGGTGAGTTAGTAACCACTGGGGGAGGTACCTTTGAAAACGCTTGTTGTGGTTCGAAGTGTACAATGCAAACCCATTTTATCTTTACGGAAATTGAATTACTCAATCAATCGATTAATGTAATTTATCTAGCCAAAAATCACACATTTCTCCGGGGTATTAACAGTGTGTTCATAAAACAACACCCTCTGTCCTTAGATCTTCATAGTACACAAGAATATTTCCATAGAAACCCGAATATATTGATATATATTACCACAATTAATGCTGGGAAAAATAGAAGAAACCTCAGGGAGAGCAACAAAGGAGGGAGGCCTCTCCCAGGACAAAGATGTTGTGTATAGATTAAGAAAGACAGTAAAATAACAACATGGATAATCCAACCACGAGGTACGATGGGAAGAAACCAGATGAGAAAAGAAAGGACTGGAGACAAAATCTCTCACCATGTTTGCATTCCTCGGTATCCATTTTCCCTAAAGGTAACCAAAGTTCATCCGCGAAGAGGAAGCACACACTGAGAACATGTTGAAAGGTCCTTCACAGAGACTCACGTCAGTCCAGCCAAAGGTTAAATAAGCAGCCTGCGGTAATGGAGTATGAATAAAAGCACATTGAATATCAATAAAAGCACTGCAGAGAAAGGAAGAGGAACAAGCTGTGGTGGTGAAGTCCGAACATTGACCGAAGTGTGGAGAGACGTCCGCTGCAAAGGAAAGCAAGGAGACAGTGAAGGAGGCGAGGAAGTTCACAGAGTCAGGGAGGATAATGAAATAAGCCTTAAATGAATAGTGTGTGACTTTGGCCGGTCGGAGCTTCAAACAGATAATTGAGTTGGCGAGTTGATGTAAACATCGTCCCAAATCACTTTGATTGGATAAATGTATTCATACGCCCCAGAGTCTAAACAAAGTTATACAAAAGACAAAATAAGAAAAAACTGACAGAAGGACATTAAATCAGAAAATGTAGTTTGATTGAAATGTTTATAAGGCAACCAGACACTAAAACCTGCATCTTGAGATACTAAAGCGGCTACCGTCTCTCCTGAAGATTTGTATCAGTTTGAATGTTTCCTTTAAAATCATTGAATACGAGAAGTTATCGCGACTTCTAATTGTATTTAGTTTTGATTGGTAAGAGTTTGACGTATTCCTCTGTAAACGCTTCTGTCACACCAGCAACTACCGCTCTGCTTACTTTACTCTCCAAAGAGGCACAAGACACAAGGATCTCCGATGTATCTTGGATTTTGAGTGAAGCCATTTACTGCTAGACATATATAAATATATAAATACCGTACAAAACATTATCAAGCTATGAAATAGACCTGGAGTTAATGCCAATCAAGGGAACTGCCGAGAAAATGTCCTTTCCTTTGTCCCCTTTTAAAATGTAAAGGATGGAATCTGGAGATTACTACTCACTGATTTCCTGCTGTTGATCCTTGAAACAGGACTTTAAACATCGTGAATGATCTTCTCTCCGAGTGAAGATGATACATTCAATCAACATACCTCTCTTACCTACTGTAAGCTCCTTTGTGTTTTTGAAAGTCATCTTTCTGACAAAATGCTTTTTCAGCTTTATAGATAAACCAATATGAACCTTCATATTGAACAAAAAACCCCTGTGTATATGTTCTATTAATGAATAATCCCATAAAACTTCTGCAAAAAGCTAGAGAGGATTCTTCATGGACCAAGGAAGGGTTTTTATAGAGGAGCGACCTGCACGGACCTCAGTTAAAAAGAGCATCCAAAGATATAATGCATCCTGCCTTCAAGTTTCTTCAAAAAACAATAACCATGAAACTCATTTCAGTTTTGAAGGAAAACCAAGACAGCAGCCTTGCAAGGGAAGCACTGACTGAGTTACAGAAAGCCCAACCTGGGCCCTGCATCATCTCCACATTTGAGATTGTGAAATGACAGAGTAGGGTGGTAATATTTGCATAATATACAGTTTGGACATGTTAGAGGTACTGTGAGGATAAGAAAGTGGCTAATGCTATGGCTGCATCTGCTAAAATATGATGTACAGTTTGGAAGTCTAAGAGTAAACTAAAATACCAGTGAATATGCAACACTTCATTTCCCTCATTCTGCCAATGTTTTCAGTTTCCTAAGCAATGCCACTTAAAAATAAACTGCCATGTGTAACGGGACATCTTTTTGGAGCAGAGACTCTGCTTACAGCACATTGCCTGTGAACCCAATTCTCATGCCTCAACGACAGAACAGTGAGCTGCAAAGACAAATGTTTGCCGTTGGCTCTACAGAACAGAGAGCCTTTCACAACACGAGGCTTTTTGCCGTACAAAATGTGTCAGGAATGTCCTTTATGCTCATTGAGCCGGATCCATAGGGTCGATAAAATGTCAAGCACTACCGGACGAGTCTGGAGATTAAGAAAACGTTCAGGCTAAATATCTATCAACTGTATGTCACTGGGATAGAAAGTGAAGACATGTTTGTTCCAATAAACCAGGGTCAATAAATACACTATCCATGCTGCCTCAATGCATAGCTCGGCCGCTCACACCTCCGTTCTCTTTCTCCCCAACAGAAGATGTGGATGGAAGGCTCTCCGTAGCAAAGTCGTCATCACGAGGTAAGGCCAGAAGCCCATTACCACACCAGTCATGCCTCAAGGGCGGTTACTCCCCCCCCCTCCCCCACAGTCCAGCATAATTGGGTGAGCTGTGTTCTTGCTTCTGTCCCACTGTCGGCACTCGTCTCTCGTCCCCGAGGACTTCCTTTCAGCTCAGTGGCTGACAGGATGTCTCTCTGTGACAGAAAGACGTGCATGTCGAGCAGCGGAGCAAATGGGAGACATGTCCTGCCCCTCTGGATTAAAGATGGTATTTGAACATACTGAAAGGCTTAATCAGAGTCAGAAATATTTAGAAGTTTTTCATCTTAGAAGCATGCTGGCATTCACGGCATGCTTGCTATATATGTAAATAACAGGGATTCATCATCAGTGGGATGATGGAGAAAAACATATACGTATTTTCTGTTGCAAACTATTTGTATTCACCACAACGGCGCAAAAGCCAAAACGAAGCCACGGAAGCCCATGCTTGGATCACATCTATCTTCAAAATTAATTGTTCACAGTATTCAGAAAATTATGATAGAATAGAATAGAATAGAACGGGAGGGATGAAACCCTCTGTGATGGTCACACATGCAGAGCACACAGCACACACAGTGACATGTGTTCTCTGCTTTTAACCCATCCTAGTACCAGGAGTCTAGTACTAGGAGCAGTGGGCAGCTGTACAGCGCCCGGGGAGCAATGGGAGTGAAGGGGGAAGGGGGCTGTCCGGTGCCTTGCTCAAGGGCACCACGGCAGGGCAGGAGGTGAACTGGGACCTCTCCAAGTGGCAGTCCACACTCCATATTTAGGTCTGGTCGGGGACTTGAACCGGCGACCCTACGGCTCCCAGTCCAAGCCCCCACTGACTGAGCCACTGCCGGAAATCAGATATTGATTTGAATGATCCAGCTTTGATGATCAATCTGTAGACCACGGAGACGGCGTGTATCTGTGGTTGGAATAGATCTATTTCAGGACTGACGGCAAAGAAAGAGGAAGATGATTCAAAGAGAAAACATGAGAAGTATATCAGAAACCGGAGAAGGAACCAGGTAGATGAAGAGCGAAGACATCTCCCCCCCCCCCCCCCTGAGATACATCACAAGGGGACAAACAGTGGAGACGGCAGGTTAAAGCAGCTCTCCACAAGCACATGAGAAACTGCAGCAACTAAGCAATGACTTTTAATTCAGTAACATTTCCTAATGTGCTACGATAGACAAAAAGAAAAACGACCAGACTGCTAAACTGTAGATGTATATTCTGGAGTGCTGTGTCGATTTGATGAATTCCCAGCTAGTGCATCAGTAGAATGGTTCTTGCTTACTTCCCAACTCCTACTGTCTGAAGGTGTCATTCATTACCGTACGTACGCCCTCTGAATACTAACAGAGCTCATCGACACACGTCTGGTCACTGGGATCGGATTTCCAGGAACGGACTGCGGTTATAAAAGAAGATGTTGTGCTCTATGGAGACCATGAAAGCAAGAAGTGAAGCCTGTGTTTACCATCTGTAAGTCATCAGCAGTGATGTGAATAATAATTCAAACTCATGTACCGTACTTTTCGGACTATAAACCGCGACTTTTTCCCCCATTTTTTTTGTACAGCTAACGGCCACTAGGGAACCTCCTAGATCTATGGATTTTACAGGTAAAATTAACCACCTTTAACACTATGGGCTCTATGACCGGTCCGCGCCCGCCACCTCTAAGCGGCGGGCTCCAGCAGGAAAAGCTGGAAGCCGGAAAAGAGTGAGACAGGTAGCGCGCCAAAGTAAAAGTGGAACCGAGAGACAGACCGAGAGCAAGACAGATGGACAATTTAGCTACTGCGGTTTATATGCAGGTGCGCTTTATAGTCCGAAAAGTACGGTACATGCATTCAGTTCATTCATGCTCACACACATACATTCTTCAATTACATGCTTTCAAGCCGAGAGAGGAGGGTCTGCTGACAGCTGGCCTGGTTCATGTAAAACAGGGCTGGTATCTAAAAATCAAGTAAGAAATATGAATGTTTTTGAAAGACATGTCTCCTGATATTGCAGATTGGGGATCGGCCATTCTTAATATTCATCTTGCATGTTGCAAAGTAGTGGCTCATGAACACTCACCAACAAATCATTGGGATGCAGATTTATCGTCCACTTAAAGGTTTAATCTTTAACATGATCTTGAAATCCTTTTTCTTTTAAATATGTATCTATAGTTACAATGTTTTTATGAATAACGATGCAATATATTGTACTGTAATCAGCTCTCTATACAGTCGTTTTTATGTTTTTAAACAGACCTGGCATGCTTGTGGGATTCACAGAAAATGAATAATACATGCGATACAGCATTACTTTACTACACTAGTTGTGTTTATCTTATTATCTTTGCCTTTTAAATGCCATTATATAATGTGTTTTTACTGTACTATTTATTCTTAAATGTCTTTTATTTTATTTTGTAAAGCACTTTGAATTGTCGCGTACTGAAAGGTGCCATATAAATAAACTTGCCTTGCCTAGGAAAAAATGAATTTGGAATCCTTCATGTAATTAAAGAAACGTACCTGGTGAAATACTTAATTACAGTAACTTGCCATTTTATCAAATACAGATTATTCTGTATGCATTTTTCCTCCATAGACTGTTTCTCAATTGATTTCACGAAGGCTTTGTTTCTCTTACCGTTACTGAAGTATAACATATTTACATCGAAAACTATTTCTAATCCATATCCCTCAATCATACTAAGCGCTGTAATGAAAACTACATCTTAAAAATGTACACTTGATAAAAACTCACTGTTAAGTTACTCTCACCGACTCTCTGAACATTGTATTATGTAAAAACGATTCAGCAGGATCGTGATCGATGGGTTAGAAACCTGAGATCACAGGAAGTTAGGGATCCAGCATGATAAATGTCCCGGTGCCAGTGTTGCAAAAAATAATGAGACATCAGGGTCCAGTTTGATGGACTGTCCAGTTTAAACAGTCCAGTTTGATGCAATGAAGAAATAAATAAACGCAGTGTCAAGCTATTTACTGAACTCATTAAGACATGTTTGAAGGTAATGTTGCCCTTTGTTTGTTCATGAGGTGTACTTTGATGAAATACTTGTTATGGTTTAAATGACTTAATTGATTATATGTAAAGCGTCTGTGAGCATTAGGAAAAGCGCTATAAAAATCCCATGTATTATTATTATTATTATTATTATTATTATTATTATCATCAAACCAGAAAAGAGCCTTGACAGAGTAGTCGTCTCTCGAACGTACTCTTAAGCCATGTGCATAACTGGAGTACAGGGGCTGACCCTGCACTTGACCCTTCTTACCTTATTTGCAACTCGGGAGGGAGAAAAGCAAAACTTCTTCTATCTGTGCGGACCTTTATATGGTGCACACAAATTGACCAAGGTTTCACATTCACTCTCAGAGCAGGAACACAGACGTCCCTCCCTTTATTATCAAAGTGCTGAGGAATCTCACACGGTGGTGCGGCTCCAGAGAGCTTACACATACACACTCAAGATGAGTCATTACAGCAGCACACACCGACTTTCCTTGCCTGACCGCAGATGCCACTGACTGTAACGGACTCAATTAACGATTAAAGGTGGGTATGTCATTTATTTCAGAAACACTTTTTGTTATATTCCATGGAATGCTCTTAACATCCCGATAGCAATGAATATATGAAATGCTTTGACAATAAATACAAAAAATGTCATCTGTGGAAGCCGTGGCGCTGTAAAAAGTATGACCAATCATCTGAGCTGGCCCGGCTAAGATAACTGGATGGCCTACCTGCCTGTCAGCCTTCCATCTGTGTGTGTTGGAGGAGGGGCTCTGTGAGGAAGTGGCAGATTTTTTTCGGCTGTGTATTTTCAAATTCTAGCGCACTCGAGCTGGTTTCTCCAAAATTACCTACCCCACCTTTAAAGACTTCATAAATATATATTTCTCATGCAGAGGAACTATTGATCCAATAAAAAGATGGATGCAAATAGTGGATGGCCATACAAGGTCTACAAAATAGGGTACAATAATAATAATTCCTTATATTTATTATAGCGCTTTTCCAGATGTTCAAAGCGCTTCACAAATACACATTTACACATACATGCAATGGTCATGTACTGTGGACAATACCCACAGAAGCAAGTTCAAGTGAAGTGTCTTGCCCAAGGACACACCGGCTTTACAGACGCAGCAGCGGCGGGTTTCACCCCTTGATCTGATGATCATTGCACAGCGCAAGGGCAGTTGTACATGCTTTCTCAGGATCAAAGTAAAAACAAATGTGTAGGTTTATTCATCATTTTTACAAGGATATAGTTGATACGTACCAACAGGAATCTCGCATGTTAACTTTAATTGAATTAGACAGAAGTCACAACAGCTTTCTTGTACTGCTTCCCTCTTCGGTTTTGTTTTCGAAATCACAATTCTTCCTAAAACTGGAGCACTGCTGTCATGGCAGTGACAGTGAAATGACATGTCTGAATGTGATTGTTTGGCATATCATGGGGAGCTGCGACATTGTAAAGCTTCTTATTATTCAAGCTGTTTTATTTGTTACTTTTTTCAGCAGTTGGAACATTGAGTTGAGCGAAAGGGGTTTCTACTGGCCCTGAGCCAACACTCAACCATTGTTACTAAGCTCTGTGTCGGTAACATACATTTAGCTGTGCTCTGCTACAAAACCATCTTTATTTTTGATTGGTAGTAACAGAGGTTGATTTTGTATTTGCTTGGTAAGGACATATTTATACTCCGTTATTATTTATGTTTCTTTAGTACAGTATATCCTTCTATTAGTTAGTCATACTAAAAGCAAGGTTATTAGTTGTTTATGGACATGGAAATAATGAGTGAGTTGACCAAGGTAAAACTAGTGTTTTAAAAATGCACATTGTTTTTAAAGCCAATTTGCCAGAAATAAAGTGGCAATCCGACGCGTTATGTGTTATGGCTATAGTTTCATTCGCATATCATGTACACAATTATAATCCTGCTGATTGAACTACTTTTTGATGTCCTCTTACTCAAATGATGCATTAAAATATCTGCATATGCATGTCAAATATATATTGTCTCTATCCGTGTTTCAGATCTCAACATGCCAAACTCACAAAATGGATGTCTTCGAAGATGTTTAAACACATTATCCAAACACGTTCACATTTGAATGTTTCCATCAGCCAAGACATTGCTTTGCTATCACAGCATGGCGTGACACTATAAGAGAACAGCGAGTACTATAGCATGTTGTCCCTGAGGGGTTTCAGACCGTGGAATCGATTGCAGAGTTGTGATGTGCTGGTTGCAGCTCAGTTTTGTTCTGTAACCTAATCACACCCAACAACATTAATATTGCAGAGTGTGCAAAAGTGTATTATGAAAAGTCGTAAAACAACATGGCGGATATTACCTATGCCCGACTCATCTCAGTGAACATACAGAAACAAAGCCAGAAAGCCTGGGGCTGAAGAGCACAGCTGTTCAACTCAACGCAGTGCAACTCTGCCACGAGCAGGAACAAGATGACGTGAGAGAGGTGGAAGACCGACTAAGATGTGCAATGAAGGGGAACACATATCTTCATGTTGTACTCCAAAAGTACATTTTCATTTAAAGTACATACACCATAAAGTACACTGATGCTACTAACCTGTGATGAGCAGTAATATCTTTGCAAAATGTCTCACTATTAACATTTTATGACAACGTATTATGCAGGCTAGTATTGCTTTAATGGGACAGCGCAAACTAATGATGGATTCCTTACACTATACTTGTCTTGTTGTAAAGTTTGCACTTTAGGACCCTTGGAAATATAGCATGTGCTTCTTACACTTTAAAATGATAGAAATAAAACTACTCCCATATTATATATTGTCAACTATTTGAATAATCTACCATGGACTTATTTTACAAAAAAAGTCAAACTTCTTTAATATTAGTTTCTTACATTTCAACCTGTTTTGGTTTCTTTACTTCTCTAATCCAGAAAACAGATTATCTATGAATTGTGTTTCAAGTGTTCGACAAATCAACCTTTGAGGACGTTATCTTGGGCTTTGGGAAATTAGTATCAGCATTTTATCCCCATTTTCTGATATTTTAAAGATCAAACAACTCTATTAATAATAATAATTATTAATCAAGAAAATAATAATACAAGAAGTGTAATTTATATTTGGTTGCAGCCCTACGCAGTTTCACGCTGCCAACCCATCATGTAGGCATTAAAAGGGTCCAACTCATCCATATGCACATTTTTGGTGGAGCAGGCGCAGTGAAGAGATGGGAAATGTGTGTGAGCAGGAGGAAGAAGGGAAAGAGGGAAGGAAGCAGTTAGGGGGTGCAGGAGAGAGGACACTGCTCTCATTACAGCATGAGGCGCTGCATTGTGAGGGGAGGCTGCAGAGAGGAGAGCCTCCATGGTGACAGATGACAGCAGCAAGAGAGAGAGAGAGATGGATGGATGGAGGGATGACAGCTACGATGAGGAGGAGAAAGAAGGATGAGGAAGGTTGTTGTCATTGGACAGATGGAGAGGAGTGTGACAGCTCCGTGCTAATGTCTGATAGCATTAGCTGTACTGACCCTGGTTGACTTTACTCAGGCAGCCCGAATGGCAGAGGGAGCGGACCGTCCCCGACTCCCAGCAGCTCCGGCCCTTCATCCCCCTCTCTGCTCCTGAGACCCCGGGACACTACATCATCCCATCGAGGGGGGGGGGCAGAGGCAGCGACTTTCCCTGTTCAGCATCGCAGCGTGCTCACACATACATGCATACTCACACACGTGCACACAGCAAAGAGGGCACGCTCTCCCTCGTGTGGCTTTTCCGGAAACCCGCCGCTACACACACTCACAAAGCTCGGCACATTGACAGTTCTCCTGCACATGCTTCTCTCAGTGCGGTGCAGATTGGGAGAGGGAAGGAGGGAGGGAGAGAGAGTGAAGCAGAGAGGAGATAGGACTCAGCAGCCAGCAGTCAAAACGTAGACCAGCATGCACTGCTTCCTCTCTGTAACCCCCCTCTCTCTCTCGGTCTGTTCTCTCATAGCCTGACAGAAAAGTCAACTCTTCCAGGAAAGCGAACGGCAGAGATGGTAATGAGTAAAGGCAGTGTCGCTTCAAAAACAACACCACGAGGAGCTTATGTAGGAGGAGACGAGGGGTGAAAAGGTTTCAGATGAAGTTTTGACATATAAATCTCGCTACTAAACCAAGGGCAAAAGGTCAAACCCAACATCCCTTCAAGAAATTGTCCATTTCCTCTCTTACTGATTTGCCCTTCCTCGGTCACACTCTGTTTCTGGTGCTGATCACTTCAAATCTGACCTCCCGCAGAAAGGTCACAGCACATGCAGTATACGGTAGCTAGCCCTGAGCTGTTCTAACAAACCTCACTCCCTCCCTCCCATTTCAAATCAGGTGAAGGTTATTATAAAATATCACTGACAGTGTACATCTCACTGTCCTGTGAGTCAAGGTCACCTCAGCCACCTGAACTAACTCCCCTATCCTGCGAACACATCTCTAGGTCTATATTGAATCTAATCTTAGCTTAACCACATCATGATGATCAGTACAACCACCTCAGTCAATTCTGCGAGTTTAGTTGTACGCTAATAGAAAGCAATGATGCAAAATATATCAAAAATGATTTATTAAGCTTGTTGTTTCAGACATTAAGAATGGAGAACTTGGTCGTATGTCATTAAGTGGTATTTTCATTATGTTAATGATGATGTAATGTAATCGTGATATATTAATATCTTAATCTCGTTATTGTGAACTGCCTGCGATTGGTAATAAACTCTAATTCCAGTTTATTAGTAAATACATTATTTTTGTTTGTACGAAAGTCCAACCACCCAATCGGCTCAAAAGGACCTTATTGCAGTGATCTCCGTTAGGCGTGTTTTAATAATGTATAAACAAAGTGCCTAGCTTTAGTTTTAATTACCTTTAGAAATTAAATATTTAGCATGTTTTGCTTAGTTTTAATTATGTTGAAACTGTAGCCCAGAATACACATAAGCTATGCGTAGTGTTGAGCGATAATGTGTGGATTTAAATTTGAGAGGACACTCCTACTACACCTTAGATCAGTGTCAGGGGTGTCCAAACGACGGCCCGGGGGCCAAATGCGGCCCGCGGACCATTTTGAATCGGCCCTTAGCAAATTCAAAAAGTATAATGGAATATGGCCCACAAATGAAACTTGTGCTTTTCTTATATTGTACTTCTTAGATATAAATGTAAAAATATGACACAGTAGTATTCATGTGTTAATAAAACCACCTTTCAAATAAATTCAGTCAATTCAAGTTGGAAACATTTTCCAAATGTTCCCCTTTTTTTCGTGTCACACAGAACGATTTTAACAGCAAGGTATTTCTATTGGTAGTGTGTTTCGTGCCCGCACCACGTCTTTTTGTCCGCTCGGGTCTTGGAAGACCGGAAGCTGTGGGTTTCATAAAAACATTTTTTTACTCAATATCAAGCCACGATTATTGTTTTTATTTTAAATCGTATAATGTCGGACTTGTGTGTATCGCCTACGTCTGTTTCCGGTGACTGATAATTGTGTGTTATTGGTAAATAACAGTGTGTTATTTAGAAAAGAATAACAAATTAGAAGGAAACAAAGATTTAAAAAAATACAGATTTCAGTATTCTGAGGCTCTGAGCCATTTCTTTTCCATCGCGGACGGCAAAAAAAGTCAGACATTATACAGATATAGATATTATACTGCAGGCACGAAACATACTACCAATAGAAATACATTGCTTTTAAAATCGTTCTGTGTGACACGAAAAAAGGGGGAAATCGTGTTCACCAACACCAATCAATAGATTAAATGTCGTGACTATAACACGAAATGCCGTGAGACTGGGTTGTCATGGGATATATGATTGAATTGTTTTAACAGTCCGTTATTTTTCTTGTTTTCGGATAATATAAATGTTAAGCACTTCCTGTATTTGGAGTACAAACTGTTCTATATAAATAAAGTGTATTAGTATAAACTATGGTTTGAACTGAGGTCAGTAAAATCACGTTGGAAGGCATTTGTAAGCATTGTTGTATTTTATATCAAATTTTAAACGACTGAATGTGGTAAATATCAAGTAGCCCACGCAAAACTAACCGGAATATAGTATACTTATTAACATTATTATTACTCATTTAGATGAAATGGTAAAAACAAAATCATCTTATTTATTTTTACGCCATTTTCCTGTTAGAAACGACACCCTTATTTCTAAATGTAGGTGACTCCAACACTGCATCATCTCCATCAGAGAATACTAGTTTTAAAAACGAACTTTCTCTGAAGTTAAATTAAGTCACCCAAAATATCACATATGTACTTTTACAAATCCCACAGTTAAGCAAAAAAGAAAGAGCCCTCGGTTTCCCTGATCTTTGTTAGCATCTAAAGAGGCTGTTCAAAGAGCACGAGTTACAGCCTCATTACCGCATTAAGAACAAGGAACCCAAACGCTGCCCACAGCCGGAAAGCACAAGCTCATTAAAACCAGATCGCTTCAAAGAATGGTTGCCTTGCGGGAAGGAATTCATTTCAAAAGGAAAATGACATTTTAGAAGTCACATTCTGAGTTGCAGACCTTTAGAAAACATTTGACTGTGTCGATTCAAGCAGCGAAAGCCATATCAATCTAAAGGACCACATTATACGAGCTAAAGCCAGAACGCCTACAGTAAGACCCAGAGAGACTCAAATCGATCGACTGATTCTCCTCCTGTGGCGATAACAACCCGATGCTCCAAAGGATGTGAAGATTTTTAATTAACCACAAATCTAAGAGTCAAGATGAATTGCCTCCTGCGTCAAACTGCACTGGCTTAGGCATACTGATGTAGCTATCGCAAACAGACAACACTTCATGTCAGTGCTGCAGCAGCAGAGGGGAATTACAGCGGACTCTCAAAATGCCGTTGCGATGAATCACCGGCCCGCATCGCCCTTACTCATCCCTGATTAATAGACTTGAGGCCAGGTAGGAGTTGTGCATCGATGCCGTAAGAACCATCCCTCCACATGCCTAACACACTATAGTTGATTTAATCTTTAATGGCACAATAATTAGTCAGATCATTGATCTAACATTACATCTAAATATGTGTTTACAGGTAGACAGTTTTTATGTCCTGAATACAAATAGCCTGGCTTTTGAAAAAGTATATAAATGTTGCAGTGAAGACGTGACAAATCCTCCTCCTAAGCGATAAGCACAACCAAACGTTTCCATGGTAGCCGACCAGAGCTGCGGAAGTGAGCAGTATTTTGAACATTTGCTCACTAAGGAAGAGTTTCAGTTCAGTGATATTCGTGGGATGTCTTGCATGTTCAGTTTAATAGGCTTGAGGTCAGGACGGCATCCTTGCAAAGACTGTAGAGATCGTTTTAACGACGTATTTCTGTGTCAGTGTGAGCCATTATCACCACATGAGACCTAGTCCTCACTTTAACATTCAATCTTAAACAGATACCTTTATATGTTAGCGTACATAGTTAGACTCAAGTCACATATGGAAACATTACAACTAACGTTTGAAAGGTTGAGAGTCTGCTTTGAAAGAAAACTGAATAGTAAGGTTTAAACATTTCTGAAATAATATGTCATGTCCTAAACTGTGTCTGCAGTGCAATGCATATACTGTATGTGTTTTCAAAGATCTGAAACCTGCTTTGCATTATCCACAAACTTAAAAAGGTGTTTTCTAGCCCAGGGGTTCCCAACCTTTATTGTGCCAAGGACCGGCAGATACATTAAAAAGACATCGCGGACCGGTTGTCAATTTTAACTGATTTTAATATTTACTCACCAGCAGGTAGCAACAGAGGCTAATTGTATGCAACAGCCTGTGTGTGTGTGTGTGTGTGTGTGTGTGTGTGTGTGTGTGTGTGTGTGTGTGTGTGTGTGTGTGTGTGTGTGTGTGTGTGTGTGTGTGTGTGTGTGTGTGTGTGTGTGTGTGTGTGTGTGTGTGTGTGTGTGTGTGTGTGTGTGTGTGTGTGTGTGTGTGTGTGTGTGTGTGTGTGTGTGTGTGAAGATATTATGATAGTGACGTTCGTTCCGGTGCACGTCCGACAGCATTTAGCACTACATCGAGATTAAGATTCAACTAATTTATTTTGGGAACACCCGCATATAGGCTATCTATGGAGTTAGCCAGATGTGTGTACATTACTGTTCATGGTCATTTGAAAACAAATGCCGGTGTCGGACAGACGCAGACGAACACACACACACACACACACACACACACACACACACACACACACACACACACACACACACACACACACACACACACACACACCCCTTGGTGACTGGACATCTCGGTTAACTGTCTCAAATCCCGCCTCGACCACTATTGGTCAAACATCACCTTCACTTTGGACTATGTGACTGTTGCCAGCATCCATAGTAAATAAAGAATCAGTGACTGTGGCTGTTGTGCCAAAAAGTTTCCAAACTAAT
This sequence comes from Pseudochaenichthys georgianus, assembly GCF_902827115.2. NCBI lineage: Eukaryota > Metazoa > Chordata > Actinopteri > Perciformes > Channichthyidae > Pseudochaenichthys > Pseudochaenichthys georgianus. Next base: position 38,256,445 of record NC_047511.1, on the reverse strand, counting down.
AAATGCCCAACGGTGGGAATATAAAATGTGTTTTCCCATCTAAATTGTGTCCACTCAAGCTTGGTTCAAAATGATCATACATTTTGAGCATTGTAGCAAGTGTTGTGAACCAGAGATGGAGTACTCGAGTCCTGGACTCGGACTCGAGTCGGACTTGAGTGCCGATTTTCGGGACTCGTGACTTGACTCGGACTCGCGCACTGATTGACGCGACTCGGACTTGGACTCGTGAATTCTCGCACAGGATGACTTGGACTCGGACTCGGACTCGTGAATTCCCCCCCCCCACGATGACTCGGACTCGACTCGTACATTGACGCTCCGACTTGGACTCGGACTCGAGCACATTTTCTCTGGAGTCTGATGTCCTCCTGTATGGCGAGTTCACGTACTGGGCCCCGCTGTTCCAGTCTAGAGATGTCTACAGACACACCCCGCATCGTGCTGTATGCTTTCACACATTCTGCTTCCACATTGGAAAAGAGCAGCAAAATGCTCGTTATGTGGAAACAATATAGAAGAGAAGGCTCCGTAACACATTACTCTAAGGGTCGAGTTCAGACATATAGGCTGTCTTGAACACTATCATCAGAGTAACGTGATCTAATCAATAAATAAAGATTCAGCCGATAACACGAAAGCACATGGCTACTTAACATGCATAATGACATCATTTTGCATGCTAAGTAGCCATGTGCTTTCTGGGGCTAAATCTTTATCGGTAAACTGATTTAACCCGTAAAAGTTCCTTCAAAATAAGAGTCCCAATCTTATTACTATCAAAATAAAAGTGCAAAACGAAAACTTTACCATAGGAAAATATTGGCATACAAATATAATCACTTCTCTAAAAGGTAACTCATTTTAAATATAGTTTATTTATATATAATAATAATAATAATATTAGAAATAAGCTTTATATTTGTATAGCACCTATTACAAGAATTGTAGCCAAACTCGCTTCACAGCAGTTCAATTGACAGGATAACAGCAATGTAGAGGAGCAGCTACATTTCAAAACATATATCCACGAAGATTAATACATGAAGACTTGTGACTCGGACTTGACTTGGACTCTTCTTAAGTGACTCGGAATTGGACTCGGACTCGAACACAGGTAATGATGACTCGGACTCGGACTCGACTTGGACACTCCTTGGGTGACTCGGACTTGGACTCGGACTCGACTACAACTCTCCCTTGGTGACTCGGACTTGGACTCGGACTCGAAGAGTGGTGAATCGAGGGTGACTTGGACTCGTGAATTGGTGACTTGACTACAACACTGTTGTGAACTGAAGGAACAAAATAATCCTACTTCACACCACCCACCCACAGGACTGACCTCTTTCTCCATCCCTTGAACGAGTGTCATGCCCACCATGAACCATGTTTTTCATATATACTGTATATCCCCATCATGGACAATGTAAAGACGCAGACCAGCCGCCATGGAGATAAAAACCAAAGGTCAAATTGATGCGAGCTCTCGCCAAAAGAAAAGACACACACACAAGAACAAAAGGAAAGGAAAGAAACCATTGAACCGCAAACATCCTGTCATCGTGTTTACTGTTATAAACAAAGAGCTGGCTAGAAGGGATACTTCATAAATATAATAGAAATAATGTTTTATCACTCACTGCGTTTTGCATCAAATGTTTAAAATAATATTACTTATAGAAAAAGGAGATTCAAACTGTTGTGGATTTTCAACAATAGCCAATCAGTTTCCAGCCCAGTGTGGCAGAGCGCATGGCTGTGGGAAAAACACTCAACACTCGTACACCTGACCAATGAGAAAGGGTGTCACCAAATCGAAATCCACTGCTAAATTATGAACCATCCAGATCTCTCAGGTCTTCTGGGACTGGTCAGCTTTCTGTCCCCAGAGTCAGAACTAAACAGAGAAGCAGCGTTCAGTTATTATGCTCCAAATATCTGGAACAAACGCCCAGAAACCTGCAGGTCCGCTGCAGCTCTGACTACTTTTAAATCCAGGCTGAAGACTTTTCTTTTTGTTGCTGCTTTTAATTGAACTATTCATATCTTAGACTGCACTGTAACTTTTATCCATGTATTTTTTCTTTTAATGTTTTAAATGTAAACGTCATTAAACTCCATGACATTTATGAGAGGGACTGCTCGAAAGTAGGATATTTGGGATATCCGTCGTAGCCAGGGTTTACGATCAGTTTTTGGGTGATTTGTACTGAGGAACAAGTATCATAGCACAGACGGGTGAAAAATAGTGTTTTGGTAACACAGGGTGTTCAGGTAACACCTAAAGACTTTGTTATGGAACGCAAAGCAGAGTAGGGGGCTAGTACACCCTCCTGAGGGTCCGATTGTGGATGTCATGCGAGCATAACATGGTGAAAACAATCTAAATGAATAATCGGGACGGAAATGTTCGGATTTCCAAAGGGAGGTTCTGTGAATAAATTAAAAATCAAGAACCGAAAGAATTGAACTATTCATATCTTAGACTGCACTGTAACTTTTAATGTTTATTTTATTAGCTTTTCTTTTTAATGACCGATTTTAAATGCCATTTTCTTAATGTCTTTCATTTTTTGTTTTTGTTTTAATGTTTCTTTTATTATCTTTTACTGTTTTTAAATGCCTTTGTCTGAATGTCTTTCATTTTTGTAAAGCACCTTGAATTGCCTGGTGCTGAAAGGTGTATATAAATAACCTTGCCTTGCCTAAGAGGCTGAAAGAAGAGGAAAATGGAAAACCTGAATACTGAACCTTTATTGTCCCTGCACAATATTGAACTCATTTATATTATAATAACCTGCCTTTAATCCACATTCTCAACTTCTCCTTTCTGCCGAAAACATACAGTATGAGTGAGAGAGAAAATGTGGCGGTCGCTGGGACACAATGTGAGCTGATAATGGGTTCAGGTTTGATGCAGCGTACAGCAGGTCACTGGTTGCATGGAGCCACGCAGAGCAGAAATAGTCCCAGTACAACAAAGGACAGTTCAATAATGCCAGTAATGCAGTCTGAGTCCCATAACAAAGCAGTGCTATAATGGTGCTGACCACTGACTGTATAGAGTCATGATTAGCACAACATATAGATCCATTTCATTGAGGAAAAAATTGTTTATATTATACCAAAGCAGCCATGTCAGATACAAGAAGCAAGACTAACACCAGCACAATATCCAAACCTAATTATCTAGCTTAAGCTCCCACACATAATCACAAAGACACACTGTGACAAACGTACATACAATATGTAATTCTTATGATTATATTTCTATCCTCAGAAATCAGGCCTCTGTTATTTCTAAAAGGTTTGACTTCTCAGCGACACGGCTGTAACAATCACAACAGGTTTGACACAGAAATGGGAAAGGAACCTAAATAAGGCTGGCAAAATAAAGGATTACACAAAAACCCATGCAATCATTTCTGGCTGTTCCATTTAGCTAGTTTGTTATGTTACAACACTCACTCACTCTCTTCGTTTCCATCCCGCTTGTCATTGGGGATTGAGCGTAACTTGCCAATTGGCCTCGGCCACCACACTCTTTTACATCCAAGATAAACAAGGGCAAGAGATTCGACACACGGCCGCGGCGGAACTAATTGATGAGGATAAATACACCGTCCTTCGTATTATAACATCCTTTCACAAGCTAGGGAAGTAGTGGGACAAAATGTGAAAATACAACACTTTCAAATGGATTTTTGGCAACATTTAGATAGGACTTAGTTTCCTACATCTGTCATCGGAATACATGTATTACTAAATCAATATGTATTGCCATGTTGACTGGAGTAATACAAATAATCTTACACTCTCAGCCATTGAACCAGAGTGTCCTTCCCAGCACAGAGAGATTCATCCCCATCACATCGGGAAAATAGCAAAACAATACAATGAATTCTTTAACAATGTCTTTAACTCACTGTTAAAGGAGAAACCTTTTTATATTTTACCAGCAAACTTCTTGAATAATAATGCAATGTTTTCCAATTTCAAAGCACAGTTCGTCACCTGAATGAGCTCTGGGACTGTAAACACCCTTTGTCTAACAATAGAAATCACAGACATACTTGACTTTTCCAATAGAACCAGTCACCAATGTACCGGAATGTAAGCACCAACATGTTTACCCAAGAATCTAATCCTTTTAACCAAACTCACATGTATGCAGACAAACACGCACGCACATTCCTGAACACAGCATGGAGGAAAGAAACCTGGGTACTTACAAAAGAAAAACTGCGCCCTATCCCGTCTCTATGTCTCCCTCCAGACTTTGCAGGACACCAGCAATGTTTTAAGCAAAAGACACGAGTGCAGAGTTGGAGTAAAGCATTAGGTCATTCCATTCAGAACTAAAACCCCCGCTAGAAGGAAAGCGGCTTTCTGAGAGAGAGCAGGAGAGGGAGGAAAAGAGGGAGGGGGCGGGAAAACCAGACATCGAGTGAGAGGGGGCCGGGAGAGAGAGGAAGAGCGATGTAGGGGGGAAACAGGGAGACAGCCAGGACCAGGAGGGGAGGGAAAACATCCGACTTGTTTAAGGACACTGTCCTAATCCGGATATTCTGCATCAGGACCATGGAGCCCTATCTTTTACTGTGAAGGGAGAATTCCAGAGGGGATGTCAAACAAAAGGAGAAATTAAGAGGAAAATAACAAGCAAGACGACAAAATGTTATCGTGACAGTATCAGAACCTCGACAATATGTATGTGACGACCATATGTAACAAGTGACACCAGGACGGCCCCAAATATGAACCTGCTGATCGATGTACTGTTCTTTAAGAACTGGCAATAGTGCAAACGGGAGCTTGGATCTGTCGCTGCTGCTGTTATGCTCCTGCCTTCCTCAGCTCTATGTCGGCCTCATCAAGAGAAAGCACTGACTGGATGACTGGTTCCGGCACCTTTTACACCAACTTGCACTTAACCATTTCAGTTTCCACCTCACTTCACCATCCAAGCAAACGTTCAGCTTTGGTGTTGAGTTAAAAAGGAATGACATGTCAGACTCGCACATTTACCAGTGATTCAAGGGCTACAAGCTCACTTTCACAAGCAGTGGCAAAGACATGGCAAGCTAACCCGTGAGAGGGGGCAGGTTAAAGGGAAGGGAAACACTGCCACCGTCTGGATGTATGCCTCCGACTGCAGACACAAGCTTTGGTAAGCTTCTTGAAATCCAATTTAAACCAAATGTGAATGAGAGACACTCATGGAATAACAGGCCATTTAAAAGAAAGGATTATACATGGAGAGCTGTGGCACCAGTACTAATGAGAAGTGATTGATTTAGGGTTCAGGTCAGTTATACAAAGAAACTCATCTCATGGCTCACAGGCAACAAGGTCCCCTTAGATCAGAGCTGTCTCACAGTGCATGATGGGATTTAAGATGTTAAAACCTTCTTCTAGGGATAAGATGAAAAGATAAATGTGTAATTAGACGAGGTTATAAAACAACCAGCCACATCAAGGATAGGAAGTTGTGTACACACATGATGTGCCCTGGGTGTACACGTTGCTCCTCCTCTGAGCTGAGGAGATCAATGGGAGCTCTTTGTTCCCCCGACAGAGAGGAGGGCAGGTTAATGAATGCCACTGATGCTTGTTTGTGTGGACTAGGAACAGGATGCTCTCAAAGAGCCGGACGGCAAAACCACCAACGTCCTTCAATACCTTCAATAGCATTAACAGATCATTAGTTTTCTGAAGACGGACTCACACAGCGTCCTCCTTCCACAGCCAGAGCAGATGGGAAAGGAATAGTTAGGAAACAGAAAGACACACATATATTCTTTAAGACAAGGTAAGCATTAAAGCAGTAACTAAGTAAAAGCTTTAACAAAATACAAACAATGAGCTGATTCATAAATACAAATGGCAGCAAACGTGTGCATGTTTTATATTTCTGTATTTCTTCTGTGCTTCATGATCAAGGTTTGGTGATCAAAACAAGCAATGAATTAAGAGAAGACCCTAAATAAAAAACATTGGTATGGGTGTACTGCGGCTGAACACAAGCTGCTACAGAAAGGAGAATACAGACACACAAAACCAATCAGACACATCCAGCAGGTGGGTAGCCTGACTTTTTCAGAATACATACTACTCCTCTCCTGCTTTCTGGAGTGGTGAGCTGTAAAGCACTTCCATTGTCACACCGTCTATATATATAGTGATCTGAATTTAAAATGGAGGCCAGGAGAATATATATCCTGTCTCAGTCTCTGTAGACCTAGTCTGCAAAAGAGTGAGACGAGAGGCTTTAGGACGATGCCAGGGTGAAAAGCGAAGAAAAACGGTCCTCTCTGGCTTTTCCCACAGCCTTTGACCTGCAACACCAAATACAACCACGGAAGAAGAAGTTGCCTTGGAAATGAGAGTGCTCTGTTGTCGGGCTGAATGCAAGCCCAGTTCGTTCACAGTACCATTGGCATGTGCAGGTTTGTTGTTGAACCGAGCAGACGGCGCTGCCCCCTCCTGGCTTAAAGTGGAATCTAAATTACATCAAAGAAGAGGAGGAAGTGAGATGGGACTGTGCTGATTATCAAATGTCAGGGGACACAGGAAAATGAAATACAACCCAAATATCCAGGCTGGCCTGAGGACTATGTTGTCCCTGACTCACTGTTCACCGTGGATTCTGGATCTAACAAAGTCAAACACAAGATAAACACTCGGGTATGTTGACCCTAGCCTTTATTTGTCAAGGACCTGCCCGTTCATATATGAGCCTCATGGGTGTGTTTCGCTCTTACAGCTCGCACTTAGACTATAACAAGCCTCGCACGCAGCTTAATGTTCCTGCCCTTACCAGACTGATCGTTAATCATGCGGATGGCTTTGGCTTTGGCCAGCTCCAGTGCCGTGACCCATCTCTGCCGCTCCACTTCTGTGCTAGCCTTGAGGTGGTAAGTGCGGCCGCCACTGCTCAGGACAATGTTGCACGCGTCCTCTGTGTCGATGTGCGCCGTGGCCAAGTTGATTGTTCCTCGGCAAGTATGGGCCATCTCTGCCTGCGTCCTGCGACAAAACACCAGGCGGAGAAAGAGACAGAGAAAGAACACATAAAGAACTGTACACTGCCGTTTGTCACTTTGAGTATTGCATGTAGGAACGTGCATTTGATACTATTATGGCCAATAAGCGCAAGCAGGGAGGCAAGGAGGGACAGAGAAATGCCACACATTATATTACAAGGACTCACTTTGAAAGCCAAGCAGCAGAGAATGCTCTCGGTAGTTAAACTAAACACACACCTTCTCTGTATCACACCGATCTAATCATGAGAAGCGAACCTTTATTAGCCAATGGTAAACAAATTGGATAGTTTGAACTTCTTATTCGCTCAGTGTGGCCTTGCTGACATTCAGTGTGCTGCATTTTGGGTATGCTGTGCAGCCTAGTCCAGTAACACCAACTGTTGCAGCCATGCAGTGGACCACAGTAGTCTAGATAACAAGGCCATTGTCTGCCTCCAAGCCTCTGTATCGAACTAAACCAAACAATGAATAGCAGCGTGAACAAAGAGAGACCACAGTGCGAGAGGTGGTAGAAAAAGAGAGCGACAGAAGAGAGCCAAAGCAGCAGAGCAAGAGATTAGAACAAAGGGCAAGAGCGTTAAGAATATGCACTGTGTGTGTGTGTGTGTGTGTGTGTGTGTGTGTGTGTGTGTGTGTGTGTGTGTGTGAGCCAATTTATAGTGTGCATGTTTCCAAAACCTCTTTCAATGAAACACCTGCAGAATAAAGTTAATACTTTTGTAAGACATCCAGAACAGAAAACACTGTCGAACTGTTTTTTTTTTTTTTTTAATGGGGTTTGGGATAAAAGAGAAAACTAAAAGAAAGAGAAACGTTTATAATCGTGTGGTGGGAAGCTGGCTGCCTGTCATCCTGTCACGGTGAGAGAAGCCTAGTTTCAGAGCAGGGATGGAACATCATGCCCCGCAGAGAGCGTATGCAGTCACCACCCCCCCCCACCACCACAGACAGCTGATTTGGCTGATTAAGACCCTCATCCACGAGCAGCAAGTAATCAGCAAAATCACATGCTGTGCTGGTAGTTTAAAAATTAAACCAACACATCCTCAACCTTCAGGGTCCAACACATCCTCACTCCCAGGTCGGCCTATGTTGACGTTATGTAAAGTCCCCTGCCGGCTTTTTCCAACGCAAGGGGGGGGGGCCTTAGAGTCCATTTTCAACGCAAGGGGGGGGCCCTTAGCGTCAATTTTCAGCTTTCCGGGATGTCCATATGCTTCTATGGACGCTCATGGAAGCACGGCATTCGTTTGTGTCGACTGCCCTTAAAAGCAATGAGAGCGTCCATTCTCATTGGATAACGGTAAGTATTCCCCTTACTGACGATTGATTTTACAGTGATATCTGCACTACTCATCGACTAAAAAAAACAGATTATCCTTGTTAATTACACAACATTGATTGGTTTAAATTGTGTGCAATGCTTTTGTATTTTTCCCCTTTGATTCGGAGAAACAAAAAATTTTCGGAGTAAAGGATGGCAGAAGACACTACACTACCCAGAATCCCCAGCTATCGTTTGGACTACACCATGTCCTCTGTTTGACGTCACGTGATCTTCAAATTTCTCCCTGCAGAAAAAAAACATGGCCGAACTTCGTTTTATTCTCGGTGTAAAATGCCTGTTTTAAAGTTAGTTTGGCCATTAAAATGCGTTTTGATGTCATTTGATGCGAGAAATATGAGTTGTTATTTCAGATTATGTGTGCAGTGGATGTACATAATCTTTAGTTTGCTAGTTATTACGAAGATTACTTCAGGAAATCGTGTCATTGTTACCAAGGTGGTTGCTAGGGACGCTGCTATCGATATTATGTCTGTTATGTTGTGTAACTGTTTAATGGTGTTATCTTTATTGCTACCCCCTTCCCCGTCAATGTATAGTGTTGGTCCACAGCGCAAACATATTAGTTTAACCAAATCCGCATCTAAAGATACGTTATTTTCCCCTGTGCAATTCCAGTCTCACATCTCACAGCACATTGTCATTAACAAATACCGGAAACAGACCGAAAACATTTTTTAAAAATAAAATAATACCTTATTCCGAGTGTGCTTGCTTTTCTCTTTGAAAGTCATCACATACCGGCATTGTAATACACGGTTCGGCTGCATTACATATTACATATCTGCCGTAGTTCTGTATTTATAGAGCCCTGATGAGAAGACAAACATGAGGAACTGAAAACGTGACGTGGATCATAAATATATCAGCCATTAAACAACATCTTACATTTATTTTTACACAATACGTCTCCTTGCAGTATCAACACTAATTCGGCTGACTTTTATATTTGATCGAATTGGTAGATAGGCTGTATTTACACCATAACGGTGCACAGCTGATATAAAGGGACACCTGGTGGTTAAAACATGTTATTGAAATTTCATTATTAGATATTAATAGGATCCTTATAAAGTATATTCATTACTCGTTATTCTCTACTAATAGTTCATTAAAGACCGTATATAATGACTATTTTGCACATCCCTTTCAAGATTTCAAGATGTTCTAAGGTTTATTGACATATCATATAGGCCTACACAACTATGGTGTAGTTCTGCACTGAATGAAAAACTTGGGTCGCAGGTTCCTCAACAGTGCATTACAAGACATCTATCAATATGTGTGCATGCCTCCAGCAATGTTAACTATGTTGAAGCACTTATTTTAACTGATGTTATACATATGTATTATACTCTTATGAGATGTATGTAGATATTTCATCTCCGGCCTTGTCAGGTTTTGAACAATCAATAAATAAAGAACACAGAATTGTTAAATATAAAACACAGAATTTGTGTGATTATACTAAATGATTTACAAATAAACACAACTGCATATTTACAACTGTTACACATGCTGATGTAACGCAAATGTTCCAACTTGGGACCAATAAAGTATATCTTATCTTAAGATGATCGATGGCTACTGCCATATTTGCAAAATGTGCCTCTGAACCTTGACAAGTGCATGTTTCAGGCTTATCAATTAATGTAATGTAATGTTATCAATGAACAAGAGGAGGGGTCACAAACATAAGACCAGCTGTTAAATAAAGCTCTTCTGACCTTAGCTGGCATGTGTGTATATATATTAATGCTGCCCATTATGGGCACGAGCAATTTTCACCCATTTATTAATTATATGTTTTAAATGTGAGTGTTTCCTGTCCCCTAAACCTCCAGGGATGTACACAGTTTAATACTGGCAACTTCTTATTATGGGAAATACGAAAACGTCTTTTAAAACTACAACTCCCAGTAGAGACGTGCCATAGAGAACATGTTGCGAAACAGAATAGCCAGCATGTGTAGTTCTGGGGACGGGGTGGGGGAGGGGGGACGCGGTGGACGCGGTGGACCCGTTCAAATCCAGTTTTGGACAGTCTGCCGTGGTTCCATCCCATTTCAAGTGCTGTTGGAGGCTCGGTAACCCTCGGAGCACACTCTCCAATCACAGAGCTTGAGGACTATCATGGGGTTTGTCAAACAGAGCACATGGTGTAGTCCAAACGATAGCTGGGGATTATGGGTAGTGTAGTGTCTTCTGCCATCCTTTACTCCGAAAAAAGATTTGTTTCTCCTAATCGAAGGGGGAAAAATACAAAAGCATTGCACACAATTTAAACCAATCAATGTTGTGTAATTAACAAGGATAATCTGGTGTTTTTTAGTCGACGAGTAGTGCAGATATCACTGTAAAATCAATCGACAGTAGGCCTAAGGGGAATACTCACTTCCGGGTGTACAATTCTCCGTTATCCAATGAGAATGGACGCTCTCATTGCCTTTAAGGGCAGTCGACACAAACGAATGCCGTGCTTCCATGAGCGTCCATAGAAGCATATGGACATCCCGGAAAGCTGAAAATGGACGCTAAGGGGCCCCCCCCTTGCGTTGAAAATGGATGGAGGATGTGTTGCAGGGTCACATGATAGCCCATCCATACCCTCAGAACCCACCCAAACTGAAGCATGCAGCCATGCAGTCGTGTGGATGCATTTGCAATTGCGGGTGCTAACATCCGTTTATCCATCTTCAGTGAGCCTTTGTTGCCACCGGCAGCTGCCAGCCAGCAGCTCTTAACACTACACCAGTCTACTTTGACATTGCCTTATTTAGTCAGAGGTTGAAGTGCATTAATAAGTTCTGCCAGGCAGTGATTTCCCTCACACCGCTTCTACTTGCTGAAGTCAAGTCTTGTTATAATGCCAATCCACAACAAGCATTTCAGTGTTCTGCTCTTCTGGCGGCGCTTGGTGCACATCAGCGCCGCAGACCAGATCGCACTGGAGCCGTGTGGGGCCGTGTGGAGAGGGGCAGGGACCCTCAACATCGCTCTTTCCAGACTTGCCAAGCCCGAGCTCAGCTGCCGAGTCCTGTCTGTAAGTGGGTCAACAAACCCAAGGTGCTGCTGACGAGTAAGATGAGGTCCACACTGATCGTTTCGCCCTGTGGGAAGGCAAGGCCATGCAAAGGCCATGAAATAAACAGACAAGGAAACCACAAAAGCTGGGAAAGAGAGAGACTACAGGGACATTAAGGCACTAGGAGGGGAGGGGGTGAAGGTGAGTGCAGCTGAGGACATGAGAGAGGGTCCTGCATGTTGAGCTGAGCCAGGAAAGAGTTGCAGTGCTTTACCTGTCAGTCCCCTGTGCACATATCCTGATAAAACACAAATCCACCGATCTGGAGCATGTAATGACAGAACAACAACCAGTGAACAACACACGACAGACAGCCACACAGCATGCGGAGATTTGTACACAGACAGGCAGAGGAAATACAACACAGTACTCAGAGCATGAGAACGTAGAAAGGTTCTGTAGAGGCTGGGGGCGGAAATATCACAAGTCATGGAGGGACAGCCAGAGAAACGCTGGGGAAAGTGCTGTGCTGAAAACAGAAGGGAAACAAGACAAGAAAACCAACGCCATGAAACAGCAGCAACACGGTGAACATGACGTGGCCTGCAGGCAGATGAGAGGCTGAGAATGTGGCCACACACACACACACACACACACACACACACACACACACACACACACACACACACACACACACACACACACACACACACACACACACACACACACACACACACACACACACACACACACACACACACACACACACACACACACACACACACACACACACACACACACACACACACACACACACACACACACACACACACACACACACACACACACACACACACACACACACACACACACACACACACACACACACACACACACACACACACACACACACACACACACACACAGCCAACTGAAAGCCCATTAACTAAATTAGATCACAGCAGCCCCATCTCTTGCTCCAGTCACTCTGCTGATGTGCCAGGCTAGTAAACAGGGTTCAGACGGGCTCGTCCCTCCAGCTGGGCCCAAAGCGGGCGAGCTGACCACTCTCTCATCACGCCACCCTGCACCCACGAGCCAAAACACAACAACCTGACTCTCCAAAGGGACACAAAAAGGTACCTTACCACCACTGCGTTTTTAAATGTATTATCTAGTCACTACCCTGCAGCTGAGAAGGAGACGAGGCAGGCCGACCGCACTATAAAAGGAGTCACTGATATGGCAGCTATAATTGCACTCAAACCTTTAAGCTCCGTAAGCATACCTTAAGCACCAAGGAAGACTGATTTTAAGAAGTGAGTAAGATTGGTTCAGAGTATTACCACTTTGAGTTTTTCTTTTAAATTAAGGAATTAAAAATGAAAGAAGCTCAGTGTGAGAGGGAGGACAAAGATCTTGATACATGTCCTGGTGAAACGGCTCGATTAGGCTCTTTTGGATGATTAAGACAAAAAAGCCCTCATGGCTGATGAAGTCTAAAAGACTGCCAGTCTTGCAACACAGAGCCTAAATGAATCAATAACAAGTGCTATGTTGAATCTCTGTAAAACTCATTACACTTAAACAGGCGCAAGTGCTGAGTGTGTTAGTCCGCCCAGACTCCAAGCATCGATTACCGTCCTCCATTGCCCTTTGGCGTCTCAGCGACGACTTGGAGAGTCAAGCCTCTGAAAACAGCAGGCCTTGGGAATGGAACATCTCTATCAGGTTATGGGCTAGACCTCTTATTGAGAAGTCAGTCACTCTAGATGTATCTGGAATACAAACTGGCATTTAAAAAAGGGGCAAACAAATACTGAACATCAAACAACTGATAAGTCATATTGAAAATGTGAGCGGTCCTATTATTATTAGTATTGGTAGAAGAACTGGAATATTCTCTATGTTTCAGTCCTTATATTTTTGGACAAGGAACTTTGTCTGTTTCCCTGTCACTTCCCTAACAATAGAGGCAGGCAGGCAGGCAGAGGAGCACAAAGCCTGGAGTCAGACACACACAATGCGGTCTGCCAGGAAGACATCAGGGGGGGACAACCCGTTGCTTCACTGCCTCTGAGCTCAGATGTCTATGGGCTACCTTTACTTCAGGTACAGCAGTCACCTTACAACATAATGGACTATTCATAGAGGGGAGAGGCAACAGGCGTCTTTTCTTTCACCACAAGCTCAGGCAGGAGTAGGACTTTGGCTACTTTACCTCTGTGTCAAATAGCACTGCTGACAACGCAAGACAAAAGGGTGCTGTAGGGTGGGATGAAATGGGCTCTGAATGTGGCGTTGACCTGATCTGAACATTCTAATTTTACAAGATGGCATTTACTGTATGACCGTTGGCCTGCAGTCCCAGGACCCAGACTGAAACGGGAACTAATGAAGTGCACAAAGGACAACGTGGCCCAGAAGGCGATATGGCAGAGTATTTGAATGTTGAAAAAAGCATACAAAGTGAAAGAAAGCTAGATGGTTGAACAAGCAAAAGCCCAGCAGTGAAATCAAGTGAAAGTACCGAGCTCTTTAGGGACAAAACAATCACAATCCTGGGGCTGGCTCAGGTGACAGCTCTGAAAGTGCTAGACATTGTACCTTGAGGGACTTCCACAGACCATGTGACGGTTTATTCACCTGATGGTAAGGTTAACATTAGACTGACAATTATAAAGTGTTGCTGTTTTACAATCTAATCAGACCACCATTACACTTTACAATATACAGGAATCCTCTGTGATAAGGCACACGGAATGTTTTTTTGGCAGAAGTATTAAATGTGTGTTGTGCTTTATGGTGCCTCTAGTCTACTGCCACACCTGTGGAAACATGAGTCCTACTGTCCTGCAGCTGAGAAGAAAACGAGACAGGTCTACTGTACTATACAATTCAAGGACTCACTGATACGGCAGCTTTAGTTGCAGTCAAATCTTTAATGCCCTGTAATCATACCTTAAGCACCAAGGAAGACTGACTTTAAGAAGTGTATACGATTGCTTCAGAGTATTACAACTATGAGGTTTTTTGTTGTTGTAATTAAGTAACTAAAAACGAAAGAAGTTAAGAGGGAGGACAAAGGTCTTGTCACATTTTCTGGTAAAACGGCTCAATGGATGATATAAAAAAACTTCCGGTCTTGCAGTATCAGGGCTAAAATTAATCAATAACAAGTCAAGTGCTATGTAGAATCTCTGTAAAACTCATTACACTTCAAACACTTGCATGAAGCACAGCCACAGGTGTTACGCTATTGTAAATCTAAGGTTAGCTCACAGCTCTGTCTATCAGAGTGAAAGAGATGGATGATAATCTTAGCAACAATCTCTTGCATCTCGTTTCGGTCATCATTCAGAGTGGCTTTTTAACTCTATCTAATGCAATTAATTAATTGATTTAGCAACCAAAAACATGACATTTATCATGAATTACATTTTGTCGTTGACGTTGTCTTTTCTAACAACACCTTTAATAGAGGAGTTTTATATATATAAATATATATATATAATACCGAGGAGTATCCAGCTGTCACAGACTGACTAGCAAATTAGCTTACTATGCTAGCTAACGTCCATACCAACTGTAGCCCCTTCCTGACACTTTAATGACTTAGAAGTTGTGTTGCCATTACTGCTGTGTGAGTATCCATATGTATTGGTGCCTTTCATCAATATAGAGTCATTCAAAGTAAAACCGTCAACGTATTTATCACTGTCAGCTTGAAGGGAACAGACAGCTGACTCTGTGCGTTTGACAGCTAGCTGTTAGCCTGATGCTAGCCAGCTGAGGCAGCCAGCTGTAAGGATGCACAGACACATGAAGCGACCAAGTCCGCGTTTACTTTGAGAAATACTGCACCCTGCATCTTTATTTACCTGTAATATGAAAGCAGGCCATTGCTGAGGACAAACCATCTCCGCTGGTACCCTTTCAAATAGTTGGTCCATTTAAAAAGCCAGCCTTTGTAAGTATCCGACCCTGGAGCTGGGGCCGCGGCAGAGGCGGAGCTGCCCTTCCCCGGATCGCTCATCCTTCGACCGGGATGAACCGGGGACAGCGAGGACAGGGACACTTCCCACCGGGACGACCGTGGCTAGGACGTCGGCACTGACGGATGAGCTGGAAAGAGGAGGGTCCGGTCTAGGGCGAGAGACACCACCGTGAACCCCTTTCACATGACGCCGGAATGGACTCCAAAGGAAGGATGAGAAGTGATGCCAAGACACTTTGCTGATGCAGACTGCAGAGTATCCAGAGCATAGAGCTGGACAGAGTAGAAAGGGAGTTCCTTACATGGCCATTCAATAATTAGATAATACTTTGACCAAATCAACAATGTTTTTTCCATGATGACAGTGCCAAACAGATTAAGGCTGTCCTGTTAGGAGGGAGCGGCTTCTGTTACTATTAACAAAGTTTAAATGGAAATTGCCGCTCTATCGATTCAAGTCTACGATACTGACTTGCACCACGTGATGTTGTTATCTTAACATTCCTAAACATTTGACATGCGGTTTGGCTGCTGATTTCACTTGTCAGGTGAGTAGACGTAGAATAGACATAATTGAAGATTATTGATAACACACATAAGTGTAGTGATAAGCTTTTGGCATCAATTCACACAGGTCTATGTAAAAAGTTCATCTTATCATTAAATGTACGGAAACCTAAAATCGATAGTCGGAATTTGGAGTCACGTTATTTTTTAAAGCTTCCGTGTCATGTGAGCCATTGACAACATATGTATACTGCTCTGGATAAATACGACACACCTCTTTTTATTGGATTTAAGGGATTTATTTTATTTTACATGAATATAGTTCGTGTAAAATAAAGAAGCTTCCAAATCCCAAACTTTTCCAATACAATAAAAAACATTTCAATGATAATTAGACAGTCAATTTGACTGTCTAATTATCATTGAAATGTTTTTTAAATATAACTTGGAAAAAGCACTATAACCCACTATGTCTTATTTTTCCATTTTAGAAATAACATTGTGTGAATTTAGAGTCACTGGATGACAAAAAAAAACAATTTAACTATTTATAATTTCCCCTAATATTGGAAAGTTAGCACATTAATTGTTAGTGAGTCTATTGTTTGCTCGGAGGTATTGAAAATAACATTGGTTTCGTGTCATTCTAATTGTAAAATAACTTAAGTAATCAAATACATTCTGTGTTGTAAAAAGTACAATATTTTCCTATAAATGTGGTGAGTATGAATATAAAGTAGCAGGAAATGGAAGCACTCGGGTAAAATACTGTACAATGAGTAAATGTACTGAGTTTCTTTAAACCTTACATGATCATTGGCATACGTTTCTCGATTACCAACCAGGTCTGATTATCAAACAGACAAAGCAGAAAAGTGACAGATCCTCTGGGGCACCAAATGCCACTGGACCACTTACTGTTTATATACTTTTAGTAGTAAGCATTAACACTAGAAGAGTGTAAATGTATATTATCACCATTTTCTTCATTTGTTTGCGACAGGGTAAATTCAAATGATGCATGCCTGCAGAAATAGGAGGTCAGGAATTGATAATGGTACACACCAAATGATTTCCCCAGTATTCAATGAGGTTAATGTAGCCAGGTTACCCACAGAAGAAAGGCGGAGTAGATTTAAAGAACTATCAGTGCCGAGATCATTTCACAACTAACCTAACCACCTTAAATGAAAGTATATCAGCAATGGGGAGTTCACCAGATGATCATCAAGTGTTGTTGAGTACATTTAAGAATACATTTTAAACTCAAAGTAAATAGTGGGTTCAGTGTGTGATGCCTGATCCGTTGTTCTTTGATTTGGCTCCCGATAACAACGCGTTACCACACGGTGGCAATGTTGTCAAATGATCTTAATGTGGTGTAAGTTTAGAACAAGATTGAAAAGTAACCAGAGTGAGGTTGCTGTTCTCAAAAGCATTTAATGTTTCATTATGTAAAAACAAATACTCACAGTACTTATTACACAATAAAAATAAATATAATTAACGTTTCTGATAAAAAAACGGTAGCCCTTTTTATTAGGAAACGCGCACACAGACAAACTGATGAGAACTCATGCTACACACAGTTGCTGCTACATATTTCTTTTTTTACTAGAAAAAAATAAACAAAACACTAACACAGCCACCTGCCCTGATGAAGGGTGCACTACATGTTTGAGAGAATCATGAGCTGGTGCTCTCGCATGCCATTAAAAACAACGACATTCACTCCGCTCAGCTGCTCATTACAGTGTCAGAAAACCATGTATTACAAAAATTAATCACAATATTACATTTTCACATCAGTGCAACCGAACCCCGACCCGTTGGCTCTACCAACAAAAGCATGCAAGTCAATTACTCCATGAATCACTTATATACAATAGGTATGCTTACTTTCAGTGCAGCCATGCCACTGCCTAACTAGGTCTAATCAGATGAAGAAGCAACTGTTCATCTCACAACATTACCAATTGGATACTATTGAAATACTGATATGAAAGCTTGTTCAAGGTTCCCTGCGTGTCTGTGTTACACTCATGGGGTGTTTTATGAAAGTCACTAAACTCTGCTTCCTTATATCTGCAGGATATCGGAGTGAGAGGATTACGTCTACTATACGTGAGGCATTTTTAGTATAATGTGGGAATACATATAGTCAGTCAGGACATGTGAGATTTTATTGCTCCTCCCTAATCCAGATTCCACATCAGTCGTTAGTCTTGCCGTGCCTGTCCTTTGCTTGCCTGAATGTCAGCTATCAAACGTGCCTCTCTGTCTCCCCTTCACATGCATACTCACACACACACACACACACACACACACACACACACACACACACACACACACACACACACACACACACACACACACACACACACACACACACACACACACACACACACACACACACACACATTTATGCATCTACAATGTGTGTACAGGTTCTTGTTTCAGGCTCTGCAGCCTCCTGCAGTTCCCTGGATTGAATGTATTCTTCAGAAACAGACACTGAGCAAGGGGAGGGAGCATATTAAAGCCCACATCGTGATAGGGACTGCAGCATTTTCTGCAGCAAGACAACCTTAAAACCCCTTTCGTCGGAACAAAAAGCTTTCTCTGTCGGCCAAGTCTAATACAGGGAAGTCATAGGGAAAAAAGAATGCAGGCAACTTCTCAGAATCTAAAATTAAAAACCATATCTACACATATCGAAATTCTCCCCCTGGAAGTGAAGCTTATTTATTTGAGCTCTGTTTTATTATATCTCGTTGAACATAAACCCTCAATCAAATCAAAATCTGTTAGATATGACCTTTCTGAATGAAGGAAGACTCTATATTGCTGCCACTTGTTTAAAGTCTCACAATGTTAGCCTCACCCTGTCAGGCCCTACACGACACAACCCTCTAAAGACCTGTCGCTGTGTCATTTGGGGAGCCTCAAATTAGTTACCGTCGAGTTGATGGAAGAAAAAAGAACTGTGCTTTGCTGTTCATATTGGTTTTCACTTGCTTTCTATCCTACTTCCTTCCTTGCATTTACACATTTGGCAGAATCTGACTAGGAAGTGGTTGGATGACTGTGTGAAATGTGGGTGTCTTTTACAGTGCAAGATAAACCTCATTGTGAAAAATCAGCTCAGTAAAGCAGGAGGCCACAGGGTATTTGTCCAGCCATTTATATAAAAAGTCCAGTTGTCTTTCTCCACTGCCCCTCCACTCCTGAGGTGAGAGGGCTGGAGGGAGCTCTCGGGGTCACATGATGCTGCAGCGGTTCCTCTGCAGCGCCCCCTGCAGGCGGATGGCGGTGTGGTTCCCGCGCATGCCGCGTGACACAGCGATGCCCAGCAGCTCTTTGAAGAGCAGGACGACGTGCCAGTTAAACTTGGCTGAGCACTCCACATAGCCACACTTCCAGGTCTTTTTCACCAGGACTGACACCGCCCTGCGAGGCATGAAGCGCTGCCGCTGCAGATCTCTCTTGGTGCCCACCACCAGGATTGGCACCTCACTGCTGCTGCCTTCCCTGCGGGGGCAAGTGAGACCAGAAAAGAAAAAGGTTAATTTAAAAAAGCACCAATATTCGTGTGTTTTTGTCGGTGGCTTGGAGTGCGCAAAATGCCTGTGTTTTTCCCTTCCTTCGGAGGTGTGCGGGGGAGGACTGGAGGATTAGTGCTCCAAGGCTCAGGGGGCCTCCCACCACTCTCTGCTGCAACTGGTGCACAGCATCATGCAGGGTTAACATGTATAGAAAGCCAGAGGTGGGAATAAATAAGGGACTTGGGATTTACAGTATAATGCTTGTTAGTGTTAAAAAGATTAAACATCTAGGAGAAGTCCATCCATTTCTAATAACACGGATTAGTGGGAGTTTGGAAATCCAATCTGAAGCTCTACTTTAAATGAGAGAACGTTGACTACAGCAAAGTACAAAAAGGATTTTAGAGCAAATACCGTGAAGGAAAGAAGGCTCATTATGTTAATCGGATTTATTACAATGAGATACATTTTTACCTCTGCTTTCTGTTTGGTTGGGGCCAAAGGCAGGAGAGCAGGGAGCTTTAAAGAGGTTTTTCCTTGAAAGATAACAACTATTCTACCTCAAGTTGAATGCACTATTAAAGGCACATTGTTAAACTCAAGGCAGCAGTGAGGAGTGTAAGAGCAAGACATCTGTTAACCCGTTCAGCTCAATGTCAAATATGGTATATATTGTTAAAGCTGCTGCTTTCAGTTATGCGGAATAATGTTTTCTTTTTGATACATCGTGCATCTGACAAGTACTTGCATGCATGTGCATATTTGCACGTCTGGCTTCACAGATGGACAGATAGCTTGGCGGAAAGAAAAAGCAGAGATAAATGTACAGTATCGTTTTCAAGCCATCTGAGGCGAAGTTCTCAAAGATGTAGGGTTGAGAAAACACATTGCAGTTATTATCGCAATTTCCCTTTTTTCAAAGGTTGTGCTCTCGAAACAGACTCAAACATATCTCCTCGCATGCTTGAGCGTGTGTATTAAAGCCGGTTGTGATGTATGTGTGAGTCTGTGCGTCATCTTCCCTGAGGTGGGCTTCATACTAAAATGCCAAAGAAAATAGAAAAACAAGTTCATTCTGGTTTCAACTGATTATGTCAACAGAATTGTGCTGAACATTTTAAGATTATATTTTCTATAGTTGACATTTATAGTACACCCCTCCTCCCCACTCGTGCTGCAACAGCCTCCATTATTCAATATTTCAGTATCTGTCCCATCTCTGCTTTGTCCTTCCCGTCTGCAGTCTGGTCTCAGAGCTTATAGATTATACAGTTCTCCTGTTTTCCATTCACCCTTCCTTCCTTCCCTCTAGTTGCTGGTGATAATGGTTTTCTGTCACAGGCTACGGACATTCATGGCAACACATTTGCAGCCGCAGGTAGGTGGGGATGATCTGTGCACTGGCAGTTTGGCCGTGTACATACATAGCAGCACAAATGAGGCCACTCATTGTACTCTTTCAATATGTAAATATATGCAGGAATGCCAACAGCGAGGATGTTAGCGCAGGTGATGCCTCATTGGTATTTTCCCCCCACAAGTATAAGGTTCTTTCTGCCTCTTGCGTGTGTTCAAAGCCTGCCAGGAGACATGTATTACATCTCCCTCTTGTTCTTATACTTCCTGTTTTCTTGTAGCTGTGCTCTGTCTAACAAAAGGAAAAATATACCCACAAATGTATCTTCAAAATCACTACTGAAATGTCCGCCTGCTCTCGTGCAGAAATGAAAGCATTAAATGTAATTACTAAGCTGTCAGGATGCAGTGGGGACTGCTAAATCAAAATATAGCACCATGCGCAGACTTTCACTGTCACGCTGTCACAGACGTGTAATTGTACTGCTTTGTGGAAGGTCTGTGAAATGGCAAGCTGTCACCAGATGGATGAAATGGTGATGTGATAAGAAATCAACGCTGAGGGTAAACAAGCTGTATGTCACTCTGCTGAATGTTCAGAAACAATCATCCAGCTGAGAGCGGGTTGTCGTCATACCTGTACTCCACTATCTGCTGTCTGATCATCTTGACGTATTCAAAGCTCTCCACGCAGCAGATGTCGTACACCAGGATGTAGGCGTTGGCATTGCGAACACCTCTGCAGCGCAAATCCAGCCACTCCTACAGGACACACACAGAGGGGACAACATCATTGCACAAACAATCATATAGTATGAGATAGATCATTTTTAACCATGTTTGAGTTTAGTCCGCCATCCCTTTGGTCTGAAATCTCTCAACAACTATTGTATGTGAGACCGGAGCTGGGCCGCCCACCGTTGCTCCGTGGCGCCCAGTTGGGCAAATGGTGTATCTGAGGGACCATGGGGTTGGGGTTAGAGGGCGACATCAAATCCAGGATCTCTGGAGCTCTGTGGTCTACCAGGTTGTGAAGGCTCCATCTGGTGAAGGAACCCCTTTGCAGGCCAGGCCTGTTCAGGAAGCGCCTCACTCTGCAGGTTGCTTCCTCCCAGGTCTTTCAGCGTCGAACCGTTCGCCCTACGGCTGGCCACCACTCAAATGTCCATCTTCCTCGGTCTACTGGTCCTCAGGAAAATGCAGCGAGTCCACTTCGAGCCCCTGTGTCCAGTGGCGGCGCCAAAGATTTTCTCTAAGGGGTGCTGTGGGGTAGCTTGACGTTTCATAGAGGGTGCTCAAACATTAAGGGTTTCCCATTAATGCACCAGCGCTACAGTTGAATTTTCTACTGCAACACTCCCCACACACACACACAGTGCACCCGCGACTGTTACAATGAAGGCTCGGTAATCAGCTCACGGCATATAGGTGTAAGCAGGGGTAAAGTGCTATTTTTACAAGTGGGGGGTGGACCTCACCTCCTCTAGGAGGGACCTCACCTCCTCTAGTGGGGTCCTCATGCTTCCCCGGGACGATTTTTTTAAAATATTGAAGTTAAAAGCATCAATCTGGTGCACTTTGAGAGCAACATTAAGAGATCTATGGATACATCTCTCAACACCACCCATATGAAACAGAACTGTAAACAGATTTTCCATTTCTTTATAGATATTTTGCAAATCACTCACTAAAGTTAACTATCTAAATACTGAGAGTCCTTTACTTCACCTGAGCTGAGGTTATCTGACTCTCAATCTGACAGGAGATAGTTCTCCCTCCACCTTGTTGTTGAAAAAGCTCCTTATATCCGTTAGCTTGGCTAGCTAGCACCAGATGCTAACCACAACGATCTCCAGTAGATACCATAGACTGTATATATAAAAGGTAGATACCCACCGGTGCGCTCGCTCGCGCACGCACACAAAATGGCTCGTGCCACACACACAGAGCAGAGCTTGAATGAAACACAGAGGCCCAGAAATAAGCTACTTGTATTCACTAGGCTATGCTATTATGTGCAGAATCCCTCTCGCTTTCAGGTGGTTTTAATTGAGTGTCCACACGTGGACGTTTAAGGACTAAAAAACGATCCATTTTTCACTTTGCTGTTAGCAAATAATTTGGCGCTCTAGCTAACAGGAAATCACTCAAGTGTCAAAGTAATTTAGCCTATGGTATAGGTCAAAAATCGAATGGGTGCTGGCCATTGGCCTAATCATATCACCTGTGTTGGCTTTATGTTTTTGGTCAAAAATGTGTTTGTTTCACATTTGCATTGATGTAATCAATAATTTTTCTAATTTAATAAAAATAATAATAATTTTCTAAAAAAAAAAAAAAACATATTTCTTGGGGGTGCTTCGGGGGTGCTTTGGCAATCCTGGCTCCCCCCTGGCGCCGCCCCTGCCTGTGTCTAATTCCCAGTCTGCCGTTTTCAGGCCTTGGTGCTAGCATTAGCCTTCTTATATTCACCGTCGGGTCGACGATGCAAAAGTGGGGGGTAGATGTGACCGGATGTCTTCTCCCTCTGTGACGCTGCTTGGCACCATGCCAGCGCACCTGCTATTTAAGTGGAGGTGACAAATCTGCTCCCTCCCCGTTGTGTTAATTGCCGCCTTGGTAAGCCCCGCCAATGTCCTTCTCCCTCCTCCCTGGAGAACTTTTAGAAAATGATATTGTTTATAATTAGAAATGTAATTATGTATAAATAAAATAACCGTAATATCCTTTACACTGTCTCTGCCTGTGGTGTTCAAAAGAACCTGATTGCCTTTTATTAAATTGGATAAACTTTAGTTTTAGTAATTTCCTGGCGTTGGCGTTGTCAGCAAACCAAGCATTTTATACGAGCACCACACCGCCACATATGGATGATATTGTGTACAGATATCCACGGGGCCCTTTGACTGAGATCGGTAAATCCCTGGCTTTTTCTTTCCATGTCACAATGAGTTAGACATTTATAGTTTCGAGTGAAATATCATTCAAGTATTGTATAGATCGCACTGGATTTTAATTTACCGTCACCATCAATCAAAAACCCACTTTTGTCCAAAATTAACCCATTAAGCTCAACTTTACTCTCTCATTAGCAAATGTTAGCATGCAACACACTAAACTATGATGGTGAACAAAGTAAATATTGCATGTTAAACACATTTATTAGTATATTGTTTGATACGCCAAGATTATGTTATCATGCTAATGTTGCCCTATCTCAAAGCAATGCGGTCGCTATAGCCTCATAGATCTAACACAACCTGATCTCACCAGAATGCGTGACTCCACCACGACTCCTTAACACCACAATGCGTGGTGGAGTCACGAACTTTGTTACATTTGCGTGTCGGCACCACGCAAACAACCCCAATGTAAAGTGAATGAGGCTCCTTTGTCGTGGTGCACACACGCATTTCTACAACGTGCATTGTGTGTAATGCAACTGTTAATTTTATTAAATTAGTTTGTTTTTAAGGAAGGCCAGAGCTTCAGCTGTGTCAACTAGATTGTTCCCTTTAGTTAACGTTATTTAAAAGATAATGATCATGTCTTGTATTACGAGCGTCCATTCCCATTGGATAACGGAGAATTTTACACCCGGAAGTAAGTAGCCTATTCTCCTTACTGTCGATTGATTTTACAGTGATATCTGCACTACTCATCGACTAAAAAACACCAAATTGTCCTTGTTAATTACACAACATTGATTGGTTTGAATTGTGTGCAATGCTTTTGTATTTTCCCCCTTCGATTCGGAGAAACAAATATTTTTTCGGAGTTTTTGGACGGCAGAAGACACTACACTACCCAGAATCCTCAGCTATCGTTTGGGACTACACCATGAACCCCGTGATCAGTCCTCAAGTTCTTTGATTGGTTGACCTCCAACTGCATTCCATATGAAAAAAAAACGTTTCGTAAAAGAGAAAATCATACTTTATTCAGAAGTGCTTGCTTTACTCTTTGATAGTCATCACATGAATGCATTGTAATAAATGGTTTGGCTGCATTAAATATTACACATCTGTCTTAGTTCTTTATTTATCTACAGAGATCGGGCATCAGAATAGACCGGAAACTATTCTTTTACCGTTCTGTTTTAATTTCACAATAAAGTTAGTAGTAATATTTTGTTTTGATATTATTGTTTTTTATTAACTACTAGACGACTGGGTCATGTTAAGACCATCTTTTTTTGGTTGCTATGGGTTTTTTCCATCGCTTTTGTGTTACAAATATCAAAACAATAACAAAATAATATTCGTCGTAAACTAAACCGGAAACAGCAGTATATTTTATTTTGTTAACACTGTAAACTTGACAGCCTTTTAACCCAAACCACCTACTGGTTAAAGCACGTTATTGCACGTTTAGAGTAATTGCAATGCAGGAAGATTGTGTTGCTTTTTAATGACTGTTTAAAATGCCTTTTTCTTAATGTCTTTCATTTTTGTAACGCACTTTTGAATGTGTTATATTTTATGAAAACATTCAAATATTAAGAGTACATACAAAATAGTGGGAAAGTAGAAGGTCAATTATATAAATATAGAATAGAAAATATCAAGAAGATACTCAAATGATATCTAGAGTAAAACAGTTTAGTGCCTGATAGGAGGATGTGCTAACTAATAAGGCTTTATTTAAAGAAATGTGCAGAATACGACAGTGTAATGGTGGAAGTATACACACATTGATAGATGTCTTGTAATGCACTGTTGATGAACCTGTGACCCAAGTTGTTCATTCATTGCATAACTACACTGTTGTGTATATGATATGTCAATAAACCTTAGAAAATCTTGAAATCTTGAAAGGGATGTGCAAAATAGCAATTATATACAGTCTTTAATGAACTATTAGAGAATAACGAGTAATGAATATGCTTTAAACGGATCTGCAGATAAATATTTAGTCTTCTCAAGCAACCAACTATCAAATATCTCGCCTGATTGTTGGCACTTGACAATCACCTTCACTGAATTTCATTCAGGTGTAACTAAAGTCTGATTTAAGGGTTGTTTATATTTCACATCATTAATCCAAATCTGTAAAGTAACTCAAATAAATGTAGTGGATTAAAAATACCAGGTTAACCTTAAAGAAAGCCCTCAGGATTATAAAAGACCCCCATCACCCCAGCCACAAACGGTTCTGTCTGCTGCAGTCTGGCAGGCGGTACCACAGCATTCGGACTAAAACCACCAGACACAGAGACAGCTTCACCCCACAGGCCAGAAGACTATTAAACACCTGAACTTAGAAATAACATTCATCTGGCTGCTACTTAGAAATTATTTATCTAATATATCATATTCCAATCACTTGTATATAGACTCTTATTGCACTATTTCACTATTTCTTCTGTGCATCTGTTTTATTGCGTAGCACTGTTGGAGGAGCCTGTGACCTAAGGGGGGGAGGGGGGTAGGACACGTTCGATTCCTGTTTTGAATAGTGTGCCGTAGATGGGTTTCATTCCATTTCAAAGTCCTTTTTGACGCTCTGTGTAAACGTCGCGCATCCAATCACAGAGGTTGAGGACTGATCACGGGGTTTGTCAAGCTAAGCACATGGTGTAGTCCCAAACGATAGCTGAGGATTCTGGGTAGTGTAGTGTCTTCTGCCGTCTAAAAACTCCGAAAATATATTTGTTTCTCCGAATCGAAGGGGGAAAATACAAAAGCATTGTACACAATTCAAACCAATCAATGTTGTGTAATTAACAAGGACAATTTGGTGTTTTTTAGTCGATGAGTAGTGCAGATATCACTGTAAAATCAATCGACAGTAAGGAGAATAGGCTACTTACTTCCGGGTGTAAAATTCTCCGTTATCCAATGGGAATGGACGCTCGTAATACAATACAGGGGACATGATCATTATCTTTTAAATGACGTTAACTGAAGGGAACAATCTAGTTGACACAGCTGAAGCTCTGGCCTTCCTTAAAAACTAACTAATTTAATAAAAATAACAGTTGCATTACACACAATGCACGTTGTAGAAATGCGTGTGTGCACCACGACAAAGGAGCCTCATTCACTTTACATTGGGGTTGTTTGCGTGGTGCCGACACGCAAATGTAACAAAGTTCGTGACTCTACCACGCATTGTGGTGTTAAGGAGTCGTGGTGGAGTCACGCATTCTGGTGAGATCAGGTTGATCTAACAGCATGTACAGACTAATACAAAACAATACCAGAGAGTGAAGCCGACTAGCACATAGGATGTGTTTCTGTAATTATTCTGCACTTTGGCCTGTAAGTCATTGTTTGTCTGCATCTGCTGGTTAACCTTTGTCAGAAAAGAGCAGAGGGTAATTCAGTTGTAGATGCATGGCTCTGTGGAGTCCCACAGCCTAAAGTCATAAAACAATGTGACAGTAAGCACTGCGCCATGTCCCAGTTACACAAGGACAATGGCTTTACAGCTTGTAAAAGAGAAGCTAACATGGAGCCTTCTGTCAGGAAAATAAAAACGAACCCATACTACTGTTTAACTCGTGTCGTTGGTTGCTGAGCTTTGTGATGCAGTGCACACGGCACGGCAGCATTGGTCGGATGGTGATGAGTAAACAAAGCACATGGGACAAGTGGACAATGGAACCTGACGGGAGGAAAGTTGCGTCAATGAAAACACAGGGACCCATTCTCCTGTTCGTGTTTCTCAGGACTGTCTGCACCCCACCATTACTGTCACCTCCTCTAACAGCATGTAATACATTCATAAGCATTTAAAAGAGGGGAGGGAAATAACGGGAACGTCTGGGGGTGG
Source organism: Pseudochaenichthys georgianus (assembly GCF_902827115.2). NCBI lineage: Eukaryota > Metazoa > Chordata > Actinopteri > Perciformes > Channichthyidae > Pseudochaenichthys > Pseudochaenichthys georgianus. The sequence continues at coordinate 38,228,841 of NC_047511.1, read as the reverse complement.
GAAGAAAGGATCTGCCGTGAGAAAACAAACACAGCTCTGAGAAAACGTCGATCAGAAGAAAAAGCAGCAGTCGATAAAGGGGTGAGCAGACGGGCTCAACATCACCTATGGTGTGCATGCACATGCGTGTGGTGCAGTGGGTTGTGCGTTGGTGTTCGGATCAGGGGGGCACAGGTTCAAACCCCACTGCAGTCAACATGTCGTTGTGTCCCTGGGCAAGGCACTTCACCGCAAATTGCTCCTGTGGGGATTGCCCACAGTAGTAATCATGTTATGTTCCCTTCAACTTAATGTATACATGCAAACAGGATACTAGTCTGCCTCTGTATTTATAAAGAGAGACATGATAGTGACATCATTCCTCTGAAAGGAGAAGTTTGACCATATTGGGAAATACACATATTCACTTTGTTTAACAGGGTTTGATGAGAGATATTCAGTAATGATGTATCTGGAACCAGCAGCCAGTTAGCCTTCACCTTATTTGAGTTTAGTTAAAACACGGGGAAAAGCTAGTCTGGCTCTCTCCATATAAAAACAACATTTGCCCAACAGCAGAACATTTGTAAACAAGTAACCTTGTTTGCTTAATGTACACTCAATATGAAAGTGGAGCCATCAGCTGGTTAGCTTAGCTTAGCATAAAGACTGAAGTGAATGGGTAACCTTCCTTTAACTTTTAAGCAGGTATATTACCAGCAATTATTAATTCTAAGTCGGTTGGTTAAAAGACTATTCACGTTTTATTTGTATCTATGACATTTTTAGCACAGAACTTTTGTTTTCCGAAAAAGATATTCCCATAAAAACATGTACAGTATGACCAATGCAAAACTGTATTTATTTAGTTAATATGCTTCTATCTTGTTTGCTTAAAGCTCTGTTACTTGACTTCATGTTTCTTTTTGACAGATGCACCTGCGCCTCAGAGATGTCTGTTTGTTGCTTTGAGCAGCTTTAAAAAATCAACGTGCTGATTCTAATTAGCACCAAGCTGCTAAAATAAACCTCATTTGTGGCGGTGTTGAAAGAGCACGGTAGTCATTTTTCCATACGGTGCTTTCATTATTTGTTTATCTCCTGCAACAGCTTGAGCCATTTGAAATAGGAATGAGACATCTAATTGAATTGCTCTTAAATTGCTTTTCAAATCTACAGGCTGTCAAGGCAGTCTTACACACACGATGAAGTGATCATGTCTGACAAGGGAAGCTCAGAGAACAGACGATGATCAGCTTTAACATCTAATGTTGATGAAGCCATCACATCTGTGTCAGCGAGGAATTATTTAAGTCTATTTGAAATGCACGGGGGCGTTTTCTGTGTGTGTGAGGAAGAAACACATCAGTAAGAAGAAAATGAGGCCGAGCACGCAAACATTTGGCACAGGGATCATTGCAATCAAAAGGAAAAGAGAAGACAGAGGAAGTACATGGGACACGTTGATGTGAAAACTGGTATACATGTGATTATTATCTGCGTCCCTCTCCAGGTTGAATCAGTTGTCAGAAGGACTGTATTTTATATTATTTCTGGGTGTCCAATACAATTGCAAGTCATTTCACTCCTTTAAAGAAACAAACAAACCTGACATGAAAAGCATATCATCACAGCTCACCCTCTTCTGATCATTTAAGCAATAGAATGTGAGACGGGCGCATTTGCTTCAGTTGCAGCCTCACATCCCTGTGAAGCTAAAAATAGCTGCATGTGTTCTCATCTCATATCTCTTTGTCATCCAAGTCCTGTTTTTTAAATATGGAGGAGGGGCTAAAAACAGAAACACTGCTTCACCAAAGCCAGACAAGAGACCAAATAAAGAGAGCTGCCTGGAGGCGAGGAGAGTGCAGCAGAACACATCTGATGAACTGAACTCAAATGAATTTAAAATGCCTGTGTGGGCATGTTTGTTTGGATTTGAGAGTGCCTGTGGGAGCGTGAATGTGAGTGTGGTGGCACTGTCTGTTTCCTCCAGGCGGGCTCCTTCACGCGCCGCACACAGAAAGAGCATCTCACCCTTCGTTCCTCAAGAGCGTTAAACATAACATGTTTCCCTGACAACCGTAAGCTGTGGTCAGTTTTCAGAAGGCAAAGCTGCAACGTCTCCTGACATTAGGCGAGGCAGCTTGGCGGTAATGAGAAGTTGTGATGGACCGATACTCAGGAGCACAGGAGGAAGGTCGGTGTAACCTTTTGGGGGGAAGGGTGCTGAGAAATTAAAGCCGTGTCACACACAGGCCACCCGAGCTGATTTGCAATTCAAATGTTAACATCTCCCGGGGACGAAACTCCCATTACTCAATGGTGACCTATGCAAATCCGCCGTTAAAATGTTCAGATCTTATTGGTGTTTGATTAATGCACTTTGTTTGAGATGATGGGGCGGATGAGCTGTTTCTGATTGCTTCCAAGCACACAGTCACACAAAATACATTTTACTTGTTTATAATCAGCGACTGCGTTTGACTTATCTTATTTTAAATCCAGAACTAAAACAGATTTACACAAGTTGATAAAAGCAGAGATCAACCTTTTAGCAAATACAATTATGGGCCTTAATTATTCCTTTAGTCAAGCTTGCATATTGAGCTGTCAATTGTTAAGAACTAATTGAAATGTTTCTATTCCAATCTAATTTGATTTAATTTTCATTTTCAAAGACCACAAAAGCTTTAAACTCCTTTTAGAAAAAAACTGAACCAACAGGCTTCACAGACACAGACCAGGTGGGTAATTTTGGAGAAACCAGCTCGAGTGCGGTAGAATTTGAAAATACACAGCCGGAACAAATCTGCCACTTCCTCACAGAGCCCCTCCTCCAACACACACGAACGCGCACATGACCAATGAGGGCACAAGATAAGTTTGTGCCCCGATGGAAGGCTGACAGGCAGGTAGGCCATTCAGTTACTTTAGCCGGCTCAGATGATTGGTCGTGCTTTTTACAGTACGGCTTCCACAGATGACATCTTTTTATGGATTTTTTGTCAAAGCACTTAAGATATGTATTGCTATCGGGATGTTGAGAGCATTCCATGGAATATAACAAAAAGTGTATGTAGAGACATTTTCCAGAAAGAGCAGGAGCGGGAGCGGGAGCATTGTGTGTGTGGGAGGAAGTCATGGAGATACATTATGGCTAGAACAAAATAAGAGAACAAGAAGAATCTTTGCTGAATCCGCAGTCAAGCTTAAATCCATCTGTCGTTGCATCCTATTGACACAGTGTGACAGATGCTCTTTAAACGCCATGCTATCAGCAACAGGCAGACGTACTGCAAAGCAAACAGATCATTACAGCAGGAGAGCCTGACAGCGAGCTAATAGAAATGTTGCCCGTCTCAAGCATCGGAAAGGATCAAAATGGCTGTCAGCGTGGTTAAAGCGGGGTCAGAAGTAGCCAGCCAGAACATCACTACTCTTCTATCAAATATAATCTGAACGGATGAGAAACTGCCATGCTGCATAAGCCTGGAGGCGTACTGACTCACTCCATTCTGCAGCTTATTCGTTATTGTTCCAGAGGACATTATAAAACTTAATTTGGTAACCCTTACTACGACAGTGTCCATTAAACTCTGTGCAACCTTCCTAATTGACTGCAGCAAATTCCTACCGGCGCCCATGTTGCTCTTTTATTCCCAGCAGTGTTCCAGGGACTGTGCTTTCCTTCAATCTGCTGCGAGGACATTACATGTTACTTGATCGACGCTTTTATCCAAAGCGACTGACATACTCAATACTGTGGACAATCCCCATGAGCAGTTTGGGGTGAAGTGTCTCTTGCCCAGGGACACAACGACATATACAGTGGGGTTTGAACCTGTGACCCCCTGTTCTGAACACTGCGCCACACGCCTCCCTAATACATTTTCATTTGGCTTTCTTTCTGCCGTCCGTTGCCCGTGACACAGGTTACGTTGCTCTGTCCACCGGGTAAATACAGAGCTGGGCTGGGAGTAAAAGTGACATGTCTCATCGCTGCTCCGGCTGTGAATAGGGGACGTCAGAACACCAAGCGAGCGAGCGGCTTCAGAGCAAGCAGGACATGACAGGAGCAGAAAGGGACCAGTACAGCGGGTCGTTGCTCAGAAAATGAAACCCGTCTGAGACTTGTTGTGGGGTCTGCTCGCAGCAGCACACTTTGAGATGAGCATGAAATGTTCCCACAACATGATGTCGAATGATGACTCAAACTGTGGGACTCGCACTCCCACATGTTAACTCATAAGACTCATCTTGCTCAGTCCTGCTATATGCTCCCCACCAGCTGGGTCCCTGGTGGTGTTTCAGCACCACTTAAGTAAGAAACAAATCAATCAGAATGTCTTAACAGAGGGTCTCCGTGGGCAGGACACAATGAAGCCCCCTGCAGACCTTTCAAACCTCACCAACACAACATCAAATCTGCTAGAATGGCTACATGTAACTCAGCCAGATGTTTGCAGCAGGCTTTTCAGAGCGTGCAGCACATCAACACTCGAGGAGGATCTCATTTAAGCGGTTGGTTTCTTTGGCCCGATCTCATTTTCTCAGTGGCACTCGGTCTGTGTAGATAACAGCAGCTGTTCTTTGTGACTCAGACGGGAGAGCGGCAGCAGCAGTCAGGTGTGATGACCTTGGAGAGGTCTATATCTCGACAGCCTCAGCCTGAACAGAGGCTGAAATGGACAGGAGTCGCCGCACACCTCCAGTGAATAGAGGCTTGGAGTGGCCACCTTGTTTCATTGCCAAAGCACACACACACCAAATCCATACTCCTTTGTACGTGTGGCCGGAGAGAAATACCGACAGGATCAGATCTCTTTCAATCCCTCTTAACCCTCCTGTTGTGTTCTTACAGTAGATTGTGTTTTACATTTGATTGGCCTTCTGCTATCCTCCACAGTAGGCATTTTAACATACAATTACTGATCACCACTTTCATTGTGTTCATCCATCAGAGTACACACCCACAAATCTAATTCTATTTAATTTCAGTGTCTATTCACTACAGTTATTCATGTGAACGAGTCATCGGACAGGTTGTCTCAGCTTAAAAGGGTGTTAAATAAAAACGTAAGAGGCCGTTCAAAGCGCAGTCCGGGAACACAAAGGTAAGGGGGGAGAAACAACACAACAGGTGGGTTACTCTTGCATGGACTGAAAGTGTTCCTCCTTCTCACATTGGCTGTGAAGACGTCCTTATCTCAAAGTTAGTGATGGATTATGAGTTCAGCGAATACGTGGGTTTAGCAGTCACTTCATCAAATCAATCTCGAGACGTAACGGCTTTATTAATGGCTAATTCCCTCTTTAGTTCCCACATGCTGAGCTGAAGTGCAGGAACATGTGCAGCTAAACGTATTGTAACTTTAGAGGATAGCCACTTAGTAAAAACAAAGCACACTTCTGTGGCTCATCTTCGCTTTGGCTGAACTTTAAAATAAATATGTGCGCAGAGGGAGGACAGTGATCCCCCCCCCCCCCCCCCTATCATTTACGTTGGAAGTGCTTTAGGAGGGTATGTTTTAAAGGGCAATATGGACACGAGAAACGATTACAGTGTCCAATAATGCTTTAAGATAAGATACTTATGTTGTTGTCATCCATCTGCGTGCAGGGCTGTACGAATGAAGGACATGGTGTTCCTCCTGGACACAGGTGCAGCACAAAGCACGACTGATGCAACGCTCAGTGAGCAAAGCACACATTACATTTTGATTGGAAATTGTATTAAACTTACTTTTCTTAAATGCAAATTGTATGTTGTGAACAAAAGTGAACCTATAGAAAAGCAATACTTCCAGAGCTTAAGATAATTCCTAATGTCTTCAATCCAGAAAAAGACTAGAGAGAACAAACTGTTGGAGCAACACCACATGATCCTGCAATCAGATGTGCCTCCAACTAATGAAGTGTGGCATATGACCGTGAATAAAAGGCCAGTCTGTTCTCTTTCTACACGGGGAGTTGGACCAGGTGCTGTGGGGATGCCTGCAGCAGAATCCTGCTATAATGTCTGACCATATGGGACACATTTAACCCAAACACTACCAGCAGAACCAGTACGCTGCTGCCAACTCATCTCTGAAACGCTCATGATGAATACACAAAAGCAGCTTCTTCATGAAAGGGGTTTGAGTTTAAAACGTCAAAGTGAAGATCACAAAGGGTTTAAGTCAGTCAGGTCTCCATAGCAACTAGACTAGGGACACCAGTGATAGAGGGATAAATATAATAAGTGTTATTGTATTTTGAAGGCCATAGGCTGTGAACAGAATTAAGTATAGATGTAAGAGATGCAGGCAATGTGCGGGTGGATGAATCAACGCCTTGAATAAAGTTCAACCTATAAGTCCTCAGACAGCGGCTGTGTGTACCTGACTGGAGCTGGATGGAAAGGAGGAGATTGGCGGGACGTCCAGGATCTTTAGCTCATACATGTTCCCGTTGAGGATGACGGAGGGTCTGTACACATATCTGGTCCTGGTCGGCGTGTACACCTCCGAGAAATCGTTATAGATGAACTGGCGGATTATAGAAGTTTTCCCCACTCCGGGAGCACCGATGACTGCGATACTCAGCGTCTCCACCATTCCTGGAGCTCGGGTTCAGCACCATGGACAGCGACGACAACAACCACAGATGTGACCGTCCAGAAACGCAGCTGGCCGCTGCTGTTTGGGATGCGGCTCCGATGGAATTCAATCCACCTTCTGCTCACCCAGCAGCCTCTGAATCACCTCCGCTGGGTTCAACTGGGTGCAGTTAAACGAAGCGGCGGCGGGATAAAAACACCCACCCTGTCGAGAAAGCGAGAAACTTTATCTCCAGGCTGAGGGAGGAGGGTAACACAAAAAACCTTGCCGCTTGAAGGTTGTCAAAAAAGAAACCATGAAGATGCAGATGGAGGGGGTTTTCAATGCTTCTGCAATCCAACACAGAAACTCTTGTGGACATCTCCAGACGACCTCCTCCCCCGAGAGGAAGCGAAAAAAGTCCGTTCTTGTTGTCCCCGAATGGACATAATCTCACCCAGGCTAGACTGTGACCTTGTCCAGACGCACAGGAGCCCTCGGTGTCTTCATTGATTATCTCCTCTGTACCTCTTTCTCAGTTCCTCCGATGCAGCACCGCCGCGCTCCTCCATCACACAGCCGCCAGCCTTTTAAATAAGCGTCCCAATCCCACGTGCTCGGAAATCGCACACAAACCCCATAATCTTCTTGTTTTGTCGATGACAGAAAGATAGATTCACATCTGCGTGATTCAAAAGACAAGATGCAGTCCACACAGCTTGCAGACGTGCGTTTTCTGTAAAGGCATCTGGAGATTAACGAGCACTGTGTGTGTGTGTGTGTGTGTGTGTGTGTGTGTGTGTGTGTGTGTGTGTGTGTGTGTGTGTGTGTGTGTGTGTGTGTGTGTGTGTGTGTGTGTGTGTGTGTGTGTGTTCGTGTTCTCGGAGAGACATGCGCTGGTGAAGACTGCTCTATCTTTCTCTCCCCCTCTCGTCACTCGCTATATCCCTGCACCGCTCATCCAATGGGATTATGTCGTGCGCAAGGCGTGTGAGAGCCTTGAGCTCCAATACGCCAACACATAAATGGCACAGCAAATGGCCAAACTCCATACATCATGTGAGGGTCATGCAGGAGCGGCGAGAGACTGGACATCATTCCTCTGAGGCGCTCGACTTATTATTGGACAGGGTCTTTGGGCAGGCCAGGGTCGCTGTGTCCCATCAATCACTGCAGGGTGACAGCGAGCACATCACGGGCGCAAATCACAATAGCACGTCGGGGGAATACACATTACGCAGTTTATGGGCCCTGAGAATTATCGGGAGATGAGCTTGTAACCTCTGCTGATGGTTTTTGAATGCAGCACTTCATAAAAGCACCGTTTATTGAGGCGGTAGTCCAGTTTGGTGCTCATCAAGGCTGGATATTCAATAAGGCAGGTAAAGGCATTTGCCCTGCCGGGGCCCCAGAGCCTACAGACTCATCATGCCTCTATAAGGACCTTAAAGCCCTCCCCCATTAAAGGCGTGTTTTGTTCCTTCTTGCGGGTGTTTTAGCTTCACTGCAGAATAATGTCTGTGCAGATCTGGAAAGGTGGATTTCAAATGAACCAACTGGAACATTTAAGTTTCTCTGTGCTCATAACATTTTAGATTTTGAGGAAATGGCCTAAACATAACATTGTTTGAATGAAACCATGTCCGTGGGAAAAACTAAATTGTTACGGCTTCATTATTTCCAATGATATTATACATATTTTTGACTAAATTAAGACACAAATCAGACACAAGGGCAGGTATTTATAGACCTGGTGTTGATTGTTCCGGTTTAGAAGTAATGTCCTTGAATCCCTTTTTGCTAAAATGAATCAAGTCTAAAGGAGTAAGAAAAATGTAAACAGATCTTTGACCTGATTGTGTGATTGTAATCCTCTTCAATGGACTCTCCTTCCTGGTGAACTAAAGATGTGTCAAACAGCCTGCTGCAGGATACACACCAGCCAAACGTTTCTCAAAATCAACAGGATTAGCAAATGACTCATTGACTATTAATACAGCCATTTGGTAAATGTATTAATAAACTTTCTCGGGGGCCAAAACTGAAAAATGTTTTAAAAGCAGTCTCAAGAAGGCCTGTTTGCATTAGCGCTGCATGGAAAACAACAAGTGTCACAGTCAGAACATGTCATGGTTTTTTACATTATGTTTTAAGTGCCTTGCTGCAGGATCGAAACACCTTTAAAACGTATTAATCAAATTATTGAATATAAAACTGAGTAATTCTGCTGTTTATTGAATAGCCTATTTTACTGTCGATTCCTATAGGGTTAGTATAGGGGGTAGGGTTATATATATATTCCTGTTCTAACCCTATTCTATAGATTTGACTCCTTTTACGCTAAATAATAAAAACCAAAGTATTTAGCAGTTGTGTTGTAAAGAAATACAAAACAATTAGGAAAATATAATCATCATATCACTTTCTGGGTATTAACTTTTATGAGTATTTAAGTCAATCTTTTTTTTAACAATAAGGTCTGAGCCTCCTTTCGAATTTCATTGCAGTGTCGCCCCCTGTTGGAAAGCATTGGTCACATGGGGTGAATATTATAGATCATTCTTCACTTGTAGAAGAGCGTGTTGGAAGCAGCGCTGACTGCTCTCTGGGCGGTGAGGCTGCATCTTGCATCGTTCAAACCGAGCTGACCTTCGTTATCCACAGAGGAACAGATCGGAGACGGGAGCTTTGTGTCAGAGCAGGCGATGCCGTTGAACTCCTGGTTGAGCTTTCTCAAGTATTTCGGACATTAAAAAGCGCGTCACCCCTTCAGAGGAGCTGCTCCACCTTAAGGTGCGGCAGGCTGTGGATACACACCTACCTTAGAGCTGAAGGTTGAACAACAGAGATTTGTATGCAAAGCTGTGAGGGCTGCAGGTCCGTCAGAGTAGACGTGAGCTACTCCAAAGGTCATCAGCGACTCTAAAGTACGGACTGTGCAAACACTTCTCGGGGATTTGGGGAAGTGATGTTTACCCAGCAAATAAACTGACATAACATTTGGCCTCATGTGACACTGGGAGTGGAGAGACATTTATAATCAATCAGTAGTTATGTTCAAAACAATCTTACCAATCTCTACATGTTCCACTTTCTGACATCTATGGCACTAAACGCACTGGTTCCGTTCCATCATCCTCGAGATCAGCTTTATTTCTTTATTCCTAGCACGGCATTGTATTCATTCATAATGTCAGACACTGAACTCTTGAGTCAATTTATCAAGGCTTTTAATATTTATTTTTGATGTACACACAATGAACACAATCATGTCAATCAAAAACCTCTGATTATACATTTGATTCGATTTTTTTTTCAGCATTTCATAGGAATCAGCCGTCACCACACACACACACACACGGCGATCTTTACAAGGCGTTAGCGTGGGCGCACACATCGTGTAGAGTCGATAAAAAGGACATGGATGTAATGACTCGGATAGAAGGGGGAACAATGAACCGGGTCGAGTCTGCAGGTAGCACAAAGGACACTGGATGTACGCAGTGTACTACCCTCACACTTATTACTCACAAGTGTTCTCTCACCTGAACCTTCATCTCAGGTGGCCAGAGGACCGAGAGGCTGCGATGAGAGGGCTGAGAGCGCCACGTGGCAGAGAGTGTTTGTCTTACACAGGGGGGGGGCAGCAAACACAAACACCCTCTCCCAGTTTGCCACATGAACACCAACAAGGCTACAGAACACAAATCAAAGCATGGAATGACTAAGTGAGAGCAAACAGAGGACGGCTGCTGCTCGTCTATCAAATGTCCAGATATTGAAGGGAGAAATGAAAGACAAGCCCACCGATGAGCAACACTGCACACATTCTGCTCTCAGAGACCGGAGGATCCAAACCCACTGCTCAACACTAAAAACCGACAAAAGATTGACAGACAACAAAACGGTAATGTTTGGAAGCATCTATGAGTCTCTTCTAAGGGCCAGACAGCCACTTCACACAGAGGCAACGAGTTAAAGCCTTTTTACTGCGGCAATTTCATTCTTAAATAAATATGCCGACAGATATTTCAACGGGTGATCGCAGACGCTATAAATAGTCTCCAATTTGCAGAAAAGTGGGGCTAGATAATTATTTATGCAGAGAAAACTCTCAGAGGAATGCAGCCCCAAAAGAAGACGGGTGATCACTGAGTGCAGGACCAGCTCCAAGTGAAAGAAATGTATCGTGAGGAAATGTCTTGAAACTATTTTATGGCAAACCCACTGGAGGGACACGAGGGAGAGAAGGAGGGGTTGTCCTGCCGGCTGAGGGAAGACAAACAAGCGGTGGAACCGGGACAAAGAAAAATGATTAACCAGAAGAATTTGCCAACACAGCAGGAAGTGGCTCCTGCACGGCGAGAGGTTGTGACATGGTCAGCTGTGAGGGGAGGGGGGGGGGGCTTCAATTCTTCAGCACCGTCTCGTAGTTCTGGAAAACACACTGAGAAACCTCCGGAGCTCTGCACTTCAGAGAGATCTGTGAAGAGAGGAGATCAGAATGAGTTTCCTCAACACACAACCGTTTCCTGTGAGAAATACAGCTCACAAGTCACCATCAGCAACAAGTCACATGCACCTTTCAGATGAGACTGATGTTCTCGCTACAGCAGCATGGTAAATCTGAAGATTATAGGGACCAATTACAGCCAATAATAAGGTCATATATCGACATGTCTGATATACGTTGATGTGGAAACTTAGTAGTTGTTTTACTGACTGACGTATTACAAAACTAGGAGGACTATTAATCTAGTTAGTGCAAGCATGTAGTCATAGCCTGCTGAACTGTAACCCTTATGTGTGGGCTAAGTATTTAATCAAAATAGCCCAACTTGCAAGAAAAATAAAAAAATAAAACGCCATGTTCTTTGGAGTTTCCTGATCTTTTAGGCGGAATAAAAAAATATGGCAATTCTTCGCAATTCTTCGCTTCCAGTCATAAGCATTGTTCCTATTTATTCATGGGTATAAAAAAGGATAATAAGCAGAAGTGTCCTTGTCATTTGTCACAGGGATTTTTTTGGATTGAAACTCTCCTTAATTTGGTCTCGTCAGACACAGAAATATAGAGCCATAGACAGAGAGGAGGGAACAGAGGCAGCCCCTCCACTCTTTGATGTGAGTCTCAGCTGGGAGTAGGTTGAGGCTCAGAGTGTTTCCGCAGCAGCAGACGCACTGCAGAGACTCAGACCGAGGAACACCAGACAGCTGGCGCTTTGGAATAATGAAGGATCGATATTACATTCATTAATAAATACAAGGGAAAGTAGTTTGGAAGATTGCAAATTGCTTCACTAATGAATTGCTGCAGCTGTGCCTTCTGGTGTGAAGCCCTCACTAACCCACATGTCTGATGTGGGGAAGATGAAGAACACAAGCAGCCTTTGTCTTGCTTTGACACAAACACACACAGACGCAGACAGCGAATCAGCTTCTTCCTCAGTGCGGTTCTTTCAGCTTTCATCACCGTCATGTCTGAGAATCACATCTGTTTCAGTGGGAAATATTGTATGTATAGTACAGAACCTCGACAACTGGTTTTGAGTGACGACTACAAACATCGCAGACAGAGAAGAAGTCATTCCAAGGACTTTGTATTTCAGCTTGAGTGATACAACAGTGGTTTTAGGCATAAAGACGGGAGAGCTGACGGGGAGAGAGAGACGAGGAATAAAACAACGAAAGGCTTCCAGCTGGACTCAAACCAGAGGTTGATCAACACCAGGACACCTCCTAATTCCAGTTCATTACATTATATAACATGCATGCCACTTTGGTGAAGCTCTTATCCAAAGAAACTTAGATTCAATACCGTAGACTTGCCTGTACTGTAGGAGCGATATGTGTTTTGCAAAAAGGAAACTTTGACTGCAGAGTTTTTACCCGTAGTAATGTGATCAGTAAACCCTCCTCAGCACGACCTCATGACCACTTGAGCCTTTACATTCTACTTGTTTCTTTATAAAATGGGATCCAATACAACATTGTTCAGTGATCAATTATCAACCAGACATTTGGTGAGTAATCTCAACGGAAACAAATATCAAAACGAGGTGATACTGTGTGTTGTACCACAGAGCAGCAGAAATACTGCATGGCTCCTAAAGTGTTGCCTCTGCTCACTCGGGGATCTTTACGAATACATGCTGCTGCTGGCAACATTCAGGCAGCCGCTCTCCTGTCAGCATGGGGTAAGATGTGAGGAAATGCGGAGGCTCCTCTGAGTAGAACCTGCTATTAAGAGAGCGAGAGACTGCGGCATTCTCACGGCTTGATGCTACAATAGTATTGGTTTTATGTTAGAGGTATAGATGCGAGGTAAACAGACACGATGTGGAACACAGAGCCACAGTAACCATAAGGACATTAATGTGTGGATTAAGATGTTCTTATAATCATGATCACAAAACAATGAACTCTTTGTATAAAAAGTCTTTGCTTCTAATACTTTCATACAAAAATGGCTGTATTCTTTGCACCCAAAAGTCTCCAGTGAGAGACGGAGACACGCTGATCATGTCAATGAACCTGAACACACAGCAGAGGTCTTAAGGCCCCGGACACACCAATCGGACAACAAAGAACTGACACAGACGGACCCCGACTGTTGCGTCCCCTCGCGCCACTGCGTCTTGGCCATGTGTCGCACTGGAACACACCGCAAAGACTTCAGCCGACGGCCAAGAAGCACGTACGAACTGCGCATGCGTGAGTGGCAATAACTCTCCTTACCAGCAGGCGGCGGTAGTGTGTATTCGTCATTCAAAAGAGGCAACAACCGGAAGACAGACTGCGTGATAACCGAGAGAAGAAGAACAGACTGCGTGATATAAACAAACAACAAATAGCGTGTGCGTTCCATTTTCCCTCTACAGCGAGAAGCTCACGGGGCTTTCCCGAACCCGTGTCGAGAGCTGGAGTTAAATTAAATCTCAGATTTGCCTTCTTAGTTTGTTTGGGTCCCTCACTTCCGTTTCGCTTCTCATGCACTGATTCACTAAGCTGAACAGCCAATCAGAGTGATTTATTTTGCCGACTGCCCGCCGATTCAACATGCAAGCAAACATGTTGAATCGGCTGGTTTTCGGCCGAAAAGGCATCGGCACGGTTGAAAAGACCCTACTGTGCGGACACACCAATCTGAGTAGGGCGTGTCGACGCTCATCGTCACCCTGACGCCCACCAACGCCGATAATCGGCCCGGTGTGTCCGTGCCTTTAGTAAAAGAGGAGCAGAGCGGCATGATGCAGCTGTGTAGCGCTGAGAAGGGGCAAAGATACATCTTCTTACATTTCTTGAACACAACCTTGATAACTCAGAGGCTGTGTGCTCCTCCGTGGCGATGAGGGCTTGCGTTAAAAAATAATAATAAACATAGGCCTATTTCTAAAGTGGGGGGACACAGACGGGATTTCGAAAATGTCACGGTTAAACTCCTTATGAAGTGGTGAGGTGCCGCTCCACATTGCTTTTCTTCCCGACTGCAACGCTGGTGTGTGTGTGTGTGTGTGTGTGTGTGTGTGTGTGTGTGTGTGTGTGTGTGTGTGTGTGTGTGTGTGTGTGTGTGTGTGTGTGTGTGTGTGTGTGTGTGTGTGTGTGTGTGTGTGTGTGTGTGTGTGTGTGTGTGTGTGATTTTTACATATGTCTGTAAATTATTTGTGTGTGTGTGAGCAGACTCGGATTGGCCATCCGGAGATTTGGGACTTTTTGGGATTTGGGACTTTTCAGCCGGGCTGCTGGCTCTGGCATAGGTGGGACGTGGACTTTCACAGCGCCGGTACCGCATCCGCCACCGCAAACACCCGGCGGCTCCGGTGCTGTGAAAGTCCACCGCCGTTGCGAGTCTCCGGCTCCAACAGTCCACTACCGCCCGCGAGGACCCAGGTTCGATTCTGGCCTGAGGTCCAAAAAATGTATTTAAAAAATAAAATAAAAAATCTACCGTTCTTCGTCGTCCGTATGCGTCCCACCCATCACATCCCTGCGCCCCACCAGTGGGACGCACCACTAATTTGAGATTCTTTCAGTTAACAACATTCCTGGTTAGCCGGCCTGTTTGCTGTCTGCTTGCATTCGGATTTGCATTTCCCCCACACTTTGAGAAACGCTGGGTTATAGTGTCATTTAACACAGCTGTTAATGCATTTAATAAAACCCAGCCAGAATCAATATGAAGTTATACAGGGTTCTTACACCTTTTCCAAAGTCAAATTCAAGCACTTTTCAAGCATTTTCAAGGTGCATTTTCCAGCTTGTCAAGCATCTCACAGCTGTTGTAAATTACATATTTATATACACATACTCAAATGATTATTTCCCTACCTCACATTAAATCAGATGTTCTTTATGCTATAAACAACCACATGTGTTTCGTGATAGCATTCTACACGAGGATGACAAATTAAAGAAAAGAAAACTAAGTTTAATATTTCAAAATTAGTGATCTGTAGGTAGACTGGGCCTCCCATATAACCTGGCTGAGCCGATATACAACAATCAGCCAAATAACTTTTCAATACATTATTGATTAATTGTTGAGGTACTTTTAGGTTGGCAGTGAACATAAGTCAGAGGTACATGGTGTACTTCTCCTCCACTACATGTATTGAATCCCTCTAGTTACTTCACAGATCTGGATGAATGATGTGAAATATAACCAAGTGTTAAATCAGACTTCAGTTCCACCTGGAGTAAATCCACCAGCTACCCTGCAGAATACAAAGTACTTCAAACTAGCTGCTCCTTTACCAGCTTTGAGAACACTTTCATGATCAATCATTATAAAACATATCATATATTATTCTGAAATGGACCAATCTGCACAACGACTACTTTTACTGTCTTTCACTATAGTTAGATGAGAATACTTTTCTACTTTCACTTGAGGGACATTTCAAGTGGAAAATAATATTTACAAATGTGCACAATGATTGTAGGTAATGTTGACTACTCAAGACTCCTGACTTATACATCTTCAAAGGAAGACTGTTCATTCTACAATTACATGGGATTAAAACTAAATGTAGTTTTACTTGTATAATACTTCAATTTTATATAAAAGACAGTTTGTTTTCATCTGTTTTCAAATAAACAAAGTCTTGGCTTTCAGAATATTAAACTTGTTTCGGCAAATTCAGATGATAAATACAACTTTGAAGCTTCGGCATAATTACAAGCGGAGAACGGAGTAATGTAACGTCACAGCAGGCAGAACAACAGCCGGTGTTTCTTGTGAGTGTTTCCCGGTGCACAAACGCAAAAATACACAAACACACTCGCGAGCTTCCCCCAGACCAGTAATACAAACGAAAATGTGTCTTCGGGTCAATGTGACTGATTTCGATAGAGCAAGTCACATTTGGTTTAGGCACGAAACATACAGTAGAAATACATTGCTCTCAAAATCGCTCTGTGTCGAATCAATAGATTATATTTCATGACTATAACACGAAGTGCAGTGAGTGCTTCGTCCTCTGAAGACCACACGATGGCGACTGTAACGCACATACCATAGGTACGCTCCTCTGAAATGATTGTCCCCTGCAATTATTATTATCCCTCAATCGAGTTCGCTATTCAGCGTTAGCTTAAACAAACGTAACATGCAACGTTAGCCTAATCTAAAATGCTCTACTGCGGCGTACCTTTCATGGCTCGTCAGCGCAGACTCTCGCATCGTTATGTTGCACACTTTGCAGGAGGCTACTCGTGGGCTTGACCCTCGTCTTAGCCATGGCTTGTATTTGTCTTCTGCTAGCCAACGCTCGTTGAAACGGCAACCTCCTGGCACACATCTATCACTCTCATCAGAATGCCCAGGTCACACGCAACACAAACACCTGCAGGTCGCGCGCACAGCGCGGGAAGGCCGCAGCGGAGCTGTTTTATGTAGAAGCGAAGCAATTCTTTTCTTTTAATCTAAAAAGCGAACTATTCAGTCAGACAGCAATTTATTGTAAAAGTAAAGCATTTACATTTTCAAGCACTTTCTCATTTTCAAGCACCATTCCCAAAATTCAAGCACTTTCCCAACCTTGAAAACACCACGTCAATTTTCAAGCATTTTCAAGGATTTCAAGCACCCGTACGAACCCTGGTTACACTACTGACGGTATAGCTAAAGCCAATCATGCTTTGAGATATTGGAACATTACGGGTAAACGGCAAAATAAAACGTGCAGTATTTTTAATGAATTACACTTGTTTTGATGTCTCGTCTTGAGAAGCCCAATAAAACCCAGAGGCAGAGCTTTACTTCTTCAGGTCTAAAAATAGCTGCTTTGGCAGCTTGACTTTAATGTGCCGTGCCAACAGAGAGGCAGCAGCCAACACACACACACACACACACAGTGACATTTACATAAACTATTTATGATCCACCTACAAAAAGTAGAGGAGCATTACCAGCCCAGAGTATAAACTATTTTAATAAAAAAAATGACCAAGAAGTGAAAAAGACAAAAGGAGTACAGGACGGGAACAGCAGAAGATGAAAACAGACAGGGGAAATGAAAAGCAACAAATTATCAAAATGAAAAAGGCCCACTGCCTCCAGCTGAACAACTTTCAACAAATCATCATTAAAAAAGGGAAAATCTTACACTTAAAAAGGTCCCCCATTATACTGTTTTACATCAATATATTATACAGGTCTCAGAGATATACAAAACATGTCTCTGAAGTGTTTGGCTCCAAACAGATCATTGTAGCATTACCCATAATCCCCTCTGTTTCAAAAGTGCTGATTCTCTGTCTGTTACTTTAGATGAAAATAAGGAGCCCCTCCCCACGCCCCTCTGAGAGAGATTTGGTTAGAAAGAACCCAGTGGTGCTCTAGGAGGAGATTCAGGTGATAAGGTGCCAAAATCTGATCGGCTCATTTTCAGACAGGTTTTTATAGAAATGGATCAGGACAAAAAGTGAGAGAATCTTTTTTCCTGAAACTTTCAGAATCTCTTTACACAGAGGGGACACATGTTGATGTAGAAGAGACATGGAGAAGAGGGGACACATGATGTACATCCATCCATCTTCTCCCGCTTATCTGTGGTCGGGTCGCGGGGGTAGCAGTTCCAGCAGAGAGCCCCAAACGTTCCTCTCCCTGGCGACATCAACCAGCTCTGACTGGGGGGTCCCAAGGCGCCCCCAGGCCAGCGAAGAGATATAATCCCTCCACCTGGTCCTAGGTCTACCCCTTGGTCTCTTCCCAGCTGGACGTGCCTGGAACACCTCCCTAGGGAGGCGCCCAGGTGGCATCCTAACTAGTTGCCCAAACCACCTCAACTGGCTTCTTTCGACGCGAAGGAGGAGCGGCTCAACTCCGAGTCCCTCCCTGATGACCGAACTTCTCACCTTATCTCTAAGGGAGACACCAGCCACCCGGCGGAGAAAACCCATCTCGGCCGCTTGTATCCGCGATCTTTCGGTCATGACCCATCCTTCATGACCATAGGTGAGGGTAGGAACCAAAATGGCCCGGTAGACCGAGAGCTTGGCCTTCTGGCTCAGCTCCCTTTCTCACAACGGTGCTGTAAAGCAACTGCAGTACCGCTCCCGCTGCTCCGGCCCATCTCACGCTCCATTGTTCCCTCACTCGAGAAAAAGACCCCCAGATACTTGAACTCCTTCACTTGGGGTAAGGACTCATTCCCTACTTGGAGTGGACAGTCCATCGGTTTCAGTTTCCAGCCGATCCAGTGAGTGCTGAAGGTCGCAGACCGATGAAGACATTAGAACCATATCATCTGCAAAAAGCAGTGGTGCAATCCTTAGTCCACCGAACTGCAGACCCCCTCCCCCTCTCCAAAATCCTAGCCATGAATATTATAAACAGGATTGATGACAAAGCGCAGCCCTGGCGGAGGCCAAGCCTCACCGGAAATGGGTCCGACTTACTGCCGAGGACAGCTCTTGCTTTGGGAGTACAGAGATTGGATGGCCCTGAGTAGAGACCCCCTCACCCCATACTCCTGCAGCACCTCCCACAGTGACTCCCTGGGAACCCGGTCATAGGCCTTCTCCAAATCTACAAAACACATGTAGACCGGATAAGCGTACCCCCAGGCCCCCTCCAGGATCCTTGCGAGAGTAAAAAGCTGATCCGTTGTTCCACGACCAGGACGGAATCCGAAGACCTTGAGACCACAGCTCCCCTCCGCTGCTTCGGCAATAGAGGCTTTGAACACCACCCACTCTGGTTCAATGTCCCCAACCTCCACAGGGATGCCCGAAAAGCTCCGCCGGAGGTGCGAGTTGAAGGCCTCCTGAACTTGGGCCTCCTCCAGACGTTCCCAGTTCACCCGAACTACACGTTTGGGCTTACCAGGTCTATCCAGAGGCTTCCCCCGCCACTCGACCCAACTCACCACCAGATGGTGATCAGTTGACAACTCCGCACCTCTCTTTACCCGAGTGTCCAAAACATACAGCCTCAGGTCCAATGATACGATAACGAAATTGATCATGGACCTTCTGCCTAGGGTGCTCTGGTACCACGTACACTCATGAGCATCCTTATGTTCGAACATGGTGTTTGTTATGGCCAATCCATGACTAGCACAGAAGTCCAGTAACAAACCACCACTCCGGTTCAGATCAGGGGGGCCGTTCCTCCCAATCACGCCCCTCCAAGTGTCTCCATCATTGCCCACATGTGCGTTGAAGTCTCCCAGCAAGATTAAAGAGTCCCCTTCAGGAGCCCCATACAGGACTCTTTCCAGGGTCTCCAAGAAGGCCGTATACTCTGAACTGCTGTTGGGTGCATAAGCACACACAACAGTCAGAGTTTCCCCCCCATAACCCGCAGGCGTAGGGAGGCGACCCTCTCGTCCACTGGGGTAAACTCCAACAACGAAGCACCTAACCGGGGACTTGTGAGTATCCCCACACCCGCCCGGCGCCTCACACCTTGAGCAACTCCGGAGAAGAATAAAGTCCAACCCCTATCCAGAAGTAAGGTTCCAGAGCCGACGCTGTGCGTAGAGGTGAGCCCAACTAGATCCAACTGGTACCGCTCCACCTCCCGCACAAGCTCCGGCTCCTTCCCCCCCAGAGAGGTGACGTTCCACGTCCCCAAAGCCAGCTTCTGTCGCCCGGGTCTGGTCCGTCGAGACCCTCTGATTTCACTGCCACCCTTCTGGCAGCGCACCCGACCCCATCGCTGTTTCCCCTAGGTGGTGGGCCCGCGGGACGGAGAAACGGAGGTGTTGCCCACGTTGCCCGGCCACCAGACACTCGGCGACGAGTCCTACTTCTGGGCCTGGCTCCAGAAGGGGACCCCGGGCTTCCTCCGGGCCGGGTATCCTCACTTCCTGTGTCTTCTTTCATGAGGTCTTTGAACCAATCTTAGTCTGGCCCCTTGCCTGAGACCAATTTGCCATGGGAGACCCTACCAGGAACACAAGGATCCAGACAACACAGCCCCCAGGTTCATCAGGGCACACAAACCGCTCCAGCACGGTAAGGGAGAGATCTTCAGAGAGATGTTTATGTATAAAAGACATGAAAAAGTGGATTTTGCACAATAGGTGACCTTTAAGTAAATGTATATTATTCTTTATAACTAATTAATACTCCTCAAGTCGTATATTTCAAAGGCTCTTATGTTAGGCGAAACGATGGCGATGAATCCTGAAGATTTAATGAGCGGAAACAGGGTGACTTACAGATTGACTGGTCTAGACCGGTGAGAACAAAGACAGTTAATGCCACCTTATGAATCAAACATGAAGTGAGAGCAGACTGAGTGATGAGCTGGGAGGGGGGGCGGTCACCCAATGTCATCCTTCTGGACCAGTTGTGCACAATTTCGAAGGCAAACACAATCCATCAAGAGTGGAGAATGTGGCACGCTGACAAAGCAACACAATGGAGAAAACACACACACCCTCCCTCCCTCCCCCTATGAGTCATTACTGCACATCAATTCCTGTCACGCTCTGCAGTGTCATTTTCTCTCTTTTTATGATGATAAATGTACAATCGAATTGTACTTATATAGCCCAGCATCATGAATTAAATGTCTTTACAATCTGTTAGGCAAACAACATTTTCGGTAAAAAACTAAAGAATCCCGACAGAGAGCAACATATCGGTCCTGAGCAATACGGGCATTTTACACAGTTCTAGTTGAACAAATTCAACTCCCCTTAATATTGAAATGTATGACAGTATAAGGGTAAAACCAA
Organism: Pseudochaenichthys georgianus; assembly: GCF_902827115.2. Lineage (NCBI taxonomy): Eukaryota > Metazoa > Chordata > Actinopteri > Perciformes > Channichthyidae > Pseudochaenichthys > Pseudochaenichthys georgianus. The sequence continues at coordinate 38,208,089 of NC_047511.1, read as the reverse complement.
CTGTAGGACCCTTAATCAAACCAGCTAGCTCTGTTGGTCATAAACCCAACCCAGCAGTGATTGACAGGAACTCATGCATTCAGCTAACACCGAGTACTCACCGTGTAGTTTGGGTTTCCAGCCTGCACCCTCAGCTCAGCCAGCACCCAGATGCCGTTGGTGAGCTTCATCGACTGATACAGCATGTCCTGACCCTCCACGGTACGCTTAGCGATGGTGAAGATGTTGCTACCTTGCAGTTTGTTGGAGGCTGCATCTGTTGTAGGAACATAATATTCAAACATTAAGAACATTCAAATTGTTAAATGTTTCCTTGCAGTTACACTTATTTTTAGTATTAGATCATTAAATGTTCCAGAGAATTAAGGGTTTATTTGTCATCCATTGAAACATCACTCCAGACAAAGACTTAGTCTAAGTTTCCTCCTCAACCTCCGTCTTGCCGCTGCTTCCCAGCAGGATGTTAAAGTCTCTCTTTGTTCATGAAAAATAAATGTAATCTGTGAGGGGGAATCTCCATTAAGCTGTCATTAGGAATTCTCCTCCAGTTCAGCTGTTCTCACGCTCGTCTAAAACTGAATCATCACACGTAAATAAGGGACTGCAGCTGATGAGTTCTCATTAGATGTGTTTAGCTTCATTAGCGTGCATCTGAATTTGCTCCTCACATTCAGCAGCAGGATATGGCTGCACTGTGGAGTGAATTCAGGAGTAACTCTCCGTTCCCTTTCCTCCCGTCTCACCTGAGTTGAGATGGCAGTCTTTGATCTGAAACTGGGACTCGTTCTCATTAGGAATGTCTTTCCATGTGGCGAGGAACACCTGTCGCTCTGCGGACAAGAGACACAATCACTGTAAGACAGACTGAAACGCACACAGTATCAAAATCAAAACTGTTTGATGCTCTGTATTGCATTGCCGTCTATTTATAATGTTTAAACCCGATATTTATGCACATTTGCAAAGATTAGGATAAACTTATATTATCGTTTCATTTGTAGGATTAGTTTCCAGTGGTGGTGCGCAGGATTGTTTCCGAGTTGTGTAATACAAACATTTCCACAAAGTCAAGAGGGTTGTTAAATCCAAAAGTCAAAATGTACTGAATAACGACTGATGTTATCATTTCCATCTTTCATAGCATGATTCTATCCAACACAATATTCCACTTCAATCCATATGTGTTGGCCTTAATCTTTCCAGAGCAACATGCTTACTCCTGTAATAATGCTGCAGTCAAGCAGAAATCTAGAATTACGTTTATATAACGACACTAATCCGATTAATCTCTCCATCCAAATAGACGATGGTTTGCGTTTGTTTTTAAAGGTGAAGAAGCTTCTAATGTAAATTTGTCAAAGCCCTACAAAATGGTTTGATTCCGCATTAAACAAAAGGCTTCCCAGCTGCGCCTTTGAGGCTCCACCGGGAGAAAGGGCATCGTGTTTCATCAGATTCAATCAAAAAACATCAAAAAGGAAATGTTGGCACGGGTAAACAATGTAGGAGCCACGGTGCAGCACACAAGGTGAACGGCACACACACACCTACGTCACACACTGCTACACACCGTCAGCACAGCCTCAACAATAAGGCTGATGATGCGTGTGTTGGTGACGTCAGCGGGTTTGAGTGAAGAGGTTTATCAGGGACGCACTCACCCATCTTGCCGTCCTCCAGGAACAGCATGCTGATGGGGTACTGGCAGCTGAAGTAGAATACGTCAATGTTGTTCTTCACAGCCACCTGCGAGAGTGATTACATCCGAGGGGGGGGGGGGGGGGGGGGGGGACAGGAGGAGAAACAAGAAGCAGAACACGGGTAATTACTTTACAAGTGCCCTTCAAGGATTGGCCTTGCTGGGGTCTGCGTGCTGTTTACTGAACAAGAGGGCACCCATCCTCTGGGTGCAACTCTCTCTCAGACAGGCAATCCTGTATCCTCAATGTTCTCAACCTCCCTCGTGTCAGTCTTTATATGCCATTAATATCAACTTAACTTACAAGCTCGATATATAAAGATAACATCTTCCACAAAAAGCCTTTAGGATACGGTTATTTTTATCGGATATGAATAAAAATAGACGAGATAAGAATAGCAGACGGTGATTAAAAATAAAATACTACAAATAAAAAAAGACAAAACAACTGATAAGATGGCACATAACAGAAGTCTACATCTAAAAACAGAAAGCAAGTCATCAGCTCCTCAGAGAGGAACCGTAGCAGTCTCTGGTGGCAGAAGAACAAGACACTGAAACGCGAGAACAACTGGGGTCTGGTGTGATGTCGATCGGCTGCTCAGCGGACTAGTGCTGAAAGAAGGCCCGAGAGCTCAGCCAGAGGAGAGCGAAATAATGACTTGATGAATCATTTATTAGAGCGTTCCTGGGTGCAATGCAGGACTGCCACTAAACGGCAAATGATACACAAACGATATAAAGCTTCTCTGTGTGTTCGTAAACTACAAGAGCTCTGCTATAAAAGTATAATTATGAGGAGGTTAGCTGACATACTTTATAAGTTAGTGTGGCACCTAACGCAGGAAAAAGACATACATTATAAAGACACGGCTGTAACAATGTCTTCTAGTTTCTACTGCAAGAGGTGATCCGTCTGATTTAGCCCCGCAAGTGACAGTGGTGGATTTATTGATCAATTACATAGTTTCACTTCCACACCTCAGCAGGCCAACACAAGCTAGGGACTAATCCCTCCGTACCACGATAATGTCAACATTCAGAAAATGTGACCGCACGTGTTTTTCTACAGTAGCTGCAAGATCACAGATATTTTTTTAGCTAGTGTCCTTTAAGAAAACATTATGGGAGCAAAAAAACTGGGAACTTATTATCAATTCATCCTATGCGACAATTTCTTCCCCCGTTACAATATAAACAACCAAGATTGTTGACATTAGCAGGAGTAAAGCTAGTTAGCATTAGCTGACAGCTAACAGAGGTGCTTTTGACTGTTGGTGTATTGACTTCTGTGGTGTGATCACTTTCAGGAAACAAACGTTATAATGGCATTAGGCAAAGGCAAATTATTATGTTATCATGACGTGTTCAAATGACATTTTATAAAATGTGGGGTTTGAGAATAACTTGAATAAATAAAGTGGTTTGATGTCAATAGATATTTGACAGGGCAGGTGGTGGCGAAGTCTATAGGGACTTGGCTTGGCAACTGGAAGGTCACCAGTTCAAGTCCCGGCAAGACCAAGTGCTACCGAGGTGTCCCTGAGCAAGGCACCGTTCCCTACACTGCTCCCCGGGCGCTGTTCAAAATGGCTGCCCACTGCTCCTAACACTAGGATGGGTCAAATGCAGAGAAACAATTTCCCCACGGGGATTAATAAAGTATATCAATCAATCAATCAATCAATCAATATTGATATTAAAAAAGGGAATTGTGTGCCGTTTCACTTCCTTAAAGAAAACAGTACACAAACGTGAAAAAGGAGTCCATGTTGAATCAATATTTAATTTTGAATAGAGAATCGTGGAATTTCACTGGTATTGGTGTTGACGACAACATTTCTGGTATTGTGACATTCCTAGTAAACAACACACCCTCAAAATAATATTCTGTGACATTAGTATCTTAGTCTGAGAATGAAAGGTCTGTTGGAGCAGCCGATAGAAACATCAAAGCCGGTGTGGAGCCAGCAGAAAGGTTAGCAGGGCTCCTGAGGCCGAAGGAAACAAAGGGGCCGTGTGCACTAATGACTGCCCCGCCCCCTCCATCAGCTGCCTCAACACTCTTATCTCCTCTTTCCAGCTGCACCCCCCCCCCGCCCTCCTCAGCTGTACCCAATTAAAAGAAACACCCTGATCAAAAACAAGCCATCCTCTGCCGCTGCTCTTGATTTACAACTTAGAACCGCTCTCGAGTTTGATTCATGTTTTAATTCTGTTTTATTCGCAACAGGGGGATTCCACAGTAAAGCTGAAACAGTGAGGACACATTAGTTATCTCTTCAGACACATGGAAACGCCTTCATGTCCCAAAGAGCAACAGCCGTGAATATTCCAGCCAGGATGTATTTTGACGTTTTAATTCTGTACTCAGGAGAATTAAAAGATAAATGTCTAAGAAATTACATTCTGCCTATTTTAAGGTATTCTGGTTATTTTGGAATTTGACTTTATTATTCTTGTATTAACTTAAAAAACTCTCAAATAAGAATTGACCGATAACGGGCCTCTATATAAACATTTTATATTATAGTATTGTTATGTTTTATATGCAATAAAGTAAATTAACTGAACATGTGCTCCTCTGACCTGTAGCCCACAGCACATATGCTTGAATGCATTTAGGTTTGATGATGTGTTATTCCACATGTTCACCCTAAGAGTGAAATGTTTTACTGCAAAACACCTAATCGTTGGCAGTTTATCACCAACTGCTTTGGCTGCTTACTCAGTCTTCATTTATGCAGTCACACAATGTGTGAGGGGTGAATTGGCAAACATTACATAGTGCTTCAAAACTGTACTTGACCCCTGACAATTATGTTGCCAACAATTCATTGTGACGAGCGTAAAGCTACAAAATTCAGTCCCGAGTCTTAAATGAAAACTAGAAGAAGCAGGGATGCAACGCTAGCGTTAAAAGAATAGCAGTCACATACAATCCTGAAGGTGTTACCTGCAGGTTGTTGAGCGGCTCCATCTTCATGACGGGCCCCACGGTGCTGAGCGGCAGCGCGGCCTCAATGCTCTGGTTCGGACTGATGGGAGTGAGGATCTGGAGGGGACCAGCCGGAGCCAGACCAAAGCTACAGAGCAGCAGGGAGGGGAAACCAGAGTCACGACAGGTGTATTCATACAGGAATACCAGCACTTTCTTAGTCGGCGATCCTACCTGTTTCTGTTGAACTGGATGGCAAAATCACTCATGACACTCATAGCTTTATTATTGAGTGTCATCTCCATTTGGATGACCCCAGAGCGGCGGACAAAAGTGCCCGATATCTCCAGACCCTTGGCCTTCATGGCTGGCAGCCAAACCTGGACAGAGATCAGTTGACTCATTAGGGAACCCAACATGCATGTATTATTGTAATATACGATACGATAATACTTTATCGGTCAGATCAAGTCTGACATTTGACTTGCATCACAGAAGCTCCATGTGTAACATCAACATGGACAAATGTCAAGACACAATACATGAAAAGCAAACGACAAACATTTAACATAACATCACAATCACTGAGAGAAAACATTTTCAATGACCCTTCAGCATGCATTTCATCTGGGATTCAGCTCTGTGTTTACTGTGAGGATTGACTGATGCACAAAGGATGCTTCAGTCTGACTTTATTGAATCGTGGGACCCTGTTGTTAACATGTAATCTCTTTGAGTCTGTACTACAGGCCATACGGTAGTGTAGGTTGCCCTCTTGAGGCTGTGAAACGCATGCGCAGTTAGTCTGTGTCGACCTGGAGCCTGAGGTCCGCTGTTCGATAATGGCTCTGTATTGGTGTTATGCACGTTGATGGAATAAACCAAGTCAACAGAAGATAAACGTCGTGTTTATTTGTAGTAGACTAACATTGGTAGCAGAGGATGGTTAGCAGAAGATGGATACTGCCAACTACAAAGTTCCACCGAAGTTCGACGAATCCCGACCATACGAGTGTTGGAAAAATGAAATCGCCATTTGTCAGCTGGTTCCTGAACTTAAGAAGAAACAAGCCCTCGTCGTTGGGCTGGGGCTGGAAGGAAGGGCAAGGGACATCGCCATGGAAATACCCGCTGTGGATTTGAACAACAACAATGGTATGGACACACTGCTCGCAAAACTAGATGGCATGTTTCTCAAAGAAGAGAGAGACCGCGCATACGATGCTTACTCTTTTTTTGACTGCATCAAAAAGGAGAGCTCCGTGTCCATGGCGGACTATGTGATTGACTTTGAACAGCGATGCAACCGAATGAAAAAGTACGACATGACTCTTCCTGACGCCGTGCTAGCTTTGAAACTTTTGGACACGGCTTGTCTAGACGAGAAAAATAGACAAATGGCGCTGACTGCGTGTACAGAACTAACGCTTGCTGCAATGAAGTCCGCTCTGAAGAGGATCTTTGGGGGGAGAGTGCAAGGCGGCACATCAGACGGAATACACGTTAACGATGAAGCGTTATTCACAGAGCAACGCTCACAAGGAAGACTCAGACGTCCAACAACGCAGCAGTTTGGACAAGTTGGACAGCAAAGGCAACCGTCACAGGTGAGTCACTGGATAGGTTCGGTAAGAGATCAAAATGTGCTATATGTCAGAGCACGTTCCATTGGGCTAAAGACCGTCCTCACAAGAGTAGCGAACAAGTAAAGCTAACTGAAGATGGAACAAAGGTAGAGGAATGTGACATTGCAGTGTTTACTAAAGCCTCACCGTCTGAATCAGAGGTATTCCTAACTGAGTCCTTAGGGACGGCTCTCATTGACACTGCATGTACCCGCACAGTGTGTGGAGAAAGATGGTTGGACAGCTTCGTCGCTGATCTCAGTCAAAGTCAAGTGAACCAGATTGTGAAAAGTGAAACTCCAAGCTCCAGACCATTCCGTCTTGGAGATGGAAATATAGTGCATTCCTCCAGAATACTGAAACTGCCTGCCAAAATAGGACAGACGAAATGTCGAGTGGAAACTGAAGTAGTCAAAGCTGATATCCCACTACTTCGGAGTAAGACTTCACTGAAAAGGGCAGGAACCATCTTGGACATGGAGAATGATAGAGCTGTGATGTTTAAACTCACCAGTTCAGGACACGACTGTCTAGATATCAGAGACAAGGACACAGGATTGAATCAAATTGAAATGAAAGATGAGGTCCTTACAGTCACAGAAAATATGACCTCAAATGAGAAACACAAAGCTCTCCTGAAACTACACAAACAGTTTGGTCACGCCTCCGCAGAAAGACTACGGCGACTCCTCCGCAGTTCGGGAAATAAAGACAAAGATTGTGACACTATTTTACAACAAATAGTACAGGAATGTGACATATGCCAGAGATGCAGCAAGATCAAGCCGAAGCCAGCTGTGGTCTTGCCTCTGGCTTCAGAGCACAATGAAACGGTGGCAGTGGACCTGCACGAGTTGGAACCAAGTTCATGGTACCTCCACATCATTGACCGATTTACACGTTTCAGCGCTGGAAGCGTTGTGAAAACAAAGAACTCCTCTGTGATGGTGAACTCTTTCCTTCATACATGGATCAGCGTCCACGGCCCACCACGGAGACTTTACAGCAGGGGGGTCAAACTCAATTTCATCACGGGCCACATCAGCATTATGGTTGCACTCAAAGGGCCGGTTGTAACTTTAAGACTCTATAAAAATACATATATAAATATTTAATATATATAAAATAATGTATTATATTACTTTATTGCCTCTGCATTGGATTATTATCGAATAGGGTAAAAGCTTCATAAATAACTACGTCTGAAAGAAGAAGTCTAGGGCAAATAAGTGCAAGTCTCTTCAGTGAGAATGTCACAAAATTATTTTAAAAAAAAAAGTGACAGTTAAATAAAAAAAAAGACATTTTGAAAAAAAAGTAACAATAAAAAAAAAATCTAATATAAGATGCATTGTGGGACATGTAGTTTATGGACATCGTGCATCTGTAAATCGGCCTGTAACCATATAATAAACATATTACATTCTTTCAGAGCTCTTGCGGGCCACATGAAATGAAGTCGCGGGCCGGATTTGGCCCCCGGGCCTTGAGTTTGACACCCCTGCTTTACAGTGACAATGGAGGAGAATTCAACAATGCAGAGTTCCGTGACGTGGCAGAGAACTTTAACACTGAGACAAAAACCACGGCAGGACACAGCCGCTGGAGCAATGGGCTACTGGAGAGACACAATCAGACCCTCACCGACATCATCCAGAAGGTCAGACGGGGAAAAGGATGTGACTGGCAAACAGCCCGAGACTGGGCTCTCATGGCTAAGAACAGTATGCTCAATGTGCACGGCTACAGTCCTCATCAACTGGTGTTTGGCCAGAACCCCAACCTTCCTTCTGTACTGGTTGATAAACCACCTGCGCTAGAAGGTACCACGATGAGTGCTAGAGTAGGAGAGCACATTTCATGCCTCTAGAAAAGCATTTACTGAAGCCGAGTGCTCAGAAAGGATAAGACGAGCACTACGGAAGCAGCTCAGACCCACAGATGAGAAATATGAGATGGGTGACGAGGTGTATCACAAACGAGCTGAATGCACTGAGTGGAAAGGACCAGGGATAGTTATTGGTCAGGGTGGGGCTGTTGTTTGTGTGAGGCATGGTGGTTGCCTAGTGAGAGTGCATCACTCTAGGCTTTCCAAGGTGAACACAAAGGTTAATGAAGAGCAAACGGTACAAAATGATGCCGACACAGAAGCAGGAAGTGAGCAAGGTATAAACAATGCAACTGGTAGTTTAGACAGTGAGCAAAATACAGAGAATGAACAACAATTCGGTGACAGGGAAGCCAATACAAGTGAAGCGATGGACCCTCCAAACACTTTGAGTAGCGCAACACAAACTGAAATGGCGCAGAGGCCTAATGCCCACAATAATCCTGCCCCTTCGGCAGGTGTGGGTTTAAAAACAGGACAGACTGTAACATATATGAACAGAGGGTCTTAGGGAGATCAGGCAAGGCTACGGGGAAATATAAAACCTGGTATAACATGCAACATCTAGAGAATGATGGGAGTGATGGGCAAAAGGAACCAATTGATATCTCACAGGTTGATAATCTCAACATTGAAACAGAAGACAGAAGCTGATGTACTTGTAACCAAAGACATCTCATAAAGAACTGGCACAATAATAATGTATTTGAGGAAGTTGAAGATGCAGGGCAGAAATGCATTTCCACCAGATGGGTTTGTAGTCTTAAGGACACTCCCAAGGGTATAGTGCCTAAAGCCCGACTTGTTGCCAGAGGTTTTGAAGAGCTGAATATTCAAGAGTTACCGAAAGACTCCCCGACATGTGGCACAGATTCACTTGGACTTATTTTATCGGTGATATGTCAAAACCAGTGGGAAGTCCATTCTATGGACATCAAATCTGCATTCGTGCAGGGTATGGAGCTATCCAGGGATATTTATATACAAGCAAGTCGGGCCACACGGAGAAATGAACCCCTCAACGAAACGGAGAGAGCAGTTATGATCAAAAATAGGACAGATCCTATGGGTTGCTAAACAGACAAGACCTGACGTAATGTTTGATTCATGTTGTTTGGCTTCTAATATAAAAGGGGCAACAGTACAGTCTGTTCATGATGCCAATAAGATCATCCGTAAGCTAAAGTCTGAAAAGGTGACACTCAGATTTCAACATCTGGGAAACAGTGATGCTTGAACTTGATAGTTTTCAGTGATGCTTCATCTGGAAACCTCCCAGATGGAGGCACACAGGGAGGCACACAGGGAGGCACACAGGGAGGCACACCGGGAGGCACACCGGGAGGCACACCGGGAGGCACACAGGGAGGCACACAGGGAGGCACACAGGGAGGCACACAGGGAGGCACACAGGGAGGCACACAGGGAGGCACACAGGGAAGCACACAGGGAGGCACACAGGGAGGCACACAGGGAGGCACACAGGGAGGCACACAGGGAGGCACACAGGGAGGCACACCGGGAGGCACACCGGGAGGCACACAGGGAGGCACACAGGGAGGCACACAGGGAGGCACACAGGGAGGCACACCGGGAGGCACACAGGGAGGCACACAGGGAGGCACACAGGGAGGCACACCTATAACACTTCTGTTGGCATTCAAAGGAAATCAGACGAGTGGTCGCAGTACCCTTGCAGGGGAAACTCTTGCCATGTCAGATGGGGTAGACGATGCAATTTTTCTAGCCACACTATTTTCTGAGCTCACTGCTGGAAATGCTGGACTGAAGCACCCCCTGTACTCTGTGACTGATAACCACTCTCTGTTCGACGCGCTCAAGTCCACAAAACAAGTCGCAGAGAAGAGACTCGGGCTGGAAATCAGTAGCATTAAGGAGCTCATACAGAGCAAGAGGATCAAGCAGGGGCGTTGGTCAGACACACAATCTCAGCTCGCTGACTGTCTCACAAAAAAAGGAGCTTCGGCTCTAGTGCTCTTGAAAGCACTCTGTGAAGGACAATGGGATCTGGGTCAAAGTGTCTGTTGAAACGGAACATTGTTTATGTATTTGTTTCTTAAATGTTTCCCTAATTTATGTTGACTACTCAGGGAATTTAAACATTTTTGTTTTAAGCCACTGAATGATTGTTTTATGATTCATGCAATGTAAAGTTATTTTTGTTTTGTTTATTTCTTTAAAAAGATATGAGATTGTTAACATGTCATCTCTTTGCGTCTGTACTACAGGCCATACGGTAGACTAGGCTGCCCTCTTGAGGCTGTGACACGCATGCGCAGTCAGTCTGAGTCGACCTGGAGCCTGAGGTCCACTGTTAATGGCTCTGTATTGGGGTTATGCACGTTGATGGAATAAACCAAGTTAACAGAAGATAAACGTCGTGTTTATTTGTAGTAGACCAATACTGCATCTCCCATGAGATGGTAGCAGCTCATATTCGCTGTTCAGAACATGGTTTGGGTCCGAGATGAGGTTGTTATGATAGGCCGAGTCATACACATGTCACATCCCAGCTTATCAAGACTCACCGTTTTAGGGGGGATGTAGGTTCCCATCGTCATACCACCACCTCCGAGATCAAACAGGTCGTCCAGACCGCCGCTGATGGGGGCGTTGAAGGAAGCTGGCATTGCAGCCGGAGGAGCTCCGAAACCAGCCCCCATCTGTGGGCCGCAAGGCAACACGTTACTCTCACACGTTCAGTACTGAGAAATCTGAATCGACAAAAACTCAGACAAGATGACTTACAGCAGGACTTCCTCCGATGTCTCCACCGAGCTTTGTGGGAAGGGAAGAAGCACAAAAAGATTCAGGTTATTTATTGGTACGACGTTAAATCATATCCTGGAGGATGGTTGAATGGGGGTGAGGGTCTACGAGATTTATTTGTACGATTAATGGTGGCTATGAGGATTCACTGTTTACAGGAAGTAGATCGAGGAAGAGGAGGATTTTCTTTTTATGCAACTGACCTTTTGCTGCCTGTACAAGTCAGGATGAGGAGTCTTTAGGTCAAATGCTACTCACTAAAGGTTTCTATTGACAAGGTGGGGGGTACATTGAACAAGTGGTGCAATATAGTGACTCCACACACTGCTGAGCATGGAGGACAATATTTTGCAGCAGAAACAAAAAAGGTAAGATTTACTCAAATCTCACCCTGAATGGAGTGGGAAAGAAACCATCCAACACTACATTTACACAGGTACGGATCACTTCTGGAGAGAGGGGGGTGGGGGGGTGGGGGGGGCTACTCAGAGAACACAGTGGTTCAACAGGGGACACGAGGGGTTATACTGTAGGCTGTTGCATTTACTGATCCATTGTGGTCTCCAGGAGCAACCTCAGTGGGGCTGTAATCTGGGGGCGATGGGGACTGATGCGGGGGCTGAGGAGACTGAGGGGTGTCCGTCCGCAGGGGGATGGGCGGCTGATTGAAAAACAGCCCAGAGATAAGAAAAGAGATGGACTTTAAGGATTTAACAGCATGCTTACTGCAGATGTCACAATGATAAACGATGACAGACGACGGATGGAAATGTCAGACGGATGCATGAGAACTTAAAACGGCAGTGATTAAATCAATCTTCTGAAATGCCCCGACATGGTTTACAAAAATGTTGCCCTCTCCCTCCATGTAGTTACCGGCTCAGACTCATCCCCCATCTGCAGGTGCAGCAATGAACGAAAGGAAGGAAAACACACCAGAGTTCAAGAGAAAAATTATAAGAAAAGCACGGAAAGGGAGGAAAGAAGAACAATGGATGTTTCTGCTCCTGTAATATAGGTCTATATTTCTGTCTTTTATAGAACACTCCAACTTATCAAGAACATGTTATATTGTGTGTTCTTTGAGGTACATGACTTCTCTACTGTATATATCTAGATATGTATATTTGCTGTTTATCGTTTTTCTTATTTATACTTTTCCACGTCTGCCTGAACACATTGCTGCTGTGACACAATGTGACATATCTATCTACTGTCTCTATGTCCCCGCTTTATATTTTGTTACTGTCAATTGTCTTTTTATGCTGCTGCAACGCAAACATTTCCCAATTTGGGATCAACAAAGTGTCTGTGTGTCTATCTATCTATAATCTATCCATCATTGACATTAAGCCAATTATTAAAATAAATAAAGATGTGTGATGGCCTTTCAGAACCCGATTTTTACTCAAAGGGCGCCGTGTAGAACACCTACCAGGCTGTCCAGTCCTCCACCAAGAAGGTCCATAGCTCCCAGCTGCATGCCAGGAGCGGCGGATGGTGGGGGTCCGGTGCTGGTGGTGGGGGTCAGGTCCAGATTAAGCAGATCTCCCAGGAGGTCTCCCTGGGATGGGATGACAGCGGGGGGCGCCTCAGAAACAGCAGCAGAACCCGTATCTGGGCTCTCAACACTCTCCCCACTAGCAGGGAAAAAAAGTAAGTAATTTGTTTATGTCATTCATATGAATCACTGTTTTGCAAATTAGATGTGTGTATGATAAGTTGCATGTAAAGGCACGAAGGAATGAAACTGCTAGAAAGTGTGTTAAAGCAGGGTGAGGGTATATGCAGGAGTCCTGAAGTCAGATGGAAGACCTTTTAAGACCCTTTCCATACATTTTAAGACCTCATCGCCACTTTGAGTTTTAACCGGTTACCTTGGCGACACACTTCACCTCACATTGACTATATACAGTATTGATTGTCCTTCCTCCTTATCTTCCAACCATTTGGAAGCAGACTTGCATTTCCCCATAACGATGCTGTTTAACAACCGGCGTAAACGGACCTTCGCGCTATCAAGCAGTGAGCGTGCGATGTCCTGTTCAGATAACGTCAAACCCAACAGGATGCCATAACTAAACTACACAGAATCACACTGCACACCTACGCAATGACTACATTCAGGCAGACTGTAGAATACAACCTCTTGGACCATTTATATACTTATTGAAAACAAGCTACAAAATGTAAGACCTTGGGAAATGCTCATTAACACTTTTTAATAGCCTTCATTTTCGCTAAACTGATTTATCAACCTTTAATACTTTAAGACCCCGCGGACCCCCTGTAAAGGAAAACACAATTGGGTTCCCACACCTTCTTCACGATCAAAAGTCAAGGATTTCTCAGGGGCTTTACAGGCCCAGTTCCATCAAGGGCAAAGACCCAACACGGCATTATTAGCCATTTTTATACTGAGAGCCAGAAGGCTTTTCAATTAGTGTCATTAGTGATGGCAAAGTACACAGCAGAGCAAAACACTCTATTGAGCTTTATCAATGAGCTGAAGTGCCAAGTCAAATAGAAATGAAATGACCCATGTCTATGCAAATACATTTAAATAAAAGAAAGCACTTAAGATGTTAATTGAGGCCTTGTAACTAATTCACCAGCACTTAAAACGGTATGACTTTCTTGAAGTGAATATGGTTGCCCTTTCCTTGTTGATTGGATTTTGAATCTTTATGGTTTTTGTACTTATAAGTCGCTTTGGATAAAAGTGTCAGCAAAACTAAATGTAATCTATTCAGGTTGATTTTAGGTAACCCTAAACCTTTTACTATAAAAAAGGCCTTCACAACTTTCAAGGATTCCAACGACGCATGGAAAGCATCGAATAATAGCAGAATCAAGAAGCGTAATCCTCTGAAGTGAAACAAACCCATTTCCTGCATGGTTCAAAAGAAAAGGAGGACTCACGATCCAGCGCTGCTGGTGAGTCTCTTGTGCTGAACGCCGCGGCTGCCCTCCACGAAGGCACTGGGGGGCTTGTGGTAGACGGAGGCCAGAGTCCCGATGTGGCAGATGAGCTCCTCCAGCAGGGTGGGCTCGATCAGATCCGTCTCCTCAGAGATCAGGGGCTTCTCAGCCAGGACCACCTCCTTGGCAGCCACTGGGTCTGTGGAGAGCAGACGCCAGTAGATGTACCCACGGTCCCTGAGGTCGGGGTTATCGGAGTCCTGCAGAGAGACGGAGGAAAGAGGATGAAGGATTATCATAAATGAAGTATGCTTAATGAATACTTCATGTTAAACTCTTCTTTGTCTTTGCTCATTTAAACCGAGACAGATCTAGATTTATGGGCGGCGTAAAATGTTAAAAAATGCAGATGATATGTGGGGCTCTAAAAGGATGGGTTTGATGAATAAATGATACATTTTGTGATGAGGTTGTTTTAAGTTATGAGGCTCATTTTACACGCTGCTGCTCTCTGCCTGTCAAGAGCAGGAACTAAATGTATACATCTGGTTCATCCAATGATGTTGAACACATGGATATTAACCAGTTTATGCTGTGAATTAATCAATATTAACTAATGATCTTATTCTCTCCTTTTCTGCAGAATATGATGTTCACTTTTAGGTTAACATTGTATCAGAGCGACTGAAACCATAGTTGATGTCATCTTCCTATTCTTATTAAATGGCTTAGTTGAATACTCGATTCTGATCGGCCAATTCAGAACACGTAACACGTTGTTAATCCAGAACAGACAGACCGCTGTCAAGGACTAATTGACCGTTGTTAAGGACGATCACATCTGCACAAAGAAGTCCGTTTGATTGAACTGTATACAGTTTGGCTGAAAAGCAAACTGGGACAAGGAAACAGCGGAGAAGTAACGGGCAGAACCCCTCCTTTTACGCAGCGGTCCAGACATAGACATCAAACGGCGACACATATTCAGTTGCCAGTTACTTTGGCATCAGGGCAGGGATATCTAGATACTTTCCAAGGTTTGACATAATGAATTGTGCTACTTTTAAAGCAAGCAGCGACTTTTTCAAATCTGTAATCAAAAAGGTCCACAAAAACACTATCGAAGCAGTTCCTGCCGTTGCTAAGGAGGATCGAGAAAGAGAAAGTAAAAGAGGGTAAAAGACGGAGCACTGGACGTCAGATAAATGCCCAGAAGAAGGCAGAGAGGAAGTAAACTCTAACAGGAACACGGTATGGGCTCTGCAGAGTTTAGGGACTTGTTAGTGGATCAGAAACTGAACAGAGTTGGACAGTGCCGAGTGCTGCCATAAAGTTGTTGTTGTCACAGTTCCAGCTGTTGGTGCGTCGTGGAACGGGGTTTTTGTTCTCTGAGCGGAAGAAATACGATCATTTTTAAGTCAATAAAATAATTTCAATTAATATTGGGAGTCGAGTCGTTAGTTTAGTATATGGCCGTGTAATCAGCGGGATAATGTGCAGCGACTTGGTCATTCAGTCTCATCAAGAACCGTCCGCTTGGCGTCGGCTCTCTGATGATCTGTTCTTTCCCCCATAATGAGCGCCTCGCTGCACGTCATCCCTTACATAGATAATGGAGGACAAAGAAAGACAACTTATTATTACTGAGGTGATAATATTATACATGATTACAATTCATCAGTATCTTATTCATGATAATATTACAGTTAAGTTGATCGTTTTATGTCAATTCTGAAATAATAATCGTGCACTGGTGTTATTTGGCTAAATAATACTTTTCCGAAATAAAGTTGCAAATGCCGGCAACATAAAACCATTAAAACACAATTAGGGTAACGGCCTGAACCACTGCAGTCATTACTAAGAGAAGCTGAAGGCTCATATTCATATGTTCATTACCATACTCCAGTGCCCTGGAACGATGGACTAAAATAGACCGCCTTTGAAAAGATACAGAAAGCAGCAAACTCAAAAAGTGAAGTCTGAATAGAACACATAACACACACGTAGAGTGCAAGTTTAGAGTAGTAAGTGAGGATGAAAGCATGTAGAATACGATGGTAGAAACATCACATGTGACAGTGTTTCATCTCACCTGTGTGGCCAGGCTTAACACCTGCTGCACGAGCTCCTGGGTCTCCGTGGGCTTCTTCAGGAACAACTTGACGATTGCCGTCAGCAGCTGCAACTGCACCTAGAGGACCGAGCGAACACAAACCATACGTTACAACTGCTCACAGGCCAAGTTCAGATGCAGCGGGTGGAAGTCAAATGGTCCTCAAAACAGTTCCAAGGTGCATCTGAATGATGATGTTTTAATAATGGCCTGCACTGAACCACAGTAAACACATTTAGGTTTTCCACGAAAGCCACACCCCGCTAAACAGTAGATATTCCAACTACTAATGAAATCTGCCGAAAACAGCATAAAACGGAAGGTTTTATGCATAACGAATTTATTTTTACCCACAAAATCACTTAAAACCCGAAAAGGCTCTTCGAGGCGATGTGGAAATGCATCCATTATTCAGGGGAAAGTGGTCCAACGGAGAAGAGCCTGTCCTTATCCCACCCTCTCTGGTGCAACACATTTCAGAGTGAGATATGGCTGCTCTAAAATGTGTCCCTGATAAGAAGTGTGTCTATAACTCCCATGACCTCTTTATAAACACAGTAAAACAACATATAATAGTCATCTAGGATACTTTCATTTCCATCACGGTACCAGATTGTCAGTGAAATAGAACACGTTTTCTGCAGTGTGACATGCCCCCTTCATTTCTATTGCCCCGCAGCAGCATACCCATCGCTTTAATGGCTTCCAGGAACAAAAACAATGTGTGCTTCGAACTGCCAGCACAGGCTGTTCCCCCAAAACTATCATTAACCCACCTGAGTGCTTTCATCGTGGAAACCCTCCAAAAAGCTCTCCAGCAGCTCGTCGGCGTTGTCGATGCGCTCAGCGTACTCTCCCACGATCCAGATCATAGCGGCCCGGGCCTCAGGCTCGTCCAGAGACTCCAGGTGTTCACACAGGGTGGCAATCACACTCTCGTACCTGGAAACAGTCACACAGTACAACACCAAAATGTATTAGGAACAGAGGTGGGAAAAAGTGCAAATACTTCATTACTGTACTGAAGTACATGTTTCTGGTATCAGTACTTACTCCACTACTTATTTTTCTGACGACTTTTTACTTTAACTTCTTACATTTTTAACCCAAATACCTGTACTTTCTACTTCTCACATGTTTAACCCAAATACCTTTACTTTCTACTTCTCACATGTTTAACCCAAATACTTGTACTTTCTACTTCTTACTTCTTACATGTTGAACTCAAATACCTGTACTTTCTACATGTTGAACCCAAATACCTGTACTTTCTACTTCTCACATGTTGAACTCAAATACCTGTACTTTCTACTTCTCACATGTTGAACTCAAATACCTGTACTTTCTACTTCTTACATGTTGAACTCAAATACCTGTACTTTCTACTTCTTACATGTTGAACTCAAATACCTGTACTTTCTACTTCTTACATGTTGAACACAAATACCTGTACTTTCTACTTCTCACATGTTGAACTCAAATACCTGTACTTTCTACTTCTTACATGTTGAACTCAAATACCTGTACTTTCTACTTCTAACATGTTGAACTCAAATACCTGTACTTTCTACTTCTTACATGTTGAACTCAAATACCTGTACTTTCTACTTCTCACATGTTGAACCCAAATACCTTTACTTTCTACTTCTCACATGTTGAACTCAAATACCTGTACTTTCTACTTCTCACATGTTGAACTCAAATACCTGTACTTTCTACTTCTTACATGTTGAACTCAAATACCTGTACTTTCTACTTCTCACATGTTGAACTCAAATACCTGTACTTTCTACTTCTCACATGTTGAACTCAAATACCTGTACTTTCTACTTCTCACATGTTGAACTCAAATACCTGTACTTCCTACTTCTCACATGTTGAACTCAAATACCTGTACTTTCTACTTCTCACATGTTGAACTCAAATACCTGTACTTTCTACTTCTTACATGTTGAACTCAAATACCTGTACTTTCTACTTCTCACATGTTGAACTCAAATACCTGTACTTTCTACTTCTTACATGTTGAACTCAAATACCTGTACTTTCTACTTCTCACATGTTGAACTCAAATACCTGTACTTTCTACTTCTCACATGTTGAACTCAAATACCTGTACTTTCTACTTCTCACATGTTGAACTCAAATACCTGTACTTCCTACTTCTCACATGTTGAACTCAAATACCTGTACTTTCTACTTCTTACATGTTGAACTCAAATACCTGTACTTTCTACTTCTAACATGTTGAACTCAAATACCTGTACTTTCTACTTCTAACATGTTGAACTCAAATACCTGTACTTTCTACTTCTCTCATTTTCCAAACAGCTGGTTCCTTTAGTCTGAATGTGTGTTTGGTGCGTGATCATTATTATTTAGAGTCATTGCGTGCCTATTGATTTGAACACGATCCGTGTATCCATCACTTCCTGGTCTTCTCTAAAGAAGATCGACCAATTAGAATGTTGTAATGTTGCCGTTGTTTAGCATCGAAACATTCATTAGCTAACATTGACATTATTGTTCTATTAATATAAAGGGAGGTCAGGTACTCTTTAAAACAGATGGTAGTTATGGGTACTTTTTACTGAAGTACATTTTGAAGCCCATACTCATTTACTTGAGTAAAGAAGTTTAGTCAGTACTTCTACTTTGACCACGAGTATCTGTACTTCTACTTGAGTAAAGGATGTGTGTACTTTTGCCATCTCTGATTAGGAATGGCAACTATTTTAAACACACACACACTCAGACAGAGAGTTGTTTGTTCTGGCAGCCCGACAAATGTAAATCCAATATTTATTCTCCTTTTAGCTCTGGGTGAATTTTTCGATTGCTCGACGCTCAACCAGCAAATGTTTTTCTGCAATCGTTGATTAATTCATGTGGTTCAGGCATTTGTTATCTAAACCAATTTACCCATAACGATACATTTACATAATGCTTTTATTACAAGATGGCCTGAGGCGGTAAGATTGAGTTGATATGTGATTAATAGAAAATGCAGAAGTTTGAATGAGTCATGTAGCTAAAAGGCTCGAGCCATGTCGAGCTGGAAACGTTTGAAAGCTGCTCCCTCGGTGACTCGCGGATGACTTTGAGTTGTGTGGGAGAGGACTGCGTCATGCTCCATGAATCTACCTGGTTGTATGAGCGGTCCACCATTAACACACCGTCACTGAGGAATGGCCCAAAACCTCACCTGCATGCATTTCAGGATAAATGCCAATCTGAAACCACTTCGTCTGTGTAATGAGCTTTCACTCTGAATATGTGAGGGACAGGGGAAATGATATTGAGGGCAAGTGGAGTGCAGGGTGCAATGGAATGCATGAGTAACTGTGTACACCAACCAACAATGCAAAGCACAAAATAGTTCATACATCACGCATCTGAAAATGTCTCAATTTAAACGGGCGGACTATAAAGCCTCGTCAGACTTTGATAGAGGTGTAAGGCGTCGTTGTGTCATTTTGAGAATAATAACAGCCTTACAGCAGAATCAGTTTCCACCAGTTCCTGATGAATAGTTGATACAGATTTGAATCTGCATAACGAAGTGTAAAGAAATAATGTGAAAGGACCACACTGATGCCTTTCACTGAACGCACTTGTTGGGGTACTTGCGGAAGATGTCCTTGATGACCACGATGGCCTCCTGCACCACGTAGTTGACCTTGGTCTGGATGAGGTCAAGCAGCGTGCTGACGCAGCGCTCCGCTGATTGCTAATAAATGGAAAGAAGAAGAAATCTGTCATGACTCAGCTGCAGAAAAAAAACACTTTGGACAAACGCATATTTATTGTGTGCTTTTAATATGCATAAATCATATTGTCGCAATATAGAACAAATTATAATAATTAACATATTGTTGCATATGTAACAATCTGCTGAGTAATAAACCTTCCATCAGTGTCAAGCTGTCAAACTCATACATCTACTACAGTTACATCAGTATTATCAAACTAGGCTAACAGTGAATTTGAACATCTCCAGAAACGTGTAGTTTGAAACTAAGAAGGAGGAATCTTATAAATGATGTTTTATTGCTGTGCAACATCGCTGATAGTTAAAGAGAAATACAAACTAAACATGTGACGGCAGCGTGATATAAACTCCACTCACCTCTACTTTGATGGCACAGCGGCCAATGGCCCTGACCGCTTTACGGACAAAGTCCACATCCACCTCAGTGGCGTACTCCTTCAGCTCAGCCAGAACCTACAGCCACACAGACACGCATCAACATGTTTTGCTTTCTTAAGGCACCCCAAAGATAATGGTGTTCACTCAGTGAAGCATTACAGCTGTGGATGTGTTACCTGGGCGATGTTAGCTTGAGATGCGAGGCGGATCATGATGTCCAGCTTCTCCAGCTTCACATAGATTGGGTCATTGTACTTCACAAAGAAAACCTTCATCTCGTGTTTCAGGATCTCTGGGCTAAACATTTAAATAATTCCCTGTTATTTGTGGAAAATGTACCATGTCGCAGTAAAATGCTACTTTCATTATGTTATGATATTCCCAAAGTCTAAAGAATACTAAAGAGCGTCCACATGTCATCTCCCAACATTTACCGTCTCTGTACGATGAGGTTGATGTTTCGAAGGGCCACATATTGTAACTCGGGCTCAGCAGAGAGGAGCGTGACCAGTGGGGGGGCGAGCTTCTTCAGGAGGGTGCCATAGTAGTCCAAGTCTTTGGGCAGCATCTCCATGAACTTCATTAAAACTTTAACGGCTGACAACACCACTGCAGAGTTGGCGTGGGAGAGCCGTGGGGTCACACGCTCACAGATGCTGATATCGGGAGAGAAAAGAGAGAGGGAAATTAAACGTGTGGGTTAGTATGTATTATTATGTACACTTATTTGTTTGGCCTTATGATGGCTAAAATTGGATGACCATTTTAGTTTCCATTTCATATAGCACTGTAAATTGCATAAAATTATGAGCTGTTTTAGTGTGTGTATGGGTATGTGTATGTGTGTGTGTATGTGTGTGTATGTGTGTGTGTGTGTATGTGTGTGTGTATGTGTGTGTGTATGTGTGTGTGTATGTGTACCCCAGGAAGAATAGCCAATGCTCATGCTAGTGCTAACGGGGATCCTGATAAAGAATAAGAATACAAAATCGGGGTGAATGGGTGCATTTGCCATGCGTAGTTTATGAAGGCTCTCTCTCACCTCTGGGACTCCCGGTCATCACGAGGTGAGTAATTGGCCAGGCAGTCGAGAATGAATATCTGTCCCCACTCTGTGCACTCGTTCAAAGCCGTCAGCAACTTGTTGATGGTCTGAGGGTTCAGGTCCAGTAGATTGCTGTTGGGGTGAGACTCTGCTATCTCCGACAGCGCTGCCACTGCGTTCGCTACAACCTGAAGATGAACACAACAGTTAAATAAATAGATAGATATACATATAGATGGATGAATGCCAGCAGAACAATTGAAGCCCCCAGTTATTATTACAATAAGCAGTATTGTATTTCATTCTATTATTAGCTCATCTTATTTTATTTTAAAGAAAAGCCAAAGGCCCCTTAACCTATTCGGGTGGTCCACGCTTCCACCTCCTCCTCAAATAAGATAATACATGCGAGTTCATGGCTACTGTAGACAACGTTCTTGTTGCTCTGTGTTGCGTTGTTAATGAGTGAGACACACCGGGGTTGAGGATCTGTGGGGTTTGTTCTCCCAAAAATACAATTTAGGCATTTAGCAGACGCCTTCTTCCAAAGCGACTTACAATGAGCCATTACAGGGACATTCTCCCTGGAGTAACCGAGGGCTAAGTGCCTTACTCAGGGGCACACTAGTGGTGGTGTTCCAGGCGGGATTTGAACTCACAACCTTCCGATCATCAGCCCACCTCACTATCCATTAGACCACCACATTTTTTGTTTAAAAACAATTATTTATTTATTTTTTATGAGATCCATTTGTGGCGGACGATATTCTTGTTGCACTAAATGTATTGTTTTTATTTAGTTTAAGTCTTATATATATTTATGTTGCATTGTTGTAGGAGCCGTGACCCTAGGTTTTCCATAGCATATCTACACTGTAGCCGTGCATATGACAATAAAGCCCTTCGAACCCGTATTAAGATATAAAGTAGAGGTCATTTTAATAACACAACTTGGGCAACATGTTAAATATTTGTATGCCAGCAAAGGGGCTAATCAGGGAAAGGCAGAGGGGCTTGAAGCCAGCTGGGTCAAATCTGTGGAAATGTGTCTGGTTTAAACAAAGAGGTCGTACCATGGGGTTGGAGTCAGAGATGAGGTCTTTCAGGGTGTCCAGGAAGCCTTGGTCCTCCACCAGCTGGGCGTTGATATCATGGAGCTTTGCGACACACACAGCGGCCGTCTTCCTCACATACGGGTCTTCGTCCTTCAGACATTTCCTCAGCGGCTCACAGAGGTACTCGGTGATCTTGTCCACACGGATGCAACCCATTGTACGAACAGCAAGGGCCCGGATCAGAGGGTTCAGGTCTTCACAGTCCTAAATGACGGTTCAAAAAGGTCATCATTTTTTCTCACAATTACGTTACTCTGAAATAGGGATGCCAGAAACTGACCATGATCAAAATCGAAAATCAGACAGCCCTGGCGAATAATAATCGATTATTGCTGCATGTACCTTTTAAGTTCTTAACAAATAATCTGAGGGGAACTTGTTGTTTGTTTTTAACTTGTGATGTGTCATTTTGTAAAGCACTTTGAGCTGCACGTGTTGTATGAAAAGTGCTATATACATAAAGCTTTATTAGCATTAGTATTGAGCTTTACCTTTACGAAGGTGTTCACAGCCATGATAGCCATGTCTGGCTGACTCTTGGCGTAGTTCATCAGGTACAGGTAGACCAGCTTCTTCAGCTCCAGGTTGTCCGTCTGCATGCAGTTCACAACATCCGGGAACAGAGCACTGCAGGAAGGACAAGGTGTCGTTATCCTGCATTTCTCCAGTGTGGATGTTTCATAGATATACTATCCTCACTCACCTGACATCCTTGCCAACTGTCATGGATGCAATGACCTTCTTCACAGCCTCTTTCTTCTTCTCTTTCTTATCACTGTTTAGCTCCGCCTTGAGCTCGAAGATCTCCCCTGCACACACAAGAGAACAAATCCAATCACACACACCATGTAATCCATTTGTGATGTGGGACGTGAAAAGGAGTAGTGGGCCGCATTGAGCTCTTTCTCAGCAGAGTCTGATATTGCTGGGAGTAGGAGTGGTTTTTTTT
This sequence comes from Pseudochaenichthys georgianus, assembly GCF_902827115.2. Classification (NCBI taxonomy): domain Eukaryota; kingdom Metazoa; phylum Chordata; class Actinopteri; order Perciformes; family Channichthyidae; genus Pseudochaenichthys; species Pseudochaenichthys georgianus. Next base: position 38,184,852 of record NC_047511.1, on the reverse strand, counting down.
TATACAAGAGACTTTGAGGTTGTAGTAAAGCATCCATCTCGGGTCCAAAGTGAACTTTCTGGTCTATCTGCTAATGGCTGGTAAACAAAACACTTTTTTTTTAAATGGCCATAAAACTGCATAACAAACAATGTCATTAAATACTCATTGTATTACTAAAAGACTGGACAAAAAAGCAGATCTCGTCTCACCCATTCATCGGTGAATTGCCACTTCTCTGTATATATTCTTTTAACCTTACTTCCATCGTGCTCTTCAGTTTCATTGCATCTACTGTATGCGCCTCCACGAGCTGCCAGACTCTCTTTGCACAGATCTTTCCACCAGCTATTTGCCAACATTTACATTAAGCATTTTAAACAATGTCCCTTCCACTGCATTGTTTGTGTAACCGTCTGACTAAGGTAGCCTCGTCTTACCATTATTCATATATCAAACAAAACTTCCAGATCTTTCAGTTAATATTCAAAGAGTTAGTGCACCCTTGACAACCCTTTTAAAACCGGCTGCATCCTTATAGGCCTTTAAGCGATCAATGGCTAGAAAGCTTTGAATGCAAAGCAGCAGCAGGATGTGCAGCTCTTGCATGTGGCGTTCTAAGCATCTGAATAACAGCTCCAATAACATGGCAATGAGAGCACACAAGTCATGCCGCCCGACTGTTGACGGGTGTATATGTTTTCATATTCAATATGATCTTTTAACAACTTTCCACGCAAAACTCTGTATACGTTTCTGCTTTACGTGTGCGTCTGCTTTCTGGAGGGAGTGCATGACAGTTAGAATTGAGTATCAATTGGATGACATGAAATGTTGCATACCTTTACGTGGTACATATATAAACAAATACATATTCTTATTAGTATCATAAACATGTTAAGCTGATCTCTGATTTTCCAATCTGTTCAGATGTTATGTTGCTATTTTCCAAACTGAAAGGGACCAAACATTTCATCGCATTGTGACACGGAGGTGTTTTGACGTTGAGTATAAACACATATACTCTTAGTACTCAATCTTTGGCTTAGATACAAGTCTACTGACTGAGGTTCCCAGGCTGTGTAAACAGCTTGTAACTCCCAATCTCCTTAAAGATGTAAGCTCCAGGCTTCCCACAGCAACATTGGGCAGACCCACAACAAAAGCACATACAAGAAGAATCATGCCCTTAACTCTCAAGCTGTCCTTACAAACAGTAGTTTACTATCACTTAAACTCCTCCGTTTGCATTTCCAAAGCCCTGTGTGGGAACAACGTTCCATGGGAAGAGCCACACAAATAAAACGAGCGGCACAAGTTCAATCTTAACTAATGCTCCATATGGTTAATCTGATCAGAGCTGTTCAGGGTTTGGCAACAACAGAGTGACAACATCTCTACACAGGGGACACATTTTTAACAATTCAAACCTTAACAGAATAAGCATTCATGTCTCGAAGGAAATCTTTAAATATTAATAATAATAATTCCTTACATTTATTATAGCGCTTTTCCAGTGCTCAAAGCGCTTTACAGATACACATTACACATATTTTTTATACATGCAATATTACCACGAATAAGCCATTTAAAGATGTACGGTAATTAAACTGTGATATGCATCAAGTTGCTCTGCATATGTTCAATAAAACCTTAATCTGAAACCACTGAACAGCTTCATTTAATAAGACTAACAACACCTAAAGCAGACATAATAATTTAGCTGCACCCAGCTGACTGATAAGCCAAAAGGTCCAGCAGTAACTTGAAAAACAATGAATGGATGCTGGAAATGATTGAGAACTGAAATAACTTGTTTTAAATGTAACATTATTTTTGTTTTATGAACTATCAAATGAGCTATCAGACCTTTCTTGGTTGTGGTGAAGTACTTGGAGTCCGTCATCTTGGATCCAAATTGTCGATTCTCCTGCAAAAGATATATAGGGTGAGAAAGACGGCGGTGAAATATTTCCTCAGTGGAAACTTGGAGCATCCAAGAGCAACAGGAAACACCAGAAGTGCAGACACAGGGAAATAAAAGGAATTCCTGTCTTCTCCTGAACAAATGTCAGTGATCTATCAGAAGAAAACAATGGTTTTCGCAGAGAGAACAGGCACCATGTCTTGTTTTAACCTGAATCTTGTTGGTCAGCATCTATGTGGCTTCTGCAGTAACTATAGTACATTTCAACTATTGGTGGAGCACCTCTCTGCGAAGGATCTTCTCCTTGTATGCAACAATACTTCATGCTCTAAAATATGAGCAATGGTGCTCAAAAGTCAAAAGAAAACAACTGATTTCCTGAAAAACATTGAACATGACATTTGTCTTTTGATCTGTGTGTACCTTTAAGAAACACATGACTTGTGTAAATAGTCATCACATTTGAGTTTTGCCGCACATATACATGGGTTGTTTTCTGGTTACAATGTTAATGACTATACTGTGATATCTCTGACAACTGACATCCTTTTTTCTACAAAAGGCCATCATGTATAACATTAAATCATGATAGGACACATTATTACCACTGTAAATATTGATGTTGTCCCTAGCAGTTGCCTACACTGAATGAAACAGATGGTATCTCATTACACATTATTATATACATAATAATTGCATTAGCCTTTCATTAACATGACTGACTTCCTATTACGCAACAATATCCTGATAATGTTAATTTAATGGAACTTGCAGTGGCAGTGATGCTAACAGAGAGTGGTGTTGACAGCCAGTCTAAATGAATGGCAAAGGCCTAACAGTTATCATGTGTTCTCATGACAACGACCTGCGTTTCATTAAAAACACGTACAAGTTGTATTATTAATTGAGCTTCACAAACATAAGGCTGTTAGCCACAAGCTAACCAATAATATGCAACTGACGACGAAGCTCGTACATTTCGGTACATGTGTACGATAACTCACGCCGTCATAAGGACACCCTTAAATAGTTTGCAGAGATACAATACGAGTGCTTTACATTAGCTAAGTTTGAGTTATTCCTGCTAACTTAGCCACAAAGGTAGAGGAAAGGTTCGCTAGCTGAATAGCATCAGGCTACCATGACGTTAGCATAGCAGACTCGAGTGTTTCAGAGGAAAGAAAGCTAAAACAAGTTTAAATGAGTGAAAACAGGTCTGCAATGTCCCGGTGCTATTCGATCAATTACTTACGCATAACTGATTCGCCCATTCCTGCATGATTGCAGTAGTTATCGGAGTTAACCTGGTGCTAAATGCTAGCAGTGTGCCTGTCAGTGTCAGCTAGCGCCTGACCACTTCTCTTCGAAAATGACCTTCTGAGGGCCGGCTTAAGGAAGTTAAGCTCTTAATCTACCCGCCTGGCTCAAACCTTACCAAACGAATTAGCGTACCTTCTGGAGTTAAAATTAGAGTGGCTTCGGGATGAATTTGAAGAGGAAATCTCCACAAACACCTTACCGTGACAGGCGTCGTAGGGATGGCAGTGATGGCCTTCGTCCCTCCCACTTGATTTACTTCCGTCTTCTTTATACAAAATAAACCGTAGCAAACAGAAAGGCAACGTCAGCGTTATTTCAGAGAAGCTCTCTCAATAATATATGTTCAACAACTCTATCAATAATATATGTTCTGCTCTCTACAATCAATATCTTCATAATAACATCTTAAAATCAAGAGCTGGAAGAAGTACTCAGATATTTTTACTTCAGTAAAAGTAGAAGAGAGTAGGAATACTCTGTTACAAGTAAAAGTCCTACATTCAAAATGTTACTCAAGTAAAAGTACAAAAGTATCAGCATCAACATACTTAAACTACTAAAAGTAAAAGTAATCACTATGCAGATTGACTCATTTCAGAATAATATCATATGTTCCGATAATGAATGATGTATTAAAGTGTTTTCAAAGCTATTATCAAAGGTGCTGCTAGTTTGAATTACTTACATACAGCATGAACGCTTGTGAATTTACTCCAGGTGTAACTAACTAAAGTTTTATTTAAATGTTTAATTTTTCACATTATTAATCCAAATATCCATTCTAACTAAAGGTATTGAATAAATGTAGTGGAGTTAAAGAAGTCAATGTAACTCTGAATTTTATTTGAGTAACGTACAAAATTGCAAAAAAAATTAAATACTCAAGCAAAGTACAAGTACCTCAAATGTGTACTTAAAAACAGTAAATGTATTTAGTTACTTTACACCACTGCAGGAAAAGCTGTATTTCTGTCTTACAGTTATAAAGATAGAAGTAATCAAATATCAGTAAGCTTGACAAATGGGATGATTAAACACAGTTTCTTATATCTAATGCAACAGAGAATTTTCCCAAGTAAAAATAAATGATTGAATCACATTGTACATTATAATGAATGATATAGTCATCATCCACGTTCAGATTTTTGGCTTTTCTTTAACAGGCACTTCATGACTATCCCCATAATCCCATCCCTGTCGGTTTGACACACCGCTGTGACCGAAGCTTGACATGAAAAAAGGATCAGAGAAATGTCATGAACTTCAGAGGAAAAGTTTTATTACAAGAACAACATGACAGCATTTTTTTACTTCAAAAAAACTGTGAAATGTTGCAGTATTGCTATTTCATACATACAAATTCCACAATACCAAGCAATCTGTACATTTAACTGAAGTTGTAGTGAAAGTAACATTAGCAAACAAGAAATTATCAAATCATGAACATTCAGATTTCGCTGATTAGGGATTGAGAGAAGCAGAGAGAGATTCATGAAGTTGTGCAGAACAAAGAGCTGATAATGTACAATCATTCCTTTTATAATTGACAACCCCATTTTGAATTTGACCAATTACTCTAAACACAAATGTTTTCAAATAAGCCAAAGCATATTTCAATTATAAACAATTAGAATAAAACATCTGTTTGTACAGAAGAGACCCATAACTAGTCCGTATCATGTGGCTTTCTTTAATCATAAATTAAGAGGAGTCTACATTACATCTAATAACTGTTTCTGAGTTATGCAAAACAACCCACAGATGATTCGTCTGTTTCAAACCATAGCTTGCAATAGTTATAATGTTTCTACGGTATACTGTTGGGAACAAATATTTTAATTGCTGAGTTTTTTCTCAGTTGGCTCCACCTTATTAAGATTAAACGTCCTGCTCATTGTCATATTTGGGACACAGATGTAACTTGAGAGACTTCATAAATAAATAAATTAGACCTACATTACTTCCCTCTTCACTCCAACTCTCAACATAGTCTCATACAGTATGTACACACATATGCACCTTCTCATTGTTTCCTATTTACTGTGTCAGTGCCCTGCAGAAAGATGGGTTCCACAAATGTTGCAGCTTTCTTTTTTTTTACTGGTTCTTTCTATTAAATCTCTCAGGGAGATATCTATCATCGTAAACACAAGAAAGACAAATGATCACCAACTTTTCTTTCTTGACAACAAGTCAAACGTTTTCCTTTCAAATATATTTTACAAAGTCCACCCCTGTTATTACCAAAAACCAGAAGTACTGTCGCAGGGCTCTGGCCTCTCATCCTCGTGTGCATGTGCTCCACAAGATATCCCTCATATCCAGTTACAGTATCTATTATTCATGAACTGTTGCACACATTTAGACACTCAAGTCAAAGTCATTCTTCATCCATCAAATGTCCCCTTATTACCATCGATATTGGCTCTTATTAACAAACATATACCATTCCAAAATCATTAAAACAGTACATAATTTGACTGAATAAAACATATTGTTCCGTAGCCACTAGATGTCACCATAGATTGGGCTGAGTCTTTAAAATCCATATTCTAATTCGGTTATCTGGCTCCTTGTGTCTCAATTATACTGACATGATTCAGGGCAATACATTATATATCTTTATCAGGAATTGTACACCTAGACTACGAATAATGCACAATTAAAATGGGCAATGTTCCTCACTTATTTCCACATTCACACCTAAACTCTCCAATTTCTATAATCATAAAGAAATAATGATGGCAAAGTTGTGTTAGCGAATAGATCTTGAGTGATGTTGCGCAAAAACATTCAAAAACTAACCTGCAAATACATTTTAAGGCAAAGGGAATTGTCAAGGCATTTCCAACACCAATATTGCATAGCTAAGGCAGCACAGAACTGATTACAGAGAATATGTACATTAAACTGTATATTCAATGCCTTGTTATATACAAAATACCCACATCTATCAGTGAGCACATCGACATGTATTTCACATTCATTCTCCTTAGCCTTTGACGTTTGTATGTAGCATTGTATTCCAGAATACAGTTTGGTCAGAGGAAGAAATCCCAACATTTCTGCTTCAGTGACAAAGACACACCCTTCACTGCTCCTCATGTTTCTACACTTAATCCACTTAAAAGTTGGAATCAATTTCAAATGTTTTACTGCATTAAACATCATCTTTAAAACCTGTGACACCTTAACAACAACAAAATATATCACAGCTACAAAAACTGATGCGAAAATGTGACACATGAATAACGGCAGACGACTGAACAGGGTTTGGTTGAGCAAGTAGTGTTCATACAGTCAGAGGGATGATGGGAGTACCTACGTGTATGTTAACGGTTATTATATTGTACATGTGAGTATACTGAGTCAAATGTTAAGAGACTGAAAAAGATCACAGTCATCATACCAGTATTCTGACTACCAAGGCAAGCAGAGATGCTGTGGCAAACCACAAGAGGGAGCCATCCCATCTGTCTGAAGGTTTAGTGTTTACACTGTTTAGAGTTGCTGCTTTAAATCCCTGGCACTTCGCCATGCCCCTCGGCGGGGCACATGGCAGCACATATGCTCTCTCTCAATCTCTCTGTTTCAGCCATGAGACTTTCACAAGTGTCTTTGCAAAAATAAAAAATAAACACCTTATGATTGGCAAAAGCATCCCCATGCACACATTAAAATGACAGTGAAAGTAATCTTGAAGACCATTCCTTTGGTAATAAATAATTTGGCTTGAGTGCAACATAAAAGCAATGTGAACCCCCTGCAGTTATTCAGGGGGGGACCTAAGTGAGAAAGAAGGAGTGTTAGACATGCGGTCTAGAGCCCAATCTTAACTTTTTACACAGTAGTCAGAGTTCATGACACCCCCTGTGTCATCTGTGCTACATCCAAGCTTCAGTGTCCAGGCTCCCTGACTGTCCAGGGAAGGAGCAGTCTTTGTTAACCATGGCTGGGGAACATGGCCGGGAATGGATCATGTCTGCGAAGGCCTGGTGGAGGCCCTTGCATGTGGCCGGGCGACCGGTAGAGCGTGAGCTCTGAGGGGACAGCGGAGGAGTGTGGCTCGGGGAAAAGGTTTGGTGAGTCTGCAGATCTCTGAAGCTGCGCGGTGTGGGGATCCGTGAGGGGCTGTTTTGTGGCCTGTTGTCGGTGCGAGGCTGCATCCTGCCTCTCAGTTTGTGCTTTGAGTTAGAGGCCATTCCGTCTGTCTTCTTTTGCCCTTTATTAGTCTGCAGCCCTTCTGCATCAGTGTTCCCGTTGGCAATCGGTGAAGATGGTGGGGGGGTTTCAGACTGGGATTCACTCAGGCTGAAGCACATGGATGAGTTTTCACTGGAGGAATCCTGGAAAGAGCAGTCCGCAGAGGGGGGGAGGAGCACAGGTGACGGACAAGCCTCTGGGGGCGGGAGGTCGTCATTGCCGTCACCATGTTCTAGGTCATAGGGTAAGTTTGGCTGGTGATTCTCTGGAGGAATATCTCCTTCAGGCCCTGTGCCCCAGCCAAGCTGACCCTGCTGACATTTCAGGCCCCCTGTAGGAGGAAAGCCTCCATGGTTAATATTACTACAGTGGAAAGCAGGTTGTGAGGGGACCTGGTTCATCAGTGTGTCTGTGTCTCCAAGACCAGGCAGTGAAGACGGAGGTTCCCTCTCCTCGATGGAGCTAGAGATGGCTGGGAGCTTCTTGAGACCCCCTCCCCGCTCCCCCCAGTGCTCAGGCTCTCCTTGATCACCGTTGTGAGGTACTCCAAAATTGTTTCCATAAAGTAAGTTTAAGGGGTCCTCCAGTTGGAAGTGACGGGGATGAGCTCTCTTGGATTCCCTAAGGTCAGGCAGTGTTCCTATCTTTGCCCCCACATTCAGGGAGGAGGTGGAGGAGTTAGAAGAGGAGTAGGCCGAGTCAGTGACGTTAGGATCAGTGGTTGCCGGCACTAGATGTGTCCCGGCACCCTGAAGGTTCGCTCCTCCTGGGGCTCTACAAGACCCTCCTCTAGCCTGTTGTGTATTGGCCAGAAACTCAGCCTCAAAGCTGCGATACAGGTCCTGCTCCTTTTGGGGGTCTAGTGTTGGAAGCATCTGGAAGCCGAGCCCCGGTCCTTCCTCCTCGGGGTCCGGGCGCTCCAGGCATGACAAGCTCTTATGGTGGCCTCGACCAGCAGAACGAAGTCCCTGTGACGTCCGGGGGGAGCGGGCAGTGTGATGGTGGAAGTTGCGGGGAGTTGAGTGAGGTGAGCGTCGACCCCCGGAGGTGACCGGTGGAAGAATCCTGCCTCTTCCTACCGAGGGGGAGCGAGGGGCAGGAGGTCTGGGAGTAGTTATGATCTTCTTGCTGGGGCTGCTGTTGTTGTTGTTGTTCTGAACCCCTTTAATAGGTGAGTTAGAGCAGGAGGAGGACTGCCTCTTAGCAAACACACCCACTAATCTGGGAGAGGAGGGGGGCAGTTGTTTGGCCCGGAGGTCCTCTCGTCGGTCTGGGGGCTGAGGGTCTCTGTGGCAGGAAGCCGGTCCCGGGCTGGCATCACCAGATCGAGTCCTGCTGGTTAGCTTACTCTGGCTGTGGGAACGTGGAGCATGGAGCCTCCTCGGGCCCTCGTTTGCAGTGGAGCGGCCCCTCTCTGGGCGGGATGTTCGAGATCCATCAGCGGATCCTTGCGGGGGGTTCGGTTTGAGTATAGGAGCGAGAGCAGGACGTTCCCGGGATTGGCTGCGTGCACGGGGCAGGGGGGTCCGCAGTGATGAGGTTTGATCTCCAGACCTCTCAATCATGTGCTTCCCCTCCTTGCGATTGACGAGCAGGACTACCTCATCACCAGATCGCCGCGAGGCCCCGCCCAGAGAGTACCGTCCCCCTCCTCCTCCTCCTCCTCCTCCTCCCTTAGAGGAGGCTGTAGAGGAGTCACTGTCTCCAGACAGACGTCTCGTCACTGGCAACTTTGTATCCTTATTCCTAGAAAGAAGAGAACAATAAAAATGTATATTCATAATAACACCACAAACCCAAATCCAATCCATAGCAATGTCCTTGAACCAGACACATATTATCAGGGTCAATCTATGTATCAAAGAAAACTAAAATTGGCATATTTCTCAACTTATTATTATAGAATATATTAAATGTTTCTTTAAGTTGTTCCATCCATCCATTTAAAGATGGGTGAGTCAACTTAGAAACGACGGCATGCCATCCTGTGTTTTTTTTTCTCGAGGATTTTATTTTGTTTTTTATTTATATCCTAGATTATGCCTTGAATGAATGTTAATTACCCCGTACTTGTAAAGCTATCATCAGATATTAAATGTGTTTATTTTCAGGCCTGCCTACACTCCTTTATGAAGCCCACCTGTTGACCTACTTCCCCAGTTAGCTGTGAACAGCTGTCTAGCGATAGTTATCAGATTAGTGTTTATTTAGTCGGCGCACTTGAAATGGGATGCCCCGCCCACACAGGGTTAATTAGAATGAGCTGTTGCTTTGACGTGTGGTCTGAGCCATCGCTCAATACAGAAATGAGCCACAGATTGGCTACGAGCCAAAGCAAACCGCCATTCATCTCTTAATTGTGTTAAACAATGGCGCCTTCACTCTCTGACATATAGGGAAACTATGTGACCAACTTGACCTTTTACCAGCTACACGTAGAACATAGGCAGATTGTCTTTATATATCATATTAGTACTTATAGTGGTCTTAACATGCCACTACTCTGGCTCTGACGCTTCAGAAGCAGATCAGAGAAAAATGATCTGTGGTTTAATTTGCCACTGGCTTCTAACTAATTCACACCATCTGTTGGCCATGAGAAGAGAAGGAAAGCTTTAGCAACAGCTCGCAGCCTTCTTTAGTCAGTGGACAGTCTTATTTAACGTAAAGGTATTAAAGAGAGGAGAGTAAATGTTTGTTGACCATTGAAGCCACTGGAAAGTGCTGTAGGTTGACAGGTTTATCTAGGCAATGTCACCTGAGATTAGATAAATCTGCTCTGGTCTAATCTGTGGCTTCCTGGCATGTGTTGTTGTTGTGTAGGCTATAGAACCAGTTATTTGTGTGTGTGTGTGTGTGTGTGTGTGCGTGCATGCGTGCGTGCGTCTTCTGTCTGGTCCTCTGTGGGCACACAAGGGCTTAAAGGAATTACTGAGCGTTGACCTGCCAGGCTACTTTTGAGAGATTGATTTCTTCATTGTAACATCAACAGAGGTGGGAGAAGTATTCAGATCTTGTACTTAATTAAAAGTAGAAGTACCAAAGTATAGGAATACTATGTTACATTACATTTTCATTTAGCTGACGCTTTTATCCAAAGCGACTTACAATTACCAATTACAGAGACATTCTCCCTGGAGTAACTAAGGGCTACGTGCTAGGGAAAGGGCACACTAGTGGTGGTGTTCCAGGCGGGATTTGACCTCACAACCTTCCGACCTTCAGCCCACCTCACTATCCATTAGACCACCACTACCCCTGTTTAAATTATGGATTAAAAATGTTACTTAAAAGTTAAAAATGATTAGCATCAATATATACTTAAAGTACAAAATCTAATAGTACTGATTATGCACATTTGGACATTTCAGAATCATAAATATAATATGTTTTGAATATAATTACGTATGCTGCTGCATTGATGTTTTTTCATCAAGCTGGTAAAGGCAATGTCCAATATTTAACTCTGAATTGTTGTCGTGGAGTAGAAGTACAAAGTAACATCAAATGGAAGTAAGTAAGTTAAAAGTACCTCAAAATTGTACCTAAGTACAGTACTTAAATGTATTTAGTTACTTAACACCACTGACTGAACATGACACTAGTGTCGACGCACGAACCTGAGAGGATTAAAGTGCCGGGGTTCGGAGCGGTCTCGTGGCGGCCGTGGGAGCAGCGGTCTAGCTGCACTGGAGTCGCGCTCGGCGGGGGGGACGGCGGGATTCTGAGAGCGACCGGGCCGTGTGGAGGAGGAAGAGGCACACGGAGCAGAGGGGGGCTCCAGGGAGCGCCGGTCGGGGGGTTTGTATGGGGCGATGCCATCATTTCGCCAGTGTGGTCCTGGGCTGGTGGAGCGGGAGGAGTGGGCGCTGGACGACTTGCTGTGGGCTCCCTGCCCTCCTTGGCCACTGGCTTTCGCCTGGTGGTAGCGGTGAGCTGTGGAGACAGATTGATAACACATTTGTTACCATCAAATCGGAGGTACAGGTTCCGAGGATTTAATAACGTTAGACTGAAGCACTCCTTTGTGCACCAGTCGATCCTCAAATGAAATACAGAGTTACATCCCAGGTATGATGGAGGGTCTTTCTCTTCAGTGATTTTGATGATTTATTAAATGTTTGTTCCCTTGTATCGTGTTTTAATATTTGTCCTTGTTTGATGTTGCAAATAAAGCTTCTGCGATTGAAGAAAAATGTATCTGACAACAAAGTATTATCATATAGTATCGAATCGTGCCGTATTGTAAGACAGACCTCGTAGCAACATTGTCTAATTTAATCACAAAGGATAAACGTCTTTAAGAGGTCCAGACATATATATCATAGCTTAACACACCCTTGTCATCAAGCTCTAACATAGTGTACCAGAAATAGATAAGACCATAATTTGTGATACGAGCCGACCGTAGAGATGCCGATGATCCCACCATTTAGGGAGAACATTTATAGATCACAAAAGGCATATTTCTATAGACACCTAATACTCCATGGTCTATAAATGTAGCACCAATTATGATTTCAGCCAGTGTCAGCTGTCCAGGGCAGCGGGTCGTCTCGTGACATCACCACGTGTACCATTCGTTTGGAGGCCTTTATATGTACTGGCTGGATGTAATATTGGTTAGGTATCTGCATGATTGTTTCTGGTAGTACAAAGTGCAAAATGACAGAATATCAAAAATGGTTATTTTCCGTTGCTTCTATGTCTCATTTAGAGAATGGATTTCAAGAAATAGTTGACCTCGCCAGTATCTGCTCCTAGTCTGAACCACACACTGTATATAAGAAGTGGATTTACACTATTGGTTTGTAGACTAAGTTTTCAAGCCTTGAGTTGAGCATTAAGGCGTCGCAATTTTTATAATTCTTTGCCAATGCCATCTTTGTTTTTAGAAGTAACACGAGGGGGGAAAGTTAGTACGACTGAATGCTGAACTAAAACATTTTAGGCATCCAAAATGTTACAACTACCAGATAAGACGGCACTGTGGTAGAGACCTAAAGCACACGCTGCTTCATCATCTATTTAATCTCGGTGGGACCATCATTTACTAAATGAACAACATGTTGTGTTTATGAAGACTTGAAACTAACAATTAAGACCATAAACTCCATTTCACAATATTCCTTCATTAGGATAATTGTCTCATAGACTTCTACGCAATCTTACTTCTTCTTTTCTTGTTTCTTGGTCTGAACGTATGACATCAGAGGTGAATCATATGTCGTGATCCCAAACGAGTTGTGAGTTATACAACAGTGAGACACAACAATGAAGTGGTTTTGTAAGGGGCTGACAGGGAACAGGAAGTGACCTCACCGAAAGCAGCACAGCGACACGGGTCATGCTTGTCCAAATAGTGCTCTAATGTGTCCCAGCCCCCTCCAACACGCACCATCACATGGGTACGAAGGACCTGGGGGATAGAGAGAGAAAACAAGGCTTCAATAGATACACAGAGAATGACATCCACATTCATGCACAGATAAAAAAGCGACTCCTTTTGATGTACTGCGCTGCCACACACACTGCACAAGTCAATGGGAATGCAAATTCCACAAGTGGGGCAGCTCACTGAAGGCTGGCCGGTCTTCAGTGTTACGTAACATCTTGATGCACCCCTGCCTGTGCCCCTGCCTCTCCCTCCCCCCCCCCCCCCGCATCACCCCCAGCTGCTGCCATTATGAGGGCTGTTCATTGTCATGCCAACTCGCAATTAAACAGAGTAGGGTAGCATAAGAAAGAGCCCAAGCGCTGTGAAAGACACTCTCTCCCTCTCAGCTGGCTCCCGTGAGTTTTCGGAGGGGAGCCGGGTGAATTAGCATGGTAACAACTCACCCCTGCTGTCCTCTCTGCTCCCCGGCTACCGCGGAGAGGGGCCGAGAGGAGAGGATAGATACAGCAGAGGGGGGGTTGGTGGATATGTCACTTCCTACTCTCCTCTCCTTTTTGAAGCACCAACATCCACAGGATCAGACCGAGGAGCCTCACTCCCTCCAGGCAGAAGCTTGCCTTCACTGAAGCAACACAATGGGCCTGATGTGATCTGAGAGGCCCCTGGATGGTCCCCCTGCCTCGAGTTGTGTAACAGGGTCTGCCAGCCACATGTTTTAAAAGTTGTGCCCGTGTGTCAGAGGGCTGGCGAGGCAAAGCCACAATGGCATACTGCGTGGGCTGGCACCGAGTTTATTTCCACTGAACCACACACAGCCAGGCTTGGGGAGTAACTGATTACATGTAAAGAGATTACGTTATTAGGATACCATTTGTTTAACTGTATTAGATTAGTTACATCAAAAAATGAAGTATCTGTTATCTGTTATCTTGTAAGAAATAGACATTACTAGCAGGTTAACAGTGTTATAATTAATATATTAGGCGTGTGGCACAGTGGATAGAGCCTGGGTGTTGGGTTCAGATGGCCACAGGTTCAAACCCCACTGCAGTCAGCATGTCGTTGTGTCCCTGAGACACTTCACCCCAAATTGCTCCTGTGGGGATTGTCCACAGTATGTAAGTCGCTTTGGATAAAAGCGTCTAACAAGTATGTTATGTAATATCATAGGTACTGAAGGAATTTTCTTAACTATTTGTACTGAGGCTACTTTAATTCTTCTTTATTTAAAAAAATGTTTTACTTTATTAAACAAAACTAAAGTTTGCTTTTAATTAATGTATTAAGCTTAAACTGCAACTATTACTGTTTGTGTTATTTTTTTGTATATGAATTATCTTAGTTTCTTATTTTCTAAGGTTACATTGTGAAGTAAAAAACCATCAATTTATTTTCTCTTGTTTTTATTTGCCTTGCATTTGATATTGTGGAAATCCAAAAGTAACAGAAAGTAATCAGGATACATTACTTTTATATTTCGATACCCAGATTCGGTTGCTGATTACATTGACATGTTACTAGTTATTGTAATGGATTACATTTTCAGAGTAACCGTCCCGACCCTACACTGGACACAACGTCTGTTGCTCTGATCAGAGGGAGGCGCAGACATGTGACCTGAAGTCTGACCCCACCTTCTCTCTCATACAATCCCCACCAATCCACTACAAGGCTTCTCATCAGCCCTCTACTACATCAAATCCAACAAAACAGCTGATCTGCTTATCTCTATCAGACCTGAGAGTATAAACTGCTTACTCTCCTCTGGCCTTATGTCAGGAACAGGTTTACTGTCTGATTCTGCTTCACCGTCATGTGCCAGCAGTGAAAGGCCAGGCTGCACCAGTTTCATAACACCACTGCTATCACTGATGTCAAAGGTTCACAATACAATGCAATACAATACAATACAATACTGCAGAAGTATAACAGTTTTAACCGGAACAGGAGGAATAAACCTTTTTCCTAATTGACGTTCAGCATCAACGATTTCATAAGACGAGTTTGTCTGAAATGTCGAGATTTGCGTCAAACAAAATGTAATTAAATTTGTATCAGTGTTTTTTTGTTAACAGTGATAAGTATGAACAAGAAGAGAGTGATATTGAAGTGAGAGGAAATATCTGGCCTACACTGAAAGAAATTAACATTGACTTTAATTAAATGTATTTTGTCAACAGGTTCCACATAGTTGTATTGGGTTAGTTAAGTTAAACCTATTTTTTATTATTTAAATGTAATATTAATGCTTTCAACTTACCAATTATGTGTAATTTGTTTACATAATAAATGTATTTAAGTCAACGTTTTAAAAAATGTTCAGTGTATATGGCATTACAAAGTCAACCTAGTTATCCCACTGTGACACAATAATTTCAATTTAGGATTTCTTTTTCATTTTGTAAATGTCCATTGTATCGGCAATTAACCGTCTTCAACACTTTTCAATAATAGAGAACACATCTGCTGTCACTTCTGATTCTCTCTGTGAACACGTATTTTAGTTTGTAGGAACAGAGTGCTATAATAGAGGTGCTGTTTTGACACATATAGCTTCATATCCTTTTAATGAGCTTGTTACTGTTAACTTTGTAGGAGGGGTAACCATCATGATAGTAACAGCTACTGAGAACCAGAATAAACAAACGTCTTTGTGTAACAGGAGTGGGATGATTGCATGACTATAAAGATAATTAGTTACGGTCTTAAAATGCTGCATGATTACATTTTTGTTTTATTGCATTCCTCATCATGTTTTCATATCCAACGAGCATATTATTCATTTCATATTTAATGAGGAGGTTAAATAGATGTTTTGGGACCATGTTCCACTTTAGATCTGCTTAGCAGCCTAATTTCACAACCACTGAAGGGGTATCACAGTCTTCAGTGCAGACCCTATCCCTGTTTCTATGGCAACAGCGAACAGAGAGGCTTCTTGTCATCATTGCGGGGGCGTGTTGAACCGATTTCTTCTTACATGTTGGTGGTGAGCTCAAAAATGTAGCTCATGGTTCATTTCAGCTCATGTGCCCCACGACTGAAGGCATCCCCTCCCTCTGGGGAGCGACCCCCCCGGGGACAAAGACGCCTTATTAACTCCCCCCCCTGTGTTCAAACTGTCCGATCTACCATTTGCTTTCTGCGCTTCATCCCCTCGTTCAGTCCGAGAGCATGTCAGAGCATTGAATAGGGTTTTGTTGGCTTTTAAAAACCGGCTGCCCGCTTCCTACCCTCTGAAGAAAAAGGGAAGTGTGTTGGCTGCACTCGGAGGTGCTCGGGCATGCATATGATCAATGTCACCCCAAGTGAGAAATCAAGAGAGGGCGGAGACGTTGTGAAGAAAGCTAATCTGACGGGCCGAGGCACCCAGACACACACACTGCAAACAGACACATTTAAATATGTGTATCCTATTAAAGGGATGTACACAATCCATTTTAGGGACTACAGGACGGAGGTTCGGCTATGGGGAGGGAGGTCTTTTCTATTTTCCTCTTACCAAATGTCATACATCCATTACATGTTAGACGCTTTTATCCAAAGGCGACTTACATACTCAATACTGTGGAAAATCCCCACAGGAGCAATTTGGGGTGAAGTGTCTCAGGGACACAACGACATGCTGACTGCAGTGGGGTTTGAACCTGTGACCCCCTGATCCCAACACCTACACACAACCCACTGCGCCACATCCCCTCTCAGGAATAATTTAACAGCCCATGATGACGGCTTTTGTGCTCGTAAAATGCTCCCGAATGTGAATTTATGACATCAAATTATAATAAAGGAAATACAGAGCAGAATAATCCTGTGTATGTTTCAATACTTGATTCGCAGCATGACAGAAGGCAAAACACCTATTACATCGTTTTTGAAAAATAAGAAAAATAACAAAAAATTGATTGTGTTTGCTATTTGTTTTGAAATGGCTAATTCCAGTGCTAATGTAAACTTTGTCAGCTTTTTAGAAAACTTCTATTCCATTGATATATATATATTAATTATGACTTTTGGAGATTATTCCATTTTAAATTCTTTAGGATTTGCCTATTTAGTTATCTGTGGTCAAACTAACTTTTCAGTGCTGGAGAAATTAATATAATTTAGGTTGGGGAAGGTCTTACATTTCAAGACTCAAATCCAAACATTGACTACAGCAGTGGTTCTCAACTGGTGGGTCGCGGACCCGTTTCGAGTGGGTCGCGGATGTGAGTGAAGAAAAAAAAATTGGAAAAAAAAAATTGAAATTTCTTTTTTTTCTTTTTTGGGGAAAAAGTCGCATTTTTATTTTGAAGGCCCGGTTTTCTAACGCTGTACATGCAGCAGGCGTTGGACTGGAAGTACCGGAGACCATAAACGTTTTTGAAAACTTCTGTTGTAGTGATCATCTTCTCAATAAAACATCTTTGCTGATGTCAATCCTTACCCACAATTTAAAGTAATTCACACAGACTCTCTCCTCTTTGCTCCTCTCTCTGTGAGGAGCAGCAAGCTGTCAGAACAAAGTGAAAAACAAACAATGGCATAAAATATTATTAATATGTCGGGTAGTAATAGATTTATTTATTTTCTTCTCAGATTGTACCAGAATCAGCATGTTTGCCTTTTTATGTTACACAGTTCAGCTTTGATTTCATCATCTCATTAAACCTTTTTTTAAAGCATACTTTAGTTCTGTGAAGGGATATAAGGGATATATGCACTGTACTTCACTTTCATTCATAATGTTTGCTGAAAAGCGTATATTACAGCACGATTTTTTGTTGAATAGATTGTGGTTCGAAATGTTGGGTCGCGATTTATTGACAAAGTAAAAAGTGGGTCCCGAGGCCTGACCACAGCTCTACAGTCCCTTACAGTGAGTCCTATTATATTCAGTAGAGATCAGAACTTTGATAATGTAAAGGAAAAAGCTTTCCTAGATTGGGGCGTGCCATCCATTATCTCACATCCTTTGTCTAAAACATCGGTGCCACTAAAGGTAAAGAAACATTAAAATTGCAGACATATAATGTAAACTCAGACAACTTGCGAGTCCATTACTGTGGCTGGGGAATATTTTAGGTAAGTGAAACCAAATCGATCCCTGTTTTCCAGCAGTGAGGTTTTCCTGTGAGACCTGAAGTGGATACGGTGGCAGCTCTTAGGCTGAAACTGAGACAAACAGTCGGGCAGAATCAGGCAAGATAAGGGCCAACCCAGGAAATGACCTAAAGCTCTAATTGTGTCTCAGTGGGAAAAGTACAGTCCTGTGAGTGGGCTAGTTTGTAAACACCCACATGACGGAGATGTATCACAATGCTGTTACAGAGTCTACAGTACAGGTCTCTGGGCTCCGAGTGATTTATCTGTTGCATAATAACTCTGCTTGACACAACATAGGATGCCATATGCCAACACTGTATGGTTCCATGCAATTACTGCAGGCCTCAAAGCCTTCTGTGTCATTTGCCAAACTAGCTCCTATATTTAGCTTAGCATGTCAAAGTGAAAAAAATCTGGTTTATTTGAACATTTCTGTCATTTTTGACAGATCTAGCAACGTTGAATCAAACAAGGGGGCAAGAAATACAAACAATCAGACAGACAAATATCTTTTTCGGCAGATACAATTTAAAGTGAGAACATCACACCGCACTCAATATTTGGCAAGTGCTGAGTAACTATAACCCACATAGAAAGAAGAACAAAACACAGCAAATTGACATATATAGTTCCCAGTTCTCTTTTAATCAACATGAACACTAACACGCTTTGATCAAAAAAGGTCTTTCTAAGGTTTCGCTGTAGAATAAAGAACATCAAAATCAAGAGTGGGTGTTGTTTTAAAAGTCAAAGTTTGAAACTGAAACTGAGGTGTTTTTTCTCTGTTTGGGGTATATTTATTCATTTGTCCCTTCTGTCTTCCATATAATGTGGTGGGCTTGTTTACAACTTATACAATAACTGTCTTTCTTTGTGATTTTGTGATCTACATTTTTACCAGATTCAAAAATTAACAGGGTGAGAAAAACATTATAATTATGACAAAGAAAGTTGAAAAATACCGAGTTCGAAGACGTGTGTATTCCGAAGTAGGGGAGTAGGAACTTGCCTGATGATTAACGCATACTAACTAATAATATAATCCACCCATATATTTTCTGGTTTAGCTAAATATATGACCGTTAAATATATGACCGTTAAAAAGTGACCACAAAGACAAGTCTCATGGCTCACAGTGACAAATATTTCTGATCATGATGGCGAGGACCTACCCTGATGAAGATCAGCGCACTGGAGTCTCCCACTTTGTACTTCCCCTCCGACACCTTGATCATAGGAAACTGAGCTGGACAGGAACACCGACCCAGAATCTCACGCACCTGAGGAGAACAAAAGAAAATCAGTTGAACACACACGGCAGACAAATATGACACACACACACACTCTCATGCTCCCTTCCTGTACTCCGGGTCAGTTCCCACATGAGTTCATGTTTAGTCACACATATCTGGGCCAGTGTGTCAACAACACAATAACAGTGTTTTACAGAGGGAGAAATGAGCAGTCTCTGTGGCCTGAGTGTATGGATGTTTTGTGCGTCATCATCCTTCAAACCTTTCTCTCCAAGCACCCACTGGGTGTTACCTAGCCCCGCCCGCTCTCTCACCACATTGAAAGCCTTCATCTCATCCCTCCATCCTGGTTCTTCACTTCACCGCAAAGGGTCACACAAGCACCAAAATACACGTGGACATGCTAATGTGGGCTCTCCCTCTCTGGGGCTATTACATGATGTTCTGGTTGTGACATCATAAGCCGAGGAGTGAAGGCGCTCAGAGCCCGGTCTGGTGCTGATGATGTCAGCAGGCCGCGCTGCCAGCTGGGTTTTGAATCGAGAGAGTCAGTGCCCTGGCTGTGGTCAGGGGTGCTTATTAGGCACACACACAACTGCAGGGTGGAGCCAGATGTGTTGCACAGGCTCTCACGGGATTGGACAACGTTGATGCTTTTCTTGGCGTGTCTCTCAGACAAAGGCGTATGAGCACAAGTAAAGCTGCAAAGCAGATAGAGGAAAGCACAAGAAGAGAGGATAAATAACCCTTATTGTGTGTGTACGGGCTGCCATTACCACGGGGAGGGGAATATTCTATTAATATTTAAGTGATCAAATGATATGTTAGAGGAAAATGTGAGGGTGTGAGCTCCCAGCCTTATCTGCCGTGTGCAGGGCTGGAGGCACATGGTCTGCATGTATTGTGTGGATGAGCATGGTGGCCGATAACACCGACATTATCGTGTATTCAGAAGATTACAGTCACCTTGTTATTTCCTTTAAACAGCACCCCCCGTTCTTCCCCTTGCTGATTAAAGAGGGAGGAATCAGCGCTAAGCCCCTCACCTGCCTCTCTGTTCTCCCTCTTTGTTGTCTCTCAGCCGTTATTCTCCGCCGAGCACTCGCTGACCGGCCCTAAATGTCTCTTTCTTTGTTTTGCTTACATCTGCTTGCTCCCTCTCTGTCTCTCCGCTCTTTCACTCAGTCAGTAGGTGGACGAGCTATGTTTGGAAAAACCCCAGCCAGTGACTTAATGGAAAGATTGCTATGGCAACAGACACACACATAGCCTTACCCTTCCCATTTCGACTGTACTCCTTTTTTTCATTCTCGCTATAGTAAAGCCTTTTCTCTCACTTCCAAAAAACCTCCCCCAGAGCCGTTCAGCTGAGGTCATTGTTTCCTCCAGAGAGAAGGTGAAGGACTCGTGTGTCTCATAGCAAACACTGAGCAGGATGTGCAGGCCAACTATGAAGGGATTTAATAATAACATAATCAATAGCAGCACTGGCATTTGAAATATTTACTCTGCGGAGCCTTTGACATGAAATGTGTCCACTTCCCATGTGTTCTCTGTATCAACAATGGATACAGTAAGACACATTGAAACCAAAACACACACACACACACACACCAAAATGAGATAGGAGGGGAGGAGGGAGACAAGGTCACACGGGAGACATGCGGAAGTGGCGCTGCAACACTGCGAAAAAAATTGAAGGATGAATTATGGATGCGTTTTTGGTCACATGAGAGATGCATTCAGCAAGAGCTGCAGATGTTTGAGGGGGAAAAGAAAGGAAATGCGACACAATCCACGGTGCACCCCTAATCTGAGACGTATCTATCTTGAGATAGGAATGTGGGGATGTTTTAGCCGAGAAGCACTTTGGTTATACATCGAGATTCCCTTTGAGTGGAGCAGCAGGGTTCATCTTTAAGTTGTTATGTGTGGAAGAACATACAGTACACAATGCGTTAATGATCCCACTGCTCACATCCCATCATATCTGCTCAGTGTGAGTCAACACATTCCTTTCCTTCCTGACCTGCAAACATCTGAAGAGCCATTCAAGGAAGAGACTGAGGGCTGAGCAAACCCTGGGGATGAGGAGAGGAAATGGGAGGGGGAGATAAAAATGTTTCGGTTTTATTTCCCATTGTCTTTACTGATTTGAAATGTGGGCTTACATGCCACACTATTACGGCATCATAATAATAATAATAATAATAATCCTTATATTTATTATAGCGCTTTCTCAATTACTCTCAAAGCGCTTTACAAGTACACAGTACACATACAGATCATACATGTAATGGTCATCTACTGTGGACAATACCCACAGGAGCCAATTCGGGTGAAGTGTCTTGCCCAAGGACACAACGGCAAGACATAACAGAGGCATGTAAAAGGTCGCCAATATGCACTCTGAAAAGAACATTTGCTTGAATGATATGAGTTTAAAGGTGGTTATTATGTGAAAACACACAAACTGTAGTTCTTGTTTTAGTTTTCTTGTTTGGGTTTTACAGGCTCGGAACATTTCATAAATATACTCCAAGAAGCCTCACATTCATCTACATGTTAGTCTGTTCTCCTCGTGAGTCAGCAAACAAAGTGCGACCGCACAGTTTGCACTCATCAACATAGGCGTACTGGCCTGCGGTAACAGGCTCGTTTTATGATTGTCATGCAATGGGTAAGTATTGGCAAACTCCAACAATAAAAACTAAACATCAAAACACCTCACTCCGAAGGAATTTACGCGAGGGTGTTTCCAGGATAAGACTCCTGTGCCGCCGGAGAGACAACTGCAGGCTTTGCGATGAAATACATCGTCTTTTAAAGGAAATTGGGAGGATTCCAAAAATTACAACAAGCCTCTTCTCTTGGATTATCTTGTTAGCCTGAGGATCTCCTGTCATGACTGGAAACTTCCCAAGAAAACACAACCTCGCCATCAGATAAGCAAATAGAGACAAGAAAACACTGTGGGCGCCTGCCTGGTAGGAGGGAGAGCTTCTGAAACTTGAGGGGTTATTGCTTCACTACTCACAGTAAACATTCCTAAAGCCGGTGATCGCACACTGACACATATCAGACTCTACCCTTACATTAAAACACTGTCCTGACATCCAGCACTCATCTGTGAACAACCACGCAACATCTAATGAACATTGAAAAAACTCCTTTGCACAGATGATCTCTTCAAAGACCTGGGGGTGCAGGGAGGCGGCAAAACGACTACAATATAGAATTATTATGGTGGACCTGTAGCCTGTGGGGACAAACTGTAGAGTTCATGGACATGTGTATGTACAGACTGTTAGCATGCTGGCTCAACGGGCCAAACAAGGAGAGATGAGACAGAAAAACAGATGAATGCCTCAGGATCAGGCGTGTCGGTTATCGCCAGAAACCTTCCCCTGCGAGACCAGGCAGAATATTACAAAACAAGAATGCATTACCGCAATTTTTTTTGAAATATGTTGCCTTATTTCCAGCTGAGAGTTAGATCAGAAGATCGATAACACCCCGATACCAAGAGAAGACAGCTAGCCTGGCCCGGTCCAAAAGATAAACCAGCCTGTCAGCAAATCTACAGCATATTCAGGACAAAAGGAAACAAATGAGCATATAATACGAAAAGTCTTAACTATTTCTTTATCTGTTCAAAATCAATACATTATATATTTAATAATCTATGGTGGGTGTGTAATCAGGGTGAACAATGACATCATTCTGGCCTCATCCTCCTCTTCAAGTCAAACCATTCCCTGAGAATTGATCCCTGTCTCCTGGCCACATGACAAACTGCCCTATGGGGTGCGGGGAGGTTACATGAATCTAATGGACATCAAGGACTGAGAGGCGCATAACTCTATTATTCATCTGCTCCAGTCAGACCGCAGTGTAATCAGGAAGTTAAATATCAGCCAGCGTCTAAGTCATGTGTGGGTTTGTTTTGATGAGGCTCAGAAACACTCAACACTTCTCCTGGTGACGGTCGAGGTTAGAGAGATGGATGCCTCGCTCTCTTCCCATCCTGACAGTCTCCACCTGAGGCCCGCATGAGGGGGCAGAACATAACCACACAACCCACACAGACAAAAGCCTGTTCGGATAAACACAATATTAAATGATAATCGCGCAAAACGATCAGGAGAGAGAATCAAATGCAATGCAAAAACGACTTAGCACTAGGGGGCAATATCTTAAGCAGAGTCAGCTGTTTGCCTGCATAACGGGAAATAATGATGAGGAGTGAGATCTGGTGCCGATACACTGAACAAACTGAAACCTTGACTTTAATGAAATGTATTATGTCAACAGATTTCACACAGCTGTATTAGGTTAGTTGAAAGCAATGATATGAAGGTTAAGGTCCTTGTATATAGACTCGTATTGCACGATTCCACTTAAAAACTATTTTTTCTTTTTGTATTACCTTTTATATAGTATATTTTAATATTGGTTAATATTGTCTGCTTATCTGTATTGTTGTGTTGCATTGTTGGAGAAGCCTGTGACCTAAGATTTTCAACGACATAATTACTCTGTAGCTATATTAGTTTGACAATAAAGTACCTTGGGAGACCGAGCCTTCTGCTCCGCTGCTCCGAGATTGTGGAATGCCCTCCCAAGCCAGCTGAGGACACCACAGACTGTGGAGGCTTTCAAAAAAGGCCTAAAAACGCATCTTTTTAGAATAGCCTTTAACTAGATTTTTAAATCCCCCACATTATGCCATGCGGGCATGAATGTCACAGCTTTTATTATGTTGTTTTAATTGTTTTTTTTTTATTGTTGTTTTGTTTCACCCTTTTTAATTTTTAATTTTGTAGCACTTTGAGTTTTGTTTACGCAAATGAAAAGTGCGCTTATAAATAAAATATATTATTATTATTATTATTATTGAACCTTGGACCTAATACTATTGCTTTCAACTGACCTAATACAGTTATGTGAAATTTGTTGGCACAATAAGATAAGATAAGATATATACTTTATTGATCACAATTTGGGATTTGCTTTCGTCACAGCAGCATGTAAACATGTAAGTCATTGCACACAATGTGAAGATGAAAAGGAGTATGAAATAAAAACCAATAAACATAAAATAGAAACGTCTCCAAATAACAACTTAAAAGTGAAATATATACATAAGGACAGCGAAATATATATATATATATATATATATATATACGAAGACTATCCATCAAATATACACTATGAAGGGTTGATTGCATCTAACAAAATATAAAAGTATGATATTATTAACATTGAGTGTGCAATAAATAGCAAATTCAATTAATATCACTGTACAAGGTGCTGTGTGAGGACACTATATACAGATATTTCAATGTAAAAGTGTCCAGTTATCAAAGCAACATAAGAGACTGTGAGCTATAAGAAGCTGTGAGATTATACATTTAATTACAGTTTCAGTTTTTTCAGAGGGTAAAATGAAAAAACCCTCTCAAATACTAATCCCCTAAAACATGAGTGCATGTAACCCAGGAGGGAGGAACAGTGAAGGATGCCATGCTGCCTCAGCAAAGCGTACTCATGTGGCCCAATGCAGCGCACGGTGACCTACTTTTCTCTCTCACTCTAGCGCCTCTCTACTGTAGCTCTCCCTCCCAGAGTCACTTCATCCCAGTCAGGTTTAACAGAGTGTACAGTGAAGTCACTCGAGGCACACTATCTGTTGTCTACTCTTCTTTTTTTTATTCCCTGAATGCATGAATTGGACCATGAGGTTAATGGAGCAGCCTGGCATAATACACACATTCCCCCTCTTTATTACCCCCCCCCCCCCCCCTTTGCCCTGCTGGTGTCTCCTTCCCAAGTCTTTGATTGAGTCGTCAGCCTTTGATTGCCTCGCTGTCAACAGTGGCCCTCTATTCATATGTCCCCTTTCAATGCCACCAACAAGACATACTGTTGTGCTCTTTGCTTTATCATCTCTGGCGGAGACACGTGTGGGGGATGGGAATGATGGCTCGCACATATATGACCTAAACACGGGCTGAATGTTGAAGCCTGGGGTGAGAAGAGACATGGACCAGTTCATATGACGAGCAAGAAAAAGGATGAAGGATGTGAGTGAAGGAAGGCTGTGAAGCTCCAATGGCCTGTTGTAGAGATGCTTATGCATGCAGTAAATATGTAAACAATTATAGTGTGCATTAAGGGGTCAGTAAGTCTAATTTCAATGATCACATGTATGTCACCTTGTATAGCTGTGTCTGTGCCCAGGGCCTAATTACAAAACCTACAACATATTCTTTCAGTCATTTGTGTTGTACCGTGTTTCTTTACATTATAATGCCTGCAGCATATAGGAAAATACATATCCAATCAAGTCATAATCCCTGTCTAGTGGTGATATGGAAAATCCCCCTAATGCAAAGGATGAACTTGATGTGGATATATAGCAAAGTGAGCCAGCCGCTGCCTGAGCCACAACTTCCTCAATTATTCCGTGGAAAACCATCCCGCGGTGATATAAGTAATAATAACACGTAGTGGCAGATCAGTGGGTGAGTGTTTACATAAGGTTGTGTTTTAACCAGGATACAGCTTCCTTAAGATTACATATCTCGTGTGGCAAGCAGATAGTTGACGTGACAAATCACCTGTTTGCCTCAGGTGTTAAATGAGTCACTTTACTGTTACATAAGCAGAGGGTAATGATGACAAATCAATCATGCAATATTTGTGACACATTTTTACTGTGTTTATTGATTGGCAATGTCCTATAGGAACGTGCACTTAAAATAATCCTGCTGCCTGTAGTCAGACTGTTACGATACACACTGTAATCCTATTATAACTACACTTGTATTTTCTTGATGAAGTAAACAAGAAGATTAC
The DNA here is from genome assembly GCF_902827115.2 of Pseudochaenichthys georgianus. Classification (NCBI taxonomy): domain Eukaryota; kingdom Metazoa; phylum Chordata; class Actinopteri; order Perciformes; family Channichthyidae; genus Pseudochaenichthys; species Pseudochaenichthys georgianus. The sequence goes on along the minus strand of NC_047511.1, from coordinate 38,158,823 downwards.
CTTGATCATCCAGGAACCAAAACAACTTAGAAAATAGATACATTTGCTTAAATCTCATTAAGACTCTCTGAGCTGCACAAGAAAGTAATGGCAAACTTTTTGAAGATGGTACACAATAATTAGTCGAGCTATGCAACTCCGAAATCTGAGTAATGCATTACTATGCAGTATTTCCCACAGAATTTGATTCTATTTGTGGGGGCACCCCCCGCGTTTATTCTCCCAAAAATATAATTTACAATTTACAATTCAGGCATTTAGCAGACGCCTTATTCCAAAGCGATTTACAATGACCAATTACAGGGACATTCTCCCTGGAGTAACTGAGGGCTAAGTGCCTTACTCGAGGGCACACTAGTGGTGGTGTTCCAGGCGGGATTTGAACTCGCAACCTTCCGATCATCAGCCCACCTCACTATCCATTAGACCACAAAAAAAAAAAAAAGAATAGTAATAATATATATATTTTTTTATGAGATCCATTTGTGGTGGACGATATTTAATTGTGGCGGCCCACAAATAAATCAATGTATGGGAAACACTGCTATGATACCAATACTTTGCGGCCTTGCTGATCGTAGGAAGAGGCTTTCCCTAACCATCTGTTTCCTCACATTCAGGATTTTGTAAAGAAAACTAAGGCTGCTGTGCACATCTTAGTTAATGGTAATCAAATGATGACATTTTCTTTAATGATAATATGGGTTAAAAATAGAGAGGCAGTTGATAAACAGGTTGAACAAATATGTATATTATATAAAAAATTAAATCATGAATTGTCAACACGTTTTCTACAGAGAAAATCAGTTAACTAAAATATAAAAAAGGGTCAAACTATCCTTGATATGTAATCTGCTTGGTTGCTGCAGGAAAGTTGTCCGATTGAAATGTATTGAAATCTCGGTCTGCTTGACGGAGGGCAGTGGACTCACAGTCTGGTGTCACAGCTGTGGACCAATACAACTAAGCCCTTTTCCTTTCTTACCCTCCCTCCCTGTCAGAAACGTATGAGTACTAGCAATGGGGTTCCTAGTAATAACCCAACGCTAATCTCCTTTAAGACAGAAATACAAAGAAAGAGGTTCTGCAGGATGTGACTAATGAGACAGAGCAATAGAGAGGTCTTGTGTCTTGAGGCAAGAAATGAGCTGATTGAGCAGATGTTTATAAAACAATTTAAAGAAAACTGCATTTTATTTAAAAGGGATAAAGGGATTTTCGCATTATATTAAATTGTGGTTGTATGAGGTACTTCCATAGTCAGTATTACCTGCAGTAGATGTTGGCTGGCTTGCCCCAGTTTAGAGAAACAGACAGGAGCAATGTACGGCTGTGGACTGGGGCAGCTGCAAAACGTAGTAAAACCACATGAAATATCCAAATCAGTTTAACTGTACGCTTTAGTGACAATATTGTCACCGCTGTACCATGTTGTCCGAGAGCCTCTTCTGACCAGGAACTAAAGCTGTTATCTATACCCTCTCTTGAAAGTCACCAGAATCAACTGACAAAAACATGATACCTCCCTTCCTCAATGAGTTAGTTTCTGACTTTGGTGTTAGCTTGGATTCCCCAGCGCCATACAATAACAACAACAAGCTGTTTTAGTTAGCTAGAATATGTTTAGCTGCTGCAGCAGTACAATACTTTGCTCCCATCCCAGTACTCTTTCTCTCTCCAAACTGTGGTCGTGCCATCGACTAATAATAATACCGTAGTAACACAATAGTAACACACTGACTATAGTTAAGTACCTCATACAACCCTACTTCCCTAAATCCAAACTATCCCTTTAAGAAGTGTGCAGCTAAATATGCCTTGGCCTATAAAAGATAAATGGGCCACAAACAGCTGAAGCCATTAGATGGGATGTGTTGGAACAACCACGCCTGTACTATTTTGATATTGCTTCCTCTCATCTCAGTACCTCTGTGGTTTCTCGTTTGAAGGGCTGTTCTGCGCAGCTTGCATGTTAGCCATATTCTCAGGTTGACACAGGGTCGATGGTAGAGATTGATTTCACCAGACACATGATGACTTGGAACGCCATTACCCAAATCTGTCAAGTCAAACGTATCTGTCGGTCACTGTCTGACTGCTGAGGGATGTGACAGTGGGAGTGACAGAAAAGCAGACACAGGCATATACGCTCTGTGATTTTCTGTCCTAAAAATGCAGCTGCCTGCTTTAATCCTCAGTCGAGTGTTGGGACTCAGACAGTCTGGAATACGAACAGCGCACATCCTCCTCCACATGCTCTCCTATTTCTGTCTGCAGAGGTCACACTGAAGCCGCTGTGCTCGGCTGCCTGAGACAGTGTGAGTGTGACTGTCCCCACCCTCCCTCTCCGCTGTCCCTCACAGCTTTGGTGCCAAAGACAGACATTGTTCTCTCCATCAACATGAAAATATCAACTTCTCCCCCACATGTTACCACTGGTCTGTCTGCCTGCTCATTAGCTTTACCCTGACAAGACATTTTCTTCTCTAATGTGAGGTGGCAAAGGTCAGCCAGTTCAGCAGGACACATGACAAGAGCTCGATAGAATAGGAAATGTATTAACTACAAACTGCCGAAAGGGACATTTCTAGTGGTGATGAAAAAGAAGCTGCAGAAGCAGGACACGATTAGGAATCTTCCTCGCCGGCAGGATATGGTATTGATTCTTCTTGATGGACAGGCTAAATGAAAGAGGCCGAAGATGATTGTAGACATTTGAGTGTGGACATTTTCTTCAAGAATGCAGGAGAAATGTGACAGAGGTGACCTGTGACCTTTCAGATAAGAAGCAAAGAATGTGGGTGTCGAACACACGCAGACCCTACAGGTGCAGCAGGAATTTACCAGCACAGTTCAAAACAAGTTATGAAGCACACCCACACCGCAGGGAATCTATATGGCGCCTTCCTTCTTCATAGCACTGATGTGATATTTTCTGAGAGGCTGCTTCACTTTTGACACTTTTGTGTTTTACGCTTGGAGAACTTGGTCTTCTATCTGATGCCTCATTATGTCAACCTCAACACCACACAAAACACACTGAAACGTACTTCTGACTGAATCTTTAGTGGGCTACTATTTCACACGAGGTGATAATTGAATGGTCAGGAAATTAAGCTGTCAGATCATCAAACTATCTAAGAGGACTTTCCTGATTCGTAATGTAGTTATTATTCATACATTTTATGAAGGCAACTATTCAGGATAATTAAATCAGGTAACATACAGAGGCTTTTATCTTTTTAACTTACCAACTCATCCAAGTTTCTCATGTCACACAGCACCCTCTTCTGCGGCCAGATGATGGGCTCTGGCTCCGGCTCCTCTTCTTGCTCCACACTCTGACTGCTACTCTGACTGCTCTCCTTCCGACTGAAGCACCTGCTGGGCGGGCTCTGCTCAGCCGGCTCCTCGACATCGATCCGCAGGCTCTCCTGGTCCCGGATCTCCTCCTCGATCTCCTCCTCCAGCTGGATCAACATGGGGGCCAACATGCCGAACTTGGCCCCGCGTCGCGCCACCTCGAGCAGACACAGAACAAAATTCTTCTCGTTGCATCTCTCCACCAGGTCGTTGGTCTCAAACATGAGGACGTCCTTGATCCAGAGCTCCTGCCTGCACCAGCTGATGAAGTTAGACACGTTATCCCGCGCCACAAACGAGCCGGGGACCACATTGCGTGACTGGAAGCCCACATCTTTGGACGGCAGCTTCATGGGGTGAGCAGCCTCCGGGTACTCCAGCTGGAAGTCCTGCGCGGCGCGGTTCACGTTGTTGGCGTGCCGACACAGAGCACAGCCGGTCCCCAGCCCCTCCATGAAGGAGTCCGTAGAGATATCCAGGTCGTAGAGGGTGTTCAGCCATTCCGCCAGATCCTCCTTCATGGCGTACAGGTACTCCTCGCTAGATTTAAAAGGCCGGATACTCTTGGAGGCGGCGGACTGGATGTTGCTCTGATCAGCCATATTGTCGAATTACGCAGCCTATCAATAAAGTCTACTTGACAATTCCCGATTGTCGCATTGCACAGCTCCAACGCCTTCATCCGCAAATATAGCGAATTAACCGTGTTGACGCACCCATGCCGATTTGCATGTGTGGTTTCTTATGGGAGCCCCTTGGACCCAGGCTTTGTGTTGTCAGAGGCATATCGGGATGCGGACTAGCCGTGGCGCATGGATGCGTTTTCCGGATGTCTCTGCGAAACCCGTTTCCTTTAAAGAGCGCATCGCCGGGTCCCGGGACGCCGATACACACCCATGCGACGACCTGTTAATCCTCCCGCTGGACGGAGGCTCCTCTCACCCGCAGAAATCCACGTGTCACCATGTCTGTGTGTGAGGCGGTCAGAGAGCTCCTCTTCGATGAAATCACGGAGCAGCACTGAGTCCACAGCTCATCTTCCGAGCAAATGGGCCCGCCTCTTGCGCTGAATATGTTGACCTGCTGTAGCTTAGACCAGCAGAGCGACTCGGTGGCACATCCCATTATGAGGGATCAACGCTCGACAGAGGAAACTTAACCCCATGTTTCCCAAATCAGGAAACACTGTGTTAACGGGGATAGAAGCAGGATACCTTATATAGCTACTAGAGTGAATCTATAGCAGAGCTGGGAGAAGTACTCTTGTACTTGAGTGTAGGAATGTGTTATAATACATGTCCTTCAATCAAATGTTACTCAAGTAAAAGTAGCTACCAAGGTATCAGCATTTTAGTAAAAGTACTTATTAAGCATATTGTCCCCAATTCAGAACAATATATTAAATGTTTTGATTATAATAATACTCCAGTTGTAACTAAAGTCTTATTTAAGTGTTGATTATATTTCACATCATTAAACACAAGTAACTAAAAGTATTTGACCAATGTAATGGAGTAAAAATACACTTTTTTTGGTGTAGAAGCCCTGCTGAAAAAAACAGTTTAGATCAATTTAGCTGGTCAGGCTGGTTTGCTAGTATAGCAAGACCAGCCTGGCCAGCATCTCCAGCCTGGTAAAGCAACTAAACCAGCCTAACACCAGCTTAAACCAGCAACCATATTAAACTGGGCTATGCTGATATTTTCAGCAGGGAGTACAAAGTAGCAACAAATTGAAAAAAGTGTTTCAAAATTGTGCCAAAATACAGTACTTGAGTAAATCTACTTAGTTACTTTACACCACTGCAGACTCATTTATACTGCTGAGTTAATCTATAACAATACAGTTGTTTTATTTGTTCAACAGGTGTCTGAATCTGCAAAGTTACAAGTGTCAAATGAATGTAGAAGAGCACTTTTAGTAGAGCACAATACTGTCAGGGGTATTCATTTATTCAACCTCATGGTCGTTTTTCATTCATGGGTTCATCTTGCTGTTGCACCGGATATTAAGGCTCTTTTCCTAAGTAAGAATATATACTTGTTATCAGTTTTTATTCTGAATAACACAAACACAGGCTTCATAGTCTCAATAATGATGTCTCTGTGTGAAGTGCTAAAGGCCAATAAAGCTTGGCATCATGAGACCAACTCTGATTGGTGCCAGAATTACCCTTCAAACGGTATCATCTGAACAATGACTAAGGCAGATCTGATAGTTACAACCTTGTCTAAAACTATAGGTTTCATAAAGAATGTGTGATTAGTCGTTTTAAGAAGGCACGGCACAAACAGAGCTGGTAAACCCTGAAACAGCAGGAGGTTGGGGATTACAAAGAGAGATAGTGAGAGATATACAGTAGACAGACAGCATTATCCAGTCAACATTTAAGTAGGCTGTACAAAGAGCACAAGACAAAGTAGTTAATTCAATAGCACATGATCTTCTGTGTGATAAAAGTGTCACATACTGGTCCAGATAACAGAGCTGCTGTTAGTGCTAATACTGTTCAATCAAGGAAAGATTGATCTGATTATCTAATTAAAAAGACAGAACAAGAATGCAAGAATGACCATGCCTTTTCTAAATATTGCCTATGCAGGGTATATGCAGGAATCCTGAAGTCAAATGTAACACCTTTTAAGACCTTTTTTAAGACCTCATCGCCACTTGGAGTTTTAACCGGTTACCTTGGCGACACACTTGACCTCACATTTACTATATACAGTATTGATTGTCCTTCCTCCTTATCTTCCAACCAATTGGACGCAAACTTGCATTTCCCCATAACGATGTTGTTTAACAACCGGCGTAAACGGAGCTTCGCGAGCTATCAAGCAGTGAGTGTGCGATGTCCTGTTCAGATCACTTCAAACCCAACGGGACGCCATAACTAAACCACACAGAATCACACTGCACACCTACGCCATGATTACACTCAGGCAGACTGTAGAATACAACCTCTCTGGACCATTTATATACTTATTGAAAACAAGCTACAAAATGTAATACCTTGGAAAATGCTGTTTAATATTTTTTTTAATAGCCTTAATATTCGCTAAATTGATTTATCAGCTTTTAATACTTTTTAAGACCCTGCGGACACCCTGTAATGGTTTAAAGCTCAGTTTAGGGTTGGAAACGGGGGTCGAACTTGGGTGAAAGAGACCTGCTTTTCAGGTTGGAATGGTATGTTAACATTTTGAAAAACAGAAAGAAACTTGCCCTGGTCTCAAGACAGTATGTTATCTGCGTGTAAACCTTAACACATGATTAGACTATGTATTCTGGGGGTTATTTTATTACAAACTAAGTTAAAGGTTTTCTGATGCTGTTTCAAACTTGGCCATAATGTAATTACAATCGTCTATGTGCCCTTATTTTGAAAGCAGTTGGGACACACAGAAACCCTTATTTTCCTCTTGAGTTAAACTCTTGAACTCTATGGAAATAACCCTGGAGTTCATATGTTTTTAAACTTGTCCTTTAAAAGTCTCATTTCCCCTTTAACAATTTATTTGAGAAGCTCACGTTCGCTCCTAATGTGTGATTGTTTGAATTTTAGCGAAGCCCACTGCCAAGAAGGAGGGCTTGTTTTCATTTAAAAAAGAGGAATGTGTCTGTTTAAGAGAGGGAGAGAAAGAAAGGAAGGGAGGGAGGGGTGGAAAGAGATAGAGAAAAAAGAGGGAGAAGAGAGGCAGGGAGGGAGAAGGTGGGGGTTGATGACATCATTTTCTGGGGCTGAATGAATCAGCTTTTCTGTCAGTAAAGAGAGAATTCGGCACTCTATTAATCCACACGAACAACGGGCCTCAGCAAATGAGAAGCACTTTAAGATGTCAGCTGTGACAGTTTCCCACAATTAGGGGGGCTGTAGAAAAATAAAACCCAATAAACATGAGCCTTATTGTATCATGTCAATAACAACATTATGTAAAACCACTTGTGATTTACAAGCAAGCGGGTTTGGTTAGAAAATGACCAACGGCTATTTATAATGAAGGAAAAAGTTGTTCTATAACTTTAATTGCTAAAAATACTGCAAGATACTTTCTCACAGGATTATTTTAAGAGAATCCCACAAGCAGGGTTATCCAGTGGTTACATAGGTGTATGAAAAGAAAACAAAGAGCTGTAGGATGGCTTTAACAGTCATACGTTTCCCAGATGTAAAAAATATGCTCCCAAGATTTACATCTGTGATTAATAACAGCGTTCAATTCAATTTCCTTATAAGGGATACTGCTCTAAATACACTAATGAGACCCAAACCTGGCTACAGTTAAAATGAGAAACGGAGTACAAATAGAAAAAACATTCAAGGCATTTTTCATGGTTCAAAGCTGTTGCTAGCATGAGTTATGACTTAAGTGCAGTAAGGTCATTGGATGAAGCAAACATGAAAGCACAGACTCATTCAGAAAAGGGTTTCTGGTGGGACCAAGGAGACAGTGTCATTGATTTGAGGTAACAGGACCCAGGCTCCAACAATGTCATGAGTCACAACTGCAGCAGTTCAGACTGAAACCTTAGTGCTGCCCTCTGCTGGCAGGAAGAGAAACAGCTGCAGTGCAGCCCTTCCAGACATGCAGATAATCTACAGAAATGAGAAGTAGTTTCTAAAAGAACTATACTTGTAAAATGCCAGATAGTGAATGCACTGGAAAATAACAATCTTATAATATTAAACCTTATATATTTGTTCTTCAGGGTTTGTATTTAAATTGCTGAAATGTCTCAGGTTACTTGACCAAGGCATGTACATAGCCCTGCAAGTGGACTTTATTGGGGCAACCTAAAATCGTCCCAGATAAATAGAAACATTTTGATTATCTGAAAGTCACAGGTCAGAGGAATCTGTGACTTCTGCGTTGGAACGAATCGCATTCAGTCATGCGACTGCTTTTCGTAATATCTCAAAATCATAAAAACTTCTGTTAATTCTTAAAAGCTACATTAATAAAACCGCTTTCAAGATCTTCCTGCAAAACGTGTTTTACATCTTGTAAGTAAAGCCCACAACTCAAAACATGAAATTGGTAAAATTTTATTTCCCAAATGTGTCATAATACAATTGCCAGTTATGGGAAAGGGGAAGCAATTATTTCGGAAGAATGAAAAACAGCATTTTACAACACAATGTCAAATCTAAAGGGCATATTAAAAAAAAGCAAAAAAACAAAAACATGCATGGAACAATATGTGGCATAAAATGGGTCAACTAAAAATAAAAAAAAGTGGAAACAGGAGTTGAATAAAACTGCACAGGTTGTATGAAAAGCAGTTATTTAACCATTAAAATATGGAATCATAAATAAAAAAAACTTCCACAGGAGGAACAGTCATGACGTTTTTCTTCAGTAGGGCCGCTCTCTGCGCTCCTGGCGATGGTCCCTAAAAACAACAGAGATAGTGAGGGTGAGTTGTGTGTTCGCACCAATATTACACTCAGTTTGCATTCATTGGGCTGGAACTACTCTATGGGAAGAGCAATACATCGGTTTGATTGAGGAACTTCAAACCTACCTCATATCCATCTTGCCGCCTGGTGGGCCGCCCATTCCTCGTCCTCTGCCCCGATCCATCCTGTCCATGGGGGGTCCTCCACGCCCCGCCCCACGGAAACCTCCCCGATCCATCCCCCCTCGTCCTCTGAATCCCCCGCGGTCACCTCCCCAACCTCCACGGAAACCGCCGGGACCTCCAGCTCCTGCGGGCCCTCCGCGGTCCATCCCTCGGCCACCACGCATGCCCATCCCACCTCTGCCTCTGTCACCGCCGGGGGGGAATGGAGGGCCACCACCACCACCACCACCGCCGCCGCCGCCGCCGCCGCCACCACCACCGCCACCACCCATCCCTTCTGGCTTGGGCGCTTTGCATTGGTTACATTCCATCCGCCAGGCAAAGTTCTGGTTTCCGCAACCGCTAGAAACACAGACCATCAAATACATTACAAACTAATCTTTGGTACACAAAAGGCACCCGAGATGAGACTGCACCATGAGGGAATACGTACGGGTTTGGACACTCCCAGTCTCCAGCTCTCTGCTGCATGTTCCCTCCGGTGGGTCCCCCTCTGCCCATACCACGAGGACCGCCACGGGGCATGAACCCACCACGGTCTCCTCCGCGGCCCATCATGCCTGAGAAGAAGATTCACCATTTAATTTTAAAATCATATGAACCAATTTCTGTTATTTCTTTATATTTTTATGATGACTAATGACAAATTCCCACAGAAGGACAGCTTTTCTATGCGGCAGGATTCAACAGTGACAGCCCTAGTGTCAACATGCCCTCAAAAACGCCAAACACTAACGCACACTTCTGACACTTACCTCCACGACCCATCATGCCGTCTCTCATGGGCATGCCACCCCTCATACCACCCATCATGGGCTTACGGCGTGCCATGGACACCTTGAGCCTGCGGCCTTGGAACTCCTTTCCTACAATTTAAGATAAAGTCATTTAGACACAAGTATTCATTTATTATGTCCAGGTTGATAAAACATACCAGGGTTGATCAAACATACCATCAAAATGCTCCACAGCTGCTTTGGCACAGGATGGCTCCTCATAGGACAGGGTGGCGTCTCCTTTGGGCTTCCCTGAGTCCTTGTCGGTGTAAATGTTAATGGCAGGCTGGCCAAGTCTGCGGTTAATCTGAACAAACGGGGAAAATGTATTGAATTTAGTAAGCACATTAGTTTAGCCAACAGCAAGACTTAGTAAATGAAGAACGCTTCTTACCCTGATTGGGCCAACATGTTTGAAGAATTCGGCCATCTCCTCCAGGACAGCCTTCTCGGTCAATCCTGTGATGTAGATCGTGCTGTTCTCAGAGTCATCCTGCTCCTCAGGGCGTCCTACACATAGAAAATGAAAACATTGAGTAAAAGGAATACCTCTTGCACTTCAAGACGTGGTATTCAGAATATAATGTATTGAGGATCTAGTGAAACTCACCCATTTCACGCTCTTCACTCATTGGTCCTGTAGTCCATCAGTTGCGGAAGAGAGAGACAGAGGGAAAAGTCAGTGTGTGAATCTGAAGCTCAGTGTACAACACCTGAGGAGCACTACAGCAGATTACCCAGACACTCCCTTATAAACGCTGCCAGCCATACTGGGAAGTTGCAAATGGCACCTTATGGTACACCACAAATCCCTCAAGTGGTAAATTGAAAAAAAGAACCTCATACCCTTTGTCAGTTAAGTGTGTCATTTGAAAAGCCTAATAAGACCAGTAAGAAATCCCTCAAAAAAAAAAACCAGGAAATCGACTCATGTGATTGGTTAAAAGCAGTAACACATATTTGAGTGGAATTTTTTCCATTAACCTGTCAAAAACTCTTTGTCAAACTGTAAGCAGTGACTGATATAATACCAAGTACCCCAGTGAAAATGGTCTCAGGCAATGAAAAACAAATACCAAATATTTTCAGATGTGTTGGTGTAAATAAATTTGTATACCACAATGTAAGACACATCAATTCTCGGTGCATTTTTGCTCAAAAAGTTTATGGCTTTGAAAGGTCTAACCAGTGTAATACGCGTTAACTTACCACCGGGCTTACTGAAGCCACCTCTGTCTCCAGCGCTGCTAGGGGAATAAATGGAGATATGAAGGCGACTTCCCTTTTACAGCCACTTCCATGGCTCGAGCAAAGTGGCTTGATTGAGGGAGTAATCAAAACATGCTAACTAACCCAACAGCAACTAAAAAAACTCCCCGAAATTACAAATACACAAATGAATCGAGAGGATAAGAAAATTAACTATGTGTCATTAGTTAGATGACAACAACTTGACAGTTTAGTTGTGGATACATTTGTGGAAAAATATGAACAAACATTTACTGCCTTTTATCAAATGTGACAACCCAAACATTTGTACACAGGTAGACAATATTTCAGATGCATTGATGGTATAAAAAGATGTACCCAGAAACAAAACACTCAGATAACATTATTTCTTATAAAAAGTTACATCTGACTGATTTGTATAAGTGTATCAAATTGACACAATGCATCTGAAATTTCACAAGATACAAGGTGATCATATTCACCAGGTAACAAAGCAAATAAAATACAATTATACAAGAAAAAAAAACTCCAACAAATAAAAATCAAAGACGGTCAGGTGAAAAACGCCACCATGCTTATAAAAACGCCACCATCCTGAGTTCTTGGAAAAAGGCAGACCCCGAATCTTTGTTTTAGCTCCCTCCTGCCGTTTAAGCTGACGGTCTGTACAGAACACACTTTTTAGAGAATGGGTGGTTTTAAATGGCTCTCACTGTTACCTGTACGGTATAAATGTGACAAAGCATGTTAAAAAGTGTTCAAAGGAATGTGATCAAACATTTCTATTTCAAACCACAAAAACAATTTAAACATTTCAAAATGACAAAATGTGCCCACACCCCCCCAGAACATGAATATACCTGTGCAAACGTAAAAATGGAACTATGAACTCATCTTAATGTTAAAATGTATTTAGGGCTGTAATCCTATTTATGAAATGTGTTGAGCTATTTTTTTTTTATTAAGTCTACTTTGCAGAGTTTTATGATTAAGAGACCCAGACCCTATAAAATAACCTGAGAAGTGTAAAAACGTTGTTTGTGTGCAAATGTGTATTAGCTGGGCCAAAACCAGAATATAGAAAGTCATGCAGAACCCTATACTTTAGAAAGGCGTACCAGAAGGTACATAGGTCATTTTGTATCGACACCTGCAAAAACCACAGATTATTCTCATGCCATTGGTCCGACCTTTTACGTTTTGAAAAAGTTTTCCCTAAAAAAAAATTAAACTTGTCATAGTGAGGATTGCTCTGATATTTTGGGAACACAATAATGTAGCTTTTCATTTTTTCACCTTACAAAACTGATAACCAATCCAAACCAACACATGTAGACTCTAGCCTCCGTACATTAACACCCTTGTCCTCTCTTTGAAATCCTTTGAACTCTTTTTCAGGGGGTCTTGATTTTTCAGAGTTCAGGTTGGGTTCACAGCTACTGAGAAACAGTCAAAGTGAAACAAATTGTTCCAAGGCCTAATCCACCTCAAGAGCAAATTGAAGTGCCGGCGCAATGTGTCCAAGACCAACTAAATGTAGTTCTAAATGTCACCACCTTGAGGGATACACCCCTTTGTGCGACACCACCTTGAGGGATACACCCCTTTGTGCGACACCACCTTGAGGGGATACACCCCTTTGTGCGACACCGCCTTGAGGGGAAACACCCCTTTGTGCGACACCGTCTTTAGGGATACACCCCTTTGTGCGCCACCGTCTTGAGGGATACACCCCTTTGTGCGACACCGTCTTTAGGGATACACCCCTTTGTGCGACACCGCCTTGAGGGATACACCCCTTTGTGCGACACCGTCTTGAGGGATACACCCCTTTGTGCGACACCGCCTTGAGGGATACACCCCTTTGTGCGACACCGTCTTTAGGGATACACCCCTCTGTGCGACACCGTCTTGAGGGATACACCCCTTTGTGCGACACCGTCTTTAGGGATACACCCCTTTGTGCGACACCGTCTTTAGGGATACACCCCTTTGTGCGACACCGCCTTGAGGGATACACCCCTTTGTGCGACACCGTCTTGAGGGATACACCCCTTTGTGCGACACCGCCTTGAGGGATACACCCCTTTGTGCGACACCGTCTTTAGGGATACACCCCTCTGTGCGACACCGTCTTGAGGGATACACCCCTCTGTGCGACACCGTCTTGAGGGATACACCCCTTTGTGCGACACCGTCTTTAGGGATACACCACTTTGTGCGACACCGTCTTTAGGGATACACCACTTTGTGCGACACCGTCTTTAGGGATACACCACTTTGTGCGACACCGTCTTTAGGGATACACCCATTTGTGCGACACCGTCTTTAGGGATACACCCATTTGCGCGATGCAAAAAAAAGTACATGACACCTGGACCGCCGTTCTTTAGATCAGACTGGACCACACTACACCAGCACTCCATTGATTGACTGGATCCGCACAAAGACAGTGGACAAATAAAGTACGTCTGTATAAACAGCTTTGGTAAGCATTGCGTTTCCCCTCTCTTGTAACATCACTAGACTAGTTTTATTCCTCCAGATGTGTAAGGAGGTGTGACACTTCAACTTTATGAATGAGGTAGAAGATTGTAGCAATTGTTTTTACCTCAATGCAAATGTAAAGTTATCACTGATGACATTTTAGCATAAATGGATATTGAGAAGTGGACCACAAAAACATTTAAGAGATTCAGGAACTTTAGCATCAACTGATAAATACCTATCTTTTATGACCAGTGTTGGAGCTACATGCTGAAAATTCATTTAGAAAACGTTTTCTTAATTTTAGTTCTCTTTGTAGGGTGCAACCTATGACTGCATCAGCAGTTTTGACTTGTGTATGGTTCACAGATCCAATCTCTCTCTGTATTCCTTTATCGACCCACTCAATTGAGGTGAAATGCTTATTGCCAGCCTTGCAAAACCCAACCATAAGCGTACAACACCAGCAAATGTATTTGTAAATGAAAAGGGAAAAACCTTAGGCAGGAGGCATATTCACCCAAATAGCACTTTTAAATGCAACCGAACATACTGCATGAGGCCCATGTTTATTTGTAACTCCTTAAAATAAATGTTATGCAACGGCATTGCAATCACAGTAATTGGGGGTGGCGGGAGTACCTATATCTTTAAAGATATATTTGGGGTGGGGGGCTGGTACCATGAGCAATGCCTTTTCCGGGAACAACCTTGCATTCTTTTTGTAGCATTTGTGAGTGTGTCCGTCTTTAGGGTACAACGCACCCTCTTGTGAAACTGGTTTAAAGGGGGCTGATAGTGAGACGGTGTTTAATTTGTTCGTAAAAGGAAATCCATTAGAATATTGATAAGGTGAGTGTGAATAAGATGAAATGTTTTGTATATGGTTCTATCACATTCCCTGACCAATAATCAAATATGCAACTTTTAAGTTATCCTAAAAACTTTATTGGATCATAATCTAATGACTATGATATACGCTGCTCCAACTAAATGTTTATGCACAGGTTTCACATTTAAACTAGATTTAAATAAAAGACCAACCTTTTTCTTACCTTTGAATTAGTTAGAGACAGGGCTGAGAGATACCGAATGAGCAAAGCTACATTTACAGTACATGTTAACAAAAATGTCCCAAATTGGGATCAATAAAGTACTGTCTTATCTTAGCATAAACTACAATTCCAATATTTGACCTCAGAAATGAGGAAATCCATGATTTATTATCTTAAACTTCTGGTAAATCATGATTGCCATTTTTTATTTTTAATAAGAGGATAAAAATTATGTGCAAATTATACTAGATTAAATCAAATGGGACAGGCATTGTCTCAACCCTGCCCTAATTGGCCACTGGATCTGTAGAAACAAAATATAATTTGAAGTTAGGTGCTAATGAGAGACACTTACCCCATGCCTCCACGACCCATGCCTCCACGACCACGATGCATCATTCCACCTCGATCAAAGCCATCCCTGCTTGGGCCCCGTTCCCCTGACCCTGGGTACCTCGAAGACTCAGAGCCAGAGTAACTAGAACCTCCACTCTGTCCCTCCTGTCTGTAGTTATCTACAAAAAAAGGAACAGGAATGCATCAAACTGTGTTCAAGGTCATTAAACTGAACTGAAGATTTGACAACCACAGCCAAAGCAGAGCTTACTGTAATGGTTAGACTGGTTATAACTGGGAGGTCCACCTTGCTGGCTGTACTGGTTGGCCGGGGGCTGGCCGTAGGAACCCGAAGCCTGGGGAGGGTAAGCAGGAGGAGCTTGCTGCTGCGGGGTCTGCTGCTGGTAGCCGGCCTGCTGCTGGCCGTAGCTCGCCTGCTGGGCCTGGTAGCCTGCCTGCTGCTGCCCATATGCTGCGGGTGTGGTGTAGCTACTTTGGTTGTAACTGGCAGGCTGGCTGCTAGCATTGTAACTGATAGACAAACAAAGACAGAGCATTCATTGAAATTATGAGTATGTTCGTGTGGAATTTGCTTTTTAAATTGGTTCCCAGTCGAGGGGTACATACCTCTGTGGTGCAGTGGGAGCAGCCTGCTGGCCATAACCAGGGTAGGCAGACTGGGCAGTATACCCTGGCTGAGAGCCGTAAGACTGGGAGGCAGCAGGGGCAGCAGCCGCTGGAGTACTGTCATAACCACTGGCTCCATAACCCTGGGTTGACTGGGAGTATGTGTGCGTGGTAGACTGGGCAGCAGCAGGATACCCAGCTGTGCGGACAGAAATAGTAAAAACCAAAGGTGATTTCATTGCATGTTTGAAGGCTTTACATACATACATACATACATACATACATAAAAGGGTTAGTCAACTGAAACGTAACAAGTTTTTAAAAACTGATTTGGGCAGCCAGACTGAGGGACATCTGTTTCAAACCAAAGGGTAAATTAAAATGTGAAGGGTAGACAAGTCGAAATTATTGAAGTAAAATGTGTCAAATGCTCCTATTTTAACAACTGACCTGAAGCAGGCTGGGCATATGAAGACCCATACTGTGTCTGCGGTTGCTGAGTGTAGCCTGCAGCAGCAGGGGTTGTCTGGGTGTAGCTGGCATCAGCAGCCGCAGGTTGGGCATAGGATCCATAACCCTGTTGACCATAGCTCTGCTGAAAAACAATAGTATTACATGTTAAAGAATTATAAAAATATGTATTATTTAATTCCAAAATGTTGCAAGCATGAGTTGCGCTATGATTAATATTGGTATATTAAATTATAATAAATAGTCTCTTTAAATAATCTAAAATGTAACATTGCCATCACAGTAAATCAGTAGCCCTGCACAAAGAAAAAAAAACAGGCTCGGCTGTTGAATCTCACCTGAGCAGACTGTCCATATGTCTGAGAGGGCTGGGCAGCATAAGAGGCATACCTATAAAACACAAACACGGTTATAGAATCCCATTCACTTGGTGGATGAGCACTATTTTTTTCTTTCTGAAATTATATTCGCAGCAATACACCCACTTGTTTCTATTATACATATTGATGCAATAATCTGTTTAACACACCTGGTAAGAGATAGCCCTTTTGTAATGACTTTGTACGCTGCAGTGTAGCTTAAGTGTTGATTATATTTCATATCATTAGTCCAAATCTGTAAAGTAACTAAAAAGGTATAACATATATGTCGTGGCGTAAAAGTAAACCATGTGTACCAAATGTAGTGGGGTAGAAGTAAATAGTAGCAAAGTACTCAAGTAGTGTGCTTAGCTACTTATCACGGCACACAAAAACGCATTTAAAAATATCACATTCATTCACATTAAAGCGTTAATTGAAAACTTACCCCTGCTGTGCAGTGGTCTGGCTGTAGGTGCTGTAATCTGCTAAAGAAACAGATACATGTTGGTTAGTTTAGCCTATAGACAAAACGTTAATTGCGCGCGAGCAGAGAGAAGCTAATGCTAGCAGCACGCGACACTGACCCGTTGCTAGGTCGCCATTCATTTACGCAGATAAGACTCGGTCAAACCATTCAATAAAGGACGATGCGTAACAGCTAAATATTGCAACGAGGAGTACTCGGCATATGCATCGAAAATCTATTCGATGAATTTAGTAATCTGGTGTTAATCATCAAGCTAAGAGTGCAGAAACAACACATGTAAAACACCGCAAGCTAAAATGACTAGGCCTTGTGCAGCTAGCTAAACCCAGACGATATTTCAACTGATATAAGCCGAACAGAATATTAATGCCGGCACATTATGTTTTAAATAACGCAGAACCTCACGATTAGTTAAGTTTAATACCCGCAATTCGTCAAAAAGCTGTATAAAAGATTACAATTAGTAACTCACCCGGAGCCGACGCCATTTTAGTGTGCTTGGTTCAAGACGACTGTGAAAACTCTGGCTGCTGGAGAAACGTTCTTCTCTTCGCAGGAACCACGAACTCTCGCGAGATGTATGAGCGTGAACAGACGGCCCTGAATAAACCCCAATACTTTAACGAAACCCTCTCCAGTAGGCTATTTATTGGGTTTTTTTAATGACATGAAACTATGGAACATCTATTAAATGTTGCAAAAGGAAAAATAATGTTTTTTTTTCCTTCTCTAAGTTTGAATTCATTTATGAACACTGTTGAGATGTGCCTTTTTCTGAATTATGCACAGTTGGTAAATAAAGTTGAAAAAAAAAACTTGTAGTATATTTTGTTTCTAACACTTTTCTACTTTTACTTGAATAACATTTTGCAGGACTTTTCACATTTTCCTACAGTATTCCCACACCATGGTACTTCTACTTTGATTAAAGTACCAGATCTGAGTTCTCCCACCTCTGATAATACCTAAAAAGCACCAGGAGCAAAGTGACATCTTCAAATAGCTGTTTTGTCTGACCAACAGTCCAATACAGTTATCAATATAATCATACAAATACACATTTTCCAGAAGAAGTTCGAAATCAAAGAATGGTTGAGAAGCAAACAGACGTGCAATCCTCGCTAAATGCACTTAGTGGGCTCTCTCAATAAAAACATCCTCCCCTCTGTCATGAACCTTGGAGTGACCTTCACTAGCACTTTTAAATTCGACAAGCAGGTCAGCACCGTAGTCAAATTCTGCTTTTTTAAAATGAGACTATTGGCCAAAACCAAGTCGTATTTATCTTTTAAAGACTTAGAAAGGGTTATTAATGCCTTTGTTACCTCAAGACTGGATTATTGCAACGCTCTATAGGTGGGTATGGACCAGGCCTCAATTAAACGCCTGCAGCTAGTCCAAAACGCAGCTGCGCGTCTTCTCACTGGCCACAAAAAGCGTGACCACATCACCCCAATTCTGGCCTCACTACACTGGCTTCCAATTCGGTTCCGAATTGATCTTTAAATCCTTTTATTTGTTTTTAAAGCACTAAATGGGCTGGCTCCTGCGGCCTGCCTATATAGCCAAACTCCTCCATCGCTACACCCCAGCCAGAGCTTTAAGGTCTGCTGACCAGCTGTTGCTGATAGTGCCCAAGACCAGGCTCAAAACCTGAGGGCACCGAGCCTTCACAACAGCTGGCCCTACACTGAAAAAAAAGGCCGTTGGATTAACATTATTTTAATATGGAAACCGGTTGCACATATTAAAAATATGTGTACTCAAAACTATTCCATTATGTTAAAGACACACATATGTCAAAGAAACATGAAATTGTTATGTTCATTTGAATATTTCCTTTCATATAGGTATATTCATTTACCCTATGTTTAACCAACATGACTTTTAATGTTCATTTTAGGCTTTTAATATACTCAGTATATTTAATTTGTACTTGTAAAAACCACATTAATGTTTTGTTTTAACTACATGCTATAGTTTTCTGTTTCATCTACCTAGTGCTCAAGGGGTACATAAGATAATTTATTTCATGTGAATAGAGGCGTGTCGTACATTCTTCTACAGGATCCATCCTAATCTCTTATATCTACAGCATTTATCATAACATTTTAAAACAAATAGTCAATAAAGACAAACACATTTCTTTGAACAACATTCATGTATTTTTCTCAAAAAATAAAACAATATTAGCAACCACCACACATCCAGATGAGCTTTTGGTTTTTCCATCATGCAGCCAGGAGAATTAACAAATACATTGAAAATAAAGAAACAGAATAAATAGAACATGTTTGTGATGCATGTACATGTACATTATTGTGTTAGAACACAGCAAGCAAGCTTAAAGGAAACTATTCTCCCGACCAAAATAAAGGTTTATTGGGCCAAATGGCAAAGAAAGGCTTATTTTTGTAACTCATTCATAATAAACAATTAACAGAAAATGTAAACGCCTAGCCGAAAAAAGGAAATGTTCTTGCATTATTTAAATAGTAACCTGCTAATATGAAAGGGCACTTTAATACAAAAAAGCAATGGCATTGCTTTGGAAAAATACATGAAAGTATAAAAATGGCCTGGTTTCTCACCACATATGCACTAAAGAAAGTATTACAAATAAAAACAAGAACTGACATTTTGAAGTTATTACATTAGTACAATTAGTGCAATTAGTACATTCTGAAATACATGACAAGTGGTACATTCTGAAAACACATGACCCCAGGAAAAACACACATTTCTGAAACATGCAAATCAAGCAAAAAGCATGAGCAAAGGAAGTGCAAGACCGTTGTATCGATGAAAGTCCAGTATGAATGCTGTAAAAGTGCACAATGGTCCATGGCAACAGCTCACTCAAATAGTTTGTTTTTAAACGCTTGGGCTTTCTTGGAGAGCATGTTGCCGTCTAGCTCCATTAACATTTGCTGGAGCACTTCGAACGTGCACTTCAGTTTAGGGGGGTCGTTCAGGTTCATTGTATACATTAGTCCAAACAGCATGGTAGCAGCTAATGCAATGTTGTCAACATCAGTTAGTACCTGTTGGCCTTCCAGGACAATCTGTCCTCTGGTCTCATCTGTCATCTGGTCTCATCCGTCTTCTGGTCTCATCTGTCCTCTGGTCTCATCTGTCCTCTGCTCTCATCTGTCCTCTGGTCTCATCTGTCCTCTGGTGTCATCTGTCCTCTGGTCTCATCTGTCCTCTGGTCTCATCTGTCCTCTGCTCTCATCTGTCCTCTGGTCTCATCTGTCCTCTGGTCTCATCTGTCCTCTGGTGTCATCTGCCCTCTGGTCTCATCTGTCTTCTGGTCTCTTCTGTCCTCTGGTCTCATCTGTCCTCTGGTCTCATCTGTCCTCTGGTGTCATCTGTCCTCTGGTCTCATCTGTCTTCTGGTCTCATCTGTCCTCTGGTCTCATCTGTCTTCTGGTCTCATCTGTCTTCTGGTCTCATCTGTCCTCTGGTCTCATCTGTCTTCTGGTCTCATCTGTCCTCTGGTCTCATCTGTCCTCTGGTCTCATCTGTCCTCTGGTCTCATCTGTCCTCTGGTCTCATCTGTCCTCTGGTCTCATGGTGGAATTGTGTTTGACAACAGAAAGTCCCACTGTAATCCCCTGAACGGAACGCAGAATGACGTCTTCATCTTCTGCCTGCAAAGCGCACAGTCACAAAAGGAACAGAGTGAGAACTAACAAATCAATACATATATATACCCATTACTAAGTCCCTGTGTTTAACAAGTACATTTGGTCAGATGTCAGTACTTTTAAGCCTCCTTGTTATCTGATATACTCCTGTCTGACCTGATAAAAAATGTTTCATTTCCTGTATCTGTTTTAAATTAAAAGCCCTCTAGCTTTTCAGTGTAGTCTGGCTATTAAACAAAAAACAGGGATATTCACATACTTTAGGCTATATACTATGTGGTGTTTCAATAAATACATATTTGAATGCCCAACAAAAAAATCAAAAGGTCAAATATTACTTCTACTGACCACAAACTCTCTCATTGAGGTGCACACACAGCCCCTTGAGAAGACAATCCCGGCCTACATCGACATCATCAACCTAAGTGAAGGGGAAAAAGAAAATAAATAATCTATTTTGCTCAATGAAATGTGTACACTATTGACTCGATGTATAATTTCCTTAAAATGAATTCTTACTTGAGTCATGTTTGACATAATACAGTTCAGACGCTGGCCTATCTGTCTTCCTCTCTTCTCAAAAACCTTCAGGAGTTTGTCAGATAGCACATCCAGCTGAGAGAGAACTCTTGATTGGAGGGGCAGGGTTGTTATGCGCTTAAACTCCGCATTTATCAAAGAAAACAAAATATCACAGTCATAAAAATCCTGAAATCATTTAATTTTCTAATGATGTTATGATTGTAGTTGTGTGCTTGCCTCAAAACGATGCAGAGAAACTAGTCCATGCATTTGTTACTTCAAGGCTAGCTTATTGTAACTCTTTATTATCAGGGTGTACCAAAAACTCAGTTAAGTTGCTTCAGCTGATTCAAAATGTATTGACCAGAGCACGGAAAAGGGACCACATTACTCCTGTTGTGGCTCCATAGTGAGAATAACTTTTTATATCAAGTACGAACAACCAGGGTAGACTACATTACATTTAGTTTACGTTTTTTTTCAAAGCGACTTAAAATAAGTATTACTGTAATATAAGACTACATATAAGAAACACCCTTATAGCCATTTCAACAAACAAAACATTATCACTTTTGTGAAGGAGGCTTTATCACAGAATGTTTGGCTTTTGCCTCTCACTTTCTGAATAACTTTTGCCTAATAAATCAGAAAATGTGTATATCCCTGCAATGTTTGCAGTATGTAAATGTTATGAATAAATATTCAGAAATTGTCAGACTAATACCAGTTTTCAATTAGTTAAAGATCAAGTTTAAATTAGTCAAGTAAATCACACAAAACATTTGAATAGTCACCATTTACTACAGAGCCTTCGGACCTCTAATTGCACTGTGGACGATGAGATTTGAGGCTAAACATAGCTTCTTCAAGCAGGTTGCTCGTCACACCAATTGCTTTAAGAACATACCTCGTTCACTAGCTACTAAACACCAGTTCATGCTTGCCTATCACACACATTCCTCCAGTGTCAAGAAGTCATCCTTGGAGGTCACACATGTCTCAATCCTGCCTGTTGATGTCCTTAATGAGGGAGTCGTGTCTACACTGAAACAAAGTTTCCCAGATGTGACTGAGGTTCATATGGCAAAAAATGTGTCTAGCTTGGGTATACGTTACTGCGAGGGGATGATTATTGTACACGGATCTGCAGATGGACTGCCTAAATTCCATGAGATCATTAAACTTTGCATTGTTAAGGAGAAGTTGGGTTTTCTGGTAAAAGATGCATGTGCTTGGTACAGAGAGCATTATGGTGCTTTTGAGCTGTCTGCCTCGTCCAATACAGAGGTTGCCGTTATTGAGCTTGCTGACTTGGTAGACCCCTATCCCCTTGCAGACTACATGGTTGGGAGTTTGCGCATGGTAATGTTGAAAAGATTCATCACTGTTAAAGGTGAGTATCATTTTTAAACCTAAATAGTGTGAGCTCTGGATAGCAGGCTCTGACAAAAACTGTAAAACCATTTTATGTTCATCTTTGATATAATCCTAATGTGTTTCTTTCTTGTTATTCTTTCACAATTGTTTCTTGTTTCTGCTCTAGATTAAAAGGTGTTCCATAATGGCAGGTCGGGCGCTTCTGCGCATCATCTTTGCCGACCAGTCTGACTCTAGAAAACTGACCCTGGATTCGGGAATCCCAGCAACAGTTGGAGAACTGCACACATTTGTCAAGACATCTCTTCAATTGAAAGAGGACTTCCGTCTGCAATACATGGATGTTGACTTTAACGAGTTCATGAATCTTACATCAGTGTCTGAAATTCAGGATAAAAGCACACTGAAAGTAATTTACTCTCCTATATTGTCAAATATTGAGCCCTCCATCACTTTGTACACAGTTGACTCATTTGATAAGACCTCAATTACTGGAAGCTCAGAGCCTCTAATCCCTGCATCATCAATAGCCTCATGCTGCAGTGACGATATGGTGTATACGCCAACCCCGCATCCATCCCCTGAAGCTCAGGCCTCACAATTGTTATCCTGGCCCACAGTTTTTGTGGTTCCTAAGCTCACCTACGAGGCTGAATTTGAGCTTCATCTAAAGAATGCAGAGTTTGAGACAACTGGTACATACTTCCAGCCTGGCCTAAAGCTGAAAGGAGTCATTCTTGATGGCCTAGCCCAAGAAATGATCAAATTCACAAAATATCCGAAAGACTGCAGTGTGAAGAGGTAGCTGCAGCGTTGACGAGGGCCCACCCTTGTTTGGGGCAGCTAGGATCCAAGACAGGATTTGGGGGGTGGAAACAGTCTCTTAAGTACAAAATGCAAAACTATCGTACAAAGCTTGGCCGTCTTGGACATCCTGAAATCCTTGTGAACTCCTTAAAGCACAAGAAAACAGGCCAAGGCAAAGCTGCAGCAAACATAAAAAAAACAAGAAAAGCTGAAGTTAACTACAATCCTCTGCACCCAAAAGGCGAAACCACAGAAAGCTTGGAGAACGAGAGAATTGCCTTATTGTCAGAACTGAAGAAGCGTGACAATGAAGTGGTGATAAAAGCAAAAATGGAAAAAACCTTCTCCCACAGACGCCTTGAGATTGTGGAGCA
The DNA here is from genome assembly GCF_902827115.2 of Pseudochaenichthys georgianus. Lineage (NCBI taxonomy): Eukaryota > Metazoa > Chordata > Actinopteri > Perciformes > Channichthyidae > Pseudochaenichthys > Pseudochaenichthys georgianus. The sequence goes on along the minus strand of NC_047511.1, from coordinate 38,135,313 downwards.
AAGGCCTTTGATAGGGGACTTCAAATGCAGATGGCCTGCTCTGTTTCAGCAGAGTGAAGTAAGTAAATATTTGTATTTGTTGACAGTCTTTTATTATTGTCCTTTGTGATTCATGTCTACATCCTTGCATGGTTGTGATTCTAATAAACAAGTAACAATTGGTTGTATTGTGCTTGTTAATAATATTTTTAAGGTGAATGCAGAGTTTTTGAGGATCACAACATCACCACTTCAATCAAAGTTCATGCGGCAGCTGGACCACTTCTCAGACAAGCTCTTGAAGATCTTCAAGACCAAAGGAGGACTGAAGGGGCACAAAATCAAGGAAGCCCTTGCAATATGAGATTCGGTTAGTATAAATGCAGAGAACCTCGTTTTTCACTGTATTGTTTTTGTCCATGCTCGTATGAACACATTTAAGAAATTGTCTGCTTTTATAGTGTTTTTAAGGCAATAGCTTATTGTGGAAAGGTAGGGTTAAGGAGTCCTGCTTAGGGACACACACGCCAGATACAGCCCTCTACTTTGTAGACTACCTGCTCTGTTGCACATGCATTGTGCTTAATTGTCTTTGATTTATCGCCCCTGCTTTAGTTTGAAAACATCCACATCAAGAGGGGGTGCATCATGCGAAGCATCGCAATCTACCTCAACGAGGATCCAGACTCTTTTTTTAAGGAGTATCAGGTATGTTTATCACAATATGTTTTCAATGTAGTGGTTAACAGTGTTACCCACAATTATAACCACCATTACTTACATTTATAATAAGAAAATTATATGGCACACAACCCTATCCCTGCTTATATGTTATCAGATATCATAAATACATGCCGAAATAAATAAATCTATACATTAATATAGGAATGAATATATGTAAGAATGAATAAATACAGAAATAAAATAATAATAATAAATAGATACAGAAGTAATTTAAGTGTTTAAATAAATATAGGAAAAAGTGAATTAATACATTTATACAGCTATAAATACATCTATAAATTAACATAGGAATACAATTGATAAATACAAATGTGAATTAAAACATGAATATATCTGGAAATAAATACAAATAATAAATGAATGCTGAAATAAATATTTAGATTTATATATAAATACATCTATAAATGAATAAATAAATATGGACATGAATACATATGTAAGAACTTATAAATAATTGAATAAATACATAAATAAAATAATAAATAAATGCTGACATACAGAAATATATTAATTAATAGATTCATGTTTAAAAAGGTATGTGAATGCAGCAATTACTAAATTGTTAAAGGAATAATTACATAATCACATAAATCAAGGAAATAAATTATTAAAGAATAAATAATCAAATATATATCGAAATAAGTAGGTAAATGCATAATTAACTACAGGAATAACAACAAATTACATGATTAAGTAGGGATGTAAACAAATAACTTAATACCTGAATGAATAAATAAGATAAAGTTGATAATCAAACAGAATGTACAGGAATATATCTTTATAACTTATTTATGCAAACATTTTCTTACAAGCTTAATTTAGTTGTGTGTTGGAGGTCCTAACCTTCTCTGGTATCACTCTGGACATTTTTGTCCAAATTGGTAATTTTTCACGTCAGATTTGGCTATAATGATTTTGTGTTTTTTCTAGATACTTTTTGGAATTTCAATTTTTCTAATCGGTCTTGAATACACTGTACAAATTACCCTAATTGTCCATTTAAAATGTTTTCCCACACTGTGGGGGAAAAATATTTAAATATAATATTGTTATCATATCATTTTATCATTCAAGTTTTTCAAAGTGGACATTTTTATCCTGAGTGGCCAAATAGGGTAGTACATTTGAGTGATACCAGAGGGTTAGTCTAAAACTGTTTTGATCAAGAGAGCCACATAAGTAAATCTGCTTCTATAAAATGTAGTAATTCAGGTTTTAGTTAACACATGTGTTGTATGTTTGTGTCTTTGTTCAGGCCTCTGAAGATGCCAAGAGGGACATGGCAAACACAGTCATGGGCATATACACACTTCAAAGAGATGTGGATGGGCAGCCAGAGGACGTGGGAATTGTCATCGAAGGCAATATAGTCATGGACAACTTGGGCAGCGTGATTGTGGGGTTTGTCATGCTATTGGGACTTATTTATGCCCTGGATTTGAGCTTTCCGGACAACCTCAAACACACCTTCGAGTTCATGCAGAAGGTAGTGATGAATCTGGATGGGCACAAGCTGAATGGTAAAATCGAAAGTCTGAAGATCAAGTTGTTCGATTGAAATGTGAAAAAGAAGTGACTCATGAGTTCATTGTTGTCATTTTATTCACGAGTTTCCTAATCAGAGCAGATTGAGCAGTTATATCAATCATTTGTTCTGTGCTCTTCTGTATTTGTTTGTTTCAACACACTGTAACACTATTTCCATATGTTGGTGTTTGCAGTGCACTCTTTATGTTATGTGTTATTTTCCTGTTAGAAGAGCAGTGCATACCCCTGTTATATTGTATTCATTGTATTTGGCAAAGGGTGATTTGTAAGTTAATTATAGGAGTTCCATTTCTCTGCCATTTTAAAAATGTTATTATCTTTCAGAAATGTTTTTCATTCATTTTTAAAACACTGTATTGAATGGAATGGAGGATTGTTTTGAATAATGTGAATTTAAAAATAAAAAAACTAAACAATGTTTTCTATCATGTGTAACACATTTTTATTAAATTATATTTAACCTCATTATTTCATTTTCAATTAATTAAATAGGATTTAGGTGGACTAGCATTATTTAAATTCATAAAGGTAATGTTATCATTTTACTTAAACTCTATTTGAAAAATTTGAGTTCCATCCATCCATCTTCTCCCGCTTATCCGTGGTCGGGTCGCGGGGGTAGCAGTTCCAGCAGAGAGCCCCAAACTTTCTTTTCCCTGGCGACATCAACCAGCTCTGACTGGGGGATCCCAAGGCGCTCCCAGGCCAGCGAAGAGATATAATCCCTCCACCTGGTCCTAGGTCTACCCCTTGGTCTCTTCCCAGCTGGACGTGCCTGGAACACCTCCCTAGGGAGGCGCCCAGGTGGCATCCTAACTAGGTGCCCGAACCACCTCAACTGGCTTCTTTCGACGCGAAGGAGGAGCGGCTCAACTCCGAGCGGCTCAACTCCGAGTCCCTCCCTGATGACCGAACTTCTCACCTTATCTCTAAGGGAGACACCAGCCACCCGGCGGAGGAAACCCATCTCGGCCGCTTGTATCCGCGATCTCGTTCGTTCGGTCATGACCCATCCTTCATGACCATAGGTGAGGGTAGGAACGAAAATGGCCCGGTAGACAGAGAGCTTTGCCTTCTGGCTCAGCTCCCTTTTCGTCACAACGGTGCGGTAAAGCGACTGCAATACCGCTCCCGCTGCTCCGATTCTCCGGCCCATCTCACGCTCCATTGATCCCTCACTCGAGAACAAGACCCCGAGATACTTGAACTCCTTCACTTGGGGTAAGGACTCATTCCCTACTTGGAGTGTAGGTCCATCGGTTTCCTGCTGAGAACCATGGCCTCAGATTTGGAGGTGCTGATCCTCATCCCAGCCGCTTCACACTCGGTTGCGAACCGATCCAGTGAGTGCTGAAGGTCGCAGACCGATGAAGCCATCAGAACCACATCATCTGCAAAAAGCAGTGGTGCAATCCTTAGTCCACCGAACTGCAGACCCCCCCCCCCCCACGACTACGCCTCGAAATCCGATCCATGTATATTACAAACAGGATTGGTGACAAAGCGCAGCCCTGGCGGAGGCCAACCCTCACCGGAAATGGGTCCGACTTACTGCCGAGGACCCGGACACAGCTCTCGCTTTGGGAGTACAGAGATTGGATGGCCCTGAGTAGAGACCCCCTCACCCCATACTCCCGCAGCACCTCCCACAGTAACTCCCTGGGAACCCGGTCATACGCCTTCTCCAAGTCTACAAAACACATGTAGACCGGATAAGCGTACTCCCAGGCCCCCTCCAGGATCCTTGCGAGAGTAAAAAGCTGATCCGTCGTTCCACGACCAGGACGGAATCCGCATTGTTCCTCCTCAATCTGAGGTTCGACAATCGGCCTGACCCTCCTTTCAAGTACCTTGGAGTAAACTTTCCCGGGGAGGCTGAGTAGTGTGATGCCTCTGTAATTGGCACACACCCTCTGATCCCCCTTTTTGAAAAGGGGGACCACCACCCCGGTCTGCCACTCCTTCGGTACTGTTTCCGACTTCCACGCAACGTTGATGAGACGTGTCAACCATGACAGTCCCTCAACACCCAGAGCCTTCAGCATTTCCGGGCGGATCTCATCCACCCCCGGGGCTTTGCCACTGTGGAGTTGTTTGACGACCTCAGTGACCTCCCCCCGGGAGATTGGTGTTGATCCCCCGTCATACTCCAGCTCTGCCTCTAACATAGAGGGCGGAGTTGTCGGGTTCAGGAGTTCCTCAAAGTGTTCCTTCCAACGCCCCAACACTCCATCAGTTGAGGTCAACAACGTCCCATCCTTACTGTACACAGCTTGGATGGTCCCCTGCTTCCCCCTCCTGAGGTGTCGGACAGTTTTCCAGAACAACTTTGGTGCCGCCCGAAAGTCCTTCTCCATGTCTTCTCCAAACTTCTCCCACACCCGCTGCTTTGCCTCGGCCACGGATGAGGCTGCTGCCCTTCGGGCCTGTCGGTACCTTGCAACTGCCTCGGGAGTCCCCCGGGATAACAAATCCCTGAAGGCCTCCTTCTTCAGTCGGACGGCTTCCCTGACCACCGGTGTCCACCAGGAGGTTCGAGGATTACCGCCCCTTGAGGCACCTAGGACCTTGAGACCACAGCTCCCCGCCGCGGCTTCGGCAATAGAGGCTTTGAACACCGACCACTCTGGTTCAATGTCCCCAACCTCCACAGGAATGCCCGAAAAGCTCCGCCGGAGGTGCGAGTTAAAGGCCTCCTGAACTTGGGCCTCCTCCAGACGTTCCCAGTTCACCCGAACTACACGTTTGGGCTTACCAGGTCTATCCAGAGGCTTCCCCCGCCACTCGACCCAACTCACCACCAGATGGTGATCAGTTGACAACTCCGCCCCTCTCTTTACCCGAGTGTCCAAAACATACGGCCTCAGGTCCGATGATACGATAACGAAATCGATCATGGACCTTCTGCCTAGGGTGCTCTGGTACCACGTACACTTATGAGCATCCTTATGTTCGAACATGGTGTTTGTTATGGCCAATCCATGACTAGCACAGAAGTCCAGTAACAAACCACCACTCCGGTTCAGATCAGGGGGGCCGTTCCTCCCAATCACGCCCCTCCAAGTGTCTCCATCATTGCCCACATGTGCGTTGAAGTCTCCCAGCAAGACTAAGGAGTCCCCTTCAGGAGCCCCATACAGGACTCTTTCCAGGGTCTCCAAGAAGGCCGAATACTCCGAACTGCTGTTGGGTGCATAAGCACACACAACAGTCAGAGTTTTCCCCCCCATAACCCGCAGGCGTAGGGAGGCGACCCTCTCGTCCGCTGGGGTAAACTCCAACAACGAAGCACCTAACCGGGGACTTGTGAGTATCCCCACACCCGCCCGGCGCCTCACACCTTGAGCAACTCCGGAGAAGAATAGAGTCCAACCCCTATCCAGAAGTAAGGTTCCAGAGCCGACGCTGTGCGTAGAGGTGAGCCCAACCAGATCCAACTGGTACCGCTCCACCTCCCGCACAAGCTCCGGCTCCTTCCCCCCCAGAGAGGTGACGTTCCACGTCCCCAAAGCCAGCTTCTGCCGCCCGGGTCTGGTCCGTCGAGACCCTCCGCTTTCACTGTCACCCTTCTGGCAGCGCACCCGACCCCATCGATGTTTCCCGTAGGTGGTGGGCCCGCGGGACGGAGAAGCGGAGGTGTTGCCCACGTTGCCTTTTCGGGCTGGGCCCGGCCGGGCTCCGTGGCAAGCCCGGCCACCAGACGCTCGCCGACGAGTCCTCCTTCTGGGCCTGGCTCCAGAAGGGGACCCCGGGCTTCCTCCGGGCCGGGTATCCTCACTTCTTGTTCTTGTTTCTTTCATGAGGTCTTTTGAACCAATCTTAGTCTGGCCCCTTGCCTGAGACCAATTTGCCATGGGAGACCCTACCAGGAACACAAGGTTCCAGACAACACAGCCCCCAGGTTCATCAGGGCACACAAACCTCTCTACCACGGTAAGGTGCTGGTTCTTCAGAAAATTTGAGTTGGACTAACTCATTTACATTATACTGCATGGATGCCATTAGTTTGAGTTTGTGCCACATATATTTATTGGATGGAAAACCTGCCAACAATAAAATTGAGTTAATCCAATGAGTTATTTCTTTGAGTGTACTTGATCTGTCCGGCATGTCCCCATATTCATGGTATGTGCACCGCTGCTAAAATGTAACACAATCATTCATATTCTCCACTTTCCAGTATCAAGTGTCGCTTTCCGGGACACACCCCCACACCCAATTATTGTGTCTCTGTTTTGATCTGTGTGTATTTACGGTATTTACATGAACGCAGAGCGGATCACAGCAGAGACATAAACACATTTTTTAGGGGAAACACTGCGGTCCCACAGACAATATTGTGTCTTTAACAATCAACACCTTAAATGGGTAAAGATGGTCGCTTAACGTAAGGTAGGCCTACAACCTGCATCAGCGCCCTTAAAAGTCGGCACAAGAGTAGACATGCAGAGCCGGACCGACGCAGTAAAGTTCTACACCGCCTGACAGCAGACATTAAACAATCATTTAAAACAAGACGTATAGATGTAAACATGCCGCAAGCTCATCCATCATCTATGACTGCCCCCTCCCCACTGAGCTCGGTTTAATGTGCATAACTTTGGGCAAGGTTCATAGTTTTAAATATTGTACATCAAGCAACTGTCGGACTTACGCTCTACAAATACTCACAGTATAAAAAAACACGCTAAACACAAGTCAATCAATATTGGGTCATTCCAGAATTGGAGGACATTTCATGTCCCCCATATAAAAAATCTATAGTAATCCATGCCCAAAATGCTAAAACATGCACTTGTTGTGTTAAACATACTTGTATTGAGACAAAATGTATATAAAGTTGTAGAAAAAGTGGTTTCAAAATATTATTTAAATGATCAAATAGTTCTCGAACATCCCCTAAAATGGCCTTTTTCTCTTGTCCCCGCTTCTTGGTGACCAACTTGCATGTCAAATATAACATTTAAAATAGGGAGTTTATTTACTTTTGTTGGTATTATTCTATTGATATATGTCTCTTGTAATGGTAAAATCAATTTGTTAAATCATAAACATATTTTAGATAACAGTAATTTTGCACAGAAGGTGTGTCCCTCAACATGCGTTCAACCCTGGCCCTTTCTCATTTCTCGAACTCCCCTCCTCGACTCCCCTCCTCGACTCCTATCCTCGATACTTAGTCCCGCCCACAGGAGATGCGAGCGGAGGAGCCGAGGAGGGGAACCGAGGAGAGAGGAGGGGAAGCAGCAGGCGGTTAGAGAAATGAGAACTCCTCTCCTCTGAGTGGTCATTTTAAAGAGTCCATTAATGATGACAGGAGGCAGCAGCCCTCTGTCTGATGGACAGATGTGTTCATGACGACTTATATATTTACTTTGATTCATTCACAGTGCGGTATAATGAGACAATAATGGCTACAGATGCGGACAGACACACACATATATATATGTATATATTTATATACATATATATACAATTTCAGAATCAAGCAGAGCACTCTCATAATAACGTAACACTATCAGAGACTGGATATATCCCCCCCCCCCCCCCCCCCTCTCTGGTCGACTCGCTACAATGTGGAAAATAAATTACGGGCCAAAAGTTTTATTTACAAGTATTAAAAGTAAGCAGAGGACACCAAACCAACTGACACCTGTCTGTCTGCTGCATCGACGCACACACTGTACCACACACACCTACACCACACACACACGCATATACAGCTCCTAAAACAGGCTACAGCCGTGGTGTATTTTATTGTGAAGCACTAAATGGTTTTAGAAAAATATCGACTCTTTGTTTGTAGATATCTACTAAACTAAAGCAAAAACAGTAGGCCTGTTCTACTGAGTGATATATATTATACACACTGCTCTGCTTTCTGCACGGACCTCACAGCTGTTCTCACTGTAAACATCGCGTCGCGATGAAAGCAGTTAATAAAATAATATCCAGGGGATGCATGCAGAGCTGTCATTGGCTGAGATAAGTCCGGCCGTGCGTCACGAGTCTTTGAAACATCTCTGTTGCCGGAAATGCATCCACGAAGCAGCCGTGGAGGACCGTGGAGGACCCATCAGTGTATCCTCGGTTATAGCTCCTCCAGAGAGCCTCCTCGACGCTCGATCCTCGGTCCTCGAAGTGCATTTAGAGAAATGAGATGTCCTTCAACATGGCGCGCTGAAATTCATTTCCGGGTCACTACCGGAGGACCGAGGAGTCGAGGAGTCGAGGAGGGGGATTTGATGTAATGAGAAAGGGCCCCTGTTACCCAAACCTTTTTAGATTGGCACAGGAAGTGAAAAAACTGTAAATAAGATGACACAGTGGAAGTGACATCAGCAAGCCATGTGCTAGTGCCATGGGTAGACCAAAGAGGCTTCTCAATACTCAAATTTCCCCTCCTCAACTCCTCGACTCCTCGGTCCTCCGGTAGTGACCCGGAAATGAATTTCAGCGCGCCATTTTGAAGGACGTCTCATTTCTCTAAATGCACACCGAGGATCGAGCGTCGAGGAGGCTCTCTGGAGGAGCTATAACCGAGGATACACTGATGGTTCCTCCACGGCTCCTCCGCGGATGCATGCGAGTCGACCAGAGAGGGGGGGGGGGGGGGGGGATATATCCAGTCTCTGATTGTGTTACGTTATTATGAGAGTGCTCTCATACTTTAAATTGCATATATTTATATAAATATATTTGTGTGTGTGTCCGCATCTGTAGCCTGTTATTGTCTCATTATACCGCACTCTCAATGAATTCAAGGTAAATATGTGGGGGAACAATGTTCAGCTGATCTAACAGAGATTATAAAATATGACAAAACACTCAGCTGATGCAGCTGTTGCCACGTAATAATGAACGGACGTCGCTTTAATATGACCGCTCAGAGGAGAGGAGTTCTCATTTCTTTAAACGTCTGCTGCTCGCATCTCCTGTGGGCGGGTCTAAGTATCGAGGAGGGGAGTCGAGGAGGGGAAATTTGAGTATTGAGAAGCCTCTCAAGGCTGAAGTCGAATAGTCCATTTAGCTTAGGAACCTTCCTAAAGGAGTGAAATGACCCGGAAGTCCCTCAGTGGCAGCCATGATAAGTGCCGTTCGAATTCTCTAGAACAGCCTTTCCCAAACTCAGGGTCGCGACCCAAAATGGGTCGCGGACCCGTTTTGATTGGGTCGCCATGTTACACACACACAGCTTGCAAATACAATTTTTTTTATAATTTTTGTATTTTATTTTTTATTTTGAAAATGAAATTATGCAAATATAGCATTGTATATTGAATGATTCAATTTTCTAAATACAAATAAACTAAAAATAAAAGATTGTATTTGTATCAACTCTGACGTGTCCCCCGCGAAAGTTTTCGCGCCGTCTGTTTATTGTCTGTTGATTAATCCCGATCGTACATGATGGCAAAAAGACTATACAAAGAGGAGTTTTTAACCGTTGGCTTCACAAAAGCTGTTAGAAATGGAGAGGAGCGGCCTCAGTGTGTGTTATGTGGAGAGGTGCTCAGTAACGAAAGCATGAAAATTAATAAATTGGACCGGCATCTCCAAACAAAACATCCTCTGCATCGGGACAAATCGAAGGATTTTTTCATCTGCAAAGAAGAGTCGTTCAAGAAGCAGTGTTTTGACGGCGGAAAAGTAAGTCACTCATTTTAATCATTTGTTTTGTGTGTTTGTGAGCTTGTCAGGGTCTGTTGTGAAATTGTTTCGTTAATGAAAAGTTGGATGAAATGCAGACTAAGGCTGCAGTCGGATAGTTTAAAAATCAGCTCCTAAGTTCTAACCCTATCGTCTATTCCTTGACCTCTGAGTGAAACGTCACGGGGTTAAGGGATAGTGGATAGGAGAATTCAAAAGGACTTAGGAGAAGAGACTGCGGTACTTTAGAGAATCCGAATGCACTTTCACTATCCGAGTCTCCGACGTGTTTATGATGCGCCAGCGGACGTCATTGTGTGCGTCTGCTGCTGTGGGGAAACTATGGAAACCACAGTTTTCTATACAGCGGACTACAACATGGATGTTTAATAAGAACGAGGGACTACTGTAAACTCATCTAGAGACTCTGCACCGTGCTCTGAAGCTGTTGCTTTGCTTTATGAACGTGGACAACAGAGAAACATATTCTTCATGACCAAAGTTGGAATTGAAATAAAAAAGGAAAGTGAAACTTATGCTCGTCACCCTCTCCCTCCGGTCCACATTAATACAAATGATCCCAATACGTATGATTGTATGAACTAAATATCTTAAAATCAATACAGATGTATTTATTATAAACGTTAGTCCTTAACATCTATCACTGTGTACATCACCATTCAAACATCTTTTACAAGTTGAACAAACTCCACACAGCTCAGTAAAGACTGTGAAATGTTGACTTTATTTGATAACTTCAGTGAAAACTAACGTTCATATTTCTCTTTTTGATTATAATACTGATGAACGTTCAAAACAAAGCACTTTGGCAACTTACCACCTATGTTTTAAAATGCTTAATAAGCACCGTAACTTTCATGATATAATTTCTCGGTCATAATCGGTTGTTTCCGTGAACGGCCGACTGTTGAGTGACGGCAAATGCTGCGGCTGCAAGGCATTGTGGGGCAGCATTTTCGCTTCTCCTGTCGGTTAGGGAGGTCCAGTGGTTCCTAAGCTAAAGGAGGTTATAAAGGAAGTTTGAAACCTCCTTTCCTATCATTCTCATCATTGTAGAGAATTCGAACGGCACTTATCATGGCTGCCACTGAGGGACTTCCGGGTCATTTCACTCCTTTAGGAAGGTTCCTAAGCTAAATGGACTATTCGACTTCAGCCTGAGCCCCGGAGCGGACCGCCAGCTGCGCGCTCTCGCGCGTCCTCTACTCGCTCCCGCGAGTCCACTACATTCTGCAGCGGCACAGAGCGGTGTTTCAACTTTTACTTGCCTGAAATGTTTTTAAAACGGCCGGGAGAAAAACAGAGAAACAATAACCACAGGAAGATTAGAGGGAAAGTGACAGGCAGTATGAGAAGGAAAGCGAGAGAACGCTTTTTTCACTGCAGCCGCACGGACGTGACTGCTGCAGTGTGATGCACACTACATATGGGGGTTATTCCCTATCTTTATTCAAGAGCGTGGTCTTTAAATTTGAGAGCATACTTTATTGATTTCACGTTCAGAATATGTATTTCTTTCCCTCAAACGACCCTGTCCTCACACTCAAATAGTGCCTGCTTGCGCTTAGACTTACTCTGCTTCTGCTCAAACTGTACGCTTGCACTCAGATATATTGCTGCTTCAGATTTCCTGTGTTCCAGCTTAAAAACTTCTCCTCGCACTCAGGCTGTTTCTGTGCGCTCGTGAAATGTCTGCTCTCAGATTTCTTCTGTGCGCGCTTGGATCTTTTGTGCAACAACCCTGTCAAAATCCCCCTGTGGGGATTCCCCACAGTATTGAGTATGTAATTCGCTTTGGATAAAAGCATCTAACAAGTAACATGTAAGGTAATGCGCTATAAATGCGGTTGCCAGGTCCACATTAGGTGTACAGCGTACGCCGGCTGGTGTTCATAATCACCCAATAACCCAGCAATGTTAATGATGATATATTCTCTGTTATTTTCAGGCATTCAAAGGGAACAGAGGGGCACTGAGGGCATCATATCAAGTCAGCCTCCACATTGCCAAAGCAAAGAAGCCCCATTCCATCGGGGAGCAGCTGATAAAGCCTTGTCTTAAAGATGTGTGTCTCTCTGTCTTGGGTGAGTATGCAGCGAACAAAATTGAGTCTGTCCCACTCTCAAACAACACCGTTGCATCCAGAATCAAGGATATGTCAGCTGACATCCAAAAAACAGTCACAGAGGAAATACTGCAGCACAAATTATTTTCACTGCAGCTAGACGAGTCTGTGGATGTTGCTGGGATTCCCCAGTTAATGGTCTTTGCCAGATACATTAGTGGTAAAGATATCAAGGAGGAGTTCCTATGCTATGTGAAGCAAAACATAGTCGAGCACTTGTCTCAACTACAGGAGAACTTCAAGCGGTACTTCCCTGACTCACAGAGAGCTCACAACCTTCAGTGGGTGAAGTTTCCCTTCCAAGCTGTGCCATCACAAGACCTGGGTCTCAGTCAGGCAGAGTTAGAGGCACTGGTCACACTGCAGGTCAACAGGGGCAGTAAGATGCTGTTTGAAACAACCACTTTGGCACAGTTTTGGGTTGCTCATTTCCAGCAGGCTGAGTTCTCCTGCTTGGCTAAGATAGCTGTACAAGTATTGATACAGTTTGGCACCACATACTTGTGTGAATCTGGGTTTTCTACTTTAGCATACCTGAAAAACAAATACAGAAACAGGCTAAATCCTGAGCATGACCTCAGATTGGCACTGTCAAAAACCCAGCCCAGAATAGATCTGCTGGTTGAAAACTTCAACCAGCCACATACCTCTCATTAGATGTCATTGTTATTAATTATTAATCAGTTGCCAAGTGTTAGAGTTTCTTTGTCTCTCAGAGTGTTTTACAACAGCTCTGTTCATTTAAAAATGTTTAAAAAATGTGTGTACATAGTTTTTGATCTAGTGACAAACTTAATGTTGCACTTCTGATAATTTAAATGTGGTTTCACCTGTGATGTATACACTTGACTGCACTTCCTATAGTTAGTGTTTTGTCCCTTTCTGTTTACAACATGTTTGTTCTTTGTTCATTTAAAATACTTTAAAATGGTGTGTACATAGTTTCTGAGCTAGTGACAAAGTTAATATTGCACTTTTGATTGTATAATTTAAATTTGATTTGTACTGTATATACTTGACTGCACTTCCCATGTTTCGTCTTTCTGCTTTGATCCTTATTTTTTCTGGGCAAGCTCAAAGGGAAGGTTGTTATGGTGAGAAACCTTCACCACTTTTATAATTAAATAAACATTTTCATTTACATTTTAAATTCATGGTGTGTTGCATTCTTTGTTTATAAATATAGATATTATTGAAAATCATGACATTTTTTTAGCTTGGGTCCCTTAGGACCACAACATTTCTGTTTTGGGTCTCATGCTGAAAAAGTTTGGGAACCCCTGCTCTAGAATGATGAGAATGATAGGAAAGGAGGTTTCAAACGTCCTTTATAACCTCCTTTAGCTTAGGAACCACTGGACCTCCCTAACCGACAGGAGAAGCGAAAATGCTGCCCCACAATGCCTTGCAGCCGCAGCATTTGCCGTCACTCAACAGTCGGCCGTTCACGGAAACAACCGATTATGACCGAGAAATTATATCATGAAAGTTACGGTGCTTATTAAGCATTTTAAAACGTAGGTGGTAAGTTGTCAAAGTGCTTTGTTTTGAACGTTCATCAGTATTATAATCAAAAAGAGAAATATGAATGTTAGTTTTCACTGAAGTTATCAAATAAAGTCAACATTTCAGTCTTTACTGAGCTGTGTGGGGTTTGTTCAACTTTTAAAATATGTTTGAATGGTGATATACACAGTGATAGATGTTAAGGACTAACGTTTATAATAAATACATTTGTTTTGATTTTAAGATCTTTTCATAGTTCATACAATCTTTGGGATCATTTGTATTAATGTGGACCGGAGGGAGAGGGTGACGAGCATAAGTTTCACTTTCCTTTTTTATTTCAATTCCAACTTTGGTCATGAAGAATATGTTTCTCTGTTGTCTACGTTCATAAAGCATAAAGCAGCAGCATCAGAGCACGGTGCAGAGTCTCTAGATGAGTTTACAGTAGTCCCTCGTTCTTATTAAACATCCATGTTGTAGTCCGCTGTATAGAAAACTGTAGTTTCCATAGTTTCCCCACATCAGCAGACACACAAAATGACGTCCGCTGGCGCATCATAAACACGTCGGATAGTGAAAGTGCATTCTGATTCTCTAAAGCAGTGTTTCTCAAACTTTTTCATACCAAGGACCACTTAACCAATACAAAAACACTCGCGGACCACCTAACTCCACACATATCCCAAAACACATCGTTTTTTACAAATCGTCTGAAAATTGTACAAACAAGTGGCAATATGTGTGATGAAGGTGCTTATCTGGGCTATATCATGCAATCGAAAGTGAAACTTAAACTCGTTCCATTGCGGAGATATTCCCGCGAGAGTGCGGAAAATTTAAATAAATGTATTTATTTCAAATGTGAAATTTTACCAATATACTCACGGACCACTAGGGGGCGCTCACGGACCACACTTTGAGAAGCACTGCTCTAAAGCACCGCAGTCTCTTCTCCTAAATCCTTTTGAATTCTCCTATCCACTATCCCTTAACCCCGTGACGTTTCACTCAGAGGTCAAGGAATAGACGATAGGGTTAGCATTTAGGAGCTGATTTTTAAACTATCCGACTGCAGCCCAAAACTAAGTCCTCTCTTTTATTTTTCATATTTTTACAATCTTTTCAGTCTTAAAAGAGTGTGGCACTCTGACCCACTCAACCCTGTTACTGATATTATCAGAATAAAGCATATTCATTTCAAAGTTATCTTTCTTGCATTAGATATCCAAGTTTGTCATTGCCTTGAAAGTAGAATTACATGTTACATCTATAGCAATAATTCCTGAGGTTAAAGCTCAAATTAGCATTGATTTTCAACCCTGTTACTTTCAATTTTCAACTTTTCAATTCCTTGCAGTAGGTGGCAGTAATGTACATTTACTGTCGTTTGCCAACTGCCAGTAAACACAAAGAACAAGAAGACGTGAATTCGTGAGGAAATGGAAATACGTTGAGCTCTTATACTTACATTTTCTTATTTAAATACATTTATTACTGATTTATTATTGAGGACATGGTTATTTTATAACAGCAGTTACACTCGTAGACTCTTTGTACGAATACAGTGAGTGGCAGAGATGATTTGACAAGATAAACAAGGGATTGAATGTAGTCTCATGCTACCACTTTCGATATAGTGATACATAAATGGGCCTTTATGTCTGAAGCTTTTTAGCTGTTCTTGTTATGAGCACAGACAGTGTCAGATTATCAGAATGATGCCACATAAGGACAAGTAATTGGACAAACTACAGCTGAAGGAATGCCTCGTCGTTTGTTGTCAGTATGGTTTTGGTTTGGGTCAGATCGTGGAGGATTCTGTCTGGGAACTTGTCTCCTGACAGCTCTCCTGCTGCTGATGTATGCTGGAGGAATCCAGGCCAGCCTCACCCTGGGTCCAGGTGGAGAGTTCCCAAGAGTCAGAGGTAACTGTGTTTATCCGCTTGCATGGTTTATGCAAATACATATCGTTTACTTCATTTGCATGGTCTTGCAACATAATCTGCACTATTGTATTCTACTATGTTCTACTCTGTTTCTTATTTTATTTTTACAATTGTTTTATTGTCTTATGTCCGATATATAATATGTTGCATTGTTGGAGGAGCTTGGGAGTTAATATTTTGGTTGCTATAACAACTACACTGGAGCTATATGAGAATAAACCCTTTGGATCTTTGAAATATATCGTAATATGTTTAAATTAGAGCTGAAACGATTAATGTTAATTAATTCCACTCCTGGCAATTATTATAAAACAAAACATGTACACTTTTAGCAATTAGAAAATAATCAGCAGATCAAGAGCTTTGGAAATAATAGTTATTTAAATCAAAGCCAAAATCAAAGCATAGAAAGCAGGATTATGTCCTAACTCCTCTCTCTTCTCCCCAGATGTGTTCCTGTATGCTTTCAGTCACGATGACCTGCCCTCTCTGCTGGTCAGCGTTGCCTTCCTGCTGGTGGTGGGACCATGTCAGGAGCGCCGCTGGGGAACCGTCAGCTTCCTGTCCCTCTCCACCCTCACATCCATCATATCACCTCTTCTCTATACTCTGGTCCTCTGTGCCAGGGGGACTGAGGCGAGTCGGATCTGCGGTCACTCTGCCATCCAGCTGGCCCTGTTCACAGGGCAGTGTCGTCAGGTGGCTCAGAGGAGGCTGCTCGGGATCCTGCCCGTCCGGTTTCTCCCCTGGCTTCTTCTGCTGATGAGTATGCTGCTGCTGCCTGGGACCCCCGACCTGCTGTACTTCTGCACAATATTCATCGGACACAGCTGTATCCTTTCCTGTTTGTAAAGTCATCTATGCTTGTACCAAAATATATTCTACCAAGAAACATAGTATATATGCGGTTTTTCATTAGCCTCAACAAAAGACTGATTGGGGAATGCACAGGCTGTGGTTTAATGCAACCAGTCTCCATTCCCTGTTAGTTTTGTTGAACATGGAGGCTACAAGCTATTTACACTTTTTTCATTCTTATTATTACATAGAAATTGACATCATGTTATTCCTAGCATAGCTCTGCCCAACTTCTGTCTGAGCACAGGTCTAATCAGCCACAGTAATTACGAACACCTCCAGCCCATAATCATTTATTTAACATTTCTTTAAAAACAATGACTTTATTCATGACTACCCTTTTGTGTATGCTTTGTTTCAGGCCTTGTGACTGAAGAAATAACCTTCCATTACTCATTGTGAAGGAGTGTTACTTGTGTTTTGAGCTGAAGTGCACAGCCCCCCACTAGATCTATTATGAAGCATATTTCAATATAAAGAACAAAATAGTTTTTTTACAATACTTAATGGACCTCTCAGATCACCAGCCCTTCATCGAGATGCTACAGGAGCTGGAGGAGGCCAGGTTCTTGGATTTAATTCCTGATTGGGCGTATATACGTGCTTCATCCCGGTTGAGAATGCCCACCGACACTACCTCACAGAGGTGTGATAGTTAACATCAAAAGTCTCAGGAAATATTCCCCCTCGCCACATGCATGCAGGGGCAAATGTAATCAATTTGTCTTTATCTGTTGTCACAGCTCTAGATCACATTCTCACATGATGCCTGCAGATCAGGCGGCTGCTCCCCCTGTGAGGGATCCATCTGGTTTTAACCCCCACCCATGGGTGGATCCAGTGCCGGCCTGGATACTGAACGAGTCTGCTGCGCTGTCCGAGGCCGACGTGCTGGAGGATCAGATGCTAAGGGCAGGAATACTGGCCTCATTACAGGATGCTCCCGACAACCCTGATGCTAAAGTGGAAGTGCCCAAATCCTCAGTTTCCTCTCTGCGGTTAGTAATGAAGTCATATCTTTCACAATGATGTAGATAGGTGGACTCACACTTCCAAATGACATGCATATATATTTAATATTCCCATAACTAAACATCTGTATATATGTAAAACACCCTTAATTTGAATTTATACTTTTTAACATATTTTTCGTACATATTATCCTTTTATCATATAACCCTTATTGCTGTTGCTGCTAAGACACCTGACTTTCCCTATGGGGATCGATAAAGGTCCGTCTTATCTTAATAAATGCCAATTTGCATTTTTGGTGAATATGAAGATATTTCCTCTTAAATGCCTTACATTATTTCCCAGTGGTTTTATTTATGTGATTTTAAGTAATCCTTCATTAAAACACCGATGTTGTTTTTCTCTCAGACTCCAGCAGCTGGAGAAGATGGGCTTCCCCACAGAGAAAGCTGTGGTGGCGTTAGCAGCCTCCAAACAGCTAGATGGCGCCATTTCCCTGCTCATTGATGACAGCGTCGGAGAACAGGCCGTGATGGTATCAAAAGGGAAGCAGAGCACTTAACCCTTGTGCCCTCCTCGAATTTTCAACCTTTTCAACCTTTCGACCACGTAATATAATAATTAGTAGAGGGATGGAACTTTGGTGGTTGTTAGAGTCTTGGTTGAGTCAAAGATTAGCAACAAAATTGATTTCACGGCATTGTTATTTTTGACGTAGTGTCAGATACTACCTCTGGACACCTTCGTGGCAAAAAATGCCTCATTGACTGCCATTCAAACCACCTTTTTTGATCTCACTGCCATTGCAGTATAAAACCATGCATTGTGTAATGTCAGCATTTCATCGAGAAGAAAAGGTGTTATATTTGACATTTTTACTGTATTCCACAAGATTCAACCATTTTCCCTCTGTAGGCCGATCCGTGAAATTATGTTCATAATATCGAGCCGTGTGACTACCAGGGGGGCCAACAGTGATTTGTGCATGTGAAATAATTTTCAAATCAACATCTGAGTCATCGATGTGAACATTTATTGGGCAAACTGCAACAACTTTGAAAACTTCAACAACAAAAGAGAACACAACAGAACATATGAAATAGGAACACATTTGAAACAGAAATATCCAGGCTTTGAATATGTGATGTATGTGTGTGTGTGTTTGAGCAAAACAAGTGTGTGTGTGTGTGTGTGTGTGTGTGTGTGTGTTCAGTCTAGCTCAGCTCATTTCCAGCAGTAGACCAGCAAGTCCTGCAGCATGGGACCTGGAGCTCTCTGCTTAGTCTGCTTCAGTTTGGGGGGAAGCTCAGGCTTGTTTGCCCTGATGGTCCCTACCAGGGCCACTTTCTTCTTCAGAAGCTCCTGCGCAAGTGAGTAGGAAGTGAAAAAATGGTCACATGTAAGTGTGACACCCTTGAGCCCCTCAGTCATGTCCAGGATGACTCGCTTTCCCTGGCCCTTCTCCGGAGATTCACCAGCGGCTTTTCCAGTATACACCTGGCACCTCCAGGCATATGATGTGGCGACATCTGCGGTGATCCAGATTTTCAGCCCGTACTTCGCTGGCTTGCTGAGGATGTACTGCCGGAATTTGCAGCGGCCTCTGAAGGCTACGAGCTGCTCATCGACACAGATGTCTTCCCCTGGATTGAACAAGAGTGGGAGGCGCTCTGTCCACTTGTCCCAAATATTTCGGAAAGCTGTAAGCTTGTCCTTCTTGTATCAACCAGGACGGGTGAGTCGGTCATCGAATCGGAGGCTGGCGCTTATCATTTCAAAGCGTTTGTGGGACAGGGTGGCCCTGAAGATTGGTCTCCCACTCTGGTCATCCCACAGGCTGCGGGTAGATTCCCCTTTGGACCGGTACACACCCGCCAGGATGAGAAGTCCCATGTAAGCCCCAATCTCTTCAGCATCCACATCGTTCCATCCTGACACTGAACGCCTCCCATAGAGATTTGTCATCTGTAAAATTAGCTGAATCATGTCGGGAGTGAAGAAAAGGTCAAAAGAGGATGCCACA
Organism: Pseudochaenichthys georgianus; assembly: GCF_902827115.2. Lineage (NCBI taxonomy): Eukaryota > Metazoa > Chordata > Actinopteri > Perciformes > Channichthyidae > Pseudochaenichthys > Pseudochaenichthys georgianus. Next base: position 38,115,938 of record NC_047511.1, on the reverse strand, counting down.
TCATAAATTCTTGATATGGCATATCTTGTGGGCCCTGGAATCAAGCCGGTGGGTGCCTGAATGTAGCGCAGCGTCTCGGCATGAGATGGAGACTTGCCCATTTCCCCCTGTCCACTCACTGCTAGGATGGGCCGGATCCTCAGTGTCCTCCCCACTTTCAGACAAACATTCAGAAGCACTCTCAGTTGTGGAGGATTCCAGAGATAATTCAATGTCAGACTCGGAGCTTGTTTCTTCAGAAGAAGAGTCATCGCTTGCAGATGAAGGCTGCATGACCATTTCTACGGCCTCTTCTGCAGTGAAATGCCTCTTCATTTTAGCTCCTACTCTTGGCTCCAGGACTTTCTCCTTCTCTGCTCACTCATGAAATAACCCCTCAGCCAAACTGCATGTTAACATTTGGCTGTGAAAGCAGCCAGGTGCGTAAACAAACTAACAGTTGTTTTTTAATTACTTGAGCAACTCTTCAAATGAAATGCATCTTTCAAAAGATCAAAAGATGCCCTTTTCTTTACCCTGAAATGATCAGTGCATGCTTACGCACGCACGCACGCGCACACACACACACACACACACACTGTTGGGGCCCCGAAATGCTGACATTACACAATGCATGGTTTTATACTGCAATGGCAGTGAGATCAAAAAAGGTGGTTTGAATGGCAGTCAATGAGGCATTTTTTGCCACGAAGGTGTCCAGAGGTAGTATCTGACACTACGTCAAAAATAACAATGCAGTCAAATACATTTTGTTGCTAATCTTTTACTCAACCAAGACTCTAACAACCACCAAAGTTCCATCCCTCTACTAATTATTATATCGATGTTTTTTCGTAAGACAAAATTAAATAATTCAAATAATTAAACAGGCATTGAATGGGTTAAAATCCTGAATATTATTGAATGTTTGGTAGTTTTGAGTACGTTATAAGTTGTTTAAATGAATCATGAAAAAAAAAAAGTAGAAAAATATATTGATGTATGATGATTTAATAGCAGTTATTATGGGCGTGTACATTTTTGCCACGAAGGTGTCCAGAGGTAGTATCTGACACTACGTAAAAAATAACAATGCAGTGATTTCAATTTTGTTGCTAATCTTTGACTCATCCAAGACTCTAATAACCACCAAAGCCCCATCCCTCTACTAATTATTATATTGAACATTTTTAATTGTTTGTGTTTTTTTGTAATGAATAATGAAATAATTCAAATAATGAAACAGGCATTTAATGGGTTAACATCCTGAAAAATATCGAATATTTGGTAGATTTGAGTACGTTATAAGTTATTTAAGTGATTTCTGTAAAAAAAAGTAGAAAGAAATGTTGATGTATGATTTAATAGCAGTTATTATGGCCGTGTACATGTTTGCCACGAAGGGGTCCAGAGGTAGTATCTGACACTACGTAAAAAATAATAATGCAGTGAAATCAATTTTATTGTAAATCTTTTACACATCCAAGACTCTAATAACCACCAAAGCCCCATCCCTCTACTAATTATTATATTGAAAAAATGTAAGGTTTTGTGTTTTTTAGTAATAAATAATGCAAATAATTAAACAGGCATTTAATCATTTTTCTCTTGCACACTAAACTAGACGAACAGTATGCTTGAAGCCTTTTTTCCCTGTGGGCTACTTGTACTACTGACTGAAGGATTGGGGAGGAGTTTTTCTTTTCCCACAACTGTGAATCTAATCATGTGAAGATGCAAACAGCTGCTTTGAAGACGATTTCTGAATGCAAATTAAATGTACGTTGATTGAGTGGATGTCATTTATTTAAGCTATAATCTCAATAAGTAATGTTGCAACACATAAAAAGAGATGACATGGTTATACAAAAAAATTAACATTATTTTATTACATCAATCACTTCGACAGGATTATCTTAACACAGTAACACATTTTGAAGAAAAGAAATGTAGAGTGAAATATGAAATGGTTACACAACAACATACACAATAATTGATCATTTTAAATAGTTTCACAATAAGTTTGATATAAGATGAAAAAACAATTATCAAGTTTTTCATCAGGACAGTTTAAGCTGTCAACAGTGGTACAAAATATGTTCAAGTTCCATTAACAGTTTTGTTATTTCCTGTGTGTGTGTAAAATATCTGGAAATGGAGAGCAAGTCTTTTATAGTTATTTTTATATCAACATGTTCAAGAACACACAATAATGTCTGTTGATATGCCACCAACACCAAATTGTGTTGCTTTTGTTTTTTAGCCTTGAAGGATGTTAATAAACTATTGTTTATTTAATCGTTTTAGGCGTGTGTACTTGAAGGGGGGGAACACTCACACCAGAAAGCTACAAATCACTGTTGGCAACACATATCTTAGAGTAGAGATGACTTCATCTTTTTAGTGCACTACATGACAATATGAGAAGTATAACAAAATGAATACTATAAGAAGAGGTTTGTTTGTACTTGTGTCCTGCAAACTGTACATGCTCAATATACTTAAATAGTGGAATCTCTTCAGATTGCAGTTACATTGTGAAGCAAAAGAAAAACGCAAATCCAGTTTCTCACATCTGATTCCACCTTTCACTGATAACTAAATGACCCTCATTGTCCAGAAGATTGTGATTTTCCTTTTTATAACAATTAAAAACGTTATTTCAAGATGAGACACAGAAGGAGCTGCTGGGTGTCTTACGTGAAGATACATGTTTGGTTATGGCGATGCGGACGGGTCAAACTAGTTCTCAGGTTCCCGATGGAGGAGGGCATTGTGGGATATCAGTGGAGTTTCCCTGAGGTGTCCCCCATCCTTAATCTGATAGCAAAGCCCCGAGAGGGTATCAGATAAGGTCTAAATCTGTTGATTGCCGATGAGACCTAGAGGAGGGGGAGTCAACCCAGCCTTTGATCCTCAGGGTGAGCGGGGGGTGGGGGCTACTTCCCTCGAACCTTGGTGTTGGAGGACAGAGGAGAATCAAGTCGATATGGAAGCGCACCTGCTCGTTTATCTCTGTAGAAACTAGGGGAGGCTGTGTCAAACGGTCCGTCCCCAGACCCTAGATCAGGCTCTGTTGAAGAAAGACAGCAGTTGGAACGGGGCCTCGCTGTCCATCAGTGTGTGAGGACATGTGATCTGTAGTCCTAATCCATGTCTGATGCAGCTGTTAACCTGGAGCTGTCATGCGTGGGATCTCATTTTGATTGGACAACAGTTGCCCAGTTTTTTTACATCAGAATTTTTCATTATTAAACTAACTAGTCAGAATAGTTAAGAGATGTATCGGTTCCTTTTTCTGCTTGATTTCATTTTGTTAAGGAGGCGGATCTGGCTAGCAGGGCTGCAATGAGTGTTTTCTAATGAACACTTCTGTCAACATGCACACATCTGAAAGATATTCAATGTCTGAGGATAAAGAGCGGAACATCCTCACAGTTTAAAAGCCAAACACACAAAGTGTTGCTGAACAAATGACTTGAACAATCAATTATCAAAATTATTTATCTGATTACGAAGTTATTTTGACAGATCATTGCAGCTCTACGGCCTAGACTTAGATTCACATTAACCTACATAGCACCATTATTATACAAAAGATATACCTGAAAAGTTGATTCCCAATCTTAATTATTCTCGATAACATATAGGACCTGATAACACCAATCAAAGTTACAAAATAGACACAAAAGGCGCTGAGGTAAAAAAAACAGATGGACTGTTGGGGTTGGTTTGATCACATTTGATTGACATTGGCTAAATACAAGAGAACCGTAATCTGATTTTGATTTAAATGTTGCTAAATGTTACATTTGTGCTCTGAAATGTGTGAGATCAACGAGCTAAAAGAGCACAGAAAAATACAGGAACATCGTATGTGGAATACCTTGTGTGATTGAGTAAACAAGTTTTCAGGGCCTTTAAATGAATATCTGTAATATCTTCTACAATCAAAACAGTTCAAACATGATAATAACACATGCTGTTCAGTGACTAGATCAACATTCAGCAACAAGTGGTCATTGTATGCCTCGAACACTCGATCAAGACTCTCTATATCTCATCAAAGAGGTGAGTGAGGGCCGGCAGAGCTGCGGGTAAGGATGTCTCAGCGTTACCTGGCCAGATGATCGCCTCCAGCAGCGTCACCCTGCGAGCCAGAAGCTCAAGGTCTGCCTGCAAGTCATGGAACATCTGCAAGCTAATGTCCTATCAGAAAGCAGTGACAGGGGAACTGTGTGAGGGGGGTGGAAACACCAGCCTGAGTCCTGGGGCTGCTCGCAACTGTTCCCACTCCCTGTCCCAGCAGTGAGGTGCGCTGGGAGACTTTGCCCGTCCCCACCTTTTGACCCCTGCCTAAAGCTGACCCTGCCTCAGGCCTCCTACTCACCATGAATACCGATCATAGTCTCAAGGATTAAAACCCTCTCGGCTAAGATCTTCAGCGCCTCTCTGATCTGATGTATGCCGTCCCCCTGTGAAGATAGATACAGCCGTCAAGGTAAGGAGCACAAGCCAAAGAACTGCTCGCCAAGATGCAAGTCATGTTGTTTCTGTCAATACAGTTCAGCAGTTAGAAGGTTAAAACAGTCCACATATCGGCACCCTGTATTGCTCTGGATCTCCCTCATTCTCTGGCCATGCTGCTATATGCAGCCAGTCTCTGCCATGCGAGGCTGGGCATCGTCAGCATGCAACGTTACAGACCAGCCTCTTGTTGGTGACATAACCATGTGGATAACCAGGATTTAGATTTGATCATGCCGTCTGCATTACTTTTGTAGGGTAGCGGTTAAGCCAGGCAAGTTTTTGTTCAACACCACAGCCTTCATTCTTAACGCTGCGGTCACAAAAGTTATTATTATACAAAATGAAGCCAGTATAGATTTACACTGAAATCTCATCTATCTATTTTGAAAGCATAAATCAATGGCTTCATGAGTTGTACGTTACAAAAGAACAGGAAAAGGATTTGAACAAGAGAAATAAATAGGACAGCTGAAAGAGTAACATCACAAAAGAAGGCATGCAGACAATAGCTGAAGCTTTTGATGACATGTTTCCATTAGTAAGACAAACCAAGAAAAGAAAAAGGCAAAGTTTCTCTAAGTTTTGCGATGACTGATTACATTTTATTTTGAGGCATTGATCAAATAGCAGCTTTGCTACGTTCTTTGGTCCGTCCACCACTTTGGTTTGTGCTGACACGTCGGTGTGGGTTCCATTCACATCTTTTACAGACATTCATGATGCCCTCAGGATAAATAGTTTTGTTGTGATCCTCTGACTTTCTGAACTTCAACCTTAGCTGCTCTTTGTGTCAAGTGAGAATTAGCTCATTACTAAACCAAGATGGCGACCACTGTAGACATATCTGCTAAACAGCAAGTTAACATTTTAACATGCTGACATTACAGTACAGCCTCACATAGACATTCACATGGCTGCATACTCTTGCGAACAGATACATCATTCTCAAATAAGACTTAGAACTACTTTGCCTTAGTTCTGTTTTAACAGCACTGTGTTATCTCACTTAGTAGATGCATTGTGTGATTGTTTTACATCCAGGAAAGAAAGTACTTAAGGATACATTCATGCAAGGTTGCATTGTGGGATAAAAGAGGGTAGCTGTATCCACTCAACTCACATCAGACCACAACACCTCTAAACCCAACAGGACCGACCACTGACACATATGGAGTGATTTGGCATATACATTTCACTTTTTTGCTTTGAGGTTTGCTTTTTAATTCCGTAAAACCCAACAAAAATAGTGGATTTCAAATAAAGTGCACGGAAATTTGCTTCTAGAGAGGCTTGACTACATTTGAGATGATTTCACTCTTTGAGATTGGTGCGTGGGGTCAGTATTAACGTTGTTTCTTGGTTTATTTTTATGTATATGCCAAAGTCAGATTCTGAAAAAGTGACTGTGAAAGGTAGCCATGGGGACAGTAGCTTGCAGAGGGAGTCAGACAGCTTTAGGGTCAAGAGGACAGTGTCGTGACAGGGGACAGCAGTCCAGAGCACACCCCAAGGACCAACACAAACACAATAACATCAAAAATGTTAAGACAAATTAAGAGAAATTAAGAGAAATCAACAGGTAAAATCACATATTATACACACTTTATGATGGACAGGAAAAGTATGGATTTGTGAGGAGAAGAGATGAACACCACGTGGCCAATCACAGCCATGAACATGGGGATTGTAAAAAGATCAAAAACAATAACCATAAGAGATGTTGGACCTGATTTAGATTACAGAAGAGATTCATTGCAAAGTGAACATGTGATGACATAATTAAAAAGATATCTTACATTTAGATTGCTCTTGTAAAATGAGAAGGATGTAAATGGAAAATAAGGGTTAGACAGACACAGACAAATAATTAATCTTCAACAAAGGAATCTTAAAAGGTATTGTTATGTATTATATAAAAGCTAAAGTCAAGCCATTCCGTTCAGGCCCCGTCAACATGCACTAAAAAAAACTTGATTAAATGTATTATGTTAGTAGATTTCACATGACTGAATTAGGTTAGTCGAAAGCAATACTATTAAGTTGAACCTATTATTATTGCTTTCAATTAAACTAATTATGGAAAATCTGTTGACATAATACATGTAATTAAAGTCCTCCTGTTCAGGTCAACATGTGAAATACCCACAACTACTTTCTTACCGGCAAGCCCTTCACTCCTGGCTCTCCCTTTGAACCCGGTGTTCCCTGCAGAGAGATGTTACAACAGAAAAGGTTGAGCGATGAAAACGTTGCATCAGTTTCAATGACAGATGGCGCACGTTGCTGCTCGGTGTGGTTTGTAACGCTGCTGGTTAGTGTAGTTTACAGGAATATAACCAACTATGACATGTGTTGATGTTTCCCCCCCATACGCTCGTTTACTCGGGCCATAATCATGGCGGCAGCAGCAGGGTGGAGGTGGCTTACCGACTCGCCTCTGAAGCCCCTCTCGCCTTGGTAACCTAAAGGACCCTGAGAAACCAAAGGCATGTTGTTTAAGGATGTAAATGGAGACAACTGGAGAGTATCATGGAGCTGTGGGTGTACTCACTCTCTCCCCTCGCTCGCCCTTTGGCCCCACAGGGCCCAGCGCTCCAGAGGCTCCATGTTTACCCTGCATAGAGTCAGGAAGTAAATTAATTAACACAATGATGAATCTGACGGAGCTAAACTCAGTAAGTGCAGGACTCTGCTGTGAGTGAGCTTACATTCTGTCCTGATGGGCCGGGAAGTCCTACTGGGCCTCTGGGACCGGGTGGACCTGTGATACAGATAGAAACACTCATTTATTATTATTATCACTCTTTCTATATGTGTAAATGTCACTGCTGGTTCCATTGCTTTTACCAATCCTTAAACTGCAGACCCTGTTATTGTTTTTGAAAGCGTTTTATAACACATAGTATTATTATTTTAAGCTTCAAGTTATCATTTTGAAGATTTGTATTCAAATAAATACCTGTTTTTTACTATCTTTCGCCAAATGAATCAGGATAGGAATTTGATTAATTGCCAAGTAGATTTTCACATACAAGAATTTGCTTAGGTGAATAATGATGCACATACGCACAGCAAGAGTAAATAAGTACAAATAGAGCAAATGCACAAATATTATACTAACTAAAATAAAAACTTCCACCAAATACACAAAAAAAATCTGACCAATTCCTTTGAAAGAATATGTACAGTAGGTCTGAGTTAGGAGTGGAAGAGCTCTGCAGTTTTACAAAGGTGGAAGTATTATTAAGCAAATGGCAATGGAGCCTATGGCCCGATGAAAGCCTTTGCATTAGCAGTTTAACAAACTGGGTGATTGTGGCAGAATCTTCAGGAAAAATCACAAGCAGGCACTAATGGGACATCTGGAAGTGATATCCAAAATTACAGTTACCACCTATCGCCAGAGAGGCCGCCAAAGAACACAAAACAGAAATGTTTGAGATTGTAATTTAAGGTCCCATGTCATGCTTTTCCGGTTATTACCCGAAAAATCAAGAATGGACCAATCCGCGGACTTCCCCCCCCCACACACACACACACACACACACACACACACACACACACACACACACACACACACACACACACACACACACACACACACACACACACACACACACACACACACACACACACACACACACACACACACACACACACACACACACACACACACACACACACACACACACACACACACACACACACACACACACACACACACACACACACACACTCAATCTTTTCTCAGCTGCAGCTCCGCCGATTTCTCCTCCCTGAGACGGCGGGACGCGGCGAGGTTGTGAGTCAGTGTGAGCACACACAGAAACTCCCAGCCAGGCTGCGGGTGTGTGTGTGTTCGGGCTGGGTTTCGCAGGCGGCCACTGGGCTCATAGGGAGTGGGGGGGGCAGGAGCTCCAACAAGCCGTTTAGGACAGAGAGTGAATACACATACTTGACAGAGATGCTGTATGAGAAACCAATGTGCTTTTGGAAGACTGCACAATATAAATCTATTCTAATAGACCTCAACAATGGAATTATGATCAGTAGAAATGGCCGTGACATGGGACTTTTATAAAGTAACTTCCAGTGTGTGGACTCATCCTTGAGGGAGGCTTTGTGTTTGGTCACCTGGTTGACAACAAGTCTTTTTGCATAAACATTTTTTAAATTGCTTTTGACAAAGGAAAAATAAAACCGTTTAGGGAGATTTAAACTAACACAACACACACACAATATGAATAGTGATAGACACTCACCGACAGGCCCGGGGGGGCCCTGAGGACCTGGGACTGGCAGCCCTCGTGAGTCATGGAAAGTGTTGCTGTGGAAAGGGTCTTTCCTACGACCTGGAGTTGGAAAAACAAAATGTGCATTTAATGGGAGGTATTTTAGATTTGTATTACTGCACGACCTGTGTTCACCTGTATCATAAATGTATTATTCGATCAAATGTCTTGTTTTTGATTTGCTTTAAGGGATCATTGAGACTCAAAGGGGTTCTAATAATTGTCTTAAATGAGTTTCACCAAAGTGCACTTACCCTAAGACAAAAATTAAGAAATTATGTGAAAACAATGTAATGTTATTCTTTTTGTAAATGCAAGTTTGTATTTTGGGTATGCAGTCATTTTTGTGATACTGTACCTCCAGGCAATTCCCATAATCAATCCATGTTGGTAACATGTATGGATGTCGGAGGTTACCAAGGCATGATTTTGCCTGACAGTAACTTTCAAACTTTTGCACTTGTGATTTCATAAATGTAAACATGTGAATCCTACTTGTCAAAGCCTTTTGGAGTGTGATGATTTGCTCTTAGTTGTTGCTGTGGAAGTCCTGCTGTGAACGCTGTGACACAAAGCAACCCTTCATGTGTTGCTGCCTGAGTAGCTCGACTCTCCGTTACGGTAACCTCCAGAGGGCAGTATTCTCCAACTAATACTCTATGTTCAACTAATAACTTCAACAGGTTAGTAAACTTCCCTCAAATGTGTCCACAAAACTCTCAATAGTAGATATGTGTTCCAAATTCATTACAAACGAGTTTAATCAAAAACGTTTAATATATTCTGTGTGACACGACTGACTGGACGTCTACAACTAAATGAGAGGAAGAAGGTGGTGAAAGTTTCAGCTAGAGGAAGTTGTGCGGTCATTGGGTCATTTCATACCGACAGGAAACAGAGATCCAATCACAGCATGAGACAGGACACACGAGGAGGAGGAGGAGGAGGAGGAGGAGGAGGAGGAGGAGGAGGAGGAGGAGGAGGAGAGCTTTTAGCCAGAAAGTTCCTGCTGCCAGAATGTTGCACACCACTACTTGATGTGACAAAAACTGGGATGCCCTTTCTTTGTCTCCTTCTACACACTCTCTTGATTTCCTTTAAAGAATGCACTGAGATCTGTGGCTTAACCTATGGATAGAGATGGATAGATATATAGATATATAGATAGATAGAGAGATAGATAGATAAATAGATAGATAGACATATATTCAGAGGAGTATCTAAACACTGTAAAATATACAGAATACATTCAAATACTCTCCAATATACCAATCTGCTAAACATACAAACATAGTGTACTTTATACATTAAAAAAGTGTGTACAGCAGCTTGAGATATATCGTGTATGGCAGTCTGTTGCAGCAGCTCCCAGTGTGTGTGAACACTTTTACAAAGACTGAAATGAGACAACAATGCTCCTCCTCCCTACTTAACGTGGCTGCTGGGTTGGGAACCCTCTCCCGTTCAGCAGAAGGGAATTCCAACCTCCTGATGCAGGCCTACGAGCCAAATAAACCAGTGTTTTCTGAAGGAAGCTCAGCACGTCCCCGACTGTTACTTTGATGTGACAGAAATGGCTCTGAAATCATCGTGCCAACCTCAGCGTACCCACAGCTTCTCAACACAGGAACCCAGAGTTTACTAATCTGTGGACTGCATACTTTGTTTGGCCACTGAATCCACAAATAAAGCCCACCTTTGGGTTGACCTTGAAAGAGCCGACGCAGACCCCCATCTGTCGCTCACCCCCTGGCCTCAGCTGTCTGAGCGGCCTACATCTGGAAGCTGTTGAGTGACATCAGAGACGGACAGGTTCTCATCCCAGCATGTGAAGTCTGAGTCCATCTCAGCCTGCCTCTGCCTCCATTTAATACTCTCTGATTCTCTACTACTTGGCTGGTTGACAATGAGGGGTTGTAGGATTTACCACCAGCCTGTCTGTTTCTCATTTTCATTGTTTCTTTTGGTAATCAGCAGGCCTGAAATGTATGAGAGCTTTTATGCAGCAGGAGAGAACATTAATACCAGCAGTTCGCAGCTAAAAGTCTGAAAAACCTATATCATCCAGCCTGAACACAAAGGCTTTGATTTAATTAGTCTATCTATAGTCTATATGCAATTATACTGGTTTCAAGGCAAACTTAATTTTAAAAATTAAAGGGAAAGTGCCCTGTTTGTACACATCCAAGTTTGACATGTCTCGTATAGTACTACTGTTTAAATAAAACCTTTTGGGGCTCTGATACATTTCCCCAAGACATTTCACAAATGCTTGGTTGTAGAGTTGCATTGTGGGTAATGTAGGCAGCACCTTTTGACAAATGTTGGCGTCAGGTTTTGACAAAAAAGAACAATGTGTGCGTAAAGTCTGCTGCTACTGAATCAATTTCAACTTTTGTTTAACTGTCCATCACCAAAGGCAATGGCGTGTGGATGGAGTACTATTTAAAGACCCGTATTTATCACAAATATATACAAGAGTGCTTTTATCTATTTGCTGTGGAATTGGCGTCATAGTGAATGTGTGGAGTGTGTTCGTCTTACTCTGGTCTGGTTCTGGGATGTTGGCACTGGCCGGAGCTGGAGGGCCAGGAGGGCCTGGTGGGCCGGATAGACCCCTCTCTCCTGAGGGTCCTGATGGTCCACGGGGCCCTGAGAGAAGAAATGACAGAAACATCACTGTGGTGACCGAGATACTGGGCTCTAGCTACGTTAGATCATTACGTTTCGCTTAGAGAGGCACAGCACAACAGGATAATGATAAACGACTTTGGTTGATGTGATGATAGAAGGATAGACTATAACATAGACCAGAGAGGAAATAGATTAGATTAAGTGCCAATGATACTCTATAATCGTGTGTGTGTGGGTGTGTGTGTGTGTGTGTGTGTGTGTGTGTGTGTGTGTGTGTGTGTGCGTGTGTGTTCAGGGGAATACAATAAGCAGCTGGACAGAGAAGTGTATGAGCTGGCCAACTTTGTTCTTCTGTCTTTAAGCGAAGCAGGGTCTTTAATAGTCAGGGGCTTGGACCTGACTTTGTGACCTGCGTTAAACTCAAATAAACACCAATAAACTGCAGAGTGTTACTGGCACTGGTTTATTGTAAGCTAAATGCTCCCTGCTTACACACCGCAAGTTTTTTTTAAATGTGTGTGTGAGTAAAAACCTGTAGCTGGTACATGTGCCAGTTAAATAGTCCTTCCTCCAAGCCATCTTTATAAGGTGGGGAAAAAATCACCATAGCTACATCTGACCTCATAGTTCGGACTCTCCTGAGGTCATGCTGCCCCTAAACACCACCTCTTGCCCTCCGAAAGACCCAGACTCATCACCGCTCTGTTTATGTACCGATGCAACTGACAATGACAGTGCACTAATTACTGCTTTGAAAGATGATGTTATTACAGCTCTGATTCGACACCTCTGCGGGCCGTTTCCACTTAGCCTCGGTAAACACTGCCGCACGACCGTCTGTGTTTTGGCTGCATCGCGCTGACTGTAAGCTACAATCTGCGGCGCAGCGGTTACACGGCGATTCAAAGCAGCCCTTTAGAGTCTATGTGACATGTTGTGGGAAACAGTTAGCATTTTTTACTGCAACATAATGAATCCCTGTCAAAACATGGGACAACATTTGTAAAAACAACGTGATTCATCATAACGTACAATATCACTTCTACAAAGTTCACTCTCTTCCCAGCACTTCAGTAACCTCCGGCTCAAATGCATTTTGGTTTACATTTTCCATGACATTGGACCCATTCCAGTCGTGTGCTTATCTTTCTCTTTAAAGTGAAAAAAAACAGTTCAATAAAGAAAAACAGAGCTTCAGATGCAAGACATAGCTCTGGTTTGGGTACTTATGAAGTAATGGAGATAGAAAAAACAATAACACCACAGCCATATGGAAATCATAAAGACCTGGGATTTGTGTATATATCTCAGGTTCATTTCAGATTGAAGTCACATGGTGCTTCTCGGAGAGTGGGTTTGTATTTTAACTTCTACATCTCATCTTTACCCAGCAGCAGGCACAGAGGAGGGGTCATATGTTAGCTCGAGAGGAGAGGCACTCCCTTCACGATCCAGCGCAGAGAGAAAAGAGCCTATAGCAAGAGCAGATGTTGTGATAAATGTATTCTGTTATTTATTTGACCCTCATTCAATTCCCAGCTGCCTGTGGATTAACATTAAGCCCAACAGGTCATTTATTGTTTGTCAAAAACTAGGGAGCTCTAAATACACGGAGCAGGTTTATGATGCTGGTTGGTAAGCAGCACCCGTGTTGGGAATTGTATCTATAAATAAAGGCTTCTGCTAACCACAGAAAATAGCATTTTTAGAAACATTTAAACAAAGCCAAAGAACAAAAGACCCAAATTCCAGCATGTAACCATCAGACGGACATTCACCACTGGAGGGTTTGTGGGTCGACCGAGAGATTTAAAAGAAAGACAAATACTCTGCAGCAGGACACCACGGGCAGGCTTTTGTTGGAGACCTTGCTCTGATTCTTCCGCTCTTGTTTCAAGCGGTCTTTGGTCAACAGTGACTCATTCAAATGTCTTGTTATACGGACAATAGTTTAAATGGGCAGGTATACAACTATCTTGCACCGTTTTCTCAAAGACACACATATTTACAAGAAGCTCATTGACACACTGTGTCAACAACTACTACAAAACAGGTTCATTTGTTCCTTTCTGCTCTTGACTGTCTGCTAGCGGGGGGCTCTAGTACCTGCAGGTCCTGAGGATCCCTTGAATCCAGGGGCTCCAGATGGGCCCCTCCCCCCGGCCTCCCCCCGAGGCCCACTGGGACCTGGCAGCCCTCGAGACCCTGGCTTCCCTGAGAGGAAGAAAACAGTCATGAGTAATCATGAAGCCTTAACTGGTATACATCTTAAAAGGTTTTACATGCACTATAAGTCAACTACAGTTACAATGTACCTTCTCTGCCAGAAAGCCCATCTCTCCCCTTTTCACCCTGAGGACCTGCAAGGAAAACAGAGAGGTGATTTAATTAAGAGGTGCAGCTCTGTGGAAAAAGTCTGGGCTTCAACCACCTGGAGGGTCTTGGTGTAAATCCACTGGGGGATTAGGTAAAACTCTCCAGAATTCGAGAAAAGACTTTGAATTCTGTGTTCATGTCATCCATGGGGCTTATATTTCTGTTAAAGCAACTCATCTCAACTTAACATTTTCACTCATTGAAGAAAAGCAACGATTGTTTGTATAATCTAAAAGGTATTATCCATTCATTTTGACTCAGCTAATGGATTTCTAACAATGATGGCTGGTTGAATTATGGCCTTTGTTAAAGAAATTATGAATTAAACGTCTCTGAAATAATACCTTTAAGAGACGTCACTTGACTCAGTGTGGGTTGCTTCTAAAATAATTACAATGAAACTCTGGAGGTGAGGAGTTAGAGAGAAGGCACTTTACCTGACCTCGTACGCCGCTAGTCTGTGGTCGAGTTGCATTGTGGGTAATGGAGGCGCTAGGTTTTGACAAGGTCTAAAAATAAGGCTTGTGTATTCTATTGAAAGAATTGAATAAGTGATAGCTGGTTTGATTTTATACAAAGCCATAGACTGCACTTATTTTCCACAGAGATGGACTATTTTATCTACAAATGAACACATCAGAGACACTTTAAAGGTGGGGTAGGTAAATTTGAGAAACCGGCTCGAGATCGCTAGAATCTGAAAATACACAACCGGAGAAAATCTGCCACTTCCTTATAAAGCCCCTCCCCCAACACACACGAACGCGCACATGACCAATGAGGGCACGAGATAAGTGTGTGCCCCGATGGAAGGCTGACAGGCAGGTAGGCCTTCTACAGATGAAATGTATGGATTTTTTGTCAAAGCACTTCAGATATTCATTGCTATCGGGATGTTAAGAGCATTCCATTTCTGAAACGTACCTACCCCACCTTTAAAGATTGTATAATCTTGTAAAATATCTTCATGGGGTGGCTATAATAACTGAGTAAGACTGTTGGATAAACACAAGTAATGGAAATGAATACTCTCTCCTTAACGTGTTGTGACAGTGCAGCAGGGTTAGTGAACTCTTGCAGTGCTGGGCTGGACTCCAGGAGAGGAGAGAGAGAGAGAGAGAGAGAGAGAGAGAGAGAGAGAGAGAGAGAGAGAGAGAGAGAGAGAGAGAGAGAGAGAGAGAGACTTTCCTGCTTCAAGTGTCTCACACAGCCACAGAGCGCTGAAAGTGAGCAGCACAGTCAACTTTTTTTTGCTAGAGGAAATGAGCATGTATACGGTAGAGGAAATAGGATATGAGCAGATGGAGCAGGTAGAGCACAGACAAAGAGTTGCTGCTCACTGAGAAAAAGCTGCATGGAGGGATTTCTGACTCAATTATCCAAGCACAAAACGTTTTACCTTGAAACATATGAATGCATGGCAGCGTGATATCCATACCTGCAGGTCCCTGCTCACCAGGAGCTCCCTGAGCCTGCACAGCACCAATCAGTAATGAGGCCTCTGGTGCAGTTCCTCCTTTAACCTGAGGGGGGCGCTGTGATACGGCGGCCGGGACAGTGAGTAATTGGACCTGGTGAAGCAAGACATAAAACAAGTGTGTGGCAATTAAACAATGTTCGTGTTAAATGTTTCATATCTCAGAGATGTGGGGCCTGTGGCTGAAAGAGTCCAAACCTTGGCCTCCAGAGAGCTCAGCCGGTCAGTCAGAGCTGTGATTCGGCTGCAGTTCAGGCAACCTAAAAAACAAATGAAATGTTTTCTTTACATTCAGACATGTAAACACGTAGTGCACCTTTGCTGTTGTGTTGTTAAGTCACAGCATTAACGTGTCCACAGGTCTTACTAGAGATGGGCTCTCCTGTGCGTGCAGGCGGGCGGCGGAGCGTTGAAGGTTTCCTCACCGCCTCTTGTGCTACAAGCTGGCTCCCTGCATCTGTAACAGAAGATAAAGATAGAGAAACGTGTCACCTCTATGGCAAATTATAGTGATTTATCAAAAGCAATATCTTTAGATCGTGGGTTGATACTTTCAAGCATATGGCAACTGCTGATTGTAAAGCAATTTGTTCGTTCAGGTACAATGTAGGCGCAGTTCATTTAACACACAACGCAACACAGCAAACACTCCAAAGATACTGTGCTGTGGGTTTTATGAAGATGTTTCAGAGTGGAAGATACCAGAAACCAACTCTTTGTAGTTTCTGTGTGTAGGTGTATATCCTTCATGTGAGCCTCTTACTGTTGGCTGACAATACTACCGAGTAAATAATAAAGAAAAGATCAAAATGGAAATCCACGAAGACAGTTCTGCCTGATACATTTCCAAGAGACAAACGGTGTGTGTTGCATCATTGCCAAGTGGCCTTGTTTCTTTCTGGAGTATACAATCACAAAGCCCGTGAGAGAGGGAGTGTAAAGACAAACAATCGTTGCCTTGTGCTGAGAGAATGGGCAGTTTCCGCTCGCATTCTGTCTTGCCTTCATTTTATGAAGTGTGGGAGTTTGTGTCCCTGGGTGGGTTCTGGATGTTTTGAATGGGCAGACCTTTGTGGAAAAGCTAGACGGACTTCTTTGTCTGGCCTGGTCTGGCTCTGGTCGGCCCAGGTGCTTCTGATACAAACAAGAGGCTGGGTTCAGCACCTCATTAGCCACCAGGAAGCACGTCTTTGCCATTCAGTGGCCGCGGTCAACGCCAAGTGTCGTACTAAAAGAAGCCATGAAATAGCACCTGCTAGCACCGAGCCGGAGAACATTAGTCTTCCTAGACAGCCTCACAACATCAGAGGACCACAGATGGAAATGAGCTATTAGCTATGATCTGGCATATTGCATCTCTTCTCTTTGCTGAGATTAATGTTTTTGCATGCATGGTCCTTCTATAAATAAACAAATAAATATCATGATCCAATCTGTATCCACGGCAGACCCAGGAAAGGCAAATGGAGAGCTTATTGTCACGAAGAAAAATAAACGTTTGGGAACTTAAGACCGGAGAGCATAACGGGGGGAGTGATTACCGAAAGAGGGGGGAGAGAGAGGGCAAGGGAGGAGTATGAAAAGTACAGAGAACACATGGTTTAGGGTAAATTGAGACCCCTTCAATAACTCCCCCCCTCAACCTCTGCTCATGATTTCACTGTTTGGGGTTCCTGGATATTTCTCAGAGGATTATAAGTGTAGATGGATTTAAAGCATGCAGGACCTGAGACTGAGATGTCATGGCATCCGCTGGAGATTTGAGAAAACTCTCCCACATTTTGATAGCAGTGGACGTTGAGAACACACACTTTGATATGCTTTAAGATCATCTACAGCACACTTTAGTCCACATGGGGAATACTGCAGGGACACAGAGAGGGAGGGTGTGTGTGTGTGTGTGTGTGTGTGTGTGTGTGTACATGCTGGAGCTCATATAGATAGCTGCATTCAATTACAAAGGGGGCTCAGGAAGTCTAGCTCTCCCCCTCGAGAGTAAAGAACATTCAAGCGACAAGATCCCCTCACCCACACTAAAGCCACACACACACACACACACACACACACACACACACACACACACACACACACACACACACACACACACACACACACACACACACACACACACACACACACACACACACACACACACACACACACACACACACACACACACACACACACACACACACACACACACACCTTCTGGTTTGACACAAAAAAGTTCAAGTCCTGCAGGAACCCTCTCTTCTTCAGTATCTCCTGAGTGACAGCTAATGACACTGTGTGTGTGTGTGTGTGTGTGTGTGTGTGTGTGTGTGTGTGTGTGTGTGTGTGTGTGTGTATTTAGGGCCTGTAGAAAGAGGATGCATCGGATGCCTCGAGTGGTATCCATCCCTCTCTTGGCCAACAATAACATCATCACAGTTAATGAATGTCCCCTGATAGACGCGGGTCATTGTATCCTCTCTTTGTTCTCAGTGGGCTAATTGCCCCAGAGGGGGGTGGTCGTAGAAATGTGTGAACGTATCTGACCTTTTGCCCCCATGTTGCACTGGGCCCTAATAACTGAGCTCTTCACTGGAGAAAAACCCCGCAGAGAGTTCAGTGGGCCAGAGGCCGTCCTGACATCAGCTCTGTCTCTCTCTCTCTCTCTCTCGCTCTCTCTCACACACACACACACACACACACACACACACACACACACACACACACACACACACACACACACACACACACACACACACACACACACACACACACACACACACACACACACACACACACACACACACACACACACACACACACACACACACACACACACACACACACACACACACACACACACACACACAGTTTCATGATTTGTTTTCAAACACTATAACTAATCTCTGCCCCTGTTGGTGCCATATTCTCATAAGCAAAATGAAGAAGATACGAAAGAATGTGAAGTGCAGAAGGTTATCTTTTCAAATGTTATAATGAGTGTGTGTATTCAGGCGTTCATGCTAGGACTGTTCATGTCGTTATAAGAACATAATTATATCCACAGCATATTGTGTATTGAGGTATTTTGCTGCAGCAGCAGGACTCAGGACTCTGGCAGTGGCAGATAAGCTTGGAAAAGGCAGCTTAGATGAAGCAGAAACCCTTTTTGTGACTGAATCTAAATTAAAGTCTATGGTGGAGCTCTGAAGCCACACAAGGTTAAGGGGAGCTCCTACCCCGACAGGAGTTTCTCTCTGAACACCGAGGGTCAGTAAACTAGCTTAACTCTTGTATTGTTTATATATATCGAGTCACATCAATGCTCCGCTCGCAGTCTGCTATATGTTGAATCACACAACACCGTTCAGATCCAGCTGAGAAAAACTGCCGCTCACATGAGGTGTTAAATGTGTCTTAATTGTCTTTAACTTGTGATTATATTATATTTCCTTCGCATACAGGATAAAACTTCAAATAACACAAAGTATTACAAAAAGTGAGACATGGCGACAGTGCAGACAGAAAGAGTGTGAGTGGTTGCTCGCCTCGGTAATAAACGTTGTTTGACACACTTATACCCGTTAAGTGTAAACTGGGACAGCTACATTTTCATTAACGACAAGCTCTTACTATTATACCATTATATTATCATTACGGGAGTTTTATTTCAAAACTTGTATTATTGGCCCTTTAAAACCAACTACAAACTGAGGTGTCTGTGTGTGTGTGTGTGTGTGTGTGTGTGTGTGTGTGTGTGTGTGTGTGTCTGTGTTTGTGTCTGTGTGTGACAGTGCACATGACAATCACACACAAACACACAACTGTATTATGGGTTAATTATTTCTTCAGTAATACTCTCCCAGTGAATATAAACCTCTACCAACTGGAGCCCTTTAACACACATCTCCTCGAAGCTCACCACCATGTATCTGGTCGACTGCAGAGAGGTTCAGCAGCTTGCACTCAGACAGTCCTCAAGGAGCGACATGCATCTGAAAGTCAGACTTCTGTTGTCGTTCCATATGCTCTGAGATACAGTGCAGAGGGCCTGGCAACACACACATTAAAACACACACACACACACACACACACACACACACACACACACACACACACACACACACACACACACACACACACACACACACACACACACACACACACACACACACACACACACACACACACACACACACACACACACACACACACACACACACACACACACACACACACACACAGCAGAGTGCAAGGTCCTGATCCATCTCTGTCGGGTCAATTAGCTGAGCTCAGCACTGCAGCATCATTAGTGTCCGGGTGCTGACAGCCAACCAGGGGAGGCGTTTATCTCTGTCTCTGCACTGCCTAGCGCGCACACACGCGCGCGCACACACACACACACACACACACACACACACACACACACACACACACACACACACACACACACACACACACACACACACACACACACACACACACACACACACACACACACACACACACACACACACACACACACACACACACACACACACACACACACACACACACACACACACACACCTCGAGCTGAAGCCAAGCTAAGCAATGTAGTCCCTCAGAACATATGTTTGCTAAGCCAGCCGTTTCTTTAGCCTATTTCTCAATGCAAAATAAACAGATTGAGATGATTTGATCTGGGTGTCGTTTCATTTTCTCTCTTCGTCTTTTTTTCTCTTAAAGTCCTTTTCCAAAAACGAACTTCATGAGTAATCATACATGACTCCTGAAGATAGTTGATCAATGGTTCAAAGGGCTTTATTGTCATATGAACAGCGAGTGTAGATATGCAAAGACAAACTTCAGCCACAGGCTCTATGTTGTTTAATGTAACTAAAAATGATAGGCATGAACACGTTCTACATGATGTGGGATCCAGATGTCGAAACAACAATGTGATAATCCTTCAATTATCAGTTCTCTGGGTCTTCAGGACAGGTATTTCACGATGTGGCTGTATCTATGTCTTTTCCTCATTATATACCGTATGTTAACTATCAGCTCAATTCATGCATGCTGCGGATAGACACAGCCCTGTACTGTGAAACATGCTCTCAGGGATTTCCGTACAGTTAGTTATGTACATAGATGTTTACGTTTTGGAAACAGAGCACTATTATCAGATCAGTTCTATGTATACGCAGATGGGCTGAGCGAGTAAAACTGCTTTAAGTTGAAATAATTTGGATATTCTATACTGATTGCTTACTTAAAATGCTGGTGGATTAATTTTAAGCTCAGTTGGTATTCTATTACATATATATTTAAAGCAGACCATGTGCAACCTCCACCTCCCAAACAGCTGACGGGGCTCTGCACAGTGCAGACCTGCATCTGAACCCCAGAGTTTACTGTGCTTTCCCAGGGTCTCAGCTTTCTTTATTGGGTGATTGACTCAGAGGGTGGGACACACTTCATCATTTCCTTCCTTTTCAGCCTGAGAGTGGAGCAGCCCACACACTGGACAGGTTCAACTGTAATTACAGGTGAGAAGGAAACGCTGCATGCCTTAACAATTGGTCACATAATTGATCCCAGAGTAAGGTAGGCTGAGCGAGACTGAGTCCTTACCTACGGACCGCGTTGCAGTTGAAAACAAGTGCATCGAGGAAGCCGGTCTACATCTGCTCTGGTTTACAAGTCTAGGTGAGGTGTTGCAGAGACCTGCTGCAAATAAAACATAGCTTCAGCCCGCGGGACCCTGAGGTGAGAGCGTCAGGGTCAGGGAGACTCTCACCTCGTGCACACACACACCTCACCTCATCAGTCAGCACAGACACTTAGCGTGGGGCAGCACACACTCGCCACACCACCCCACAGAGCTAGACCTCCATCAGTCACTACCAAGGATGGAAATAATTAATTAGATTTAGCCTGGTTAATGTACCCGAGGAGATGATTTATGTACTTGTACGTTCAGTAATTGTGTTTTAGTCCCTTTAAGTGTTTAGAGTAGTTCACATAAAGAGGAAGAATAAAATGGCTAGATTTAAATGTTTATTTTGTGCTCTTTACAGATAGTAAGTTAAACTACCTCAACCAAGCTGATACAATATGTATTATAAACTGTGTTACACTTTTAAAATGTTAATTGACTGATTTGATATTTTAATGTCATTACTAACATACACAGTAACATTTACTGTAAAGTAATTGTTACTTTTAAAATGTATATGAAATACATAAAATAAGTAGCTGCACCTTCACTTGAGAAAGAAGTCACACAAGTGAAATATCTTCTTGTGTGAAGATATTTCTACAATTTTTCAGCATGGTGCACACACACACACACACACACACACACACACACACACACACACACACACACACACACACACACACACACACACACACACACACACACACACACACACACACACACACACACACACACACACACACACACACACACACACACACACACACACACACACACACACACACACACACACACACACACACACACACACACAAATCTACATAAATAGTAGCTTCACTAATCCTCTCCCGTTTGGCTTCTCACATCAGTCCTTCAGCTCCTCCAGCCCCTCCAGATGTGCTCACACACACAGCCTCTAATCTGTGCAGGAAGGAGGACGGTCTGCCGCCTCTCCTGCCGCCTCCCGTCTGTCTTTACCTCACCTTCCCTCTCACTCACTCTCCCCGTCTCTCTCACTCTCTCTGTTTGTCCAGCACAAGCCTGTAGTGATGCTGACGGCAGTGACGGGGTCTCAGCCCCCCCTTCCCAGCAGGCAGCGCTGTGTAATTACAGCACTGGTCTGAATGTTGGTGTGACAGCGGTCTGCTGACAGGTGTCCGATCTAAAGGTATGTGCTCTCATTGGCATTCCCAAAGTGAACAAACTAAATGGCATCAAGGGCAGTAGGATGTTTTCTGACATGGGGCGGTTTTTCTTCACTAAAGAAAGAAGAATGGACTTTAAATAGAGTTAAAGGATAAAGACGGCGTCAGTACGAAAAACCCCTTCGATCCTCAGACGCCAACCTCCTGTGATCGCCCCAATCTGTTCAAATCACAAATCAAAGCTCAATTTTCAGACATGTTTTTAATCTGTAATTAATGTTGTGTTTTATATATTTTAAGTGGGTTGTTTTATACATTTTTACTCTGCTAAGTGTCTTTAAGTATCTTGAAAAGCGCTCTATGAATAAAATGAAATATCTTGTATATTATTCCCGCACAGGAGACACAGGGCACAGACACAGCTGTGGGATCTCTGCACAGGATGCACATCTCACCTTCCATAACCCCCCTCCCTCCCCCCTGTCAGGCTTCCTGCTTATTGTATTTTCCAGAAGGTTTCATCATGACAGACCCACAACTATCCTCCCCACAGCCGAGAATACCTGCAAGGCACTCAAAGATACTAATTACAGGAACATGGAGCTTTGTTTCACAATCACTCGCCACCTCTGCATCTAATTACTGAGCAGCATCCACTGTTTGTTAACCACTTGTCTGTGTGGGGTGTAGAAGAAGTGTGGTTGTGTTCTTGTCCACAACACCAGGAAAGGTTTAAGTTCAAAGATAGAGAGAGACAACAGAAAGAGAATCTGGTGGACACACACATCTAAGACAATAAACAAACCCGAGAAGTAGATTTAACGATGGGTTATATCTGATTTGCTGTTATCCTAGAAGTATCCAAAAACAAATCTTTTAATACATTGCTAAATAAAAAACGGTTGATGGTGCCAATGAAAGCAACAACGCTGTGGTCTTTGTGGGGCTACTTTCTCTCAGGCTGCACTACAACCACCCACCACTCTTTTTAAAAACATTTCCTCCACTTGAAAGCAGCAGATGTTTAATAAAAGTGTGTGGCTGACGATCCGACTCACACCCTTCACTTTTATTAACAGAGACACAATAACAGAAGCCCCCACGGAGCCCCCTCGCTCGTCCTGACCCCGGGTGACCCAAATAAAAGCTGCTTTGTAAACTTTTCCTTGGAGTCTCATTTTCAGTGACCTATAGGTTGGCATCTTATCCAGTGATGTGCAACCCTTTTCCCCATCGCTGTCTCTCCTGCGGTCACCTAGGAAACCGCTGAAAACAGGACTCGGACTGAATGAAAGCACACACACTCCTCGGCTGCTGCTTTAGTGTGGCAGGGAGGGGTGCGTCTTGTTTATTGTCTCTCCATATAAAACACTCCCAACACGCAGCAGTAATTAAACCACACTCCTCACAGCCGCAAGTGACACACACACACACACACACACACACACACACACACACACACACACACACACACACACACACACACACACACACACACACACACACACACACACACACACACACACACACACACACACACACACACACACACACACACACACACACACACACACACACACACACACACACACACACACACACACTAAATGCAAGTTATTGCTTTTGACTCACATGCTGAGTAGTTAAGCAGCGTGCACTTTATAACCCTTTGTGACTAAAATAAGCAGACTCCGTCTAAATGATGGGAAGCTGGTTCTCCTTTGAAGGATAATTCCTCCTTAATACAACTTGGGTCTGGCGCTGTTACGCCTTCGTCTCTATTGGTTGTGACATGTTCTCACCAGAGTAATTGGGAGATCTGAGGGCACGGCAACATTGCTACAATAAAATCTGATGGAGCAAGTAACAGAAGCAGAGAAATGGTCCAGATGCCAACTGTTAAACTAGATTATCTAATCCACTATTTGAAGGTTAAACAAATAATAGTGCACCCGAAACCGCAGAAATAACCCCAAAGACAACAGAGACTTAACAGCAATGAGGGAGTGCGAATTACCATTCGCCCTAACTTTTCAAATTAGTTTGGTTTCACTTTTATTTAAACATATATTTAATCACAAGACTGCTGGTTCTTCTCGTCTTGTATAACTAATAACATGGTGAGTAAAATCCTTTGACTGATAGGAAGGATGGCCATTGTGCGTTAATCATACCAGTGTTGGGAAAGCCACTGTACACAACTAGCATGTCCCTGCCCGAATGCTCCTCTGAAGGCACGCCGTACCGAACCCCAGCAAGTTTCAAGAGCAATAACTTTATGGTCATTATGCAAGCTTAACAAAATCAACTCACTTGGTGCATCATATTAAATCCTTCACACATATTAAATCATTCATGTGTAATTCATAGAATAAATAAGGCACAATGAGATTCTAGATGAGATCAATACATTTCAAATTCTAATCTCTTAATTGTTACTAAATAAGGTTCTGTTACTAGAGCTGAGCTATGTGTTCATATTATAGCAACATTGTGATATGAGACTAGATATGTGTAGATATATGTACATTTTACTTTTCCCACTCTGTCATTAAACCCATTAACGATAAGTTCATCAACAAGATGTTTAACATTGTGTGGAAACAGTAATGATCAACCCTACAATTATGTATTAGCTAAATAATAACTTGATGATGGATTTTGCCCAAATCTCCGAGGCTGTAACTTGTGTCCAAGTACGGCATTACTGGAGGATTACACATATCCAAACAATAGCTTGCAAAACCTGAGCATTGCAAATATGATGACCTTACAAACTGCAATAAGAACAGCAGGGGAGACGCAGAGTTACCACACCGCTGCTCTCTGCACAAACACCCAGCGGCGAATTCCTGGCCAGCAGACCCGTTGCTCTGACGCTGCTCATTACCATCCTGAGGTTGACGGCACTCTCTGCCCACATCTGCAGCCGAGCAGAGAGCGGGCCAATCCACAAACCTTCAGCTAAACATCCTGCCCCGTGTCCTCTGCTGAACACACGTCTCTCGCCGAGTGTTTGAAGGACACGTCCAGTCAAACACACAGTTTATTTGTCCAAGATTGGTCTGAACGCTCGCTTATTACGGCTGAGAGGCCTGTTGCCCCGCCAGCCAAGTGTAATTTCCCTCGTGTGGTATGATTTGTGTGTGAGTACATAAGAGCAAGTCTTATGAAGAAAAAGGTTTCAATATTTGTCCTTAGCAGTCCATGTAAACAATATAAACAATCGAGTCCCTCTCTGACAACTGTGCAGCAGGATCCATGACAACCAAACACCGAAAGCTGCAGTTGATCACCAGGACTGTGTGATAGTGACTGCACTCATCCATCCTGAGCCAAGACGTGATGCCAGATTGTAGCTTTTCCAACTCCCTTCAGGACGATATTCTGCTTCAATAGCAAACCATAAACGTACCTCACTCTGCAGGGACACACACAAACCGAGAGCAGCAGACATGTGTTAAAAGAAGTAGGCCAACTCTTTCTTCACTATTGTTTTAATTTTCTCCTGATTCAGCTTCGCTCAGAGAGCATTGTCCATTTCCTCCACCATGACAAATCCTTTGGGACATCTCATATAACACCCTAATCTCCATTTTGCCTTCATGAGTTTGAATCTTTTTGCTGTGGAAGTATTCAGCCTCACTCAGAGGTTTGTCAGGGTGAAAGATGTTACACGTTACATACCAAATAGCTTTAGACCACTGTTTCAACACATACTTATAAAAAGGAAGGAGGTGGACGACGGAAGAAGCGACAAGAACATTTTATTTGCAACATCATCATATATTCCCCTCGTCTTTGTAAATATGCTTGACTACCAATATAAACAGTCTGTAGATACGTAAACCGTTGAGTAAAGAAACCCTCCGAGTCTCAAGGACGACCTATTTATTGTCATTTTTAACTGGCGTCCAAATTAAAGAATTACGTTGTGTGAAACGGACGGACTATGATGGAATTTGAAACTCAAACTCAGAGACCCAATGGGAAATACACTTATCTCAGTTAAACCACTTACCCCTTTAAAGCTAGAAACAGCATGAAACCGACCAAAACGTCTTGTCGCATCATTGAAGAGTCTCTGAAATCCCCATCCTCCCAGTAACCGTCTTTCAGAGGCTGCCGTGGTCTCAGCTAACATGAAGATATACTGCGACCATATCAAACTAAGAAATGTTATTTCATTGGTACCAACTATGCCTTGCTTGTTGGTCAGGAGGGATGCTAAACTGTGCCCAGCGGAGCGTCCAGGACAAACCCTACCAACGCCTCCCAGACAGAACCAGGAATGGAACAGGACACCAGGACCCCTGGAGCCACACCAACATGCCCCACAGCCAAGTGTTGCAGCCAAATGTCAAAGTTTTTCTCTGGATTTCCGCAAGTCATGTTGTCTCAGTCACCATATTGGTCTATATTATTTACATATTGGCATTTTGGAAAGATTTTGGACAGATGTTATCACTTCTTGCTGATGGCTCAACAATTTTTACCTCTAGCAAATGGTCTAAACCATGGGGTGTCAAACTCAATTTCATCGCGGGCCACATCAGCATTATGGTTGCACTCAAAGGGCCGGTTGTGACTTTAAGACTTTATAAATATACATATATAAATATATAATAGATATAAAATAATGTATTATAATACATCATTTCCTGTGCATTGGATTATTATCGGATAGGGCAGGGGTCTGCAACCTTTTTGACCAAAAGAGCCATTTTGCTCCTTTTTCCAAAACATTTTTTTGTCTGGAGCCGCAAAACATATTTCATAGTTTTTTATTGTTATATCAGACAAAAACTACAGTTTTTTTGCATTTATTATGCTATTTATTACATGATATAAAACTGTTAACCTCTAATAAGAAACAAAGAACTCTTATAAGGAGAATTAAAAATAATACACAGGCCTACTTTAAAATAAATTAAACACAGCACTTGGGGAGTCCTCTGCACATTTGAAGGGGAACAAAATATTATTAAAATGGGCCCACTTTGAAATAAATAAAACATATAGCTGCACCCTAAAAACAGTTAAAGGTAGGGTAGGTAAGAATGGAGAAACCAGCTCGAGTGCGCTAGAATTTGAAAATACACAACCGGAAAAAATCTGCCACTTCCTTCAGACTTCCTTACAGAGTCCCTCCTCCAACACACACGAACGCGCACATGACCAATGAGGGCACGAGATCAGTTTGTGCCCAGATGGAAGGCTGACAGGCAGGTAGGCCATCCAGTTACTTTAGCCGGGCGAGGCAGATGATTGGTCGTGCTTTTTACAGCGCTACGGCTTCCACAGATTAATTTTTGTATGTATTTATTGTCAAAGCATTTAATATATGCATTGCTATCGGGACGTTAAGAGCATTCCATGGAATATAACAAAAAGTGTTTTCTGAAATAAATTACATACCCCATTGAATTATGACTGAAGATCGTCAGCTGGCTTCCTCTCCCTTGTTGTTCCTCGATACGTAAAGGCTGCACCACCGTTGACAACTTCTCTCTACATATCAAACATACCGGTAAACCAGCATTGTTTGCTGTGAAAGCAGATAACTCCCAGAATTAAATCCTGTGTTCCTCCGGTACTTTTCTTTGATTTATCCATAGTTCGCTCATCGAGCCGGGGTTATTCGCCTCCAAGAAAAGGCGCTCGCGCGGGACCGTAGCAGGATGTGACGCATATTTTAGTTGACCTAATTAAAACCGTTTTGTTTTTTATTTATGTGTCACAGTATCACCTCAAAATACAAGATACGAAACATTTTCAACCATGCAACAAAATATAAATAGTCCTACAAATACTTTTATTTTATTTCCTTCTTATTTTTGTCTAAGCTCAAGGGAGCCAGAGCAGAGGGCATAAAGGGCCGCATGCGGCCCGTGGGCCGCGGGTTGTCGACCCCTGGGATAGGGTAATAACTTCATAATTAACTACGTCTGATAATTGCAAGTCTCTTCAGTGCCATGTCACAAAACAAGATGCATTGTGGGACATGTAGTTTATGGGCTCCTGTAAAGTGGCGTGTAACCGTATAATAAACTTACTTAAAGATTATATTCTTTGCATGCTCTTGCGAGCCACATTAAATGAAGTCGCGGGCCGGATTTGGCCCCCGGGCCTTGAGTTTGACACCCCTGACCCTAATACCCTTTCTATGTTTTACAATTTGATCACCAGAAGCAGTATGGAGCAATGTTTTAATAGCGGGCTTGATTCTTGGTCGATCTCACGCACACAGACTAGCAAGAGCATTCGTATGTCTGTGGTAGACTTCATGCAAATATCTGCTGAAGTTTTGCCACTATGTCACATATCAACAGATGGTTTGGGGAAATGCGGCCAAAAAGTAGTCGTTGTTTCTGCTTGAAATGCCATCCCCATTGAATATAACTTTCACGCATCATTATCAGAGCTTCGGTTTGTTAAAAGCATGCTGAGCCCTTAATGGTTCATAGGTTCTTGTAATGTATCATCACGGAGACTCAGCACTTTGAGTTTTCAGAATTCATAATAGGTTCCCTGACAGCAGATATGTCCATGCATGAAAGGAAAGCAGACATGGAAGTCTGGCTGATAAAAGCAGTGCGTGTCGGACATGCAGCATGTTTGAAGACCTCCTTTGTTGTGGACCTGGCTGAGTAATACAGTCTGTTACTGTAGACACAGGCCTGTTTCAACAGCAGGGTTTCAAAGGCATGATTAAGCTGGATCATTTTCTGCCCTAAGAAAAATGAACTTCCACAGGAAGGAGTGGCTACGAAGACTACTCTCAGGTAAGAAAGAAAAAAACATCTCTTCCATTAGATCACATAATAATAATAATAATAATAATAACTGAGATTTCTATAGCGCCTTTCAAGGGACCCAAGGTCGCTTTACAGGAATTGGGGCGAGCACACACAAAACAAAACAAAGGTCAGACAGACATGAAATCCACGTACTGATGCTCCATCGCTCTCTTACAAAAAGACAGTCACATATGGGTACGCTCTCAGAGAGGAGGCAAGGAGCCAGGATCAACATCCCTCCCTCCACCCCGGTTCAGTGTGAGATTGATGAGTCTGCTGCGTGCCGCGGCCTCATCGTCTTCCCCATCAACTCAACCCCAAATCTGATCATCCCTCTTTACATCATTATGCATTTCTGTGCACCTGTTTGAACACACCCCGGGGACCGAGGCTGACCACGGTATTGTGCATCTGCTACTTGAGTTTGAATAACACTCATCCACTTGATACTTCTGCATCGGTGCGCTGACAGACGGGGCCATACTCTTCTGTGGACACACGTAATCCTGCTGCTGCAGAAAGGGAAAGTGTAATTAAAGGTTTCTGCTCTCGGCTCGCGGCTTTCTCCTTAGAGGAGTGTTGGTGGCATCAAGTCGGATGGTCATCTCCTGCTGTTGATTTCTGGGTCACAGGTGTTTACAAAATCGCTTCAGGTTGCAGACTGACGAATGAAAAGACAGTTATTTAATCGGTGAGGAAACAGGGATTTACTTCAGACATGTCTTTGTTCCTCCATGTGATCATCAAGCATTTCAAGTGGACTTGTCCAAATGTGTCATTTTTTGTTATGAACTAATAAATGAACAATTCAAGTTGTTTGTTTTTAGCTGTAATTATCCTGTTGAGATCATACGTATTGATTTAAATCGCCAAGCTCAAATTTGGACACGGTTTTCATTTGTTATTCGTGCATGATTAGCCTTGGCACAAATATGTTGGCCTCTTTGGAGGTCGCACCGCTTTGAAAACTCACATAAGCCTAAAGTATCAAAGAGCTGATTGCCAAACTTCTTTTTATTACGCTGCTAATTAGCATTCAACCTAATTTGACCCAGCTTGCTGGCAGCGTCAGTCAGAGAAGTGCTCTTGAGGTTTTTAGATGTTTGCGTCTACCAGCATATGCATTGGTGCAACATTTGCACACACACACACACACACACACACACACACACACACACACACACACACACACACACACACACACACACACACACACACACACACACACACACACACACACACACACACACACACACACACACACACACACACACACACACACACACACACACACACACACACACACACACACACACACACACACACACACACACACACACACACACACACACACACACACACACTTTACTCCCACAGCGAGATTGGAGTAAATGACTGTGTGAAGCTGAGCTTCTCTCGGTCTAATCCCTGAGTGAATGGTGTGCTGTGTGCCAGGCATTCCTCTGTGTCTTTCTAAGGCTTTCTGGGGATTAGACCCCACTTACTTCCAGGGGCCGCAGGGTGGGATCAAAGCTGATTGGGCTTTTTGGATTCAGGTCGATAGCGTGTGTAATGGTGAGCCTCTACTCAGGTAGACGCTCAGGGGAGGCACCGGAGAACTTGACACCACGGCCTAGATGTGAGACGGCGACACAGGTCGCACACACCTGGTGGGGGTCAACCTGCACTAATCCAGCACAGCGCTAACCGGCGCGGTGCTGATTGATGCTTGGCCTGCAGGAGGTGAGGCTTTAACTCCGGCAATAATCCAGGTATGCCGGACCTCGGCTCGCTGAGGTTACATAAA
Source organism: Pseudochaenichthys georgianus (assembly GCF_902827115.2). NCBI lineage: Eukaryota > Metazoa > Chordata > Actinopteri > Perciformes > Channichthyidae > Pseudochaenichthys > Pseudochaenichthys georgianus. The sequence continues at coordinate 38,085,203 of NC_047511.1, read as the reverse complement.
CACGAATCACAAACGAGGGAGATTTTAATCACGGCTCTCTTCTGTCAAGCGTTCAGTTTACACAGTATAAGGTGCATGCCTTTCATGATGAAGATGTAAATGATCATGTATCTGAAAGACTACACAACAGTCTGGACCTCATTCTCCTGATCGCTCCCACTGCACCACAGGCTTTACATCGGCTAAACTTAAATCTAGCAAAACATACGTACCTAGTGACCTCAGAACACCCCCACAGATCCAGACAGGACCTTTAGTCCAGGAGAAAAAACTGATTTCCTTTAATCCAATTAAGACAACCCAGCGGAAGTCTTTATCAGTCACCACAATGTTTTTCAATTACCAAGAAACACACACAGAAATGGCAGCAACAGAGCTCTGGTCTTCTGTCAGAAATATAACAGCAGGATTAACAAGGTCAACAAAGGGAGAGCCTATGGGCAGACTGAAAACAAGCATCACTTCAAATATTAATGAGAAATCAATTGGTCCATGCAGGTGCAGTATGCAGGGCGATAACCCACATTATGAGCGTTGACATAGTGTGTGCAGTGGAGGACAACAACAACTTGATGTAGGAATTTTAAAGGCTAAACCGCAGGGGTCTCAAACTCAAGGCCCTGGGGCCAAATCCGGCCCGCGACTTCATTTTATGTGGCCCCGAAAGAGCTTGCAAAGAATACAATACGTTTATTATACGGTTGCATGCCACTTTGCAGAAGCAGGTTGCCCATAAACTACATGTCCCACAATGCATCTCGTTTTGTGACATGCGCACTGAAGAGACTTGCAATTATTTGCCCTGGACTTCTGCTTTCAGACGTAGTTAATTACCAAGTTATTATCCTATCCGATAATAATCCAATTCAGAGGCAATAATGTAATATAATACATTATTTTATATATATATATTTATATAGTTACAACCGGCCCTTTGAGTGCAACCTTTATGGGAATGTGGCCCGCGATGAAATTGAGTTTGACACCCCTGATGTAGAGCCAGATATATCAATAGCATCTCAATCCTGATGAAAAACCCCAACAGGCTGCATGTTTTGGAAACTCCCTCAACATGACCTTCAGATGATTTCAGCACCCTGCAGATAAGCATAATCATGACAGGCATAGTCTGGCAAACAAAAACAAAGTTGATTGCGCGTGCATGCTGTTTAAGCTGCAGTATACATGATCTCAATGTGGTAGTCCTGCTTTTCATTTCTCAGCTCAGATGGAAGATTATTATTATCACGAAGGCCCTTTGTGCGCCCTCTGCACAGGTGTCTCTTTGCATCTATGTTCTTTCTCAGCTCTGGAGTAAACCCAAACCCCCCCCGCCATCAACCGCACGGACCCAGCGACGACACCTCAGATCTGGGCAGTCTCACCACAACATGAAGTTCTGTCTCTTGTCTGCTTCCTCTGACAGATGCGAACCCTGAAGCATGTGGGGGTTTGTTTGTGTTTTGCACCATTGGAGATAAGTATGCATGCTCTGTGTGCTCTACAAAAGGACGATAAGCTAAAGGGGGGGGGGGGCTGAGCTGAGCAGTGCAGAGGACAGAAATACAGACACGGGGTAAAGCAAGAGTCTTTCTACATTGCTTCCTTGGGTTTTTGAGCATGTGAGAAAAGAAAAGAAGGTAAAGAAAGAAAAGGCGGGCAGTTTTAGGGCACACCTGTGTGTATGAATTATGATGAGTAGGACTTTCTAGCACAACTTCACCTTCTTATTATGTGCACACAGTGGGAACATCGTCTAAGGAGGACATAACTCTAACTTCAGGTGTGGAGAACAACTTTACTGGAAGACCAACCATTTTTTTATTCATTTCAATAAGAACTAGGATTAGAAGAAAGCACACATATGGTCCAAAAACAGCTGGAGTACGTTCACACTAATAACTAAAGTTGTAAATACTTCAAGTGTTATCTGAGTTTTTTGTGTTTTGATTTAACTTAAAACATGAAACATCTAAACGGCAGTCATAGCTTCCTACATTACCAATTGTCTTAGATACTAACTAAGCACTTATATACTAACAAAGGACTTATCTAAAGCCAGTTGAGTAGCACGTGAAATGTTTTTTCTCTATGAAACCTGATGTACTTTATGATTCTGTTTTCTTCAAGTTTGTATCTTCTTGGTCGAATGCACTTATTGTAAGTCGCTTTGGATAAAAGCGTCAGCTAAATGAAATGTAATGTAATGTCTTGTACTTTGTATCAATAAAACAACATAATACAGTCTTTCTTCCAGCAACAATTAACAAGCCATCATAAAATGACTCAATTATGTATACCGCATCTACAAATAATGTAAAAAACAGTCTTGGGTAAAGAAATGAGCGCATTCATTTAAATCAACACTTTTACTTACGCATGTTGGGCGTTCAACACAGATGTAATGACCGTTAGTCGTAGAGCAGAAGAAGGGATTAGTTTTTTAAGGTTTCTTTGCTCATTTGTTTGGTCGACACACACCATCGGGCCTCTGAATGATCTGTGTCAAGGAAAAGCTCTCAGTGATGCACTCTTCCTCCTTCAGTGTTATTTTATGTCCCTGTCTCCCAGGTGATGGAGAGCTCCGGTGTTAATCTGACATCCATTCCCCGTCGCTCTCAGGCTAAACACTGTGACACAGGAACTCTCCCACAGTTCACGCTGCAATGTACGGCCTCTGCTACACATCACGCAGAGAGAGAGAGACTCGGGACAACTGCTGGGGAGAGAAAATGAAAAAGGAGTGAAGATAAGAGAAAAAAGGAGATGGAGGGAGGAAGATGGGATGCTTCTATTCACAGCGTTTTCACACAGAAGAATGAGGGTCTTATCTCTGAAAGGCACTTAACACAACATGCCCACAGACAGAGCTGACATGCACACGAGGATGAAAGCAACACGCAGAGGAGAGGGGAGGGTGAGCAGATTGCAGGATCAGAGCACTACTGCCTTTACAGTGGAAACACCAGACCAAGCAACACCGCACCATCCATCATGCATCTCTCCTCAGCTCATAAAACAGACGGTGTGATCACAGTTGCAGGTCAACAGGGGTCGGCTGTTGGACGCTGCCGTTATCTCAGCCCCGCATTACAAAGGAACACAAGCTCCCCTTCAAACGCCTCCCAGCTGGCATTCACATCGTTTTTCAACAACAGCCTTTGCTGCACTCCCTCGCACCCGCTCTGTGAGAAACTGCTGATCGGGGAGAATAACAAACTTCCAGACAAACTGTGCAGTAGACACTTTACTAACATAGAGCCGTGCTGTATAGCCATGAACAATGAAACGTTCATGTTTCAAATGAAATAATCGTCTATAAAGTTATTCACCATAGAAATCGTAGATAAGTATTCAAATCTGAGCAGCTGGAAACAGTGAATGATTGGCAATTCTACATATAATACTCCATCCATCTTCTCCCGCTTATCCGTGGTCGGGTCGCGGGGGTAGCAGTTCCAGCAGAGAGCCCCAAACGCTCCTCTCCCTGGCGACATCAACCAGCTCTGACTGGGGGGTCCCAAGGCGCTCCCAGGCCAGAAGAGATATAATCCCTCCACCTGGTCCTAGGTCTACCCCTTGGTCTCTTCCCAGCTGGACGTGCCTGGAACACCTCCCTAGGGAGGCGCCCAGGTGGCATCCTAACTAGGTGCCCGAACCACCTCAACTGGCTCCTTTCGACGCGAAGGAGGAGCGGCTCAACTCCGAGTCCCTCCCTGATGACTGAACTTCTCACCTTATCCCTAAGGGAGACACCAGCTACCCTGCGGAGAAAACCCATCTCGGCCGCTTGTATCCGCGGAGTGGATACAAGCCGAGAGAAAAAAATATATAATACTCCATAACCAAAATAAATAATTGTAATTAATTAGCTATTTGACTAAATCGATCAATCATCGACTATCTCACCAAACCAATGCTAAACGACTTAAATCAAATCAAATCAATTTTTATTTATATAGCACATTTTGAAAACGATGTTTGGTCGAGCCAAAGTGCTGTAGGCTACATACAGTAACAATACTTTACAATAAGGACACTTTGCAACAAATACAATAGCACAGTTTGTGCAGAATATCAGTATGACAATACGACACCCTCTGTCCTTAGACCCTCTGTCCTTAGACCCTCTGTCCTTAGACCCTCACATCGTACAAGGAAACACTTCCGGAGAAAACCCACAGGTTAAAGGGAACATGGGAGAAACCTCAGGGAGAGCAGCAGAGGAGGGATCCCTCTCCCAGGACGGACAGACGTGCAATAGATGCCGTGTGTAAATTGAAAAGATAATACATTTACGGCGTAGGTAGACCAAATGTTTGGAAAAGTTATTAAATAAATGATGTTTAGGTGTTGGCAGCATAACTGACCTACATATGGACTGAACAAAATGAACTGAAATCAAACCGTTTGCCGTTATCAGTGAAGTATTAATCATCTCATGAACTTTATTTTGCTGTTTCATCAAGTAAATCAAGTCATTTAGAGATAAAACAGTCCTGGAGGTGAAGACAAAGTTATCGAGTTTCAGAAAAGGGAGAAATCACATTAGGTCTGTCAGAGAATGATGATCTATGGGGTCTAATCCATGTCCAGGCCAGATCCCCCCTTGTTCAGCATGGTGTAATTCATCAGAGTGGTCCGGGTCATATCTGTGGTGATGACGTACGGCGCTCCAGAGATTAAAACTCGGACACTTACTCTCTGAGATAAAACACATGGCCAGTCTCGGCTTAATGTCTGCAGCGCATGTGTGTCTGTAGCTTTGCAGTGTCAGTCCGTCTAGCGTTTACATGTGTGTGTGTGTGTGTGTGTGTGTGTGTGTGTGTGTGTGTGTGTGTGTGTGTGTGTGTGTGTGTGTGTGTGTGTGTGTGTGTGTGTGTGTGTGGGTGGGTGTGGTCTAGCATTACTATACTTGTGGGGACCTACATCTGTTTACATAGTCACGTGTGGGGACTCGCCTCCCTTATGGGGACAAATTGGAGGTCCCCATGAGGGGGATCATTAATTTTAGGGTGAAGACTTGGTAAGGGTAAGGGTAAGGGTTAGGCATGTGTTGGTTATGGTTAAGATTAGGATAAGTCTCTAGGAAATGCATGTAAGTCAATGTAATGTCCCCTGAAGTGATGTATACATGGTATGTGTGTGTGTGTGTGTGTGTGTGTGTGTGTGTGTGTGTGTGTGTGTGTGTGTGTGTGTGTGTGTGTGTGTGTGTGTGTGTGTGTGTGTGTGCATTGTGTGAACAAGATGTATGCTCTCTGTCCTCCCTTCTTCGCCACCCGAGGTCTTGGCTGAAAATGACCTGATATCTCCAGGGAGAAAAGAAAGAGGGATGCGTCCTTCTTTGTGACTCAAAGCCCAAAAGATGTATATCTCTGGCTGTGGTACTTGGAGATAAGGAAATAGCGTAGTGCTCATTCATCTTCTCCTCTCACAGCAGGAGAAAACAGACGAGTTCAAGTGAATAACTCCTGAATTTTGATTTAAAGACGCACTGGCCGGCCACAACTCATCACCCGCACCTCTCACGAGCCTTTAATCCTCTGCTTTTCATACTGTTTTAATTGATTCATAAAAGTCACTATTGAGAGATTAAGTTTCAACATGCAGACACAAAATACAAAATGAAAAGGCTGACTTAGTGGGCTGTTTTATCTTCAGTGTTAAACCACTTATAAAGTTGTTAAAAAAATCACAAGGGACAATTTAGGGCAAAGCAACCTTTAAAAACCATTATACGCCCATCTACATAAAACTATATACCAGACCGCTATTAAAAGAAGTAAGCTCCAAAATTACACATGACATCACTCGGCGGTGAGATGCTTAGACTCAACACAAGCGGAAAATTAAAGTAGTTTTTCTGACGTCCTCCTCCCTGATTCGGTCAGGGTGAAACCTCAAGAGTGCAAAGAGTTATCATAATTCTACATGAGATCATGAGGTACAGCTGTCGAGCCTCAGGGTGTCAAAGTGCAGTGATAATCCTTGTATCTGTGGAGCTGAGTCATGCAGACCAACACTTCTGTGTCTCCCAGAGCTCTGTGCGACCAATGACCTGACTCACACGGCGGCCATTTTTTACCCCGGCTATCTGTACAGTTTTTAAGGTCCAAAGAAATATTCTAAACAAGACAACCAAAAGAAAAATGGTAGAAAAAGTATCCACACGACTACAGGCTAAGTTAAGATCACGGTCCAGGTTAATGTCGGTAGGATAAATAATGTAAACAAATGTAAAAGACACACGCTTTGTTGACAAATCCACCCACCCCGACCTAATCTCATCTCTTTTGTTCCTGACAGATAAGAGTTGCGTTCACACGGCCACTTGAGGTCCTTCGTCAGGTCCTTTGAAAATGTAATTTCAAAACACTGCACAGTACAATTTGAATGAATTTAAATCCACATCCAATCTTAGAACAGCAACCATAATGATAAAATTAGCGAGCTAGAACATACTCTGGTGGCATGTCAGAATAAAAAGGAACAGCTGTATTATTATCTAAAAGTATACTCTCTTGATTTCATAGATGCAGTCATCACTGTACTTTTAATTTTCAGTGAGAAATCATTGATATGACAGTTTGCAAAAACAGTAGCTCTTGTGGTACTTCTTGTGCTTTTAGGCCACTGTGTGACTCGTGACTGTAAAAAAAGAGCATCGAAAATCTACATGACGACAGCATTCCCCTCCCACACAAGTCCTAAACATGTATGTGGGACATGAAAACATCCTGCAAAGAGAATATACAAATAAAAGGTATTGCTGCACAACTTCATAAACAGGTTTAGAGATGTTTAGAGCTTGTGACTGAGGGTGTAAGAACTTTTCCAACCGAAAGATGGTAGAGAACATTCAGCCTATGGCACAATCCTGGTTTTCTAGAAATGACTACTCTGTCCTTGGCCTATAAGCATGCCACTTCTTCTCCTGTCAACGGTGCCACATTAGTCCCTTCCCTTTCATCATCTTCACTTGTATCCTAACTTTCATCCAAAAAACGTGGAGTCAAAATGCTGACTGCAGCCGTCCACGCTCCGCCTGTCTGCGGCACGGACTCAGAGATAAATCTTCCAGAGTGAAAGGAGGCCGGCTGCCTCCGTCACGACCGAGAAACTCCTTCAAAAAAGTCAGCTGCACTTTTGGAACATAAAGTCAACCGGCGGTAGCTCGGGCTAAGGTTTCTGCACTATCAGGTTCAGCTAGGAGAAAGGAATGTAGACTTGGCGGAAAAGAGCTGCTCCGATGGATCAATGGTCTCGAGCCGAGTCTTGTAATTTATCTCCCAGTTTGCTCCTTCCTGCCCCTGTGCAGATCAGAGAGCGTGTGACACCTCCATCACAGCTAGATATCCACAGAGAAAGTATTAGTCTGCAGCTGAGACCTAGCTGTCGTTCTGAATGAACACCGGAGTCTCTTTCATTCTGGCAGGTGTCCAGAGATAAAGAGACTGCCGTTTCCAGTCCAACAATGCATATGAAGTGCAGCATTCCTGGGAGTTATTGTTGATGACAGTTTGAGTTGGAGAGAACATGACGGGGTGAGTATGAATAAATCCACTTTAATATGGAGTCATTTTGTCCCTTCAAATAGTCTTCGTACTCTTTATTTTAGTCTAATTCATCCACACCTTTCATATTGTAACATAGTAAGTACTTTCCCAACTACTCAGAAGCGCTTCGTAAGGATTGCAACCTGTGCCACATCTCATCTGTGGCTTTGTTTAACAGGCTTCAGATTGTTGAAGTTTATGAAATCAAATCAATTATAAAATGTGTTTTTATTTACAAAATATTTTCAGGTAAAGGAATCATTCTTATGCACTTCAATAAATACTTCATACATACAGAAAGGAGCCCGATGTACCGTCCGACTCAGGGCAACCAAGATCTGGAATGGCCTTTCAATCACAACAACAAAACTGGACCTCGCCTCGTTGCTTTCAAAAACACCCCAAAAAGAATGTTCTCACTGTACGATGCCTCGTTTTCATATTCCCATCAGTGTTTTTTTATTTACATTTTAAGTAAAGCATGTTAATCTTAAAGTTTGCCATGTTTATTGAATTTGAGCAATTGTTTGCATATTGATCTTGTATTCTATATAAAACTAATGTTTAACACTATCTAGGTAGAAGCACTTGAACTGTACGGCGCTCTCTCCTGCTTTAATCACTCTTTTAATTCTCAGGAGCTAAAAGGGACATGACCCAAACACAACACACAGCCCTCAAGTGTCGCAGACATGTAAGACAGACACCGAACGAGTCTGTCAAGAGATTTCCTGTGATAATCTCCATACAGTGACTTGACATGACTTGAGGAACAATACGTGCCATTCTTCTGCAGGAAAGCACATACCCCTGCAGCCCTCAATTCTGTGCCCTTTCACCCCTTCGGCGTCCCTTTGGCTACTCACCCACACCCGAGGGGTAGCGGTGCGTGGACTGTGAGACAGAGCGCACAAAGACAAGGGAGCCTCAAATCTAATTTTACTTCCAAAGCTCGGCTGCAAAGGATCATTGTGGTTACGGCCCGTATAGAAAGAATGAATGATGGTCATCATGCTTATTACTTCAGCCTGTTCTTTGTCCTTTCAACAGGAACATGAGCAGACCTACCCAGTAAAGAACACCCCTCCATTTCCTTTTCACTTCATGTCCCTTATAGTGTTTCTCGTTCGTCTGGCTGAACACAATAACATTTATGTTCAAGGATCAGCTTGTGACAACAGAAAAGGAAACACATTCGCTCTCTTTGCCTTTTCTACCTGGCAGCACTTTGAGACCCGTGTCCCATCGGAGCTGCGCCACCCCTCGCTGGTGCAGTTTACACACTCGTCTCTATAAAAGATGGAGCAGATTAATAGATTACGGAGGTCGGAGGGAAGATAGAGGCGAGCTTGGACTCTGAGGAGAAACGGTAACTCTCCACTTCGTCTCAGGGTTGAGGACCCATCTGGCCGCAGATTTAGTAACTCTGCTTCAATGGGGCTCTGTTTACTCGAGTAGCTAGGTTTACACAGGCAAAGTGAAGGGGTTCATATAAAACGCATTAACTGAGAATAATCCTTTTGGTCTTTTGTAAATAGGATGTAATGATGGGGGATGTCCAAAGAGGGTAAGCACTTTGAAAAGGTTCAGAGGGACCAGTTTGTTCACAGGCTGTGGTTCAGTACAAGATCCTTTGAACTGTACAGCTTTGCTTTCTGACATATCAGGTTCAACATTCACCTCATTGCAAAAAGGCCCATTTGCAGGCTATAATTCACAACAGATAAAAACTTCAACTATGTTCCCACTGTGAGCACCTAGACTCCTAGAGAGTATTCACAGATAAACAAATCCTATTATTCCCAGCCAAAAGGAGACTTGAACCCGTAAAGCCAGATGTATTGTTCATTGTAGAGTTACAGAGTAAGAACAGAGACTATTAATGTAGCCTTCGTAGCCTCGCTTTAGCTAATATCGGGCACTTTGGATAATGTCTGGAGAATCGGGGGTAGACCTTACAAGGAGTAACGCTTTTACACATGAAGCACAACTCCGGAGGTCTTCTCTCTTCTTGAGGGACACCACTGATAATTAGTTCCATCAATAAATAATCTACCAATAATCGTTTAAACTTTCAATCAATAAATGGTCCAACACTTTCCTTAGAATTCTCGAAACCCCAAGCTGATTCGAGATACCGAAAAACCAATATCATTTATTTCAATCACATAACACGATGATAAGCAGAACATTCTCAAAGAAGAGAAACTGGAGCTGGAGATTGTATTGAATAAAGTTTTTCATTAAAAAAAATCCCAGATGTACAAATGAGATTGCCAATAGTACACACACACACACACACACACACACACACACACACACACACACACACACACACACACACACACACACACACACACACACACACACACACACACACACACACACACACACACACACACACACACACACACACAACACACACACACACACACACACACACACACACACACACACACACACACACACACACACACACACACACACACACACACACACACACACACACACACACACACACACACACCCCCTTAACTCCCTAACCCAGTAAATGAAAGAATGCGAACACATTTACAACGGATAATATATTTAAAGCACTGTATGATCTGATAATGTACAATCCGTCTGGTGTAGCCAAATCATAAAATAAATCCTATACTGGAAACACCTACAGCAACACTGCTGCACGAGAACACATCAATCCACATTAACACAGACAGTGTTACAACCGTTACATAACAGTAAAGAAATGGATCTTTAAAAAGGTGAGATTTAGAAAGACAACACGGAGGGCAACCCGCCGAAACGGAGAAGGCAATTACACCATCCTCCGTCAACACCTGACAGCAGCAGGAGAAGCAGGTAGCTCTAAATCTGGCCCAGCAGCAGTGATTACCTGCCCTGTCTGTCCATCATGACACACACACCTGATATCCAGTGTGTGTGTGTGTGTGTGTGTGTGTGTGTGTGTGTGTGTGTGTGTGTGTGTGTGTGTGTGTGTGTGTGTGTGTCAGTGGGTACTGGTGCAGAAACGGGAGGATGTCAGTGTGCAGTGTGAAGTTTGTTAACTATAAGTCAGCAAGTTCAGCTCCCTGTTTTGTACACGTTTTTGTGAGTCATTTGTGGTGTCAAAATGTACATTGAATATATGTTCCGCCTGTACACACAGACTTGTGTGTCTGTGCTTGTGTGAGCAGGTGTCTTTAAACAAGTCTGCATGTGTGCAAGTGTTTGTTTGCTGCCAGGCTCTGACTGTGAGCACAGTATGACTGAGTGAGAAGGCAATAAACACCTGAGGAGGCAGGAGCACACAGACACCCTCTCTGGACTGTGGCGGGAGGGGGGAGGGGGGGCACACCCCTCAGCTCTGGACGTGGCGAGGGTCCAACCAAAACAACGGGGCTGTTAAAGCCCCTCTGGATGAATCCCAGGGGGCAGCGGAGCGGAGGGAATGCAGGCCTGGGTTTAGAGGTTCAGGGGTACGTCCTGTTGTTAATGAGCTCACCCCCGGGGCCCCTCTGGCTCCCGGCCCTCGACCCACCAGCCTCCCCCCAGCGCACGGCCGCCACCTCCGCCTGCACTGGTCCTGGACTTCCTGAACAATGTGAACATCACTCCGTGCCCCTGAGATGATCCCAACAAGATGTGTGTTGAAGAAGTGAATTAAAAGACGGTGAAAGGAAGTGCCGTCTGTGCAGCGCCGTAGAGGGAACATGCCTGTCTGTGTGTCTAGACGCATAAGAGTGTGGATATTGAAGAGACCATGCAGCAAAGGAGATACGAGCACGTTCCTAAATGATGCATGTCTTGTGCTCTATGAGAGCAGGGGGAACAGCACTTTCTGTGAATCATGCGGCACTGGAGACAGATTTAACTTTAAACATATGCAGCAAAGTACGTTTATTTTACACAATTTCAAACACAAAAGGGTAGGGCTTTAGAAAATACATTAAAATCACTTAACAAAAAAATACCACGAGACTTTAAACCTCATATCTGTTTAAAAGCTCAGGATGTTAGTGACAAGTGGATACTGGGGAATGCTTTAAGGTTGAGTTGATTGTCTTACAGCAGTTTTGATCTTCCAGGGATACACTTTTATTCGCCTGATTACTATATACTATATGTGGCTCCTGTAGATATGAGTGTATGTATGTATATTTGTGCTCCTGCTGTCAGGACATCATCTCAATGGGACTCACTTGATAGATGTACCACGACACAGAGAGTGCACTCAGACTCAGTTCTAGTTGCCTCAAAGTTTGAATTTAAAGGTCCAATAGTTTGCCCTGAAACTAGAGTAAAGTATTTCTCACAGCTCTCTAATAATACGGCTTTCTGTAAAGCCCCATTTTGTCAGCCTCGTATAGCTTCAGCTTTATTAATCAGACATTTGATCTCTTGGGGTCGAGTTGTATTATCCTCTACAGTTTCCTCTTCTAGCTAATCCAGTGAGGTCATCGTTCCTTGGTCAAGAGGATTGGCTCCTCGAGGAGAACGCCTGCTCCTCGGTCAGGTTTTTAGCTCTAAAGCCAACCAGGAATGTCTCCAATTAGGCCGACTGCTGGTGCAGTTCATCCAAACCTCCTCTCCGATCTCGACTTCAGTCCAGAACTAATCACAACCATCATCACCACTCCCCTCATTCCCGCTGAGGAGCACCGTATCCACGGCATGAGCAAATGGAAATATATACAAAGACTCAAAATAAAGTCAGCGACGACTTTTAAATTCTACACGTCTCCCAGTATCGAGTGGCCGGTAAACTGAGACTAAACTTGAAAGGGGGAGTTTGGGAGGTCTGTGACACGAGAGGCCGTACATGATGTCACTGCGACACACCACAACAACATGTGTGATGTGGTGGTCTGTTTGTGGTTTAGTAAACATGGGAGTGGAGGAGGTTTGAAGGTCGGCTTCATACATTCCCCTCCCACTGAACCACAACACCCGAGCCTCTCTTATGTGGTGGTGTACAGTATATGTTTATGAACTCATAACAACGACAAGTGAGCAGCTAAATCAGCAGGACTACTGCAAGGGTAACAACCCCCAGACTCATATTGAATGAGAAAGCAACTGTTTTTAAATGTACTTTTATGTTTCTGTGGTCCAGAATGCGTAGACAGCAGTAATAAAAAGCATAACTGGAGACTGACTTGAGAGGTAGCAAGAGACATGAAAGAGGGTATTTAAAGTCCATCTGTAACATTTGATGAAGTCATTACACACATGTGAAAATCTGCCGTCTTATATGAAACTAAAACTACTAAAAGTTTGGGATATATGGTCACACAAAAGAAGCAATTTGATAGTGTTGTGGTTTTGCCAAGAAATCATTTTGAAGTTGCACCCCTATGTTTATGAAAAAGTAAACGGAAGAGTATTAAAAATGCACCATACAGCGTGAGGACGTCAAATGAAGATGGAAGGCGCAGATCGAGACAGAATGAAGTGGATAATTTGGACACATTTGTTCAAAGATGGTGATTTTTAAGTTAGGGTTTTGTGATTACATTTATCTTCGCAGGCTACCGTTGGGTCCATTGAACTCATCACAGCTGTGCGTAACCAACAGGACCAAGTGCGTACACACAAGATCAAAAGTCTCATTGTGTCTGCACTGACAGCCAAACGTCATCACTTTCTCAGAGGCCACATAAAGACAGCAGCCATGTTATCGCGTCCCACTCTATGCCTGCAAGATGAAGAATAGTGATGTGCTGAAAGGCAGAGAGCAGACGGGGTGATGCAGCTCTAACGGCATCCGTAAGTGGATCAGAGACGAGAATAAGGTCGAGCCCACACTCTAGACGTGCCGAGACTTAAAAAGGGTAGGATTTTAACGTTTTTTCTCTTAAAATAATGAATGGTCTCTTAGCAGTTCATTTGGCCTTATCTTGACCAGGAAGTGAGCATTTTTACTTCTCTCTGCTTCCGATTGCGTGATCCGTCATGCTGTAAAGAGCATCTCTGTGTCTCTCCGGGAGCTCACCAGACCACTTAGACTTCAGGGCAAGGGGGGACATGCCTCCACTTCATTGGGGACAGAAGAATACTCCAGCTGCCATGGCGTGTGCGTGTGCATGTCTATTTTCATCCCCTAAAACTTTTTCACTACTGACTCGGCCCACTTTATGTCTTTCAGACTGGAGGAAAAACAGTTTTCAATGCACTCCTGGGGAAAGTCTAGGGGAATAATAAATAAATCAGTAAGCAGAAGAAGCATTTCCAGTCCAGACCCCGATACACAAAACTTAACTCTTCAAAGGTTGCATCTAAAGAAATTCCTCTGCCATAATGACAGACCAAACAGAAGATGCAGGAACACAAGTTATCTATTTTCCCAGGATATCAAATACATAAAATGCATACCATCATAAATCAAATGAATGTATCTGGTCAGGAAGTTTTATTCTACCATAATTATGCCTGTCTTTTGCATTTGGCCCGACATTATTGGTCAAACCTTAAAAGCATAGGGAGTAATAATTATAATTCCTATATCTCTATCATTATTATTCCACAAGCGGCTCTGTCTGCGGTATGAAGAATGATGGTACACTCCAAAATGTTATTATCATAATTATTAATATGCAATTCAAACCCTTTTTTCACAAACCTAATAGACATACCAGCACACACAGCATAAGAAGACACATGTATGGTGGGAAGGACAGACAGGAGGAGAGGAGAACACGTGCCTCTGCTGTTTGGTTTGTTTTAGGTGGGCTGTCAGTGTCTTCAGTGTTGTTGTTTGTTAATTAATCACTATAATGACAGTTCCCCTGGGCTGAAGGAGTTGGACTCTCCCATGTCTAATCTCATCGGGGGCCCTCAGCCCTGTTTGTTGAACTTCAGCTGCTTTCAATTTAGACTGTTCACTTGTGCTGCGCTCCCCATTTACATAACCATGATCATCAGCTGCTGTGGCCTCTCCTGCTACAGCCTGCCCGCTGAATGTACGCCTCTTATGTTTCAGTGTGGATTTCTTGTAATAAGGGGCTTAAATAATCAGCTGATATCTTTCATCAAATGTGTTTTTTGTGAATTAATTTCAGTTTGTGTATTTCTGTAGTTGATGTTAAACTGAGGAATGCTTTACCAAATGATTTAAAGGGCTGTATGAACATCTTTAGCTTTAAGAACAATAAGGAAAGAATATTAAGACAGCATGAAGATGTCAGGTAACATGTTTTGCTGATAGTCGATTGTTGTGTTGACTTTTGATTGTGTTTTTGGTTTCATGTTACTGTATATAATTGTAAGCAGCTGTTATGACAGACTTTTTAGTAAGGGACAGGTTGAATAAGACTTTCTTCTCCCTGCTCCTTTCCATATCTGTAAACTGCTTAAAGTGTACATGTTTTGTTTTATAACACTTGCTATGAGTGGAATAAACTCATACATCAATACATATTGAACACCTGCTAAAGCCAACACAGGGGAATCCTGGAATGTGACCAAGAGAAGGCTAAATGAAAAGGTGCCTGCTTGTTTTGCTTCACTGTGTGGTCTGAGAGGAGTGGGAGTGGGGGTCACCTGCTCTGTTCAGCTCGCTCCCCTCTGACCTCGGGCTGGGGTCGCCCCACTCACAGCTACTAAAGCCTGCTGCCATTAAAGCAGCTAATCACACCAAACAGCTGCATCCCTCACAGTACAAATCCTCCACACCTCGCTCTCCCACCCACACATTCGCTCTGGCAGTCAGACAGACACATATACCGTCGTCCCACTCTTCCTTTGGCTAATGGCAAGCTGCAGCCGGCTGATGTTTAAAGCGCGGGGTTTAGCGTGCAGGCCTGTGATAAGCCGCGCTGAGCTGTGAAAACACAGATTACATTTCTGCGGCTTATTACAGACAGCGCGCCTCCCAGCCATACCGTAATAGCGACCCAAAAAACCGCAGCCTCCGCTTGGCTGTAAGATATGGCTTGATGGGGACCCCCCCCCCCCCCCCGCGGCAGAGCTTTGACAGCCATGCTAATTCAAGTCTACGTTGCCCCCATATGTTTTCCTGCATGCCGGCCCCCTCCTGTGATAAACTGCAGCCATATTTATTTTAAGTTTTGTTCTGTCATAAATCAACGCGCAGATATAAACTGTTGCCTCTATCAAAAAGGAAGAGGGCAAAAGTCCAGAATACCTATCAATTTCACAGTTTTCCACGACTGCTTACTGCAATCATCTTTCACTGCTGTACTGTATGTTTAAGCAATCTGTATCAGAGCCTTTGAGAGACGGCTCTAATTTAATAATGATGCTTTGTGGGTTACATTTGATATTCTGATATCACCAAATTGCTGCTAAATGAGGTGTAATTGAGATATTTGTGTTTGATGAAGCACGAGTTGGGATATCCCATTTGAAAACAAGCATCTACTTACTTGGAACGCCAAAGCCAACCAGGCAAACATTAAATCCCTGCTCCTGGCAAGCTATGAAAGTGCCTCCATCTGCAAATACTTAACCTTTTTTTTTACTTCCCAGGCTCAATCAAGATAAAGACCATTGTGTTCCAGATCCACAAGTAAGACAATATCTCCCCAAACTCATAGAAAACAATTAGGACCTAGTAATTACAGCATTGGCCTGGAATTCAAGCCAAGTCCTAAGGTTGGGGTGAGTAAATAAGAAATGGAGAGCGAATGTGAAAAGTGCCTCCCTGATGCGGTGTTATCTTACTCCGCTCGGACTCTGACGGTTGGTTTATCAGCCTGAGTGTGATGTAATGTTTTGCTTTTGGAGCCTTATGAGCGTGATAGGTCAAAAAGCCTCACAGTCCTCTGTATGACAGCATGGCGTGATTTCTTTTATTTATCTCTTCAGCCTGCCTCTTTGGAAACACATAAAAACGATAACTTAAACAAAGGCACGTTATCTTCAGACTGGACTTGTTGATTTACATAATGTTGACCTATCGGCTGGCAGGTGGAAGGGCGAGAACAGAGGGACACAAGAGAAAACAACTCATCTCAATTGAAAAGATGGCCATATCATTGGCTTAAACGCATTTATGTTCCCCTCTTGCACCGTCGAGCAGCCCCAGAGTTCTGCCGGTATGGACATTGCTGATATCTGCTGTAATGCAGAAGGGCCTTGGGAGTCAGACGTGGCCAGGGGCTTTTGGGTTGGCCTATTGAGAGAAGGTTGGAATTAAAAGCACGGCATCGCGAGTAAATGAGCGGATGATACACATTAAACAAGCAGAAGGAAAGGGATGATGGGAGCACTGGTATACAAACAACACTGGCAATCCAAATGATCTTTAAAGATATATTTATCTGGTGTTCGTTATTTATGGGATTTATGAGATCAAAAGCACTTCGTTTTTAATGTCTGGCCTAGACATTAGACTTCCAAAAGGAGGATAGTTGTTTGATCTTTTTCATAGCACAGCTTCTTTTTGTACCGAGCCTTTTTAATTCAGCCTCAATCAAGGTCAAACAAGTTCTCAAAGCCGTCTTGAAATACACAAAGAAATGCGTAGAGATTTGCAGAGGCAGCCATAAACAGGTATGGGCCTGGATTTGAAACGTGCCCTCACTGAACTACGAGTGCAGCTTTAACTTCACTTGGCAATACTATGGCAACAGATTTAAGCTCAATCCGTCCTCAAGTTTTGCCCGTATGGCAAGCTATTATTTCACCTTAAAGCGACAAATGAGGCAGACAGCAGTATCAGGTTCTGCGCTGGCAAGAGCTTCTGCTCATGCGGCAGGAGCAGAACAAAGCGCCCATGGCCCTGGTGAGCATCCATGGTGCCGGGGAGTAAAGGCCCCGTGAATGGGACCTGTCACTTCCACTCAGCGCTGCCTGTGATCTGAGCCACCCGGAACGACGCTCAGATAAGTGGCTAATCCCAGCACCCCCGCTGGCTCGACAGCCCCCTACCGCCATGACAACCGGAGGGGAATCTCCTGTAGCAACAACTTAATTGGATAATTTCCTCCCTGTTTGACTGTGTGTTCCTCTGCTTTTGTTAAGTAAAGTCTGGGCTGTCTGACTCTCGGTGTGTTCTTTGACTTTGAAAGTGGGAGAGATCTAAAACAAGCAGGACATTCAGCCAGTTCTGAAGTGCAGGGGTGAGAGTTGCTCTTACGGTAGTTACAACCTGGGAGTGGTGGCGTAAAAGGAAGAAAAAAACAGCCCCCGCCTTCAGCACCACAGAAAAAGCGACCACTCTAACCACTGTAAACATTTATTGTCCTTTGTGGGGCAAAGACTGACGATTTATGTTACACCCAGTCACGTCCTGGGTCCCTCCACCCTACTCCCCAGACTGCAGCGACACAGGGGCCAGTGCCAGGGGAAGTCACTATGCACTGGTGTGTGTGTGTGTGTGTGTGTGTGTGGTGTGTGTGTGTGTGTGTGTGTGTGTGTGTGCGCGTGTGCGTGTGTGTGTGTGTGTGTGTGTGTGTGTGTCAGGCAGCTACTGTAGTTGAAAAATGAAAACAGCAGTGCTAAATTGGCACTTTAAGAGCATGACGACTTGGTTCCAGCTGGACCTTAAAACTCAAAACCACACGCACACAAAGTCCACCTCGAAGAACAATGGCCACATTTAAACTGATTAATAAAGTGGAGGCCTCACCCTGGAGCACCTAAAGGATCTTATTTCTTAGGTGTATTTAGATGACAGAAGTTGCATTATGTAAGCCTAATGGAAATCACTGCTATAAGGCAGCAATGCACAACAGAAGGATGCACATGGTGAAATGTGGGTAAGCTTGAAGAGATGAAGAATGATAATAAGAGGAAACATAGACGCAATAATAATGTGAAGTTGGCCCCCTTCCAAGGGCCCCGCCTGTTGTTCATTACTTTCTGCTGCTGTTTAAATAATGTGCACGAGTCCTTCTGTCTCCACTTACCTTCTCCACAGGCAGCGCCGCTGAATCCTGGGCAGCATTTCCACTCCAGAGAGGTCACAGTGCGATACACCACTTTATAGGAAGGTCTGACCACGGTCCTGTAGCTGAAATACACACACGAACACAGGTTACGATAGATGTCTGTGTGTAAACTCGGGTGTGTGATCTGGTAACTTTGTGTTGAAATAAAAATGTATGTTTGTTTCATGTATAACTGGTGCACTTTAGTCTTTTAGTCTTTAGTATCTCCATATCGCTACATTTTTGATTTCCTATATTTCCCATAATGCCTTTGTTCTACCCAGAGGAACAGGTGTACCACATTGAAACATGGTGTACCCAGAACATCACATGTGGTGCAGCTGCGTTGCATTCTGATCTATTGTTGAGACATTGGCATTTCTAACAATAGATTTCCTCCTGAGTGACATATGAATCACTCACTGTCAGAAGAGTGTGAAGAAACAAGAAAACCATGATCTTTAAAAATAAATACTCAAAAGTATTTCATTTAAATAATGACTGTTAGTCACTATCTACGACTGTTTGTATCACTCTAAGAGCAAATAACACACATTCAATTGAGCATATGTCCCACTAATACATTTGTTGCAATATTCACATCTTATTAATACTAGGAATATTAAGTTACTGCTAACCCTAACCCTAACCCTAACTGCAAACCACTCTCCTGCTGCTGCAGCTTCGCTTTGACCTGGCAAAACACAAGATAACTTTTGTTATAGAGTATGAACAAGGAATGCGATGTGTTAAGCGAGACAATAGTTGATTACGGCATCTCTTGACAGCAGATTAGTTTGAAATATTGCAGGAAGTAGTTGAACGTCAAGGTACAAAATCCTTATATCTCCGACCTAGCAAATCTGCGCAAAGGGTTTTCCAACTTGCTGCCTAAGTATGGGCTAAAAACCACAACTTGAACAAGAAGCTAAAATAAGCCTCTGGGTTTTACAGACGAAAACTAACATGATCTTCAAAAACAGAAACGTTTTTCTGCTTCTGCTTCAATACTTAAAATCTTAACAATGTTCAAACTGCACCATGAGTTGTTCTAAGCATTGTAAGGTGAGTTCTTCTTTAGGGCAGTCTTCTCACCTTCCTCCAGTACATCCCTGCGGCCAGCGGCACGTCTGGTACACCCGCTGCAGCACGGTCCCATTCTGCACCTGGCAGGTCGCTGTCTTAGTGACCGTGTGAGGACACCAGTTCCTGAAGGGAGGACGAGAAAGAGTGAATGACATCATCAAACAGCTGTTATTTTAAGAAAAGAATGGCTTATATAGTAAAAACACCTTCAAACAAGTGCACACACACGATAGCATGCTCACAAAAGACAATAAGCCATACCGGCACATTCAGTATATTGTCTTTCCCGAGGGAAGAGATTCGCTCCCCTCTTCCCCCACACTTTGTTTTGAAACCTCTTCACACAGTTTTAATCAGTAACACCATTTGCAGGAGTGCATTGTGGGCTGTATTTACTCTTTTACTGTCTCTCTCCTATCAATGACATCCGTTTGCTCTCAGAGGAGGTAAAGTAGTTTTAGGATGAAATAAAGTGTAGGTCCCATTCGGAGATTAAAGTCTTTCACACAGGTTCATTCTTGGTCATAAATCCGCTCCTTAAAAAGAGGCTTTGGAAAACCCTGTATCAGGATTCACTCAGGCTCTTAAGAAACCCGGGTATTAAAAAAATTGGTTGCGACTCGGTGGAAGCCTCCCCATTCCCTCTCACGTAAGGTCTGGGTTATCAGGGGTGTCAAACTCAAGGCCCGGGGGCCAAATCCGGCCCGCCACTTCATTTTATGTGGCCCCACAAGAGCTTGCAAAGAATACAATAAGTTTATTATAATGTTACGTGCCGCTTTACAGGATAACGTTGCCCATAAACTACATGTCCCACAATGCATCTCATTTTGTGACATGCGCAATGAAGAGACTTGCAATTATTTTTCCCTAGACTTCTGCTTTCAGACGTAGTTAATTATGAAGTTATTACCCTATCCGATAATAATCCAATGCAGAAGAAATATTGTAAAATAATACATTATTTTATATTTATTATGCATATTTATCTATGTATATTTATATAGTCTTAAAGTTACCACCGGCCCTTTGAGTGCAATCATAATTCTAATGTGGCCCGCGATGAAATTGAGTTTGACACCCCTGATCTAGACATATCGTATCTAGAAATATCGACAGCCCAGGTACACGGGGCAAAGGAGTCAACAATAGAGATGTGGACTTCGCTCATTGTGAACCTCAAAAGCATATTAGGATAACTATCTACTGGGGATCTGGATGGGTGGGTGGGGAGTGGGTGGGGAGGGACGTCACTGGGTTTTGTTTCTTTCTTTAGTTTTGTGCTGTTTTTGTGCTGCATTGCATTTTATGTTATTGATTGTACCATTTGTTTAATACATTTAAAAAATGTGATCACAACAAAAAAAGAAACCCGGGTATTCGGCGGTACAGAGATGATATCAAGGTCAGAAGATAAGATCTGATATTGAGGAGGATTTGAGAGCAGGCTGAGTGAAGTGCATTCACTTACACTCACCTCCAAGTTATTTCATAGGCTTCCAGAAGAACAATGATATACTTTTCAATGCCATCGTTAGACTAGAAGAGCCAAATCATGCTTTTATAATTTACATTGATTTATTTGAGAGCTAACCGGTTTGGTTTATTCCTTAAACCTCCCTGTAAGAGGGGCAGATATGTGTTCCTGCGGGGCATCGAGAGTCGTGTATGAGAGAGGTTTATCTTGAGAGGCCAGTTTCATCCCCAATTTATCATTTCAACAAAACACCAACGGGGATTTCTCTGCTTAATGTATGGAAAACACACTGAGGCTATTTGAGCTGCCATATGTTACTATTATTGAATTAACAAATACCCAGATTACCTTCACATGGCTACAGCTGGGGGAGAAACGAGGACAACAACTATTATAGCCTGTGTTTACACAATCAATAGATGTATATAAAGGGGGCTCTATGCAGAAACCACAAAGGAGACTGTGTGGCTCTCGGCACAAAACTACACTTTGTGTGTTCTGCTGCCAACATGTTTGCAAGTGTGGGAGCGTGTTCCCACCAAAGTCTGTTTGTCAATATATGAGACCATAATGTTTGTGTGTGTGAGGGACGGTTTACACTAAAGGAAACTGCCGAGGGCGGAGGATGCGAAGCAGCCCTGAACCAGCTCCCATTAACAATCCCCACATGTTGTGGTGGCGGCACACACAGACCTGAGCCCACGAGCAGGAGCACCTCTGAGAAATGTCTGAACACTGCTGCAGGTATTTCCTTTGATGAGACCCTCTGCTTTAGTTCTGTCTGGAGCTCTGATTAAACGTGAGGTTTCTCCATACATGTAATAATCGTTTGGCCTTGAGAACAATGCCAATTTGAAAAAAAGTTCACCAGATCAACCTAAAAAACGTTATATGGACTTTTAAAAGCAAAGATAGTAAGAAACAGTGTTGAGTACATCTTAAGCTTCTCTCGTAAAGACTGTAGGGAATAATCTGCTATAAGTTATTTAGATACAGCCTCATCTTCAATGTTTCTTACTAAGTTTATCCGTCTGCCTTAAGAATGCAAAAATGAAAACGGATCTGTATGATTACACTATGATTGCTTTCCTGTGTCCACAAAAAGTCGTTATAATCATCGGTGAAAAATGCCAGACATTGAAGGAGCTGTGGTCAGGTAGAGCAGGGAGTAACGGGACGGGGGGCAAGCCAAACCCCTCCCCACAATGTATCCTCCAGGACAGATAAACATCTGAGCTTCCCAGGCTGGGAAGAGGCTTCACCTGGGAACAGCTAATATTGTCACCAGGGGGTACGAGGAGGGAAGTGGGGGGGGGGGGGGTTTATGGTCTCCCCTTTCTCTTTGGATTGCATTTATGCAATTACTAGAGACGAAATGCCAACAGCTGCTACTTTACTGGATGAAATAACAAAAAAAGTTGGCAAAACAGAGTTAACAATCTCCCAAGTGGCTTGGAAACGAATACCTGCATTACCTACATAACTGATTTACACAATATATAATGAGTGCAAGGCAGCGGAGAGGATGGAGACGCCTAAAGGTAACCGTATTAGCTGCAGGTAACATCATTATCTCTGTGATGTCAAAGAGTACATATAGAAATGTGTCTTATTACAGTACATGCCCTACAGCAAATCCCTCTTTTTGTTTTCATTATAAAGAGGTGCTTGATGTCTTTCCCTCTTAAATGTTTCATAGTCAACATCTTCCTCTCCGTGGAGGTGTTCTTGTGTTCTGAAGTGTGAACCCCACCGGCACCATGCTGTTTCACTGGCAACAGCACCAAGCAGGCCCTCAGAGGGTATCAGGTCTCTAAGCACACATGGCAGACTCTGAACGCCGGGCCAAAGCTAAACAAATCATCCTAAAAAAAACCTCTCACAGTCGCACACAGCCACCAGTTATGAAAGAAATCCACAATCTTTAAGGGACGGAAAAATCACAGCTTCGTCCCATCTGGCCCCTGACATACAGACGCCAAGACAGTAGGAACAGTTGAGGGGAATACAAATGTGCTGAACCCTAGTAAATGTGAATGCTGACAGAAAACTTATATCTATAAAGTATAGCGCTACATCTGAGTTGCCATCATTTGGCCTTGTAAGCAGTATGCATTGTCATTACTTGTGAGGTTATGCACTTTCTGCAGCGATGTGGGGAGGTTATTCGTGTGAACTGAGAAGATTGTTGATGAGGGAACGCTATTCGTTGAAACATTTCACAGTAACTCCCTTTTTCATTCAAGTACGGTGGGAGGAAGAACACTCAGAGATATGTTTGAAATGCAGCAGGGATGCAAATCAAAGGAATTTCTCTAGATTTCTTTCTGTGGGGGGGAAAAAACCTTGAGGAGGACAAAGGACAAAAGACAGACGTGGCAAAAGGCCAGACAAGAGGAGGTGAGGAGAGGAGATAGGAGACAAAGGTTACTTTATCTAAAGGTCATGTAAGGATGCTTCCGATGGGACCAGGGAAATGAGAGGAAAGACAATTATCCTCTCCTTTAAATTTGACATTTTATTAGCTGTCATTTTGCCTATAGTTTACTTTTTAGTCCCGCTTTATTTTTTATGTTGAGATGTTTATATTTTACGTTTGTTTATTTCCTACTCTTCTAATTTTCACATTATGTGCAATGCCTTGTTTGAACATTCTGCTGTGACGAAACAAATGCCATCAATAAAGTAAATCTTATCTTATCTTAGGAAGCCCTGTTGGTCTCAGAGGAGGCATACGAGGAATTTGGTGCAACAACGAATGACAAAGAGGGAAATGGAGAGCACAAGAAAATCAATGAAGACAAAAGAGGGATAAGACATTCCTCAAGTCATAATCTGCAGCTTCTATGGGGGGGGGGGGGGGGGGAGGAAAAACCAGTAGCCAATGTGAACAAAAAATAAATATGAAATGTAGTTAATAGAGGATATTAAGGCTGGTGTGTGATCAGGTTGAAAGCTGCCTTGTGTTTCCACGCGCACGGGACAGTGAAGAGGATCAAAGCAGGTCAGAGACGCTCGCCGCCGCCTCAGAGGAACGAGGAACACTCTCATTTGTCTTTGTCTGCTTCAGGTCCGCACACCTGTGAGCTCTAAGTGTGTCTCTGTGTGTAACTTTAAGTGGTTCAGGCTGGAGGTACAAAGGGAATTCCTCTCAGCATTCACGTTTATCACACTGTGACTTCATACAGCCTGATCATTAATGTACCCTCATGTGGAGCTGAGCCGAGACACATCATGGATGTTCACATGCACTCTGCAATCTGTAACCGGGCACTGTTTTGGGGTTTACTGTTAATATCAGGACATGTGTGAGTTGTGTTGCTGCTCAATCGGTTAATGGTTTATGGTGGTGTCTTTTTGATGTCTTTTGCGGTTTTGTTCTTAAAATGTGTAAAACTTAAACTGACTAATTGAATTGACTACCAATGTATATGTTATTTCATTTCATTATCCTTTGATTCACTGCATAGGAAGTAAGAAAATAGTGTGACATTCCCACAAAGGTCTCGTGGGTATTTATAATGAAATAGAACTGAGAAAAACAGCAAACCCTCACATTTGAGAAGAGAGTAACTTTGCTTAGAAAGCGACCATTTATCAACCAATTGCTGCAGAGCCGCTAGTCTCCCTCCCTGAGAAGGACCCTGAATAATGTATCGGCCACCAGTGATTACATTGAGTTTCTCAATTGGAAACGGCTTCCTAATACCCATGACATATTGTTCCTAAGCTCATACATTATTTGAAGTTATTTAAAACCTAAAACCATTCTGCTTTAAGCCATCTTCATTCCCATGCTAAAGAAAAGGTGGCTATGGTTAAGATGGCTGAGGAATGAGGGGGCGGCCACGGGCTCAGACTGCCTGTCAGACCATGACAGTCCTCCGAGGGAGGATAAAGAAATGGGCCAGACAAGAAGTAAGAAAGCAGCTTCCTGCGTAACCCCCTCAGTGTGCTGAGCTCATATACACGTTAAGACTGACAAGGGTGAACGAACACTTTATCAGCTCCTTCGCAGAGCGAATGTGAAATTACTCAAGAGTTGTTAATCCCCTTTGATTTAGATAATCACTGTGTGAGGACAGGGCTGCTGCGCGAGGACATTTTAGAGAAGGTTTTACTGTGACATAATCCTAGTCTGCTGAAATATATATCCATTTCCTTTTGAAGTGCCTGAACCGAGGACTTGTTAAGTTTCTGTCATTCAATGTCAAGTTGCTAATGCCCATAAGAGGCTCTCGCTTTCTGGTATCCCACTGCCACTGTTTGGCTTTGTTGACACAAACGGCAGCGTTCAAAGGGCAGGCGAGTCCTCCGATGTCACATAAACCCGCCGACCTCTCTGCATCCAAAGACTCACATCATCAACAGCTTCATCTCTGTCTATCCTGACATTCCTTCCACTTGCCCATTACAAACAGCAGCAGCCCCACTGTAAACGCATCCCTCCCTCCCTCCCAGAACGGGCCCAGATGCGGTGGAGTCCCAGCTGCTTGTGTTTAGTAAACATGTCCACAATCCGCCGGCAGTGAGTGACAGGGGATCTGAGCGGGGGGCGATCCAGTGGAGCGAGGCTGTGGGGCGCTGAGAGCCACCTGGACACACCCACAGGGGGTCTGATCAGAGAGGGGAAGGGTTTCAGCCTCCGGACACAGCCCACACACACTCTCAACCTGATAGGAGAAAAGTCCTCTCATCACTGCTGGTCTCCAGGCTTGGGGAGTAACTGATTAATTGCAATAGGATTACGTAATCAGGATAAAAAAATAATGGTAACTGTATTCCCTTACAGTAACATTAAAATAAGACATAATCAGATTACAGTTAGATTTCTAAAAATGGGGATTACTAGCAGGATACAATAATACCAAATAACAAAAAATAGCATATTTGTGTTTGTTGTAAAAGGAGCAGATTTCTTACCGTTCTGTAGGCGAATACTTTAAGAGTGAATCTATACTTTTTTATACTAAATATCTTGGTTTCTTCTTTTCTGAGGTTACATTGTTCTGTTGTCTTAATAGGCTTCAGTAAAAACACATTATCGATATTTCCTTTCTTTTTTATTTAGTTTCATTGCATTTGATATTAAGGTGATCCAAAAGTAACAGAAAGTAATCATTACTTTTATATTTCGATGAGGTTACTGATTACATTTATTTTACAGGTAGTAATTGTAACGGATTACATTTTAAAGTAACTCTCCCATCCCTGTCTCTGAGGTCTGTGTTCAGTCTTACTCCTGGTCAGAAACACCCTAACTCAATCATTTCACCATCTCATCCGCCGTTTTTATTCAACAACCTCTTTTTAAACTATCAATGCTGTGCACTTTATTACACGCATAAAGTTCCTCACTCCCCTGTTTACTGTCTATATAACATATTCAAGATGCATCCTGTCCTCACGGCTGGGATCAACATCAGAGCAGGTTTTTACGAGGACAGATGTGAGGACTAAAGGTGATGCTTTGAAGAGAACCCTGACAGCTGAGAAGAAGCAGATGACTGAGTCATTGATGCTGAATCAGCAGACAACACAACACTGGAGAGACAACCACGTAAAGAGGGTGTGGACAACAATGAGGACAGGAGGCAGCAGAGCAATGTGGGCCGCCGGCACAGGAAAAAGGAAACCAACTGTCAGGAAGACAAAGGGACCTGGGAGATGGGTGGAGATGGGAGTAGCTCTGCACTCATTAACAAGAGGATACAAAAAGTGAGGTTTAAAAATAAGATGTAGAGGAAAGAAATGGTTGTGTGTACATGTATCAACACAACTGAGGATTACCATAGGATCGAAAAAATATATGCAAAAGAGATATCCCCGGGTGGAAATTGGATTTTCTTAACAGATGATCCATTTTAGAATACAATAAAAAATATGTAAATGAACATAGGGAAGTTAAAGTAAACATGCACATAGTAGAGTGTATGTTTACATTTGTAAATTAGGATTAGCTGAAAACCAGATTAGAGTTCAGTGTTTGCAGAGGTCGAAGTACTCAGTTATTGTACTTAAGAAATACTAAAGTGTAGGAATACTCTTCAAGTAAAAGTCCTGCAAAATGTTACTCAAGTAAAAGTACAAACGTATTGGCATCTAAATATACTTAAAGTACTCATTATGCAGATTGGCCCATTTCACAATCATATATATATATGTTTGGTTCATTGATGTTTTTATCAAGCTGGTAAAGGTGGAACTCATTTTAAGTACTTCATTTAGGCTACTTCAGGGTACCATGTCATTTTAATCCAGTGGAAGTACAAAGTAACATAAAATGGAAATACTCAAGTACAAGTACCTAACAATTGTTCAGTACTTGAGTATATAGTTACTTACCGCTGAGTGTATGTATTATCACGCTATAAAGAGACAGTAAAGTGGATGCTCTCCTTACCTTTTCTGGTACACTGAGGAGGCTGAGTAGGTTTTGTACAGCCCGGTCTTCCAGGTCGCGTGCACAGACACAGAGCTCAGCGCGAGGACCAGCAGCGTCCAGGGCAAACTTTTACTACAAAGCGAGGACACGCTCTCCATTTCCGTGGCATCAAAGGTACAGCCAGAAAAGTTGAAATGAGCCCAGCTTCCCCCGGTAAGAAAACACACCGGTTAGTGGATCCAGCTCGGTGGCGGAAATGTGTCAAACAGCCCCGGGTTGGCTGGAGAAGACGAGCATCCTATTCACTAAAGTGGAACACAAGCAGTTTACTAAAACACTGCCTGACTCTGGTTTCGCTGCAAAAAACCATAAGAAAGAAAATTACTGCCCCATAAATTCACGCTTCTCTTTAGGCACTACCTTTGACAGTGAGCCACATGTGAAAATAACCGTTAAATACTGTGTGTGTGTGTGTGTGTGTGTGTGTGTGTGTGTGTGTGTGTGTGTGTGTGTGTGTGTGTTAAGTGTGTGTGTGTGTGTGTGTGCGTGCGTGCGTGCGTGTGTGTGTTGCTGTCTATCTGCTCTGCCTACCTCCGTGTGTCTGCGCATATCGAGCCGAGCCTTCACTGCAGCGGGCATGAAACTACTTTTATAGTCTCCCCGGGTCTTTTAAAAGCGCAGCCTGCTTCTTTTTTTTTTGTATCCTGCCCCGTTTCCACCTCTCCCAGAGCTCAGGACAATGCGCGCTCAAGGGGACGGCGCATTACGCACTGTAGCCTATTCTGCTTTAAATGAATTATGGGCTGCTGCTGCTGCTGCTGCTGCTGCTGCTGCTGCTCAGTCCGAGGCTCTCCTGAAATCACTGGAGCTGTGCCGGTGATGAGTAAGCGGTTTTTTGGTGAACACACAACTGAATACAAAATAAATGATTACTTAGTTCTGGCTTATTGAAACACTATAAAATGTAGATACTTGAAATGCTGTGTAGTATGGTACTGCATTATACACTACAGCATATCAGGTATTTTATATTTAGGCCTACAAAGTAAATGTTAAAAACAGTTAAATAATTGTAATGGAGTAAAAAGTACAATATCTGCATCTGAAACGTAGTGAAGTAAAAGTATAAAGAAGCAATAAATGGAAATACTCAAATTAAGTACAAATATGTCAAAAAATTACTTAAAGCAAAAATACTTGAGTACTTAGTTACTATCAACAACTGCATGTATTGTTGTATCTATCTATGCATCCATACATCTACAGTATCTCTATCTGCATGATGCCCCCCCCCCCATGGTTGTGTTTAGCAGTAGTCTGTAGCCCCTCTGTATAAGAGCCATCATATTATAGACAGTGGCAGGGGAATAGTTGAGGTTACTGTAACCTCCACCAACCCAAACATGTGGGACATAGGTTTTAAAACAGCCTGTAACCAAAACGCTGTGGCTCTGCTCCAAACCAAACACCTGGCTGGCACTGCAACCAGAAACTGGGGCCCAAGATGTAAATCTGCGGTTGGGGGTGACTACACCTCTCGGGCCCCATGGGCAAGTCCCGCCAGCTGCAAAAGATGCAGCAAAGAGTTTTGTCACTGGCTGTAGTTTAGATGATGTTCTCAGCTCGTGAGAGATGGTGTTAACACTTTGACACTCACAGAGTCAGTCACACTGGCACTAATCACCCCCTATACTACAGTAAGAAGGTGGCACACATCCATGCCCTCAAATGGGATTGAGTAAACCCACCTGCTCTCAATAAACAGAAACTGTTAGGGATTGGAGGGGGAGGGCTGGAAAGGTATGTGTCAGAGTTTTTGTTTCAGAGCACCCACAGTATGTTATGAGGCCGCTTGGCTCAGGCAATAGTGCCAACAGGAACTGCAGCCGTTTAAACGTAAATCCCTCCAGTCACGAGCAGCTGAAAATAATTTTGACCTCTGAGGAGAGGGACGGGGGCCATTTCCATTGAGAGGATTCCTTTCCCTTTATCCCGTATTATTGTTTCACTCCTGATTCCATAATTTCCTCCAAAAGAGCTGCATTATTGTCTGAGCACTTAATGATAATCTGCTTACTCATATGAAGTGTAGGTTCATTAAACAACATGCCATTCTTTCCCTCTTTTCAACAGGGAAACACATTCCTCCCGTCCTAGGTCATAAACATGTCCTAATCTCCACTCTTTATGATAGTCACACAGTAAAGAGCTGAGAGTGGGCCTGTCTAACCTTTACCCTCAGCCATTCAGAGCGGGGTCTTAAAGGCTACATAATACAGTAATGAGACGCAAGACAGTGACGTCATGAGGAAAGGCCTCTTATATAAAGAAACCTCATTGTTAACACACATTTCCAAGTTGCAGATTTCAGCCTTATGGTGATTTCAGTCTATAGGACACAGTTGAGTCCTAATTAGAGTAGCACATACACAGCTCAGGCTACATGATCATAAATGTATGGGGCACACATTATAACTTTATAAAATCTGCCTTTCTGTGACCTCACTGCCACACTATCAGCTCGATCCAGCGGGGGCGGTCTGATTTTAAGAGTTAATTTCTCACCTGCTTTGGCATGCGGACCTCAGCAGCCTCGATTACTCAGTGCTGCACTAGATCTGTTAAATATACAGTAAAGCACACACTGCTACCTTTACTGCAGAGAACAGCTGAAAAGCTACTTGGGTAAAGTGGAAAACTTCAGCAGCCTTTGGTCAATGGTTCATTTTCCACTGTATGCAGCAGATTGTGTTCCCTTCACAATCTCAGCAGGGCATCCAGCATCTGCCCAGCTGTCCTTTTAGGAATAGACAGATGTATTGGTTATTTCGTTCAAGAAAGACAGATAGACATGATTTTAAATTATTTGCAAACATTTATTCATAAATACAAAGGTAAAAGACTAGTAGGCCTGAAAGATGAGCCACCATAGCCTGCTGGCACTTTAGCGCACTGTAGCAGCCAACAGAAATCCCTGTTGCTTCTGCCCAGAGTGAAGAGCTCAGGACTGATGTGTGCTGCCATCTAGTGATACACAAATGTAAAAAAAATACGAGTCAAAATTGTGGATTTCTTTTGTGCATCGATCAACTTTTAAAACTCTTTTCTCATAACTGATTTGTTTTCCAATAAATCAAAGGTAAAGTGTGTTTTCTCTTAAAGAAAGCTGCTATTAATTATGAATAATCAGCATGTCTGAACAAACTGTGTGAAAGCTGAACAGCTCAATGAAGCCCATGTTCAGTCAGAGTTGAGGCAGAGGCAGACGCCCCGGAGCACCCAGTGGGAGAGGTGCATGGTGGTGGACAGGTCCGCCTCAAACACCAACCCCACACTCATTGCATTCCTGCGCAGAGAAGTGGTGTACACTGGTGTCCGTAATGTATTCTGTGGAAAAGAACACACCGATATGCACCCGAGTTAGAGGGGGGAGAAATCTAAATCGTGAGGTACTGTTTGGAGGCCTTTGTTGGTCCACACCTGTAATCTCAGGCGACTAGCTTCTATGGGGATGACTTTGAGGATGGGAAGTTCAACAACCAGAACCTTTGGTTGACTCTTCACCAGACAGCCATTCTCCATGTCCCAGTCGGCTCCTTCTAGATACAGGCCAGACACATAGCAACCTGCAGGGGAAAACACCATGAGCCCCTCATCCCTTATAATCACTTAGCAAACTGTGAGAGATATTTAATTACCCTGTCCAGGTTTGTCACTAATCTCGTCCTCACTGCGGTACTGAGTGACCTCTGTATACAGCGTGGAAAGGTCCAGAGGCCAACCATTTATCCTGCATGCGGTTTGAACCAGGGCAGTCAGGTAGGACTCTGGGATCTGGAGTCCAGACAGCCACATCACCTTTGGCTCTCCCTTCTCCACCTGGTGGACACAAGATACCCAGATACATTACATGCTACTTGTTAGACGCTTTTATCCAAAGCGACTTACATACTGTGGGCAATCCCCACAGGAGCAATTTGGGGTGAAGTGTCTTTCCCAGGGACACAACGACATGCTGACAGCAGTGGGGTTTGAACCTGTGCTCCCCTGATCCCAACACCAACGCACTAACCCACTGCGCCACACGCCTCCGTGTCATCATCAATAACATAAGATAAGATGGACATTCTCACGTTGTTATTCAAAGGCTACATATGATCAGTGATAGTGTGTCCTTCCTTACCCAGTAGCTATACTGTTCATGCCGCCTCTTGAAATGGATCATCCAGTTGCCGAGGGACTTGAGAGTGTCAGGAGCCAACTTCTTCCAGATAGCAGGGATGTGACCGTTAAAAAGAGCCCGAGCGACCTCATCCAACTCGCTGCTCATACCCACCTCTCCAGACAAAGCCTTGAAGACACAAGACAATCAGAACAACTCTGAACCCATGAAAGGCACAAAGACGTTAGTGTGTGTTTCCCCCATATCTTGTTGTCCTCCCCCTCCTCCTCACCCTTTGCAGCTCGAACAGAGAGCGCTGCATGCAGACCACTAGCTTGTTGAAGCGCTCCAGTTCTTGAAGCAGCACCACTGAGGTCGGTGATATGTCCGTGCCAAACTTTTTACAGATCACGTCTATGTCGTATAACTGGGGCAACTTGTGCTGAATGTCCTGGGCCACCTGGCTGATAAACTCATCCCGGCTGATGCCTCCACCAGAGTCACCTGGGGCAAAAGAGAGCGTTCAAAGGCCTTAAGAGAGAAAGCATGGTTGCGAAGATTGTAAAGTAAACATCCTTACAGTCGCAGTAAAAGTATGGAACATCTTTAACTTCCAACATTTTTTAATATGACTTCCATGGACGATCTTCTGAAAAGTCAATATGGAGGCAAGCACCGTAACAATGTCTTTCTTTGAATTCAATGAATTGGCAAGAGAGATTAAAGGTGCCGGATCCCACCTGTCTGAGGCTGCAGGTCTATTAGGTGACTCCACATGTCTTTCGCTGCCTGAGTGTAGTATCCTATCTCTGCATTGGAATTCAGACCCAACACTTCTGGTGTGTTGGCCATCGGCAGGTTCTCAATCTCATCTGTAACAAAGGTAAAGTTGTGAGTGATGACAGCAACTTTCTTAAGTAAAAGATTGCAAATGAATGAAAATAACAACGGAACATAACAACGGACCGGTATATGAGCTCTCAGGCCCGTTTTGAGGGATCTTGTAAGTCACGTCCTTGTTGCTGAAGAAGTGGAACTGCCGAAAGGTGTAGAACAGGAAGTCTCCAAGATACTCGTCCATGTAGACGGTCAGGATCCTGCGGTCAAAGCTATCGATGGCTCGCCCACCATACATCACCTATTGAACATTTTACAGATGTGCTTACTTTACAGCATCAACCAGCAATATAAAACATAATGTGTATATGCTAATAAAATACAATGCAGTTGGACTTACCTCCCCAATAAGGTATTTGAGACTTCCCCACGGGATATCGCTATCTTTTTGGTTGTGAGCTTTGGTCAGGTAGGTGTTCAGGATCTCCATACTCACCTGTTAAATAGGATACAGTTCAAAATCCTCCCTTTCACCTACAGAGCATTGCACGGTCAGACTCCTGCATATATGGCTGACCTAATTCACCCATATACATCAGCCCGCCCACTCAGGTCACACACGCACAACTTACTGTCTGTCCCACGTACCCACCTTAAGACCGAGCGTTCGAGGCCGTGGCTCCTAAGCTATGGAACGCTCTGCCCGCTCATCTACGGTCTGCGGACTCCTTTAAAACTAATTTAAAGACATTCCTGTTTGGAATGGTGTGCTTGATTTTATTATTTTATTTATTTATTATGTTTTGGTGCTTTTAGGACTTCTTAACACGTGGCTTGTGTGGTCATTTATCATTGTACGATTCCTATGATGATGTTTTATTATTTTGTCAAGCACTTTGTGACTTTGTCTGTGAAAAGCGCTTTATAAATAAACTTTACATTACATGTTACTTGTTAGACGCTTTTATCCAAAGCGACTTACATACAAGTGTCTTGCCCAGGGACACAACGACATGCTGACTGCAGTGGGGTTTGCCTGTGATCCCCGGATCCGAACACCAACACACTATCCCACTGCGCCACACGCCTCCACTTTACTTACTTACTTACTCACAGTTGTTCGAACCATTCAGAAGTGAAATACAACTGATATCAAACCACTTAGATAGAGACTAATAATCAAACAAAAACCCTAATTGCAAATGGCTACACCGTCACTTACGGAGAAGTCAGACTCATTGAAGTCGTAGGGGACGTTCCAGCCAATCTTGCCGTACTTGCGCCTCTCTTGCACCACAGCGTGGAAGAAGGCCAGCACATACACCAGGCTGCGGAAGGCTGGGTGAGGACATGACGCCAAGGTCTCACGGGAGATTTTAGAGTATGTGGCTCTCATGTTCAGCTTCAGACCATTGGGAGGCTCCGTCACCACCTGCATACACACAATATTAAATGTTAACAGACAGACATTCTTATTTAAGTTACTCTGCAAAATGTCTACCATCAAAACCCCAGTCTTCGAAGCCAAATCCAAAATAATTAACTGAAAATACTGCTGAAGCTAAAGAGAAATTGCGTTTCACCTTTAGAGACTTTTGCAGGATGCCGATGGGGAAATCTGTAATAGGGTTAGTGGTGACCCACAGGCGGAAGTTGGGGTTGGGCTTGGTGATCATCTCTAAGGATTTCTCCAGATCCTTTAGCCACTTTACCAGCAGGTGGCAGTTCTGCAGCATCAGCCACTGACCCCGGGACGCCGCCATCTCCAGCAGCTGCAGTGCCACCTTCATCACAGGAACAGAGGAGAATGACACTCAATGTCTTTCCTAGTGTTACTTAGTGTGACTACTTCTACGACTTGACCACACATAAAGCTTTTGGACTACGAACAACTGGGATTCAGTACCTTCTCTTGGCCTTGGCCCATAGCAAGGAACTTGAACTTGTTGCCTTCAAAGCCGGACCTCTCTGCTAGTTTCATGAGGTCAGTGGCTGGGTCAGAGCCGGGGCTCAGGATGAACACAATGGGGGAGAAGGGTGTGCTTTGTTCATGAATGGCATCAAAGTTGATCACAGGGGGCTGCACATATCTGAGCAGAAACAAAACGAGGAAGTAGTTACATTACATGTCAGACGCTTTTGTCCAAAGCGACTAACATACATTCAGTAATGTGGACAATCCCCACAGTGGCAATTTGGGGTGAAGTGCTTTGCCCAGGGACACAACGACATGCTGACTGCAGAGGGACTCGAACTTGCTACCCCCTGATTCAAAGTTCAGCGCACTACTCCACTGAGCCACAGCCTCCCATCTAGTTAAACTCAGAGCTTGATTTCAGTCTGTGTAAATAACGATATCTTCTGTTAACATCGTCTAATAACACAGTGGTGTACTGTATATACATACGCTCTATATATTGTGTACAGAGTGATATAATGTATACAGTAACTGCAATATTGGAATAGAAACAGGCTCACTTCTCGCCCATGGTGACAGTGACATAGTCAGTCCCAGCTCTGTAGACTCTATCAACACGGAAGCAGCGCAGCAACAGCAGCTTCTGGAAGGCTGAAAGGTTCTCCTGATATTTCATGGGGTATGGAGCTTGTTCTGGTGCATCTAGGTCATACCACTGAAGAGAGAAGAAAGTCAAAAGTCAACTCTCCATCGATGAAGTAAGATTCTCGTCTCTTTGGCCACTTACAGACTTCCATTCAGTGGCATTTTTCTCCACGTCGTCCGGCAGAGAGCCAAACTGCGGGGGAAACAGCTCTGCTAGTTTCACTATGTCCTCCCAGCCTTGGTTTGCCAGCCAGCCAAAAGGCTTTTTGCGGGTGCTCTTTTCCAGCGATAGATTACCTTAACAGATGAGATGGGGAAAAAACATTTGTCTAATGTGACTGTAGTCTACTTTTAGAGGAGTTCAACTTCTTTGAATATCTAACCCTTGATGAAGAACTCCAACTCCTCCTGAGGTGACCTTCCTTCTGCCTGTTCAATCTTGATGGTCATGTTGAAGGAGAAGAGAAGCTTGTGTCTCTCAAACAAACCTATGGGTATGCAGTTAGTTCAGATTATATTATTAAATGGTTTAGTTGAATACTCGATTCTGATTGGTCAATTCAGAACACATGACACATTGTTAATCCAGTAGTACAGACCGCTGTCAAGCACTTATTGACCGTTGTTAAGGATGCTTGACAAAGAAGTTCGGTCGATTTAACTGTATACAGTTTGGCTGAAAAGCAAACTGCATGCGTCGGGCTCCTGATCTGCCTGTCGGGTGCACATTATCCCTTACATAAATGATTTGCTTTATCTTAAGAAATGTATCCCTTTCCATCCATTCCATGATTCAATGTTTATAATGTACCTGTGCAGCCATAGTTATAGACACTGTAGGTCAGAGTGTCCATGATGTTCTTCAGTCTTTGGAGCAGGATGGAGTCAGGCAGAGATTTGCGCAGAGAAGCGTCGAACACTTCCAGGTAGGAGGCTAGAGAGTACTGGTACATGCTGTTCACCAGAGCCATTTCTGTCAGTGCAAAGAACAAGATGGCACCGCGCTTTGCAGCAGGTCGATAACCGTCTCTGAGTTTATCGATGTCCACGGATGTCTTCTGAGCCAACGTTAGTTTCTCAGACACCTGGTGATCACAATATCAAACAAAGAAAAAAACAGTTTTTACGACTTCAGTGAAAAAGCTAGTATTCCACGAGCTTACGTACGCTCACTGACCTCACTGGCTTTCGACTTTGTTTCCTCCAATGTTGTAACCAACTCTGTGTTGTCCAACATGTTGCCTGAGGATGTGGCTAGCTCTCTGAGCAGGGAGTCCCCGAGGTTCTTCAGCAGCTTCTTATTGTTGCTCGTCTCTTGTATCAAAAGCTCGCGCTGCTCCTCCAGCTCCTTCTTCTCAAAGCCCATGATAACACTCAGCAGCTGGTCCTCCAGACCCTTTAGGGTTACTACACGTAACACAGAGACAATCAAAGGACACAGACATACTGAGCGTTTAGAACATGCAGTTCACCATTTACAAACATATGGTCGCCCTGCAACACCCGCCAAGTTGTCAAAATCTCATTTTTCCATCTCCGCAACATTGCCAAAATCCGTCCCTATCTCACCCGCCCCGCAGCTGAGCGACTCATTCACGCCTTCATCTCCTCCCGCCTCGACTACTGTAACTCCCTCCTATACGGCATCAGCTCCACCTCCCTCAGTAGACTCCAGCGTGTTCAGAACGCAGCCGCCAGACTTCTCACCCACACTAAATCATGGCACCATATCACCCCGGTCCTCAAAGAACTACACTGGCTTCCCGTTACTCACCGCATCAACTACAAACTCCTGGTCCTTACCTATAAAGCCCTCCACCATCTGGCCCCCCCGTACCTCACTGACCTTCTCATCCCCTACCATCCTCCCCGGACCCTCAGATCCACCTCGGCCGGCCTGCTTTCCACCCCCATTGGCAATCTCCGGAGCTTTGGAGACAGAGCCTTCTCTGTGGCCGCCCCAAAGCTCTGGAACTCCCTCCCCCAAGACCTCCGTGAGTCCGAGTCCCTCACTCTGTTCCAGTCCCGCCTCAAAACCCATCTTTTCACCTCTCTCTATCCGTAAAACACCCCCCCACTCATTTTCGACCTCCTCCTGACTGCCACTGTGTTTTGTTTTGTTGTTTTTGTTGTTTTTCTTAGTCTGTTGTCTACCTGCCCCAGTCTATCTACCCCCCACCCCCTCATATTGTAAAGCGTCTTTGGGTACTATAAAAGCGCTATATAAATCCAATATATTATTATTTTTATTATTAACACAATCTTACCAGTATAGTTAATGACCATGGCTTTTCCAAACACTGATGGGGAGTATTTGGGGTTCGACAGTTTGGTGTTGAGGTACAGCTTAAAGTTTGGATCATAGTCCGTCTCCTTGTCACCCAGCATGATGACCTGTCGGCCCTCTGCTCCTTTTACATTCTTCTCCAAGACATTGTCAATCACAGGGTCGATGTACTCATCCACGTCTTGAAAAAGGAACGGGAAGCCATATTTGATGGCCATCTCGAGCTGCTTCAGGAAGTCTGGATCATTGAATGATGAGATCTGAGGAAAGCGGTTGGAGAAAGAGGTCCGTGAACCTTTCAGGACCGCAAGTTGGGACGCATTCCAAAGGGCTGGTTTTGGAGCAGTGGGATGCTCACTAAAGCTGCGATGAACCTTACCTTGAGGTTATTCTTTGCTTCCTTCTTCTTTATCCAGTTAAGGGCTTGCTGCTGTGGGTCAATACACATGGGGAAACGGCTCCCTCTGCTTGTGAGGATCCCGTTCTGCACCGACAGCTCATCTGGAGGCAAGCCCTCTGAGCCCCATCTGTCAAAGAGGGGTTTGTTTGAGCCGGGAAACTGTCAAAGTAGAGACGATTCCACATACATGCAACAAGCACCTAGCCTGCTACCATACAGTAACATCTCATTTCCAACATCTGATAGGACACACTCACATTGTGTATTGTCTTACCTGCTGATTTCTACCTCATCAGTCAGAAGGTTTTCCACTATGAAAGGCTGGCTCAAGGGGATGTTTCTCTCCTGCACATCTTTAACCCACACTTGGTAAACCATCTCATTCCTAAAGTCCGAGCTAAAGGCCCCGACATAGCTCAGGAAAGCAGCAGAGACCAGACAGTCACCCAGGAGACGAACGCGCCGCTGCTTCAGCTCCTCCAAATCTTGTGTCCACCTGAGTGGAAATGAGTGCGGAAATAAAGGAGATTAAGAGAAATGAAATGAGCTTCTCTGAGCAGGGATGTGGTGATGTTGTGACTCCATGTGTTGCATCCTTTTACATCCTCACCGTTCATTTTCAGAGCTCAGGCCAGAGATGAGCTTGTCGGCAGCGATCAGCCTCCTCTCCATGAGCCCAGCCTCTTCCTGTAGCAGCTGTTTCTCCTCGATAGCAGCTGTGTACTTATCTCCAAGAGCTTTCAACTCTGTCTGGATATTGTTAAGCTCACTCTGAATGCGCTCCAGCTCCCGCTTAATCAGAAAGAAGTTCTTCTCTAGGCGTGCCAACTGAAAGAGTATTGCAGGTAAAGCTGTTTAATTTGGGTTTCTATTCATAGAGTATGATGTTAGAATGTTCAAACATAAGCGTACCTTCTCTCTTTTAGGTTTAATCTCCCTCGCAACCTCACAGTAACCCATGATAGCTTCGACGAACTTGAGCATTCCTGAGCCGGCCTTACTGATGGCTTGCATCTCCTCAAAGCTGGTCCCGAGGTTCCTTAGAAAGCCTAGCCAGAGGAAACGGCAAAGAAAACAACGATAGCACATTGTGTACTATCATACACAGTGCATGGGTCATATCATTCATAGGTCTTGAAGCCCACATACCTTTAACTGTCATGACCTGGTTGTTACTTATGGAATCACAGTCCAGCTCCATCAGCGAGCGCAGGAAGCCACCCTCGGACATCATCCCCTTGGCGGACTGCCAACTGATCTCCTTGTAGCCACGCATCACCAGGATGCACTCGCAAATCACCTGCACCTGTTTGGGCGGCTTTGCAAAAGATCTGTAAAATATAACAGCAGAAAAAAGGCAGGTGTTAGGGAATCATTTGCTTTGGTATTCAACCTTTGACACAGTTCATCATTGTCTCTTTTCACTGTCTCCTTTCCCATGGCATAGGTCTACGGCCTTGGGTATTGCTGCTATCTCTCTTAAGGAGGAGCAGCTTGGGCGCATTGTTGTTGCCAGTCTATGACCGAGCACAGGCCGCCATGAGGTAGTTTATTGTTCAGGGACGTAGGTTCCCTGGCGCACATTATTTCCTATGGGCGACAGCTCTCGTTAGATTCAGGGTCCATATTTGTTTAGTCTCGCTGATAAAGAATGTTGATTATTACACTCCGAACTAGTTAAAACCTCGAGCTGCAGAAGAGTTCTTCAGAATTGATTGTGGCATCTCAACCACGTGGTCAACTCGTGGCACGGGACATGTCTTGCGAATTCTCCGGCCGAAGCTCCAAATAAACCGTCAGTGTTTGCCATCAAAGCTCCATCGTGTCACTCCGAGTCCTGTTTCCAAATGCTTCAGAAGTTTCCCCCACAGCAGGAAAAGCCATAGCATTGATTGATGGCGTAAGTATTTAGTCAGGTGATGCAAGTTTATCACGGCTTGATTCAACACTTTAGAAGATTGAGCAACCCCACATTTGTTTGACAGAATGTAAGCGATGCTCTGAGTAAGCAGCGGAGTTTACCGGATCTCTGTGACATCAGATTTCTCCAGGTCTTGCAGGGCGATGCGGGCTGACTCTAATGCAGGCAGAGCCTCAGCCAGGGAACTTTCAGCTTCC
This sequence comes from Pseudochaenichthys georgianus, assembly GCF_902827115.2. NCBI lineage: Eukaryota > Metazoa > Chordata > Actinopteri > Perciformes > Channichthyidae > Pseudochaenichthys > Pseudochaenichthys georgianus. Next base: position 38,045,437 of record NC_047511.1, on the reverse strand, counting down.
TTCTTCTCCACAGCTATCACTTTGTTCTGCTCTTCAATCTCTTTGGCCTTGTCTTCTGCCAGAGCCTTTTTTTCCTCGGCTAGGAAAGGAACAATAAAGAAAAGTGGTTTGTAATGGCTGTGTTTAGTTTCAAAGGGACGGTTTAACCCTGAGTCGACCCTTAGATGCACGAGTGACTGGACCCACTCTTCCATACAGTAAGTGGGTCTAAAAGGACCCGTATTAGAATAATGTGTTTTTATGCCATTTTTGTTAAAAAAAAATCACTTGTATAATATCTAGTATTATATTTTGGTTCACACTAGAAATATTTTATATTTAATTTTTCACTATTTATAATTTTAGACATTTTTTTTACATTTTGAAAAAATACTTTTGAACATATTGATGCAAAGATCTCCGCTATTCTGAGACCCTCACATTATTCCAGTCCCTTTTCAAAACTCATCTCTTCTCCTCTTGTCTACTCATAGCCCACCACCCATCAATCCATGCCGGTTGATCAAGTTTGATAGTCCTATACCCCCCACCCTAACCTTCCCTTATATTGTAAAGCGATGTTGAGTCCTTGAAAAGCCCTATCAAAATATAATGTATTATTATTATTATACTGACAGGTATCAGATCTTGCTGTGTAAAACAATCTTCCTGAGAGGTGTCACTTGTGATGTAATCTGTGTGGTGTACAGTGAATGTATTCCTGACAGCAACAGGTGATAAGAATCAAAGGTTCCCAATAGGATGCCATAGAAAGAGCATGCGGGTCATTATTGACCCAAAATATCAATTTAAAATGTGAATGGCATGATATATCCAAAACATGTTTTTTGAGGAATAGCTGGAATATGAAATGATAAAATGTTTTAATTACAAAGACACTTCGAGAACACCACCTCACCGGGTCAAAAAAGACCCACTTATGCATCCAAGGGTTAAGAGATACAGATTCTCACTGACCTATATCCGTATTTGTGGCGATCTCGTTCAGCAGGGCCTCACAAGCTATGGACTTTTCAGCCAGGACCACTTTCTGATCTGCTAGCTTGATATTTAACTCAGCCAGCTGCACACTGGCCTCCTTCAGTTTATCCAAACCTCCCCCGAGATGCTTGCACTGAGCTGTTACAGGTGAGTTAACAAAACAGTTTATGAAATAGTTTCTCAGATAATCACAGACATACAAATGTAGTGGCCATGTGGCACAGTGTGTTGCATCTTCTCACCCATAATATATTGGTCCTTTTCCTCCAAGAGGTTAGAATAGGTGCTAATAAAGTCCAAGTAGTTCTTCGGAGTAACATAGTTACAGCGTCTGAGCTTCTGCTGGAAAAGTTTGCTGTAGTCGCCCACAGAGCTGTGGACCATGCATACATGAGCTATCACTTCTGCACTGTGGGCCTCAGGAATCATTGGACTTTCACCTGTGGAAAATTAAAGGCAGGGTAGGTAAGAATGGAGAAACCACCTCGATTTCGCTAGAATTTGAAAGGACGCAGCCGAAAAAAATCTGCCACTTCCTTACAGAGCCTCTTCTCCTACACACACGAACGCGCACATGACCAATGAGGGCACGAGATCAGTTTGTGCACAGATGGAAGGCTGACAGGCAGGTAGGCTATCCAGTTACTTTAGCCGGGCCGGCTCAGATGATTGGTCGTGCTTTTTACAGCGCCACGGCTTCCACAGATTACATTTATTTATGTATTTATTGTCAAAGCATTTAATGTATTCATTGCTATCGGGATGTTAAGAGCATTCCATGGAATATAACAAAAAGTGTTTCTGAAATAAATGACATACCCCACCTTTAAATTAAAACAAAACTGGAAATTCTGAAAATGTAGGGATTACATTCCTGCTTCAGGTCTCATTTCAACTAAAAGAAGAACACTTGTGCATAACAAATCAATAAAAAAAAGATTTGAATGTGGTTAAAACATACCAAGGAAAGACTGAGCCACTGCAAGTAACGCCTGAGGAGGCCATGGCAGGAACCAGTCTATGACAGTATTATTCATCAGTCCTGAGGGAAAAAGTACACAGTTAGAGGAAAAATAAGAAAGTGTAATATAATCATCTGAATCCTGACACGGCATTTCACCTGGGAAGTTCCTACAGCGAGTCCTAAGGGTGTCTCCCACTGGTGACATGGCTAAAACAATGTGTAGATTGTTGGCACTCTTGTTGACAAAATACTGCCACACACTCTCTTTAGAAGGACCTACTCCCATTGTAAGAGCCTCATCACGAAGCTGGTTGAGTACGCCCTCCTTCTCATCATCAGGGAACAATGCGGGAACAATGCCTGTGAAGAGCGAGCATGGTCAGTGTTACAGCGGTTGCTTTGAAGAAAAACAAATAATAGTATACTAATAGTAATGGTGTGAGCCAGGAGGTAACGATGATAACTAACCTGAGGTGAGCATGTTGTTAATGAGTTCCAAGAAGCCTTCCTCTGCAACATGGGCCTCAGTAAAGAGGAACACTGTCTTCTGATTTTCGATGCCAAGCTTCAGGTACAGAGCTTTCAGGTCGTCACGGAGGTTTGTCTCACCGTATCCTCTGCTGAGTGTTATCTCAAACACCTGGGAAAAGCAGATTCCATCACTAGATGCTAGAGTTTACCGTCCTTTATTTTTTAACACGTGTCAAACTCAAGGCCCGGGGGCCAAATCAGGCCCGTGGTGGATTTAATTTCGGCCCGCAGGATAATTTCTAATTACTATTAGATCTGGCCCGCCGGTATATTGCACGCACACCTTCACTCCATCCTGAGGGTTTCCTCAGCTCAGAGCCTGAGCCCAAACATTGATGAACTTGCACCCAAGATGAGATACCAAGTGTCTGCTTGAACTAGCATCACAGAGCAGCACACTGAGTTTAATGGATGTTTCCTTCTGCACTTTGTTTCTTGAGACAACAGGGCACGTTTGTTTTTTTTCTTTGAGGGAAATCGTTTTTTTGAAGCTGTTGTTGGCCTGTGGAAAAATGTAATCATAAGAAATCACTCGGAAAAGCTGCAGATAAGAAATGAATGCAACTAATTATTTAATGCTTAATGTTGTTTTTATAGGCAATAATTTAAGCTTTGTTAGTTCCAGGTTTAATGTGTGCAATAAGTTCATTTCAATAAGTTTTGCAATAAACATTGATCCAGTCCGGCCCTCGACTAGCACCCATTTTTTTATTTTGGCCCACTGTGTATTTGAGTTTGACACCCTTGCTTTACAACATAGAAAAAAAGAGTACAAACCCGGACCTAAGACCATACATTTCTATTTTGTAGCTTTAGAAGACTGTGTTACCAAAAAAGTTGCTTTACTGAACCAACGCTTGGACTTAAAAATCACGTTGACACATTTTTCTTATGACTCAAAATAATAATATTATTATTATTATTATTAAGTATTTTTCCTTGTCTACATATTCCCTTATTGCATAAATTGATATGTGGTATTTAGTAGTGATGACATCAGTAAAAGTATATTAACTATTCCTTAACCCTTAGATGCCCGAGTGACTGGACCCTACACTCTTCCATAAGAGGGTCAAAAAGGACCCGTATTAGAATATGTGTTTTTATGCCATTTTTGTCATTATGGTTAAGAGAAATCACTTGTATAATATTTAGTATTGTATTTTGGTTCACACTAGAAATATTTTCTATTTAACTTTTCACTATTTATAATTTTAGAAAAAAAATTTACATTTCGAAAAAAACCGTTTTGAACATATTGATGCAAAGATCTCCGCTATTCTGACTCCTCTGTCTACTCATAGCCCACCCCCCATCAATCCATGCCGGTTGATCAGGTATCAGATCTTGCTGTGTAAAATAATCTTCCTGAGAGGTGTCACTTGTGATGTAATCTGTGTGGTCTACAGTGAATGTATTCCTGACAGCAACAGGTGATAAGAATCAAAGGTTCCATAGGATGCCATAGAAAGAGCATGCGGGTCATTTATACAATTTTAAATCTGAATGGCATGTTTTTTGAGGAGTAGCTGGAATATGAAATGATAAAAAAAATCTAATTACAAAGACACTTCAAGAAAACCACCTCACCGGGTCAAAAAAGACGCACTTATGCATCTAAGGGTTAAAGTGTAATCGTAAACCTAAAGCAGGGGTGGGGAACCTCCGGCCCCCGGGCCGTATACGGCCCGCGAGACCATTTGGTACGGCCCTCGAGGTAATTTATAAACACACGCAAAAAAGAAAAAAATGAAAGAAATCAAGACCGCAAAAAAATTCAACAAGCGAGTGCCTGTTTTTCCTGGCCAAGGTCAGGGTCCTTGAACACAACACGAGCCTAACGTGTCATCACGTGGTATGTCTCGTCTGACAGGGGCTCTGACAGGGGTGCAGTGCTGACGGAGAGCACCAGAACACCGCTCCGGCACTTCCAAAAAGTGCAGTAGCCTACCCATAAGGAGCCGTACACATGCCGCAGTTGTTGCGTGGTTGTGTCTTTAGTTGAAAGCCCAGTGGCGATCTGTTCATGACTGTCATACTGATCATACAGTCAATAACTTTGTTGTTATTAGCATCTGGTTAGCTAGCTATGCTAACGAATATAAGAAGCTTTTTCTCCAACCAGTGAGGTAAAGGCACATCTTTATATGATCATTATTATAAAAAAATAAGATAATAAAGTAAACAGGTATAAAATACTATATAACAGTAAAAAAAAGTTGTTATTAATAAACAAGAATACAGTTTGAAAGGGGAGTGATTTGTAAAATGTCCATAAAGAAAAAGTAAATCTGTTTACAGTTCTGTTTCATATGGGTGTTGAGAGATGTATCCATAGATCTCCTAATGTTGTTCTCAAACTGCACCAGATTGATGCTTTTAGCTTCAACATTTAAAAAAAAATATTCCCGGGGGAGCATACCCCCCGGACCCCCCTAGAGGAGGTTAGGTCCCCCCCCACACTTAAATCATGTCCACATGGATAGGAAACTAAATACATTTGCACACATCTTGTGTCCATATCTTTCTGTTTGGGTGGTCATGCCACAACCGTGCACGCGCACGCATCATCATGGTAAGATATCTGGATTAAGAGGTTGCTTTTTCTTTGCACAGCATGAAAGAAAGGCCAAATGAATGGGCTGTGATTTTAGTTTTTTTAAGCAGAGGTCAATAATTTGTACGGCCCTCGGAGGATGTTGAAAAAATTGAAATGGCCCTTGAGAGGAAAAAGGTTCCCCACCCCTGGCCTAAAGGAAGGACAATTTGATCTATTTTCGTCATAGACAATGATTTGCCCTTCACGACACTCGTCGTGGTTCTTGGGTTTTTCTACCTCACATCCTGCGGTGTAGGCGGCGAGCTTGGTAAGGGACTGCTTGCCGGAGCCCCCCACCCCAACAAGCAGGGCATGGCCCCGGTCAATCCGGATGATGCGGTGCACGCGGGTCAGATGTTCCAAGGCATCCACAAACAGTACGAGGTTCATCCTCGACTTGTTCTCATTATACTCCTCAAGGATTTCCTGCACAAACATTGTGGTCCTTCAGTATTATTGAAGACAGATAATGGCAGGAATTCATTCTTAGAAATTGTTGTAATATGACACACTTAGACAAGGCAAGTTTATTTATATAGCACTTTTCAGCACGCCACAATTCAAAGTGCTTTACAAAACTAATAAAAATACTTTTTAGGAATAAATACAGAAAAACACATTATATATATATATGGCATTTTACAACAGGCATTACAAAGCAAAGATAATAAAATAAACACAACAGGTATACAATACATGTTTAAATGGCATCCTGCAGTGCGCATATGATCAGCTCAATTAAAAGCAGCGGCAAAGAGATATGTTTTCAGTCTCGATTTAAAAATAGTAAGAGTTTCTGCAGACGTGCATGATTTGGGAAGTTTGTTCCAGAGTGTCGGGGCATAATAGCTAAACGCTGCCTCTCCATGTTTTGTTTTTACTCTCGGAACCGATAGCAGACCCGTCCCAGAAGACCTGAGGCACCATGATGGTTCGTAATTATGTAGGAGTTCAACAATATACTTTGGTCCTAAACCATGTAATGATTTAAAAACTAGCAATAGTACTTGCACTTAGATTACCAAAATAAAACTAGACTGAAACCCTAACCCATTGCTATTAGTAAGACAGTTAATAACTTGATAATACCTGAAACAGGGCTTTTGACGCATCATAGTCCTGTATGTCCTCATAGACCCTGGGTTCATTATCACTGAGGGCTGTCCTGTAGTCTCCAAAAATAATTGGGTCCCTCATGATTGACTCCATGTCGGACTTAAAATGCTCCTCAATCAGATTCTTTATGTGGCCTTGGACCTGGTGATGAATAACACATGTTGGTAAAGGTAGCTAGATGACAACACTTCAAAACTATTCTGTTTCCAGTAGAGGAGCCTACATATGTAATTAGATTAAAAGGAGCAGTTGTTGTTTTTCAAAGCAGCAGAATCTACAGTAAATATGTACTACTCTTATTAACAATAATTACCAAGGCTTTGTCATTTTCATCAATGAGTCTGTCATGGAAGATTCTCAGGCATTCATTCCTCCAGACACGCACAAATTGGTTGACAGTCAAAAACCTATCAGAAAGAAATCAGGTGAAGCGATTACATTACGAAACATACACTTCTAACAAAGCCTAATTGAATGTGGTAGATCACACCTGTCAGGTTTGGTGAGGGTCAGCCCATTGTAGACCCTGGACAGGTCCCTCAGGTTGAAGATGTAGTGGAACTTGGAGGGAGTGGGGGGCAGATCTTTGATGATGTTGCTGTACAACTCCAGTGTGCACAAGGTGACTTTATCACAAACCTTCTGTATGGCGTCTTCAAATTCCTGAAACATTGTCCAAGTTTATAAAATCTGATGATTAAGATTCTGACATGAATTTAAATGGAAAGAGAACTACTCACTCTGGTGTGGCCTTTGATAATGGAAGCGTAGATAAGCTGGAGAGACTCCACTGCAGGGAAGGGGATGTTGAAGACACTGAAGAGCGAGACGAAGCGGGGGTCCACCTCGTTCCTCCCCCCTCCTGCCTTCCCCATGGACGCAATAAAACCAAGGTCCTTGAGGGTCTTGTGGTTAAGATCCTTCCCTCTGTCATACATGCCTCCTCGGTCCAATAACAGCCTCAGCAGTGCGATAGGCTGTTGCGTGCCGTAGCTATCCACCTGGACGAGCATGCGATACATTATTACACGGCTTAGTTGAATACTCGATTCTGATTGGTCTGTTATGGCAGATTCCTTATTACAGCATATTTCTCGCTTATTCATTAAGGTGACACAGGTCAGAGAGGCCTCATCGTCTCCTCCGCAATTATTAGGGGTGAGCGGAAGTACAAAGAGGCCGATTCGATTATAATCATCAACAGTAGATTCATATGTTAGACGTGTTGAGATGATCTATGGACGGTGTGGCAATGGGCAATCAGCTGAAGTCTTCACCAGCAGTTGTACACATTAGCATGTGTGGTAGCTGCTAAATAAGGTCATGAAATCTGGGATCATGTAAAACTCAGAGGATGCAACATATATGACTGTATAAGGTTTGAACATCTCTGCCACGTTCAAGTGTATGTTCGTGTATTGTATAAAGCACATGAGATATTTCTTGTCTGGGGGCATTTCTGCGATTGGTTGCTGAGAAGCAAGGTAAATGTTTCCCCATTATTATTTGTTTGTTGCGCAACTGAATAATAATTAATCTCAACCATATTTGTGTTTGTGTTTTATTGATCTCTCTCTGTGTTAACATTTAAGGTTGGTGAGCCTTAAATTGCACTAACAGGTCATTTCGGACATTTCAGAGGTTGTTAATAGTCGATAACACACCGCTGCTAAGCATAACATCACCGTTGGAGGATCAAGGGAGAGAAGTAAAGAGGTTAAAAGACAGAGCGTTAGTCGTCAGATAAATCAGCAGAAGAAGGCAGACAGGAAGTACAGGAGCATGGTATGGGCTCTGGCAGTGTTTAAGGACTTGTTAGAGGAAAATAAACTGTGAACAGACTTGGACAGCTACAGAAAACATTGATCAGTGCCGCCGTCATCCGAAATTGTTATTGCCGCAGTTTCAGCCGCAGTTACGTTTTTTTTTCTTCCGGAAGCTATACGATAATTTTCAAGCCAATAACTTCATTTTAATTAATATTGGGATTCAAGTCGTTAGTGTAGTATGTGGTCGTGTAATAAGCGGGATAATGTGCAGCAAGGCAGTCATTATCGAAAAAAGAACAATAACCGCCTCGCTGCACATTATCCCTAACATAATATCAAGCATACACGGGCTGTCACAGTGAAGGAGCTGAGAGCCTGGAGGATGTACCTTAGGCATATTCATGTCATCTATGAGGACCAGCAGTCTCTTCCCCATAGTAGGCCCATAGATCTCTTTGGTTCTTTTCTCCACATTGGCCTCCAGGTTCCTCTGCAGGTCCATGGAAGTCGTTCTGGATGATAGGTTGATGATCAGAGTAATCTAGAAACAGATGGTAAGAAATTAACTCCCCTCAAGTGACAGAAGAAATTAGCAAACTTGAGGTTAGAGAGGGACATTACAATTCTGTCTGCATTGAGGTTCTTCATGAAGTTATGGATGGTGGCAGTCTTGGAAGTGCCCGACTCTCCGACCAGCAGCACCGGCCTCTTTATCTTCACCATCTGTTCCAGGATCCAGCTGGCTCTCGTGGTGTCGATAGTTGGTACTTAAGCAAAGATGAAGGATCAGTTCATTAAAGTCGAAGAAAGGGCTTCGGAGGGCCTACAGGTTTAAACCATGTGTATGAATGCAGTCGCTTGGTTTTTGCTCTTTACCTAGAATATCAGCAAACTTCATCTCAGGGTTGTGAATGTATTTTGGGACCAGAGAACTCCAGGTAACCCACTTCTGCTGTGTTCCATCAAAATGGAAATCATACAGGGTTGGGAGATAGCCTATATGGATTCAGAAAATGTGTGATTAACAAAAGGATAGAAAAGTGACATGATAAAACATCCTTATAAATGTGGGTAAATAATAATATCAAAAATATATAACTGTTTTTTTCTCATCATGATATCTATTCATTCTACAGAAACCATGTTGATAGATTGTTCTACAGTAAGTGCATGCAATGATATATAAAATGATGTACTTTTTCATAAAAGACCATCCTTATATATCTACTCTAGTTATATCTTCCACCCTTATTCTATAGTATACGATATAACATGTTATCCACCATCAACTATAACCTTAAAGTCCCATGTCATGCTTTTCCGGTTATCACCCGTCCCCTTGTGTGCTATGAAGGTTGTTATGCATGTAGACGGTCTGCAGAGTCACAAACCCTCAAAGTACACCCTGTAGCGAGTACAACTCTAACACAGAAAAGACCTGTCTATGTCCCAGAACGCCTCGTTGGAGATTTCTACGTATTTGGGGTATAGTGACGTAAGGTAACGTCCGCGGAGCCGTTACGTTTGGACGCGGATTTCCTCACACACACACAGCACACTCTGGGCACACACACAAACTCCCCGCCAGGCTGCGGGTGTGTGTGTGTGTGTTTCGGGCTGGGTTTCGCTGTGTCTCGCTGTCTCGCAGACGGCCACTGGGCTCACAGCCGTTTAGGACAGAGTGAATACACTATACAGAGATGCTGTATGAGAAACCAATGAGATTTTAGAAAATTGCACAATATAAATGTATTTTAGTAGACCTCAACAATGGACTTATGATCAGTAGAAATGGCCATGACATGGGACCTTTAAAAAATGTTTTAATGGGTGATCTTAATATTGTTTTCCATTTAGTCCACATTCATGATGTACCTGGGATCTCACCCGGCCCAGCCAGGGCCTTCTCATCATGCACTGTGCTGAGACACGAGAGTTTTTTGATGAACTCATCAAACTTGATCCTGCTGCTCTCCATCAACGTGGCCCCCAGTGAGCAGTACAGAGCTTCCAGGAAGTAACACTCCAGTACTTCAGCAGTGAAACTCTCACTCTCAAGCAGTGCATCCAGTGTCAAGCACAGCTGAGTTACCTGAACACACGGACAAGAAGTCAACCATAGACTTATTTATCTGCATGCATAGATACAACAACACTGGTAATGGAGAACATTCTGCATGAATGAGATTGACCTACCATGTTCAGATCTGTCTGAGGGACAACATTCTTCAGTTTCTGGCCCTGTTTGCCATTAACAATACCTTCCACAATCATTTCAATAGAGCTGTGCACATACTTCTCAAACAGTTGGTTGAGCACTTTTTGTTCCTAGATGAAAAACAAATAACATTGCTGAGATACCATCAAGTGATACACATGTGCACGTTTTAGATATGGTGCATATGTTTTGTTCACCTCGTCAGTTCTGTCGATTACCCATCTCTGCCAGTATGGGGTGTAACGGAGATTTTTGGGGTCAACGAAAACCATCCCACAGCGGGAAACAGTAGCAGGGGAAGCATACTGCAGATCTCCAACCTGTGGTGACGAGGTTTCCTCACATTATTGATCTGAGTGTTGCTTTGCAGTCAATTGTAAGTAAAGGTTTTTTTGCTGACAGCCATCTTCAAAGTGAGACAAACCTCGAAAACCATAGCACAGTGATTCTGTAAACGTATCCGCTCTCCATTAGCTAGTGTAAGGATCTTGTTGTCGTCCATCACTGAGTTCATATTCTCGACCCACAGAGCATCCACGTCGCCATCGAACAGGATGTACCTGTGAGGCAGAGTTCATATAGTATGAATGAGAGGTGTAACTTGCACCCTGCACATTTTAACAAACTGCTAACACTTCTCTGTTTGTTTACCTTCGCTCCTTTTTGTCAGTAGGCCTGTTGATGTCCCGGAAGATGTTGGATAAGATCCCGTCAGTCCAGTCTCGAGTCTCAGGGTCCAGAATACCGTAAAGTTCAATGACACTCATGGCTTTAGGGTTCAGGGGATAAATCTTGGTGTGGTTTCCCAATCTGATGATGAGTGAAAATAAATATCACTATTGTTCACACAAAAGATCAGGAAGGTGATGTAAACCAATGTGAACTGACTTGGTCTGAGCTTGACACAATGTGCTAATCACAACCGATTTCCCTCCGCCTGTGGGGCCCACAATCATCGTAGTGTGTCTCGTCATCATCGTCTCGTACATCTGCACCACTTTATCCACCTGAAACCACGACAGCATGAAGAACAGGGTGAATCATTATCCAAACACTCACATGCCCAAATACATATTTGCCAATGTAACTACACAGTCTTTAACTTGTGTAAGAGAGTCTGTATATCAAAGAATAAAAAGTAGACCCAGATGAGTAACCTGGTTTGGCAGCATGACGTATTTGTGCTCTTCCAGGATCCCTTCCACGGCATCATTGAAGTTTGGATAGCGAACCCGAGGGCAGTCCAGCCCAGGGAACAGATCTGAGATCAGCCCGAGGAACAGAGGCACGTCCTCAAACACAAACTTTGGAAGGTTCATGTCCCTGAGAGCACGCATCAAAACCACGTCCTGTGGAGAGGGTAGAATACAACAATGCCTACATGAATTGTCCATTTCAAATTAACAAAATAAAATCAATTGAAAATCTGTCATATCAAATGAACCTATTCTTTTTTCATTAACAATCTCAAACATAATCACAATTTTAGATCGTAGATCACTTGTTTAACCTCTTTTCATGTTTCTTAAACCTTCGGCGCTTAAGTTTATTAACGTAGACTTGTATTTTCTTAACATGGGGCTAAGGGATGGTCATTTATCTAGTGTTGAGATCTTCATAGTATGTTGAATACTTAAAACGAAAGTTAATTATAATCAAGTATAATCAATTATATTCTTGTATGTATTCACAATGAAAATGTTTCATATGTTATGTTTTTCTATATTTACAGTATAAACCAAGTGGTTTGTTAAGTTGAGTGTAAGGCCTATAATGATTTATGGGTGTCACTGATAAGGGAGGAGGCAGTTTCTTCCCTCTCCTCTCACAGCAGTACACAGGGAGGGGGGCTCCTGACTTAAGGAGAAATACATTGAGGCCCCAAAAAGGTGGTTATGTCATAGCCGAGAGTCATGTCCTTTTTACACAAACATCATAGGAAGGTGTGTCTTATGCCATAGCCAATAGAATATGTCTGGTCATGTCCAGTCCTGTACATCAGAGGCCATGCCCCAGTTTTCACAAATATGGGTATAGAGGAGGTGTCTTTAGGTTTCTATATCCTGTTGTTGAGCATAAAGACACTGGCAGAGAGGGAGGAACTTTCTTTTTGGGAGAGAGCGAGAGAGAGAGAGAGAGGGAGAGAGCGAGAGAGAGAGCGAGAGAGAGAGAGAGAGAGAGAGAGAGAGAGAGAGAGAGAGAGAGAGAGAGAGAGAGAGAGAGAGAGAGGGGTTCCCCTGGTATGCTCTCTCTCGGTAAGCTCTGTCCCTCAAAGCTGGGTTAATAGCTCTCGGTAAGATTCTCTCAGACTTGGTAAATATCTCTCAAATGTCTTGGTTGAATGCTGAGTGAACTACTTTGTGAAATGAGTGGAATGAATTGAGATGTGTTTGTGAATATTAGGCCCGCCAGCTGTGAGGAATCTTCCTCCGAATTCATGCGGATAGGTATGGGTTTTTGAATGTTAGTACCCGCCATCTGTGTCGGAAAAAAGGTATGAAATTGATTGGGTGAAAATGAAAGTTTGAATGTGCTTTTTATTAACACCGGTCTTTTAAGAGGAAATGCCTCTAAATTATATCAGGAGATTTAAAAATCACAAACTGAATTGGGCAGTTGAAATTAAAATGTTGGTAATAAATGTAAAAACTGTGAATTGAAGTTTCATATTAGAACATGATCACAGCATGATAGGTTTAGTATGATTATAATGTTGTAAAGAGAGAAGGTAAAAACCCTGTATTAGTTTGGACCTATTTTTCTTCAAATAAACTGATCCCACCTTTTGGACTGGGACAACTTAAAAGACATCTGCGCTCTCCTCTCCTGCTTCAAAGGTAAGATTGCACCCTGCCACACTCACACTTAGGTAGGGCCACACCTCATTTACTGATATCAAAATCCTTCGGGATCGCTTAAACACATTTAAGAGAGTTGTCTGAATTGAAACAGCAGTTAATTGAACCTGGTTCTTCGGGGAGTTAATAGAGGTGAGATATTGCTGACGTTGGTGGATCTGAGCCAAGCAGTAAACTTACATAGACTCAATAACTTCGGTTAGGTCAATTAGTAGGTCTGAGTAATTTCCCGGAATAAATTATCATCCCTCACCGACTCTTACACTAGTCAGGTATTAATCCAGACTGAAACCTTTAATAAAGCACTTTGAAACCAGAGTTATTGCTTTCTTTTGTAAGATGCTTGGAAGACACTAAAGCTGCCTTCACATGATAAGCGGTAATAACCAACAACAGTAACGTCAGCGCAGAGTCATTTTACCGCATGTCATGTGACGGCAGCTTAAAAAGACCTCATCTGAACCTTGCATCGGGCAATCTATACCATATATCATTTTCCCAACAGAAATAAAGCATCAGTGTATACCTGAAGGATGACAATCGAATAAATAAGCAGTTCCGTATTGAAAATGAGCCTAAAGTTAATGTGAGAATATTAAATAATTGTGTTAGTACCTCACTGAGATGTGGAGAGCCTCTCTTCAGCTCTCCTGCCATCACCAAGACAGACTTCAGAGCTCGCAGGCCAAAGTCATAATGAGACTGCTTGGACAGCTGCTCACGGGCCAGCTTATACAGCACTGTCATCTTCTTTGCCAGCACCTGAATCGAACAAGTGTAGAGAGCGACAAACCGTTTTCAGTCTAGAGAGTAATATTGTCTTTCTAGTCTTAAAATGATCACATGTTACATGTTTTAGTCACTATTAATGATCCTTGCATTTTATATCATATAAGCATACATTACTCATATACCTACTAACAATGTAATCTGTGTGTGTGTGTGTGTGTGTGTGTGTGTGTGTGTGTGTGTGTGTGTGTGTGTGTGTGTGTGTGTGTGTGTGTGTGTGTGTGTGTGTGTGTGTGTGTGTGTGTGTGTGTGTGTGTGTGTGCGTGTGTGTGTGTGTCCTTCACCTTGGCCAATAAGAAGCCCTCAGAGAAGAGCATGATCTCACAAATCTGCTGCAGGTCAGGCACAATGACCACCACCGGTCTGAACAGGGCTTTCACTGATTCTGGCAGCTCCGTGCGTCCTGCATACCCTGGGTTCATGGTGATGAAGATCCCCATGCGACCGTCCAGGCTGATCTCCTGCCCCTCGAACTGATGGAATAGAGTTCAACAACTGTGTGTAGGCTAAATAAGCAAGTTAGTAAAAATGTCAAAGAACCTTCTCTGTGAAACATTCAGGAACTTCTTTTCAGTGTATTCATAACTGGTCGTGCATAACTACAACAGACTTACATGAAACCTTGTCAGGTGCAGAATGAGAGCTTTGCGGATAGTCTGGATTTGGGAGGAGATAACTGACAGCACTGAGGCATCGATGCGATTGAACTCATCGAAGCAACCCCACGCTCCACACTGGGCAAGGCCAGAGAAGATCTTACCCATAGCCTGAGAACCAAGAGGAGAGGATTCACAGATTTTAGTGTCATATTAAGCTACAGTGTAACGTGGGTCGCAGGTTCCTCAAACAATGGAATGGAGTTTATGGAAAAAAGCTAGTGACAAATAAAAAGTGTGACTGCTTTGTCCAGCAGAGAGTGCAACAGAGTTAAGTTTTCACACTCAACAGACCATAACAAGTAGAGATGAGACGATGCAATTGAGCAGATTGATACAATTCACGTGCAAAGAAGCTTGATCATTTACATTTTACACGAGTACAATCATTTTATGGTATTTTCTATTTGTGACATTTTGGTTGCCGTTAAGAGTGCCACAGTGACGCGTCCTAAAACGCGGAAGTAAGTTAGCATTTTACCTCTGTGGTACAGTAGACACAAATTGAAGAGACAGATCACGTTTTGTTCAACCGGATAATCTCCACATGTCTACCCTACTTTTATAATTTTTGAAACATAAATCTAATCGATAGATTTATGATTTAGGGCGCCTCACTGTGGCACTCTGTTGTCTCAAACATTGTTCTTCTATAAAAATATGTGTTTAATAATTTGAGACATTATTTTTCCTTAGCGCAAAAACATCAGGAAATAACTTAATAACCTTAGGTGAATTATAGTGTAAAGAATGGATGTCTTATCTAAGGGAAAGGTCAGGGAACAGGTTTAAGTCACTTCTCAGCAGCTGTTTACTCTTCAAGCTTCTCACCATGTGGTCCATGCCCTCCCCACAGTTGGTCACCACACAGAGCAGGCCCAAAGCCTTGGCCAGGTCTTTGGTGGACTCTGTCTTCCCTGTACCAGCCGGTCCAGCAGGAGCTCCACCCAGGTACATGGAGAGGGCCTGTATTACAAATAAACACCCACATACAGACATCACAAGCTGACAATATACACGTTTCTGCTTGGGTGATACAAATGTGGAAAGCTTCTCAGACCTGCGTGAGGGTGAGGTAAATACGGTCTGTCAGTGGGGTTATAACCAATCGTCCGTTTAACCCCATGTATTCGTAGCCGTAAGAGAACGACGCACTGCACTGACGCACAAATAGGTTGTCGTGTTTCTTGACCCAGTAGAATCTCAGTTGGCTTTCCCACTCAAACTCCTGTGCGTCCATTATACTGGAAAGAGAATAACATTGTAATATAAGTTCACCTACACATTACTTACGCTGACATGTGTGATGAGAAAAACAATACCTGTTTTGTACAAAGCTGTCTACGATGTCTCTTGCATGGACATCGATGATGAGGACAGTGTTTATCTTTCGCCTGTCATTTGTCTTCATAGGTTGTGTAATGCGTTTGACCAACTCATTAATCTGCTTGTGCATTTTGATAGCATAGGTCTTCAGTGCGTTCTTCTCTCCTTTCTTCACACTTTTAAAGACGTCCTCGACCTCCCAGGTCCACCACACTTGACTTGCAGCCAGCACCACCATTCCCTGGTACAGCATCATCCATTCCACCCTGAGAGACGAGGAAACCACACATTTACCGTGTACTCCAGGGCTATTCAATTGGCGGCCCCTGTGTGATATTTACTGGCCCTTTGAGTATAATGTTAAAAAGTCATCTACTTCTTGAATTTCTTTTTTGAAGAAATGTTTTGTAGGCACTCTGCCTTTATTCCAGAGAGGGTGTTAGATTGAGAGATAGAGGGGCAGACATTGCCTGAAAACTTCGGTGGGCTTGGGTTTCGAACCCACCTAGCTACTGAAGTGTCAACTCCTGTCATTGATTGCATCTCTGCGTGAATGATTAGATAATTTCACCTAAATTAAATCAAATTAAATGATGGTTAAATAGCTTCACATGTAGGCCTACTGAGTTCTGAACTTGCCATTTAGATCTATAAAGGCCTTGGGTCTGTGTTGTTTGATTTAATTAAACACAATATATGCACTCCACTATGCTGTTGTAGTATTTACTGTATCTGAAGCTCTTAATAGGATTGCTCATATTTCAAGCCATCTTTTTCCCAGCCCCTTGCTTTGGATCATTTTCATCAACCGGCCCCATTCCAAACTAATTGAATAGCCCTGGTGTACTCATTGCCCACACGATTGTAGCATCCACACACACCTGCTCATGTCCGCACAGTAGCGGAAGATTGCCTCCTTGGTGATGAGTCTATTGGTCCTCCTCATCTCCAGAAGAATTCCTGTCATCCACTCCTCCACACTCCCGTCCACCGGGACAGCTTTTCTCAGCTCCATCAGCTCACCCTCTGCAGACACCATGGCTGCGGCGACTGTCTCCTCATCACCTTCCACATCAAATCTCAGAGATGCTATGTTGTCATACATCTTGTGGAATATAGAAAATAAAAACATTGAGGAAATGTTGCACAAACAGTGATTGTCGGTTCTGTTTTAATCCCTCACTGCTTTGTCTGTAGTGGTGTCATACCTTTATGATGTGCTCCTGGACACAGGAAGGGTCACTACTTCCCAGAATGCTGAGCAGTTCATCATCCGAGATGAAGAAGAAGCGAGGAAAAGCGTTCCTCTTGGAGTCCAGGTAGTCATTTAGACTCTTCTGGCACCTCTCTAGATCGTCACTGAGGGTTTGCAGGTATGTCAGCCGGTTGGGAACCAGGCAGCAGCGCTTAATGTTTGGACCCTTCACTGTGTCACTCATTATCTACAAAGAGAATTAATGGGATGGATATTATATTTGAGATTTCCAGTTATAGTCTTTGTGGGGGAAACTTCTGAAGCAAGACGACTCAAGAGGCACGAGGAGAGCTGGAGCTTTGGTGGCAAACACTGACGGTTTATTTGGAGTTACGGACGGAGAATTGACAAGACAGGTGGTGTGTCACGAGTTGACACAGCGGTTGCCAAACCAATTCTGAAGACCTCTTCTGCAGCTCGAGGTTTTAACTAGTTCGGAGTGTAACAATCAACATTCTTCATCAGTGAGACTAAAGCAATATGGACCCTGAATCTAACTAGAGCACTCGTCAATAGAAAAGAATGTGCGCCAGGGAACCTTCGTCCCTGAACAGTGAACTACCTCATGGCGGCTTGTGCTCGGTCATAGACTGGCAACAACAATGCGCCCAAGCTGCTCCTCCTTAAGAGAGATAGCAGCAATACCCAAGGCCGTGGAACCATGCCATGGGAAAAGAGGCGGTAAAGAGAGAAAACGATTAACTGTGTCGAAGGTTGAATACCTAAGCAAATTATTCCCTAACAGTCTTTTGTTTCCAGTTTCCATCAGAAAATATTATGCATTATTTTGCAACTCTTACTTCTTTAAACTTTTTGTCGATGTTATCAAATTTCTTTGCTTCCTCTGGTAACTGCGTGCTGATGTCTCCACCAACGAATATGCTCTCCAGGTACATCCATTTTCGTTGCACAATCATCCAAACCTGTGCAAGAAATATATTTTCAGAAAGGATTTTATGGATTCGTTCAAGTTTGATGGGAGATTTGGCCACTTTCACTGACCTCTATGGTCTCACTGATAAGGGATAGATCTTTTTCCCATTGTTGTATGGTGCCAAGGAAAGGTCCAACAAATCGGCTGCCCGCCATGCTCTGTAAGTTCATGGCATCGTTGTCCACATTCAGCATGATCTCTTCCACTGCACCCAGAACAGAACCACGTTCCTGCGTGCCTTTGAAATAGGGTATCACGCTGAACTTCATGTTCTCCCAGGTCATGACCACCTCCTTCACTCCCTGGAAGCACCAAGACACACAGGGATAGTTTTATTACAACTTTCGTGACTTCTCTGCAGTGGCGAGCCGTGACTTTTATACCTAGCTTCTTTCATTTAACCCTTCACATTCCAACAGAAACTGAATAGGCAGATTCGAAGGATTTATTTCTTTGGAAATGTTATTTGAAATACAATTATTCAAAAGAATCAAGTTATTTTGGTAAAAACTAATGAAAAATATAACTACATTTTTTTTTTAAAGAATATTAAAAATATTTATGTTTTTAAATATTATTTTGTAGAGTATCTTAGGCCCTCAGAGAGGGTCTAGAGGGCCCTGACAGCTTGCCAATGCTTCTCTGATAAAGTGATGCAACTTTTCAATAAGTCGCATTTGAGATAAGAGCAGGAGCTTACCTTCTCAATACTGAGCTCTTTTACAGCAGAGGTGACAATATCACCTATGACATTTGCGTGTTTGTGCAACTCCATAGCAAACATGTTCTCAAGAGTGAAGCTGTCGTTCATCTCAAAGCTGGTGCCTGTCCTGTCCATCAGTTCCTTCCAGTGTCTGTGGCCAAAAATATAAGACTCGTTATCAGCAAAGTATGTACATTATCAATACTTAATACTTTACTCCCTTCATGTTTTTGGTGTCACATTTATTCAAGGTTTTTGGTGTCGATCTTCAGACTGACCTGTCTCTGAGAGCCTCATTCTTCAAGTCCAGGAGAAGAGGCAGGGACTCTCTAAACTCCTTCATGCGCCCCTCCAGGAAGAAGGCCACAGGTAACGCCCGCACATCTTTAGACAGCTGCCTCAAGCTTTTGATAAATCCCTCAACACCCTCCTGTAGCGTCTGGATGTTTAAATCGATCCACAACATATGCGACCACTCCGCCTTTGCGTCCTAAAAGATTAAAGGATGAACACTTGAAAGACTCCTAACAGAACGATGTGTAGAGTGTCCCAATTTGAAACCCTGTCCTACCTGTTGAGTTGTATAGACCCTATATATCTGTCTCAGGCCCTCCATGTCTCTCTGCATGCTAATGACATCTGGGTACACAGTGACTGGCAGGTCCAACAGCTTTTCAGCATTAGCTAGCTCCTGTCGTCCAGCCACTATCTTAGCCAGGTCTTTTTCATAGGTTCCCATTACGGTCAGTCCTGAGAAAAACAAAAAAGAGAGACTGTTTCCTCAACTAGATTTGGAAATGTAACGGCATACTACACACAGGGTATATGCAGGAATCCTGAAGTCAAATGTAATACCTATTAAGGCCTTTTTTAAGACCCTTTCCATACATTTTTAGACCTCATCGCCACTTCGAGTTTTAACCGGTTACCTTGGCGACACACTTGACCTCACATTGACTACATACAGTATTGATTGTCCTTCCTCCTTATCTTCCAACCATTTGGATGCAAGCTTGCATTTCCCCATAACGATGTTGTAACAACCGGCGTAAACGGACCTTCGTGCGCTATCAAGCAGTGAGCGCGCGATGTCCTGTTCAGATGACGTCAAATCCAACGGGATGCCACTACACAGAATCACACTACACACCTATACGCCATGATTACACTCAGGCAAACTGTAGAATACAACCTCTTTGGACAATGTATATACTTATTGAAAACAAGATACAAAATGTTATACCTTGAAAAATGCCGTTTAATACCTTTTAATACTTTTTAAGACCCCGCGGACACCAGGTTTAGTGAAAACAAAGAGAAAAAAGACATGAATGAAATGACTGAAAAGCAGTTCTTTAAAGGTGATTTAGAGACGTAATTAAAGACCAAACTGTTTAAAGTCCAGATTACATTTTTTTTACATTACATGTTACTTGTTAGACGCTCTTATCCAAAGCGACTTATATACTCAGTACTGTGGGCAATCCCCACAGGAGCAATTTGGGGTGAAGTGTCTTGCCCAGGGGCACAACGACATGCAGTGGGGTTTGAACCGGTGCTCCCTTGATCCGAACACCAACGCACTAACCCACTGCGCCACACACCTCCAGATCTCCTAAGGCATGGCTGCACCTCACCATATATTATTGCTTTGAATAAAAAAACTAAAGGCAGGGATCACGTGCACAGGTACCTTTCTCCAAATCATCTCCCACAGCTCCAGGACCATGCATGTTAAAGCTCTCAGCAAAGATAGACAACTCCTGCGTGAACTCTCCAATCTTGTCCTTTGTAGTCTTTGAGTGTAAGGGAAGGGAGAATAGTAAGATAATTTCAAATACATTTCAAAATACCAATACAAATAAAACAATGCTTTGAATGTTGTGTTAAAGCTGAATGTGGGAGTTTGATGTCTTACCTGAACAAATGATGTCTTGACATCTGTCAGACTTCGATCCACCTGTTTAGATTCGTCAGACAGCTCTTTCCATATTTGGTCAATTTTTCCCACCAGCTCCAGTTCATCTTTCCCAACCTACAAAACACAGAACAGAAGATGTTCAACCAGGGAAACAATATCAACTTTCAATGGCTAATAATTCACAAATGAAACACACAGTACCTGCACTTTGTAAATGGCCAGTGTTCTGTAGCTCTCCTGGATATCAATGTATCTCAACTCAACATCTACAGACATGTCCCTGATGTCTGATATGGTGCCAAGGACAGACTTCAGCTCATCAAAAGAGTCAGGGCTTTGTTGTAGATTCTCAGAGAGTTCCTTTTGTAAACAGTCAAGAAAACATAGAGATGTACAGGGTTAAAGAAAAATGTTCACCAATGATTTTTAATGGCTTTTCCATGACCTTTACCTAATTTTCCATGACCAAAAAAATTACTCTTTCTCAGCGTACCACTGAAAATAGTTTATTTTAACATGGAACAGGAAAATAAGGTCTGCATATGAAACATGTTGTGCCTATCTAAAACAAATCAAATAGTAGGCTTACTAGCTCCTACAGGCTAAAGCTACTAAAATCTCTCACCAGCAAAATACCTCAGTTAAATGCCATTTCATGTTTCATTACTATACGATACAGTATTTATTATCATTAAAGTATTACTATTTCGGCAATTAGATCAGATATAAATTATATTTGATTCAACTTTAGTTACATTTCCATGACTTTTCCAAAACTTTGGGAAACATATTGTTTTCCATGACTTTTCCAGGGCCTAGAATTAGCATTTTGAATTTCCATGACTTTTCCAGGTTTTTAATGACCGTAAGAACCCTGGATGTAACACACGTAAAAATCCCTGTAAAACATATGAAACTGTGTAACATGATTCCTTACCCTGAGTTCATCTCTTAAGTTGAACATATCCTCCTTCACAGGCTTGTTGAGCAGGCTACCTAACGAATGGATCCAGGACTCGGCAGACTCCCGCAAAGTGTTAGCCAGAGGCTCCAGGTTTAAATGGATGACGTGCTCATTCCTAAACAGCGTCTCCTGCTTCACTTCCTGAATCATATCAGAATAGAAGTTCATCTTTTCGTCGTACCTGGCAAAGGATGGATTTTTTGCAGCGAACTTTTCGTTGGTGATGGTAATATTCTTCTCCCAAAGTGTCCGATAGCGTGTCCAGTGGACGAGGTGCTGTTCCACAGAGGAGAGCAGCCGCTGGATGTTCTGGTGAACCGCCAAGGCGCACTCATTTATCTGAGCATTTGGCCACACTTCTTTGCGGAAGCTAAATATCACCAGCTCATCCTCACCGTCCACACGTTGTGGCGGACACAGCTTGCAGGTCCCATGCATCCAACGCAGAAAATGCTGTAAAGCAACAATATGGACAGTATGAGTGTCATCATTAAATTACAGATTTTTTTTAAATGCAGTATATTTCAGGGTTCATACACTTTTTCACCAATGATTTTCAATGACTTGTCCATGACCTTTACCTAATTTTCCATGACCAAAAAAATTACTCTTTCTTAGCGGTACCACTGAAAAGGTTTATTTTAACATGGAACAGGAAAATAAGGTCTGCATATGAAACATGTTGTGCCTATCTAAAACAAATCAAATAATAGGCTTACTAGCACCTACACACTAAAGCAACTAAATCTCTCACCAGCAAAATACCTCGACAGTTAAATGCCATTTTACGTTTCATTACTATACAGTATTTATTATCATTATAGTATTACTATTTCGGCAATTAGATCAAATATAAATTATATTTGATGCAACTTTGGTTACATTTCCATGACTTTTCTAAAACTTTGGGAAAAATATTGTTTTCCATGACTTTTCCAGGGCCTGGAATTAGCATTTTGAATTTCCATGACTTTTCCAGGTTTTTAATGACCGTAAGAACCCTGGTATTTGGAGAATCCTGATGATCAAACCTTTGTGCTCTCGATACAGTCTTTAAGACATTTCTTCATCAGCAAGTAGATCTCTTTGCTTTGGGGCTGCGTCACAATCTTAGGGGCAGGCAGAATGGCATCAATTTGGAAAAGAGCGGTACTTCCCATCAGCACCACGTTAAAGGACTGGAGATTACTAAATGTGAACAAGAAGGATAGAACAGTGGTCGAGACATATATTTTTGCCCTGTATGTAAAAGGAGGGGTGACTATTACTGCTCACAAAGTAGAAAACTTGAAAAACATTAACACACGGTGATTACCTCAGCACCATCTTTGTAAGGGAGTCTAGCACTTTGCGTTCCCAGTACTTGTAGTAACCTGCCATACATTTGGCATTGCCACTGCTCGTTCCCAGGAGCAAATGTTCCGTCTTAGTGACGAGGGGTCCGATGTCTGCATACATCCTACTCAGCAAATTCACTGTCTTGGTTTGGTCGCGCTCAATACGTTCAAAGAAGTCTTTGACACCTTAAGAAAAAAATGTGGGGTAAGGCAATAAAAATAGGTTGGAATGGAATAGATTCTTATAATAAAATCATCATGTCATATAAATGATATCACACCTGGTAAGTCGTTATCTGGGACGGAAAACTTCAGTATACTGGCCATCCCTATGACTTGCAACTTAGACTCAATCTCC
Source organism: Pseudochaenichthys georgianus (assembly GCF_902827115.2). Lineage (NCBI taxonomy): Eukaryota > Metazoa > Chordata > Actinopteri > Perciformes > Channichthyidae > Pseudochaenichthys > Pseudochaenichthys georgianus. The sequence continues at coordinate 38,022,158 of NC_047511.1, read as the reverse complement.
TTCTCATTCATCTGAATCTGATTGACAACTGATTCAAACTTCGACACAGACTGAGAGCCACGTTTGATGAAGTCGTTGATGCCTAAAACCAAACAAAATTGATCCATTTTCAATTTTACTGACATCAGATCACCACTGAACAGACATTTTGGCCCATGTATTCTTCATACCCAAAGATGTCCAGTTGAGTCTTTTGCATCCAAATTGCATCTCTTCTTGGACCGCTGTGATATGTTGTTCCAACATAATGGACTGTGCATCACTCAGGCTGTCCATGACAGAGTGGTAGCAGTTGATCATCTTCCTCAGATCATTGACGTACCTAAAACAAAGGGTGGAATTAGTCAGGCCCAAGATTGCATCAGTGAGTGGATTGGTATTTCGTTACTGGTGACTTTTACTACCTGATAAATTTGTCCTCTTGTAGAGCAATAATTTTAGCCAGATCAGGCAGAGCATGGTCCTGTAACTCAAGGTGGTATGCCTCAGAAATCATTTCCCTGAGTTCTGGAGCAAAATTCACGATGTATCTCACACCCCCCTGTAGTTTGCGTTGAGTCGGTGGGACATCCTTTTAAATCAGACAAAAAGGAGCCATTGAGAGATAGTATATTTGTTATAAACAGTTATAAACTAATAGTGAGAGATACTAGGGCTGTGCGATTATGGCAAAAATCATAATCACGATTATTTTGGTCAATAATTGATATCACGATTATTAAAAAACGATTATCCATTTACTTTGAAAACATCCATTTATTGAAAACAGTTGATTACCCTGAACTTTAAGTATAATTCAACTGAAAAAACTATTGAAAAAATAAATTAAATGAAAAAATAATAGCCCTAAGAGATACATACCAGCTTTGCCTCGACTTGGTTTTCATCGGCACTCACGACCAACAGGGTGTTTTTCATTAGCTTTGGCAAGTTACGTTGTGTCTCAGCAGTCCAGTGCTCAAACTTCTTCACTTTATAGTCTCGGATCTTCAATGCCATTTCCGTATACTTGTCTTTGGCCTAAGCAGAATACAGCAACAGTCACATGAAGGCTTCAAATTGAATTTAGGTGCCTAAAAAAAATATATGATATACACAGAACTATACAGCCGTACAACTCACCACTTTCATATTTTCACACTCCAGCATCTGGGGCTCTTTGAGGAAGGGAAGGAGGGTTTGTTTGATGGGATGCACCAGAGACTGAGCCCATCGGATGGCCCTCGCCACTGGGGGCTCATTCCTAAGAAGGGTTGGTGGTTTGTCTTTCTCTGCCTCAAACATGTCATTTATGCTGTCCACCTACAACAAAAGATACATTGTACAAAAGAGCTTGTGGCAGACAATGATCCCACTTGAAATATTGTTTAGTTGTATATGTTTTTACAACATGTCAAATGTTGAGGCTGTTTTATTGTCTGAAGGTTTAATTTGGATTAATAAACTTGATTTGTCAAAGATAAATAGAATGAAAGTCTCAGGTAATTTATAACTTGAAATTAAGCTCAGCGCAAGCTCAACCAGGAAGACAGTCTTTACTCATTCATTTACTATTCCTATGTTACTACTCTCTCTCCCCTCGATAAGTTATCGGGAGCGACAGCGTCACTCCCCAGCTAACCAATCGCTTCGCTCTATTCTCACAATCCTATCATAGCGCTCCGCTAAACCTTTTAAGTCTGCTCTCCCCTCTGACAGCTGTCAATTCAGGTGACTCTATGCAACCCTCGTCCACCCCTTTTCACCTCCTGTCCCTCTGAATCCAGGGACAAGCTAAGCCACTCCCCTTCAGAGTGACCCCAACTATCCATTCACCACCACCAGTGTCTAGACCCCGGGGCAGGGCCGGCCCTTGGCATAGGCTGTATAGGCGAATGCTAAGGTCGCATCAATCAATGGGGGGTGCCGAAAATTGAAAAGTTAGAAATGTCAACAAAACATTTATTTATTTTATTTCATAACAACACAATTTCCCGATTTTGTATCAACAAAGTATATCTCATTATCTTATACTAACAGAACTACGCCTATATTGTGTACAGCACCCATAAACTATGGCGCACCCCCCCCCACCCCCAAATCAAGTTGAACCGCCCCAGTAAAAACCAGAGGTTTATGTGAAATAGTTCTTTTTTTAAAATAATGGTTTAAGTGTGCAATTATAGGTTTTAATTTTGTATTTGTGTTAATTTAAAATAAATCAAACTCCCAAATGTAGCTTTTATTAACATTGGAATTTACTGTGTAAGCGGCCGCAGGGGGGGGGGGGGTTCTCCCCTCCTGAATGATACTCCCGCACAACGGGGTCTAATCGCCAAAACTCCACTACATTCATTTGTGTATTCCTGGCAATAAATATGTATTCTTCTTACATCAAAACCGTCTCTCCTGATTGAAATAGCAATAGCGTGCAACATTAACATTGCACCACATTGCAAAACCTGCAGGAACTCACTGTCGGTCAACTGAAGCATTGTATTGATCGGATACCATCACATAATGTGATAGTGATTCAAATGTAGTTCTGTGAAATATCAATTTCTCTTGTTTTCAAGGTACATTACCTCTTTGCAATACTGAGCCAGGATGTCGTTAGACTTTCGCATCAAATGGTTGTTGACAGCCTCTCTGGAGACGATGTGCTTGAATTTCAAGAGCATGTCAAAGGCAGCGGCCGAAGAGCGCTGTGTCTTAAACGACTGATCAATAAGGTCGATGGCCACCAGCTCAATAGCCTGAACAGACACATGTGGGAAGTTAATCAGCTTGATAACTAAGGTACAGCAAAAAGAAAATGATGTTATTTTATTTGGCGCAAACTTAAAAACACACTGATACGACAATGCTTAATTCACTTTCATGTTGTATAGCTTCTGAACTCCAGATGTCCCAAACTCACCTGAACTGTCTTGTTAAAGTCTTGCATGATCGTTTTCCAGTCGCTCATCATATGGATTTTGAAAATATCGCAACTGAATTCTTCAATAGGCACAATCAGCCCATCCACTCTGCACAGCACATCATCGATGCGTTTTGGGTCACTGGTCACACCTTTTAGCTCTGGACCAAAGATGTTATAGAACTCTTCCAAAATCTGCACAACACAAATAAAGAAAACACTTTTTCAAAAACCTGAGATATTTTTTTTAATACAGTCTGAAAATCCGTGCAGTATATGTACACACAGACCTGCAAAACATTCAGCAGGTCCTGGCAGATGGAGGCAATGTAGTCGGTCATCTCAAACAGTTTCTTGCGGTCAAATTCCCAGCGTTGATTCCTGCCTGATTCTTCAATTTCAGCGCGCACCTCAAAGTAGGAGGATTTCCACAGGTCGAGGACCTGTTTAGCATCACGCACCTTGGACTTGGCCACTTCCCTTTTATTTCTGTCCAAGCACAGCTCATTGTTAAGTTATAACGAAACCTCAAAACAGCTTATCTAAATAAAGTACTGACAAATATTGATATAATAAAATAGGATTCATTCAACTCTCTCTATAAGTTTAAATGTATTCACACATACTTGAATAGAGTGCTGACTCCGATTATTGGACGCACACGTTCACACAGCCGCCAGGCAGTATGCTCCATGAGAGGGACCATGCGCTCATTTGTGTTGTAGTGGCAAGAGATCATCCACACTACTTGAAGACTGCTCATCAAATCAGGGATGGTCTCAAGGATCCCACCCAAATGTGATGCAGTAGCTAGATTCTACAACAGACAACGGTAAGGTTGATAGAAGTGACGGTGAGGGCAGGAGGACAATTCTGTATACCACCAGTTCCACTGTCCTTTCTTAAAAGACAAATAATATTTCAATCTTAAAAATATTTAGCGGTATTCCTATAAAAAAATGCAGCTCACCGTGAAGTTTCTTTTCAGCGTGGTGAGGAAGCAAAAATTGTCGTCTGCCTCCACGCGGTATTTGGTGAGTGCAGCGACCACTCCTTCCAGGGTCTGAACAATGCTTGAATCTGCTTTAGTCATCACTTCCAGAATCTTCTTCACTACGGGCTGATTGAGTTGCTCACTCAGAACATTCAGGACAGATGCACGCCCCTGCCAAAGAGCTATCTCGGCCAAAGGGCCAGGAGCCTGGAGGAAAATGAAAACTGATGTTCACATTTGTCAATTGGAACACAGTGTATGTGTTTGTGTTGTGGCTGTTTCACAAAGATTCACAAACCTGTGGCTTATTGTTTTGTTGTTCCTCCATAACAACAGTAATCTTAGTCTGCCAGTTCATCAAACACTGCTCCAACTTCTCCACCATCTCTGGGTCAGACAGCAGTACGTCTACCGTTGGCTCTAGGTCTAGCTCAGGTATGTGCAGCACAATCTCATCTGCGACAAAGGTAATGATCTTGAAATTGAACTGTGAAATCAACCCTAATGCATTGAAAACTCGATTTACAAACCAAACCAGAACTTCTTCCCAATAGTTTACAGTAAACAAAGTCCTTTAACAGCAGGGAAAGCGAAGAATATTTTGGGAATGTGAGAATTTGGGGAATACCATGGAATTGTTTTAACTCTTTGGAGTTCAATACAACCTTTACTTGTTTTTCTAAAAGTCAATTTCTGAGAGATTGTGAAATAAAAAACAATGAGCCCATGTTATATTAAATAAATCAAACCTTCAATATAAGTTTGTTGGATAGTTGTCTCAAGTTGGCCCAAAAACTTGTACGTCCTGTGAAGCAACTCATCACGAATGGTGAATTGCCCACTCGGCTTCGCTGGACTCCCCTCTTCTCCCTTTCCACCGCCAACTTCCCCGCTCTCATAACCAGCACCAGTCTCCCTCATCCGCTCGGCAGTCATTAAGGGTATATACATCTGAACACAGAGACATGTCAAATGTATCAAATAAGAAGTTGTATTAATATTATGTTTTTTCGTACTTACATGGACAAGTCTTTGATGCAGGGAAACAAGGGGATCTCCACTATGACGACCAATGGTAAATAGCCTGCCCATCACAAAAGGGGTCTCCTTCTTGTTCATTGGCTGAACAATGGTGTCTATTAAAAACACACATAACAACATCTTGGTTTATCATTTGCATGTGCAATAGAGAGAGAATGATATTGATGTGTCTTCTCACCTTTTGTGTTCCTGATAAAGTAGAACACAGTAGATTTCACAAATTGCTTTGGGAAACCATTTACTGACATATGAAGCTCAATGTGACGAACAACTTGGAGCTCAAGCCCCTAGAAACACAAAACAAGAAATGTCAAACTCATACACAATTGGAAATTACCACAAGAGGAAAACAATTGATTGATCTCACATGTATGGGACTTACTTCACATATCTCTGCTCCACTTGGAGTGCAATCAGCATCTGAAGCATCATCTGTCTTCCTTTCTGTGGGTATCAAGGGTGTAATTGCAGACTAGGTGACCATGTACAACACATTTAAAAATAAAGGACTAAAAACATCCCTCAAGACAAGGGAAAAAAGAGAAGGGAAACATCCTTTTTCACCAAATGTATTCATCAGGATCTGAAGTATATAGAGGCTACAAATCAGTTATAGTCTTTGGTGGATAGAACAGCTTTAACAAACACAACTCGATGACATGAGGATGATTGTAGCATGGCATGAAGTATGGTTTTCCATACAGGTAATAACAACTGATACAAATAGGCCCCCGGTGGCTTCTTCTTGCTCCTTTTACCAACTTACAGTATAACCAGGTTCCTTTTACAGTGAAACACAGGTTTTGCCACTTTTGTAAGGTATTATATTTAGTATTTGGAGATATACTGCAGTAACATTCAAAAACCACCCTGCAGTAAAAAAAAGAATACAAATTAGTTCCATCTAGTTAATCTTTTTAACATTAATGCATCAATAATTATAATCAAGACATACCATATATATGATTTTGAAATGGGCCAATTTGTATATTATGCACTTTTTGTAGGCCTACAACATTTTTTCACTTTTACTTGAGTCATATTTTGAATGAAGTACTTTTACTTGTGACACGAGTATTCCTTCTCTCAGGTCAATTTACTTTGACCTAAGTACAAGATCTGAGTACTTCTCCCACCTGTGATGATCAACAACCTGTGACCCGGATGTAGGCTAATAGCTACATGACAGTCACAAACTTTTGCAAACTTACCGAGTGGAATATTAATTTCAATTTCTTCCTCTCTTACAGTTTTGAAAAACAGAAGACACGATGGCGAGTTTTCATCGGAGACAAAGTCCAAAAAGCGGAGAATGTCTTCTTCTTGTTCTCCATCTCCCCGACCGAGTAGCTCGTCGAAAGGGTTGGGATTTTCGGGCAAAACGAAGCCAGCAGTCACGCACTGCCGGATCCACTCCACCCGTAAATCGTCGTATTTTACCATATTGTTCACCTAGTTAACATTTGAAGAAGTTATTGATTCGTAACTACTTTTTTTTGTTAAATGTCCTTGGAAACTTCATCCTTGTAAGCTTGCGGTAACCAAGCAGCGTATGTAGTTTGGCGTTACCATAGTAACCACCAAACGTCTCGACCTTAGGGAAAAAAGGGACAACGGTCGGATGGGACATTATGATCAATAAGAGACATTGTGTGACCCGGATGTAAGCTAATAGCTAAATGACAGTTACACACTATTGTTATTAATCAGTATCTGAAGTATACACTAAATAAAAACACTTGGAAGGGTAGATGCTAATACAAATCATTTATGGTCTTTGATGGATAGAACAACTTTAAAAAACACAATTTATTATTGACATGAGGATGATTTTCTCAAAGAACATGAACATGGAGTCTTTGTCAATGGATTTTGATTCTGAATATAAAACAAAATGGCAAGATTAGGACTGAATTAGAAGACATGTTACCCCTTCAACCAGGTGGTAAACAAACCTCACTTGCCACAATAAAAAAGCGACCGCCACTTGTGCCAAGAATATAAACTATATTGATCCACTGTTGAACGTTCACACACATGGTTATGACTTTCAGAAATATGTTGTATGTATGTGTTTTGCGAGTGAATTTTCATTAATACAACTTTTTGCAAATTAGCTTTGCATTACAACTTTTGCAAATTAGCAAAAATCTTCTCGTGCCTATTAGTACATAAATCAACGTTATCCAAGAAAGATTTAATACAGCCGGGCAATTGATTTGGATGGCAATCGGGTCTTTCAAAGTAAGAGCTGGGTCAAAAACTGCTCGGAATGTTAATCTGTACAGTATGTGGCCGACTCAAATCCCCATTAACATGAATTTAATGTTTTTAAACACATCATTTAAAAAAATAATAAATTAAAAAATATTTCTATAAAGTATATACACATCTCAGCATCACACACCTTCTCAGATCCTTCGCAGCGTTTTGGTAACATACAGTAAGAACACAAGAGAAACTGAAGAATGATACAGTATGCTGTGGCTGGGTTGTAATTATGTAAGGCAATCAGTGCAACAAAAACTGCCAAAACTGAAATGTATTCATATAAACAATATTCCAAAATTGATTAACCTAGGAACAGAGGAGAAATGGAGGATAATATTATTTTCTTAAAAAGGTAAAGTTTGTTATTTTTTTTAATGTTTATCCTGTCTATATAGCAAACCCCATGTGTTCATTCCTGTTAAGTTATCTCATACTAAAATCACTCAATCTTTTTCATATTTTTCAATGTACAAATGTCATCAACTGTAACCAGGATGCCTCAGTAGAAAATTAGTTTTACGTATACAAGTTACGTTTAAATCTAAGCCTCACATTTCAACCTCAAGTGAAGCAAACTGATGCCGGTGGTACAAAACACCCCGTCTTACATACACTTGCAATTATTGTTTCAAAGATGACAAGAACATTCAAAATCCTCTCATGACTTCTTTAGAACATATCTTTAAAAGCAGCTTTTTGTGGCTCCTTTAACCACCTAACTATTACCAGATTCCCTTCACAGTAAGCAGTCATGTTCAAAGCTGGATGGCAGGAGAGAGAAGGAAAAGGGGCAAAGCTTGACTCCAGTCCCGCTGTAGAATTTATTTTGGAACTCCACCCTGAGGAAGAAACAAGCACCCACTGTGAATATAAAACACGGAGATAATTCAAGGCTCTTTTATTGACACAAGTGGTTATTGTTATCTTACCAGTGCAACCGGAGAGCATGAAGGAATGCAGACAGACCCTCCATTACCAGGAGGATGGAGACAGTAAGAACGGCAAACAGGCAAAACACAGGCACTAGGAATAAAACCCCGAGAGTTGTGTCCATTCGTAGTCCAACTCGCATTACCATGGCCCACAGCACCTCTGATAGCTCTGTGAAAGCAAAGAAAAGAGATTGTGCACAATCAAAGTTACAGCAAAGTGATACAAAGCACATTCAGGCTGATCTCAGGTCTGTGTGGTTCTGCATTTGTTTACTCCGATGTAGACTTCTACTTATGTCCATAATGATGCCAAAAACGTAATTTTCAAGTTCTGCAGATCATTTAATCAGATTTGTTCACTTTTATCACAGGTTAATTATAATTGGTAGTCATATGTACAGAATGGGGTCATATTCCTCAGTTAAAAAGGGAACAAACACAATGTGGTTATCATCTCGCAAAACCTAGACAAATAATGATACTCTTGGGTTATATTTAATTGTGTACACTCCCTGTGTTTGGTTTGAAAAAGGGATCGACTAACTCGGGGGTTCCCAACCTTTATTGTGCCAAGGACCGGCAGATACATTAAACAATATGCATCCAAAACATATTAACAACGTTTAAAAAAGAACCGGTGTCGTTTTTTGGTTTTTCGGAAAAATGGAAAACCGCCGTTATTCAGTTTTTAAACCAAAAAGGGAAAACAGATAAATCAACGTTTTGGTTTTGTTTGTATGATTTAAGGTCCTGTCACACTGTCCCGAAATTGACACCCGATGGACACACGAATATGGAATTTTGAATTTCGCACGAAGATGGCCCCGAACCACACACGAAGGCAACATTTACATTACATTTAAGACATACAACTGCAATGAAAGTACCAAAAACAATTATGTTACAGTACTATGATACTGTACTGATATCTTCAGACTTTATATGTAGAAAATATTACGTTTTCTCCGTAATGTTGTTTCCATAACAACAACAATTTCCTGTCAACTGTCCTTCAAAATAATATATTATATCCTTTTTAGTTTCACAGAACACAAATTGGGTTATTTACATAATATATTTACATGATTTTGTTGTGCAATAAAACAACCCGATGGACACACGATAAAGGAAATGTTCAAATTCGGCTGTGATCGTAGCAACATCGGGCCGTTCGTGAGGGCATCTAAGCCATCGTATGACTGCCGGTGGAGTTTCTCAGGCTCCGGCAGCAACTTCGTGAGCGGAGGCAAAATCTTTGGCATGCCAACAATTTGCCGAAGGACCTTGCGAAGGTTCATTTTCGTGTTGAATTCGTGTGTCAATTTTGCCCTTCATAAGGCCATCGTGAGGGCATCTTGTTATCCTCGGTGCCATCGGGCATTCGCCCCGATCAGAGTGAATGTGAATGCACCGATGATAACACGAATTGACAAGATGCCCTCACGAGTGCCTTGCGAAGTTGCCGCTCACGAAGTTGCTGCCGGAGCCTGAGAAACTCCACCGGCGGTCATACGATGGCTGAGATGCCCTCACGAATGGCCCGATGTTGCTACGATCACAGCCGTATTTGAACATTTCCTTTATCGTGTGTCCATCGGGTGTCTCTACACACACACACACACACACACACACACACACACACACACACACACACACACACACACACACACACACACACACACACACACACACACACACACACACACACACACACACACACACACACACACACACACACACACACACACACACACACACACACACACACACACACACACACACACACACACACACACACACACACACACACACACACACACACACACACACACACACACACACACACACACACACACCCCTTGGTGACAGGACATCTCCTTCATAAAACTAATAAAAGGGGGAGTAATCGGGCAGTTCGATGTGTGTAGAGGTGTGTGTAGAGGTGTCTGTGGTTAACACGTAGCAGCCTGCAGTCACTCTTAAGCTGTTCTGAAGAAGGTAAACACAGCGAAGGCGGTGCGTAAAAAGGCACAGCTCTCGGCGCGCTGGTGCTGCACTTCTCAGAAGCGGAGTACACGTCCCGCTGCCTCCTGATGCTGCCTGCAGCCATTTCATGAAGTGAAGGAGGTTTTCCTTCTATAAAACAGCTGCGGGCAGCAGATACCGTGAGAGTCCCGGACATGAATTCATAGATTAAGGCAGACTGGTTTACTCTCCTGTTTTGCCAATCCGGTGCTTAAACAAAGGCAAGTTTATTTATATAGCACTTTTCAACACAAGGCAATTCAAAGTGCTTTACAAAAAAATGAAAGACATTAAGAAAATGGCATTTAAAATCAGTCATTAAAAAGAAAAGCTAATAAAATCCCGAATCCCTCGGAACATCATAAAAGCCATTTTCAACGGTTATCTGGTGAAAGATAAACCAGGCTACTGGATGAAATAATATGACTGGTTCCGGTCCGCGGACCGTGGGTTGGGAACCCCTGCTGTAAACTATCATACTCACGGGCATGTGCCAGGCTCAGAGCCCAGAGCCTGAGGTAGGAGGCTGTGTTGGAGACGCATCCCAAGCAATACTCTATAGTGTGAATGGCCTGATGAAGGAACTCATCTCCAAAGTCAAACTATGACAAAAACAAAACAAAGTCAATGAAGGAACTAGTGACAAAAATCAATGGTTGCTCATTAGCACGTTTAAGATGAACAGGTAACTATCTAGTTGTGTGATTAAGCTGACCTCCTCTGTCGGGCGCTCTCCACTGGTGGAGAGATCACTGTGGTCGCTGCCCTCCTCCATGTCATGAGCCCTCATCAGGTAGAGCTCCTCTTCACTGTTACGCCGTACACGCTCATATCCCTGAGAACACGCAGAGAAGTTACTCAAACCTTTAGATTTCACATTCAGAGATCAAATATTTGGAATAGTATTTCACACAGTATGCAAACGATCACACACAGACATGCACTTCGAACTCTCACCCTGTACATCCCTATGCGGTTGCTGCCGTTGTGAAGCCAGTAAAGGTAGACAGGTTTCCCCAGGAGTAAGACAGGCACGGAGAGAACAGCAATGACCACCAGAAACTTCTGCAGGCCAGTCTAGAAGAAGCAAACAACATATTGTTATGATCCGTCTCGGTGACATCTCCATATTTTGTTATATTATTTTAAAACACATTTAATTCGGATTCATTCATTTACATTGTATAGTTTTTACTGAAAGCATATTCAAATAACGTTGTGAAAAAACCATAGCTTTAATCAAAAAACATTTGATATATAACTACATATTGTTCATTCTAAATAAATACAGAGCAAGCTCTCAGTGACATTTAATGTGTGTTTTAAAGAACATTAGACTTTATCACTTTACTCGGAGATAGGACATGCTTTACACTGTTGCAGAAATTGTGCTTTATATTAGTTTCTCACCTGTCCTGGGTAGAGGGGCTGCATTCCGTCCCCCTGCATGAGGAACATGTTTATGAAGTGGATGAGGATGCTTGGAGCGAGTCGGGAGTCCTTAGCAGTGAACACCAGCCACTTGTAGATTATCATGAACGCCAGGTAGCCAAAAAGACACAGCAGGAAGAGGAGCTCAGGGAGAAATACCAAGTAGAGGTTGTACTTCTTCTTGAAGTGCCTGTTTGTGATGACAAAAATAAGACGGGCTGTTAAAAACGATATAATCAAACAAACATAAGTGCATTCAATGTAAAAAAATGTTACTTACAAGTGATTATATGTGCTGAGGATGACCCCAAAGCTCATGTGTATGATGCCCAATATTACTGACATCTTCATCTTATACGAGTTCAGAAATGTAAGCCGGTTGGATGCCAAGTTCCAGATCTGTGCACAGAAAGATGACAGATTGTATTTTTATATTCTATAAAATGTGATTTTGAGTCCAGGGATTTAACACAATTCATTGTTTCCACACAAGGGTGTGAAATATTTGACCAATTATCAAGCCAATAACTAAGTGTTTACGAATACTGATCTTATTTACTGCATCAGCACCAGACATGCCAATTCCACATTAATGGTTGTTCCTTTGTCATTATTGTTCTTACTGATTATTAATGAATAAATAATTAGCATTTGCTCAAATCCTGATTTTAGGGAATTATTGTCAGTCGAAAAGGGTGCAGCTGTAGAGACAGAATAATGGACTTGTGTATGAGTGCATGTGAAACTTTAAGTGCACATCCTGGAGATGTGTATGATAAGTATGATATTTGCTCCATAACAACATCACAATGATGAGAAGCAATAAGGCCCATCTTGTAAATGAGGTTTCATTCATGATGACTAGTCCTTCAATACTCACCGGGTCAATTCCCAGAGGATACGGTCCAGTGAAAACTCCCGTAACATTTGGATCTAGAGTGAGAAAACGATTCCCACGGATATCAGCAATCCTGTGGGAACACACACAAAACAGCCTTGTCTCAAATGAAGGTCAATGTGAAAGTAATCCATAAGACTTCTCGGTTTTATTTCTTAAAACAACTATAGTAGGTTCTTTATAACACTTCTTCACAGTAAATACTTTCTTTGCCTGCTTAGCTGCTTATACTGTTACAATGAAGAAAGAATTCCTTCTCGGCGGCAGGTCTCCCTTGTAAAAGAAATCGTTGATCTCAATGGGATTCTTTGCCTGGATAAATAAAGGCTACAAACAAACTCACTTCCACACCCCCTCTGTGAACATGGCCTTCACACTCCATCCAGAACCGAAGATGTTAAGGGACTTGGAGAAGCAGTCGTTGTAAATCAGGCCAGTGTAGATGGAGAACAGGCCCATCATCAGGATGATATAACGCCCCTCAAAGAATGTGTTCCAGATCTGCACACACATCAGTTACACTTTGAACATGCTGTATGTCACACAAATGAGTATCAGGTCAAAAATAGCTTTGGAGTACTCGCTCACCTCATTTCTGGTGTTTTTAAGTTTGCGGTTGTTCTCGTACAGCACCATCCAGAGAGCAAACAGAGCCATGATCGCTCCATGGCCCAGATCCCCAAACATCACCGCAAACAGGAATGGGAAAGTGATGATTGTGAAAGGAGCTACAATTTAGAAGGAGGACAAATTAATTTTTCTGATGTCTACAATCACAATCATGTTGCCGTCACATAAGAGAAACAAAGGATCCCACTCACCGGGGTTAACTTCTCTGTAATTGCCCACTCCATAGGCGTCCACAATGTTCTGGAAGCCAGAGGTAAATTTGTTGGTCCTTATCAGTGTGGGCGGAGCGTCGTTGGTGGGGATGCGATTGACAAAGGAAGGAACCGTCGATCCGCTTTTTCTCTGAAATATCACACCATAATGTTAGCATTTTGCAATTAAGGTAATTGTGGCAGCAGGGTGTGGTTAGGGCGGCGGCTGCTGGAGTGAAGGGAGTGGCTCGGCCCAGACAGCTGATCGGAATCAGGTAATCAGTGCCGGAATAAAAGCATGTCGTAACCTGGTTCTGGTCTGTGTTGCAGTAGGCGGGATCCTGGAAGGTGGCAAAAGGACCTGTGAAGGTTGCCACACGGGCAACGTTGGAGACCCGTGGATACTTTTGTTTGGAGCTAATAAACGCCTGTGTTACACGAACCTGCTCTTTCCCTCCATATTTGAACCCTGTGTGAGCGGAGAGGCTCACAGTAATATACCATGTCTTGAAGCATTTAGCAAAAGAAAAACAATACATGCAGATAAAAAGGAAACCCTCAGCTTTATGTATCTCTAACCCAAATACACACTGTCCTCTACAGCCTGCAAACTGAATGAATGGTGGCTTTTCAGAGCCCTCCTAAAATCCTGTCTTAAAACTAAACGGGGATAAATAAAAGCAATGTCTCATTCAGTAATCTAATGATAACAATACAACAATTCATGGAGCAAATGTCCTGGTTAAATAAACAGAAAGCCTGTGGTGGAGGCACAGTCAGAAATAGAGCAGTGCTGTTTGGAGTTTCCTCACCGATCCTTCTTCCAGGGCCCTCTGCAGTGTGGGAATGTCATCGACAGGACACCACACCTCAGCAATCAGACACTTGTTAGTAACGTCCAAACTACACAGGTTCAGAATATAGTAGATGGCCTTCATCTTCTTGACCTGGATGACCCAGGTGTAGACGGATTCTGAGGCCTTCATCAAAACCTGCTTCAGGTAGTCCTCCGTCCTGTGGAGTACCTGCACACGGTGAGAGGTAAACGGGATGCTTAGTGGTGTTCAGAATCTAAAAGATATTCAAGACTTTCAACATTTACAAACCTTGACCCTTTTTTTAAATGTACATGAACAAAGAAAAAAATGCACTTATATTTTAAACACAAAGCTTTTGTGAGTGTTTTTACGTGTGTATTATTAAGATTAAGACAAAGAGCAGAGAAAGAAAGGGGAGTGGATGAAAAAAAACATGCATGAAAGAAAAAACCTTTCCAGCCGAGGTCTCATGTTGATCATGTGCTACAGGGGGTGAGTGCAATTCTATTTTTTCGTCACAGTGGGTTAAAGCTACCACATTATTCACTCAACAGAACCCATAGCTGCCAAGTCTGGCTCAAATAATTGTATTGGGTTCATATTTTAGAAAATAAATCAGCCATTTTAAGATTCAGTAAAAACACGGCAATGTGCAAGCTCGTGTTGGATGTTTCTTGAAACTGGGAAAAATAACTCATTAGGCGCTTTCGCACCGGAGTACTTTTCCCAGTATAGTTCAGAAAAATGTTGTTCACACCAAAAAAATCCGGAACTAGAACTTAATTCGTGAGAACCTTTCCACCCCCTTTTCAGTCCCTGCTAGAGAGCAGGTACTTTCATGGGAGAAAAAGGTGCCCACTTCCCAACTCCCAAAAAGCTATGTGAAGCCGCCATTTTATTTGCTCGCATTAGCATTATTAGCATTAGCATTAGCCCAGCGCACCAACGGAGAGAGACTAACTTATGGCAACACAAAATAAAACATGGGAGCGGTGGAGTGATGAGGAGATGACGGTGTTCTGGTGATTTACTCAGAAGGCCCCCCAACTCCGGGGACTTCCATCCGGGGAATTCCGGTGGCAGTATACGCCGTGAAGTTGTTTGCGGCCTGCCAGTAAACCCAAAGCAGAAGAAGAAGTGACGTCAGCGGCTTAATTTGCCTAATCCTCCCTCAGGGACTTAGACCCAATTTACACAGGAACGTTTGCGTTTACGCACCGTATGCGTTTTCAAAAACGTCTTCCGTTCACAAGCATTAGATTCATTTAACGTGTCCGTTCACACGAGACCGCTGGAAACGCTAGAAACGCTGTAGTACATATGCCGGGCCTGTAAGTGGCGCTGGTGCCGCCACAAAAAACACCAAAAGCATCGAAGAAGACCCCGGAGCATGGTTACCATGGTTGCCCTTCTGTTTATTCTCCACGGTGGACGGCGTGTGCTCCTGCTGTAAATCTCTCCGGTAGTCCACCAGCAGATGGAAAAACACCCACCTCTCCGCCTCTTCCAAGGGACGAGAGGACCATGCGGCAGAGTTTCCGTTAAAAAAAAATTCCGCCGGTCAACATGTCCGTTAAAGTTTAAATCTTCTGGACAAAATTAGAAAAGTGCCGGTCAGAGATCTTCTTTGTTATTTATTGAGCTTTAAAACAAATTCATAATGACTCTATATAATAATATAAGAATAATAAACGGAGCAGTGTTTCCCTTACCATTGTCTTGGAGGGGCGCAGCGACCCTGACTTTATTACATTTGAGTTGAGTGTTTCGTCAACTTAATGTGTTGCTTAAAATAATACGTCTGCATACAGTATGTGACAATGTAACTAAATGTTGCACGGCCAGATACGGCTCGAGAAGCTGACTCAGATAAGGACATATTGTGATATCGATATCTGATTGATGATGTGATGTCAGTGTGATATGAATGATAAGTGCGACACGTCGGCGTGTATTTCCTTTTTCCTGTAATATGACTTGATAGATTCAAACTCCGCACACTGAGCTCTGATCGGTCAGCAGGCGGTGCTTTCACTGAGTTGATCTATTTTCTATAGACGCCGGAGGCGGGCAGCGTACAAAAAAAAGTTATTTAGCCTTCCCAAACCTGAGCCTCACGCGCCACCTATGCCCGTATCGTCCTCGTGTAAACGGGGTCTTATTCTGAGTTCATGAGAACTAAAGAGTTCTCATGAAGTACGGCAAAGTACTTGGTGGGAAAGCGCCTCTTGAGAGCTCATTGTTGAAAATGATCAAGCGTATATTTGAACAGTATCAGATGTCAAGCCTTTAGCAAATGACTGACAAACTGCCAGTTTTCCAGTCACTGTTTAGACATCTGCATAATTAGATAAATATAAAATAACAATAGACATACTGTGTGCAGGTCCTGAATGCGAGTTCTTAGTCCTTCCACAACATCATTTCTCTCCTCATTGCTACTGGGATACGGATACACGTGACAGTGGTAGCTGTGGAGGGAGAAAAGTAAGTTATTAACAACTCATCACTACAACTAAAAACAGATGGCAGTCATTTTCTGTCAATAAAAGAGCAACAACAAAACAAAGTATTGTGGAATAGTTACCAATCACAGATCTTCTTCACTTTCTGTCCGATCTGGTCTCCCCAGTAAGAGATGAGGAACACCACACGTTTGGAAGGCTCCCCCTGCAGATAGAGAATGAAAGGAAGTGTTATAAATCAATGAAAAGGCCCCGTCGCTTCATCCATTAATAATACAATAAAATAAATGGGCCCAGAGTAAGTGATTTTACAAAATGACCTAAATGATGTATTAATGTTGGTTTGTAACATCAAGCTGTTCATTTCCAAAACATAGGAATTAGGAGTCATTTGTATTGAAGGATCATTTATTTTAATTTTTCGAAAATGCAGCAGGAAAGCACAGCACTACTTGATTTTTTTAAATCTTAATGTCAGAAATCCTCTTTGATCACCAGTAACTCATGCTTATATTGCTTGTAAATATCCTGACATTCCAACAGTGATCAGTTGCAGCCTTGCATGACTGCCTTCTAGTCAAGCAGAGGAAATGGATAAGTGGATTAAGCTGTCTCTCTTTGTGAACAGACAAGATCTCGCTCTGAACAGCAGATTTATGCAACGTTATCTTCAATTGTGTCCGTTTACAGTTTTTAACAAATTGCTTTTGGCCAGAATGGCGGGATTTTTATTTTTACATCTAGAATCACTCATTTTTTTATCATGCTAAATTGCTGTCATATCAAAATGATTGAAATGTTAACAATACAAACTGCATTGGAATATTTATTAATGTAATAATATTGTACAAAAGTAAATGATGGCACAAAAGATGTATGTGTATCAGCTTAAGAATTGTTTTAAAATGCACAATAATGTTGCTCTTGACTAAAAAAATATATTGAAGAACAGAATTGATGTCCCCCAAAAGTCCTTTTCGTTTGCAGACATAGAAGTTAAGATCCCATCTGTTTCTTAGATGAGGCCCAATGTGTGTACATTAAATATGTTTGTTATCTTGATTCAAATGAAGCTCCCTGCCTCTGAGGAACAGAGAACATATGTCATGCACATATTTCTTCAGCCTCCCTTGCTGATATGTTCATCCGACACTGCAATAGGGAGAAGACATAACAAAAGTAATTCAACTTTAGCCCAAATCAAAGCCAATGTTAGCTTTGAGGAACCTACTGTGTCAGGGTCTTCCAGATACTCCTCGACCTCTGCGTAGCTGAGGATGGTGTAGCCTTTACACACTCTCCAAAGCATTCGCTCAAACGCCTGGATCTTTGTCCTCTGAATAAGCCCCGAAATGAACCTGCGAGAGAACGAGCAAAACATTCACAAACCAACCTTTTGTTGAAAACATCAAACGTCATTATTTGATGACACAATAACATAAAGTATAAACAAAACATCTTAAACATTTGATATACTGGACAAATACAAAATAAATAAACCTGGGCACAGTTTTTACTTTTGCAGGTTAAACTATTAATGACACAGACGAAACTGCTCAAGGGCGCAGCATTGCCGTCTCACTTATCAGCACAGTCAGCAGAACTAATCGCACTAACAGAGGCATGCAAACTGGGAAAAGGGAAGACAGTTAACATTTACACAGACAGCAACTATGCTTATTCATGTGTACATGTGTTTGCACAACAATGGAAAAATAGGGGGATGGTAACATCCACAAACAAACCTATTACACATAAAGATGTAATCCTATCACTTTTGGATGCAGTACAACTCCCTAAGAGAGTGGCGGTCTGTAAGTGTGCAGCACACGACTACAGGGACGGACCCAATTTCCACAGGGAACCGGAAGGCAGATGAAGAGGCTAAGAAAGCAGCGCAAAGACAGTGACCAATATATTTCTGAAAATATGAAACACATTGATCATGACATCCTAAAAGACATGCAAGCGAATGCACCTGACAAAGAAAAGGTATACTGGAAGAAGAAGTTGTGTACACAGAATAAAGAGGGGTTGTGGGAAAGTACAGAAGGCAAATTTGTATTACCAAAAAGCTTATTTCGATATGCAGCTATATTGAGCCATGGGTTGGACCACGGCTCAACAGTGGGGATGGTGGAAGTAATACAGAAGATATTCACAGCCTATGGCTTTACAAACTACTCTATAAAAAAAAATGAGTTTAGCATGTTCTGTGTGTGCACAGTATAACCCTCAGGGACAGTTCAAACCAGAGAGGTAACACACCGGAGCCAGTATCCATTTCAGCACATTTGCATGGACTTTATTGAACTAAATAAATATGAGGGAATGAAATATTGTCTAACAATCATTGACATGTACTGTACTCAAAATGGATTGAAGTTTTTCCAACTAGGAATCCGGATGCATTGACAAATCACATAATCCCACGTTTTGGAATTCCGGAAAAGATCTATAGTGATAATGGCACACACTTTGTAAATAAAGTAATTCAGGATTTGACAGCTGTATTTGGAATACAATTAAAACGACATTGTTCTTATCATCCACAATCAGCAGGGTTGATGGAAAGAAATAATGGGACAGTAAAAGCTAAACTGAAGAAGATGTTGGCCGAGACAGGGAAAACATGGATGAGATGCTTAGCACCAGTGATGCTAAGCATGCACATCCTACCTAGTGCTAGAGGGCTATCACCTTTTGAAATGTTATATGGAAGACCATATTATCTGCCTGAGTTAAAACCATTTGTAAGAGAGGACGAGAGTATGAGTGAAAACACAGCAGAATATATGGCAAACATTTTGAGAAGAAAAGAGATCACAAATGTTATTGTCCCCTCTGCACAGGAAGTACCTGACACTACACAGACAGTGAAACCAGGAGAGTGAGGCCCATTCCCAAACCGCCCCCTAAACCCTACCCCTACCCCTCCATTTGCGCGTTCACACGGAGGGTCCGCCATATTGAGGGCTGTTCCAAAGCAACGAGTGTGGAGGGGGAGTGGGCTATCAAGCCCTCAAACAGCGAGTTTGCAGCGGTGCTGACTTGAGACCGGTCTCTACCTGACCGGAGTCACGCTGTGTGTGTCCGTCAGGAAACACGCTGTGTACAAGTAGTTCCAGCAAACATAAACATAAACTGCGATGTTAACAACCTCATGATAACCTCATATGTTTTAACTTAGGATCATACCTGTGTTTAGTCGAGAAAAAGGTAAATGTGTGCATTTTATTATAAAGTTGTGTATATTTAAAAACTAAGAAGCTTATAAACATCAGGTTTAAAACTAAAAGAGCTTTGAAACACAATGAAAGATTTTTGGAGTTTTATTTGAGTTATTCATTTAAACTTTTTGTCTAAAAGATGCTGATTTGAAACCGTTGTTACATACAGTTACGGCACTTCCTGTTTCTGCGGAGAGAGGGGAGGCCGTCCCAAAGCTTGCTGCTGTATTTACTCCCTCCATCTGACAGGAGGGAGCCTCGTTGAGCTGCGAGTGTGGCTACAGACGGAGTTCACTCCATCACGGAGGGGTAGGGTCGAGGGAGTGGTTTGGGATTGGGCCTGAGTGTTCACCAGAGCGATAAAGAGGAAGAGCTGGCACTCGCCCAAGTGGGAGGGTCCCTACCAAGCACTCCTGTCTACACCGACTGCAGTTAGAGTGGCGGAGAGACCATCCTGGATACATCTGACTGTGAAGCCGTTTAAACCTAAAGACAGAAACTCGCCTCTACTGTGGTGAAGTCTGGCTACAAAGGGAGGTGATTCCAATAAGGGCACTTGTCTCAAACCAGTGAAGAAACCAACAGAACCCAGTAGAATTTAAAGAGTGGACGTTAGCAGGGAAACAGTAACGGGTCTGAGTGATAGAAACTGACGATGTATCAAAGAGAGAGAATTAGGCCATGGCATCCATTCGGATTACATTAAAACATGTGCCTATACAATCTACCTACCTCAGCCGTTTGGGTACTTTTGTATATGAATTTTTAATCTTTATAATCATTTGTATTTTCCAAGTTCTATGTTATTCCGTAGTATAAACAGGAGGGATATGTTGGAGAAATACTGTTTTCTCCACTCTTTGGGTTGTTTTAATGCACTGATATCATGTGTGGCTCTGAACTGTGTATGACCTTGCAGCTGCCTCTTCTTGTGATAGGAAGAGGCAGGGCATTTCAGGTTGTTGATATTTATGAGAAGACAGACTTGCTGTTATCTCCTGTGGTTTGGACGATATAAGCCTGATGTTTTTTGCTGTTCCTTTGAGCAACATACCCCATGTGTGTGAGTTAACCCATATCCTTTGTATGTGATTTATCTCTGCTCCTTCTTGCAAGAGTAAATTAGTTACCTGATCATTGATTCTCAACCTGGTGTCGAGTGATATTTTTTCTAACACTTGCCTAAACATTTAAACTCCAAAGCTCAGAGATTTACAGGGATGAGGGTAACATGTGCACTTCTTCACCAACACCTATAACGGGGGTTTTCGGGCTGCAGACATCGTTCCTCACCCCAATTTGGCTCCAAGTCTTTGCATGCTGCTGTATTCCAGCATTGTGTCTTTCTCAAGGAAGGGAAACTCCTCATACTGAGCTTGAAGGGGCTCTCGCTAAAGGTAAAGAAAAAAAAAAGGGTTTAAGAAAAAAAGTCTAAATCACAAGTTCAGATGTATGAGGCACGTTACAGAATGACTCACTAACCTCCACTGATCTCTGCACAAACGTGCGTGTGATGCGCAGCATGTGTGTGTACTCTGTCAGCTCCAGAAGGTTCCTCTGCAGCTTGTCCTTATTCCTGGTGACTTCACCCAACTCCACTTCCAATCTCTGCAGCTGCTCCTGCACACACACACACACACACACACACACACACACACACACACACACACACACACACACACACACACACACACACACACACACACACACACACACACACACACACACACACACACACACACACACACACACACACACACACACACACACACACCACACACACACACACACACCACACACACACACACACACACCACACACACACACACACACACACACACACACACACACACACACACACACACACACCAAAGTAATAATAATTTAATTACTCAACTATGTTAAATTAGTTAAAGTGGTATTGACTCACATAATTGATACGTAACATGAAACTGACCATTATAGACATGATGTGCTTGGGTAAAGGAGCTACTGGGTTCACGTCTCTTTCTGGGAGTGAAATGTCGGCTTTCTTGACTTCCCTCAGAAGGTACCCTGTTAAGAAATAGATAGCCAACTTTGTAAGACACACAACATTTGTTTCATTATGTTTTGTTTCAGCGCTTCCAAACACCATGAACATCCTTTTGATAACAATGCATTTGAAGCCAAGTCCAACAGAGCGGTACTCTCTTCTCCTAATCTAATAATAAAGGGATTCGTTAATCAAGGACAGCATTTCATTCAACTTAATCTACAACCAGCTGACATTTCTCATGACTGGAGGGTCATTGGCTCTCAATTGAATTTAGTGAAACCGTCTTCTGTGGCTTCTTGTACTCCCGCTTCACTTTTGCCATCTCATAACAGCTTTATCGAAACCTTTCTGGGGCAAAATCATTTGATTTCATGCCCAAAACTACAACTTAATGAATAGACTTTGCCTTACTGGAAAACTGTAAAGATCAATGTATCCTTACCAAGGATCCTCTCCATCTCTTCACATTTCTTTATCTCATTGACGTGTTTCCGTTGGAAGGTGGTAACACTGGGATTGAGCTGAAAAGGTGTAGGAGACATATACAGTCAAAAGTCATCATTGATACAATTAAAGTCAAACACATTTTTTCAGTACAAACCAACATAAAATGAACATACAGTTACCACCTGTACGGTCCTTTTTACAGCAGCACTTTAAAACACCTCTGATCTACATGGTATCTATGACTTGCATGCATTCAGTGGCAAAGTTTACAGCAGGCCATGTAAAGTAACTAACTGCAATAAGTACTGTACTTAAGTACAATTTGGAGGGACGTTAACTTTACTTAAGTATTTCAATGTGTTTCTACTTTGTACTTCTACCCCACTACAATTCAAAAGTTAATAGTGTACTTTTACTCCACTACATGTATTTGATACATTTAGTTACTTCATGTTGTGAAGTATAATCAACACTTAAATCAGACTTTAGTTACACCTAGAGTACATTCACAGTCAAACCTGCAGTATATACACAGTCATTAAAACCAGCTGCACCTTTACCAGCTTTGATAAACACATTATTTCATCAATAACTATTATCAAAACATATATTTTTCAGAAGAATTGGCCAATCTGCATAATGAGTACTTTTACTTTTGGTACTTTAAGTATATTTGGATGCCAACACTTTTGTACTTCTACCTGAGTAACATTTTGAATGCAGGACTTTTACTTGTAACAGAGTATTACTACACTGGTACTTCTACTTGTACTCAAGTACAATATCTGAGTTCTTCTTCCACTACTGACATTAACACATGCAAAGTTGTGTGCATTATATATTTCATTTTAACATATGCTAAATATATATTTAATAGATGTTCTGTGATTGATAGTTAGACATCAGAGACCATCAGAACTTAGCAGGACTACACGTCCAGTATTACAGAGATAAATCTTGGTCAATTCACTGTTAACAGAGTATTTCCTACACTGTGGTACTTCTACTTGTACTTAAGTACAATATATGAGTACTTCTTCCACCTCTGATGATCTATAGGCTATCTATGACTTGCATGCATTCAGTGGCAAAGTCTACTTTGGTAAAACCCGCCATAGTCGCTTCGACCAACAAACAGGTAAGACATTTGTCAAGTCAGGAAGAACTTTTAAAGTGAGTCATGACTTTGTTTCAGCAGATTATAACGGGTCTTTTCGGTACTTACGTCTCTAAACTCCACAAGCCCAAGTTCTCCAAGTTCACTGATGCAGTCGTATGCGGACCCGGACTGCAGGAACAGCTGGGCCAGACACATCTCTTCCCCCCGGAGCAGGGAGCACATTTTGACAGTCTGCTTGGTTGTTTACCGAGGAGCTAATACAAGCTAACAACTGCAGTTTCCGGCAATACAAGCACATCAAGGGCGATGAGTGATGACCTTCTTCGTGGTGATCATATTCTGGTGATGATACATTATATGAATTGCATGACGCTGACTTGAGAGAGCTATTGCTACAGCCGATGCTGTTCCTGTTAGCTAATGGGCTAGCCGGCTATTACTGTGTTGTTAATACCCGGATACAAAACTTGTTCCGCCGAAATGGAAGCAGAAATGATGAGGCGCCCGGTATTACCACCACTGGCATAGCTCATCCACACATCTAATCACGACTCCTCTCATCGTTTCTGAAGTTTTCAGCAGACGTCCGCTTGTTATCTTCATAGTACTCCACGTCACTTTTCTCCACACTGTTGAATATGAACTTCCACAGCAGTGAAGGTACCTTTGACCAATCAGCAGCGCCCCCTGGAGTCTGCGCACTGCGCCCTCAGCGTTTAAGCCAGCCCTGCTGAAGGCAAACATTGACTCAAGTAATTTACTTAAGTACAATTCGAAGGTCCTATACTCTACTTGAGTAGGTCAACGTTTCGCTTCTTTGTGCTTCAACCACACTACAATTCAGACATGTTATCAATATTTAAATCAGACTTTAGTTACACCTGGAGTAAATTCACAAGCTACCCTGCAGTCAGGGGCGCCGCCAGGGATTTTGGGCCCCATGAAAATATATCACATTGGGCCCCACCACCAGGCCCAGGCCACACCAACAAAGCACAATTGCTGTAACCACACCTCCAGAACCCAACCCACTCATTTATGCTTTAAATAACTCTACCTGTACAGACTTGCATCTATCTTGTAGTCCAATACTAACTGCACAATATTTACTGACACTGAGCTGTGAACATATAACACTGTGCAGACGTGGAACATTCTATTGCAGTAGAATTCACTATTTGATATAAGACTAACATTCCTGACAATAGACCTCAATGGTCATCTTTTATGGTGTCCATGCCTTTTTAATAACATTTTTGAATGGAACATTCATAAATCTAAATAAATATAACTTAAATATACATGACCTCTTAAATTAAAATAAAGTGAACATTAACACCAATATTATAATTTATAAAATGCTATAACAAAGAAAATAACATAAGCAGCATATTTTTTAATTAAATATACCAACTACAAAATAAGCGGGTATTAAAGTGTAAACGGACAACAAAACAGAAATGGGAGTGGAAAGGCCTGATGGTGGTGCTAAATCAGAGCCTATCACCTGTTCTCAGTTTTTTTTCTCATCATCTTGTGTAGTGATCATAGGTAGTGATCCAATATCGTTACCATAGCCTTGCCCTTTAACAGTTATTACGAGCCCTGGCTCAGCCTTACTCACCAAGAGCCCAGCGCCTAGCCTTCTTACAGGCAAAGTCACTGATCAAGTCCTTGAAGTCCAGCTTTCTAGCCAACTGGCTTTCAATGGACAGCATGGCAAGACTGCAAAGCCTTATGGGGGGACAGGGCTGCGGAGCCTAAAGATGGATCTGTTGGTCCTGGCACCAGGGGGAGGGACAACTGATTTAGTATGAATAGCTGCTAAAAATGTACATGCATTTATTAAATGTCAGCTAAAAGAGGAATGAAATGAAAAACCTCTGAATTTTCTGTGAAGATATTAACAGAACTTAATGTCAGCAAAACATTACAATTATTATTTACAATGGGCTAAGCTTAGCTAACAGACTAATTTCCACCACTCATGGACCACACCCACCTTTTCTTTTGAAAAACTGGGTGACATACTGTCGCCGTTTAGTCCCTCTCTCTTGTCTTTCTCTCCTTTCTTTTCTTTCTTGAAAGCCTGACTTTGTGAGTCGTTGAGACATCGTACACACGTAAGTACTAGCATCCCTCCTCACATGCTCTCACTCTGCTAGAAAGGACCGGTGCCGCACAGCGTTTGGAGGCAGGACCAAACCATTACATTTAATTTTATTTCAAACCTTTATTTATACAGATAAATCCCATTGAGATCATTGATCTCTTTTTCAAGGGAGACCTGCTCAAGTAGTTCCACATGAAACATAAAAACATAAATAGAACAACAAAAGGACATCATACAGCATCATTTACATAATTATCCACATAAACAGGTACCAATAGCTTCCGATTGAGTAGCATCCAACCGAGCTTTAAAAACATTTAGTGGCACCAGATTGTTCAGTTTCCATTTAATTTGCAGACTATTCCAAGACAGAGGAGCTGCCCATCTAAAAGCTGTCTTCCCTAAGACAGTTCTAGCGGTTGGCACATTTAATAAAACCACAGCATTCGATCTCAGGCAGTAGCCACTTACAATTCTCCGTGAGATCAGGGAGCAGATGTAGGATGGAAGTTTCCCTAACATGGCTTTGTATATAAAAATGTACCAGTGACTGAGCCTCCGTACAGTTAGTGAAAGCAAACCAGCCCTTGCATACAGGGTACAGTGATGGGTTAATGCTTTACAGTTTGTCACAAATCTCAGAGCACTGTGATACGCAGCATCTAACTTGACCAGGCAATTGGCAGGTGCATTCATATACATCAGATCACCATAGTCCAGCACAGGTAAAAAGGTCACAATGACTAGCCTTTTCCTGGCCTCAAGCGAGAAACAGGACTTGTTTCTGAAAAAGAACCCTAGCCTAACCCTCAGTGCTTTAAGCAGGTTATTGACATGAAGTTTAAAAGTGAGACAATCATCAAGCCAGATACCAAGGTATTTGTAACAGGTAACCACTTCAAGTTTTGTTCCTTGCGTAGTTACAATATCAAAAACAGGCTCTGGTGTCTTTTTAGCTTTAGAAAAGAGCATTACCTTGGTTTTATCAACATTCAAAAGAAGCTTTAGTTCAGAGAGCTGAGTCTGAATAGTGTTAAAAACAGCCTGTAATTTAACACCAGCCTCTTTAATGGAGGGACCTGCACAATACATCACGGTATCATCCGCATAAAAATGTAAAGTAGCTTCATCTACATTTTTACCTAAACTGTTTATGTAGATGGAGAATAAAAGTGGACCTAAAACAGAACCTTGAGGAACACCATTAGAAATGTTTAACCACTCAGAAGACAGCCCATCAAAATGAACACATTGGGACCTTTCAGAGAGGTAGTTTACAAACCACCTCACTGCATGGCTGGACATGCCTATACTGGCTAGCCTCTGCTTTAAAATGTGATGATCAACGGTGTCAAACGCTTTGAAAGGGTCAATAAATAGAGCTGCACAACTCTGCTTATTATCTAAATACTCGCCACATCTTCACCACTTTCATTGTGGCAGTGATGGTGCTGTGTTGCTTTCTGACGCCTGACTGATGTTTAGACAGGATGTCATTTGTACATAAAAACACCTTTACCTGTTCACTCACTAAGCGTTCAAGAACCTTGGCCAGAACTGACAACTTAGAGATTGGCCTATAGTTATTTAATAAAGTGGCCTCCCCACCTTTTAGCAAAGGCAGGACATACGCTGACTTCCACAATTTTGGAATTGTGTTAGTGCTGAGGGAGAGGTTAAAAAGAGTAGTGAGAGGTGGAGCAATAAAATCTGCAGCTATCTTTAAAAAGAAAGGCTCTACGTTGTCCGGGCCTCATGTAAATAGAGGGGGGTGTTCGATGCTTTGGATAATTAACTTTTGGAAGAAAATAAGTTAAATGAATTGTAAGTTTAGTGAGTACATCATCAATATGAAGTTATATTAATGTTAATTATTGATGATTGATGAAAGGTTACTTACATTTTTTTTCTTAATGTTCTAAATATATTTGGGGCCCCTGTCAGTCACGGGCCCTTAGAATCATCCTACTTTTCACCCCCTTACCGACGCCCTGCCTGCAGTATACAAAGTCATTCAAACTAGCTGCACCTTTACCAGCTTTGATAAACACATTCTTGCATCAATAATTATAATAAAAACAAATGATATATTATTCTGAAATGGGAAAATCTACAGAATGAATACTTTTACTTTTGGTACTTTAAGTATATTTTGATGCTAATACTTTTGTACTTTTACTTAAGTAAGATTTTGACTTCGTAACATTGAACACAATCTTCTACTACCGACATAGAAATGTGAATGATGATGAATGATTGTGAATGATAACCTCTTGAGGTAACATATAAATCGTGAATAAACAATGACAGAACTGATTCCTGACCCACTAGATAAGAGAAATGTACAAATGTAATTGTGGCAGAGGAGTGCACAAAAGGGTAGCCCACTTTTCAAAACTTTATATAAGATACTGTCAACAAAATAATATTAAAAGGAACAAGCAGTACAAATATACAAGTAATATTTTTATTACAAATGCACCAAAACAATTATTTACATTCCCACAAACATATCTAAAACATGTAAAACAATATCATTATAAACTATGTATAATGTTCAAAGATCTTTGTTTCTTCGTCTACATGTTCTCAGCATTTCTTAAGAGTCTGAGAGGGTGGCACTATTTCCATGCTTGTCTGATTTGTCTCCATGGAGTCCCGAGTATCGAAGCAGTGATAAAGAAGAAAACCAAAATAAGGCCCTTTGCCAGAGACTGGGAATACGGCTCACCTGGGGACGATAAAGGTAAAGTAAGTCAGCAATGGTACTGTCAGGGTCAGGACTTAGGCAGTGTTTCTCGCATCGATGTTCCAATTTCCTGAAATATCAACTACGGTATAAAATAAAAACACAGAATAGATTATCTAGAATTCAATACATTCTCACCTGTGTAATACTTGGTGATGGGGAAGGCGAGCTCAGGCCAACACACATCATTCCGGTTACAGTCATACTCAGTGAAGTTTATCTGAAACCTGGGGAAAAAATAGAAAACATCACAGTCTGGGTTTGAATCAGTGAGACGGCTTATACACAGTATACAGTATTTGTCTCAAGTTACGACCCTCATTACATCAGGGCAGTCTTGCCTGGTTTTCGGTGGTCCTGTGTTGACAAGAATGTCAGTAAAGGAGACTGAGGAGGTGATGGGGAACAACTGAGTCTCCGTGGGGTCCACACATGGAGAAACATCCCCCCCTCCACAATCCAGTGTCCAGGGGGACATGCTGTAGCTAAGATGACCAAAAGAACCTCCATGATTCACAATGATTTAGAATTTGCAATGAGAATACAATTGAAAGTATATGTTTCAATGAATATACACCAGATACACACCTGACATGCAGAGCACGGATATCCCTCTGAGGTACGCCTCCTACCATTCCTGTGATGAGACTCCAAACATGGATATGCTGGTGGGATGGAACCTCATAGCATGAATTTGTGCCGTCTTCCATAGTTGTGCTAGAGTTTTGTGTCAAGACTGGAATGTATAAAACATTTAGTTAAAAAAAAATACTGTAAATCAAACAGTTAATTTTGCTTTAATAAAAGTATAGCGAAAAGGTTGCATGAATCGTTTCTTTGCACAATCTACTCACAGCTTATGTTCACCCAGTCTGTCGTAGTGAAAGGATCGGGGTTTCCACTCTTTGCAACATGTGTGGCTGTCACCAGATTATTCTGGAGAGAGGTTACAGTCTCTCTATGGGAAAAATACATTCAAATGTAATTCAGTAGAAATACACATTGATATAGATTAAACATGAACTCATGCTGATTTACCTCAGGAGATCACACTGAGTCAGATTGTGTCTGCTGACAGGGAGTAGACATCCTGATGTGGAATTCTCTCCAAACAGAATTGGTTTCATCTCAGCAGAGACACAGAGCCCATCACTCACTGCAAGGTAGATTCAAACATGAGGTTTCCTTTATCCACCTTATTTTGATTGAATTACACATAAATCACAATTATGACACATTCAGTGATCCAGTAACCAACAAGAATGGGTTTTACCTGGTTTCCAAAGACTGATTGACACCCTCTGTACTAAGCCCGTATTGTTGTCCAAAGTGTCCACAATTCCAGCGATAACAGGCCTTCCCACCTGATAACCTGCCATTTGAAGTGTTGGTTACCCACTGAAACATGTAGACTCACTTCCACAGCCATTCTCAGGACAAAGTAAATGATCTTGTTCTCACCTGGGTTCCCTGAGTTGGTTTCATCCATTAATTCTCCATTTAAAAACACGGCAGAATACCTTGTAGTTAATGCCACTGTTTGGGGACAGAAAAGCAGAAATGAGTCCAGATTACATTAAACACATCTATCAACTAAGGCTGATCATGGACAAGTCTTAACACTTACCACTACTATTGACTGTGATGGTGCCAACAGTCTGAGTCACTGTGATACTTGTGATGTCATTTCCTTCCCAGTACAATTTGTAATCCAGCGCCAAGGTCACGTTCTCACATACCAGCCCCTCATCTTCAGAGGAATATCACGTTTCAACATTACGCTTAATTGTCAATTTTTGTTGTTTTGGTAAGAATATGTTTTAATTTAATTACCTGAAGGGGCATCAGTGCTTGAAATAAACTGACTCAAGTCAAAGGCAACTTCGTCAATTACGTCTACTAAAACATCACCTGAAACACATGAAGAAACAACATGGAAGAAATTATTAAAAAAGAGCTTCAGAGAGTATAAAAACATTGCTACATTATGTTTAGCGGGTAGAACACACCTCCTTGCCCATTCTTTACTTTAATTCTCAAATCTGTTGGTAGAGTCCGTAAGGGGGAACCAGTTGGACAGGAACGTAGAAGAGTTACACAATTCACTTGAAAATTCTTCAGAAATGCTACAGGCGCATTGTTAACACACTGCCCGAGCACCTTCTGTAAAACAGAAATATAAAATGAATTAGAATAATTCAAAAACAAATGATGTAATAACAATATACACACCACCAACCTGAGGAATAGTGAAGTACTGGTCATTTAATGTGAGAATGGGACTTCCTTGAATATAAACATTAACTGGCACTGGAGCAGGCGAAACAGGGCTTTGGAAGGATGGGCCCGGTTCAGGAGTGCTAGAAAGGGGCAAAAGAACTATAATTGAAATATGACACAAAAACATATACTTTCATTGATATAATCAACACATATATTGAATGATTCCTCACATTGTGTATCCCTGGTAAAAGAGCCCGAGGTAAGGGTTGTTTTCAGGTGGAGAATTGACACATAAAAATGGAAACCAATCTGGGGAGTTTTTCAAGGATTGCACAGAGCACTGATAATCTGAAGCAGGAGACACCTGTCCTCCAAAGGGCCCTGGGAGGCAGTGGGACACAAAGAGCTTCAGATCTTCAGAGGAACAGTCCTGTGTGAGTGGAAGACAAATAAGTCATTCATGATTAATACAAAAATAAACATATTTGACTAAAGTGCACTGTTCTCTTGTTAAAAGATAGTAATGTTGTGAGAGATGTAAATACCGTGTCACAGCAGCAGCGCACATCACATGCTCCAAAAGTGAGGTCACAGGGGCAAGAGCCCAGAGGCTGGTACACTTGGTTTGGAATGACTGTTTTATTTTCTAAATGGATATGAGATTTATATTTATTAGAAATGTCGAATTCACACTGGCAACATTCTCTACTACAAAATAAGACAACATGTACATGGTGTGGACAGGAGCGGTAAAATATATTAAATAAATAAAAAATATTGGATAAAAGAGGATCAGAGAGAGAATATTAAGTTGAAACCTAAACGACTCTCTGAAACTGTGAATTATATTTATATATCAGGATAAATATGGAGACATCCTTAGCATGTAGGCTCATTATGATGGGCACAGTTTTAATTACCAGATCCAGCATTAGCAGGAAGCAACAAGGCGAATATCCTGGCCTGGATCAGCAGCGATGCCTGAGGAGTGCCGCCCACACAGGCAGACACCTGAAGGGTCTCCAGGACACACAGAGGCTTTGGACAGCAGTCTGTATCTGTTTCATTCTCACCACACAGACGCAGACTTTTATCCAGCTTTAGCTGAACCCGAACTGCA
Source organism: Pseudochaenichthys georgianus (assembly GCF_902827115.2). Classification (NCBI taxonomy): domain Eukaryota; kingdom Metazoa; phylum Chordata; class Actinopteri; order Perciformes; family Channichthyidae; genus Pseudochaenichthys; species Pseudochaenichthys georgianus. The sequence continues at coordinate 37,990,523 of NC_047511.1, read as the reverse complement.
GTCTGGGGAGCGAATTGAAACAAACATAAGACACATTAAATAAACTGGTGTAAGACAATAAAATAAACTCTATTAAATTAATTGTGGGATGTTTTTATTTAAATAAACCCTATCTAACAGCATATAACTAAAACATAATTTGATTTTATTAAGTCAACTGTACTCTTCTTACCTTCCCCACCTGCTCCCTCGTGAGCACCCACTGTGTTACTTCAGCTACACATGATGGAGGGCCAATGCTTCCTGTAACAGAAAACACATCACAGCTCTTTTATGTGCCACTAAACCGGAGAATTATATATAATGGAAACTGGGTATTTTCAAACACCACTCAAGTAAATACAAATCAAAAAATGTTTGCTAGAAAACACGTCCCATACAAGAAAACGCACTGACCTGTCGTATTAGATGGAGATACTGTCCTCAGATTCAGAGAGATGTCAGACACGTTTCCGAGAAGAAGTACAGTGGCCGTGGGTCCAGTTGCAGTGAGATATGATGGCTTGAAATCTGTTAAACAAACGGCAGTGGCGTTAAGTAATGAAGTACATTTACTCAAGTACTGTACTTAATTACAATGTTGCCGTTCTTGTACTTTACTTGGGTATTTCCATGTTATGCTACTTTGTACTTCTACTCGTCTACATTTCAGATGTAAATAGTGTAATTTTACTCCACAAGCTTTATGTAGTATCTTTGGTGACTTTGCTGATAGAGATAAATAATAAACAATAGGATAAACACTTAAAAAAATACTTCAGATATAACTGGATTAACTCACAACTTGTTTAAATTAGCTCAACCTTTATCAGCTTGATAAACAGTTAAATGCATCAATAATTATAACCAAAATATATTATATATATGTGCAATTTGCATAATGACTACTTTTACTGTTGGTACTTTAAGAATATTTAGATGCCATTACTTTACTTTCACTTGAGTAACATTTTGAATACAGGACTTGTAACACTACACTTTGGTATTTCTACTTTTACTTTAGTACAATATCTTAGTGTATATTTCCACCCCTGCATAACGTCGATATATCTCGTACCTGCTTTACGTATTAGTTTCATAACAATTATTGAATTAGTTATTAAACTGCAACACGTTCAACGTTACCACGGTTGTTTTGTTGTTAGCTCTTTGCTAGTTAGCTTAGCTTTAGTAGCTGTTTTAATGTAAAGCTGTTTGCATTGAAACTTACCAACAATGTTTTGAGGTTGCGCCAAGGAAATGAACAGTATAAAATATGTGGCCTGGCATGAAATAGATAAACGGGAGAAGCATAAATCAAACACGTTAGCCATTTGGTTCACTTCAGATTATAAAGCAGACATATTTGTAAACGGTTAGTGATGTCATGGCAACGCAAATGTTGAACCAATCACATCCTAGATATTCTTCTTCTGGGGAAACAGGACACACAAAACGACCTGAATATACAACAGCGCCCCCATCTTACCCGGAGTAGCACATACATGCAACTACAGTCTGAATACATTTATTTATTTCCATATTTACTAATTTTGTCTTGTGTTTATTTAATCCTGTATTTATTTACACGTGTATTTATTTCAGTTTCCCCCCCACATGTATTTATTCTTGGATATTTGTATTCCTGTATTTATGCATTTATTTATTCTGGTATATTTGCATTCCTGTATTTATTCCTGTATGTATTTACTCATGTCATGTTCTGTCCTCCATAGGCCTACTTGTGTGCTCGTTGTGTGCATAAAGGTACAATTTCACTCAAAATCACATCAAGACATCATACATTGTACAAGCAAGGTGCAACAAGCAGATACATTTTGTTTATATCAGTCAACAAAATATACAACAGCCAAATGTTATTTTCAGACAAATCTTCAGACCTTTGAGCACAACACAATCCAAAAACCACTGACAAAAACGTTTATTATGTATCACTGGAAAAGTCTTAATTAATCAATGCTAATTCTACTTTTTCTTCTTTTGGAAAAATGTAAATGGCACACATTTTTCACTAGCCAAATAACACATATCCCATAGTGTTCCCCATCATCTAATTCAATACTTAAACATCAAACGTGTTGTCTTTTTAATATTTTGTCTATATGATAAAGTTATTTACATTTTGGTGTTATGATATTTTGCCCAAAAACTGTGATCCTGCCTCCAGGGGGCAGCACGTGGCTGTAAATACACAATGACTACTCTAATACATGTAGAATAAGAGTTATGCCACGTGACCACCGTGACAGCGTGCTTCACGTTTGACGTCATCTAAAGCCTGTACAGTGGAGTTATTAAAACAATGTTATCGTGTGAAGACCTAACAACAAATCTGCAAGGCTGTGTGGTCACCGAGGATCAAGCACTTGAACATGTCAACCAAACACTCAGGCTCTTCAGTGAAAAACTCTCTGAATCCTCCAGGTCGGTAACCATGCCCTCAGCATGTTTGAGAACTTGTCTCATTTCTATAAGCTGTCATAATGACTGAATGGTTTTTCACGAACAGGAGTAGTGTGAAAAGATGTAAGGAGCGATGTTTAGAGGAGGCTCTCCAGCTGCTGAGACGCATTTCCGAGGATCAGCTTGGTGTTTTGGAGGAGTCTCATATCCTGCTCCTGGTGAGACTTCTCATCTCCATGCAGCTGAAGATGGTCAACATCTCCAAAGCCTGTCGTAAAGTAGACCAGGTGAGCCCCACATTATGTCCGTACTGCACTGTACACACAATATTTAAAGACAAAATGTCATCTCATTGAAACCTTATATGTGCTCGGCAGATGTTGCAACATTTGGCAAAGGTGGACCACCAGTTGGTTTTTAGAGAAACCCATCACTGTTTGCTCTCGATAGTCCATAATGAACAGGTACAGACAAGAGCTGTCACTTCACTTATATGTATTGTCATGTATTTGCTGCAAGGCACTGCAAATAACCTTTCACCCATCCGCTTTTAGGTACTGTCTTTTGAGGATCTGCAGAAAGGTAAGTGCAGAGAAGGCTAAAGATGATGTGTTATTACAATGTCACTAGTTTCACATGTACGTTTCCATGAACATATTGTTGTTCTCGTCTTTTTTCAGCCTGTATGTTCCTGGAAGACAGCACTATTGGTCGTGATATTTGGCGAGAGTCATTCCTGGTTCTGCTGAACAAAGTGTCTGAGTTTTTCTCCTTTGCATTGCAACAAGACTCGCTGAGAGATGGACCTCTGTGTTACATTGCTGTCAAGGTGCATAATGTATTAGTCTGTTGCATTCATCACAGACTTGTTGTGTGATCTGTTTAACTTACCTGAGAACTGTGGTCTCGGCAGATGTGTTTGCAAGTGTTCCAGCTGTTGTCCAGTGAAGTGGCTCCTCTGGTGTGGGACGGGGAGCATGGGGACCCGACAGTGAGGAAGATCCTGCAGGCTCTTATGGACATAATACTTGGACAGGTATCTCATTAATCCATCAGTTCAGTAGTCAGATACTTCTTCAGTTGTTACCTTTGTTGCCGCCTATCAGAATCAAGTTTATTGCCAGGTACGTTTACACATACAAGGAATTTGCTTTGGCATCTGGTGGTGCGGACATAAACAATCTAAACAAATAAATTGCAAAGTAGGTAAAAAAAGAATATTTAATAAAAAAATAAGTATTTTTAAGAAACAATATAGCATTAATAAAGCTCGCTAAAGACAAGTAATTACACCACATGTACATGTAACAAAAACACTAAACTACAGTGTATTATATTTTAAAGTGGAGTGCTGTGCAGACATGTGTGTGCAAAAAGCAGTCAGAGAGTTGAGCATGAACATGGCTCACAGTATTATAAAAGACAAAAAAGAACAAGATGTTGTTCACATGATGTGCATCAATGTAATGCATAATTACACTATCAGTCATTGTGTCCTTGTTTGCAGTGCTGCAACCGGGACACTCGTCTTTTGGCAGGAACTGCTGTGGCCATGCTGATCAACACGGCTTCAGAGAGACGCTGTGGAGAGGCTGCTGCCTGGAGTCTGCTGCAGGTCTCTCACTCAGGTAGGTCACTCCCAAAACTGCTGGACAAATGGACCTATTAGAGCAACTCTTAGTTATTTTTGTAAAAATAAAAGGCCAAATATTGTCACCTAATCGTGACCTCGGTAGTCGAGATTATAAAAGACTACATTTCCCATGGAGCCAGCCTCTTAAGAGACAGAGAGGTGTGCAACCTGTGTGGAAGACTCCGTCGAAACACAGTGTTTAATTGTTACGTTGTATTATCCTACACAAAGTTAACTTGTTTATTATTTGAATTGAGTTGATTCGATTGAAGGCCAAGAGATTCATGGCATTACAGCTGTTCTCCTGTCTCTCTCAGAGCCCTGGCTGCTGACGGTCGGTGCTCTGCAGGTTCAGTGCTGCCCTGCAGGGAGCGACGGAGTGGACCGACTGGCTGTGAGCAGAGGCCTCCTGACCTGCTGTCGACCTCACATCTTGCTCAGTTCACACGTGGATTTCACAGAAGTAAATCGAGCCACATGTTTCCCTTTTTATTGTGCTTGTTTTCATTTCCAAATCCCTAATTTTCTCTCTTTTCAGATGTGTTTACTGCAGAAAGAGTTGTTTCCTCTGGTCTATGCGCTGTGTGAGGAGAAGCTGGACTGTCACTACTTTGCTTTTGAAGGTGAGTGATGTCCACTTTGTTTATATTTATGTCCTCGAATGGCCATACCATCTGTTCTAATATGACATGTTGTTGCAGCATTAACACTGTGGCTGAAGAGAGTTAAAGAATGTCTTGCTGATATCTGGAAGATGACGGGTGCTCGCCTTCTGCCTGACAACAGCAAGCTGCAGCAAGAGCTCATTCACATTATCTGGACCAATGCAGAGAGTCCTGTGAGTCAAAATAACATCTTTCTATTATTGCAGGTTAAAATCCTGAAGGAAACATATTTGACTTTGTAAACCAAATGGACTGCCACTAATGCATAAAATACTGTACTATAAAATATGCAAGTTAATAAAAACTGCTACAGTGCCATTTGCCATGTCCACATACTCAGAGCCATGTCACATTCTGGACCACCTGTCTTATTTATTTCCATTGTTGTTATTATTTTATATTGCACACATTTGTATGTAATTAACACTTACGGCATTTGTCACTTGGGTGTGGTTTATTTGTATTTAGTCCCTCTGTTGTTTGACATTAGTTTGTATGACACAGATGGTGAGATGGCTGGGATATTTTCGGTTGACCGTTTGGTCCTCTTTAATTATTGTTTGTTTATTTCAGTCATTAAACTTAATTCAACTGTAACTCCACTACAGGACTCTTTTAATTGAAACGGATCAAAGTGATGAGCCCACCTTAACAACTGTTCATTGGGAGTTTTGTCGCTACAGTAATATTAATCATGTCTGTCTGTCTGACTGTTCGTTGGCAGGTGGAAGGTGTTTCAGATTTTGTGCGCAGTGCCTTTTGTCTTCTGCTGGACCTCTATGAGATGGACTGTCAGCAGTATGGGGACACAAAGAAGACTCTTTATTTGACCCTCCTTCAGCGGATAATCAAACTACCCTGGGAATCCAAAGCCAAATATCATCGCCTTTGTGCCCTGCTGCCATTTCTGGGGACTGACATGGTAAGGGTGACAGCTGATTATTACAGTGTTAATAACGTAGTTACTGGTGCTCATGAAGGCTTTAACATTTCTCTAATTCATCAGGTGCTGGATCAATACGCTGAAATACCAAATCATCTCCTGAAGTGCTTGTCGACCAATCACCTGTCACCGTGTGGATCGGAGCTTTACAAGTGTCTGATCCAGCAGCAGAGGCGGGAGCTGTGTGACGGCTCAGCGAAGTCCACCCCACGCATCGAGCTGGATCTGGCCAATCAGTGGGCGAGGCGCTGGCGGCCCGTCCTCCATGAGGCTCTGATGTCCCATGTGACTCTTCTACAGAACCACAGCTCCACACAGCTGTTACCCTTCACCTTTCAAGCCTTCCCCTCAGCTGTGGATCCTTTGCTGGACTCTCTGGACCCATGTGACCCCGGCCACCTCCACGCCTGGGCCTGCATCGTGAGCTCTTATCGGGCCACGACTGGAAGCTCTCCATGGGCTCTGCAGGGAAGCTCCACCTTTAAAACCCTCCAGCTTGCTCTAGGTTCTGCGGAGGACAAAGTCCGACTCGCTGCTCTGAACGCCCTCTGCTGCAGCCCGAAGACAAAAGACACTCCGACCGCGGAGGAGATGTCAATAATGAAGATATTCATCCCTCAGAACCTAAACTGTGAGTCCTCGCCTTTTCGCCAACATTTTCAGGCTGCCGTGAAGAGGTTTCTGATTCGTATCAGAGACGGCTGCTTGGCTCATATAAAAGGACAGAAGGGGAAAAATAAAGGAGAAGACATCCACTCACAGGGGGAACAGGACATACTGGAGCAGGGAATAGGTGAGATAACTGGCAGCTGCTATTTTTATATTTGCACCTTTTTGATTGGACAGATATATACATAGTTCCCCTACTGTATTTTTTTTATTTCTTTTAAACGTTATATGTCTATACTGTAGGTGTACATCTTTGTTTCTCTTAACAACTACATTATAAGTCACAAGGGGATTCGGATTCTTGTCACCTTTTTCATACCTGATGAGTTTGCATTCCTCTGTATATTGTAGAGTTTGTAGATTGGTTGGGTCAACTTCCGTACTGCTATCTGGCACCAGGACACAGTTTTCAGAGGAAGAAGACGGCGCTGCTGCTGCTGTGTGCCGTGCTGGAGACCTGCACAGACACCTGGAGCCCAGACAAGAAGAAGGGTCAACCTCCAGGTTAGTCTGGTGAACCAATTATTAGAAAATGGCCGAACATTTATTTGTACTCAGTGCTTGTATTTAGTTCCGTGTACTTCCTGTTGAATCTTAACTTTATATTTGTTTATGTTATTTTGGCTAAGAGTTTATTTTGGCTTTGTTCAACCAATTTCGCAGCGAATATGGGGTCTCTTATTAAATGTGCCAGAGCAAGAGGACGGTGGGATTTCGTCTGCAGGAGGAAACAGCTGGTCCTCATCAGCGGTTTAGAAGATTCTACAAATGAGGTAGAGCCGCATTATCAGTCCTTATATTTCTTTTATATCTAAGATTGAGGTTAAAGAATATTATTAGATAAGAGGTTTATTTCTTTTACAGATTCGTGAGCTCTCAGCTGAGTTACTGTTGAGGTTCTTCCCACCTAGTCTTCCACACGACATCGCTGCGGTGCTGCACGCGAGAACCAAACAGCTTCTGTGCAGCCCCCGGGTGCACGAGGCTCAGATGGCAGCTGTGATGATGAAGCTCCTCCATCAGAAGTAAGCCTTGCCTCCTCCTTGTGCTTGTTTTGAATGACACCTGCGTTAGATGTGTAATCTGTTATTCTACCTGCAGATCACAGCACCAGCCTGAAGCCTGCAGGTTGAACAGTGAAGTCAGCGGGGGTGCCTGCATGGTCACACTTCTCGTGAAGGAGCTGGAAGAGCACTATCTGACAGCCAAGGCAGACATGATGCTCGCTGCCAAAACTAAGCCTATACATGGTGAGACTCAAAGTTGGGCATTCAAATCTAACTGCAAGTAATACATAAAATGCCTTTAGGAGGTGTCTGTGGCTGGAGCATAATAAAGCCCTAAACCCCAGCAAACAAAGTTCAGTTTTTGAATCCTGTTGAATGTTGTTCCAGGTGTTCTGAGTGCCCTCCAGAGGTGTTTGCTCGAGGCCCCCGGCAGCGTGTATGACACACTCGACCACAGTCTGACCGTTGAGGTGCTGCTGCTGCTGGAGAACATGTCTCTGCTGCTGCTAGGCGTTCTGTATGGAGACCAAGATGCTTGCGCCATTGAAAAAGGTAAGAGAGAGTTCTGCAGAAGCAAAACATTTGAGATTGATTCCACCCCAAAGTAAATGTCTGTTTTTTTTCTTAGATGCGCCCCCTTCTCTTTATGAAATGGGAAACGCAATCAGCTCTCTGATAGCCCAAGAGTCAGGAGGAGGCCAGGAAGAGGGAGAGGAGTGTGTCCTGATTTCTGAGGAGACCAGTCTCGTTCTCACCTGCTGCTGGGTCTCCCTCAAGGTAAAACAGAACCAGATGCACCACTTAAGATGTATAGATACTTCAACATGACTTACCTGTATCTCAATTGATGTTCTTTCATTTATTTTTTAAATCAGGATATAGGAATCTTTTTAGGTTCTCTGGTGGCAAAAATTCTGACTGAATCCAAACCCAGCAAGTGCCTTTTGACAAAAGAGGATCTAAAGAGGGCATCGGGAGTGTTCAAGAATATTCTTCTCAAATGTCGTCACTGGGTACGTTTTATCAATCAATTTAGAGGAGTTACGACTGGATCGGTAATCCTTTCTCACAGACACATTTCTCTTCGCCAGGGGGCAGTGGAGGGATGCTGTGCAGGCTTCACCAAATTCTGTGCCTCTTTATTGAGCAGCAGTGATCCAGAGCTGAGGGATATCCCAGCCCACATGCTGAAACAGGTGAGTAGTAATGTTAAGTGATCAGAGGTGGGAAGTAGTGGAGTACAAATACTTTGTTACTGTCCTTGAGTACACTTTTCTGGTATCAGTACTTTACTTTTACTTCTTACATATTTAACAGAAATACCTGTACTTTCTACTTCTTACATTTTCCAAACAGGCTGGTTATTTTAGCTTTAATGTGTGTTTGGTGCGTGATCATTATTATTTAGAGTCATTGCGTGCCTGTTGATTTGAACACGGTCCGTGTATCCATCATTTCCTGGTCTTCTTTAAAGAAGAGGTACCAACGAACACTTTGTCATTTTGCCGTTGTTCAGCATCGAAACAATCATTAGCTAACAATGACATTATTGTTCTATTAATATGAAGGGAGGTCAGTTACTCTTTAAAACAGCTGGTAGTTATTATGGGTACTTTTCACTTCAGTACATTTCGAAGCCCATACTTCTTTACTTGCGTAATGAAGTTTAGTCAGTACTTTTACTTTTACCAGAGTATTTTTAAACTCGAGTATCTGTACTTCTACTTAAGTAAAGGATGTGTGTACTTTTGCCATCTCTGTCAGTAATACATGGAGATGCTAGACTACTGTTTTTGCTCCTTTAATAGATACATTTCCTCTCCTGCTTCTTTACAGGGATTGCAGGTTGTGCGTTCCCCTCGCTCGACCTCTGTGACCCGCCGGGCTGCAGGGCTGCCGATGCTCATCCTGTGCGTCGTGTCAGCAGAGGAGGCCGGTAAATCGAGGCCACTGTTAGCTCTCAGTATGCAGACCTTACTGGAGACAGCCAAATGCCCTTTACCCGCGGACTTGGACCAAACACTAGACCTGCCACAGGTTTGTAGGCTTACTTTACATATTCAAATACTACTAATATTATCAACAGAACATATTCTTATATTGTTAATATTGCAGCAATGCTACAATATTTTTATCGATTTCATTCCTCAATCATTACAAATTATAATAATAGTGCCCATTTTGATTTCCCAAAGCCAAATTAAGTTATTCAAATGTAATGTTTTGCATGACCCACAGTCCAAAATGTAGCCAATAAGATATAACACTGTTGAATTACTATTTTTACCTGAGTAAATTATCGAAGCACTTCTTTTACCACTGCCTTTAAAAGCACAAAGACAGATGTGGTGTCCTTTGTCCTTTCCTTCCAGGTGTGTGCGGTCCACACTCTGCAGGCCCTGGTTCGGGGGTCTGCTCTGGGAGAAGCTGTCCTTCAGTTTGCTCCTGCTGTTGTCATCCTGTCTCTCACTCTGCTCAGGTCTCCCTGCTGGGCCATGAGGAATGCTGCGCTGCAACTATACAGTGAGACTTAAAGTCCTAACTTAGAATATGTAGAATTAGGACTATTTAATCAGATAAGCTGTTTTCTATCAGAGTAGATACAAAATGGCAAATGCATCCCTTGAAGGTGCTTTAAACAGTGTTTTTTTTGTTAAAATTATTAATTGATAATCAAAATAATAAATCAATCAGCTATTAGGCTCAGCTGTATTTAATACAGCAGTAATTAAATTGTGTTTCTAGGTTCTCTGTGCTCGCGGATGCTCGGTCAGCGGCCCAGCAATGACGAAGGAGTTTCTGCTCAGCATGGCTTGTCCCCCCTCACCTTCTTCTTCCACTACCCTGCACTCCAGCCCTTTCTCCTGGGCGAGTTAAGGGGGGCAGCACGAGACCTCCAGGGGCCACAAACTGAGGCCAAGCTCCACCTCCAGCCCTCGCTCTTCCCTGTCCTCACTTTGCTAGCCCAGCTCCAGCCTGGTGTCCAAGACTCAACCAAGTGATTGCTTTTTATTTATCTCTACACCGTTAAGTCAGGTTATGTTTTATTCTTAATTCTTTACACAAGGGGGTTTTCCTCGAGGTTATACAAAACGTTTTTCGAAGTTAGCTTTTTCTGTGTCCTGCGGTAGAATAAAAGTGATACAAACTGATACCTCTGTCATGTCATGAATATGTAGCTGAAACCTCAGCAGGTTAGCTTAGCTTAGCATAAAGGCCTGAGACGGTAAAAGAATCCCTTACATTAATTTCACTGGATAACATTTTATAGGTTGCAACATTTGCCTTATTTTATACGAATTAAACAAACAAATATAAGTAAAAAGAATAAAAGCAACATGTAATTTGTGAGTGGATTTTGTTACCTGCTAACAGGAACATTTAACTCTCGTCAATTATGAAAATAATTGTCTTTCCCAAAATATTGAACCATTCCTATTTTAGTTTATCATGTTATACGTTACATACAAAGCAATGGGTAAGGACTCAGTGTTGTATTTATCAGTCATATAATTGACACAGTGAATGTCTTCTCTTTCCTCTGCCAGAACTTTGTCAGACTTCCTGCCTCCTTTGCTCCAGCTGTCTGCCAGTCCTATCTACAGTGTAAGAGTGATGGCCTCAAAGGCTTTGGTTGCCATGACTCCCCCCTCGGAGTACATGAACATCCTCCTCAGACTGAGCGCTGAGCTGCCTCAGAAGCGCTGCTGTCACAACCGGCTCCACGGACAGCTGCTGCAGATCAGAGCCACTCTGGAGAGAGCGCTCTGCCCCGTCAGGTGAGACTCTCTTCATTCAGGATCATAATACCTTTATTAGTCTCACAGCGGGGACATTTACAGCACAAGTGGCATATCAGGTATAAAAGGCAAGCAATGATAAAATATGAAAAGCACACATTAGTAATACAAATGAAGACACATAAGTAGCAGCAGTTTAAAATAACAAAGTTACATAAATAACATTAAAGGTCTCCTATTATACTGTTTTTCATCAATATATTATAGGTCTCAGATATATACAAAACATGTCTCTGAAGTGTTTGGCTCCAAACACCAAACAGATCATTGCAGCATTACCCATAATCCCCTCTGTTTCAGCCCTGTTTCAAAAGTGCTGATTCTCTGTCTGTTACTTTAGATGAAAATAAGGAGCCCCTCCCGACACCCCTCTGATGCCCCTTTTACACCAACGTGTTTTCAGCTCCGGCTCGGAGCTGGAGCTGAAAAGTACCGGTTTTTCCTGTTCACACCGCAGAGGCGCCGCCTCTTAGCTCCGGAATTGGGTTCACTTCCAGCTCCAAAAAATTGTCGGTCTAGAGGCAAGAGCTTTGGAACTAAGAGGCGGCGTCGCTTACGTCTCTCTTACGTCGAGGCGGGGCAGGGGCATGGGCGGGAGCAGCCTCCTGAACAACAACAAAATGCTTGCGTGTGATGTTTGTAAAGTTCCAAGTAAAGTCGTCCGATGCCTTCCATGTCGTTTCGTAAGAGGATAACCAAAGCGAACAGCGCTTCAATACAATCGGCCATTGTTGTTGTTGTCGATGTGAGGGATTTCCGCGGGGGTTTGGATTTTATGAAGCAGGCACGTAAACGGTGACGTCATGACGCAGCAGCGGCAGCTCTGGGCGGTGTGAACAGAGCGGGAGCAGAAAAGGGAAACCGGAGCTGAACCAGAAAAGCTCCCGCTCGGAGCTAGAAAGGGAAAAGCGCTGGTGTGAAAGCCGCATGAGAGAGATTTGGTTAAAAAGAACACAATGGTGCTCTAGGAGGAGATTCAGGTGATAAGGTGGGGGGGGGGTTACATTGGTTGGTGATTGGATAATGCTTACACAAAGCAAAAAATCGTTATGACATCATAAAGTGGCCACAATTTGATCAGCTCATTTTCAGTTTTTATATCATCATCATCATCATCATCATCATCATCATCATCATCATCATCATCATCATCATCATCATCATCATCATCATCATCATCAGAGACTCTTGGTCCATTATTAGAAAACATACAACACTCAAATATAAATTAAAAAAGGCAGTTATACCAATGTTTCCACAGAGGTGGTATCGTACAGCACTGAAACACGGATTTGAGAGCAGCATAATGACAGAGTTATGAGAAACATTCAATCGACAGATGAATTTGTACATCAGATTTCTCAAGAGAGCATGGAACATATTAACAACGTTTAAAAAAGAACCGGTGTCGTTGTTTCGGAAAACCAAAAAACCGACGTTATTCAGTTTTCAAACCAAAACGTGTGTGTGTGTGTGTGTGTGTGTGTGTGTGTGTGTGTGTGTGTGTGTGTGTGTGTGTGTGTGTGTGTGTGTGTGTGTGTGTGTGTGTGTGTGTGTGTGTGTGTGTGTGTGTGTGTGTGTGTGTGTGTGTGTGTGTGTGTGTGTGTGTGTGTGTGTTCAGAAGATATTATGATAGTGACGTTCGTTCCGGTGCACGTCCGACAGCATTTAGCACTACATCGAGATTAAGATTAAACTAATTTATTTTGGGAACACCCGCATATAGGCTACCTATGGAGTTAGCCAGATGTGTGTACATTACTGTTCATGGTCATTTGAAAACAAATGCCGGTGTCGGACAGACACAAACACAGAGCTGAGCAGAACACACACACACACACACACACACACACACACACACACACACACACACACACACACACACACACACACACACACACACATCATGCGCCTTGGTGACCGGACATCTCCTTCATAAAACTAATAAAAAGGGGAGTAATCGGGCAGTTCGATGTGTGTAGAGGTGTGTGTGGTTAACACGTAGCAGCCTGCAGTCACTCGCTGTTCTGAAGAAGGTAAACACAGCGAAGGCGGTGCGTAAAAAGGCACAGCTCTCGGCGCGCTGGTGCTGCACTTCTCAGAGGCGGAGTATACGTCCCGCTGCCTCCTGATGCTGCCTGCAGCCATTTCATGAAGTGAAGGAGGTTTTCCTTCTATAAAACAGCTGCGGGCAGCAGATAGCGTGAGAGTCCCGGACATGAATTCATAGATCAAGGCAGACTGGTTTACTCTCCTGTTTTGCCAATCCGGTACTTAAACAAAGGCAAGTTTATTTATATAGCACTTTTCAACACAAGGCAATTCAAAGTGCTTCACAAAAAAATGAAAGACATTAAGAAAACGGCATTTAAAATCAGTCATTAAAAAGAAAAGCTAATAAAATAAACATATAGCTCTACACCCCTGGTCGACATGTCCTTAAAATGAAGTCCGAGTTTGAAATATATCTCAAATAATGTATGCACTGCCATTTCCCCACAGAAACATAACAGTCTGCAATGAAACGGTTGTCTCCTGTGCGCTCCTCTTCCTACTTGGCGCACCGGTAACTTTCTCGTGCGCACGAGAGGCTGAGACGAGGCTGAGCCGCCGAATCCCTCAGAACATCATAAAAGCCATTTTCAACGGTTATCTGGTGAAAGATTAACTAGGCTACTGGATGAAATAATATGACTGGTATAGGTGCGAACATTAAACACTTTTTGAAAAAAATATTATGATAAAATATTTTTATATATTTATAATTCTGCAAATATTACAATAAACTCACAGCTATTTCGCGGCCCGGCAGTAACACCTCGGGGGTTGGGAACCCCTGTTCTAGCCAACATGTTACCTTGTGTATATAAGACACGCCGCTGTCTATACATGTCATCATCATCAGCCATTGCATCTGTGATGATGTGTCCCAGATACTGAGTGTTACAGCAAACAGACAGCACCTGTCCTGACAGAGAGAATGTTGGAAAACAAAGGTTCTTATCCCCTGTTGCTCTGCAGATCATTACGCCGTACATAATGGCAGCCCACTGCTCCTAACACTAGGATGGGTCAAATGCAGAGAAACCGTTTCCATGACAATAAGTTGAATCTATCTATCTATCTATCTATCTATCTATCTATCTATCTTAGCATTGTATTTAACGTAAAAATTGACTCCGTAATCAGAACAAACATTTAGCTACTGTTGAAAACCAGCACTGCTAGGAGAAACAATTGCTAGATCATCGGCATACATAAGATGGTTTACAATCACATGACCAATCACACACCCTGTTTTACAGACACTTAAATCTTCTGATAGATCATTCATATAGATATTAAAAAGGCTCGGTGAGAGGAGCCCCCCCCTGGCGGACTCCATTACCAACACCAAATGGCTCCGAGACTGCATTCCCCCATTTGATCCACATGCTCTGGTTGGCATACCAATAAGCCAGGATAATATTATACTGTTAGGCCCGCCCCTTTGTCTCAATTTTAAAAACAGTTTATGATGGTTAACTCGGTCAAAAGCCTTCGAGGCATCAATGAACCAATCAGAACAGTGGAATTCTGTCTTCTATATGTTTCTACCATTTCCTTCAAAGCATAGATGCATAGCTCAGTACCATGCTTAGCCTTGAAGCCAAACTGGTTATCTGAGGTACATAAATAAGAACACAGTCTATCTAACAACATTCTTCCCAGGACCTTGGATAACACACTGGCTAGAGCACTTGGTCTATAGTTATCCTACCTTGCCCGCTTTGTCCTTAATGACAGGGACCAAAGTGACAGTCAACATGGAGTCTGGCAACACACCATGAGTCATGAGGCCGGTAAAACAAATGGCAAGAAGAACTGCAACCTTCAGGCTTGCCAGTTTAAGCTGCTCTGCAGTGATCGGAGACGCATGCTTTGTTATCAGCTCGCTGTGCAATTGCTCGATAAACCTCTTGAGCTGTGATTCCCACTGTGTCACTTTTCACAACTTTGTAGGGGTCACTTTTAACACAATTAAGTATAGTAGAGTAATGTTGCCTCCACAACTCAGCTATGTTATGGGCTCCAGATCCTCCCTCTATGGTACACGGTAACGACGTACTGGCCCTGCTCAGATCTCTCACCAACTTCCAGAAGCCAGTCACCCCATTAGGAAGGAGCTTTTCAGCCATAGAGTCCGCTCTCAATGTTTCTGTATGTCTGTTGACATAACGAACTGCATATTTATATCTAGCATGTGTACGCTTTTTGAGATCCAGGACAGGCCCCTGTCTGGGCCTTCCTGCCCGGACCCAGGCCCCAAAAGCATTCCTGGCTTCAGCGTATTGATCAGCCACATGTTTATTCCACCCTGGCTTGACGTTGTGTCTCTTCCTAGAGTCGGTACAGCACGGTCTACTGGCCTCCCATACAGCTCCCACAATACAATCATACATGTTACAGAGGTCTTCACAGTGAGAGCTTTCATTACAACCCACATCAACACACAGAGTTTCCACTTTGGGTAGATATACATCACTCAATAGGACATCAGTTCTCCAATAGTACAATAGCCTATCCTCATTTGTGAGCTTGGACCAGTCCACTTTAGTGGTACAGGCATTTGTAACCTCCTGAGACATCTCAGGGAGACTATCATAATCTAGTGACATTAGAAAAGGAATGCGATCTGACATTGATGCCTCATACACAATCTCAATTGATCTTACAATGTCATGGGCATTAGCAGTGCTGATGCAATGGTCAAGCCATGAAGTTGTATGCCAGGCCTCGCTTATATATGAATAGCTATCTGTAGGCAGAAGTATTTGGCTTGATAATATAAGATTGTTATCATCACAAAACTGTAGCATACGCTTAGCAAACAAGGACCTTTTGTCTGATATGTCAGCATTCATATCACCACTACATAAACACTGGTGGAATGATTATCAACAATAAAAGAATGTATAAAAGCAAGTCTGTTCAGGTATTCATCTTCATTATGCTGTGACTCATATGGTGTATACACATTGAGAATGCTAAACTCCTTGATCTGTACCCCAATATATAAATGGATCAGGACAAAAAGAGAGAGAGTCTTTGTTCCTGAAACTTTCAGAATCTCTTTACACAGAGGCGACACATGTTGATGTAGAAGAGACTTGAAAAAGTGGATTTTGCATAATAGGTGACCTTTAAAGTATTGAGACTTGATACAAATAAAACAGTTTGGACTATTACTTTTCCCCCAAAAAATGTTTTCATCATAGTACATTCTTTAGGCTTTGTAAATCATGCTGTGTTTCTATTCCCAGTGCCCCCCCAGCGGACCTGTGTGAGGTGGTGCGCAGGGTGGAGGCCTCCATGTGGCTGGTGACGGGGGCTCAGCGCTGCCCCCTAGTGAGGGCAGCTTACATCGCAGTGGCAGACTCACTAAGGAGCCTCCTCTCTGAGACCTTCCTGTCAAAGCTCAGTGATACACTCCAGTCTGACCTCCTAACACCCCAACAGCAACTTCAGGTGTGTGGCACAAATGTTTTTATAGTAAGAAATGTAGGTGTTAAATATCAATGTATCCTTGGGCAAGATACTTAATGGCACGGCGAAAACTGTATGAATGTGTGCTTACTTGAGCTAGTGGCACTTTTCTCTGTATGAATGAAGACTTGTAGAATGTAAAGCACTTTGAGGGGTCATAAAGACTGGAACCAACGTGATATAAGTACAGATCATTCAACATTTAATGATCCCAGTCATCCCAGCCTAATCATCCCAGGCCACATCGGCATTATGGTTGCCCTCAAAGGCTCTAACTGCAAGACAACATAAATATATTAACTCTTATGATATCACATTATAGCCTCGGCATTCATTTAGTTTTAGTCAGTGGCGAGCCGTGACTTTTATAGCTAGGCCCTCTGACCCCCCCTGCATCATGAACACACTTATTATTCGAAAATAATAAAAGTAGGGTAGACATGTGGATATTATCCGGCACGTGCATTTATCTAACAGGTTCGTTTTCCACAGACCTTATTTCCAGCTATTTTCCAAAATCCTATGGAGAAATCCCACTGCTTTCTGTCGAGAGAATCCGAGCGCAGCTTACTTCCGGGTTTTAGGACGCGTCACTGCACCACTTGCATAGACCTCACAGCGGGCGGAACTTGTCATAAAGTCCGCGAAAATAAAGCCCGCCCATTTAGAGGGAAGATATGATTGGTCAATTGTACTGTCATTTGACATTACTCTCTCGTTGAGTTACTATAGCTGGCCCTCTGTGAATGTAGAGAGGGACCAAGCTCTCCCGTCTTCACAGTAACGGTACGTCCACACAGCAGCTTCAGAAGCAACTTCCACCGCTTCCAACGCTTCTCTGCCCATTGACTTTGAATGGGGATGACGTCACTTTGCCTCGCTTGTCGCCAAACTGCATTGTGGGGGAGCGAAGCGAAGATTTCCAGGATTTCCAGGATTCCAAAGTTGAGCAATGTTCAACCTTTGAAGCTGAGCTGA
Source organism: Pseudochaenichthys georgianus (assembly GCF_902827115.2). Taxonomy (NCBI): domain Eukaryota; kingdom Metazoa; phylum Chordata; class Actinopteri; order Perciformes; family Channichthyidae; genus Pseudochaenichthys; species Pseudochaenichthys georgianus. Next base: position 37,972,899 of record NC_047511.1, on the reverse strand, counting down.
AAGCGCCGGCCAATCAAACACGTTTATGCAAATCTGACAGTAGAAGTGCTAGCCAATCAAACCGCGTGTAAGCAGGGAGAGCCAGACCGCAGTTCATTTCCTCATATTCCAAACGAGAAATTACGGTAGCAAATCACCCGGTTCTTTACGACCAGAACTATTAACGCGATACAAACCGGAGGAACCAGGCATGGAGGGAGGTGGCAGAGACAGTGGGGGAAACTGGTAGGTTTTCGCCTGTTTGGGGAGTTTATATATATATATATATATTGCTCGCATAAAATCCCCTGGGTTTTTTGCTTTGTATGTCGGGGGCGGGAGATTCATGTGATTGGTTGTTGGTCGCATTGCTCGCAAAAAATCCCCAAGCTGTCAGACACGCCCAGCTCCAAGCTTTTCAAGATTTTTGAAAAGCTGCTGTGTGGACGTACCGTAACTCGCAGAGACGGCATTTAACCCTTCACATTCTAACAGAAACTGAACAGGCAGATTTGAAGGATTTATTTCTTTGGAAATGTTATTTTAAATACAATTAAATCAACTTATTTTGGTAAAACTAAAAATAACAAAAAAAATATTTTAAAAAAAATGTTGTTTTTTTTTATGTTTTCAAATATTATTTTTTTAAATATCTTAGACCCTCACAGAGGGCCTAGAGGGCCCAGACGGCTCGCCACTGGTTTTAGTATTGAAACATACATTGTGGGAAATGTGGTTTATGGACATTGTACTTCTGAAAATAAGCAAATATTTATTCTTTGCAAGATTTCACGGGGCAACATTAATTCAGGGGGTGGGCTCGATTTGGGTAATTTTACGCTTGAGTCAAAATATGAAGACGTCTCATCTTGACCCTTCCATCATATACAAAATGTTTTTACTTTTACATACTTTTACAAAATGTTTTTCATATAGGACCCCAATACTCATAGTTAAAAGCAGATTGAGAACATGTTGGCTCGTGAGTGAACGGCTACCTGGATGCCCTAAGAAATGTGTTTTCTAATGTTTTATCTCCATCACCGATGCAGGTTGGGTTGTCCTCCTTCCATCAACAAGCCATCCACTCTCTATGTGCAGATCAGAAGCGAGCGTGTCAAATCTGGGAAAACTTCTCTGCAGCGAGCCCTGATCTCAGGCTCTCATTGGTCACGTGGGTGGTGGATGAGCAGGGTTTGCAGCAGAGCGGCTCTAAAGAGGTGATCCGGAGGGTTCTGCAGGTGAGACATCGTCTGCAGATTTCAGCGTGAGGAAAACAACCTCTCCAAAAACTGGTCCAACAACTTTCCGTAAAACAAGCTTCTTACAGCACAATGCGAGGAAATTAAGGGAGGCTTAAGTACAATGCCGTCTGAAATCTGTCTGCAGATCTTTTTTTCCCACTTGCATGAGAAAGGGCGTGTCTATAAGCTTTCATTATCTGCTGTTCGTGTTGGTCATTTAGATAAACTCCAGACCACCCAGTACTGCCTTTCCATGTGTATCCTGTTTAGTGTTTAATTGAATCTCTTTACGATAAGTTGATAAGATGCTATACCGCATATCTATGGACAGTAGGTAGGGACTACTGTACACGTGTTTACGTTGTTAACACCATTTAGTTGGACTGGATAAACTGGTTTTCCTGTCTTATTGTAGTTGTCCTTTAAACGTTGTGTAAATATAAAGTGTTTTGTTTGATGAAAAACTGAACAGATTTTTACACAGATTGTTATTTATATTGGCAAAAAACATCAATCATCACATCAGATATAAAAGTCTACTGTCCCCTATGCATAGTGCGCTTTGTACCTGGTTGGCATTGTAAGCACATTGATAATTGTGCTAGTAGATTAAAGAACATATACTTCAAACTCTCTATCCCCAGTCAAACCTTAAGGAGGCGTTGTTGAGCAGCAGAGTGGAGTACCGCAGGATCTACCTCACAGCCCTGGTGGCAGTGATGGCCGGAGGCGACTCTACTCAACATCTCCCTCACTCGGACACACCGGAGGAGCCAGTTCTGCCTGAGTGTCTGGATTTGTTGCTCGGGGACCTGGAGGACATGAGAGGAGGGCCCGAGTTCTTGTCCTTGGCTTTGTTTGTTGCCAGTCTGCTGCTTTCCCAGTGTTCAGACTCAAGGTTTTTATATATGTTCTGTTTTTACTTCAGGAGGCACATACTGCCCTATGACACTTCTGGCTGCAGCTCTGACTTTTTTTGTTTTTGTATATCAGTACAAGGATGTCCGTGTCCCAGCGCTGGTGTAACATTTTGGAAAGCCACCGATCCCCAGCAGCCCCTGAAGTCCTCAGGATTGCGTGTGCTGAAGCTCTGTGTGTGGCTGGAGTTCCTCTAATGAGCCACAGCACTCCTCCTGCCATCATGATCAGGTGTGAAGGAAGTCAAAGTCTTGTCAAAAGGCCTTTCACAATCACTACCTTTTTATTGTCCAATAATGAGTCACATTCAATTATATTATTGCCATTTCTGGACCATTGTATAACAGCTATAACCTTTCAAAAATCAAAGGACCCGTAATTCTTTAGAATATCAAGCATTGAACTTGGAAAAACAATTGAAAATAAAATTAGACTCTTGGGCAATATTGGGAAAATCCTATTTGACCAAACCAAACATAAGTCAACATGATGGCCAAAATTAAGGTTATGTCCATACATCAACGTGCTTGTCAATCAAATGATACTCTTAAATTAAAGCTGCATCTTTCTGGTTTAGGTTGATCCACACAGGCGTTTACTTGCTGCAAGACCAAAACCAGCAGGTGAGGGTGAAAGCGGCCAGTTTTACCTCCATGCTGCACCATGCGAGGACAGCAGGAAGCCAGCGGAGCGTCTACTTGATGCAGGTCAACCAGGCTCTGCCGTTGCTCCTAGACCTTCTCCTGGAGGAATGCTGGGATACTCCCGGCACATTGGAGGTGCTGCTCTGTCACCTGCCTCAGTCCAACCTCAGAACTGTGCTGAAAGAGGCCTCAGAGGCAGGGTATGTCGGTATTACTGAATCAATACACTTATACAAATAGAGGAGCGTTGATTGATTATTGCTTAACTGGTTTTTTGATTGCTCTCTGGTTCAGGAGTTCAACTCTGTATGAGCAGGATGAGGCCAATGTGTTTGCAGAGCCCTCTGTGATGTCTGCACATGTGCTGCCCTACCTGCTGCTGATGGTAGAAAGATCCTCTGAATCCCCTGCTGTGGCTCAGAGCCTGAGTGCCTGGGCAGAGGGAGGGGCTGCACAGCTGCTGGACAGCCTGGCAGTCTGCAAAGAGTTCCAGCCAGGTACCAGTCTAGATAGAAGAATGTGTTCAATATTTGACGAGATTCAAGATTCAAAGGTTTTATTGTCATATATGCACAAAGCTACAGTGTAGAAATGGCAATGGAAATATTATGCCCTGGGCTCCTCCAACAAATATAATAAAATACAAAATAGTGCAAAAAGACTATATACATGTCAATAGAATATGATATGTACAAGAACAGATGTGAAGTAAAATAATGTAAATATTAAGACAAAATTACATACGGTTTATTGTGTTGATAACTATTTATATAAATAAGTATATTGCAAGATGACAACAGGAATATTTGTCGGGGCACTTAGCAGAGCTCAGGTGTTTAGCAGCCTTATGGCCTGAACTGTTGTATATTCAAAAGTTGTTTTCTTTACAATGCAATTATTTGTTCTCTCTATAGCTGAGACATTGACCCGGTCCTGGCTGGCTCTCCTCACGGACCCCCGTTTCCACTGCGCCCTGAGTGGCCTACTCACCAGGGCGGCCTTTCTTCTACGGCTGGTGAAAACATGTGAGGATCTACGACACCTCTGTGACCCTGCAGCATTGCACATGAGTTTGCAGGAAGTGTGTAGTGTGCTCAGTGTAAACGGTGTCCACTTTCCCTCAGCTGTGACAGCTGCTGTGGCTGGAGAGCAGCCAATATGACAAGGGGCATCTTCTGTACAATCTGTGACCAACGCCTTTTGGACAGGGAAAAGATTACCTGTGGATATTTTAAGAATGCTTATGACATTTACATGTGCAACACTAGTAATGAATGAGTAGTGCAACCGCTGATGCGGCAGTACACCAGAATAAGGCAGGCTGACGGTTATGTAAAAGCTCAGTTGCTGCAGTCGCTTCTCTTGTATAAATCATCATATATGCATACACAAACAGAGACTTCCACAGGGCCCAAGGTGCTGTGTTCCTGATAAGTTCTTGTTTTAGCTACTGTGCTTGATTTTATAATATGACTTTTTCTAAAGCTTTATTCAGTTTATATAATGAAGCTTTTTTTATACAGAGATACAGCCATCTAAATAGAGTGAATATTTTGTATTATTAGAACAGCTCCAGGTCTGTCCTTATAATCAACATCACTTCAAAGCGATGCCCAGATGCCTGTACTACGAAGCCGGTTCAACCTAACCTGGATATGTTTGAGTTAGCCGGTTGGCCTAATCCAAAACATACGCGCTCTCGCTAAACGGTCCTACGACGCGGGTTATCAAGTGGATCCCTCAGCCCAGCTGTGTCCTATCTAGTTAGGTGCGCGTTCACATGAAAGGGGTGGTATTTGGAGCATTCGACCAATCACAAACATGGAGAAGCATACTGACAGTGCAGCGTCATACTTCCTGAATGAAAAGTGAACTTTAATATTAGACATATGAAGAAGTTAAACTTTAAACATCCATGACTTAAACACTTTATCCAGGATCAAAGCCACACAGCTGCACCTGCAAGGTGAATACAGCTGGTAACAGAACAAGTGTTTGAATGCGTACACTGCCCCGTCAAAGACACGAGTGTTTCGTCAACTTAATGTGTTGCTTAAAATAATACTTCTGCATACAGTATGTGACACTGTGAGTGTTGCACGGCCAGATACGGCTCAGCTGACTCAGATAAGGAGATATGTGATACATTATGAAGTGATATGCCGCGTACTTAATGTTACTCTGATCCGGTTACTTATGCTGTGGCAGATATTTAAGTAAGCTTTCTTAACGCTAATGTTATAATAGTCAGATTGCTCTGAAGATGGAGGTGATATTCTATTAATGTTCACGTTCACACAGTCGGTGATTTTTGCCGGCCGTCTTTCCTGCAACGGCAGCTTTTCTGTATTTCCTTTCTCCTGTAATATGACTTGATCGCTTTAAACTCCGCACACTGAGCTCTGATTGGTCAGCAGGCGGTGCTTTCACTGAGTTGAGCTCTTAGCCTGCAACCTAACCTGGTCCCGACCAGGTTAGCCGCTAAGCATAAGTTACCATGGAGATCTAGCCTGCTAAAAAGAGAACCAGCTTCGGATGACCGGAAACCCCAAGTTTTCCCTGAAGTTAGCCGGCTAAGCGAAAATCCTGCTTCGTAGTATACCCCCCAGGCATCTTGTCTAAGTCGTTTGCAGCTCGTCTCAGAGCTAGGACTGAAACAATGATATAATGCTGTATTGCCTGGAGAAATTGGCCGCTTGGTGCCCAGCAGGGGAACATAATGGAAGTGTCGATGCTCCATTAGAGACCTTCTGCCTGGATAAGTGTCCATTTTCCAACCACACAAGGGATGCAGATGTTCGACTTGCTCTGATAGTGTGCTGTCAGTTGCTCCGCAACCGACCACACACTAGAGCAGTCTTACATCACCAGATAGCCCGGTGCACTTGTTTTTAAATGCGAAGCTCTCAGTGTTAGACAAACAATGACATAAAAAATTTAGTTTGTATCATTACAACATAGGTTTCCTTTACATACTGTATGTCGGAGGGGATACAAAATGACCTCTATAGCTACATAAGCTCTATTTCAGCTGAGGTTGTGTTCTAGATTATGTAACAACTATGACATCAATCTGGCATCAATGATTCATACATAAAGCTTATGAAATGTATTTCCTTGCAGCTCACCACAGTGTGTAGAGATCTGAGATGAATGTGTGCCACAGGTGACCCTTCTCGTGTCACAATATGACGCAGAGTACTAGGTTCTGCTAGATAATGAAAGTGTTTTGGCAAACTGCGAAAACAATAGTTTTGGACAAACCTTGGATCATCTTATCTTTTATCATCAATTCTCCCAGTTTTTTTTTTAACTCTGCCACACAAAATAACAGTAAGCATTTAAGGGACTGCTACATACTGTGTGGCTGTTTTATCAGACAAAAATATCCTGTATGTTTTAGATTCATAAATCCTTAAAGACAAAGCCTCATAGACCCTTTTAAAACATGGACGCTAGAACATTGCGATACCTCAAGACAAAGGCAAGAAAAACTTGTTGACCTCTTGTTTATACACCTGAAAACTAAAGCATAATTCAATCTTATCAGAATCTGCTCGAACAATGTGTGCAGCCTTTGAAAACAAAGGTTGAGAGGTGAGTTGAAAACAAGATGGCACATTTCCTCAAGGTAAAGTGTGTATGAAACTGGAAAAGGACCATCTGGCTCAATAACAGCCTTTGTTATCGTTGCTTAAAGTGTTTACGTACATGTCCTCAACGATCACATGGAAACGGAATAATGCCAAAGAGGTGTAAAAGGGAATAAGGCCAAGTAGGTGCAACCACTTGTCTTCGGTGTGTGTGTGTGTGTGTGTGTGTGTGTGTGTGTGTGTGTGTGTGTGTGTGTGTGTGTGTGTGTGTGTGTGTGTGTGTGTGTGTGTGTGTGTGTGTGTGTGTGTGTGTGTGTGTGTGTGTGTGTGTGTGTGTGTGTGTGTGTGTGTGTGTGTGTGTGTGTGTGTGTGTGTGTGTGTGTGTGTGTGTGTGTGTGTGTGTGTGTGTGTGTGTGTGTGTGTGTGTGTGTACCAAGTCAAATGTTTTTCGTTTTATAAATGACTTGTGAAAAGTGTCAGTTTAATGATGTATTTCGATTTTTATGCTCATTATAATGAAGTTAACAATTGAAGTTGTAATAAAATGTTTGTTTTTCATACTATCAGTGCGTCTTAGTTTCATTTTCCAAACGACATTGCTCATTTCTCCAAGTGATGGACTCTGTAAATCATCGGCCTTATATATTGTGAAACCTTTAATAACAAATGTTAGGTTAAGGCCTTTAGTGTATGGTGGTATATTTGGACTTCAGTATTTGAAAAAGTAGACCTCAGCTTGTGACAAATGTCGATTTCTGCCAAAAAGCCTCAAACAAATTGACTGAATTAGTCAACTTCAGCTCAGTAAATGTATATGGAAGTCAATTTCTGATAATAATTAATGATGAAACAAAAATACTTATGGTAAATAAAAATTATGAATATAAAATCCAGAGGATTAGACAAAAAGGCAGAAACTGAGAGACAGATTTTTGAGATTGGGAGTCAAATTGATCAGATAGTTTTTACCAATGTAATTGATTACTCTACATCAGCTCGGTTCAGGTAGTTGTGGAAGTCCATTACTGCTTGGAAAAAGAAAAAACGCTAATATAAACTTTTGTAAAAGTATTTTGTGGTGGCAATAAGCTTCCACAAGTATTAGCCGGCTTGGCCATGTGTTCACCTTTTAAAGGTCTGGAGACATGTGGATTCACCCAGTGCATGCTGGGAGGGTCCCTGCCCCCTGTAACCCTGAATGAGCACAGTGTGATGGAGAGTGCTGGACAGATGCTCTGTGTTTGCTCTAGTAATTGCCTGAAAACCAGGCTGCATATATTTGAAGAGTGGCTTAGTGCTCTGTATGTCAGCCGACAGTGACACTCTGCTGAGAGTATAGCTCCCTGCAGGCAGATACACAGGGAGGTGCTGCTCGCTCTCCTTTATCAGCCTCCGTAGATTCCTCTCATTCCAGAGACCCCTTAGCTATGTTTAATATGTATTCTACTTGTATTTCTTTAGGCCTTTATTCTTTTGCATGTGAACAGTTCTTCAAAGCACCTTTCATTGAGCATGCACTAATTGCCTTACATTGTTGTATTTCTTTTTGTTTGTTTTCTTAATGCTGGAGGAAAAACAGGCCTTTGTTGGAAATGAATCCTGGGAAACAGACAGATTGGTTTTGACAGCTGCACCAAGGCACTTAGGGCCAGACACAACTCTGCAGTTGGATGGGGATTAATTGGAGTTGGATAAACTTGCAATGTTTCCTCAAAAGAACATGGAAAGCAGAGCAATTTACAGACACTCCCAGAAAATGTAATCCATCCCAGTGGCGTAGCCACCATAGGGCCAGGGCCCAGGGTGGGCCCAGGCCCACCCAGTTTACTCATTGGCCCACCCTGAGTCATTTTTAAAAAAAATGTTTTTATTATTATTATAAAAAAATGTATTCACCCATTGAGAATATCCAAGCATTCAAAGTGAACAAATATCGAGTTTAATTAATGTTGTATGTGTTTTATCCTCAGAACCGAACTCATTTACGGTAACAACTGATTGTTGGTTCCGGTGCGCGCCATAATAACGTGAGAGAGGCAGAGCTGCCTGCAAAATAAATGATGGCTCAAAGTTCACTAATGAACTTTGGTTTTAAAAAACAAAGCCAGACTCCAAAAAGAGCCCCCCACCCTACTGCCCTCATCTAGCAGCGATCGATACGATCATTTTCTGATAACGATGAAATAGCCCCGCCTCCCTCTCCCCACCTCTCCTGCTGCTGGGCTGCCAGAAGAAAAAATGTTAACGGCAACTCTGCCGCACGGTTCCCTCGTCCCTTGGAAGAGGCGGAGAGGTGAGTGTTTTTCATCTGCTGGTGGACAGTCCGGAGAGATATAGACGGTTGTAACGGAATACATGTAACGGCGTTACGTAATCAGAATACAAAAATCAAGTGTATTCAGCTGGCGTTACATTTGAAAAACGAGTAATCTGATTACAGTTACTTTCGTAAACCTGAAGTGAATACATTTTGGAATACTTATTGGAATTATTGGTGGAAAAGTTTCCTCACAAAATGTAATATTCATTACCGGCAGAACTGTGTGCACACTGCACGCTGCAGCATGTCTGTGAGGCCCCGCCCCCGCACGCAGATGAGAGAGAGATCTATTTTAAAATATATTGAAAGTTAGAAACGGAGATGGTTAGATAAAATGTGCAAAATAACGTTTATGTAGCATTTTCTTATTGTCGAAATGATGAAATTTATAACGGGATAAAATCAAAGTGAATGGCCTGCTGCTGCTGAATGCATGGGGCAAGTGACTGGAAAAAGTTTTAAAAGTTATTACATTATTTCAGATAATAATAATACATAATAATGATAATTCATTCTATTTAGGGGCGCCTTTCAAAGCACCCAAGGACACCTTACAATTCATAACATATTCTAAGGAAAGGTTTTAAGACAGTACAAAGAATGCAGTCCGGGTGATGTTTTTTATGTGGGGTGCAGATGAGAGAGCTGTCCAGAAGGACACCAAGATGTTGTGTTTCTTGATAAGCCATTAAAACAGTAAAATACGTGTCTCCTGTTCACCAAAACATATCTGTTATGGAAAAAGAAAGTATTCTAAAAGTAATCTGCCACCGGTACCGGCGGGGATTGTTGTTAGCTTCTGATGCGCAGAAGACAAATCTGGCCCACCCTATTTTTTACAGGCCCACCCTAAAGTACATTTCTGCCTACGCTACTGATCCATCCATCCATCTTCTCCCGCTTATCGGTGGTCGGGTCGCGAGGGTAGCAGTTCCAGCAGAGAGCCCCACACGTTCCTCTCCCTGGCCACATCAACCAGCTCTGACTGGGGGATCCCAAGGCGCTCCCAGGCCAGCGAAGAGATATAATCACCCACCTGGTCCTAGGTCTACCCCTCGGTCTCTTCCCAGCTGGATGTGCCTGGAACACCTCCCTAGGAGAAAATGTAATAAGCATGGAAATTATTGTCGAAGAAAAAGGAAGGAGGAAGAAGGAAAAAAGTTGTAGGAGGAATTATAGAAGCAACCATAAAATATGTTTGATGTTAGACCATCATTGTGAATTAACCTATAGTTGACTTCCCTACTGACTGTTTTAACAACTTGTTTACTCTCACAAGGCTGCATGACGAGATAACATGCCAGACTGTTCTGCAGCTTGTGTGTGTGTGTGTGTGTGTGTGTGTGTGTGTGTGTGTGTGTGTGTGTGTGTGTGTGTGTGTGTGTGTGTGTGTGTGTGTGTGTGTGTGTGTGTGTGTGTGTGTGTGTGTGTGTGTGTGTGTGTGTGTGTGTGTGTGTGTGTGTGTGTGTGTGTGTGTGTGTGTGTGTGTGTGTGCGTGTGTGTGTGCGAACCTGGTGAGGCATTAGGACCTGGAGGTTTGTGCTGCAGAGAGGCAGCTCCTCCTCCCACAGAAGGCTGTTTACGAAGAAAGCTGGGCTCCTCTGACAAAAACAAGGGCTGGGACTCCAGCGAGAGGAGCAGTGTGCCTGAAAGCACAGGCTCTTCATCCATTTTAAACATTTTTTACATGTTTTAAATGTGTTGTTGTTGAGAAAAAGGCACAGTTGAGCACCATGTTGTCGGTGAAGTCAGCCCGTCTGCTCTGCAAGATGTTTTTCTCCCTGCACGCGGTGTTCCTCAGCGTGGCCGCGGTGGAGAGCAATGCATCAAATGGGAATGAAAAAGGTACAAAAAAAATACATCATGTACTTTTAAACTGTTTTTATTTAATTTGAAATGTGTTGTAAACGGTATAACATGTAGCCTAATTAGTTCAAATTAAAATGTCCAATCTTTTGTATCACTTTATTTTTGATTGCACAATCACTTATATGGGTCGTGCTCACATTTGTTGTGCTTCTCAGATTGCATGAGATCCAATGGAGTGGAGTACAGAGGGGAACTACAGAGCTCTTCCTCAGGACTGGTCTGTTTGAACTGGACCAATACCACCAGAGACTATGATGTTACACTCCATACTGATTCACAGACAGGTAAACAACTTCAATATATGAGTTTTTATATTTCAGAAGTCAGTGAATTTCCATTTAAATTAAATGAATCTTCTCTCTTTCTGCTGTTGAAGCTAAAGGCAGGAAGTTGGTGATTTTACATGGGACTTACGTGGATGGGTACAACAGGATGATAATCATCCTGACATATTTTTTGATATCTTGATGCAGTGTAATTTACTACAGGATTGCGATTCTTACACACATGCAGAGCAATAAACACACAATTCATTTTGGAAGGGGTGCCCAAACTTTTCGCCTTGGAGGGCAAATACTAAAACGTCATTGTGGGCCAAAAGCAAACACCTATTTCATATAATGTTACTGATGAGATGCAACATGGTACTAAAAAGTGACTTTCTGAAGAATTAACATTAATAATGAGAGATATGTATCAAAACACCTTTTATTCTATCACAAAAAAATGGCAAAACGTATCTTCTTAAGGCCTCACTTTACAGCAACTGGCCTTTTTCTTTCTTTGTGCTCATGGCTCCTGACCATTGTAGTGTGATGAAGTAGTGTTAATGATTAATGAATCAAGGGGCTTACACACTCAGCAGGACATACATTCCTGTATATCGAGGAGGCATCAGTAATAGACGTGTGCTGTTTTTATCGTATGTCCTGTAGGTGTGGGAGATCACAATTACTGCCGAAACCCAGACTCCTCTGAGAGGCCTTGGTGCTACATTGCTGGCCCAGATGGGACCGTCCAGAAACAATTCTGTGCCCTGGACACATGCAAAGGTAGGTTAACCCTGACATTTTTAGCGAGAACCCCAGCTTGAAAAAGACAGGCCTGGCAACGATTAATATGTATATTTGAAAAAACAACATGACAACGTATACATTATTTTTGTTTCCAAAATGCCCTGATACTGTGCTCTCTTGATGCTGCTGGCAACTACTTTCTCTATGCTGTAAAGCTCTCATTATTTTTGGGGGGTGGGCTATGCTAGGGAGAAATAATGAGATTAACTTTTTGGTATGATGCAGATGTTCTAATTAGTCAACCCAAAAGGAGATTCTCGACTTTTATGGGTCAACCAAACTTTCCTCTTAGTATATTTCCTACCATAAATAAACCATTACATGTCACTTGTTAGACGCTTTTATCCAAAGCGACTTACATACTCAATACTGTGGACAATGCTCACAGGAGCAATTTGGGGTGAAGTGTCTTGCCCAGGGACACAACGACATGCTGACTGCAGTGGGGTTTGAACCTGTGCCCCCCTGATCCGAACACCAACGCACTAGTCCACAGTTTTCTTCACATGTTTTTTCCCATTTTGAATTGGTCTGCAGTAGGTCGTTGGTCAGGGTTAAATCACTGTGAGGAGTCTCTACTTTGTCCTTTGTTAATTTCCTGTCTATAAACCCTCACCTAGTTACACAACAACAAAGCCCTGCAGGCACCAGTCAGAAAGTTCAGTTTGAAGAAAGCTGTTGACCACGCCCCAACCCTCAGTTTTTGCTTGGAGACAGCAGCTTATTGGCTGCTTACATTTATGAGTTCTTGTCCTTTAACTTTTGAGTTTGTAAACAACTTGTGTGGAGGAAATGAACAGAAAGTTAAAGAGCAGATGCAGAGCCTGGCCATAGCACATGTAAAAGAACATGTGCTAAGCGATCCTTTCTGTGATGCGTGTCCCAGCAGAGAGCCATGTCATGACGTTGGTCCTGCCTCTTAAACAGTTGTTAATGTTGTTAGACGAAATGTAATTTGAAACTACGCGGTCCAGAAAATTCACCAGTAAGTGCATGACTAAATTGAAATATTAGGAAAAGTAAAGTATCACTATACAATAATATTATTATATTTTATATTGTAATAAAGTACATTTTCTATAAAATCAACGGATTATTCTGTTTTTAGACACAATAACCTGACACACACCCTATTTTGGTACAAATGAAGTTTCTTCCGACAGATTCAAAAGTCATATTAAAATCCAAATGCCATAAAGCAGTCCTACTTATTGATTTCCAGGATAACCCCTCGTCTAATGCACCCTGAAAAAAGGTAGATGCAATGTAAAGATGAAAATCAATGTTCAGTATTAAAGTACATATTTCACCTGAAATCTGTGGTAGAACGTTCTAGTGGTCAGAATCTCACTTACTGGTTATAATCTGGCTTCCACTGGCAGTACATCAACAGTAGCACAGTTCAGAGCATCCCCCCAAAAACCAATGTAGCTGTTGTTTAACATTGTTTATTTGCATCTTTAGAGCACGTCTCCACTGTAGCAGCAGAGGCCGAACCCCTGGAGCCATCAGGAATCATTCCCTCCACAAAGAGCTCAGAGCCAGCCAAATCTGAAGCCTCTCAGGGAAAAGTTGCTCCAGCGCAGCCAGTGATTGGAATCAGCCAGCGAGTTCGCACAGGACCCACAAAGAAAAAGGACCTTGGCACCCTTGGTATGTTGGTAGTTCATTATTCCTATGGTTAACTCTTGTTATGAGTTATACCTTCTAAATATCTAAGTATGTTCAGGTTTAACCGTTCACGTTCTCCTTTGTTTTTCAGGCTACGTCATTGGTATCCTCATGATGGCGATCATAATCCTCCTCGGAGTAGGCATCACAGTCGGCTACTTTTACAAGAGGTCAGTATCTTAATCACAGCAAGATCATTAATCATTTGGTTCAGTCCTAGGGGAATTGTATGAAAGAGGAACACATTTAAAGCATTTACTAATTCCTCAAGAGGTTTTTGAACTGAGTCCAGTTGTTTATTTGTGTTCATCTGATATTACTGTGACACAGAGAGCCAAAATGTAAGAAGAAGACCTTTTATTAATCTCCCTAGGGGGACATTCTGTTTTTTTGTAATGCTTCAGAGCCTCCTCGTTAGTTCCTTTTTCCACTACCATGTATAGTGTTCATAGTTTTAGGGCACGAGCAAGACAAGAATAGTTACTTAAAACTCAGGCATGTTTAATGCTTTCCAGTTCATGGCATCAGCTGTTGTTCACACAATAATGCACATCCCATAGATGTAACACATTGTATTTAATTGGTTTGTCTCACAACAACGCAACATGGGGAGACAAGGCAGGGAATGAAATGCCCACAGTCCATTTCAAGCAATCCTTCATTCATACTGTTGAAGGCGAAGAGAGTGTTGGATTGGATGCAGAATCCTGCACACTCACTGCAGTTATGTAATGTGAAATAGGATGGTGTGATTCCCTTTGGTACAGCACAAAATGCTCAGCTTTTGGCTTTCAAATCTTATTAGCAAGACCCAGTCTTTGTCTTCTATTTTTAGGAGGTGATTATTAATATGGAGGAGCAACATGTTGTGTCAGGGTGTTTATACAAAGCCTCAGTGTTCCATGACATCACCGTCAGTAATTGGAATGGCTGTTTGGAAAGCATGCCAATTTTCTTCTACACCGGCCAGGACTGGCTGTAGACTTCCCTCCTTCAACCGTTTTTAACTCTAGTATTCTGCTTGCCAGAAAGGATGCAGAGGTCTATGCTAAACTCCCATTGGGAACAGACCTTTGACCATTCAGTAGGAGTACAGATCCCACACAGGCTTGACATACTTAAGAACTGCAAAAAGCACTCTGAAAAATGCCATCAGGCTCGCAGTGACGAGCAAGTGTTTTGTCCCTAATGTTATATCAGTAATACGTCTTCTAAACTCTCTGTTAGGGGTGTCAATTTCAAATACACAGTGGGCCAGAATAAATAAATGGGTTCAATGTTTATTGCGAAACTTATTGAAATGAACTTATTGCACATATTAAACCTGGAACTAACAAAGCTTAAATTATTGCCTATAAAAACAACATTACACATTAAATAATCAGTTGCATTCATTTCTTATGGCTCTATCTGCAGCTTTTCCGGAGTCATTTCTTATGATTACATTTTCCCACAGGCCAACAACAGCTTCAACAAAACTATTTCCCTCAAAGAAAAAAACAAACGTGCCCTGTTGTCTCAAGAAACAAAGTGCAGAAGGAAACATCCATTAAACTCAGTGTGCTGCTCTGTGATGCTAGTTCAAGCAGATACTTGGCATCTCATCTCGGGTGAAAGGTCATCAATGTTTGGGGTCAGGCTCTGAGCGGAGGAAACCCTCAGGGTTGAGTGAAGGTGTGCGTGCAATATACCTGCGGGCCAGATCTAATAGTAATTAGAAATTATCCTGCGGGCCGAAATTAAATCCACCATGTTTGACACATGTGGTCTATGTGAACAACTTGTAATTCTTGTCTTAATAGTAAATAGTTTGATATTTTGAAATCATGTTTATTCATATTTTTTGCTGAGAGTTAGATGAGGAGATGGATACCACTCTGATGTTAGCTTGGCAAAAAAACTTGAGACAGGAGAAAACAGCTAGCCTGAATTTTTTTAACTCCAGGCAATGTCTGGTCCCTTCACAAAAAATGTCATGTTAATGAATGAGCTTTAGAGATTCTACTAGCAGCTTCCCTCTCCATCCAGCTGGCTCTCTTGCTACATTCCGTAAAAACATGAAAGTGAAGTTAATCTTCTCAACAAATTCTGGGCCAAAAACATAAAAGATTGTGAAGAATGTGTTCTGTTTGAACTAAAGCTGTTGTAAAGAATCATTGTTGATATTACACACAGTTTCAGAACATGCCGCACTGACCATTCAGATAGAAGGTGTTTTGAGATTTGCTTTGCTTTGGCTCCAGATCAGTGGGAAGCAGTCTCATGCCGCCTCTCATCACTATTTGTCTTTGGAGTTGATACACTTGTCGTCAACTTGTCAACACGATCTGTCGATTGCCTTTGCTCCAGACATGATGACACTTGTTATTACAGGCTCTTTTATCAACATACAGTTTATCTGAAGCTCCGTATCATCAATCTAGTAGCAAAATAAGACTTGCTCTCTGATTGTTTGCTTGCATTATATTTTGTATCTTAAGTTTTGAGGAACAATTAAAGAAGCAACAATTCATATTATTTCATTAACATCAATCAATCAATCAATCAATCAATGTTTATTTATATAGCCCAATATCACAAATGTTACATTTGTCTCAGTGGTCTTCACAGTGTGTACAGAATATCAGTATGACAATACGACACCCTCTGTCCTTAGACCCTCACATCGTACAAGGAAAAACTTCCAAAGAAAACCCAGTTTAAAGGGAAAAATGGGAGAAACCTCAGGGAGAGCAACAGAGGAGGGATCCCTCTCCCAGGACGGACAGACGTGCAATAGATGCCGTGTGTAAATTGAAAAGATAATACATTTGCAACATAGGTAGTCCAAATGTTTGGAAATGCATGTGTGTATAATAGGAAGATGAATCCACGAGGATATCCATCCAGGACCTATGATCCAGGACCACAGCCACGACTCAAGATCCAGCGCTCGCGATCCAGGACACAGGACCGCAGGATCATCCATGACTCCGGATCCCAGCGTATATAGACACCAAAAAGAAAGACATTTGGGGAAGCTGGGTTAATCGGAACATGAGTGTACACGGGTATAGACAGAGAGAAGGAAGAAGTAAGATGTCCCCCGACAAACTAAGCCTATATCAGCAAAACTAGGGGCTGAATCTAATCAGCCCTAACTATAAGCTTTATCAAAAAGGAAGGTCTTAAGCGCACTCTTAAAAACGGATAGGGTGTCTGCCGCCCGAACACAAACTGGAAGCTGATTCCACAAATGTGGAGCTTGATAAGAAAAGGCTCTGGCTCCCATTGTACTTTTAAAGATTCTAGGAACAACCAACAACCCTGCATTCTTGGAACGCAATGCCCTAGTAGGACAGTAGGGTATAATGAGTTCTTTAAGGTAAGATGGCGCCTGCCCATTAAGGGCTTTGTAGGCGAGAAGAAGAATTTTAAATTCTATCCTGTGTTCTATAGGGAGCCAGTGTAAGGCAGCCAGAACAGGAGTAATGTGGTCCCTTTTCCTAACTCTGGTTAGTACACGAGCCGCAGCATTTTGAATCAGCTGAAGCGACTTGATTGACTTCTTGGTACTCCCTGATAATAAAGAGTTACAATAATCCAGCCTAGAAGTAACAAATGCATGGACTAGTTTCTCTGCATCGTTTTGAGGCAAGATATGCCTGATTTTTGCAATGTTACGTAGATGGAAGTAGGCGGTCCTTGAAATTGATTTTATGTGGGCGTTAAAGGATAAATCCTGATCAAATATAACACCAAGATTCCTTACAGTCTCACTGGAGGCCAAATTAATGCCATCCATAGTTAGTATGTCTTTAGATAATTTGTTTCGTAGATTCTTCGGGCCAAGTACAATAACTTCAGTTTTGGTCGTGTTTAACATCAAAAAGTTTAAGGTCATCCACGTTTTTAAGTCCTTAAGGCAGTCTTGAATTTTATTTAGATGATTAATTTCATCAGGCTTGATTGATAAATATAGTTGAGTATCATCCGCATAACAATGAAAGTTTACAGAATGATTCCTTATAATATTGCCTAACGGAAGCATATATAATTTGAACAAAATAGGTCCGAGCACTGAGCCCTGTGGCACTCCATGGCTAACTTTGGTTTGCGTGGAAGATTCATCGTTAACACGTACAAACTGAGAGCGTTCAGATAGATAGGACCTAAACCAGCCTAAAGCAGTTCCCTGTATGCCAACTAAGTGCTCTAGTCTTTGCAATAGGATATCATGGTCGATAGTATCAAATGCAGCACTAAGATCGAGCAAAACAAGAATAGAGACAAGTCCCTTGTCTGAGGCTATTAGAATATCATTTGTGACTTTAACCAGAGCTGTCTCTGTGCTATGATGTGTTCTAAAGCCAGACTGAAAATCTTCAAATAAATCATTGTTTTTTAAGTAATCACACAACTGTTTTGCGACCCCCTTTCTCAAGAATTTTTGAGAGGAACGGAAGATTAGAAATAGGTCTATAGTTGGCTAAAACCTCTGGATCGAGGTTGTGCTTTTTAAGAAGCGGTTTTATCACTGCTACTTTGAATGATTGTGGAACATAGCCTGATAATAAAGACATATTCATAATATTTAATAAAGAAGTGCTAATTAATGGAAAAACTTCCTTCAACAGCTTAGTTGGAATTGGGTCTAACATACACGTTGATGGTTTAGAAGAGAGAATCATTGAATGTAATTGTTCAAGGTTAATGGCTGAAAAGCATTCTAGTTTACTATCTAGTGTAATATTAGAACTTACGATTTCGGGAGCTGTTGATAACACTATACTGGTCGAAGGCAAGAGGTCATTAATTTTGTTTCTAAGAGTAACAATTTTATCGTTAAAAAAGCACATAAAATCATTACTACTGAGTGCTAAGGGAATAGAAGGCTCAATCGAGCTGTGGCTCTCTGTCAGCCTGGCTACAGTGCTGAAAAGAAATCTTGCATTATTCTTATTCTCATCTATTAATGAAGAGTAGTAGGCTGCTCTCGCTTTACGCAGTGCTTTCTTATATTCATTGAGAGTAATATGCCAAATTAAACGAGATTCTTCAAGTTTAGTGGAACGCCATATCCTTTCAAGTTGTCTAGACTTTTGCTTTATTTTGCGGGTTTCGGCATTATGCCATGGAGCTAATCTATGTTGTTTTATTTTCTTCTTTTTCAAAGGAGCAACATAATCTAATTTTATTCGCAGCGCATCTATAGCACTATCAACAACATGATCAATTTGGGGTGGTGTACATTTTGTATAAGTTTCCTCCCCTACATGCAGACATGCTATCGAGTTAAGTATTGGTTGAATCTCTTCCTTAAATGTGGCTATAGCACTAACAGATAGGTTTCTGCTGCAAGAGCTTTTGACTAATGCTTTGTAGTCTAGTAACAGTACTTCAAAAGTTACTAAGAAATGGTCGGATAAAGCAGGATTATGCGGTTCGACTAATAGTTGCTCAATTTCAATACCATAAATCAGAACAAGGTCGAGAGTGTGATTATAACAGTGGGTTGGTTTATTTACACTCTGACAGAAACCAACAGAATCTAATATAGAGTTAAATGCAACAGTAAGGCTATTTTTATCATCGTCAACATGAATATTAAAGTCACCTACGATAATTACTTTGTCTGTTTTAAGAACCAAAGTTGATAAAAACTCAGAGAATTCTGATAAAAATTCTGAATAAGGACCTGGTGCACGATACACTGTAACAAATAAGATTGGCTGCAAAGTTTTCCAGGTCGGATGCGTAAGACTAAAAACGAGGCTTTCAAAAGAGGTATAATTACATTTTGGTTTAGTATTGATAAGTAAACTTGAGTCAAAGATTGCTGCAACTCCACCTCCTCGGCCCGTGCCTCGAGCAATATGAGTGTTGACATGGCTGGGTGGAGTGGCCTCATTTATGCTGACATAACATCAGATCACATGACTACTGATATGTGCGTAATCGCTCATTAAAGGTGGGGGAGGTCATTTTGGGGAAACCAGCTCGAGTGCGATAACATCTTTTGAAAATACACAGCTGGAAAAAATCTGCCACTTCCTTACAGAGCCCCTCCTCCAACACACGAACGCGCACATGACCAATGAGGGCACCAGATAAGTTTGTGCACAGATGGAAGGCTGACAGGCAGGTAGGCCATCCAGTTACTTTAGCCGGGCCGGCTCAGGTGATTGGTCGTGCTTTTTACAGCGCTACGGCTTCCACAGATTACATTTTTTTTATGGATTTTTTGTCAAAGCACTTAAGATATTCATTGCTATCGGGATGTTAAGAGCATTCCATGGAATATAACAAAAAGTGTATCTTGAGCCGGTTTCTCAAACTTACCTTCCCCACCTTTAATATAATGATCTCCCTTGTCTGGTCCCTTCACAAAAAACGGCATGTTAATTAGTGAGCTTTAGAGATGCTACTAGGCAGATTATTGTTAGCATTCTCCCTCTCCATCCAGCTGGCTCTCGTGCTACATACCGTAAAAACATGAAAGTGAATTAATCTTCTCAACAAATTCTGGGCAAAACACATAAAAGATTGTGAAGAATGTGTTCTGTTTAAACTTCTTTTGTAAAGAATCGTTGTTGATACACAGTTTCAGAACAGTTCAGAGTATTTATTAATGTAATGAATCTCCCTCGTCTGTGTTTAGGGGTCGGGACTTAAAGAAGCGTCATGAGCAGCGAGTGTATGAGCGTGAGATGCAGAGGATCACTCTTCCCCTGTCGGCTTTCTCCAACCCCACCTGTGAGCTGATGGACGAGAACACCATCGTGATCACAGCAGAGCACGAGATTACCCCCGTCCAGGAGGGGGTGGAGGGGGAGGACCCTCTCATGGGCCAACCCGCTGGAACCCCCGGAGCCTGAGGAGGAAGCCTGTAGTCCTCCCAACGCAGGACTGTGATATATCTCTATGGACCAAAACACTTCTTCACATCTTCGTTTCTCCTTCCTGCCTCCCCGAGTAACCTCTGTTTTAGAAGGAGTAGGGGAGCAGTGTTTGCTCCAAAGACTTGAACTGAATGCTGTGTCCTTTGTGTCCCCTTTAATCTTGTTTCCAACAAGTCAAGCTGTTAAAACATTCTTAACAACTTCAATCTGTTGTTAATGAAGAATGTCACAAGGTCTTAAATACTCGTGTTTATACATTTGAAAACCAAGTAAATAAGCTAATGTGCTGCCCCTAACTAATAGTATGCATGTTAGTCTAATGGACTAGTCAGTGTTTATAATGGTGGCCAATTCTTTATGAAGGGATGCTGTTTGGAATGGGGTTTATAAACTTGTGTGCATTTCCATGTGGAGAAGTTTCTCTCCACAGGTTTCATTTATATTGACCTGTTGGCTGTGCCGAGAGAAGAGACCTTTTTGTCTAAATATATCCTCCTCTGAGACAGGATGAAGAAACATGAGGTAAAGCAGGCCCTCTAAAGGCAAGGGAAGGCCTCCCACTCTGCCTTAGCATGATACTTCTGAATGTATTTGTTTTTCTTTAACTGGGATGAATATTTTGTTCTAATTGTACTCTACTGCCGATGCAGTTAAAAAGCATGTTGGGCGATCATTGGCAGACATGAAAGATAACTTTTCATCCACAGGTTAAGGAGTGACAGGAAATGAGTGCTCTCAGAGAGCATGAGAGAAAGTAGATAGTCCTCAGGACAGAACAGCACTGCCACAATGCACAACAGAAATCAGATATGTCTTTGCAGAGCAGGACAGCGCGTGTGTGGAAGTGCTGAATAATTCACACATTTGAGTTATGCACTTGATGCTTCAGTTTGGAGTAGAATAGAAACAGTCCAAAGTTTGCTGTTGTTCATTCAGAAAGACGAGTGCATGCACGTGGATCCCTGCTGTATGTTTGTATATGGGGGTCATCTTTTTGCATCCTAAAAAGTATAACTACTGATAAAGAAGACTTTAAAAAAAATACCTGCCTGAAAATCGTCCTACACAGGAGACTTTAGTGTGTTACCCATGATGCACCGTTACTTCCAGTATGTTTGCTATTACTTGTTCACTCCATTATCTTGTTTTGTTTTTATTGCTGGATCCACATCATGTGGTTACTACTGCTCCATTCTTGTTAGTCTGTGTGCTGGTTGTCACTATTGTTTTCTTCACATAAGCAAAGTGTTTAAAATACTGTTGTTCAGCATTTGAATTTAGTACTTGTATGTATGACTGCATTTTCACTCCTGAGAAGGAAATAAAAAATATCTAACTCAGACACTGTGATGTGATTTCATCTATAAAATAATAAGAGGTAGAACAACATGAGTGCTCTTACTGTAAAAGTGTTTTAAAGGCTTGTCCACAGTAGGACGTTTTGCACCAGCTCCCCCTGTTGGCTATTATTAGACAGTGAAGTCATTGGATTCACACGAGTAAATAAAGTGAAGTAGATAATATAAGGTACAAGTAGGACAAAGAAGCTTTTGAAAACAACTCTTACCGATCCCCGACAAATATGTAAGAAGGACGTTTGATTTGATGTCTGGATTATATTCAGCTTTATTTCAAGGTGCTGACAAAGCTGATCAATTCCAGTCATTCATATATTTTTTTAAATGTACAATGTTTCATATAAACAATTGCATATCTTTCGTATTAAACCTCTTTATTATTTACTCTATAAAATGGGGGAAATGGCAAATTAACATTACCAAAGTGATCTTCTTGTCTTTCCAATAGCCAGAGATGTGTGGTAAACATTTTTAAATGTACAAGTTGTAAGTTTTCTAAAATGTTGATATTTACCTACAACTATTGAGCGTTTGTCAACATTTTAATTTGAACTAATGTATTAATGAAATACCCAACAAAGTATAAATAACTGATCATTTCAGCTGTTAAGTGATTTCAGGGTATAGGCCTGCAGGAATCCTGAAGTCAGATGTAAGACCTTTTAAGACCTTTTTTAAGACCCTTTCCGTACATTTTAAGACCTCATCGCCACTTTGAGTTTTAACCGGTTACCTTGGCGACACACTTTACCTCACATTGACTATATACAGTATTGATTGCCCTTCCTCCTTATCTTCCAACCATTTGGACGCAAGCTTGCATTTCCCCATAACGATGTTGTTTAACAACCGGCGTAAACGGACCTTCGCGCGCTATCAAGCAGTGAGCGCGCGATGTCCTGTTCAGATGACGTCAAATCCAACGGGATGCCATAAATAAACTACACAGAATCACACTACACACCTACGCAATGACTACATTCAGGCAGACTGTAGAATACAACCTCTTTGGACTATTTATATTCTTATTGAAAACAAGCTACAAAATGTAATACCTTGGAAAATGCCGTTTAATACTTTTTACTAGCCTTCGTTTTCGCTAAATTGATTAATCAACTTTTAATACTTTTTAAGACCCCGCGGACACCCTGGATTTATTGTGGGGGAAAAACTGTTCATTTGTGACGTGTGCGTTTTTAGATCTACAAAATATTAACTTTTTTTTTTACCTTAAATGGAGCAGAAGAGCTGAGTTTTAGCATCAATTTCACATCCAAATAAAACAAAAAGCCAACTTTAAGAAGGTTTATTTATGAAACACTACAGTGATATAAATAATAGTGGTTACAGCTGATCGTCAGTACCTTGCATGATGATAGCAAAAAGGCAAAAACGTCCATTGTTGACGAAATGTCTAAAAAAAAAAATCTACAACTCTAGAGTTCCCATTAGAAAATGACATTCAATTAGAGCAATACTATTTACACATTTATATACATTGCTTAAGAAATAAAAAAATCCAGTTCTTCTGTACAAAGCGACTTTTTATGGTCAACTGTTGCTTGATTATGTCGATTATGACGGTTGTTAATGTTAGCCAAAAAACCTTCCGCACTGTTTTTAAAAATAGGCCTCAGGTGTATGATAGAATATTTGGAAAAAACGTCTTTTAAAAATCATTTTGAATTATCCATTCATAATTAAACTTGTCAAGACTACAAAGTACAGAAGCATACTTGTAACCATCCCGTCATTAGGTCAGTGGTGCTTAGACCAAATCAATATCTTCTGCCAAATGTTAGAGTGATGAAAGTATTTAAGGTCAGGGAGTGTTTTGCTTCCACTGCAGATGTAGGATACACTTTTCTCCTGCCTTGTGTACACGTCCTTGTCTGTCGGCCATACTGCGGAGCATCTTTGTTTTCTTTGCGGCTGAAGTGAGAGAAGCACTGATCTGCGCATTCCTCACATAGCAAACTACCTCAGAGCATGAAAAACAAAACTGCTGTAACATATGACTCAACAAGGTCCCCCACCTTATAAAGAGGGTTGGCTTTTGTCTGCTAAAGGATCAAAGCAAGTTGAATATCATCTAGTAAACATGAGTGCACCCCTGCATGTGTTGATCGGGTTTCTTAGTACGGTAAACATTTGTTTTTAGTAACTAACACTTGTCTTTTTGAAATGTGTCTTTCCACCCACATACAAATTCACTGCTATTTTCAGAGTGAAGGTCCCACGAGAGGCCATCTACCTCAGGTTTTCCAGTTCTAAAATGGGGTGGGTTTAAATCAATTTCCCTCTTTTTCCCCCCATCTACTGTATTAGTGCAGCCATTCGGAGGGGTTAAAGGAGAGAGGGGGTCATCCTAGGTGCCGCTGTCTGTCGCTGTGGGACAGTCTGGAGAGGCTGCTGTCGCCTTTGACGACTGATCCGTGCTCTGGGACGGCAGGACGTCTTTAGGCCAGTGAAGTTGACTCATTCTCTGATGCAGTTCATCCAGTTCGGCCGGCAGGGGGATCCCCAGCTCCTGGTAGAGGGACAGAGCCTCGAACCAGTCCTCCAGCTTCAGGAAAGGTGGTCTAAAGGGAGGAGGGGGGGGCACACAGAGGGAATTGAGGTTAAAACTTGACTGACAAGGTTGAGAGAAAACATGAGGAAGCAATCTGGAGGCAGAGGCGTGTCAGGCGGCCAGGTTGAGACGGCATCTGTTTTCTTCAGTTGTTTTCTTCAGTTGTTTTTCCCTCCCGCTGCCTCTACAGCCTCTTGGGATCAAACAACTGGCTGGGTTATTGTCCCTCAAGGTGAAGGCAGACTTATTTGACATGTGGCCGTTTAAAATGAGTGATACTTATACTTATTTTCCAAATCCCTTTTAAATAATTCCCTCATGTTGCTGCACAACTATTGCACAACTCTGCAATTATTCTCTTTCAGGTTTTTAGGGAGTGCTCAACCACTGCTTTTAATAATAAACAAAGTGTTATCCATTGTGACAGCAGCAGGCGCTCACCGGTTGTCGGGTGTGAGGTCACAGCAGGCCACTGTCAGAGGGAAGAAGGCTGTGGGACAGTCGTCAGGGACGAACTTCTCCACAAACTTGCCGACATTCAGGCCGAAGTCCAGAGTCCTGGGGAGACACTCGGGGTCTGCATAGACTTTTCCAATGATCTACACGACAAAGAAGGAGGAAGTAAGTGTCGATAAGTCAAAAAGTAGACGCATACTTGAGAATGGCATGGGGAAAGAAATAAAGCACAGGCCGTAACATCTTGCAGCCAGAACCACAATGGCATCTACTTTGCATATATATCAAATCAATTGTAGGTATTTAAGGATTTGAAAGTTGCTATGCAGCCCTATATTTTGACATGGTTTAAATGAGGACAAGCTGTTTTGAATTATATGACTTCTGTTTTTCTTGAGTCTCCCACATCCAGTGTTTATAAATCTGGATAAAAACAGCGTGTTCTTACCTCACAGAGCATGATTCCAAAAGAGAAAATGTCCACTTTCTCATCATAGCGTTTACCTGTAAAACATTTAGTTTAAAGGATAAGTAAATACACTCATTGACTCACATCATTTCATATCCAATGTAAATCAAGTTTGTAATTCATTTAGTTGTCAGTGGCTCACCGTTCAGCATCTCTGGGGCCATCCAGTAAGGGTTTCCCACCACAGTGTAGCGCTTCTTCCGGTCGATTCGTCTGAACAATCTCTTCTTGCCGTTTGGTTTTTCGGGTGCAGGTTTAACTTTTTCCTCGACTACGAGTCGGGACAGTCCAAAGTCTGCGACGACCACGGTGTTGTCCTGTTGAAATATGAAGCCTAATGGTTAACTTGACTTACAGTTAGAAGTCACGTTACTTTAAAAGTGTATCTTTTTCAGACACAGCTAAGAAAAGGTTGATCCTACTAACCGACCGTTCACAGAATGTTGAGTTGAAATAACAACTTAATGACTCATTGAAGTAGAATTGAAGTGGATGCTTTAAAAAAAAAATAATTGTCTTGTGTTACCATTCAACTTTGAAGTTTCACAGCTATTCTTGGTTGTATAGACTGTCGGCAAATCACAGGGCTGGGACTACCATTAGAGCAAAATGCACGCCAACTTTTCTCAGTTCATGAAACGTACAAATAGTTCCCACCCTTTATTATCATTGTTTGGATTTGATGATGGGTAATGGCTGGCCAGATGCCATGTCACACCTACCAGTTTAACCAGGCAGTTGTGAGAATTGAGGTCTCGGTGTATGATGCTCATTGAGTGAAGGTAGGCCTGAAACGAAGAGGAAACACAATCACTTTTATGTAGTACAACTTTTAAACATGTCCACACAACTTCTGTGACTGATGCCAACTGAATTCCTTTAGCTGTGACATTGAGCACGTTTACACACATTTGGGCATCTGAAAAAGCAGCCAAAGATTTCACTTGAGGCCAACTCACCATGCCAGAAGCGATGCTCTTTGCAAAGCTCACCCTTTGCTCCCATGGAAACGGATCCTGTCAGTCACATGAAAAGACAACAAAAACAAGAGTGAGAAATGAATAGAAATTCCCCCAGAGGCCATAATGCACAACAGGTACAACATAACATAGCACACGTAGAGACAGGAACACAGTTCAACAAGAACACAACAACACTGGGCCTCCCCCACACACTAAAAACACATTTAGAGACCAATAAAACACCCCCCCTCTCCTCATTGGACTGACCACTGAACTATATTGCTTTTCAAAAACGGTGAGCTGTGGGAGGAGGGGAGCAAAGCGCTTTAAATTGAACCTGGGAACACTTTCCGCAACTTTTCTCATTCCACATATTGGCCGAGATGACATGTCAGCCAGCACACTAAAGAGTGGAGAGCCCCCCCCATCAGGAAAGCCCCCTCCCACAGTACTGTTGCAGAGAACTTGATTTTGTGGACAAGAGGAAGAGGTTCATTCAATCAACTCACCGTGTCTCTGATGAAGTCTTTCAGTGTGCCTCCCTCGATATACTCCGTTATCAAATTAAGCCTCTTGTCCTTATAGAGCACACCGATAAATTTCAAGACGTGGGGATGTTCCAGACATCGCATCACTTTGACCTGAAGCAGAAACAGAATTCAAATGTTTACCATTATGACTGGCTATTGTGGAAACATGTGATGTGCTTCAGTTTTAAGTTGAAGACATCACAGCTTCATGCTGCAGATAACAAACCTCCTTAAGGAAATCCTTCTGGGTCTCTTCATCACAACGGATCAGCTCCTTCATCACCATCACTTCTCCTGTGGCTTTGAGAGTCACCTGTTAAGACAAAAGTATTACTTGAAGCCCGTGGCGTGGAAAAACCAAGAAGTTCCAAATGCAGTTGGAGGCTGACCTTAATCGCCTGTCCGAAGAAGCCTTTCCCTAAGATCTCCCCGTGGATGAGGTCACATGGGCGGAAGATGCGATGAGAGCAGCTATTGGAGGATCTCAGGGACTCAGAGCGGCCGATGTCTCGGGAGATAAACGGCATGTCTTTGGGAGAGTTCGGCCCGGGCGACATGCATATGCTGCTACTGCGTCTGTAACAGAGAGAATACGGATGATTTATATAAAACGATATACTCATCGAGACCCATAATATCATATTTTATTTCACGTGTATTTAGTTGACTAATTCCTGCATTTTACTTCCCCATTGTGTCACTTTTATTTCTTTATGTCTTAAATGTATTGTCTGTTGGAGGAGCCTGGAAGTTAAGATTTCCCATTGTCAAGAACTAGGGCGTAACCGTCTTGCATATGACAACAAAGGCCTTTGAATGTTTGACACGAAATACAAGCTGTGTGTGTTTGTGGATGCTCTCACAAACCTCAAAGACCTCCTCTTCAGAGTGCCGTCATCCACCACGTCGGTTCTCTCCAGGACGGCACCAGCCGGGGAGGACAGACGCATGCGGGACGTGGCCGGGACCCCCAGGTTTGTACTGGGCGACCCCAGCCTGAGGCGGTCCAAACGCTGCCGGACCGGGTCGTACTCGATGAGCAGCTGCAGCGTGTGACTGGTGCGGTGAATCAGGTCATCCACCTTAACCAATGAGAGTTGAACAGGTTTTTAATTATTACTTACTGAACATTTAATTAAACAACATCCTTGACAGTGAGTCTCATATGACAAGGTAGAGATACAAATAATACTGTTATAAAAGTACAACATAAAATAACAATTATGAATATAAAAGTATTAGAGATACAGAGAGTTCAATGATGTGTCCCTTATACCTTATAACAGGTGACCACTTCTCTAAATACATGTCACGATTTATTTCAACAATTACATTTGATTTTACCATTATTTTTATTCAACTTTTTCCTACGTTTTATTTCATATTTGTTAGTTATTGGTGTAGAAGAAGACCAATTCCTTTCTATCCGAGTCAGATAACCACAGATAGCTTAAATGAACGCAGTGTAATAGAGGTATTTCTGTTGTTATTTAGACAACATATTAATACTAATATTAATACCTCTCTAAAACTATTTCAATAAACTGTCAATATGCCTGCATGAAGTAGAGTTCTTTCATGACTGTTGGTTTAGACTGTATTAGTTTTATGTGTACCTACTAGACTGGTAACGGATTGTACCTGCACCAAAGCACATGACTTTAAATCAGATAATAATAATAAATGATATTTATATAGCGCCTTTCAAGGGACCCAAGGTCATTGTACATGGTGGACAAACAAAACAAACAATCAACGGGCAAACCAAATAAATAAATAAAGGAAGCCGGGGGACCAGAAAAGGGCTAGGGCCCGAAGGCCAGGGTGAAGAGGTGTGTTTTTAGTGATGATTTGAAGATGTCCAGGGAGGCAGCATTACGGAACTCGGCAGGAAGTGCATTCCAGAGGGTGGGGGCCGCAACACTGAACGCCCTGTCACCAACAGTTCGGAGGCGAGAGCAGGCCCGTGTCTGAGGACCGCAGACTCCGAGAAGGGGTGTAGGGATGGAGGAGGTCCAAACAGCATGACTTCATGCTGCATAAGTAATGCAACCTATAAGATGGGATACTACATGCAGTCCTTCCACTTACCGTTCTCACCCAGCTGAAGAATGTATAAATGATCGGGGAATGTCAGGAATGCCGAATATGACATTTGCATGGGTTGTGTAGAACAAGAACAAAGCTTTGCAAATTGCACTCAAGGAATGGACGTGCCCTTAATAGCAACACTTAGTTCCATTAGAAGAACTTCAGATCCCGTATCTCTCCATGAGAATCAGAGATGTGTGCGAGGTGTAAACCCACCTCCTCCTGCATCAGTGTCCCGACAGGAAGGCCATTAATCTCCAGAATCCTGTCCCCGACGTGGATGGCGTTTCGGACCTCAGGACTGATGAGCATGCCTCTGACTCTAAACAAAACATAAACAACACCTGCATGTGAGTATTAGCACTACAAGGAATGATTTAGAGAGATTAAGGAGAACTGGAACACACTCCTATCCATACAATAACTACCTTGCTTGCAGTGACAGTCAAACAAACCAGTGCCCATAATCAGTTTAACATGTGGTCCCGCATTAACACAGATGCAGATGTGAGCCTCCCTCAGGTCCCACTTACTCTTTGACCTGCACACTCGCTGAGCCGCTGCCGTCCCTGGACACCGTGACGGAGAAGCCCCTCTTGCCATTGGCTGCAGAGGGCATGGAGACGAGGGTCACTGTGTGAGGCAGCGAGTCGAGGACAGACTCGTGTGAGCGCTTCTCCAACATGGGTGTAAGAACCTCCTGCTTATAGCACTTCCCACTGCACACAGAGAAAAGGAGTGAACCGCTGCATGCCTGTTGTTAGGTTACTTTGCAATTCTGTAAAGGAGTCATGAAAAGACGACCAACAAGGAACATTAACTTGAGGACACTTATTTTTAGTCCATCTTTGACTAAGATCCCAAATTGGGATGGCATGGCATTGTACAATACAAATTAAAAAGACTAGAAATAAACAAAAAAGTTGAAAATATACGTGTTGAATTTACAATGAACAAAAACAATATATAAAGCAAGTTATTATATATACATCTAACTAACATGATACCAGAAATTAAACCTTTCCTCTTGGAGTGACAATGAAACCATGCATTACAATTAAATGTCTTAAAAGCCACAATGAAAATACAGTAAGAACTCTAACTAACTAAAACATGTCGTCTTCACGTTCAATAACACCATTTCTTCCACCCGATCTAATTAACATACACATTGAGACTGGCGTTTTAAAATATGTTAACTCACAGCAAAGACTGCCAGCTGCATGTGTTCATAACACTCGTTTGAAAGGATTGACCAGGTCTCTTACCAGTAGAGTTTGGATCGCTCCACTAAAGCGTAGGTATCCCGGTCCTCAATCACCACCTTGCAGCTTAGACACAGAAAGCACTCTGGGTGATACTTGTGTTCTCCGGCCACCTGGAACCACAAAACAAATGGTCTGATCTTCAAACTGTTCCCGAGGGGAGAGAAGTAATGCTCTGACTGGAGACTGCTGTGCTCTGCGTGTCCCAGGTGAGTGTGTTGTGCGCTGCTTTATGCCCTCCTCCCCATTGAGCGGTGACACAGGCGTAACACCTGCTTTCTCTCACGCCGTCTGGAATCTGCTATGATGTCACCTTCCTCGGCAGGTCTGAGCCGCTCGTCTCTGACGTTCTCCCTCCCCCCCCTGAAACCCGCTCACCATCTCGTGCTTTCTTTCCCATTAGCACCGCCTGATTTCCCTTTCTGTCATTTATGATGCGTTTGACTTCTCTGCTTCTCTCGCATGCAAGATGAGATAATGTGTCAAGCCTTAAGCACTGTAATTATGCACGTACTTAAGCACGGGAAATGTTCATTTCAGGTTCAATGATAACTCCGTGTTAAGCCTACATTTTAAATGTGGTCTGCGGGTAATCTACAAAGCACCTGAGAGATGCAGAAAGAGAGTGAGGCAGTAAAACTGGGGAAATGCATAATTACAGGAAGTTGTTTCAATAGCCTCCTGGGAGCTGAGGAAAACAAATGTTTTCCAATCTTCTTTATTTTCTACCTATTTAGGGTTAAAAAAAAAAAAAAGATCTTTTATTTTAAAATGTTACAGTATGTCCACTGTAGAGGACGTCAGGACCATTTTAGTTTGAAAAGACAGCCAAAATGAACAGATAGACTATGTAACGTATTATGGGTATAGAGTGATTACTACAAGAATACATTCACCTTTATTTAAAACATGAATAAGTAATTGATCTGAACATTGCTGTTTATTTGGTCAATACAAAACTAGTGTGAATCTTTCCAGATCTTCAGAGACTCTGTAGTCAATGCAGTGGGAAAAGTACCTCATTGACTCCAGTCGGCACGGGCTGTAGGGTCGTCTTGACTAGTTTTATGGATGTGTTCTCCATTTGACCTGCTCATAGAAACAAACTTGGCATTCCTGAGGCAATTCTCATTTTTAATGGCTCCACTTAAAATAAAAACAACAATAAGACATACGTGCTTCTCTATGTCTTTCCAGCTCGTCCCTATCTGTCTCTCTGTCTGTGTCTGTGTGCTCATTGAGCCTCCTGCATCTTTCCCCCCCTTCTTCTTGACCCTCTTCTATCCCAGGTGTGAAATCCTCACCTGAGCTCAAAATCTGATTCTCCCTGAACTATCTACTAAATTATATAGTTCCTCACTTGTTAATAAACAAGAACATATATGATTTTCATGGTAAAAATAACAATTATTCAACAATATTGGACTTCTCCTCCTGCTTCTGTAACATT
This sequence comes from Pseudochaenichthys georgianus, assembly GCF_902827115.2. Classification (NCBI taxonomy): domain Eukaryota; kingdom Metazoa; phylum Chordata; class Actinopteri; order Perciformes; family Channichthyidae; genus Pseudochaenichthys; species Pseudochaenichthys georgianus. Next base: position 37,941,551 of record NC_047511.1, on the reverse strand, counting down.
TTGTTTTTGGTATGCCAGCCATTTTGGATGAAAAGAAAGAGGAACTTCCCAGCATGCAATTTTAACCAATGACATATCACTGGAAAGACCAGGATGTCCTCTGTACAGCACATCAGGGATTGATAGAGTAGCTCAAGAGTCAAAGGAGATGCATGTTAACAAACTGTCCACAAATACTGTGGACATTTTCAATGGGCTTGGTCCCAGGAGGATATTGATAGCACGAGCATTGATTTAGGAAGAATTGTTCAAACGCACGATGAGGCCCAATTTCATCTGATATACCAATAGTATAATATAATAAGTATAATCTTAATGATATACATTATTTGGATTAAGTCCCAGAGATGTTGACTCAAGTCACAGTTTTGATGCCTCGTTACATGACAGAAAATAAACGACTTGACTCAGGACACGATAACTCAAATAACTTTTCTGTCTGTGTTCATTTTATGTTTTCATTTAAAATGTTCATGCAAGCATAACACTGGGATAGAATTGTGATGGTGAAACCCTGTGAGCCCAGCTCCTCCCCACTATAGCATTATTAGACAGGTACTAATGCATTGTCCGTTCTCTTAATAGACCAGATACTAAGGTAATACTGCAGTATCTGGGGGGAGGGGGATTTGACTTGCCTTAACATATACTGTGACGTAATCAAGAAAAAAGCACTTGGGACTTGTTTGAGAATTGGACCAGTTGTGGAATGTATCTGAAGTACATTTTCTGGCATATACTGTAAGTATGATTTTGAAGTACTTTACTGGAGTATTACCATTTTGTGCTGCTTCTTTTTTCTACTCCAATACATTTTGGAAACCAATATTCTACCTTTTACACATATATACGCATGTATTATTATAAGTGAAGATATCCAGCAGTATCATGTAAAGTCATTAAAATTAGCTCAACAAAAGTCATAATCCAGTGATTTAATATATTTGATTTTGAAATGGGCTATTACGCAATACTTACTTGGCATTACTTTTACTTAAAGGTCCCATGTCATGGCCATTTCTACTGCTCATAATTCCATTGTTGAGGTATACTAACATAAATGTGGGAGGTGTGTGGTGCAGTGGGTTGTGCGTTGGTGTGGGGATCAGGGGGTCACAGGTTCAAACCCCACTGCAGTCAGCATGTCGTTGTGTCCCTGAGACACTTCACCCCAAATTGCTCCTGTGGGGATTGCCCACAGTACTGAGTATGTAAGTCGCTTTGGATAAAAGCGTCTGACATGTAATGTACTGTATATTGTGCAATTTTCCAAACTCACATTGGTTTCTCATACAGCATCTCTGTATAGTGTATTCACTCACTGTCCTAAACGGCTTGTTGGAGCTCCTGCCCCCCCCCTCCCTATGAGTCCAGTGGCCGTCTGCGAGACAGCGAGACACAGCGAAACCATCCCGAAAACAACCCGAACACACACCCGCAGCCTGGCTGGGAGTTTGTGTGTGTGCTCACACACCGACTCACAGCCTCCCGCCGTCTCAGGGAGGAGAAATCGGCGGAGCTGCAGCTGAGAAAAGATTGAGTGTGTGTGTGAGGAAGTCCGCGGAATGGTCAATTTTGACCAATCCGCGGACGTAACGTAACGGCTCCACGGATTGGTCCATTTGGTTATGGGCACGTCACCATACCCAGGAAGAAAACAATGGAACAAGAGAAATCTCCAACGAGGCGTTCTGGGGCAGCAGACAGGTCTTTTCTGTGTTAGAGTTTTACTCGCTACAGGGTGTACTTTGAGGGTTTGTGACTCTGCAGACCGTTTACATGCAGAAAGACCTTCATCACACACAAGGGGACCTTTAAGTAAGCTTTTTAAAAACAGGACATTTACAGAAACCAATACTTTTCCCACAATTGAAACTGCTCTGAGTCATTCAGTGGGTGCTGGGAAAGGAATCCCTACAGAGAGATTAGAGTGATGACAGACAAATAATTGTGACATATCTAGTCTGTCTGTAACTCCCTGCCTTAAAGCCAAAAGCACCGCAGCTCGCCTCGGGCTTCAACGGCAAGACTGAGCCGTACAAACTTGACAACAAAATATCAAAGGGCAACAACCAAGTAGGTCGCATTTTTGAGAGGCAAACGCAGATACATGACCCCAAATGTGCTTTAACATACCTGTTGAGGAAATATTTGACACCTTTGGCTTTGACCCAGTTTGCCTGCAACCTTGGGTGCTGTGCTCTCAGTGTTGTGTCTGCCTGATAGAGGTGTTAGTGTGCTTTGCCTGTTCTATCTTGTTATGCACAATGTTGATTATTCTCTCAGAACCAGCGAAATACATGGGTCTGGTGTAGAGATCTTCAGAATTTGTTTGGCATCTGTTGTGTCAACTCGTAGCACCCGACATGTCTTCTGAATTCTCCGGCCGAAGCTCCAAATAGACCATCAGTGTTTGCCATCAAAGTTCCTGCTCTCCTCGTGTCTCTGAGTCCCGTCTCCATTGCTTCAGAAGTTTCCATCACAATACCCATCTTTAATCAAATCAGTAAACTAAATGTTTACAAGAAAATGTGCCTCGAAATATCTTTCATCGGTCAGTAAACTAACAAATTACTACAACAGGACAAACCACAATAAGTGTCCTGGACTTGAGATCCGAACAAGCTGCAGCAGCTCTGACGGCTCACAATGATTCTCTCTCTTGCCGAGGGGCTGGGACGACAAATCAGCTCCGCCAAAAACACTTGGCTTCACTGGCTGTAGAAGCAGGATGCCAATACTAAATAGAAGAGTCCATTGTGTGTGTTGCTTGGTGGCAAAAAGAAAAACTTCAGTCTGGCTCTACGTTAGACAAGTGACCCCGGTCGTGACCAGCAAGAGTTGCTGCAACTTGAATCTCATGTTTCGACTAACTCAAGCTGGCTGACATTTGGAATAAATTCAATATAAACACTCGTGACAAATTAGAATTTTACTGTAATTTCTTTCTTATTTTCTATACACCTTCACTCAGTTCATAATTGCTACATGAGGTAAACTGGAAAATAGTACAATTTAAGCATTGGAGGATGCAATGTGCACATGCAAAATAGTCACATTGCTCAAACATGTCAGGCTTCAACTTAATGCTGCTTCATACAATCAAGAGAAATCTGTCAGAACAGAAACATAATCCGTCTTATTGAAGGGTTTAAGGAGAGTGTGTTGTTTGCGAGTCAACCCTAACACAATAAGAGAAACACGCAAACAAGAAACAAAGTCAACTATATAGAAGAAAATTGGAAACAGAAAGAATGATGTTTACAAAATCTGTTTTTGTTGTCATCGGGGGAAATCCCTGTATTTTTTCATCAACACATTTATTTTCCGAAATTGTAAAGCCCTAGTTCAAAGGTGGTCCTTACAGCTTCTATGCCAGTTTCTTTAGACATTTAAGAATGATATTATATATCAATGAAACTTTTCATTTTGTAGAGGAAAGAACGTGTGATTTCCACCTATAAAAGTCTTGCTTTAACAACAGATACTTTGTCTATGTAAACCCATAGGTACAGAAAATGATATGAGTGAGGATAATATATACAGAGCCACCTCACAGACGACTACATAAGGTGAGCTCTAAAACGACCCCATGTCCGAGCGTCTTTTCACAAGAACCTCTGTGTACTTTGTGAACCGTGAAAGAACCTCTGTGCAGAACAAGTGAGGTCTACAGCCCAATCTGCTACGTTTAGCAGCGACACCAATTTTACAAGTATAACCCATCTGTAAAAGTAATAACTGGAGAAACTGGAGAAACTGGAACACAGAGAGCTTTGACATGCTCTGTGGGCATGCTGGTATTATTTAAGAGGAGGAAATGGCTGGCAATTGTAATTCAATCAAGGCAGACTTTAAAACTTTAAACGCCTGGCAATCCCATAGAGAAAACCTACAAATGGTTTTGACCCTGTGCTAGGTTTTATTATGGTGACGCATCACGCAGCAGAAAGCTGGCAAAAGCTTGGAAGTGAAACGACACCTCTGACACAAGATCTTGGCATTATTGGTTGAAAAACACTATTTCAAGTTTCTCCTGAGGGTGGAGTCAGATTGAGATACCCAGTAGGCATTAGAAAAGTGCTCCAGCAGTTTAGCATAGCACTCTCAGGTCGGACTTCCTTGTATCCAACACTTCCCTTCCCTTTTTATACCTCAGAAAGGCTTTCGATACATCCTTCCTGCCTGGAGAATATCAATGTCTTTTTACAGGAGGGTTCTACTTTGACACACAATCATAAGAGTTTCCCTTTAACCTCAATTCATCTTAATCATACTTGGAAAACAGGTCCATAACATGTGATGTTAATGCCTACACATCTCTTGAAAACAGTATACAATATGTTGAAACACCTGCACTTTTGAAAGAACATCCATACCATTCATGTGTTTGCAACTTATATATACCAATTACTTGTATACTATTCTGCACTATTTCTATTATATTTTATTTTATTTACTATTATACTTGTCTACACTGTAGCTATGTACAAATGACAATAAAAGCCTTGAATCTTGACCAATAGGTGCAGCGGACTCACCATAGTGGGTCCAGTCATGAGCAGAGAGCAGCCGTGACAGAGCTCTCCGAACTTCTCCCAGTAGTGTTTGCGACAGTACAGCTTTCCCTCCTTCTCATAGTACCAGTTGGTCAGGAGATCACAGCACACAGAACACCTGAGAGGACACAAACAGTCTCGGTCACGCACGCACGTTACAAAATACACCAACAGAAGCGTGAAGAGATAATGGATGAGAGGTTGGGATTCTTTCCATCTGTGAAGCAATCACCTCCAAGGGGATATGGCAGACACTCAAACGCCAAGGAAATACTTCAGATCCTCGTGAAGCATCAATTCAATGTTGTGTAATAAAGTGTCGTGTCACCACTCTTAATAAATGATAAATTCCTCTATAGCTTTATAAGAAGGGGTTCCTATATGATCGCCAAAGACGTTTACTCATCTTGTGCACGTCATTAAATATTCTTTAAAATTATGTGTCTGAGCACTTTGAGAACAAATGATGTAGGAGCTGAGGAAACGGGAGAAAAGAGAAACAGAAAAATGCAATAATTTGAACCATCAGCCAAACTATGTGACCAATCCAAACCCATTCCTCAAATAACAAGTACATTGCATTAAAATACCATTGATTGGTGCTGAATGGTAAACGAGAGCCCACAGAGAAACCATAAATCAGCCTGCTGGAAACAATACTCTCAACTCTGAGGTTTGGAGACAGGAACATTAGCTGGGGGCATGTTCCAGCCGACGTTCTTTTCTCTGAGTTTAACAAGGTGCACAGGCGGCACAGCAAATATGTTGTTCCTAAGATCTGCTGGGACTTTCACGTATTTGAGCTTTGCGTTTTGATTTTAGAAAAAGTGACGGCTCAAAAAGTTGTTCCATCTTGGAGAAAGGATTATCTTTCAAGCACTGGCAGATGGTCAAGGCAGGGAACGTTTGGTTACCAATAAGGCTGCTATAATACTTTCCAGCTCTTTAAAAGGATCCAGTTGTTTGGGGGGGAAACTGCATGACTACTTTGAAAAACAACTAGAATCATTAAAAACAAGTTAAAAAATCTCTACAGGGCAGTTTTAGCTTGCAGTTACTTAACCTTCTTAATAATTCTGCATTTTTTGTATCTAGGTCAGAGTAAATAACAAAGCTGTCTGTTAGCCTTGTGGTCAAAGGTGCAAACTATATAACTAACATCAATCAAATCAATCAATCAATGTTTATTTATATAGCCCAATGTTACATTTGTCTCAGTGGTCTTCACAGTGTGTACAGAATATCAGTATGACAATACGACACCCTCTGTCCTTAGACCCTCACATCGTACAAGGAAAAACTTCCGGAGAAAACCCACAGTTTAAAGGGAACATGGGAGAAACCTCAGGGAGAGCAACAGAGGAGGGATCCCTCTCCCAGGACGGACAGACGTGCAATAGATGCCGTGTGTAAATTGAAAAGATAATACATTTGCAACATAGGTAGTCCAAATGTTTGGAAATGCATGTATGTATAATAGGAAGATGAATCCACGAGGATATCCATCCAGGACCACAGCCACGACTCAATATCCAGGGCTCGCGATGCAGGACACAGGACCGCAGGATCATCTATGTCTCCGGATCCCGGCGTATATAGACACCAAAAAGAAAGACATTTGGGGAAGCTGGGTTAATCGGAACATGAGAGTACACAGGTACAGACAGAGAGAAGGAAGAAGTAAAGTGTCCCCCGACAAACTAAGCCTATATCAGCAAAACTAGGGGCTGAATCTAATCAGCCCTAATTATAAGCTTTATCAAAAAGGAAGGTCTTAAGCGCACTCTTAAAAACGGATAGGGTGTCTGCCGCCCGAACACAAACTGGAAGCTGATTCCACAAATGTGGAGCTTGATAAGAAAAGGCTCTAGCTCCCATTGTACTTTTAGAGACTCTAGGAACAACCAACAACCCTGCATTCTTGGAACGCAATGCCCTAGTAGGACAGTGGGGTATAATGAGTTCTTTAAGGTAAGATGGCGCCTGCCCATTAAGGGCTTTGTAGGCGAGAAGAAGAATTTTAAATTCTATCCTGTGTTCTATAGGGAGCCAGTGTAAGGCAGCCAGAACAGGAGTAATGTGGTCCCTTTTCCTAACTCTGGTTAGTACACGAGCCGCAGCATTTTAAATCAGCTGAAGCGACTTGACTGACTTCTTGGTACACCCTGATAATAAGGAGTTACAATAATACATTTCTGACCTCCTGCTAAATTATGAACCATCCAGATCTCTCAGGTCTTCAGGGACTGGTCAGCTTTCTGTCCCCAGAGTCAGAACTAAACGGAAAAGCAGCGTTCAGTTATTATGCTCCAAATATCTGGAACAAACTCCCAGAAACCTGCAGGTCCGCTGCAACTCTGACTACTTTTAAATCCAGACTAAAGACTTTTCTTTTTGCCGCTGCTTTTAATTGAACTATTCATATCTTAGACTGCACTGTAACTTTTATCCATGTATTTTTTCTTTTTATGTTTATTTTATTAGCTTTTCTTTTTAATGACTGATTTTAAATGCCATTTTCTTAATGTCTTTCATTTTTTGTAAAGCACTTTGAATTGCCTTGTGTTGAAAAGTGCCATTTACATGCATAAAAACCTTCATAACACACAAGGGGACGGGTAATAACCCGAAAAGCATGACATGTCACCTTTAAAGGAAAAATCCTGATCAAATATAACACCAAGATTCCTTACAGTCTCACTGGAGGCCAAATTAATGCCATCCATAGTTAGTAATAGTATATCTTTAGATAATTTGTTTCGTAGATTCTTCGGGCCAAGTACAATAACTTCAGTTTTGGTCGTGTTTAACATCAAAAAGTTTAAGGTTATCCATGTTTTTAAGTCCTTGAGGCAGTCTTGAATTTTATTTAGATGATTAATTTCATCAGGCTTGATTGATAAATATAGTTGAGTATCATCCGCATAACAATGAAAATGTACAGAATGATTCCTTATAATATTGCCTAACGGAAGCATATACAGTGGGGCAAAAAAGTATTTAGTCAGCCACCAATTGTGCAAGTTCTCCCACTTAAAAAGATGAGAGGCCTGTAATTTTCATCCTAGGTATACCTCAACTATGAGAGACAGAATGAGAAAAAAAAAAAATCCAGAAAATCACATTGTCTGATTTTTAAAGAACTTATTTGCAAATTATGGTGGAAAATAAGTATTTGGTCAATAACAAAAGTTCATCTCAATATTTTGTTATATACCCTTTGTTGGCAATGACAGAGGTCAAACGTTTTCTGTCAGTCTTCACAAGGTTTTCACACACTTGCTGGTATTTTGGCCCATTCCTCCATGCAGATCTCCTCTAGAGCAGTGATGTTTTGGGGCTGTCGCTGGGCAACACAGACTTTCAACTCCCTCCAAAGATTTTCTATGGGGTTGAGATCTGGAGACTGGCTAGACCACTCCAGGACCATGAAATGCTTCTTACGAAGCCACTACTTCGTTGCCCGGGCGGTGTGTTTGGGATCATTGTCATGCTGAAAGACCCAGCCACGTTTCATCTTCAATGCCCTTGCTGATGGAAGGAGGTTGTCACTCAAAATCTCACGATACATGGCCCCATTCATTCTTTCCTTTACACAGATCAGTCATCCTGGTCCCTTTGCAGAAAAACAGCCCCAAAGCATGATGTTTCCACCCCCATGTTTCACAGTAGGTATGGTGTTCTTTGGATGCAACTCAGCATTCTTTCTCCTCCAAACACGTCTAGTTGAGTTTTTACCAAAAAGTTCTATTTCGGTTTCATCTGACCATATGACATTCTCCCAATCCTCTTATGGATCATCTAAATGCTCTAGCAAACTTCAGACAGGCCTAGACATGTACTGGCTTAAGCAGGGGGACACGTCTGGCACTGCAGGATTTGAGTCCCTGGCAGCGTAGTGTGTTACTGATGGTAGCCTTTGTTACTTTGGTCCCAGCTCTCTGCAGGTCATTGACTAGGTCCCCCCCGTGTGGTTCAAGGATTTTTGCTCACCGTTCTTGTGATCATTTTGACCCCACGGGGTGAGATCTTGCGTGGAGCCCCAGATCGAGGGAGATTATCAGTGGTCTTGTATGTCTTCCATTTTCTAATAATTGCTCCCACAGTTGATTTCTTCACACCAAGCTGCTTACCTATTGCAGATTGAGTCTTCCCAGCCTGGTGCAGGTCTACAATTTTGTTTCTGGTGTCCTTTGACAGCTCTTTGGTCTTGGCCATAGTGGAGTTTGGAGTGTGACTGTTTGAGGTTGTGGACAGGTGTCTTTTATACTGATAACGAGTTCAAACAGGTGCCATTAATACAGTTAACGGGTGGGACGGGTGGCGCAGTGGTCTGTGCATCTGATCATCAGATCAAGGGGGAGTGCTAGGGAACTCCAGTTCGAAATCCGCTCCTGCCGCCACTGCGTCAGGCCGTTGTGTCCTTGGGCAAGACACTTCACCCGGATTTGCTCCTGTGGGTATTGTCCACAGTACATGTATAATACCATGTGTGTACTTGTAAAAAGCGCCTCGATGACTTCGAGGCATGAAGATGGACGGTGTGGCGCAGTGCACTGTGCAATGATCATCAGATCAAGGGGTGAAACCCGCCGCTGCTGCGTCTGTAAAGCCGGTGTGTCCTTGGGCAAGACACTTGCTCCTGTGGGTATTGTCCACAGTACATGACCATTGCATGTATGTGTAATGTGTATTTGTGAAGCGCTTTGAGCATCTGGAAAAGCGCTATAATAAATATAAGGAATTATTAACGAGTGGAGGACAGAGGAGGCTCTTAAAGAAGAAGTTACAGGTCTGTGAGAGCCAGAAATCTTGTTTGTTTGTAGGTGACCAAATACTTATTTTACCGAGGAATTTACCAATTAATTAATTAAAAATCCTACAATGTGAATTCCTGGATTCTTTCCCCCCATTCTGTCTCTCATAAATGAAGTGTACCTAGGATGAAAATTACAGGCATCTCTCATATTTTTAAGTGGGAGAACTTGCACAATTGGTGGCTGACTGAATACTTTTTTGCCCCACTGTATAATGTGAATAAAATAGGTCCGAGCACTGAGCCCTGTGGCACTCCATGGCTAACTTTGGTTTGCGTGGAAGATTCATCGTTGACACGTACAAACTGAGAGCGTTCAGATAGATAGGACCTAAACCAACCTAAAGCAGTTCCCTGTATGCCAACTCTGTGCTCTAATCTTTGCAATAGGATATCACGGTCAATAGTATCAAATGCAGCACTGAGATCGAGCAAAACAAGAATAGAGACAAGTCCCTTTTCTGAGGCTATTAGAATGTCATTTGTGACTTTAACCAGAGCTGTCTCTGTGCTATGATGTGTGCTAAAGCCAGACTGAAAATCTTCAAATAAATCATTGTTTTTTAAGTAATCACACAGCTGTTTTGCGACTACTTTCTCAAGAATTTTTGAGAGGAACGGAAGATTAGAAATAGGTCTATAGTTGGCTAAAACCTCTGGATCAAGGTTGTGCTTTTTAAGAAGCGGTTTTATCACTGCTACTTTGAATGATTGTGGAACATAGCCTGATAATAAAGACATATTCATAATATTTAATAAAGAAGTGCTAATTAATGGAAAAACTTCCTTCAACAGCTTAGTTGGAATTGGGTCTAACATACACGTTGATGGTTTAGAAGAGAGAATCATTGAATTTAATTGTTCAAGGTTTATGGCTGAAAAGCATTCTAGTTTACTATTTAGTGTAATATTAGAACTTACGTTTCCGGGAGCTGTTGATAACACGATACTGGTCAAAGGCAAGAGGTCATTAATTTTGTTTCTAAGAGTAACAATTTTATCGTTAAAAAAGCACATCAAATCATTACTACTGAGTGCTATGGGAATAGAAGGCTCAATCGAGCCTGGCTACAGTGCTGAAAAGAAATCTTGCATTATTCTTATTCTCATCTATTAATGAAGAGTAGTAGGCTGCTCTCGCTTTACGCAGTGCTTTCTTATATTCATTGAGTGTAATATGCCCAATTAAACGAGATTCTTCAAGTTTAGTGGAACGCCATATCCTTTCAAGTTGTCTAGACTTTTGCTTTATTTTGCAGGTTTCGGCATTATGCCATGGAGCTAATCTATGTTGTTTTATTTTCTTCTTTTTCAAAGGAGCAACAGAGTCTAATTTTATTCGCAGCGCATCTATAGCACTATCAACAACATGATCAATTTGGGGTGGTGTACATTTTGTATGAGTTTCCTCCCCTACATGCAGACATGCTATCGAGTTAAGTATTGGTGGAATCTCTTCCTTAAATTTGGCTATAGCACTAACAGATAGGTTTCTTCTGCAGTAGCTTTTGACTAATGCTTTGTAGTCTAGTAACAGTACTTCAAAAGTTACAAAGAAATGGTGGAATAAAGCAGGATTATGCGGTTCGACTAATAGTTGCTCAATTTCAATACCATAAGTCAGAACAAGGTCGAGAGTGTGATTATAGCAGTGGGTTGGTTTATTTACACTCTGACAGAAACCAACAGAATCTAATATAGAGTTAAATGCAACAGTAAGGCTATTTTTATCATCGTCAACATGAATATTGAAGTCACCTACGATAATTACTTTATCTGTTTTAAGAACCAAAGTTGATAAAAACTCAGAGAATTCTGATAAGAATTCTGAATAAGGACCTGGTGCACGGTATACTGTAACAAATAAGATTGGCTGCAAAGTTTTCTAGGTCGGATGCGTAAAAGACTAAAAACTAGTCTTTTAAAGAAGGTATAATTTTGGTTTAGTATTGATAAGTAAACTCGAGTCAAAGATTGCTGCAACTCCACCTCCTCGGCCCATGCCTCGGGCAATATGAGTATTGATATGGCTGGGTGGAGTGGCCTCATTTATGCTGACATATTCTTCATGTCTCAACCAAGTTTCAGTGAGACAGCATATATAAATATTATAATCTGATATTAAATCATTTACCAATATTGCTTTAGATGATAGAACCTGTTTTGTTGCACTGTAGTAGTTGTTACATTTACTTTTATTAGGTTATTATGTATGACACCTCCATTAGGTTTTACCTTAAATTGTCCTTGGGCAGACACACACACCGCTAATATTGGGTATTTTATTGGGTTTGGGATTCCTATGGATGACTGCCTAGGAGAGAGCGCAGAGAAGCGTGTAAAACTGCGACTCCGCCTTCTGGTCTCAACTCCAGTTTGTCATGGATTAAGTCCACAAAGCCCTGAAATGTTTGCCGAAATGAGATTTGCACCTTCCAAAGTAGGATGAATGCTGTCTCTCTTAATCAGACCAGGTTTTCCCCAGAAGGCTGTCCAATTATTTACGAAGCCCACATTGTTTGCTGGGCACCACCAAGACAACCAGCACTGAAATTATGACATGCGGCTGCTATACATGTCATCATTGATCAGATTGAGGAGGGGACCAGAGAAGATTATGGTATCCGACATTGTTTTAGCATAACTACACACCGACTCCATTACCACCGACGTGAATAACAATCCTACTGTATTTACGTTTATTTTTAGCCAGCAGTTTAAGATGCGCCTCAACGTCGCCCGCTCTGGCCCCCGGAATGCATGTGACTGTGGAGGCTTCGGTCTCTAAATTCACGTGTCTCATAATAGAGCTACCAATAACCAGAGTTGGCTTCTGAGCGGGTGTCTCGCTGAGTGGGGAATATCTGTTAGATACGTGAACGGGTTGGTGGGGACCTGCGGGTTTCGCGTTACGGAGCGTCCACACTACAGCTTCAAATAAAGCTTGGAGCTGGGCGTGTCTGGAGTTTGGGGATTTTATTCAAGCAATGCGACCAACAACCAATCACATGAATCTCCCGCCCCCGACATACAAAGCAAAAAACCCCGGGGATTTTATGGGAGCAATATATATATAAACTCCCTAAACAAGCGAAAACCTACCAGTTTCACCCACTGTCTCTGCCACCTCCCTCCATGCCTGGTTCCTCCGGTTTGTATCCCGGTAGGTGAAGAGGGTCTGGTCATACAAAGCCGGGTGATTTGCTACAGCGATAATTAGTTTCTCCTCCAACCTTTTGTGAATGGGCAGATTGGAGTTGTCGATGCTTCCGAAGCTGTCGACGCTGTAGTGTGGACGGGCCGTTATGCCCCCTTCTGAACAGTCACCCAGTCTCCCTGCTACTCGGGAGTTGCCGGGGGACGGCTAATAGGAGCTACCTTTTGCCGGTCCGCCCCCGACTAACATGGGCTTTACTTTAGCTGAGTTACTTTCTAAGATGCGGAGCCGGGCTTCTATGGCTATGATTCCCGCCTCCAACCTAACAACTATACTACATTTAACACATGTATCCTTACCAGTAAGGGAGGCCGGGAAGTAACCAAACATGAGACAGGAAGAGCAGGAAATAGCACCCGAGGGTGGGGAAAGAGCCATGGCTAGCTATCAAGCTAAAGTAGCTACCGTTAGCAAACCCGAAAAGAGTGTAGGCAACTGTGGAGTTACAGTCGCTAAGAGAAGGAGAGTTGTGAGTGCTTAAAGAGCCTGTGACACCATCCCAACAACTGTTGTGCAATGAAATATTGGGCTACTAGTAATCTCGAACCGTCAGTTTAAAAAAGAAAAGCGATACCGTTCCGTTAAATATCAATAATTTCGAACATCGCGGGGAAATTCCTTGACTCATTTTGAAGTTTTGGGGGAAGCCGGAAGTGACGTCAATGCGGGAACGCTTCGAGAGCCAAACACGGACAAAGTGTGTTGTCATGCGTAGAAATGGTGAATTACTGAGATTAGCCACGTTAATAACATTTTAATGAAGTTGACTACAGTATATTCATATGTGTCAGTGCTTTCATGTCAATTCGGCGACATAAACATAAATGATCGTGGTGAAGATGATGATTACATTAGGATTAAAAATCGGGAGTGAGAGCTGCTGAATTTCCTCCCGTCGGATGTGATATAAAAACAAATCGATTATTTTTGTGGTTGTAAACTCAAGTGGATGAAACTACATTTATTAGTGCTTTCATGTCAATTCGGCGAACATATGATACATTAAATGATGAGTGAGGATGATGATTAAAAATCGTTTGTTTGAGCCGGTCTGCATTTCCTGATGAGAAAACAAACCGATGCTTTTTGTAGTTGTAGTAGGCACCAACAACATGGATTAAACGTGTGTTTATTTACCACAATGTTGGGGAAATTAATGGATAAAATGCACGGATTATTATTATTATTATTCCCACTCCGATCGGGACACTAGGTCCACCGTTTCCCCGCAGCGAGGCTCCCCCCGTTGACAATTTACGTGGGCTGGGTGCAGTGGCGGACTGGCCATCGGGACGAATCCCGATGGGCCGGTACCGAAGTGGGCCGGTCGGATAAGTAACTAGCACATCCCCCATAGGCGGCGCGTGAGGCTCAGGTTTGAGAAGGCTAAATAACTTCTTTTACCTGACACTGCCCGCCTCCGGCGTCTATAGCAAAGAGATCAACTCAGTGTGCGGAGTTTAAATCTCTCAAGTCATATTACAGGATAAAGGAAATACAGTTTAAACTGCCATGCAGAGAAGACGCCGACGTGTCGCACTTATCATTCATATTACATCATCAATCAGATCATCGATCATATAATATCATAATATATCATATATCTCCTTATCTGAGTCAGCTTCTCCAGCCTCATCTGGCCGTGCAACACTCAGTGTCACAGACTGGATGCAGAAGTATTATTTAACACATTATGTTGACGAAACACTCGAGACAAAAGTAATTAAAGTCAGATCCACTCGTGTCTTAGACGTGAACGCGCTCTCAGCTGGAGAGAGAAACCCTGGCTTGATTTACCGAGTTGATAACCAGCGTCGTCGGACCGCTTAGCGAGATCTCGTTTGTTAGTTTGTTGTTAGTTTGTTTGTTACTCAAACATATCCAGGGTCTGTTGAACTGGCTTCATAGTACAGGGCACAGGTGGCGAGCAGCGCTAATGTCAAAGACACAGACATTATACATTATATTTGTATTTTAACAGGATGCAGTGACACAAATATTTACATATTTACATTTACTACAGCACCTGCCGCCCCTGACATCCCCACTCCCCCCGTTGACAATTTACTAGCGGTACCGAAGTGGGCCGGTCGAGAGTCCCGGGATGATTTTTAGTCCCATTCCACCACTGGCTACATGACCGTATGATCGCCCATATTGACGCACCTCATTCCTAAACTTCTAACAGATACAACATAAACCGATCCTTCAGCCTCATGAGCTCTCAGACACGTTCAACATTAACCTGTCATCGCTGTCTGAGCTTGCTGCTGTGTGCGCCGTCGTGCGTTTACATCTGACTGTATATATATAAAGGTTTACATGCAGATGCTGGGATCCTGGACGGTGCAGCTGGAGCGCTGTGCCCGCAATGACGTCACCCATCATTTGGCGGGACTTGAAGAATCCGCGAGAAGATCCAGAAAATTGTCAACATTGAAGGCAGATTAATGGTTATCAAAGTACAAATATCCAAAATCAGTTCAGTAACGGTTTTCAATGGGACAATATGTACTCAAATTGATGGGTTTGGATGATGGGGGAAAACCGTGTCACAGGCTCTTTAAGCTGTAATAACGTGTGATTACAACGTCAGGCAGTTGCCGTGATCAAGAGTTTTAAAACGATCGATTAAGTTAAGATAATAAGCTATCAGCAACAGAACAGGCACACCCGGAGATGACAACAACAACCGGAAGTTACAACATGCTTACCGCAATAGTGGTCTGTGTAGAAACCGTCATGGGTTCAGTCAGGAACGTTGATCAAGTGAGGTAAGTTAATCTGTCTGCCACTCAGGCACTATCTCTTATCAACTGAAGGGGGAAGTCTACCAAAGGAGAAATTCTAAAATAAAAAGTCAGTATTAAGACTTTCTGACTCTGTTTTATGGAATAATAAATAATCACTGATCCAAGCTGTCACCCGACCAGACGCTTTGAATTAAGGGGACATTCTTAGCTCTCAGTGCGTTCAGAGTGAGGAATGCTGAAGTCGCCTGCAGACTGGATCGCACCTGAAGGTTTTGAACGATCCTCGAACAAGCTGCACTGGTTATGCAAAATGGTGGCAGCAGTTTCGACTGCCAAAATACGATCAAGCATGAACTAGTCTGAGATCAGGTTGCAGACATTGACTGCAATCCTGCTGCAGCATCCAGACTCTGCAAGGGCTTCAACTGTTTCTCAACCTTCTTGGTTTCTACGTCAATGCTGATAAAAGTGAGAGGTGACGAAGTGACACATGAATCACGATGGATGACGTTTGTCACTGCCGTCTGGGTTTTGTTTTGAAACTAAAGTTAAAGAAATGGGAGTGGAAAACTTGTCCCGGTAATTCCTTCTGAACTCAACAGGTGTTGCAATACACGGCCATTTTTAGCATCAACAATAATAACACACTTCCAACTGACACTGCACTTCCTGATTAACAACTATATTTTATTTCAGGCTTTGGTAAGATGGCAAGGACGGGGAGCTCTTCTGTTCTTTTGCAATATCGCTCTCCGAGTGCTCATGTGCTTGTGAATCGGATGTTCTAATTCAGAAATATCACTTTTGCATTTTTAATCTTTGAGTTCTGTGCTGGCAGCAGCTCCGAGCAGAGCCTCGTGCATCACGCTGCTCACTTTACTGCAGATAGAGTTGATCCAGGCCTATCGACTTTGGCAAAGATTTCAGATATTTCAAAGAGTTCTGGCATAACTTAAAAAGGGACCTTGGTATAGAGGGATGACCTTTAGTCTGTCTGTGTTGTGGACAGAAAGCAGAGAGAGAGGGAAATACAAGATGTCTTTTTACATCAAGTTGCATCATTGTTGATGTCTGTATACAAAAAGAATGAGTGAAAAACAGGTCTGTGCTTCTAGGATAAAAGAAATTAAGAGTGACTGCAAGGTCAGTGTAATAATAACTCCAGCCTGATTCATCAACTCTGACGTGATGTGGGGAAGCAGAGCTGACATTTTGCTGAGATCAAATTTGCATGAGTAACCGACCACTTATCGGATTTGTGTGAGTCAGTGTTTGAAGGATGCCAAACACTGTCGATGCAGAATTACATTCCTGTCAATAAAACTATTGAAATCAGGCTCTAGTCGGTTTAGTAATATATAAAGCTTTGTGTTGCAGTGTCTGCATTTCAGAAAATACGTGTTAGCAGCTATTAACAAATGGTGTTGTAATTATTCTGTGTGTCTACCTGATTTTACTGGCAGGTTTATTAAGTACATATATTATACAGTTCTTCAATATGCAAATCCAAGGGATCAAAATAAAACAGATTTCATTATTGTATGCATTTTTGCTCGTAAATCATTCAAGTTTCTTTTACTTGGAAAAATAACGCAGTATTGGTCTAGCTAAGGAATACACAACATACTGTTAGGATCAGTATTGCCTGGTGATAATGCACTGTAGTGGTCCAATCAGATGAAAGACACACACAGACGCACACAACGAAGAGAAAGACTGCAGTATTCAAATTGGTATGCAAGACATTCAGTATGTGTCCAGGTGTGGCTGTAAAAACAATAATGTCTACCTTGTCCGCCAAGCTCTGAACAAAAAGCACTCCTTCACAAAACCCGCTGATAAACTATAATTATTTCCCTTTATATCCCCATAGTACACCAAGATAAAGTGATGTAAGGCAGCTTATAAAAACATCTGACTTCCCTGTAAACGGACTGGTGGTGAATGGGGGGGGGCGTGCTCGCTCAGGTGGTTCTTCAATGAACAATGCACTGCCTGCGCTAACACTACAGAGTAAACATTACCCATTTCCTTAAATTCCTGCTGGAGTGTATTCTTTTGTGGGAGCATGAAATGGAGATAGAGGGACCGAACGCTTTGGCCTTGAAGAGCTGAAGAGGGAGTGTTTCACTTTAAACGGGACCTTATCTTTGGGCGTGGGACTCTTGTGCTCCAAAAAAGGAGTGGAGAGTGACAAATGTTTCAGCATTCATAGCACAAGCAGTGTGTTGCTAATGTTAAAACTTTGTTTACATGTGATGGTAACTTCTGAATTCATCAACAAAGATATGTTGATATTTGTGAATCCAAATGCTGTCATCCGGCTGAAAAACAGACTGACAAACCAACAAAGTCCTTGCCAAAGGGTACAAATGTAATGTTTCTCAAAATCTACGTGTGTTTTTTTAATTTATTTTCACGCTTTGCTTTTTGTTGATTTGATATTTTATTTTGCACATTACAAATAAAATATTGCATATATTTTGTGTGACACTCTTCTCTACATGGGTATTTTGCTTTGAATAATGAAAATCTGAAGGGATCAAGGCGACTAAATAAATATATGCTCATCAACTTGTATGAAAAATATAAAGCACAATACTTAGGGCTACTTAGGGCTACGGGACAAGATTTGGGGGGGGGGAAACACAACAAAGGACTCAGCAGTCGATGTCTGAGACAGCGGACTCACATCTCTGAATCGCTGTCTAGGAATGCAGAGCGCAGCCGTGCAGTTATCTATAGGCCTCAATAAAACGCCAGGTTTAGTGGAACAAAAGTGACGTCAGCTTGTAAGAATCTTACACAAGGTGGAGGTCCACGGAGGGGAGAGGGGCAACATGTGGACAATAGACAACAGGAACACCACAGGAGGGATCACACTGACTTTGTTTTAACATTTGCTTAACAAGTTCAGAGATTAAGGTTCATAATAATCAGTTTGCACAGACTACTTTAAACCAGATGTGCATTTCTGTAGTTGGCGTTAAACTGTGGAATTCTTTACAAATGATTTAAGGGGCTGTATAAACATCTTCAGGTTTAAGAAAATGTATAAAGAAAGAATAATCTGACAGTATGAAGATGTTTGTGTTTTTGCTTTCATGTTAAGTATGTGTAAGCAGCTTTGACTGACAGACCATTTCTTTTAGAATAAGGGGCAGGTCAAATAAGTCGGTCTTCTGCCTGCACCTTTCCATCATGGGATACAAACAAACTGCTTAAAGTGTCCATGTCTTGTTTTATAATAATTGCCATGAGTGGAATACAACTATAATAATAATTATTGTGAGTGGGGTTTAAATACAGCAGTGTGGACAAAGCTCCGAGGGAGAAGCTGCAGCTCATTTAGAGGACTGGAACTGTCTGGCTTCCTACACGTACGCAACAATATCTAATATCACGTTTTTAAAGAGTGTAACTGAAAACACGTCAGACAAAGATGCTGCAATAAGAAAGGATGCCAACAAATGTGGGGGAGCTCAGAAGAACAAAGGAAGAGATGGAGAGGATCAATGCTCAGTAACACAGCTGTGTTAGGAGAAGCTGTAGGTTATGTAAGGTCAATGTGCTGCTGGAGTGGATACCGGCTCAAAAACGTGAAGAAAGCTATTTCAGATGTGAGGAACCGACAACACAGTCAGCAGCATTACATTGAATCTATTCTTAGGACTTTTTGGACCTGCCAGCTATCCTCCAGAGCCAGATTCCACTCGTAAAAAACTGAGGATTTTTGGATATACTGTCAGTATGTGACTTGTGCTGTGCTGCAATCTGCAACATTCACAAATCCACACACCCACCGATTCGTCATCTGTTTTAAAATGATATTAATTAGACAAAGTTACTATTGAGCTATTGTCAATAACCTTTTCAAAAGCAAAACAAATGTTTGATCTGAAGTGTCATCAGTTTTGCACAATCTTTACCATCTTATCTCACATTATAACAATCGAGTGTTACTGTTTATCCAAGGGGAAAACCCCAATGAATTACACATCCTGCTGGCATGTGCAGAATGTGTCGGCAACGAGCCACAGGTTCACTGCCCCACACAGATACCTCACTGTGGGGCAGTGACCTGTGAAACCAGACAGCTACAATGTGGCAATCATTAAACCTCAGAGCAGAGAGAGTGGGCAAAGTCCTCCAGGATAGTAGGACCATTCCTCTGACCAAGCTGCATCGTCCCCATGCAGAGGTTTACCAGCTGTGACAGCAGCAATGGACATGGCTCACTTTGTGCACAGAGGCACACAAAAACAATGGTGAATTGTTAGAGAGAAAAACAGATCTAGGAGGCCCATGTTGAGGCTACTAGTCAGAAGCTTCTGGGATTATCCACGAGGCCATTTGTAAGGTAACCCAAACAGAGCAGCCAGCATGTTGACCAACAGAAAGACAACAGTTGTTTCTGTGTCAATGCAAACTGTTCCCACTCCTCTTTCAGAGAAAACAAAGCATTCATTTATCAGAGCAACTCAACTATGCTAATTTCAGAACTGAGTCCTTTCAGGCATGTTTAAAATCATAATTGGGAACACTTACTGAAAGCAGGCATTGTGCCAGGTGTCCAGGAGGACTTTCATTTGAAACGTGTCTTGGATTTCTCCTCCACATCCCGCACAGTTACAGCTCTTAGTACCTGTAAGAAATGGAAAGGTATTCAATGGAGCAGCATTGTGTGCTTCAAATTCTGGTAGTAGGTATAACTGTATGTGGAACAGGTAGTGGTGTAAAGTAACTAAAGTACATTTACAATTTTGAGATACTTGTACTTTACTTGAGTATTTCAATGTTTTGCTACTTCTATCCAACTACCATTCAGTGATAAAAAAAAGTGTACTTTTACTCCACTACATTTATTTAATACCTTTAGTTACCTTGCAGATTTGGATTAATGTTGTGTAATATTTAATCAACACTTAAATAAGATTTTAGTTACACCTGGAGCAAATTCACAAGCTACCCTGCAGCATACAAAGGAATTAAAATGAGCCACACCAGCTTTAATAAGCACATTAATGCATCAATAATTATAATATTTGTTATGCTGTGTATGCAATTTATTATATGTAATGACTCGTCTTTTATCTGGACCCTGAGTCTGTAATAAAGTTTTGATTGATTGATTGATTGATTGATTGATTGATTGATTGAATCAAAACATATAATTTATTATTCTTTTGGTACTTTAACTATATTTTGATGCCAATACTTTTCCATTAGTAACATTTTGAATGCTGGACTTGTACTTGTAACAGAGTATTCCTACACTCTGGTACTTCTACTTGTATTGAAATACAATATCTGAGCACTTCTCCCACCTCTGAAAACAGGTATGCTTGATGTAACATTGAAATGCACAAAATGAAACATAGTATCAACTCGCCGTGTAACACGGCGATTTTATACAAATAAAATAATGTAACCTCTCGTCGTTATAGGTTTTAAGTTAGAGCTTGAGATATTCCTCACCTTCTGGTTGCTCCATCTACTTTCTCTGAGTGTCGTCGTTATTGAAATCCTTCACAAGCTGTTCATACTGCGAGCTGCGATGCGCCGCTTCAATGTTTGATTCCTCCGCGTCGTTCACCCAGCAGGACTGTGCAACTGTGGATACGTCAGGAGAAAAACAAATCCCTTTAATTGTTCACAGAAAGAAAAACAAATCAAGAAACTAAGCACACTCCTCCTGTACAAGACTGCTTTCTTGTCGCTGGCAGGATAACTGACGTAATGCAGTCTTCACATTCCTGTACGGAGAGCGGAAGGGCTCAAAGCAGCACCTGGAAGCAGGAGAAGAAAACTGAGGTTTGGGACAAAAAAACAAACTGAAAGGGAACAACAGTGGCGCCATCTACAGACACAACGACCACACTGCAGCATTGTTCTACCAGACACTGATTTCTACATAACATAACGGAAACTCACATGTAATGCCGGGCAAGGGAGACAAGACAACTTGTCCTAAAATTATATTATTTTCCTTTTACAGAAAAGAAAAATTGTATTATTGATTTTGCTTGAAATGTTTATGAATGTTATTGATGTCGTAATTGTACAAAGCATTGGTAATACTGTGTGTCATTATGGTCGTGAAAATAAAGCTATTTGAATTGAATTGACAGTGTTCAAGATGTAAACTTGTTCAGTCTTGTATAAAGACATAGCATACAAAAAAATAAACATAAAATACCATCATTATTTTTTGTTTTAATAACAATAATTTACGTGTCAATGACCTAGTTACAATTATTGTTTAGTCACTTACTTACTAGCCATTAATCTAAATGCATTTGGGATAATTATTATTATTATTATGTGCAGCCAAACGTTGTTTTTATTTCTTTTTGTTGTTGTTTGTATTTGGTTTACAATACAGAACCGACCATTAACTCACTCTTAAATCGATCAAGTTCAAGTCCTATGCTTGAGAGGCGAAGTCACGCCCATCTACTTCCGGCCCATGGGACCCCGGAAGCGAAACATTTACATTGAATTCAATGGAGAGAGAAAACGTATCTTTTGATCCCGTTTGAATTGTGCCACGAACTACACATATGATGTTTGTCAATCTTAAACAATAAGTTCCATGTCAAAAAAGTCACATTTTGTCGTAAAACTGTTGAAATATAAGACTATGAAAAATACGCGACTACAAATCCCAAATCCCATTCTGGCTCGCGTAAGTGATGTCACAGGCGATAATGCTCCAAGTGGTTGCGACTCGTAATTAAAGCGAAGAAGAAGAAGATCTCATAACTGATTTATTCCCTCCAATAAATAAGAGAAACATTTGAAGAGTAGCCTACTGCGCCATCCACCGGGTGCTAAGGAAGCAGTCAGGGAGAGTCGAAGGCAGGCAGGGAGCTTTGCATGACAGATTCTTCTGGACGTGTTTCATTGTGATGACAGTAAGGGTGAGTCAATCTGTTTGTTGGAAAGACAGTAGTTGAGTGATTACTGAGAGAAAATTATTAGAAGAGATAATTATTCAAAGTGTTGTTACTTTAAAGTGTTGTTACTGACCTTTTTCTCTTTTATTTCCTTTCCCTCACCTGTAACTGCTGAGACCCTGAGGAACATGCACACTGACCTGCCCTGGCAACCTGATTTCCACTGTACGTAATAGTATTTGGTTATGGTATATTATTTATATACATCAAAGCAGAGGCGGATTTAGGATTTTTAGGAGATCCGGGGCTTAGCCCAGGAGTTGTTGGGGGGGGGGGGGGTGCAGGGGTAAAGTGCTATTTTTTTACAAGTGGGGGGTGGACCAAACATCCTTTAGGGGGGTCGTCACCTCCTCTAGGGGGGTCCGGGGGACATGCTATAATTTTTTTTTTAAATATTGAAGTTAAAAGTATAAATCTGGTGCACTTTGAGAGCAACATTAACCCTACCTTAATAATACCTTAAAGGGGACATATCATGCTATATTTGAACAATATATTGTAGGGCCATACCTAGGGGTGGGTGATATTGAAAAATATGTTATCACGATATTTTCAGGCAGTATCACGATAGACGATATATATCACGATATTTTTTCATGTTGGTTATTATGGTTATTTTTCAAGTTACTTAACAGTTCAAGCACCTACAAGTAACAGAAACTAAAACAAAAAGGAGTAACAGACCAAAATAGCATTTCAAGCTAGTTTTATTTCAGAAATGAATCCCTGAATGAACAAGTGAGCAGTGAACATCAATAAACATGAAAAGGAGGGTAAAACATAACTAAGTAAAACATAAAACATCAATGAGGAAAAGTCAGTGCCAAATAATTAAAATGTAAACTTTAGAGTAGACTTGAAGTGTAATAAAAGACTTTAGCATAACTGAAGGGAAAAACATAAAACGCCACCGCGTCAGTTATGTCTTTCCACCGTTTGCTAGTCTTTTCATAAGGAGCCCCTTTATGAAATGCCTGCCCTATGGTTGCTCGCTGCAAAGAAAGGGGGCGGGGACTTTGGGAGCGTGTCAAACAACTCGGACTGAACGCAAGCAGAGGTGCGCTGACATTGTGAAATCTATCGGGCTTGATATATGGTGAAATTAAAATCAGTAGGTGAGGCTGGGGGAGCGGGAGGGGAAGAGGCTCTCCGTCCGCTGTCATAGCCCCCTGCGCCGCGCACGGAGAGCCTCTTCCCCTCCCGCTTTTTTTTTTTTTTTTTTTTCAATTTCTTTTTTTTTTCATTTTTTTTTATCACGATAGGACGATATCTCTGAAAAAGCATATCGTGGAGACCTAATATCGTCACGACGATATATATCGTCATATCGCCCACCCCTAGCCATACCTATATAAAGTATATAAATAGTTTTTCTTTCAAAATACCAAACAGATCCTGCATTTTAGTCATGCCTCATTTCGCTCTATTTGCTCTTTCCAGCGCTGTTTTTGCAGGGGGCTGATTCTGTGAGCTGCACCTGAGCACGCCCCCCTGCAGGAGAGGGGAGCGTGCTTTGAGATCAGCTGCTAGGCTGCAGCGGGGAGAAGAGGGGGAGAAAAAGAGATCTCCGTCCTCCGTGTCTTATTCTTATATTATATAGAGTCGTTATTCATTTGTTTTAAAGCTCAATAAATAACAAAGAAGACCTTTGACCGGCACTTTTCTAATTTTGTCCGGAAGATTTAAACTTTAACGGACATGTTGACCGGCGAAATAAAAATCTAACTGAAACTCTGCCGCACGGTCCCCTCGTTCCTTGGAAGAGCCGGAGAGGAGGGTTTTTGTCATCTACTGGTGGACTAACCGGAGAGAATTACAGCGAGGGAGGGATTGCAATGAATAACAGCAGCAGGAGCAAACGCTTCCCTCGGGGAGGGAGAAAAAGAGCCAGAGCAGAGTATAAAGGGCAACCATGGCAACCATGCGAGGGAAGTCTTCTTCGCTACTTTTGTGGCAGACTACAGCGCCACTTACAGGCCTGGCATATGTACTACAGCGTCTCCAGCGCAATGGCCGGCCGTGGCCCAACCCCACATTCCCCTGATAGGTGGATAATTGACCAATAAGCTGAGCACCACTTCTGTGACGTAGAAAATAATTCAAGATCAGTCTGTATCAGATCCGTTGCAGCCCCGTTTTTAGAGATTTGGGTATGGAGGAAAAGAGAGAGGGTTGTGTTTTTTGACACTTGGTGAGTTCCCTGGAACACCGGGGACTAGGGGTGTAACGGTTCACAGAAGTCACGGTGCGGTTCGTACCTCGGTTTGGGGGTCATGGTTCGGTACGGTTCGGTACAACAAGAAAAAGCAAATAAAAGTCCCAAATGCATAATTCCAGGTTTGTTGTTATTTACTTTTGAACAGTAGTGCAAGTTTCAGTTTAAAAATAAGGAACTCTGACATTTTGAATAATTAACTGTATTAAACAGTTAAAAACAAACCACAAACAGCACCACACACACTCAGATGGCCATATTATCTATAATGGCTGATGTCAAACAAAAAGGTTTCATCAAGCTGTAAAACTAAAAAGAATGTCTTGAAAATATGACATCTGTGACGACCCCTCCACACCACGTGGGGTGCCGTCTGGTTGTGGGTGTGCTTTGTGGGTGTTCACAGGTTCATGGCTGATGAGTCGCACCGGTGGGAGGATACCTGCCTGATGAGCTGCACCTGGAGAAGAAAAGGATATAGGAGGAGCCCAGCCGTTACGTCGCTCTGTCTCCTCTGGGCACTTGTCCTGTGCCAGCGTCAGGGACCTGTTGCTGGTTCTTGTTGCTTGTTTTTTTTTTTTTTTTGTTGAATAAACGAACATTATATCATACCCCTCGTCTCGCCTCCCCGCTTTATGTTGCAGCCCAGGAGCGGGTTGTAACTTATGGGGGCTCGTCCGGGATGATATGGGGGCTCGTCTGTGAGAGCGCCTACAGCAACACATCCTCACTCCCAGGTCGGCCTATGTTGACGTTATGTCAAGTCCCCTGCCGGCTTTTTCCAACGCAAGGGGGGGGGCCTTAGCGTCCATTTTCAACGCAAGGGGGGGGGGCCTTAGCGTCCATTTTCAACGCAAGGGGGGGGGCCTTAGCGTCCATTTTCAGCTTTCCGGGATGTCCATGTGCTTCTATGGATGCTCATGGAAGCACGGCATTCATTTGTGTCGACTGCCCTTAAAGGCAATGAGAGCGTCCATTCTCATTGGATAGCGGAGAATTGTACACCCGGAAGTAAATATTCCCCTTACTGACGATTGATTTTACAGTGATATCTGCACTACTCATCGACTAAAAAACACCAGATTATCCTTGTTGATTACACAACATTGATTGGTTTAATTTGTGTGCAATGCTTTTGTATTTTTCCCCTTCGATTCGGAGAAACAAATCTTTTTTCGGAGTAAATGATGGCAGAAGACACTACACTACCCAGAATCCCCAGCTATCATTTCTCCCTGCAGAAAAAGAAAACATGGCCGAACTTCGTTTTATTCTGGGTGTAAAATGCCTATTTTAAAGTTAGTTTGGCTATTAAAATGTGTTTTGATGTCATTTGATGCGAGAAATATGAGTTGTTATTTCAGATTATGTGTGCAGTGGATGTACATGATCTTTAGATTGCTAGTTATTACGAAGATTACTTCAGGAAATTGCGTCCAACGTTTTCATTGTTACCAAGGTGGTTGCTAGGGACGCTGCTATCGATATTATTTCTGTTATGTTGTGTAACTGTTTAATGGTGTTATCTTTATTGCTACCCCCTTCCCCGTCAATGTATAGTGTTGGTCCACAGCGCAAACATATTAGTTAACAAAATCCGCATCTAAAGATACGTTATTTCCCCCTGTGCAATTCCAGTCTCACATCTCACAGCACATCGTCATTAACAAATACCGGAAACAGACCGAAAACGTTTAAAGAAAATAAAATAATACCTTATTCCGAGTGTGCTTGCTTTTCTCTTTGAAAGTCATCACATAACAGCATTGTAATACACGGTTCGGCTGCATTAAATATTACATATCTGCCGTAGTTCTGTATTTATAGAGCCCTGATGAGAAGACAAACATGAGGAACTGAAAACGTGACGTGGATCATAAATATATCAGCCATTAAACAACATCTTACATTTCTTTTCACACAATACGTCTCTTTGCCGTATCAACACTAATTCGGCTCACTTTTATATTTGATCCAATTGGTAGATAGGCTGTATTTACACCATAAAGGTGCACAGATGATATAAAGAGACACCTGGTGGTTAAAGCATGTTATTGAATTTCATTATTTTTATTATTAGATATTAATAGGATCCCTATAAAGTATATTCATTACTCGTTATTCTCTACTAATAGTTAATTAAAGACTGTATATAATGACTATTTTGCACATCCCGTTCAAGATTTCAAGATTTTCTAAGGTTTATTGACAGATCATATAGGCCTACACAACTATGGTGTAGTTCTGCACTGAATGAAAAACTTGGGTCGCAGGTTCCTCAATAGTGCATTACAAGACATCTATCAATATTTGTGCATACCTCCAGCAATGTTAACTATGTTGAAGCACTTATTTTAACTGATATTATACATAATGTATTATGCTCTTATAAGATGTATGCAGATATTTCATCTCCGGCCTTGTCAGGTATTGAACAATCAATAAATAAAGAACACAGAATTGTTAAATATAAAACACAGAATTTGTGTGATTATACTAAATGATTTTCAAATAAACACCACTGCAGATTTAACTGTTACACATGCTGATGTAACGCAAATGTTCCAACTTGGGATCAATAAAGTATATCTTATCTTAAGCTGATCGATGGCTACTGCCATATTTGCAAAATGTGCCTATGAACCTTGACAAGTGCATGTTTCAGGCTTATCAATTAATGTAATGTAATGTAATGTTATCAATTAACAACAGGAGGGGTCACAAACATAAGTCCAGCTGTTAAATAAAGCTCTTCTGACCTTAGCTGGCGTGTGGGTATATATATTAATACTGCCCATTATGGGCACCAGCAATTTTCACCCATTTATTAATTATATGTTTTAAATGTGAGTGTTTCCTGTCCCCTAAACCTCCAGGGATGTACACAGTTTAATACTGGCAACTTCTTATTATGGGAAATACGAAAACGTCTTTTAAAACTACAACTCCCAGTAGAGACGTGCCATAGAGAACATGTTGCGAAACAGAATAGCCAGCATGTGTAGTTCTGGGGACGGGGTGGGGGAGGGGGGGCACGCGGTGGACCCGTTCAAATCCAGTTTTGAACAGTCTGCCGTGGTTCCATCCCATTTCAAGTGCTGTTCGAGGCTCGGTAACCCTCGGAGCACACTCTCCAATCACAGAGCTTGAGGACTATCACGGGGTTTGTCAAACAGAGCACATGGTGTAGTCCAAACGATAGCTGGGGATTCTGGGTAGTGTAGTGTCTTCATTGCCTTTAAGGGCAGTTGACACAAACGAATGCCGTGCTTCCATGAGCGTCCATAGAAGCACATGGACATCCCGGAAAGCTGAAAATGGACGCTAAGGGGCCCCCCCCTTGCGTTGAAAATGGACGCTAAGGCCCCCCCCCTCGCGTTGAAAATGGACGCTAAGGCCCCCCCCCCTTGCGTTGGAAAAAGCCGGCAGGGGACTTGACATAACGTCAACATAGGCCGACCTGGGAGTGAGGATGTGTTGCCTACAGAGGAGCTACTGGAGGGCTTCTCACGTGAGCAGCTGATCTGTGTTGCTGAACATTTCCGCTTGGATGTTGGGGATAAGAGGATGAAGGAGAACATAAGAGGGATTGTAAGAGCACATCTGTTCGAGTTGGGTGTTTTCAAAGGGGGAAAATATACTGGTGATCCTGGCAGAGACAGTGGCAGTACGTCTGGCTGCCGTGATACAGACCTGACTTTTGAGCAGAGAAAGGAGCTGTTGCTGTTGCAGCTAGAAATTAAAAGGCTTGAGTTAGAGGAGCGGAGGTTGGGTTTACCTGCTGGGGCTGCAAGTCAGGCCTCTAATTTCCCTGATAGAGCTACTCATTTTGACGTTGCAGGTAATCTGCGGGTTGTGCCTCAGTTTAATGAACAAGATCCGGATTAGTGTTGCACGGTGTACCGATACTTGAAAGGTACCGCGATAACCTGCCGTTAAAAACGGCAGGTTATCCGAGAATTGACCAATAAGCTGAGCACCACTTCTGTGACGTAGAAAATAATTCAAGATCAGTCTGTATCAGATCCGTTGCAGCCCCGTTTTTAGAGATTTGGGTATGGAGGAAAAGAGAGAGGGTTGTGTTTTTTGACACTTGGTGAGTTCCCTGGAACACCGGGGACTAGGGGTGTAACGGTTCACAGAAGTCACGGTGCGGTTCGTACCTCGGTTTGGGGGTCACGGTTCGGTACGGTTCGGTACAACAAGAAAAAGCAAATAAAAGTCCCAAATGCATAATTCCAGGTTTGTTGTTATTTACTTTTGAACAGTAGTGCAAGTTTCAGTTTAAAAATAAGGAACTCTGACATTTTGAATAATTAACTGTATTAAACAGTTAAAAACAAACCACAAACAGCACCACACACACTCAGATGGCCATATTATCTATAATGGCTGATGTCAAACAAAAAGGTTTCATCAAGCTGTAAAACTAAAAAGAATGTCTTGAAAATATTACATCTGTGACGACCCCTCCACACCACGTGGGGTGCCGTCTGGTTGTGGGTGTGCTTTGTGGGTGTTCACAGGTTCATGGCTGATGAGTCGCACCGGTGGGAGGATACCTGCCTGATGAGCTGCACCTGGAGAAGACAAGGATATAGGAGGAGCCCAGCCGTTACGTCGCTCTGTCTCCTCTGGGCACTTGTCCTGTGCCAGCGTCAGGGACCTGTTGCTGGTTCTTGTTGCTTGTTTGTTTGTTTGTTTGTTTGTTTGGTTGTTTGGTTGTTTGTTTTGAATAAACGAACATTATATCATACCCCTCGTCTCGCCTCCCCGCTTTATGTTGCCGCCCAGGAGCGGGTTGTAACTTATGGGGGCTCGTCCGGGATGATATGGGGGCTCGTCTGTGAGAGCGCCTACAGAGGAGCTACTGGAGGGCTTCTCACGTGAGCAGCTGATCTGTGTTGCTGAACATTTCCGCTTGGATGTTGGGGATAAGAGGATGAAGGAGAACATAAGAGGGATTGTAAGAGCACATCTGTTCGAGTTGGGTGTTTTCAAAGGGGGAAAATATACTGGTGATCCTGGCAGAGACAGTGGCAGTACGTCTGGCTGCCGTGATACAGATCTGACTTTTGAGCAGAGAAAGGAGCTGTTGCTGTTGCAGCTAGAAATTAAAAGGCTTGAGTTAGAGGAGCGGAGGTTGGGTTTACCTGCTGGGGCTGCAAGTCAGGCCTCTAATTTCCCTGATAGAGCTACTCATTTTGACGTTGCAGGTAATCTGCGGGTTGTGCCTCAGTTTAATGAACAAGATCCGGATTACTGTTGCACGGTGTACCGATACTTGAAAGGTACCGCGATAACCTGCCGTTAAAAACGGTACGATTCCTCCGTTTCATTAGTATCGGTACTTTAAGAATGACGGGAAAAGTACTCCGGTGAGAAAGCGCCGTTTTAATAAGAGCCGTGTGTTCAGCGCTCTGCTTCCACTCCCTGCACTGCAGCTGTGCCTGCAGTCCCGCCCCTCTCAAGCACGCTCTAAGTCCCTCCCCTCTCTCGTGCACGCGGCCACGCTCTAGCTGCCAGAGCATGTGAGGAAACGAGAAGCATGGCTGCAAGTGGGAGTGCAACTGCCGCTGCGCCTCGGCTTGTTGACAAAAAAGACGCCAGAAGCGAAATTTGGAAGTATTTGAGCGATATCTCTGACAGTGAGGGCAAGCCTACGGACACCACGAAATGAAATGTGAGAAATGTTTTAGATCCCTGCAAACCAAGGGAGCCAACACATCAGACTTGGCTAAGCACCCGCCGACCAGCATCCAGAGCTGTTTAAAGAATTTAAAGACAAACAGGTTAGCGAATGTGATAGATTAGGGGTTTCCAACCTTTATTGTGCCAAGGACCGGCAGATAGGCTACATTAAAAAAAAATCGTGGACCGGTTATCAATTTTAACTGATTTTAATATTTACTCACCAGCAGGTAGCAACAGAGGCTCATTGTAACCTATGTAACAGCCTGAACAAATAATAGAACAATGCAAAACATATTAACAACGTTTAAAAAACAACCGGTGTCGTTTTTTGGTTTTTCGGAAAAACGGAAAACCAAAAAACGACGTTCAGTTTTTAAACCAAAACGGGAAAACAGATAAATCAACGTTTTGGTTTTGTTTGTATGATTTACGGATAATCCAGTGATGGGAAAACGAGGTGAAGGCGCATTATGAAGGATGTGTGTGCACTACATCGAGATTAAGATTAAACTAATTTATTTTGGGAACACCCGCATATAGGTTACCTACTGTATGGAGTTAGCCAGATGTGTGTAAATTACTGTTCATGGTCATTTGAAAACAAATAGGTGTCCGGTGTCGGACAGACACAAACAAAGAGCAGAGCAGAGCACACATATCATGCGCCTTGGTGACCGGACATCTCCTTCATAAAACTAATAAAAAGGGGAGTAATCGGGCAGTTCGATGTGTGTAGAGGTGTGTGTGGTTAACACGTAGCAGCCTGCAGTCACTCGCTGTTCTGAAGAAGGTAAACACAGCGAAGGCGGTGCGTAAAAAGGCACAGCTCTCGGCGCGCTGGTGCTGCACTTCTCAGAGGCGTAGTTACGCGTCCCGCTGACTCCTGATGCTGCCTGCAGCCATTTCATGAAGTGAAGGAGGTTTTCCTTCTATATAACAGCTGCGGGCAGCAGATACTGTGAGAGTCCCGGACATGAATTCATAGATCAAGGCAGACTGGTTTACTCTCCTGTTTTGCCAATCCGGTACTTAAACAAAGGCAAGTTTATTTATATAGCACTTTTCAGCACAAGGCAATTCAAAGTGCTTCACAAAAAAATGAAAGACATTAAGAAAATGGCATTTAAAATCAGTCATTAAAAAGAAAAGCTAATAAAATAAACATATAGCTCTACACCCCTGGTCGACATGTCCTTAAAATGAAGTCCGAGTTTGAAATATATCTCAAATAATGTATGCACTGCCATTTCCCCACAGAAACATAACAGTCTGCAATGAAACGGTTGTCTCCTGTGCGCTCCTCTTCCTACTTGGCGCACCGGTAACTTTCTCATGCGCACGAGAGGCTGAGACGAGGCTGAGCCGAGGCTGAGCCGCCGAATCCCTCGGAACATCATAAAAGCCATTTTCAACGGTTATCTGGTGAAAGATTAACTAGGCTACTGGATGAAATAATATGACTGGTATGGGTGCGAATATTAAACAGTTTTTGAAAAAAATTATATGATAAAATATTTTTATATATTTATAATTCTGCAAATATTACGATAAACTCACAGCTATTTCGCGGCCCGGCAGTAACACCTCCGCGGACCGGGGGTTGGGAACCCCTGTGATAGATAACATAATTACATCATGCTCAAGCCCATGCCCTCAAATCTAAGTCAAACAAGTGTAATTTATTTTGTGACAAACGAACGTTTTCGTAGTTTGACGAGGCAATTAATGGCAATGATAACTGTCTAATACTATCTTTTTAGCTAACTTACCAATGTGGCTAACATCTGCAATATACATTTTGTCAATAATTATTTATATTACTGTACTATTACATGTTAATAAAATATTAAAAAAATTATATTTTATAAAACAAAAAAGTTGTTTGAGATGATGCTTAATTTGATTTAATATGAATTATTGTCATTTATTTTGTTTATTGTTCTCATTGTTTAAAAGTTTGTGTTATGGTTCTGGTGTGAAATAAAGCACAATAATTACATTTAAGACTGTTTCCCTTTTTTAAGAAAAGTATCGAAAAAGAATTGGAATCGCAATTCTTAACTTGGTATCGGTATCGAAACCAAAATGTTGGTATCGTGACAACACTAATCCGGATACATTTTTCTCCTTGTTTGAGCGTGTGGCTGAGAGCAGAGAGTGGTCAGAGGCTAATAGCACCTTATTGCTGCAGTGTGTGCTAACAGATAGGGCCCAGGAAGCTTATTCTGCTTTAACGGTGGCGGATAGCAAAGTGTATCTGATGGTTAAAACTGCTGTGTTGAGGGCTTACGAATTGGTCCCTGAGGCCTATCGACAGAGGTTTCGGTCCTGGGAGATGTCTGACAAGCAGACACATGTTGAGTTTGCCAGGGATCTGGTTACCTCTTTCGGTAGGTGGTGTAACTCCTTGAAAGTGGATACGTATGTCGCATTGTGTGAGTTGATGGTGTTGGAGCAATTTAAAAATTCTGTGCCCAGCCACATTGCGGTTTACATCAGCGAGCGCAAAGTGAAGACTGCTGCAGAGGCTGCTGCTCTGGCAGATGACTATGTGCTAACGCACAGGGGCGGTCGCGACTTCAGGGTCCAGGATGGAGGGGGTATGTATCGTGCAGGGAGATGGGAAGAGAAAGCTAATCCGCACGGGGGTGAGCGTGAGGTGCGAGGTCCGCCACAGGGAGATTCGGAGATCTGTCATTACTGCAGGGAGAGAGGGCACTGGAAGGCTGACTGTCCAAAAGCTAAGGCTAAGAGGGGGAACTGTGTAGGCCAGTTTAACTCTGCTGCTTGTGCTGTGTCTGTGGTGCCGTTACCTGTCATCTCTCCCTGTCAGCAGATTGATGAGCCATGCGGGTGGAAGGACCCAGTGTTTTCGGCATTTGTGTAAACCGGATACGTGTCATTGGTGGGAAGTGATATCAGCGTGCCGGTAAAGATTTTGAGAGACAGATTTTGTCCGGATGCGAGGTATGGGAATGAATGTTGTGCCTGTTCCTCTGCATTCAGTGGTGCTTAACTCAGGTCTGGTGCAGGGTGAGGTCGCCATGGGGGTCCGTCCTGTAATGCCAATTGGTGGTGTGGATGTTATCCTGGGTAACGGCCTGGCTGGCAGCCGTGTGTGGGCTGAGGGTCCACCGCCTACCATGCAGTCATCTTCACCCACTGTGACTGTTAAGGCAGGGGAGAATGTTAAGTGCTCTCCTGCAGTGTTGGTGGCTTGTTCTGTGACCCGGGCTGTGAGCCGTGCACAGGGGGAGTCTGAGCAGGGTGAAGAGGTCAGTGCGACAGATTCAGTGGTTATTCCTGACTGGTTGTTGTCGGTATCCCGCAGTGAGTTGGTGATGGAGCAGAAAGCGGATGTCTCCCTCAGTCCGTTTTTTGAGGCGGTTCTCTCCACCGGGGATGGAAATGGTGTCACCAGGGCTTGTCAGCTGCAAGGGGGATTGCTGGTCAGAAAGTGGTGGTCACATGGGCAAGGCTTCATTGGCGGGCCAGTATATCAGATTTTGGTTCCTGTCAGATTTCGTGAGGAGGTCCTCAGAAAAGCGCATGGGCAGTCGGGACATCTGGGTGTCCGTAAAACATGCGGTTACCTGTTGCGGCATGTCTTTTGGCCTGGGTTGAGGAGAGATGTGTCTCGGCATGTTGGGTCATGTCACGCATGTCGGATGGGTGGGGCAGTTCGGCAGCGACCTGGGGGTCAGGTCTTGGGTTTGTTGCCAGGGTCTAGGTTGCGGGTTCTGGAGGGACATTCCGGGTTCTTCCAGGTGCAGGGTCAGGGGACTGGCCATAGTGGTCTTCTGTCCACGCCGGAATATCGGAGAAGAGCTCCTCGCATTTTGGGTACTAACGGTGTTCTTAGTGAAACTCCTTTCTTATGGGGGGGGGTGTGACGACCCCTCCACACCACGTGGGGTGCCGTCTGGTTGTGGGTGTGCTTTGTGGGTGTTCACAGGTTCATGGCTGATGAGTCGCACCGGTGGGAGGATACCTGCCTGATGAGCTGCACCTGGAGAAGAAAAGGATATAGGAGGAGCCCAGCCGTTACGTCGCTCTGTCTCCTCTGGGCACTTGTCCTGTGCCAGCGTCAGGGACCTGTTGCTGTTGCTGGTTCTTGTTGCTTGTTTGTTTGTTTGTTTGGTTGTTTGTTTGTTTTGAATAAACGAACATTATATCATACCCCTCGTCTCGCCTCCCCGCTTTATGTTGCAGCCCAGGAGCGGGTTGTAACACATCATAAATAATAAGAAAGTGTTTCCAGAGCGCAAAGTCGTTGAAAAAATATGCCAAAAGCTTCCGTTATTTATTTTGGTCTCTCGGCTTTCATGTCTATTGGTTTATTAAAAACAGCGGGGATCAGCTGTTGAACTGCTGTTGTCTTTTGCCGGGCTCCGGTGATTGGCAAATCTGGGTGATGCCTTCTGATATGATTTAGCATGTTTGGCGTGTGTTGCCATTAGCATACCACACCGCCATCGAACAACGCCGACACACCGTCCTCTTCCGATCCACTGCGCATTGCTTTTCGTTTTATAGATCTATTCTCATCCACCATCTTTGTTTGTGACGTAAAGAGTGTAAGAGTCACGTTTCTGAATCGGGCACTCTGAGTGGATGCAGTCACTAGTGATGGCGAGATGAAGCCTTATGAAGCTTTGAAGCTTTCCAGCCAATTGGTTCGCAAAAGGGTTCATCTCATGAGGCTTCATCATGGGCTTCATTTGAACACAAACCCCCCTGTTGGTCAAAGTGTGTAAAACAGGCAGATTGGACATCTCAACAGTGTGCTCTATCTCATACCGAGTTCCCATTGAGTAAAGCCTTAGAATAACTCTAAACAACGAACATTAAATCATATTTTCATGTTAACAATATTGTACTTATTCCAGTTTAATGATTGTGATTGAAAAGCCTAAGGAGGCTGGTAAACATTGCAAAGAGGGATTTGTATTCCTTAATAATATTCATAAACTTAACCATGGTGTAGCCTGAGAAAGGCTAAACCATATCAAAGAATACATTTATTAACTACATTATCTCATTTAGCTGTAGCTTTTATAAACAACAAAAAGACGTATTGATGAGTCGTTGAACCAGGGACCCTGCGGTCATGAGTCAACTGCTTTCAGGCTGAGCCACAGCACACACTAAAGCTCCCTGACAACACTGCAACATATGTATTCCTGTATTTATTGATGTTTTTATTCCTACATTTATTTATGCTTGTATCTATTTATTATGACATGTTCCGACCTCTATATGAGTCTGAGCTCTTTTAATTACATCGTGTCACCAGCGGGCCCGGGTACAGGAGGGGTAATATGGTTCTTATTATACATCCATGGGTATTATGAGCGTTGTGGTTCAACCGATCTGAATCGCTTCGTGAAGCAGTCACGTGGTATCGACAGGCAGCGATGCTTCGTTTGTCATCGGTGACGTCACTGGCCCAAAACAATACAAGCCTCGATACATGCTTCACAAAAAGCTTCTGGGATTACTCGACACACGCTCCGAAGCCTCGGCGCAATACGTAACATCACTAGCAGTCACAGCCAATCGGATTCAGAGTGTTGCCTGTCAGTTCCGTTGCCTGTCAGTTCCGTTGCTATGGTTCCGTTGTTATGTGTACTGAAACGAGAGCTGGTATAATTCCACGCGCGAAAACAAAATAAAAATTGGAATACGTTATTTTAGTGTCTTAAAAGTAGACTGAGGTATGAAGGGTTAACGTTACATCTTAGGATAATTTTTAGTCATGTTCTGTATACATACTAACATATAAGGGTATTGACTTATTATGGTTTATCTTTTTGTCGCTGCTTTTAATTTAAACTGAGCTGTTGTGTTCATCAGTAAAGTGTGAACTATTCATATCTTAAACTGCACTGTAACTTTTTATTCATGTATTTTTTCTTTTAATGTTTCTTTTATTATCTTTTACTGTTTTTAAATGCCTTTGTCTGAATGTCTTTCATTTTTGTAAAGCACCTTGAATTGCCTTGTGTTGAAAGGTGCTATATAAATAAACTTGCCTTGCCTTGGTTACTCCATGTTTACTAGCTATAAGATTAACGTTACAGTACATCACTCTTTTTCACTTCTTACTCAGTCAGCCAGAGTGCAGATATCACCATTAGATTCACACACCTGAAACATCATCCATTTCTTCACTGCTGGTGATGACATTGTTGTCAGCTGCTGATACTGCTGCTGCTGCTGCTGCTGCAGCTTGTGGCGCCTGCTTCGATGAAAATAACTTTCTAATATCCATAACTTTATAGGCTATTAGCTTAAAGAGCCTGTGACACCATCCCAACAACTGTTGTGCAATGAAATATTGGGCTACTAGTAATCTCGAACCGTCAGTTGTTTAAAAAAGAAAAAGCGATACCGTTCCGTTAAATATCAATAATTTCGAACATCGCGGGGAAATTCCTTCACTCATTTTGAAGTTTTGGGGGAAGCCGGAAGTGACGTCAATGCGGGAACGCTTCGAGAGCCAAACACGGACAAAGTGTGTTGTTATGCGTAGAAATGGTGAATTACTGAGATTAGGCACGTTAATAACGTTTTAATGAAGTTGACTACAGTATATTCATATTTGTCAGTGCTTTCATGTCAATTCGGCGACATAAACATAAATGATCGTGGTGAAGATGATGATTACATTAGGATTACAAATCGGGAGTGAGAGCTGCTGAATTTCCTCCTGTCGGATGTGATATAAAAACAAATCGATTATTTTTGTGGTTGTAAACTCAAGTGGATGAAACTACATTTATTAGTGCTTTCATGTCAATTCGGCGAACATATGATACATTAAATGATCGTTTGTTTGAGCCGGTCTGCATTTCCTGATGAGAAAACAAACCGGTGCTTTTTGTAGTTGTAGTACTGTACACCAACATGGATTAAACGTGTGTTTTTTTTACCACAATGTTGGGGAAATTAATGGATAAAATGCACGGATTATTATTATTATTCCCACTCCGATCGGGACACTAGGTCCACCGTTTCCCCGCAGCGAGGCTCCCCCCGTTGACAGTTTACTTGGGCTGGGTGCAGTGGCGGACTGGCCATCGGGACGAATCCCGATGGGCCGGTACCGAAGTGGGCCGGTCGGATAAGTCACTAGCACATCCCCCATAGGCGGCGCGTGAGGCTCAGGTTTGAGAAGGCTAAATAACTTCTTTTACCTGACGCTGCCCGCCTCCGGCGTCTATAGAAAAGAGATCAACTCAGTGTGCGGAGTTTAAATCTCTCAAGTCATATTACAGGATAAAGGAAATACAGTTTAAACTGCCGTAAAGAAGACGCCGACGTGTCGCACTTATCATTCATATTACATCATCAATCAGTCGATCATATAATATCATAATATATCATATATTTCCTTATCTGAGTCAGCTTCTCCAGCCTCATCTGGCCGTGCAACACTCACAGTGTCACAGACTGGATGCAGAAGTATTATTTAACACATTATGTTGACGAAACACTCGAGACAAATGTAATTAAAGTCAGATCCACTCGTGTCTTAGACGTGAACGCGCTCTCAGCTGGAGAGAGAAACCCTGGCTTGATTTACCGAGTTGATAACCAGCGTCGTCGGACCGCTTAGCGAGATCTCGTTTGTTAGTTTGTTGTTGTTAGTTTGTTTGTTACTCAAACATATCCAGGGTCTGTTGAACTGGCTTCCTAGCACAGGGCACAGGTGGCTAGCAGCGCTAATGTCAAAGACACAGACATTATACATTATATTTGTATTTTAACAGGATGCAGTGACACAAATATTTACATATTTACATTTACTATATACAGCACCTGCCGCCCCTGACATCCCCCGCTCCCCCCGTTGACAATTTACTAGCGGGACCGAAGTGGGCCGGTCGAGAGTCCCGGGATGATTTGTAGTCCCATTCCACCACTGGCTACATGACCATATGATCGCCCATATTGACGCACCTCATTCCTAAATTTAGAAGATACAACATAAACCGATCCTTCAGCCTCATGAGCTCTCAGACACGTTCAACATTAACCTGTCATCGCTGTCTGAGCTTGCTGCTGTGTGCACCATCGTGCGTTTACATCTGACTGTATATATATAAAGGTTTACATGCAGAAGCTGGGATCCTGAACGGTGCAGCTGGAGCGCTGTGCCCGCAATGACGTCACCCATCATTTGGCGGGACTTGAAGAATCCGCGAGAAGATCCAGAAAATTGTCAACATTGAAGGCAGATTAATGGTTATCAAAGTACAAATATCCAAAATCAGTTCAGTAACGGTTTTCAAGGGGACAATATGTACTCAAATTGATGGGTTTGGATGATGGGGGAAAACCGTGTCACAGGCTCTTTAAAACTCGTCAGGCACTAGGAAGGATCACTTCTTCTTCAGGGCAGGGAAGGCTAAGCAGTACGCAGGCTAATGTCCCGCAGCGGCTGCCTCTCTGGTGGACTCCGGTACTGCACATTACTCCCGAGACATTTTCAAAAAAAAATGTAATTAATTTTTTTTTTTTTTTAAGTGAAACATCCGGGGCTTTTCAGAAAACATCCGGGGCTTGAGCCCAAGTAGCCACCCCCTAGCGCCGCCTCTGCATCAAAGGCACAATGCACCCCCCAGAGACACACATGTATTGAGTGTGATATTTTGCATAGGTCATGTGAAATCATCTTTACACACTAGAAAACTGTAGGAGCGGCAACTTGTTTTGAAATTGAATTTTTAATATCCGATAATAAAGTTGATCCGTTTTCTTTATTATTCTCTCTTCCCAGCTCCATCCATCACCACTCTCTGTTCCTGCAGGTCCTGCTTGCTAATCAATGCTTTATTTTTTTACACAATTACAAATAAAGTCAATGTATTGTATGACATGAAGTTGTGCTTCATTTGGAGTCAATAATAAATTAATTCTGCCTTCAACTGCACAATGACTGTGGACTGCACCGACATCCATGTAGCTGCCCCCCAGTAAGATGAACCAAGCAAAGAGGGTCACCATCATGCCCAAGGACATCCAGCTGGCCCGCCGCATCCGCGTTGAGAGGGCTTAGACTGACCCGAGACCAGCACACCCAAACACAACGGCTCTTTTAAGAGCCACCTACAGTTTCAAAGAGTTGCAATCCTACGTTATTATAATGATTAAACTGGTTCATGTATCACTTAGTTTACTGAACCGTGATGAATGAAAGAAATGAGTGAGGTAGTGGTTTAAAGAAGTTACAAAGACATTAATATATAATAATAATAATAATAATAAATTGTATTTCGAGGCGCCTTTCAGGACACCCAAGGTCGCCTTACAGTGCATTTAAAAGTGTTAAAACAAAAACGGAACACAATTTAATCGAACCGACAAGGCAATACAGCAGCATAAAACAGGCCAGACAAGAGTGTGGAGTGACGGAGTGAGAGGGGGATCTGTGATAGCAGGTTGAATGTGTTTTAGAGTGAGTAGGCCAGTTTAAACAGGTGAGTTTTGAGGTGGGATTTGAATGTCGTGATGGAGTCAGACTGTTTGATGTGTGGAGGCAGAGAGTTCCAGAGCTTGGGTGCGGTGCAGCTAAAAGCCCTGGCTCCCATGGTGCTAAGGCGGGAGGTGGGGACAGTCAGGAGTCCGGCTGAGGATGAGCGCAGGAAGCGGGAGGGGGTGTATTCCTGGAGGAGGTTTGAGAGATAGGTGGGGGTGAGGTTGTTGAGGGCTTTGTATGTAAGCAGAAGGTTTTTGTAGACAATCCGGTGCTGAACAGGGAGCCAGTGAAGTTGGATGAGGATGGGGGTGATGTGGTCAGATGATTTGGTACAGGTAATGATCCGGGCAGCCAAGTTTTGAATGATTTGGAGTCTGTTGAGTAGTTTTGTGGGTAGGCCAGAGAGGATAGCATTACAGTAGTCAATCCGGGATGTGACAAATGCATTAACCAGGATTTCGGTGCTGGATTGTGAAAGGGATGGGCGGAGTCTGGAAATGTTGCGGATATGGAAGAAGGCAGTCCGGGTGATGTTTTTTATGTGGGGTGCAAACGAAAGGGTGCTGTCCAGGATGACGCCAAGGCTTTTGACTTGGCTGGTGAAGGATACAGGGAAGCCGTCGATCATGATGCTTGGGGGTGGGGTGGTTAGGATTTTGGAGAGGGTGTTTTTTGAGCCGATGAGCAGGGCCTCAGTTTTACTACCATTTAGCTTCAGGAAGTTCCTGCTCATCCAGCTCCTGATATCCTGGAGGCAGGTGGTGAGGGAGGTGGGCGGGAGGGCGGTGTTGGGTTTGGTTGAGATATAGACTTGCGTGTCGTTAGCAT
Source organism: Pseudochaenichthys georgianus (assembly GCF_902827115.2). NCBI lineage: Eukaryota > Metazoa > Chordata > Actinopteri > Perciformes > Channichthyidae > Pseudochaenichthys > Pseudochaenichthys georgianus. Next base: position 37,901,026 of record NC_047511.1, on the reverse strand, counting down.
AGCAGTGAAAGTGGATGCCATGGTGACGGAGGATTGTGCCTAGCCCTAGTGGGAGGAGGTAAATGATGAATAGGAGTGGACCCAATACTGATTAATATATGAGTAACAGGTCAGTGTAAACACAAGCTTCTGTCAATTATGGATCATTCAAACTATATACAAATAATATGTAATAAAGTTCTAAAATAAGTATTCGGTATATTCCTTGATAGCTTTTGGAGAAGGTTGTTTTTAAGTTTACTAAAATCTATCGTTTCAACTGTTTCACTTTATAAAAAGGAACAGGTGAGTAGAGCATTATTGAGTTTCTTATTCTGTCAGTAAATTATCCAAATGAAATGTTTATCATTATTTTAGTCAACCCTAAACAAATTGATTGTACCTTTTTAATAATGACCTTACATGGTTAAGTTAAATTAACTTCAGAAAATCAAATCTGTTCTGAGAAAAAACTATTAAATGTTTAAAGATAGGAACTTGCCATCCCACTGAAAAACAGTCCGTAGAGATTTAAAGGCGTAGTTGTAGTTCAGTCCAACGTTTCATTTGGATTCATTTCTCCAACAGTCAACTATTTTCATAAAGAATAAATCAAGCCCCCGACCCCCATGCCCCTTCACCAGCTCCGGCACGGTGACAATGGCCTGATGTTGAGGTGTGACAAAAGCCATGCCATGCCACACTGTGCGCCCCTCAGTGCAGACCTGAACCAGTCTACATCCTGAGTGGCGATGTCTCTGGCCAGTGGGTTGTATGTCTCCTCTCACTGTTGGTAAAGTTGAGACACCGGCTGGACTACTTTGGAAGTGCCAGGCTTCCTCCACTGGCACTCAACATCTGTGGAGCTGATCTGCCACATGGCACATATTGCCAATGCTGCAGCGTGGCTGCATTTGTACATCCCCCGTGCACAATCACAGACAGCGCTCTGCATCGAGCCATCGTCTCCCATGCAGATCTGTACAAATAAAGAAAGTACCATGTTTGTTAGCATGCTATAATAGATTGAATGAGCAATAATACAAGGATGGTCCGGATCTGGGGGTGGGAGGGGTTATTTTTCCATAGTTTTGTCCTCTTGTCTGATTGTTGTTATTGTTTGTTTTTTCTGTATTTTTTGTAATGTGTGTTGTACTGGTTGTGATTGTACATTGTATTTTTCTAAATGTGTATGAATACATTTTTGAAAAACATTTGATCAACAATAAAAAAGGATTTGGTCAGGATCTAGACTCAGTGTGTAGTTTATTAATTAATCAATGCTCTCTACATTAGGAAAACACATACCAGTGTACCAGAGGGAGTCACGCACAGCTGTGCCTGGATAACCAAACAAATTGACAAGATAACCAAAACCCTTGAATCTACACACAGCAAATAAACTCAAATGACACAACGAGATGTAAAAGGAGATCACACATACAGTATAGTCGATATAAAACTGGCCGCTTCAATCTGAAGAGCAACTAAAACAAAACACGGGAGTTTACCTTGTTCTTGTGAACACTAATGTTATCCACAGCATACACAGAGACCACGAAGTTCTTAAGGAGAACACTAGTTACTGAAACAAAACACATTAGTGTACCTTGTTAGCTAATGTTAGCTATAGCCAGAGATGTTCACAAGTCTTTTTTTGCAAGTCCAAGTCAAGTCTCAAGTCTTTGGTCACGAGTCCAAGTCAAGTCTCAAGTCTCTAAAAAATAAAAGTCTCATGTCTCTTCTGGTTGTAATAAGCCTTCTATTGTCTGCTGCTATCCAGTCTGATAAGAATACTGCACGCTATATCTAAGAAATTCAAAGCATTTACTGTGTTATTATCACTCCTATATCTATTAGCATACAGTATCAGTACTGATTAGTTGTTTGTGATATGATCACTTTAAACAGGCTATTGCAATGCAATATGAGGAAAAACATCACACTTTAGCTAAATGCAAACAACTTATAAGCAAAACACTTCAGAATCAGAAATCAGTATCACAAATACAAAGCTAGTAGCAAGCTAAGTTAACATTACATAGCTGATGCTGAGCTAAACATGTTTGCTAACCGTCCATGCGTTAATGTGACTGACCTCTCCGGGTGAGTTTTCAAGTGCCTGATGAAATTCGACGTTGTTGCGCCAGCATCCTTGATTTTGATATTGCAGACTTTGCAGTGTGCGCTCCTTTTGTTGGTGCCGCCGGCGTTTTGTTCGAAGTTGTTGTAGTTGAACCTAATTACAAGCGGTACAACCGCAGGTCATGGATGTATAATAAGCCGCAGATGTGCCGCCGGTCGCTATTGTGTTACTACGAGGTATACAGAGGCGCGCACGTCTGCGTAATGAGCCCGGCTAAAATAACTGGATGGCCTACCTGCCTGTCAGCCATCCATCTGGGCACAAACTTATCTCGTGCCCTCATTGGTCATGTGCGCGTTCGTGTGTGTTGGAGGAGGTGGGCTCTATAAGGAAGTAGCAGCCTCTAGCAGATTATCTCCGGTTGTGTATTTTCAAATTCTAGCGATCTCGAGCCGGTTTCTCTCAAATTGACCTACCCCACCTTTAATACGCCAAAAATATAAAACACAATGATTGTTCACGAGTCCCAACACACGAGTCCAAGTCGAGTCTGAAGTCTTTTGGTCACGAGTCCAAGTCAAGTCTGAAGTCTCTGTGTGTGCGACTTAAGTGCGACTCGAGTCCGAGTCGCAGACTCGAGTCCCCATCTCTGGCTATAGCTGACATTAACGTTACACATTGCACTCATATTACTCACCAACATCTTGTAAAGCCGGTCCCGCTGCTCTTACAGAACCGACTAACTCCCCTTTCGTGTATGTACAGCTCTCAACGTGTCCAGACTTGTAGTGATGTTCACCTCGTTTTATACTTTTATTCTCATTCTGAAAGAAACAGGTGAAATCTGCTAACGTGACGGCCGTCTTTGTGATGGTGACGCGTATTGTGCGAGACCAAGAGACCTGTAGTTCACTCAGCGGTTTCACACACAAAAATGTGTAACTTCACAGTTTTACGACACATTTTTATTTTTTTGACTTGCAAAATATTCTTTTAAATTGAAAAACATCATATGTGTCATTCGTGGCACAATTCAAACGGGATCAAAGGATAAACTTTCTCTCTCCATTGACTTCAATGTATAATTTTACGCTTCCGGGGTCCCATGGAGGCTCCCGGAAAGGGAGGGACTTCGCCTCTCGCCCATCTACTTCCGGCCCATGGGACCCCGGAAGCGAAAAATGTACATTGAATTCAATGGAGAGAGAAAACGTATCTTTTGATCCCGTTTGAATTGTGCCACGAACTACACATATGATGTTTGTCAATCTTAAACAATAAGTTCCATGTCAAAAAAGTCACATTTTGTCGTAAAACTGTTGAAATATAAGACTATGAAAAATACGCGACTACAAAGACTACAAATCCCAAATCCCATTCTGGCTCGCGTAAGTGATGTCACAGGCGATAATGCTCCAAGTGGTTGCGACTCGTAATTAAAGCGAAGAAGAAGAAGAAGAAGAAGATCTCATAACTGATTTATTCCCTCCAATAAATAAGAGATTGCTAAAAATAAATTCACTTTTACAAGATGCCTGTGTGCTTTGTACCAGGTTGTAATCACATAAGTGATCACGACACATTTTTATTTTTTTGACTTGCAAAATATTCTTTTAAATTGAAAAACATCATATGTGTCATTCGTGGCACAATTCAAACGGGATCAAAGGATAACCTTTCTCTCTCCATTGACTTCAATGTATAATTTTACGCTTCCGGGGTCCCATGGAGGCTCCCGGAAAGGGAGGGACTTCGCCTCTCTATTGGGCCCTACAGAGCATATTCAAACATTTTTTGTTATTTCATGAAAGTCAGAAAAAAATGTTGCACATTCTGGCTTAATATGACTTTTTATTATTTTATTTTATGAAAGTATCGTCACTCCCCTCTTTAAAATGAGAATAACAGTAACTGAACTGTTGCCAAAACACTAAATACTGCCTGGCCACACTAAAGTCACTATTACTTTTTGCAGCAAGGCTTTTATTTTGAAAAGAGGCGTGCCTTAATCCGGTTTATTTAACAGTAGCCAGAGCAACAAGGATGAAAAAAGACATATGCACTAACAGTATGTCACATAAGACAAGTCTGCATGAGGAACAAACGTGGTGGGCTTTACACGTGCATGTTGCCGGTCTTTGTGTTTAAGGCTACCCTTATTCTCGCGCATGTTTTAGGCATTCATTGAAAATTACGCCTCATTATTAAGTAGCCATACGTTAAGAGACCTCATGTTCTCAACAGACCACCATAGAATTTTTTACCTAAGGAAACTTGACACCTGGGTTATTTAACGGAATTTTTCGGATGTCCGTCTGCACAGTCAGTGATTCGCTACTATTTATCTCATCAGCCACGATGGATCTCGGTGCAGAACATTTAAAGATCCCCGGCTCTGATGAGAGAGATTTTGCTCTAAAGCCCTTAGATTTCAAAGTGACTGGCAAGGAGACTGCAGAGGCGCAGAGACCCACATGGAACAACCGGATGGAGTTCATCCTGGCGTCCGTGGGGTACGCGGTGGGTTTGGGCAACATCTGGAGGTTCCCCTACATGTGCTACCGGAGCGGCGGAGGTGAGGCTTTCTAATGTTGTAAATAACAACCGGGGGTCTTACAGGGTTAAAGGGTCAAGGGTGACTGATGGTTTCAGATGTATTGCAAATCCTAAAAACAAACGTACGTGTGGGTGGGTGCAGGTGCAGACTAGAGACACAAAACAACACTTTATGTATATAGCACTTTTCATACAACACGTGCAGCTCAAAGTGCTTTACAAAATGACACATCACAAGTTAAAAACAAACAACAAGAAATTGCCCTCAGATTATTTAAAAGGTACATGCAGCAAAAAATAACATGTTATCTGGTTAATAGACACAAGGAGGTAAAATGTATTATAATACAAATAAAATAAATAATGGTTTCTCTCTGACAGATGAGACACAAGACAACAGAGTCGATGCAACAATATAACATATAAAATATACTATAAAACCCCATAAAACAAAGTGAACATATAGGTACAACAGAAATACAAATGAAAAGATTAAAACCTATAAAATAAATAAAACAATATAAAAGTAGGTAAATAATAAAGACTAAAAGAACATTTAAAGTGGGGGGTTGCTAATAAAAAAGCTATGTCATGCACTGAGTTGGCCTCTCTGATGTTTCCTGGTAGAGCAGGGGGGTCAAACTCAAATACACAGTGGGCCAAAAAAAAAAAAAAATGGGTACTAGTCGAGGGACAGACTGGTTCAATGTTTATTGCAGAACTTATTGAAATGAACTTATTGCACATATTAAACCTGGAACTAACAAAGCTTAAATGATTGCCTATACAAATTAAATCCACCAAGGGCCTGATTTGAGTTTGACACGTGTGGTAGGGTGTTCCACAGTTTGGGAGCGTAGTGGATAAAAGCAGCCTCACCCATTTTATTTTGGGGGACTTTAGGGATGAGTTAGCCTACAGATTACATACATACAACCAACACAAACTTACATGAACACATATGGGAAAGTTAGTACAAACTACAAACCATTGTCTTTGCATTCAAATGTAACTGATCATGATGTTTGGTGATGTACCAATAATGTCCAAAATGCTCCTGTAAAGATCATGTTATTTATTATTCAGACTAAAAATGTTTATAGCTTTTTGTGTATGTATAAATGTACAGACTCCTCACATGCAGTCACATGCAGAGTGATTCATATGAGTTACATGACAAGCTCAGTCATTAGGCTTTAAACAAGTTAAACAGCATTTTTGAAGCATATCTGTTTATCATTCGTATCCTTTATTGAATTTGTGTTTTAAGTCATTTGTCACCCAACCAGCCTTTCATCCATTCTGTACAGAAAAACAACTTTGTTTAGAGGGCGGTAGTGGTCCCAATAATTTACTGGCCTGGGAACTCGGGTGGCAAGTATGCGTTAGATCTCACATGTACGTTCACACCTTTTGATACAAAATAGTCCCTGCCTTGTTTTGGACTGTGGGAAATATTTGAACTTATGAAACGTGTCTCGTTTTTAAAACTGAGGTAAAAAAATTCTCTTCAAATAATTGATTAAGAACACACTACATATTTAATAACTGTATGTTTAATAACAATCACTCTACAGAAACATTATAAAGTAAATGTTGTCTCCCATCTATTGCAAGCTAGGATGACTCAGCACAATTCGTCTCAGCATGTGGCTGGGATTAAACGAGCTTCAGCACTCAGCTTTTATTTTCACTGAATTGATGTGAGCTTTCGTTACACTGTGCTTGCATTTTTGTAATGACAATAAAGTAATCTAATCTAATCTAAAGGCATGAGTGTAAATCACCTATCCTGCCACTTCCAATTAAGACATACTGTATTAATAATAGTTACTTACATATATGTGTTAGTATTCTACCTGAGGAGAAACAGCTAGGGATGTGTTTTTCATGATTAAATATTTACATCTTTAAAGAATCATTTGTTAAGCAGAAACTTGTCACTCAGTGAATTTTCTTTTTTTTTAAAAACAGTATTCAACTCAGTGCAGAATGCCAACGGCATGTCTTGCATTATGCAAATCGTACATACTTTAAATAGTTTTCCTTTCTTTTGCAGGTGCCTTCTTGTTCCCTTATCTTACCATGGTGCTCCTGTGTGGCCTTCCTCTGCTCTTCATGGAGTTTTCTATTGGGCAGTACACTCGATTAGGGCCAATGCATGCTCTCGCCAGAATCTGCCCCTTGTTGAAAGGTGAGTGACTCTCCAGGCCAAAGGCTCCTTTCATGTGAGGGGATGAACATAAGATGGTTTCCCTTCAGTTTCACATATTTGGGGACAGTTGCAAATAGACTTTGCTATTAAAGTGTGTTCACCAAATACAGATGCATTACATATTTGTTGGTACCCAGTGTTGGACTTTTAAATAAAAGTATCCTCTCCTACCTTCATAAAATGCTCCGTGTACTCAGATAATATCAGCCACTTTTTTAGGCAAAGTTAGAATACTGTAGCCAGAGGAAGAATAATTGGAAAAACAATTTAAAGGAATGGTATGCTCATGACACTCATTTTTTAAAAATTATCATCCGATAAAACAGACCAGTCTCTGCCAGTCTCTCTTTTTTTTTTTTTAATCCGATGACATTTTCAGTGATTTTAAACTGATTATATACCGAAATAACATCAACACTGTGGGCGCCGCCATTTCCCGGACGTGACGTAATCCATGCGTTTGGTTTTCGAAGACACGTTGATCTCCATGTTATTTACTGTAGTTTCTCTCTTCAAATATGCCTCACTGTATCGCGAAATATTGCCACAATTCTGATAGGAACAATCCACGGAATGCTCGGTTCCATCTGTTGCCAAAAGGTAAGCGTAAGAAGTACATTCGGAGGCAGTGGCTAGCGAAATGTGGCCGGCCCGAACCGAGAGATTTACAGGCTCATGTATGCAGCGAACATTTCACATTTCCGGACGACTATGACTATGACGAGTATGATCAAACATAACATGGGATTTAAAGAACAACCATTACTCAATGGAGATGCAGTACCATCGGTCTTTCTGGTGTCATCACCGACCAGGACACCAGTTCGGCCAGTAGAGAAATCGCCCTCTGCAAGTGTGAAGCGACGGAGGAGCAGAAGTAGTGCTCGGAGTAAGAATAAGGTATGTTATAGGGCATTTCCATTGCAGCGGCTAGCCCCGTTTTAACGTCCAGGCCAGGACAGTTTTTGGTGGCCTTTCCATATAGCGTAGTACCGGCTAGTGTGTATTTCCCCCCAGTTTTTCCGGCCCCATAAAATCGTGATTCTATGGCCAGGGACAACGAAGCTGAGTATGCTAAACTAGAGAGGGAATCGCTAGCAAGGGTGGTACTACATGCATACATATAGTATCTTATATCATCTTCCTATTATACACACATGCATTTCCAAACATTTGGACTACCTATGTTGCAAATGTATTATCTTTTCAATTTACACACGGCATCTATTGCACGTCTGTCCGTCCTGGGAGAGGGATCCCTCCTCTGTTGCTCTCCCTGAGGTTTCTCCTATGTTCCCTTTAAACTGTGGGTTTTCTTCGGAAGTTTTTCCTTGTACGATGTGAGGGTCTTAGGACAGAGGGTGTCGTATTGTCATACTGATATGTATGGCTGAATTCCCCCATCCAATCTCTTCACATTGGTCAAAACTTGTTCCTCTGCTGACGAGTCTGAACTGAAATACTCCACCATGTTTCCGTGTGTTGACAAAGTGAACGCATGGATGACGTCACGACCATCACGTGACTACTGAAAATGGCAAACATGGCGGCGGCCAGACGGAATATACAGGTCTTGATAAAAAAGAGCTATAAAATCATTATTTACCGGGGAATATCGCTGATTTCTTCAGGGTATGGTTTAAACATAACGTTTCACTAAATACTGAAGTTTTGATTAATTATCTAATGAGTGGACCATTCCTTTAAGGGAATGATTGTTAATTGTTTTTATTATCTGCATGCATTGAATAGTGATATGTGACCCGCTCTATCGAAATCAGTTGGAAGTCGCAACGGCTCATTTCAAAATAAACGTAAATTTGTGTAAAAAAAAAAGTTGTTCGGGTGTTTTGTTTGATTTTAAATAAACAAAGTCATGGCTTTCAGAATATTAAACTTGTTTTGGCAAATTCAGATGATAAATACAACTTTGAAAGCTTGTAACGGCATAATTACAAGCGGAGAACGGAGTAACTTGATGTCACAGCAGGCATAGCAACAGCCGGTGTTTCTCGTTAGTGTTTTCCCGAGAAGGTCCTCACTGCGGAACGCGGAATGGGGCGGGGTCGGATAAAAGGCGGGGTTGGATGTCCGACCCCGCCCAGAGAAGAGTTCCGACATCTCCGTTCACTCCAATGGACCAGTTTTTTACAGCAATGTCGGATCGCGGAGCACTTCCGGGAAACTATTGAGAGGATCTGCGGCTAGCAGTCTATGGTTGCAGCATAATAGACCCGACCGTTCGTGATGGACTTTTAAAGGTAAGAAGACGTTTAAAGATTTATATTGCGGATATTATCAGAACATCTGAATCAAATTAACTACACATGTGTATTAAAGGATGTTAGTGGATTATCCCTTCAATCAGTATATTTGACGTTTACAGATAACAGATTAGATTAGGCTAGAATGCCGGATAACGTTAGCAACACACGTTAACCACGAACAGCCTATTAATCCGTTCTCCTAATGTTATTTCCTCCAACGTTGTGGAATTAGAGAAAAGGGGCTTCTTAACGTGCTTTTATCCGGGTGGAGGGAGTTGGGGCGTGTGATTGTAGTGGGTGGAGGTGGTGAAATGAGGATATCCATTTTGGAGTTCAAGCTAGTATAATATAGTTAACGTTACACAATAATAAGGAAGAGAGCTATTTTTGTGATACATCGCTATCGATATGGATTTAGAGTGGATATTTGAGACTTCCAAACAGTAAACAAAAACGTAATTTATGGGTGAGTGTTTTTAGCAGAGTCATATTATGTCTTTGTGATTCTGTTGATTATTACCTGTCTGTATTATGTTGCAGCTCAGCTGATGTTGGATTGATGGCAAAGGGAGAGGGACTTAAGTGAGAGTGAAAACACAAGGTACGTTTTAAAATAGGTCGGCAATTTCCCATCCTCTGGTTGCTAGATGTATCTAACCCTTTCTCCTGTCTCCCTCTTTCAGTACAAGAACCCCAGGGGGATTCAATGGAGCCTAAAGACCTGCAATGAGACCCTCACCCCGCACCTGAGTCTCAACTCCCAGAGCTTTGCAAGCCTCTCCCTGTTCCTTATTTTTATTAAACAGACGTTAAGCTTCCCAATGGTGTGGTCTTCGTTTTGTGAAAAATATGATTACCTCACATATGTTGTTGCTGTTGTTGTCTTTTGTGATAGTTACATTGCTCCTGCTGACTTGAGCCAGCCATTCTTTCCTCCTCTCTATGTCAGTGGGGAAACCTTACATTCATACTCCTTTCTCTGAGCGCTTGAACACAGCAAATTCGCCAGTGTGAAAATCCTGGTGTTAGAGCTTTTCGGGGTAAAGTGTTGTGGTTTTGGTGTTACATTTAACATGATTAACACCGCCTGTTGTTAACACACTATATAGTACAGGGTTGGATCATGGTGTTAAACATATTTAACGACGGATAGTGTGTTCTCTCAATCCGGGTACTTTTACGTGATGTGCGTGAAATTATTTAGATCTCCGCCATCATTTTGATGCAACCTTCAGTCTCGAGAGACCGCAGTCCGTGACGGTAAGTTATCGCTACGTTTCATAATTTGTTCCCCAGATAGCTTACATTAATTTAGCTTGAAAATACAGTTGTGTGTGGTAGGTAGCGTAATTGTAAATGTATTGTTTTCATTACTAGCTTGCTAACTATTACTATTTGACTGTCATGACCAGGTGCAGGTGCACAGACCATACAGTCAATGCTTGCTTGCTAAACTAACTGTCGAATTAGATATGGATGTCGAATTAACGTTAGATATGTAACATAATATGTAATCATTACGAATACTAATGTATTGCACATGTCTATCGTTAGTTCGACAGCGAGCTAACAAGCTCTAGTGTCCGTAAAAATGTTGTTCGATAATTGCCGCCTTTTACTTTTCTAGCATCAGTCCGTCTTGCAGCAAGTGTGATCGCTTGGCCTCGCCCTCGACAGACTGCAGTCAGTGAGTGACGGTAAGATATCTAGATAAATAACGTTACATTTCATTTGTTCCCCAGTTATCCAACATTACTTAATTTAAAAATAATGTTACAGTTGTGTGTGTGGTAGCTAATAATGTTTACTAGCTTGCTAAGAATATTTGTCTGTACTGGCCGTGCACCTGCTTGCTAAATGCTACCCAGTTAGCTAGCCAGTTAGCTAGCTGGCTAGCTGTCGAATTACACACAGATGTCAACTTAGATAACATTAGCTATGTTACATACTATTATGTCATTACAAACACCAACGTATTGCACATGTCTAACGTTAGTTCGACAGCTAGCTAGCTAAGAGGTTCTGGTGTTGGTCCTTATCGGTATAGTTAGCCGACTTCGCTAACAACTTTTATTTTTCCAATTTCCTTTCTATCACTATCTCAGTGTCACCTAAGCAGCCATCAGTCGCCGCGGTTTTCGACCGTGTGGTCTCGACAGACCGTGTGACTAAGTTATCTACGTTTCATTGAATTTGTTCCCCAAGTGAAATTATTTAAGTGTATGTAGTACAGTAATACAGTTGTTGGCTAATTGGCTCCTTTTCCTTTCTAGCACGTGTTCTTCTGCTCCGTGCGGAAGCAGCCATCTTGTGTGGCCTCGACAACAGACTGCATGCAGTGAGTTATCTAGATAACGTTACATTTAATTGAATTTGTTCCCCAGTTAGCTAACATTAGTTAATTTCCCTTGAAAATAATTGTAGTTGTTTGTGGTAGCTAATAATGTTAACTATATTTCTAAGAATATTTGCAACCCAGTCTCACGGCATACATTTAATCTATTGATTTGTGTTCACAAACACGATTTTCGCATTTGTTTTGTGGCACACAGAATGATTTTTCTTTTCTTGGAAAACCAGAAGCTGTGTGGTTCATAAAAACATGTTCTTACTCAATATCTTACCCTTAGCCTAACCCTTTTATTTTAAATGGTATAATGTCGGAGGAAAAGAAATGGCTCAGAATACTGAAATCTGTATTTGTTGTCATCTTTTTTTCCTTGTAATTTGGCGCAGGCACGAAACGTATTACCAATACAAATGCATTGCTTCTAAATATTGTTCTGTGTCAGAATACTGAAATCTGTATTTGTTTTTAAAATCTCTTTTTCCTTCTAATTTGTTATTATTTACATTGCTTTTAAAGTCGTTCTGTGTGACACGAAAAAAATGGGGAAATCGTGTCTTTTTTTACTATAACACGAAATGCCGTGAGACTGGGTTGCAACACACCAACACTGTGCTTAATTTGGTCCCGCAACGTTTGTCATGCACAGATAGAAGCCTCAGCTTAAAGATACAAAAATAAAAGAATGGAGCATAAAGTAGAATTTCTTTATCTAAAGACAGTTCCAATTTATATTATGCCACCCTTACACAATTGGAGTATTTGCTTGCTTAAGAAGGGGAAGTTGTGATGCATCATAATAACTTGTGGAATAACAAATGTTGTGTTTCTCCATTTTACCCATATAGGGCTCTTGCGCTTCTCTTCAGCTGAAGATGATAGTCAAAGTGCAATACCAAAACCAAAAGAAGTACATCAAAATTCCAGAAGCTTGTTTTGACATCTTCATCACTGAAGGCAAGTAAACCACTTCAGAATCGGAATACCTTTATTAGTCCCACAGAGGGGAATTTTGCGATCCACCCTCATTAACCTACTGTTACATTAGATGGACATGATGATTAGCAGGGCCCTGGCCTGCCTACATCCTAAATTACATCTCTGTTTACGCTGCATGTCAACATGGCTGCTGAGAAAAGGGTCGATTTTACATTTCTCAATTGTATTGTATGCTAATTATCCCCATGCAAGTGTCAAGCACACCACACATTTCATTGCTATAAACAATACTATCTTAAAAGGTAAAGTATTGTTTATAGGAATCGGCCGGCGATCGGCCCCGAAATTGGCAATCGGAGCATCCCTACTGCTTACTTAACGGGTGTCATTTTTGTTGCGTTTTGTTTTAAGCTGATAAAACAGGTTCTGCTGACCAAACCAGGAGGAAGTGATGTGATGAAGGAGTATGAGGAAAAAGGAACAATTAGTCCTGCCACAAGAAAAGTGATGGTGAACATTCTAGTTGCAGACATGGTGCAGAGTGAGGGGTAAGATTCTAATTTGTTATAGCTTTGCATGAAAGTGTCATGTATGTATAGGCTAAGTGTGGATGAAGTTGGTGCAATTGTATTTCTACATAAATTGAGTTCATTAGGTTTATATGTTCTTAAACTGAGTCTCTTAGACTTAAATGAATTAAATGTTGAAAATCACTGTTTTTTCTCTACAGGAGAATCCCTCAGCGACTGACCAAAGAGAAGTATGCACTGGGGATTGTTACCCTGTTTCCCTCGCTCCAAGATCCACATGGGAAGACAGGCTATGTGAGTTATTCTTGATTATGATCAAAGTAGACTGTTTTAGATGGCTTACATCAGGGGTATCAAACTCAAGGCTCGGGTGGCCAAATCCGGCCCGTGACTTCATTTTCTGTGGCCCCAGCAAAGAGCTTGCAAAGAATGATATGTTTATTATATGGTTACATGATGATTTACAGAAGCACGTTGCCCATAAACTACATGTCCCATAATGCATCTCAAATTTGACTTTTTTTTTCAGAGTTTGACTTTTTTTTTAAATGTTTCTTTTTTTATTTCACCCCCCTTTTTTTTTAAATGTCACTTCTTTTTTTGATTTTGACTTTTTTTCCAGAATTTGGTTTTTCTTTTAAAATTATTTTGTGCCATTCTCATTGAAGAGATTTGCAATTATTTGCCTTAACTTCTACATTCAGACGTAGTTAATTCTGAAGTTATTACCCTATCTGATAATAATCCAATGCAGAGGCAATAATGTAATATATAATACATCATTTTATATAGTCTTAAAGTTACAACCTGCCCTTTGAGTGCAACCATAATGCTGATGTGGCCCGCGATGAAATTGAGATTGACACCCCTGGCTTACATGGTTCCTTGAATGCTGTGGGATTTCTATAACATGCTACTGCATTTAAGAATTCCTGTAGTTGTATACATACTGTAGGGTAGTTTAATTCATTTGGGCGGCTGTGGCTCAGGAGGTAGCGCATAGTCCAATGACTGCAGGGTTGCTGGTTCAAATCCCGTCTCCTCCTGTCCACATGTCAAAGTGTCCTTAGGCAAGACACTGAACCCCAAATTGCTCCCAATGAGCAGGCCTGCACCTTGCATGGCAGCTGCCGCCATTGGTTATGTGAATGTTTGTCAATGGGTGAATTGTCAATTTTGTTTTTTTCGGTCAGGAGCATTTTTATGACGGGCAGAAAGGCGGTGGGTTTCTAGCGTGGCGACTGAAGTCCGTTCAGAGAGCAACGCGACTTCCTGTGAGGTCCAAGGATTCCAGAATAGAAGAGAATGGAGGCCCCATGCTAAGGAGAGAGATAGGCCACTGTGATGATCATCCAGATGAGCAGAGATTTCAAGAACTCATATCTGTGATGAATCATACAAACAATAGAGAAGTCATCATGAAGAAGATGAGAGACACACTGGAATATAGACGGCGCCTTGTCCACGATCCTGAGAGATCCTCCACTGTCCTTTCAGTATTCCCGCGCCTGCTGGACACTAAAGGATTGGTAATATTTTATTACTCCTACTTTTGCTTATTATGAATGTTATTTTGATAGATGTTTTAAGCAACCTTCAGTTAAATGGAGATGATCTAAATCTGTGAAATTGGCATTGGTAGTAAATTGAAAACCTGATGGTGGTTCTTGCGTTTGTGCTGTATATGTGTTTTAGATTCTCCAAGACTTCAGTCTCCTCTTTGGGTCAGAAACTCCATCCAAACTACTGGAAAAGTGGCCAACCTCCTTCAAAGCAAAGGTCATCCAACAGGCAGAAATGCTGACTTCCACACCCTTGCTGAAGCGCTTGTTGTTGTCTGCCAAGAACCAAAGGGCTGATGAACCATCACTGGAATCACCAGGTATGGTTTTAGGAACTGCATTGTCATATCATGTCATATTGCCTATTGTAAATGGTCTATGTGAGGCTGGAGGGAGTGTATGACCACACAGTTGGAGAATGCCAGGGTACAGTGGGTTTGGAAAGTATTCAGGCCACTTCACTTTTTCCATACTTTATTGTGTTGTGAGACTTCATGTCTTGTATTTTGCTTGTACATGCACTATGAACTGTTGGACATTATACAGATTGGTAAAAAAAAAAAAAAAGAAGTTGATCATTGTTCTCTTTTCTTACAGAGTGGGACAGTGATATGGCATCCATCCTCCTCCTTCTGCACCTCCTGTCACCCCAGCCTGCGGGAAGGAAGAAAACCCAGAAGATCAGTGTAGCTCAGGCCATTGACCATCTGGTCGTATTTCACAAGGTATGTGGCAGGTTTAAGAATGTTAGATCTAGCCACCAGAACTACTACAGAGAGCTGTCACTATGATAAAGTAGGACTAGGCTAGTGCAAATATAAACTATTCCTAAAAACACACACATGCGCATAATTAGCCATGTAAAATTAAAATGTTGCTTGCCTTGTCCTTCAGTCCTGTAGGAGTCTGGATGAGCACCTTCAGAGCCATATGGACACGAGCCAGCCATATCTTCTTGCTTCAGGGACCAGCAAGAAGGCTGTCGGCAACTTCTTCATTCTGATTGACAAGAAGCTCATCCCCTGTGAGGCTACCACTTCCTTAGCAGCAATTGATGAACTTTTTAAGCTTCACTTTGTCTTAGGCACTAGCTATGATCCAGCACTCAAAAGCATGTACACATTTCTGCAAACAACTGTCTATAACATAGACGTTGACACCACCAGTGAGAGCCCCAAGGTCAAGGAACTGAGAACTAAGTTTGTGAGTAATGTATAAGTGTTACATATGCAGATTATTGCTTGATACGCCTGGATCCTTAACTCGGCACATTAAGCTTGTTCATGGCTTGTATCCAGGAAAACATTTTTATTTGATATGCGCTCAGGATGGCTGCTCATTGCAGTTCAAACGTTTTTTAGGTTTTAAAAAACACTTGAAGAAATACCATGATAAGGATGGGGTCGTTTCAAGCAATAATCCTTA
The DNA here is from genome assembly GCF_902827115.2 of Pseudochaenichthys georgianus. Taxonomy (NCBI): domain Eukaryota; kingdom Metazoa; phylum Chordata; class Actinopteri; order Perciformes; family Channichthyidae; genus Pseudochaenichthys; species Pseudochaenichthys georgianus. The sequence continues at coordinate 37,885,120 of NC_047511.1, read as the reverse complement.
ATCACCAGTCCAACAAGCTGTTATTCTCAGGGAAGACATTTTACATGTTGGTGATTCTGACATGGATCAAAAAGGTCATTTGTTGCCTGGCACGGCAGGCAACAAATGACCTTTTCGGACCTCCACTGCCATAGAGGGTTATTTTTTATTTTTGTACATATACATTTTTGCTGTTGAACAATATTGAATGTTGGTTGAATTGCATATTGTGAGAATTTGTAAGTCTTAAGAGACATGGAAAGTTTATTTGTTGAGCGTTTTCATGCCTTTAATGTTGTTAAGCAGGATAGTCTTTCAGTCATCAAACCTGATGCACTGCAATTTCATAAGCCTTTTTATCTGCAAATGTCTGCAAGTACCAATGACACCCTTTTTTATATTGTCTTAGACAGCTATGTGCTGTAATTTGTATTTATCCCCCCACCCCATGGGTGTGTGAGGTCCAAAAAGGTTGTTTGTTGCCTGGCACGGCAGGCAACAAACAACCTTTTCGGACATCCCCTGTCAAAGAGGGTTATTTTTTTTTATTTGTTGAATTGCATATTGTGAGAATTTGTGCATTGTGAACATTTGTCAGTCTTAAGAGACATGCCACCATTCAAATAAAGCACTTGGCATATATGTTATCTGGAATGATTTATTGGTCATTGTAACTTTTAACACCAGTTTGTTGTACATCATAATACCAATACCCAACATTGACACTAGATTAGTGTTCATTTTGAACTCCCAGAGGTGTTGAGGCTAATGCAAAATGCAACACCAGTATAATGTGCATTCAACACTAGCTCAGTGTACATGTTTAACTCTTAAAGGTGTTAAATGGGAGAAGATGTATCACTACTGTAGTGTTACTCTACACCAGGACAGTGTTGAATTGCAACACTATTAGTGTACATGTTTAACTCTTAAAGGTGTTAGATGGAAGAAGATGTATCACTACTGTAGTGTTACTCTACACCAAAACAGTGTTGAATTGAAGATGCAGCCAACACTGTTAGTGTTGTTATTGGCGTTGGTGTTCAGTGTTGGTGTTCACATCTTACACTCTTAGTGTTGGTATAGTGTTATATTGTCAACACTTTGGAAAGTGTTAATTTAACACTTTGCTGGTGGTTTCAATATAAACTCTTTCATAGTGTTAAAATTAACTACATGGGTGTTGAATTTTAGATTTCAAATTTGCTGTGAAGCATCCCCAGGCAGCACAGCATTTATGTTCAGGTTCAAATTTGAGTCGGACTATTTAATGTTTTTTGAGCATTGATAAAGAAAACCTTAAGGTTCATGCCTGTTTTGAAGAGCGCGGTTGAATGTTTGCATCAGCAAAGCCTTTCACTGTTGTATAGATTTTTTGTTTGTATACTTGGTTTGGTTTTTATATTTACTGTATTTGCTTTTTTGGTTCTGTTATCTTAATGATTGTTCTATTATATGATAAATGTTGTAAATAATAAATGCTTTTTCTATCATTCTATTAAATGCAGTGCAATGTATCATTTGAAATATATGGACTAGATATGAGTATGCACAGAACTGACTAAATGAATAATCAATTAAAACAAATATTAAATAATATACTTAAATACACTATCATCTAAAACAAATATTAAATAATGAACTTAAATACACTAATATAGAATATATGACTTTTTATACCACATATTTAAATACATTCATGCATTTAATTAGTATGAAGTTTGTATATTTAGTTTTTAAATTATATTTAGTCGAGTGCAGATTAATTATATTTAGTCAGTGCAGATTTGTGTCTGTACTTATTGTAGTTGTCCAGCAGATGATGCTATTTGTGTCATTAGGATATCCATACACCCCGCCCATCGGACGTCCAGCCCCGCCCACATCCGACCCCGCCCCATTCCGCGTTCTGCAGCCAGGGCCTATAGGTTTTCCCAGGGAAACAGACACAATACACACAAACGCAAAATTACACAAACACACACGCATACATACACACACACACTCGCAAGCTTCCCCCAGACCAGTAATCCAAACGAAAATATCTTCCCTCTGTAGTATTTTGATCATTTGCTAATAATCAATCAGATCGATGGATTCCAGAGAAGAGGAAACTTTAAAGGCCTTTTTCTCAAAATGATGACTCGGTGACAGTCATTATATAACGTGACATATTTTGCTTAATATTTGGAGTACAAAAACAATCCTGATATCATTAGAAAGCTAGGACTCTCCTCTTTCCAACAGTGTATACAACTCAAAATGTGTCTTCGGATCAATGCGACTGATTTCGATGGAGCAGGTCACATATACGATTTAAGTTGGTATGCAATTTATTTTACTGCAACCTATTGTTAAGCAATCCCTGTTGATCAATTAAGTATTTCAACAAAGAGAAAATAGTTTAACATAGGTGTGTCTGGCAGAGCATACATTACATAAAATGATAATTGATTGTTCATAGTAGTGGGTGGATTTCTGTTTCGTTATCCTGGGCACACCTGGGTTCTTTCTCATATTCTCACCTGAAGAAAAAAGCTTTAAAGGAAGATCAGGTTACAACCAAACTTAACAGTCGCCAGTAAAAGATTACATTTGATGCTAAGATGGGCTGTTTCAGTAGTTTGATATCGATTCAACTTCAAATAGGAGAGTAGTTTGGAAACTGCAGGTGATAGTTTGTGTCTGTCAATAAGGTCATGTCTTTGGTCTGTAATGTGGGTCCGTTTGTTTGGATATCTCAGAAACAAACCAGATTTCATTTAGGAAAAGTTAGGTCATGTGTCAAGAAGGAAACTTTTAAATAAACGTTTTTATGACATACTTTTATTCTATACTAATGAAAAGTACTTTGCACATATATCCCAAACTGATCTCATATTAAATGCAGATCTGGATAAAAATCCGGACTAACCTTTTATACAAAAACAGTTATATATAAGTCATCAGTGTAGAGGGCAGTGCTACATCTTTGGAGTGCTTTCTATTATTTTAGAATATTTTCTGTCTGTTAAATGAATTGTTTTCACATGTTGATGGATGGGAGCTTGCCAAGCCAAGCCAAGGCAAGCCAAGTTTATTTATATAGCACTTTTCAACACAAGGCAATTCAAAGTGCTTTACAAAAAATGAAAAACATTAAGAAAATGGCATTTAAAATCAGTCATTAAAAAGAAAAGATAATAAAATAAACATTAAAAGAAAAAATACATGGATAAAAGTTACAGTGCAGTCTAAGATATGAATAGTTCAATTAAAAGCAGCGACAAAGAATGTTCTAGAGAACATTTCAATCACTGCTGTAATCCCTGTCTATTTCTTTATCTTCAAATTGTAATTGTACATCCTCTGGCATTGAATGAACATTTATTTATCTGAATGAAAATGAAATGTGGGTCATTGAATACGTTTTTGAAACAAATTCGGATAGTCGGGCAAATCATGTGCATCAGAATGAAGAGTTGTTACTATCAAAAGTTTAAAATCATTCACGCCCGGTTGTATAGGCAACATTTTGATGAAGTGAAATGTGTGGACCCAGAGAGAAGGGGCAGGTAAAACAAGAGCCCAGCCATCAACAAACAACACTTGGGTGTAAATTGAAAATGCTGTATATCTTGTTCTAACTCAAATTTTTCTCTATGGTTTTCTTATCTCCTTAATGACAGAGATTGTCTACCCGGTCAAAATGTTTGTGTCCTCACTTGATTTATCGCTCATTTCTTCCTGGTTAATGCTCTGTGCTTAACAGGTGCCAAAAGCAGGTCGTTTTTTCCTGTATGTTCTTGGAATTGATTTCCATTTGCAACTCACTGCAGTTTGCTGTGATTTACCTGTGATCCGTGATTTAGCTGCTCAGAAATATCTATCAAAAATGTGTTATTTACTGCCGTATGCCTGATCGCAGCATTACAAGTTGTTTACATTTCCTGACTCAACTTTGGTAGTACTAAGTGAGGGCATTTAGTGGACAGGTGAGGAATGACAGGGTAATATTCATTGAGGACAGCTCCTTCATATCTATTTGTTTTTATATCTGCCTTGTTTTGGAGTTCAGCACACTGGTTTTAGTTTTGAATGACTTCACCAGAGGGTGTCTGGTGTACCAGTGGAGCAGTCAGCCATGAAAGCTGGATGTTAAAGTGAGATAGGCAACAGGCATTAACGAAGGAAGGATCGCTTAACATGAACCATGCCCAGTGGACGTAGCTGATCCCAGAGGTCAGGGGGTTTCCTTTGGTTCTTTCATTATGATGACACGGAGTGGTTTTTCAGCCGCCTCTCTTACTATTTTACTAAATATTGACACTGGATTCAGTGGAGCATGCCATTCCAGTCTACAACCTGTAGAAACATTGTTTTTATATACTGCTGGAAAACAGAGAGACATTTTAACATTAGACAGTGTTGAGATCAGTAGGGGGAAATCCCTAGCAGTTCCAAATGACAAAGATAACAATGAAGGTCATGATAACACGATACAGTAATAATAGTTAATTAATTGTTTGACATTTTCTAAATGCGCTTTTTGATGAGAGTTAAATGAGAAGTTCTTTGCCACTTTACCCCAGCAAGTTGTATTTGTATCCGCGGCTAGCAGCCAACTAAACTTAGCATGAAGTCTGCAGGGGAAACAAGTGGCTCAAACCTAAACATGACATAACAAAATTACCATTCCCGGTGCCAGAGGGTTTGTGCAACTTTCTCTTTGCTAGGACCAGGAGATAAAAAATGTAGACAAGCAAGATTTCAAAGGTGCACATATATTTTGGAAAAACAACAAACCTGGCATTTTCGAGTCTTAGCTAAACTAAACCGCAGCGAAGAGTAGTATCGGTAATATCAGAATTATTGATACAAGAAAAAAAGTGTTGTTTTCGTAAAAATAGCTATTTTTCCAGAAATGTAAGTTTGACAGAAACATCAAAAAGTGACCTATACAGGATAATTAATGCCTTTCCTGTGTTTAAAATGGTTCAGGATAATTATACATGTCCACGGTCCACTGACATCTCTTTGACCAAAATAAGTAGCCTCTACCGGCCCTAGAAGCTGGGCTCAGCGTCAGCTCAGAGTCATTGCTCTGAAAGCTGTGTACACAAAGACACAGAGCAAACTGAAATCTGACACACAGATCAGAACCACAGGTGTTAAAAGACTGAATAATTTACATCTGTTGCAGGACTTTGATCCCACTTTTACCCATTTGATCAAGAGCCTGTTATACTCACATAATTACACCAGGGAATTTCTAATCCATGGCTCCAGGAATCCCTTTTATTCGAGTTTGCTTAACTCCATCTTTGCCATCATAACCAGAGATAAACCCGCAGTAGCCTACATGCCCTTTTCTGTTGTCAATCCTTACGTGAGATGTAGACTGCACCCAAAACTTTAACCCTTGACCCAAATTATTGACCCTATGGCAGAGATTGCATAGCAGTTTTAGGAAATAAAGTGTACACATGTTCCCCCACATCTGTTCTTATTTCTGCCGAGTCGTGTCTCACTTTGTGTCCCCTCCATACTGTCACTCTGCAGGTGTTGGTCTGGCCACAGTTGTCATTTCCTTTGTGTTCTGCACCTACCACAATGTGCTCATGAGCTGGACGCTGTTTTATTTCTTCAACGCGTTCGAGGCGACGCTGCCCTGGACTTCCTGCAACAACACCTGGAACGTTGTCGAAAACTGTTCCAGTGGTTTCCCCGGCAACACCAGCCACCTGCAGTCTGCCAGCCAGCAGTTCTTCGAGTAAGAAATATACCTTATTTAATATATATTATTATATTAATAGTATGTATTGCAATACTCAAGCTGTTCTTTAACATGCACTGGAGGAAATAGCCCAGGGTTCGTACGGTCATTGAAAACCTGGAAAAGTCATGGAAAATGCAAATTCCAGGCCCTGGAAAAGTTATGGAAAACAATATTTTTCCCAAAGTTTTGGAAAAGTCATGGAAATGTAACTAAAGTTGCGTCAAATATAATTTACATTTAATCTAATCGCTGAAATAATCTGCGGTCGCGAGCTGTTATGTGCCATCATGACGCGCATGGTGTTATTTTTTAATATAAATGCGAGCTGTGTGCTCGAGTCTTCCTGCCTGTCGGCTGAACTCTGCTGCTCCGGTATGAGGGTCAGCTACATTATCTACGGTGCGTTCGTTAACTGTGCGGAGTCACTGTGGCACAGACTGCACCGCTGGTAAACAGCTGTTAGAACGGGCCGTTCAGGTGTTCAGAGCAGAGCGGCAGAGCGTGATGTGAACTGAAAAGTTTTTCTGTCGCAATATCATTTAAGGAATCGTTGAGCTAGCTAGCTAGCATACATTGTCACTATCTGCTAACGTTAGCTTTAGCCTTCGTTTTCTAATAGTTTTTTTCATAGGCTATAAACAGAGGTGGTATAAGTATAGATCTTGTACTTGATTAAAAGTAGAAGTACTCAGATCTTATACTTTAGTAGAAGTAGGCTACTCAGATCTTGTACTTAATAAAAGTAGAAGTACTCAGATCTTGTACTTAATAAAAGTAGAAGAACTCAGATCTTGTACTTGAGTAAAAGTAGAAGTACTCAGATCTTGTACTTGAGTAAAAGTAGAAGTACTCAGATCTTTTACTTGAGTAAAAGTAGAAGTACTCAGATTTTGTACTTGATTAAAAGTAGATTAGAAGTACCAGAGTGTAGGAATACTCTGTTTCAGTAAAAGTCCTGCATTCAAAATGTTCCTCAAGTAAAAGTAGAAAAGTATTATCATCAAAATATAGTGAAAGTAGCGACAGTAAAAGTAGTCGTGCAGATTGGTACATTTCAGAATAATATATATGATATGTTTTATAATGATTGATCATGAAAGTGTTCTCAAAGCTGGTAAAGGTGCAGCTAGTTTGAATGACTTTGTATACTGCAGGGTAGCTTGTGGATTTACTCCAGGTGGAACTAAAGTCTAATTTAACACTTGATTATATTTCACATCATTCATCCAGATCCATAGCCGCGGGAAGTCATTTTGCTCAGGGGGTGCTGCCAAAAGTGGGGAGGAGGCCGCTTAAAAAAAAAAAAAAAAAAAAAAGGCGGTGCCAGGCCGGGGACAGCGATACGAGCCGCATAAATTGTTTGTTAAAGGCAAGACACCGCAGGCAAAAACACCGTTTTTCATGCACTGGTCAATTTTGAGATGTTGTGCTATTTTGATTCCATAACATGTTTTCGTTCAGGCTTTTGGAGGGAAAACGTACAAAATACACATTTAAGTGTTTATTTTACTATAGTTTGTCTATTTGCGTCTGTATATTTCTCCTAAATTCACCAAAAGTTAGCATTCTAACGTAACATAAAGTACCGCGACCGCTGTGTGCACCATGTCAACAGAGATATCGTTGGAAAGCTCCGTCTCTCCTGCACAATCTCATCGGATCCAAATATGGTCATTTCCTTTGTATCAGCAACCAATCGTGAAAGTACAAAAGGGTCTTAAACCAATAAACGAAATCTCATTGGCTGGTGTCAATTTCTGACAACGTGATTCGTTCAGAAGCGTCACGTGGTGTGCTAAAACACTTCCTGGTTAGCTTTCTGCTAGAAATTGAAATCTCAAAATGGCAAAAGAACAGCGAAAAAAACGTTCACAGAGAAGACAACAACAATTGTCACTTGCACGAAGCAAGATTATTCAAAAAACAAATGACCCCGAACATGAAATACCTTCACGGAGTGCGTCGATGTGCAAGCTGTCATCCAAAGAACAGGAGGGTTTAGCCAGAGCTATTTAATAGAAGAGTTACGACACCGGAAGTCCAAAAACGGTTATCGTCACGTGGTTCATGTAGACGAGGGATCGTTCCCCGGAAGTTCATGGCGGGCAATGTGAATGCATTGATAACAGGAGATAGAACTACGATTTTTGGTAATTATTAGTGAATAAAGGTTTTGATTTGCAATATTTATACAACAAATCGATGTGTATGTATTTACATCAATATGTTTTCAAAAATAAAATCGAATTTGCTAATATTAAGTGATAATATTAGGATTAGTGTGAACAACTAGTTTACATGTTACTAACAGTGCCTTGGTTAAAGAGCCTGTTGCTGTTTATTTATAGCTTTGAATTCTTTCAAACCAATATTATCTTCTTAAACTTGTATGGTAGTCAGGAGCATCACTTTCTAATGTTTATTGATACATTTAGAGGGAGGGGATCTAAAGTAATGCTTTAAAATTCAGATTGGATTCATTTCTACCATTTTCTTAAATTCATGGTAGTTTCAGTAATCCCCTGGTAATTGAGGACACAAGTTATCTAAATGACTAATGTCATCTTTATGGCTTTCAGAAAGGACAGGAGACCGACAGGATATGATGATGATGATGATGATGATGATGATGATGATGATGATGATGATGATGATGTTAAATGTGTTGCTTTAGGAACATCCATTGCAAATACATGGAATTCAATAAACATAGAAGAGCATATCATGCAGTTTGTCGGTGCCTTTTCCTCCGTGTTGTCCTGGTTTGCTGTGCTGCCTCCTAGTAGCCACCATGGTTTGCTGTGCTGCCTGGGGATGCTCAAATCGCTCAGAGAAAGGAGTACGAATGTACGGCTTCCCCACTGACACAGAGCGGAGGAAAAAATGGCTGGCTCAAGTCAGCAGGAGCAATTTCACGACCAACAGCAACAAAATATGTGATTTATATACAAACACTGCATTTGCACTTTTTCACAAAACGAAAACCACACCATTGGGAAAGCTTAATGTTTTGTTTAATACAAAAAAACAGGGAAAGGCTTGAAAAACACTGAGAGTTGAGACTCAGGGTGCAGAGTGAGGGTCTCAGTGCAGGTATTCAGGCTCCATTGAACCCCCCTCTGGTTCTTGTGCTGAGAGAGGGAGTAACAGACAGGAGAAAGGGTTATACACACCTATATAGCACACCTATTGCCTTGGGGAGATAACGTGTTTACTTATATAAAACAGTAGTATTAAACGTACCTTGTGTTTTCACTCTCACTTAAGTCCCTCTCCCTTTGCCATCAATCCAGAATCAGTTGGGCTGCAACATTATACAGACAGGTAATAATCAACAGAATCACAAGGACACAATATGGCTCTGCTAAAAACACTCACTCTTACACGCACCAAAGTTATATTTATCTAATATTTAACTCCCTCCACCCCCGCATACAATCCCGTTTAGAAGCCCCTCTTCTCTAATTCAACATGTTGGACGAAATGACATAGAGAGAACGGAATTTACAATTAAAAGGCTGTTCAACGTGTGTTGCTAACTTGCTTCGGTATGCTAGCTTAATCTGTTATCTGTAAACGTTCCCTAAATCTACTAATTTAGGGATAATCCACTGACATCCTTTAATACACATGTTCATTTGAATCAGATGTACTGATAATATCCGCAATATACATCTTTAAACTTCTTCTTACCTTTAAAAGTCCGTCACGAACGGTCTATTATGCAGCAACTCCACAGCTCTGCCAGCCTTGGCGCTAACTTCCGGGGAACGATTGAGAGGCTCCACGATCCGCCATTGCTGTAAAAAAGTGGTCCATTGGATTGAACGGAGATGTCGTAACTCTTCTATTAAATGGCTCTGGGTTTAGCTAGCGCCTCACTGCAATCTTTAAAGGTCGTTTTCTCAAAATGAGTTTTTCCTCCTACTCTGAGTTCGAAATTTCAACTTCAGTAGCACGTACATACACCAAACCTTCCAGTTATATTCCTATCAATATTATGAAGGCTTTTACAGAAAGGTTTGTTCATATATCATTCATAGCCTGAATTATACAACATTGTATACCTAAAAACATGGCAAAAATTGATATGTTAGGGCTATTGACAGTATTTTCTGATTTATGGAGTGATAAAAAGAGATATCCAATATCCCTTCTGTAAAAGCCTTAGATACTAATATGACTACAAAATGAAACAAGAATTTTGAACCTGGCTTTATCCAAAGTTCAGATTTCGATTCCTGAAATGTGTTAAAATATGTGCATATTTAATGAGATAATGGATAATTTGCATATTTAAACATACTATTTCAGAAAACTTGTAATACAAAAAACAATTGCCTTATTGTAAGTAATTAGCTGGAGAAATGTCTAGCTTATACCTTTAAGTTAAAAAAATTACCCTATTCACCTGGGGTGTCTCGCCTTAATCATTTTTATTTAGGTGGTCACTCAGTTTTTCAAATGTACACCACTCGCCAACAGGGGGTGCTGCAGCACCCCTACTTCCCGCGGCTATGCTATAGGCCCTGGCTGCGGAACGCGAAATGGGGCGGGGTCGGATGTGGGCGGGGCTGGACGTCCGATGGGCGGGGTGTATGGATATCCTAATGACACAAATAGCATCATCTGCTGGACAACTACAATAAGTACAGACACAAATCTGCACTGACTAAATATAATTAATCTGCACTCGACTAAATATAATTTAAAAACTAAATATACAAACTTCATACTAATTAAATGCATGAATGTATTTAAATATGTGGTATAAAAAGTCATATATTCTATATTAGTGTATTTAAGTTCATTATTTAATATTTGTTTTAGATGATAGTGTATTTAAGTATATTATTTAATATTTGTTTTAATTGATTATTCATTTAGTCAGTTCTGTGCATACTCATATCTAGTCCATATATTTCAAATGATACATTGCACTGCATTTAATAGAATGATAGAAAAAGCATTTATTATTTACAACATTTATCATATAACAGAACAATCATTAAGATAACAGAACCAAAAAAGCAAATACAGTAAATATAAAAACCAAACCAAGTATACAAACAAAAAATCTATACAACAGTGAAAGGCTTTGCTGATGCAAACATTCAACCGCGCTCTTCAAAACAGGCATGAACCTTAAGGTTTTCTTTATCAATGCTCAAAAAACATTAAATAGTCCGACTCAAATTTGAACCTGAACATAAATGCTGTGCTGCCTGGGGATGCTTCAAGCGCTCAGAGAAAGAAGTATGAATGTAAGGTTTCCCCACTGACATAGAGAGGAGGAAAGAATGTCTGGCTCAAGTCAGCAGGAGCAATGTAACTATCACAAAAGACAACAACAGCAACAACATATGTGAGGTAATCATATTTTTCACAAAACGAAGACCACACCATTGGGAAGCTTAACGTCTGTTTAATAAAAATAAGGAACAGGGAGAGGCTTGCAAAGCTCTGGGAGTTGAGACTCAGGTGCGGGGTGAGGGTCTCATTGCAGGTCTTTAGGCTCCATTGAATCCCCCTGGGGTTCTTGTGCTGAAAGAGGGAGACAGGAGAAAGGGTTAGATACATCTAGCAACCAGTGGATGGGAAATTGCCGACCTATTTTAAAACGTACCTTGTGTTTTCACTCTCACTTAAGTCCCTCTCCCTTTGCCATCAATCCAACATCAGCTGAGCTGCAACATAATACAGACAGGTAATAATCAACAGAATCACACTGCGGTCAAGCCAGCCTCCACTTGGGAAAACACAGTCAAGCCAGCCCGCACGTGATATTGGGGTGCGCGAATATTAGAAGCATTACGGTAAAATCCCAGTGCTTACTCGGTCAATAACAAAAGCACCTATAAAAACAAACCAAACATATTAAATTAAGAAATATGTACTATATAATGTGATCAATAATTATTTAAAACAAACTACGTATAACTACCACGAGTAAATGTAAAATGTAAGGAGTTTCAAAATAAAAGTCCTTTGAAATCTCATATTGAAATCTCATATATGAGCTATCAGCCCTGTGTTTAGATAAGAATAAAACGAAATCTCTCCCTGATGCAAGACTCATCTCACTGCAGGGTGATAGAAGGACAGCCCATCTACTCACCCAGAAAAAATCAGGACATTCTGATGTGGAGTTTCAAAATAAAAGACCTTTGAAATCCCATATATGAGCTATCAGCCCTGTGTTTAGATAAGAATACAACGAAATCTCTCCCTGATGCAAGACTCATCTCACTGCAGGGTGATAGAAGGACACCCCATCTACTCACCCAGAAAAAATCAGGACATTCTGATGTGGAGTTTCAAAATAAAAGACCTTTGAAATCCCATATATGAGCCATCAGCCCTGTGTTTAGATAAGAATAAAACGAAATCTCTCCCTGATGCAAGACTCACCTCACTGCAGGGTGATAGAAGGACAGCCCATCTACTCACCCAGAAAAAAATCAGGACATTCTGATGTGGAGTTTCAAAATAAAAGACCGTTGAAATCCCATATATGAGCTATCAGCCCTGTGTTTAGATAAGAATAAAACGAAATCTCTCCCTGATGCAAGACTCATCTCACTGCAGGGTGATAGAAGGACAGCCCATCTACTCACCCAGAAAAAATCAGGACTATCTGATGTGGAGTTTCAAAATAAAAGACCGTTGAAATCCCATATATGAGCTATCAGCCCTGTGTTTAGATAAGAATAAAACGAAATCTCTCCCTGATGCAAGACCCAGACCCAGATGAGTTTTTTCTGGGTGAGTAGATGGGCTGTCCTTCTCTCACCCTGCAGTGAGATGAGTCTTGCATCAGGGAGAGATTTCGTTTTTTTTAAACGTTTTTGTTTACTGTTTGGAAGTCTCAAATATCCACTCTAAATCCATATCGATAGCGATGTATCACAAAAATAGCTCTCTTCCTTATTATTGTGTAACGTTAACTATATTATACTAGCTTGAACTCCAAAATGGATATCCTCATTTCACCACCTCCACCCACTACAATCACACGCCCCAACTCCCTCCACCCGGATAAAAGCACGTTAAGAAGCCCCTTTTCTCTAATTCCACAACGTTGGAGGAAATAACATTAGGAGAACGGATTAATAGGCTGTTCGTGGTTAACGTGTGTTGCTAACGTTATCCGGCATTCTAGCCTAATCTAATCTGTTATCTGTAAACGTCAAATATACTGATTGAAGGGATAATCCACTAACATCCTTTAATACACATGTGTAGTTAATTTGATTCAGATGTTCTGATAATATCCGCAATATAAATCTTTAAACGTCTTCTTACCTTTAAAAGTCCATCACGAACGGTCGGGTCTATTATGCTGCAACCATAGACTGCTAGCCGCAGATCCTCTCAATAGTTTCCCGGAAGTGCTCCGCGATCCGTCATTGCTGTAAAAAACTGGTCCATTGGAGTGAACGGAGATGTCGGAACTCTTCTCTGGGCGGGGTCGGACATCCAACCCCGCCTTTTATCCGACCCCGCCCCATTCCGCGTTCCGCAGCGAGGACCTTCCCGCGGCTATGTCCAGATCTGTGAAGTAACTAAAGGTATTAAATACATGTAGTGGAGTAGAAGTACACCATGTACCTCTGAACTGTAGTGGAGTCGAAGTACACCATGTACCTTCAGGTTCAGGTTATTTATTTGTACCCGTAGGTAGTTTCTGTTTGCAGACAAAAAGACAAGGGTTCCATCCTGACACTAAAAACAAATACAAACACTCAGAGAGTTTCTGCTCTTTAAAGTCAGGTTACCAAACCATGACATTAGTGAAAAAGACAGAATTGACTCGATAAAAGCACGATAAAACAATTAACTGTAGTGGAGTCGAAGTACACCATGTACCGCTGAACTGTAGTGAGTAGTAGTAATGACTGAATTCATTTAAAATGGTTGACAACAATACAGAGAAATATCTATTTTAAAAAGTACTAACGGCAAAGTAAGTAGAGTAATAATAGAAATTGAAATTGAGCAAAAAGGATATGAAAAAAAGCTTCTCGGAGATGACTTATTACAGACATTTTAATAAATTCACTATATTCATAGAGCACATCATTCAAGGTTCAAGGCTTTTATTTGTCATATGTACATAGCTACAGTGTAGTTATGTCAAAGAAAATCTTAGGTCACAAAAAAACTGAAAAAATAGTGCAAGTAAATACAAAACAAATTGTGAAATAGTGCAATAAGAGTCTATATACAATTGGAATATGATATATTAGATACATAATTTGTAAATTGCAGCCAGATGAATGTTATGGATGTTCTTTCAAAAGTAGAATATATTGTTAAATATAGTATTACTGTGGAGCAATATTAGTTGTTTTTGTCTGTGCTCTTCACTGGTGTATAGTTTGTGGTGCTTAGATGGAAAAACATTGCTAACGTTTCTACACCAATCAGGATTTAGCAACAACATTTCATTGATAGTTTTTGGTTTGTTTGCCACTTAAGTCCTAAGGAAGGGTTACGATTTCCTAACTTGAACTATAGTTTACCTTTTTTTTAGATTTATGTTTTCAGGTGCTTCTAGGATACAATATGGGAATGACTTTCTATTTGTATTTTCACATTTATCCATTATTCTCATCTTTCTCTTCCAGTCAAAGACTTTTGGAGAAAACGAATGGCATTGAAGAAAGTGGCGGCGTGCGCTGGGAGCTCTTTGGCTATCTCATTCTTTCCTGGGTCATTGTGTATTTGTGCATATTTAAAGGAGTCAAATCGACAGGCAAGGTCAGAACATTTACTCATTGGTAATTATTCCTAATGTTGTGCCTGTGTCAATTGTATTTGTAATTGTTTGATAACTTTCTGTCCTTCTGATATTTTATCACAATGTATGATTATAATTCAGCAATTTTGAGGTTTATAGGAAAGGTTTTCATTTTCATGCTGATTAAAGGGATATAGGTCATAGGCTTAGTCATTATTTGTTTTCAGAATTTCATTGAAAATAACATGCTTGTTATTCTAAAAAGTGTTTAACTATACAAATGTGTCAGTGTAAAAGAGCCTCAGTAACTAACTGTTGCTACGCCGCCTACACAACACAAACCAACACCTCCATCAATGTCTGCTTCTTTCTGTTTGTGTCCCACAGGTCGTGTATTTCACCGCTGTTTTCCCGTACTTCATTCTGTTTGCCCTGCTCATAAACAATGTGCAGCTTCCTGGAGCCAAGAACGGCATCCTCTACTTTGTGACACCCGTCTGGGACAAACTGTTTGAAGTGAAGGTGAGACTCTGTTAATGAGTGAGTGAAAAAAAGTAATATGAACTGTAAGACTTTGGTTACACATTGGCAACACATTGTTGAAACAACTTTTGGTTTTCAAATTAAATTAATTATAATTCTTTGTTGGATCAAATATATATTTACCTTTTACTGTGTATGTCAGAGAATGAGGAATTGTATTGAATTCCATTAAGCTTTTTTCTTGTGTTCGCTCAAGCCTCAAGCTTATCTACATTACAGTACATTACATGTCACTTGTTAGACGCTTTTCTCCAAAGCGACTTACATACTCAATACTTTGGACAATCCCCACAGGAGCAATTTGGGGTGAAGTGTCCCAGGGACACAACGACATGCTGACTGCAGTGGGACTCAAACTTGCTATCCCCTGATTCAAAGTTCAGCGCACTAAATTCAGCGCACACTCCCACTGAGCCACAGCCTCCAGAGCCAGAAAGTGTGAGAGGGAAGAGTTTGTTAAAGAGATTAACTCAATAAACATCTTAAGTATGTCCCAGGATTTATTGGAAAATTAATAATTGGCTTTAAAGATTTCAGGGACAGAATACAATTGTAAGCAAAGCAAAACTAGATTCAGAGAATAACGTGCTCTTTCTTGTCCCTTACAAAACAACATGAACAATTAAGCTTGATGCTTACTGAGGTGAAAGCATGATTTCCAATCTTGGATCCCTCAGGCACATTCCTTTTAAAGGTCCCATGTCATGCTTTTCCGGTTATTGCCTGTCCCCTTGTGTGTTATGAAGCTTTGTATGCATGTAAACGGTGTGCAGAGTCAAAACCCTCAAAGTACACCCTGTAGCGAGTAAACTCTAACACAGACAATACCTCCCCCAAACGCCTCGTTGGAGATTTCTCAGTTTCCATTGTTTATTCCCTGCCCCGTGTGACGTGGCTGCACCGTGCTACGTCACTTCTTCTGCTGATTGGTCCAAATTGACCAATCCACGGACCTCACACACTCAGTGCTGCAGGCAGCTCTGCTGATCTCTCCTCCCTGCTGCAGGCTGATAACAGACAGTTGGGATCGCGGCAAAATTCTCTCTGCAGACCCATTCTCACATCGTTTATCAACCTTTTTCTTACTCAATATCAAGCCACACTTATTGTTTTTACTTCAGCTGTGACTTTGTGTGTGCTCAGGGTGAGTTTGGCTGTGTATCGCTAAACAAGGAAACGACACCTCCACGGAGCTTAGCGCGATTCACAACGTGAAACAATCGGACGTTGTGAATCGCGCTGAGCTCCGTGGAGGTGTGATTTCCTTGTTTAGCGAACAATAAGTGTGGCTTGATATTGAGTAGGAAAAAGGTTGATAAACGCTGTGAGAATGGGTCTGCAGAGAGAATTTCGCCGCGATCCCAACTGTTATCAGCCTGCAGCAGGGAGGAGAAATCAGCTGAGCTGCCTGCATAGAGTGTGTGTGAGGAAGTCCGTGGATTGGTCAATCGGAGCACACTGGGCTCACAGGGAGGGGCGGGGGCAAGAGCTGCAACGAGCCGTTTAGTGGAGAGAGTGAATACACGTAGTTTAGAGAGATGCTGTATGCCAAACAATGTGAGTTTTGGAAAATTGCACAGTATAAATCTATTCTAGTAGACCTCAACAATGGAATTATGATCAGTGGAAATGGCCATGACATGGGACCTTTAACTAAATATGCAATCAGACTTGTACAACAAGTTGTTCTTGAAACACCTCAAACACTGTTATCTAGGAACTTTATTAAAAGTATTAAATGAAACTACACAGAAGTTAATCCTCGTGCTCCTCTTTCTCTTTACCAAAGGTTTGGGTAAATGCAGCGACCCAGGTGTTTAACTCCATCGGAATAGTATTTGGCTCCATGATTTCAATGGCTAGTTACAACAAGTTCAACAACAACATCCTCAGGTAAACACTCTGTTTACCTCTGTTTAAAGCTGTTCTGTGTCTCTGACTATGAATATCCTGTAAAGATTTGTGTCTGTTTTTAATGCTCGCAGTGTACATATAAGGAAATCATCACACACTTCCAAAAATACAACAGAAAATACATGCAATAAATGTTTACCACTTATCACAAATAATTTCAGGACCTCCCACTATAAACTCGGCAATATGCTTTGAGCTGAGAGCTGCTAGACTCACTACAAGCCACAAAGTTCACCAGAGAGACATTGAGAAAGTATGACAGGAAATGAGGCTATACTATACTGAGTCTCATTAAACACGAATATTGTTTTTATACAGTAAATGAAGGCTAAAGCTTCTCTGTTGGATGTAAAAAAACACACACCTGCTGAGACAATTTTAGTTTTCACTTCGATTTTTACAATACTTCCTGCCAAACAGTGAGCTTCTTAATCCAACACACAAACCTCCTGAGTTTCTAAGTTACTGTAAACTGTACTGACTTAAAACTGGAGGATTTGAACTGGCTCGAGGACTCAATTGCAAGTTCAGACAAGTTCAGACTGAACATTGTTTGTAGCCTTTATTTAACCAGGTGAAGCCCCTTGAGATCAAAAGATCTCTTTTTCAAGGGTGACCTGCAGGACATTAGTTACACATGTAACATAAAAACAACAGAACAACAATAAGGATGACATACAACATAATGTACAGGGTACAGTTTACAAACTCTATTGACAGTGACAGGTACCATGAGTATCAAACAGCATGTCACCCAGCCGAGTTTTAAAATGATGCAGGGGAACCAAAGTGCTCAGTTTTAAACAGGTTTGCAGACTGTTCCAATTTAGTGGAGCTGCACATCTAAAAGCTTTCTTCCCTAAGACAGTCCTAGCACTTGGTACATTTAATAAAACAACATCATGAGATCTCAGGCAATATGTACTTTCAATTCGTCGAGAGATCAGAGAGCAGATATAAAAAGGTAGTTTACCCAACATGGCTTTATAGATGAACATGTACCAATGACTGAGCCTCCGTACAGTTAGTGAAGGCAGACCTGCCTTGGCATACAGGGTACAGTGATGAGTAAGTGCTTTACAGTTAGTAACAAATCTCAGAGCACTGTGATACGCAACATCTAACTTTTCCAGGCAATGGGCAGGTGCATTCATATAGATCAGATCACCATAGTCCAGCACAGGTAAAAAGGTCACAGTGACTAGCCTTTTCCTGGCTTCAAATGAGAAACAGGACTTGTTTCTGAAAAAGAACCCTAGCCTAACCCTCAGCTTTTTAAGCAGGTTATTGACATGAAGTTTAAAAGAGAGACAATCATCAAGCCAGATACCAAGGTATTTGTAACAACTTCAAGTTTTATTCCTTGCGTAGTTACAATATCAAAAACAGGCTCTGGTGTCTTTTTTGCTTTTGAAAAGAGCATTACCTTGGTTTTATCCACATTTAAAAGAAGCTTTAATTCAGAGAGCTGAGTCTGAATAGTGTTAAAAACAGCCTGTAATTTAACAACAGCCTCCTTAACGGAGGGACCTGCACAATACATTACAGTATCATCCGCATAAAAATGTAAAGTAGCTTCATCCACATTATCACCTACGCTGTTAATATATATGGAGAATAAAAGTGGTCCTAAAACAGAACCTTGTGGTACACCATTAGAAATGTTTAACCACTCAGAAGACAGCCCATCAAAATGAACATATTGGGACCTTTCAGAGAGGTAGTTTACAAACCACCCCACTGCATTGCTGGATATGCCAATACTGAGTAGCCTCTGCTTTAAGATGCGATGATCAACGGTGTCAAACGCTTTGGAAAGGTCAATAAACAGAGCTGCACAACTCTGCTTATTATCTAAAATACTAGTAATGTCATTTACCACTTTCATTGTCGCAGTGATGGTGCTGTGTTTCTTTCTGAATCCTGACTGATGTTTAGACAGGATGTCATTTGTACATAAAAACTCCTTTACCTGTTCACTCACAAGGCGTTCGAGCACCTTAGCCAGAACTGACAATTTAGAGATGGGCCTATAGTTATTTAAAATAGTTGCCTCCCCTCCTTTCAGTAAAGGCAAGACATAAGCAGACTTCCATACTTTTGGAATTGTGTTTGAGCTGAGGGAGAGGTTAAAAAGAGAAGTAAGAGGTGGAGCAATAAAATCTGCAGCTATCTTTAAAAAGAAAGGTTCTAAGTTTTCCGGGCCAGCCGGTTTCCTAGGATCTAACTTGGTTAAAGCTTCATGAACAACATTGACAGTAAAAGGAGTAAAACTGAAAGGGTTTTCCAGACCACATTGTTCAGAGTCACGGATTGGGGTGTTCACAGAAGCAGAGTTAGTCACAGAATCAAATAGAGAACCGCAGGACACAAAATGCTCATTAAAGGGATAGTGGAAATCCCCGAATTTTGGGTTTAACTTATGTATTTGTATTAAAAATAAGCATAATAAACAATTTTTTTTAATTTCATGCGCCTAGTTTCATTTTATTTTCAATTTTACTGCTCCCGACCACGCCCTCTCAATGAAACGAAATACTTCGGGAATCTTCGGGTGATGACGAAAACAAAGGAAGACGGGCACAAACATTGGACGAGGCACGAGTATTTTATTATGTTTTCTGGCTGATTTAATGCATCATTAGCCTGTACCATTGTGTACAACGCCATTTATTGCCTGTCGATTAGGCGACCGGAGGCCTCGTCATCCGATAATCCGGTACACAGTGTCGAATGTGTACACTACAGTCATCATATAGACATGATAGACTAACAGTACTTTGAGTACAGCCTACACTTGACAGGCAGCCTGACTAGTCTAGGATTAGGACCATACTACGTCAAAAGACCGATTGGCTCTAGCTGTATATCATGCTAGTATACAATTCATTTACATTTAATCATGTAATTAATGCCCATAAGGCTGTTACATATACAATAATAAATGTGACAAGAGAATTTATGTCAACCTGACCCTGGTATGTTATGAAATGTACCCTACATGCAGTCATCCTCGGGCATAGCCATAGGCCTACAGTGCATGCATGCCAACTTTTGCAATATATAATATAGCGCCTAGCGTGAGCTATGCTTAGGGACCTACCAGTCAAGATTATTTGTGCGTAGGGGTGCATCATCTGGCGCCTGGTCCTGGTCATCCTCGCCATTGCCCATGCCGTGAACTAACTCCATCTCCTCGGGCTCGAACAAATAAGGACGTAATGGTCCATCGTCTGGCTCAATATTCTCACCATCGTCGCTTACTGAACCGGATTCAGATTCAGTTCCTAAAACTACATTTTCGCAGGAAAGCCGAGAGGATGTTTCTGACTCGCTATCATCACTGGATACCTCGTACAATCCTTCTTCTTTGTCTGGTGTGATTGTTTTGGTACGTAATTATGCTGTGGTAAGGCACGGAGGTAGCTCATTACGGATCTCACCGGTTGATATCGATTTTATTGCTTTCCAAAATTTCCTAGGATTATTTAGGTTTTCTGTGGTAACTGACAAATAGTACTTCGACTTTGCATTTTTGACATTTGAAGTGAAGCTATTCCTTAGCTGCCTAAAACGCAGCCATTCTACCCCTTTGCCCAGGCCTTGTTTCTCTCATGAAGGAGACTGGACAGATTAGCAGAAAACCAAGGATTAATGCGAGGTTTAACCTTTTGGACCTTAGTGTCCATAATTGTGGCTACAACACAGTGATCGCTCAGATCATTAGCAAATACTCCCACAGATGAATATTTATGGGGAACATTAGTTAAGATGAGATCAATTAGGGAGGATTTATTAGGGGACTTAATATTTGGGCGAGTAGGACTGTCAACAATCTGAGTAACATTCAATGAGATACAAAGGTTTTTAAAATCCTCTGACACTGCAGTTAACCAGTCCCAGTTAAAATCTCCAAGTAGCACTATTTCCCTGTAGTCTAGTTGTGATAAAAGATTTGCTAGTGAAGACAAGGAGTCTTTGACAGCTGAGGGGGGTCTGTAACAGCCCACCACCATGACCTGTTGACCCTTTGCCACTTCTATATTTATGGCTAAAAATTAAAATTGCTTACTGATCGATTTGGAAACTAATGTGGTTACACTGAACTTATTCTTAACATAAATGGCAACGCCACCACCTTTATTAGGCCGGTCGGTACGATACACATTAAAACCATTTAAGGCAATGTCAGAGGCCAAAATAGACTTGTTTAGCCATGTTTCAGATAAGACAATGACGTCAGTGTAAAGGCAACCGAACAACAAATATTTGCCAGTGAGGGATATGGTGTGAAGCTTTTCCAGACGCGTGGTGTTGACAGCAAATCAGGTCTTCTCTTTGAATGCATTTAAGATGTTTATTTGGATTGCAGGATGATGACAGCAAAACAAGAGCCGGGTGTTTAACTGATAACTAAACAACTAACTGTGATAAAGAAATAAACCAAAATGAACTCAAAACAAACAGAAAATAAGCGAAAACACGCACGGTTGAAAAACTGTGTGGCTTCCCTCTGGTGATTCCCAATCCCTAATGCTGTGCACCTGTGTCCTCCCTAAATAGTAGGCTGTACCCTGAAATTGGCTGAGTCCCCGCCTATGCCCAGGTCAATTCAGTAGTATCACAGCCACAGGACCTTCATATACAAATATTAAAATACATCAAATTGGCTGCAACAGTCAGCGTCAGTCGATTTTGCCCAGATACGGACAAAATCTAGTTTACCTAGTTTACCTAACAGACTGCGCACATTCAAGTGGATGAAACCCAACCCAGACCTAGCTTTAAAATCAGCAGGAGTAGCGATCTGACTATTACTACTGGAATCAGAAATCCTTTATTTGTCCAACAGCGGGGAAATGTACAGTGTTACAACAAAAAGTGTCATGGCGGGTAAAAAGAAGGCATGCAATAATAAAGAATAAACTAACTTATTAAATGTTGAGAAGAAAAGCACACATTAGTTGTACTATACTAAAAATAAAGACAAATGTGTAGGTAAGTGCACAACCATGGCTTATAAGGATGAGCAGCAACCTAAGAACTTAGTGACATACAGTATGTAATGTTAGGTGTTGAGACATTATAAAAGATGTGGGACATTCATTACAATGTAGTGTTTTTCAACTTGACTGACTGAAAACGGACTAAATACACTTAGCATGCGGGAAGGATAGTGAGCGACAGGGAAATTCACCTTGGTAGCCGATGGAAGTAAGCAAAGTTTTTGGAAAAGGAGAGCGTATTTCAAATAAAACTGAATGATTGAAATGACATTTAACAAGAATAAACATGACCACGAGCACGCTTACATTATTTATTTTGTCCTCCTTCTTTCCCAGGGATGCTTTGATTGTAACGTTCACCAACTGCTTCACTAGTATCCTGGCTGGGTTTGTGATCTTCTCAGCTATTGGCTACATGGCTCATATACATAACCTCCCGGTGGACAACATAGCAACAGATGGTAAGCATAAAGCCCGTAAATAAAATGGCACCGCAGTTTTAAAGCTTTGTTTTATCATGGACTAAATGTAACTAAGACTTCAGAGTGCAACATAAATAGAGAGGGACACACAAATATATCCCAGCCTCTGTTTTCCTTTCATCCTCCTGGGATCCTTTCTGCTCTCCCTTTCACGGAGAAACAAGCCACAGATTTCAAGACGTGCACATCTGCTGTGCATATTTAAAGTAGCAAGGTCATTCAGGGACATTTATGCTGCGTTTCCATTACAGTTTAGGAACTGGGGTAGTAACTATAGTAACGCAGTGTAGGCGGAGCCGTGACGTCATCTTCAATGCGAACCACAGAAAAACAACATCAGCCGTTAGCTGTTAGCCCTCAGAGCTCACAGCTCCTCATATCTGTTCAGAAACTATAAAAAAGTTAAACAATTACAAACCACAGACTGCCTGTGTCATGGCGAATACAGTCGCTGGTTTATTTATGTCTGTATAGGCCGTTGTTGTGAGTGTGGACGGTCGGAGCATACTGCGTTAGCTTAGCTGATCTCCATTCAGAAAACACGCATTTTAAAAGGTTTTCACCTGCCGTCTGTCTGCAGACTTGTTAATTAATTCATGGTTTTTACTAACCGGTATCAGTATGTTGTTACTTCGGCATCATTTTGAAACGTGCATTACAATTAACCAGACTGATCAACTCAGTGAAAGCACCGCCTGCTGAACA
Organism: Pseudochaenichthys georgianus; assembly: GCF_902827115.2. Classification (NCBI taxonomy): domain Eukaryota; kingdom Metazoa; phylum Chordata; class Actinopteri; order Perciformes; family Channichthyidae; genus Pseudochaenichthys; species Pseudochaenichthys georgianus. The sequence goes on along the minus strand of NC_047511.1, from coordinate 37,861,990 downwards.
ATCAGAGCTCAGTGTGCGGAGTTTAAAGCGATCAAGTCATATTACAGGAGAAAGGAAATACAGAAAAACTGCCGTTGCAGGAAAGACGGCCGGCAAAAATCACCGACTGTGTGAACGTGAAAATGAATAGAATATCACCTCCCATCTTCAGAGCAATCTGACTATTATAACATTAGCGTTAAGAAAGCTTACTTAAATATCTGCCACAACATAAGTACACTGAGTGCAGACGTCGATGTGTCCCATTATCATTCATATCACATCATAATGTATCACATATCTCCTGATCTGAGTCAGCTGAGCCGTATCTGGCCGTGCAACACTCACAGTGTCACATACTGTATGCAGAAGTATTATTTTAAGCAACATATTCAGTTGACGAAACACTCGAGACAAATGTAATTAAAGTCAGATCGTGTTTTAGACGGGCAGTGATATCATAAACCTGTTAATGTACGCATTCAAACACGTTTTCTTTTTCCAGCTGTATTCACCTTGCAGGTGCAGCTGTGTGGCTTTGATCCTGGATAAAGTGTTTAAGTCATGGATGTTTAAAGTTTAACTTCTTCATATGTCTAATATTAAAGTTCACTTTTCATTCAGCAAGTATGACGCTGCGCTGTCAGTACGCTTCTCCATGTTTGTGATTGGTCGAATGCTCCAAATACCACCCCTTTCATGTGAACGCGCACCTAACTAGATAGGACACGGCTGGCTTGAGCAATCCACTTGATAACCCGCGTCGTAGGACCGTTTAGCGAGAGCGCGTATGTTTTGGATTAGGCCAACCGGCTAACTCAAACATATCCAGGTTAGGTTGAACCAGCTTCGTAGTACAGGCCTCTGATCTTCTTGTAAATATGTTTTGCTGATCATCGGTTACATTTCTTCAAAAGAGTGATCTTAAAAGTATATAATTTGTGTGTGTAGTCAGGGTGGGCCAATCAATGCATTTTCTGTATTCCTCCTCCTAAGAAAAGCAATGCCTCTAAATCCTTTTAGTGTTTGAGTTTAGGACCTTCTTCAATGCATGTAAAGGATTTTAACCTGCAATCACGATACAACACTGGCATTGCATCCTGTTTAAATGTACAACTTGCTATACAAGTCAACAAGTCAAACAGGGTTATGCACTCTGTCTTCCTTTAGTAGCCGTAACTCACACCATCATTCATTTTTTATAACCATAGCGTGTAAAAAAAAGTATTGTTTGGTCTTGTCCTTCAATTAAATAGTACTGTTGTAAATTCCCCTTGTTTTCTTTAGTCTGCGTTGTATCGTTTGTGTTCTTTGGTCGGGCACATTTGGGGACAGCTGGAGTGGGCAGCTGCGGGTCCTCGAGCGGTTTGTTTACCATGTGCGTCGGTGAAGAATAAATGATGCAATCATTCTACATGCATTCATGATTCAATACTGCTATAGCTGTTGTAAGAAGCATTCGAGCTAATTAAAGTCCAAAGACTGTATTCCTTGTCTCCGTGTGAACTCGCTAAACAGAGTGCTGTTTCTGGATGAAGCGGCTCCGGCGCAAACATCGCACAACATAAGATTCCCCAATAAGTACACCAAGGTGCTCTTGAACTCCTCATGTCCTTTCAACTAGTAACTGGAAAATAGCTAAGTTTAACCACAGGTTCATGAACCTGCATTTGGGTATATTTGTTTAAATGTGCATCTAGGCTTACTAACAACTTCTGTACTGTGTGATGTCTCAGGTCCTGGCTTGGTGTTTGTTGTGTACCCTGAAGTCCTCTCCACGATACCCGTCCATCAGCTGTGGGCTCCTCTCTTCTTCTTCATGCTGCTGTGTCTGGGCCTGGACAGCCAGGTGAGCATCTCTCACACACTCGTATAAACACAGTGGCCCGACTTTAGTTTGTAAGGAAGCAGGCAGATATGGGGGAATAGTGCAAAACAGTTTTACGTTACTTAACTCATGTCTTCATAAAAATGACAAAAGATGTATCCCCGGTTTCTACAACTGTGCACATTCAGGTTGACTATTTGTCTCTGCCTGTTAACCCAACTGTGTCCACCTTTTGGCCATTGGCATGGAAAACAATAATCACTTACCATTTGAAGGTGTATTTAACTTAAAGGTGGGGTAGGTCATTTTGGAGAAACCGGCTCGAGTGCGCTAGAATTTGAAAATACACAACCGGAAAAAATCTGCCACTTCCTCACAGAGCCCCTCCTCCAACACACACGAACGCGCACATGACCAATGAGGCCACAGGATAAGTTTGTGCACAGATGGAAGGCTGACAGGCAGGTAGGCCATCCAGTTACTTTAGCCGGGCCGGCTCAGGTGATTGGTCGTGCTTTTTACAGCGCTACGGCTTCCACTGATGAACTTTTTTAATGGATTTTTTGTTAAAGCACTTCAGATATTCATTGCTATCTGGATGTTAAGAGCATTCCATGGAATATAACAAAGTGTATCTCAAACTTACCTACCCCACCTTTAACCTTTATTTTGTATTTAAAATGGTCAATATACATATTGGTTCAAGTATAATCTGCAATCTTTTGGTGATTGATATATTTTTCTTCTCGCCCTTATATACTAAACAATTATTTGTATTCCTTTCTCGCATTAATTTCTTTTGTGGTTACACAGGTCTTTGCACAGACTCATAATTGCATCCTAAAAATAAGTGCTAGAATGACTTAAAGCCAAAACAAATCAAGAGGAAACCACTTTTGACACATTAATATTTTAAAACGCAGTGCTTTTTTGTGTGTCACAGTTCGCCACAGCTGAGGTAGCCATCACGTTCATAAAAGATGAGTTTGGCCCCCAAGTTCTGCGTTTCGTAAAGAGAGAAGAGCTGCTGACCCTGGCTGTGTGCATCGTTGGCTTCGCCTTGGGGATTCCTCATGTGACCAAGGTACCGTCTGTGACAGCTAAGCTCTTTTACTTCTCAGAGAAACATATCTGAGGATGTGTGGTAGCCTAGTCGTGGTATGGTTTGGTCATGTTTGTCTTCCTCTTGTCCTACCTGCACAGGGAGGTATCTACGTGTTTCAGCTGATGGACCACTACACAGCCGTGGTCTCCCTCATGTTCTTGGCTTTCTTCGAAGTTGTCGCTGTCTGCTGGATCTTTGGTAAGATTGCGTTATTTGGTCAAACGCAGACGCCACCAAAATCTGCTTTTGCTGGATATTTATTCAACTGAATTCTTACATATATTCACAACGGGAAGAAATCTGAATTAGTGGTTTTCTCTCAAGTGTCTAATCAGCCTCTCCCATCAGGTGTCTCACGTATCTGCTTGATGATCACGAGGATGCTGGGGAAAACTGCAAACATCTACTTTCGTGTCTGCTGGGGGCTGCTCTGCCCGGTATTGGTGCTGGTGAGGGTTAAAGAAGATTATCTGTGCAATAATATTATTAATGATGGTTATTTAATACATTTGTTAAGACTGTCCTTTTCCCTTCATAGTGTATACTGATCGCCAGCATTGTCCAGTACACTCCTGCTCACTATGAGACGTACACCTACCCGAAGTGGGCTGAAGGGGTGGGCTGGGGCGTCTCTCTGGTCTCCATTGTGTGGATCCCCATTGGAGCCATTCATGAGATCTGCAGCAACAAAGGCTCATTTCTTCAGGTTAGTGAAAGTCATTATCAGACAAACTTATGTTGAGCTCTTTAAAGGCTCCTGTGCCTGTGAGGTTGAGCTCTAAAGGCCCTGACACACCAACCCGATTTTGGGAGTCAGAGGCCGTCAGAGGCTGTCGGGCATTCGCGGCGCCGTAGTCAGGTTGGTGTGTCCCGCACCGTCGACCGTGACACGCCTTATTTGGACTGCCAGACCCGATGCATGGCCGATTCAACATGTTGAATCGGCCATGCATCGGGTCTGGCAGTCGGACCAAATAATCACTCTGATTGGCTGTTCAGCTTGCAAATCAGTGCATGAGAAGCGAAGCGGAAGTGAGGGACGTAAACAAACGATTTAAGAAGGCACACACAGACTGCTATTCATTTTCATCTCATCATGGCGATCTGGAATGATGCAAACGAAGACGTGCTCATCACCTTGATCCAGGAGAGGCCAGCTCTGTATGATATTACGGATAAAAGATACTCTTCTTCTTCTCTGTCTTCCGGTTGTTGCCTCTTTTGAATGACGAATACACACTACCGCCGCCTGCTGGTAAGGAGAGTTATTGCCACTCACGCACTGAAGTCGGTGCGGTGTGTTCCCGTGCGACACATGGCCAAAACGCAGGAGAACACGGCCAGGCAACAGCCGACTTCAGCGTCGGCTAGTCCTCTGGTGACTGCTTGGTGTGTCAGGGCCTTAAAGGCCCACAGCAGTGCCGGACTTCCTGTACAATGCTAACGTGCTGTGGATTTAAGTATGAAGCTTACCATCTCAGCATGCTCATCTGTTGAGTGACACAAAACAAAGAACATGTGGACGAGGCGGATGTGAATGTCATAGATGCAAAGGAATGTGTCATTAAATAATGTGATGACAACAATTCCTCCTGAGCACATGTTTGTACCATATATTTATATTTTACAATCTATCCAGTAGTTGATCAGATTAAGAGCCCAACAAAGTGATGGATCGACAGACAAACATTGCCATTCATACAGTCACAACAGGGGCTAACAAACGGGTATCAGTGTGTTTTGTGCAAAGCGGGGCTGGGGGAAATAAGAAAAACTGTTTTGTTCCGTTTGTACTTACAAAACATTTCCTGAAAGGTTTGTCTCTAACACGGTGATTTCTCTCACCCTCAGAGAGTTAAAACAGCTATGATTCCCACACTAGACCTGGATGCTGACTATGCCCTGGCGGAGAAACAGAACATAGACAACCCGGCGGCTGAAAACCTGATGACTTCAGTGGCATGACAAGCAATACAACCACATCTGTGCGTATATACAAAACAAACTGTGTTAGGGCTTCTGGTGATGGCATATTTACACTTTCATACACAATCTTTTTGTATATCATAACATTACAATGTAATCATATTTGTTTTACCAAAAGACCGATACTTTACTGTACCTTTTGCACATTTGTAGCTGCCGTTGACTTAAAAAGCACAAAGAGCCTCCTTTGTATCTTTTACAGATGGGAGAACGAAAACAGATTTTTAAAGAGATTGGATATGTTGTACACCAAGTAAAGAATACTTTATTTAATTTAGGTATGAGTGATTGTTTGCCCTGTAAAGAATATATCATTCCAAACAAATATAGCCACTTAAATTATTATTTCATCCCCCTCCCAAAAAATAATGCCCGGTGTATGTTTGTGTTGTGGTGATGTTTTATCTAGCAATGTGTAAATAAGAGTCTATTAGGTATCAATGATAGAGGCATTTAAACTTTTTAAAGAGCCCTGTTTGGGAAATAAAGCCTTATTTGGCCTACATGTTATGTTTGTGGCCTTTAAATCCATAACACATCGTGCTGTTATGTTGTTAAATGTAGGGTTAAGGCAATCTTCATCTGCTTAAAAAGTTGAGAGAGTTGAGCATTGGCTAGGTATTCTGGTTTTGGTGGTCAGCACCTGAAGTAGTCTATACAAAAACAATTTTCATTTCAAACCTTTATTTAACCAGATTGGTCCCATTGAGATCATAGATCTATTTTTCAAGGGAGACCTGCAGCAAATAGGTTCCACATGAAACATAAAACAACACAAGACATCATACAACATATTTACAGGCTACATTTACATACTTATCGACATTTACAAGTACCCATAGTTTCAAAGAGCATTTAACTTTGACTAGCTTTAAAAACATGCAGAGGAATGAGATTGCTCAGTTTCAATTCTTGCTGAAGATTGTTCCAAGCAAGTGGAGCTGCGCACATAAAAGCTGTCTTACCTAAGACAGTCCTTGCTCTTGGCACATCTAACAAGACTACATCATGTGACCTCAGACAATAGCTGCTTGCAACTCTCTGTGTTATCAGAGAGCAGATATAATACGGGAGTTTACCCAACAAAGCTTTATAAATAAACGTGTACCAATGACTGAGCCTCCGTACAGAGAGTGATGGCAAACCTGCCTTGGTATACAGTGTACAGTAATGCAGTGTTTTCCCTAGGTTTACTGCTTTGGGGGGGTGCTGCCTGAGCGGGGGGGGGGGGGGGGGGCATTGGGATATTTTTTTTTTTAAATCCTCTGGAGCAGAGAGAGGAGCTGTGGATTATTGTTATTGATGACTGCATCAGTGTTTCTTAGGGTCAAAAACACTAAACTCACAACTTAAAGTGAAAGCGTTTAGTTTATTTAATAAAAGAGCACATGTTCAATGTGAAAAGTGACAGTAGATATAGATTAGTTGCAATGTGGTGCTATATATATATATTAGGGCTGTCAGTCGATTAAAATATTTAATCGCGATTAAAATATTTAATCGCGATTAATCGCATGATTGTCCATAGTTAATCGCGATTAATCGCAAATTTTTTATCTGTTCTAAATGTACCTTAGAGGAATATTTTTCAAGTTTTTAATACTCTTATCAACATATGAGTGGACACATATGCTTAATGCTAATGTTTATTATCATTTGAACAATGACAAATATTCTCATGAATATTAAACACAACAACCTCTGAACATTACAAATATTTGCCTCAATTCAACCTGGAACCTCTCTCATACAATACAAATGGTGTGTGTGTGTGTGTGTGTGTGTGTGTGTGTGTGTGTGTGTGTGTGTGTGTGTGTGTGTGTGTGTGTGTGTGTGTGTGTGTGTGTGTGTGTGTGAACGGGAGCTGCCTGGACGCTGCAATCATGTTGCTGCAATCATGAGTGTGCTGACTTCTCGTACAATGTCCCGCTGTCTGGCTTCCTGCATAAAGTCAAGTGCTCGGCGCAGTTGTGTGGATAGAGCAGCACTCTGTTTTCATTTAAACAGCTCCTTATATCCGTTAGCGCAGCTAGCTAGCACCAGATGCTAACAACAACAATAGCCGCGTTCACACTGCGGCACGGTAATGCACGTAAGGTCTCTCTCTCGCTCGCTCGGGCCACACGTACACACACCCTCCCGGTCCTCCCGATGGCCAGTCGGTGCCTGCCGGTGGGCGTGGAAGTGTGGTCTGCCACAAGCGGGCGGCAGGAGCGGGGCTGTCAGCAGCATCAGCTTGTAGATGGTATTTTAAACTCGATGCGCTCTGAAACTACGGGGCGGCCGAGGGAAAAAAATACACATGCGTTAATCGCGTTAAAATAATTAGTGGCGTTAATTTTTTTTTGCGTTAACGCGTTATTAACGCGTTAACTTGACAGCCCTAATATATATATATAGATTTTAAAAAAAAAAATATTTGAATTTTTTTAAAACACCTTGAATTTCAGGGGGGGCGCGGGGGTCCGTTGGCGGGGCGCAGCGCCCCTCCAAGACAATGGTAGGGGAAACACTGGTAATGTGTAAGTGCTTTACAATTAGTGACAAATCTCAGTGCGCTGTGATATGCGGCATCTAACTTGTTCAGGCTGGGCAGGTGCATTCATATAGACCAAATCACCATAGTCCACCACAGGTAAAAAGGTCACAGTGACTAGCCTTTTCCTGGCAACAATGTTGGTGAATATAAAAGTTAGACATAACTTCTCCACTGTTGGCAGCTGAACGTGTGCTGTTATTCCCAATACATAACAGGCAAAGGTAAATGGGTATACGGACTGTTACCCTTTAACACGGTGTAAAGGTGGTCCGTGTTGTGTCCGTGTCTAAATGTACATCATGTCCCAGCTGCTGGTAGATGCTCTAACACATTTTAACTTTAAGAATGTCTTTAGTTGGAACTCCAGCCAGAGTTCCAACTAAAGACATTTCATTATCATTTCAGCAGCAGGTTGTCGGGCCTGTCCAGCCTAAATTAGAACACAGATAGCATCCCAGCCTGAAGGGATGGAGATAAAGACACTTTTCAAGATGTCAAGGTGTCGTTCATTTTTGTAAAGCATTTTGAATTGTGTTGAAAGGTGCTACATAAATAAACTTTCCTTGCCTAAGTGCCTAAACTGCCTTCACAAAAAATGAAACTCACAGTTTAAATAAAAACCAAAAGCATAAACAGAACCAGACAAATAGCAATTTCTCTCAAATGCACTCTTTGTGCAATGCGGTTTGCTGTAAATCTTCAGGGAGACTCGGCAGGTTAATGTTATACTGATGAGTACTGAGCTCAAAGGACAGTGAATCTGTCCTGGGATTTTGTCTACAGATTGCTAAATGGGTTAATGTTATTTTTCAGCCATGCGTGTTTAATTTTAAGTATCATGTAGCAGGCAACTCAAGAGTTTTAGAGATTAAAAGTGGTGCCTTTGATCTACTTTCACAAAGCTGAATTGGGCTGATGAGTGTAGATAATCTTTAGGAAACGTGTCCTTTCCATTCAGCGGTCCAGATGGTATCGGCCCAGAAGCTGCTGGTATTCACTGACGGAGAGGGAAGACAAACAGTTCATTAGTAGTATCGTTTTTTTCACCGCAAACATTTTTTTATTTTTTTAAATGATTGATTGACCTCTCTTTGTCTAGGAAGAGTTTAAACGCAGTTTGTGCCAGTTCAAATTAATAAAAAGGGTTTAGTCAGTGTTGGAAGGGCAAGCTTTGGGTAATATATAATGTAGATGACCTATCTCAACTGGAAATAACCAGAAGAGATTGTCTAAAGTGTTGAGCCCTACATTGTGCTCTTGGCCTTTCCTGTCTTAATAGGTAGCTTATCAAACAGAGCCTCATCCGGAGGGCCCAATGTTATATTTCATCTCAACATGTATTTGTTTTAACATTTGTGGAAGAAACTAACATGTAGAAATTAAGAAATCTGAGGCTTAATAGGGTTTGGGAAATGTTACAAGAGAAGCATCTTGGAACTTAATGTTAAGTGCCTTTAATGAAAGAAGTTTTGTGTTTAGATGTTCTATATTGAATACAAAAACCAAAACCTGTATTTAGGCTGTTGCATGTACATTCTGCTGCTGTTGTAAGCTGTATGAGATGTAGAGTCGAGTGTTTGGATCTTGTCAAGAAAATACTGTGGTTGTGGGTAATTTTTAAAAAAGGAGTGGTGCTGCCTTCGTTCGTGATGTGCTAACAATGTTGGCCTCACTGATCCTCTCCATCAATGAGGTCAGCTGTGGCAGTTTTGCTAATATGTTACGTGTGTATGTTTTAAGTTCTCACACAATGTAACAGTGAGCGTGCTAATCAGACTTTATGCAATAAAACTATATTTGTATGGTGGGCTTGTTTGTTTTCTCATGTTTACGTTTGTTGAACAAAATCCTACAAATCTCTGCCAAAATCAAATGTTTTTCCAAGTAAATATGTTTAATTTCTCTTGCAATTTGTTATCTCATTTCTAGTATGTTGTTGCTCCACTGATTTATGGTGTCTTAACATTTTGTTCAATAAAAAGCCTTATTTCTTTCTCTGGTGTGTTAATATCTAAATATCAGCGTCGCCTGCATCACCCCACAGAGTCACTGGGTGGCAGTAGAACCGCAAAAACAACACCAATCTATTCTGCTCTTGTGTCACATTGTACATCTTAAATACATGATTTGATGATTCTTTGTACAGCTTTAAATGGTGACAACATATTTCATCATAGGGGTCATTTAAGCAGCACACACACATGTGTAAAGGCATGTTTACAGCAACTCTCCAGCCATGCTTGATTGCTTTGTTAATGCTGTTCTAGAGGTTTGATTGTGTTTTTTATTTCTGTTGTAATGCATGCGACATTGAATACAACATTTCAGAATGACTGAACAACATTTCGCCGTGTGTTCTTACCTGAGTGAATGTTAGAAAAAAACACTTATTACTCCATTTGGATGTGCTGCTGTTGTTGTATTGGATTTTAATAAATCCTGTTGGAAATCGTACAGTAAGACATTTCTATGCACTAAGGGGGTTTCATTGATTTGGGATAATGGTTTCATTTAAACTGCCTACCAGCACCACCAGTTCGTATATTTTCAGAACGGATGACCGCACTGGGCCCGATCTACTGTCTCAGTGACACTGAGCTGCAGAGTGTAAACCAGAGCAGAGCCAGGATAAATGTGAATGCGGTGCTCCAGGGCCGGGGAAGTTAATCAGACCTCTTGTCATGGAGTGGTGCTGCAGCAGCGCCCTTAGCACAACTGTGTGTTAATCAATACCTCCTCCCTGCTCCCTCATGACAGCGGATCATGCACACTAAATTAGCACTGGGAACGCTGGTTGATGAATTGCCACAGACAGTGCAGCTCAAGGGGCAGTAAATCAACGTTTATACGTGGCGGAGGGGTGGTGTTTTTGAGTCTGAATGGGCAATGAAGGGGAGATAGGTCACGGTCTATCTCCTCTATGAGGGGTGTGCAGACGTTAACCAGTGGCTGCTGTTGGAGCTGTCTCAGGCTGACTTTGCTTGAGTAGAAATAAATTGTGCAGGAAATCCACTCATCCTCGCTGCTCCACAAAACGGCTGTGCTTAAAAAAAAACTGGGTTACTGTCTGTTAATGAACTTCAAGGGGCAACGTTTCACTCCCTTGTGACAACTTATTTTTCTTTTCCCTCCTGTAGTGTTCCTCTGTTACTCCACACCATTATTTGATACTTCCTTGCTGTGTATTGTGTAAAAGAAAGATGGTATATGTGTGTGTGTGTTTCTGTCTATCTGTGTGAATGTTTGTGTAAAGCTGATTAACAAGCACAGATCAAGGTCGATAACATACTGCTACACAGGAGTTTCCCCTGATCTTTAGCCTCATCTTTCACATGCATGATGAGTTCATAGTGGTGGTCCTTCACTGCAGCTGCTTTGGACTTTCCTCAAGCTCTTTGAGGTCAAAATATGAGGAGGATTACTATGAGGAAGATATAATGAAACCTGTTGTGTTTCTAGTGAAATCAGCTTTATTTGTTTCCGTCACTCTTCAAAACCCTTGTGTGTGTATGAAGACTTGAAATGTTGTTGCTCTATGAAGCCTGATGTACTTATATGATTCTGTTTTCTTCAAGTTTGTATTTTGTTGGTCGAACGCACTTATTGTAAGTCGCTTTGGATAAAAGCGTCAGCTAAATGTAATGTAATGTAAAAGACAACTTGAAGTTAACTAGATGTCATTGCATTGTCATATAGCCTACAGTAAAGGTATGTAAGACGTGCAGGGCAAAAAGACTAATGGGACTGTCGAACAAGTAAAGTTTTGAGATCAAACTAATAAACTAAATCTCCAAAGTAAATATAAGAAGGATACCAGAACCATCTCAATGAGCGTTTAAGAAATGTGAGTGTAAGAAATCTACACATAGAGGTACATGCATGGGTGGTTGTATATATCATACAAGCTCACACAGATTTCTATGTATAAACAATATCTGTATGTACATACATTCAAACTCCAGTTTGTGATTAATTCATGGGAATATTGTTGCACCTGCAATGTTAATTAGAGATTTCCTCTCTTGTGTTTTCCCAATCTCCAGGCAGAACCGACACACGAGTGGGTTGTTACAGTTCTCTATAGTGAGGAGGTGTAATCAGCGTAGAAATATATGCAAAACAAAGGTACAAAGGTTTGTATTAACATTGCAAAGAACGAGGATGTAAAAAGCATTTGACCTGAATCCCACTGCTTGTGAATTAATGTAACACATCAGCCTGTTCAAAGGTTTTACATGGCAGTCTTTACATTTAATACATTTGTCTGAGCAAGCATATTTGTTTATTTATGGTTTCCATTTCAACCAAATAAAATGCTAATCAGTGTATCTTGCCAACTATTCATATGCAGATAAGAGCTTCAGAGACTGCTGCTGCTGCATAACTGCCTTTGTTTAACTAGGACTTTCCGGAGCTTTCCTTCAGCCTGTGTGTGCATACATAACAAGTTTGTCCCTAAATAGAGCTCACCTCGTGCTGGTTATGAGGCCAAAGCTCGTGATATTAGTTGGCCTTCCTCCCTAAAATGAACTGCTGTTATACACTAACAGGGATACATTTTACTTTTCAAGCAACATGGATGTATATTTATGTTTACATGTATATCGCTCATTGCAGCAATTCATTTTTCCTATACAATGGTTTCCATTCTAAAATAAAACTAATCATATCAGGTACATCAGTAAGATGTATTGTAGGCTGCTTTTTAGTAGATCTAATTTATTTTAACCAAGGTATTCTTTCTATTCATAATGTTTTACTTGTGGCAGATGTTGTTTGACCGTGTCCCTTTTTAGTTGTTGATTTGGATTAATCGTAAATCGTCAAATAGTCCCATGACTGAGTGTTAGAGCCAGTATTTTGATTTTATAAGAAAGGCCAGCTAATTGTGACGTCTGTAGTCAACGTACTATAAAGGACTACAATTCCCACGGCGCCTGTGCTAAAGCCACAGTGATGGGCAACCTGTTGAGAGACGCCGTCGAGGAACACTTTTTAACCATACTGTACCGCCCACGTATACGTACACGTACACGTACATACAAATCGTACAAGTACCCTTTAAGTTACGAAGTTATATAAGCATTACCAAGAAAGAAATAATACCTAAGTTGTTTGTTATTTTATTTGAGTTTTGCCTCTTTGTTTTGAATATTGTAAAGGCCTATTTTCTTTGTTGTATATGCAAAAGTTTGTTTTATTTTGAGCAAACACATCGCAACATCATCTAACCGTTGGAGGCCAAGCAACACTTCAAACTGTGCGTAATTTAAAGGAAAGAAACTAGTTAGAACTGTCTGTTTAAGGCGTCTAGTGGCTTTATGGAAAGACAAGGAAGGAAGCCACGACACTGATTTTGTGGCTGAATGTGTCCGAGTTTGAAATCATGTGCAGATATGAATGAATATGTCTTGACTTCACAGCCCAGGACTGATAGCTTTCCCTTTGATGCCCTCCAGGAAAGTGAGAGATCTTGCTTTTTGCTTGATAGAATTAAAAAGCTATCTTTTCTGATTTCGGATGAGAATAGATGTTGTTGCATCTGCATACATATAAGGAGAGCCTGTCTTTTATCTCTCTGTCTTACATGTTTTCTTTGTATCATAGCAGAAGACAACATTTTTCCTTGTCAGTGGGTGCAGGACCAAACTGCTTCTTCCATGCTAAAATAATGAGATTGCACAGAAATTGCTTTCACAAAGTTGGCAGGGAAGTGAATTTGGCCCCGGGGCTGATGAAGCTTCTGCATGCCATTCACATCCACATCCCTTTCAATATGAGGATTGTGGTGTGTGCCTTTATTCAATTTAAATTACATTTTGTAAATCAGCATCCTAGTTCAATTCATTTTTATCATCTCTCCCCTACAATGTCCCCAAATATAGGCCCTCATTTGCATAATATTGGAAACCTTATTTTGCTTTTATGTTTCTTTAGATGGAAGACACTAACAAAGGCTTGCCTTACCTCACTCATCATACTGTATGTATCCCTTAAATAATGACATCAAAGTCTTTTTTTCTCTCAGCCACAAATATGCTTCTACTTGATGACAAGGATTTGTATCGGGGAAAACAACTTACTTGTTACTGAGATTCTCTTTTGCTTCATTGAGTAAAGATTATCCTCCTTACTTATGATACGCAGGAACGTCTAATCTCCCACTCTCAAATGTCCTTTTCTCAACTCATTGTAAACATGGCAGTTATCTGATACTCGTTATCTCCACTTTTGGCGTGGATTGCTTATCCCCACAGACCACATGCTGATGGCTCGTCTGAATGCTCCTTTTACAAACACAGCATGCTTTATATTGTTGCCCCATCGCACATTCAGGGTAACAAAAAGAGTAAAAGAAGCAAGGTTCCATGCACTGATCCTTGGGGGACACCTCAAGTACGCCTCTGTCTAGGATAACAAATGTGTTCAATGTGTTCTCTTGATTTTGCTATAATATTTCTTGAAGTCCTACAACCTGGATGGACCAGTAAGAGGTCCAGTATGCTTCAACGGAAGAATGTTAATGGTTGAACACCTTTTGCTTAAAACATGAACGATTTTTCAACATGCCCCTTTAAGGTGCAAGAAAAGGCGTGTGTTCATGTTTTTAAGTTAGATACGAAGGAGACCTTGTATCATATAGCAGACTTCTCTCCTGCTCAGTGCAATAGTGAGCTCTGCCTACAATAGAAAGCTGGCATTACTGCTTTGAGCTGGATTTGGTCAGCTGTAAATATATAATGTCACTATATTACATCAAGTTGATGCATTATGAAAGAATATTGTAAATGTTGTGCTTTACAGGGCAGATATGTTTGTTAGTTTGCAACTTACTTTCAGTTGGACTCGACTAGAATGTGCTATCCATGAACCGTGTCAACAGCAGTGCCGTTTCTTTTTGACATTGACTGTGTAACAGTGACAACAAGGACAGAGAGAAACAAAGAAGACAACTTCCTTCCCTTTTGAGGTCATCTGAACTTCTTTTAGCAAAAGACGTGAAAGTGAGGAAGGATATCGCCGAGGCAAATTGCACCACAAAGTGGGTCAACTCTCCTCTGCATGCTCAGAACGGATGATGCTGACACAACTGCCATTTGACAGCTACTGGGTTTGTAACTGCACAATTTGACACCCTGCAATATCCTGAAAGACACAAAGTCCAATTACCAGAATGAGTTTTTGTTACACAGGATACATACAAAACCAATGGCTGAATGAACACAGAAAGAAAATCCTCCTCTGTAAAGTAGGTTAATGCATATTGCTCACAGATGTGGAAATGCGTTGAGGTCAATCAAATTGGTTTGGGATCGAAAAGCATCACTGCAATTACTTTCCACAACACATGAAGTCAATGGCCTGGTTACTGTTTTTGTCAGACAGGCTTTTAGTGTGTTGTAATGTTTACACAAGTGGCTTTAACTCTATTTCTCAAACTTAGGAAGAAGATTGCTTAAAGAGGATGTTTTTTTAATGACAGGAAGCTGCGAAGTACTCAGATTTGCACGAATGCACAATATTCATGGTTATTAAAGTATATCACACACACACACACACACACACACACACACCACACACACACACACACACACACACACACACACACACACACACACACACACACACACACACACACACACACCTTCTTTGTCTGTGTTGCCACTCATCATGCAGACTGCAGTCATTAATAATACAAGGCGGGAGTCAGTGCGGACAAAAGAAAGGGTGGAGCTTTCACACAGTTTGGCAGATATGAGGGACTGGAACAAAGCCTCTTGAAAGCATGTGTCAAATCCAAGCCATTTATCATTGTCTGCAGTTCATCCACCATTTTGTATGCTCTTGAAAAGAAGGAAACATCTTATTATTATGGTTGGCGAAAGTAGCTTAGATTAACATCAGCATACCCTACTTTTACAGGAATGTGAAATGTTTGAATAAAATAAACAAATGTGTACCAAAAAAATCAGGATGTGCTTTTCTTAAGAGGGTTTGATTTTGTTGAAGCTGAAGCGCTGAGTGTGAAACTGATCGCACAGGAAGCGAGACTACCAGCAAAAACATCCCAGATTGTGTCAGATGTGTCTAATGAGAAAAGCCAGGCAGCAGAGACAAAAGGATCAAATGAAACTCAGAAGAGATACAGTATTTTTTCATGCTGACTGAACGATGTAGGTCTCCGGTAATACCACCCCTGGCTGCAGCAACGACATTGAGACTCTTACTGAATAGCAATTACATCCCACGGCTAATTTCACAGCCTTGGTCTTCCGATTGTTTTTAGTGTCTAAAATCGACAGTCAAATATGATCTGTCCTTGATCGTCGGAGTGCTACTGCCAGTAGTTTAAATTGAGTCCTAAGGATAATCTCATAATTAATTCATATTTCTAATTAAGTCAGTGTGCACTTTAAATAATGCAGGATCTATTTTTTTTAAGTTTCAGAGACTGCTGAATTATTAATGCAAGCAGCCATCATCAGGTTTCATAGAGTTCTGCTACCTCCGTAGATCCTGCTACAGCTGCTCCCTCCTCTCAGTCTTCATCTCTGCCCATCTGTCTTAACTCCATTTAATCACCATTTCTTACATTGCAACCCAATATGTCATGATCGTGCCTTTAGCTGTCCAAGAGGGTGTTCAGTGTTATTGTTATATGAGTGCTAGTGCTGAAACCTCACAGAAAGGACACAGTTTGAGAGAGAAGTCAGCTCTGCTCTCTGTTTTCTGCTACTTTACCCACTCAGTCATAGCAAAACTGTTTCTCAGACTGTCACTTCCATCACACAGAATAGGGACTGACATTGGGCAGATGGATAAAGTCATGTTGAACAATTACATACTTCACTACATGACAAATATTGACAGACTTGTTTTCTAGGTTTCTGTGGATGCAGGTTCACCAGAGTGCTCAATATTTACAGGAGGTAGTGTGAAAGTCGTATTTTCAGCTCTAAACAGAGTGGAAACTATCACTGTTAACATAAAGCAGCAGCATGGATAACACTCTTTCATCATTCATCATGTGGATAATGAGAACAATTGCTTTGCAAGGATAATGTTATGGTTGTCAAGGAAAACAACCTGGTAGTTAGTGCAGTGTTTTGTGGGCATGTGCTTTGTGCCTTAATCTCTGAGGACAATGAGAGCTGCAGTTACTGTATACATCTTCCCTGTTGTGGGAAGCTCACCATGTCTGATTTCAAGTTGTTTGGGCTTTTTGCCTGAGCAAATGTTGTTAAAAAGGAAATCAGCATGCCGTATTCTGAGCATTGACAGCTTCCAGTGATATAGACAAATGTGCATAAACGTCCTCGCAAAGCAAACTGAATTGTATGTTAAAAACACTCAAACAGACGATAACTCACAACTAAAGCTGTAATCTTGCTTATGTAATTGTAACTGTTGCCAAAAAAACTGCAGGAGGAGTGGGAAGAAAGTGGTTATTGGTTTAAATGTCAACAACCGAGTGCAGCAACTACACTTATCGACCCTGTTATTCCTGTTTGAAATCAATAGGAACTATTTCAGGAAGGAACTGTAAGGTTTCTCATCAGCTAGAAATTATTACCACTGTGCATAAAAGGACAAAACACACAGTGGTAGTGATGTCTTTTTTTAACGAGACAGACTCAGGAGCTTTTACTGTTGATGAGATTGGAAATCATGGATCGGCCCCATGAGCGTATGGCCAACAGCCAATAAATCACTGCACCGATCAATAAGCATGACAGGGGATGATCAGCTCATTGACCTGAGCAGTGCAAGTAATATCCCAGTGGAAAATGAGAAGAGGAAAACTAAATCAATTGTCTTTGTTGTATGTGACTCCAGTCGTGATATAGGCCTTCAAAGTGTTAGCTGGATGTTTATTTTACTCTCCCACATTTTACTGAGCAAACAACATCAGATCATAATGTATAATTCATCATTTCTAGTTCCAGCTATTAAAAAGTTATCATTATCTGTTGTGGCTAACCTGAAGGGAATATCTTTGCATCCGGTAAGAGTTTGAACATCTTTTCACTTGTCTTTGCAAGACAAGTGACAAATACATTTCTCATACAAAACTCACAATAATGAAGCATGAGGTTCTGTTCACAGAGAAAAAGCCACATTGTTCTCTTGGGTGAAAGCTCCCTCCATACAAACAGGCGATGTGTGGGATTTATGCATAAAGTTATCTTTGATAGACTTTGTACTAAAGATATTTACTGCATTGTATGTGCAAATCTAAAACCATGAATTCCCCTTTAGTTATGTTGTTGTTGTTGTTGTGTGTGCTATCTGTGCTGACAACACCCATATGTCAGATGTTGTCATTAAACAGAACCCCCAGAAGCACCATTTAACCGGGCAGGATCAGCAAATGAAAGAACATTTTGTCCCTTTTTCACTCCGCCGCCTACGTAACCCCACGAGAGAGCAGGGTTTAGACACAATGAGCCCATTATCATCTATTTACTTCAGTCTTCTGCATCTGACGGGCAGATACACCAGTGGTGGTCACACACAGGCCAACGCACAATGTGCACAATGGATTAAAGGCTGGCTGGTGATGCAGATGTATGAGGGTGGGCTGGCCTGGAGTTTTATCTCTTGCACCACATGACTGACTCCCCACACCCGACCGCTAACAATGCATGCGTGTGTGTATCCTTAAAAATACAAGAGTTGTTTTGCATCAATCTGCAGTACTCCTCAGCGCAGTTTAACTTCCATAAACCTGACAGTTTTAGGATTCTGTTGTTTGGCTGCTGTCCCATCCTGTCTGCCTGATTCAGCTTGAGTAATATCACTGATGCACACTGGTGATTTCAAGAGTCCCTCTAAGTTGGAGTGCTTTGCTGATGCAGACCAGAGTAATTGTAGGTGACAGTGCTACAGACCACAGACATCACAGACAGCAACCAACCCATGATGCTGATGCTGCTGAAATATGCAGAGTCATCTTCTGTTGTATCAGCAAACCATCACTTAAGGACAGATCAGCTTTAAGCTTGTAATGACCAAGTGGCTTATTCAGACTGCAAGGTTTGCTAGAATAGATTTAGTAGGCTTTGAATAACCACATAGATGAGATAAACCCATACAACTCTTTAATTTAAACGTATTATTGTTAGACCCATTCTCCAGAGAAAAAACTAGTGCCACCAGGGTGGGTGGAGGGGGTCTGGAGGACGGGCCGAGGGTGAGGACCGCGGCCACGAAAGTCAGGGGGCCGGGCTCGAGGGCGAAGAGCGCGGCTGGGGAACTCAGGGGGCCGGGCACAAGGACGGGCAGGAGCTGGTGGAACCCCTGGCGGGTCAGACGTAGACGAGACCCTGGACGGAACCTGAGCTGGTGTCCTGTCCCCGAAACAGGACAGGACACGGTGTTGGCAGGAAACCCGGCGGAGCAGGTGTCGGCGGGACCCCCAACGGGACAGGACATAGGGTTGGAGGACCCCCGTCAGAAGAGCAGTCGGCGGGACCCCCAACAGGACAGGACACAGGGTTGGCAGGACCCCCGGCAGGAGAGTAGTCAACGGCACAGGACATAGGGTTGGCAGGACCCCCGGCAGAAGAGTAGTTGGCGGGGCCTCCAACGGCACAGGACACAGGGTTGGCAGGACCCCCGGCAGAAGAGTAGTTGGCGGAACCTCCAACGGCACAGGACATAGGGTTGGCAGGACCCCCGGCAGAAGAGCAGTCGGCGGGACCCCCAACGGGACAGGACACAGGGTTGGCAGGACCCCCAGCGGAACCTCCAACGGCCCAGGACATAGGGTTGGCAGGACCCCCGGCAGGAGAGTAGTCGGCGGGACCCCCAACGGGACAGGACATAGGGTTGGCAGGACCCCCGGCGGAACCTCCGACTGCACAGGACATAGGGTTGGCAGGACCCCCGGCAGGAGAGTAGTCGGCGGGACCTCCAACGGCACAAGACACAGGGTTGGCAGGACTCCCGGCAGAAGAGCAGTCGGTGGGACCCCCAACGGTACAGGACACAGGGTTGGCAGGACCCCCGGCAGGAGAGTAGTCGGCGGGACCCCCAACGGTACAGGACACAGGGTTGGCAGGACCCCCGGCAGGAGAGTAGTCATCGGGACCCCCAACGGGACAGGACATGGAGTTGGCAGGACCCCCAGCGGAACCTCCAACAGCAGTTGAGTAGGGACTTGAGAAGGGACTGGAAAGGGGACTTGAGATGGAATTCGTGAGGGAACTCGAGAGGGAATGTCGACACGGGGAGCTGGCGTCGGCCGGTCCGCCGACAGGACACGGGGAGCTGGCGTTGGCCGGAGAGCCAGTACTGGAGCCGAAACCATGGCTGCTGGGGCCGGTTCTGGAGCCGAAACCATGGCTGTTGGGCACGGAACAGAAGCCTGGACCCTGGCTGTGTAAGCCAGGTAATGGAGCACGGAAACATGGCTGCTGGGGCCGGAACTGGGGGTGGAACCATGAATGTGCGGGCCAGTACTGGAGCAGGAACCATGGCTGCTGGGGCCTGTACTGGAGCCCAAAGCATGGCTTCTGGGGCTCGGGCTGCTAGCCTGGACTTGCGACTCCTTCTCTTAGAAGCCTTTTGGAGGCTCAGTGGACCTCCAAAAGCCAGACGAGAGAACGGCTCCTGGACAGGAGCAGGAAATGGGGAAGAAGCAGGGGTTGACTCCAGACGGAACACACCGAGACGTATGGTGTCAGGTTGGGAATTGGGAGGCAGGGAGCTAGCATGCCGGCTAGCAGGCCGGGAATCACATGTCTGGAGGAAATCCATAATCCAGCCAGGTAAAAACGTTACTAAACATGGTTTCTCTGTTGCCAACCGGTGCGCCTCTACCAGAGCGGCCCTCTTCTGCCGAACACTGGGCGCTCCCTTCCACCAATCAAAGCAGCAAGCCAAAAAAAGGTAAAATTAATTAATTCCACCTCAAATGGATCATCTGCTGGGTCCATTTCTAGTTGGTTCATTCTGTTAGGGTGACTGAAGCAGGCAGAACCCAAATGCAGAATAAACAGAGAAAATACCTTTATTTCAAGGATGTAAGGAACAAAACAGAACACTACCTCGTGAACACAGTCAACGACAAACAATGAACCAACAATGACAGACAGAAAAACCAGAACTTAAATACAGACAAGACTAATCACACAAACAAGACACAGGTGAGGACGGAGGAGAAAACACAGGGGCACCAGGTGAACACAATCGGGTAATCAGGTAGGAGGGACAACAGACAGAAAGCGACAGGCGGGTGAAGGGGGTGAAGACTTTTCAAAATAAAACATGAAACCGAAGACAGAAAAAGACAAGACAAAACACAACACAGACAGATCGTGACAACATGCCCTTTAAGGATATGTGTAATGCAGTTGCTTTAAGCCATTGATTCAACAGCCGGGACTGTCAGGGACACAACGATAAAACTGATTGAAGTGCAGTTTACACACAAGGAGATTTGCAGGAAACAGAATGGATGATCACCCCGATCTGACGCCGGAAATCCTGTGAGCAGCAGGGAAACACACAGCAGCTGAACATCTGGAGCTGGGTCTGAGAGGGGTGAAGCAGAAATCAGGATTAAAATCAGACTGCAGAACGAGCAACAAAAACCTCTCACTGTTAATACAATGTGAAAGTGGTGTGGTATAACAATGTTGCTCACAGTGAGTCAGGAACGGGTTGAGTTTCGGTGTTTATGTATTTACATTAAGTGACGTTCTCTCATCGCCGCTGGAATCATAGTCAGTGAATGCTTTGGATGCTATTACACACAAATACACAGATAATATAGACAGATAGCTACACTCAGCGCCATATGGCTACACTCATGATTTTGAGAATGTAAGGACTTCCAGAAGCAGACATACATGAATTGAATTTAACTGTAAGGGACAATAAAGAAAGAATAATGTACACATTGTTGGTTCAAGTCTTCTTCTGTATATTTTCCTGTATGAAAAGATCATCACATAAAATGATGATGTGACAGCACGTAATTTCACCATACAGACAAAACATTTTCCTCATAGGCTAATGGGATTAAACGGGGTCCAGCTGCACTCTAAACTAATCCTAAACCTACTGCTATCAATACAATTTCTGCCGCACATCAATTTACCTTACCACTCTCCATTGCTGAAATCCAGTCAGCTGAGAAAGCACACTGCAGTAACAATGGATTTGTATTGGTTCAACTGCATATAAACAGTAGTTGAGTTCTTTAGAAATGTAGTGGTGTAAAGAAACTAAGTACATTTACGCAAGTACAAGTATAATTTTTAGGTATTTGTTCTTTACTTGAGTATTTCAATGTTTTGCTACTTTGTACTTCTACCCAACTTCAATTCAAAGGTAAATCATGTGCTACATTTATTTAGTAGGCCTACCTTTAGTTGCTTTGCAGATTTGGATTAATGATGATGAAGAGGGCCGATCTGCATAATGAGGAGGCCTACTTTTACTTTTGGTACTTTAAGGATTTGTTGGATGCCAATACTAATATACCAATGCCAATACTTCTACTTGTACCTAAGTACAAGATCTGAGTAGTCCCACCTCTTGTTTAAAGTGGTGCATGGAAGCTGCTCCACGTGGTGGGAAAGTACTGACAAGGGGAAATGCTTGCATGCGCAAAACTGACCTGGCAACATCTGATTTGGACGAAAGCACCAAAACTCGTCCATTAACAGGGCCAAATATTTCATGTTTGCCCAGAGAAGCCGAGCGGCAGCCACACCGTGTCGCTGATGTGTCTCTGTGAGTACAGCAGGCAGTGCTGTTGCTCCGCGCGGTGCGGTGGAAGCGCGGTGCGCACGGTGCGGCGCTGCCTCCGCGTCACACAGCCTTCATATCGGCCAGGCAACAGAAAAGACAGGTCGACCCAGCGCCTGCATCACATCCACGCTTTGAACAGCTGACCGGAGCGAGTGAAGCCAAGAAGGGACTGTCTGGTTTGACCAGAGTCTGCCTTCAGGCCATTACTTCTGCCTTCTCCGAGTGAAAGCTAGAAGCGATTTATCTGCGGTAGCGTACAGTAGATTATTAACAGGACTGAGTGGCTATGCGAGCTAATGAGGGAAACTAACGTCGCTTTTCTGCGGATGGAATCACAGTAAAAACAGCTGATCAGAAAGCATATTTGGCGGATTGATCGTGGAGATGAAACATCATGTCAGAGCCTGAGATATCCTCAGCTGAGTTGCGTCAAGTGAACTGCATCAAACCATCAGCTGGAGCTTCCTCTTGACTCGTGTGTAAGGTAAGGTAAAGAAACTGCACATCCTGAATTAGATTTGATACAACACAGAAGAAAAGCATTCATTTAAGTTGACATAACATTAACATAATCCTGTAAAAGGTTCCCATATGTTGTTTTTATGTGTGGTGTTTCAGAACCAGAAGTATGCACTCAGTCTAGCTGCACCAGTATGAACACTGCTGGTTAACATCCTTGAGGCAGACCATAACCCACAACCCAGCATTTGTTATTGTGTTTTTACAGTTTATAATGATCACCGGATTCTGAAAGCAAAGCTGCAGTATACTAAGCTTTGTTTATTCTAAGGCCATATGCTTTGAGATTGAGCCTCAGGTGATACAAATACCTGAGGGAAGCAGAGGTAGCAGCCTGATCAGCCCTTTCTGTTTCTGTAGCAGTCGGCCTACAATTCTAATATATTATAAATTGTATGATTTGACTTGTTATGTTTGGGTATTACTAGCGACTGTAGGGTGTGTATGCTGCTGTGTGACCGACGTGAACATGTCCCTGCTCTCTATCATTGCACATTCATGTTCAGTGAGCAGTGAAATGCATTTGTCTCTAACCAGGTGCATGGTTTGTGGCACCACAGGTTGAACACTCATTATCCCCAAAGTGTGAAGTCGCTGACTTTCATTAGAGCACTGTTGCTAATTTTTAACCAGAGATGCAAACACAAACAGACAGAACCCACCGTGCATGTCCAACCTTCATTTGTTGGTTTAAGAAAGTCATTTGTAGATTATTTTGGATCTAATAACATTCTTGTTTTCGCAAGCAATTTATTTATCATGTTGCAACAGTTGTGTAACTCTGTCTGACAGACTGTTTATGTTTAGTTCTTTGTGAAGTAGGCTCTGTTGCAAGCCTTTCCGATGCAACCATCTACTCAATATTTTTTTGTATCATTTTAAATTTAATACCTCTGAGTTACTACTTTTTGTGGATTTGAACATGTCACTGTGTTCTCTGAGAAATTACCCTTTTGCTTTTTTATGACATATTTTAGACAGCAGATTATTGAATGAAAAATAACCATTAAACTGGGTAACTGCTAATGATTTTAAGAAACATATTCAGCCGCTCCCTTTCCCCGCCCATTGTTTTTGATGCTCTGTCATTTTATGGAAGCAACCACTGGATTGTGTCCAAAAGAAGAAGAACATAATGGTTGTTAGGATTGATCACATTGCTGCTGAAATCAGTTTACAAATGTCACTAATTGCACATGCTCCTGATATTTCAGCACCCGGCATGACACGACAGACCTCTTGTTATGGCGGCACTTAGTTAATAGCCTCTGGATCTAGAACAAGCAGAACAGATCAATATCATGAACGTCACTGTGAAATAGAAATCAAAGCTCCCCGTTCTCCTTATTTAATTTAAACTCTCTGGTAATGGGAGCGCCTATCACATCATATAGTAATGCGGTTTCAGCTGCACATGGCAGAAATCTGTGGGCGCTCATTAAAAAATAAAGTCACATAGATTATATTGTTGCTAACAGCCGTTGTGCTGCCCTGAGAGCCCAGTCCTTTCGGAGGCAGTAGTAAACAGTTGCAGGGGAATATGCCAACATCTGAGAGACATATTTGTACACTGGAGAATGAGAGTGCTTTCACCACTGCTGCTGCTGCCTCAGTGAACAACAAAGTCTCCACATCACCAAGAGAAGCCGCGTTGCAGTGGAGCACCATCAGATTGCACTCAAAATGTTGAATCCTAAAAGAAAGAAAGACATGTTTATTTTCACACACAAGCTGAGCTGTGGCTGCAGAGGAGAACTTGAAAGTGGCTCACAAATGAGGTCCCTTGTGTCGTGATGAGGTCGCCGGCAGCAGAGTGAGAAGGCCTTGAATTCCTCCAGAGCTTATCTCTCTGTCCCCTTGGCGAGCTCTCAGGGACGTGCCGCTGATAATGTCCAATGGCCTGCAGGCCTTCAAGATCGCCAGAGGAACTGACAGGAATTACGCTTTGCATGCTTGTGCTACCCATCGCACTGGAATAACAGTGGTGCAGTGTGAGCTGTGTCAGCTGTGTGTAGGCTGGGTGCTGTGCTCGCTCCTGATACATCACCATCAAATAAGGATGTCAAGATCCTCATTAGAGCTCCTTCAAAAATAGCTTGGCGTTAAATACTCCGACGTCTTTGCCAATGACCTGCTGAAAGTTTCAGCCTGTTTCGAGTGTCTAACGTTAAAGAGCAGAGTAGCAGCTTCACACTCAGTGGCTTCAAATTATATTTTGTGTGAATTGAAAACACAAAAGCTATGCCTTGATGTGTTTAGTTTAATGTGTGGTTTAAAACTGCTTATTTAGCTTTTCCTCAAAAGTAAATACATTTCTTGAAAGAGGATCATCTTGAAAACTGTGTTACAGTTACACAGATCAGAGTGGGTCAGCCTCGCTGCGCCTGCATGTGCATCTCAGCCAGATTGTCAGATTATAGGAGGATTATTGACAGCACCAGCCCGTCTCCGTACAACGTATCCAGATAATCATTGCCTAAACAGGTGGCAGGAAACACTGGGTGGTAGACATCAGAACAAAGCCTACACTTTAACAAAAGGGTTTTGTTGATTGTATGAACTACAGCTATTAAATTGTATGGCTTCAATTTACACTCAAACCTTGATATAAGAAAACACTGCTGCAACTACAGTTTATTGAAATACGTGAAATGTTATGTAAGGTTTTGTTATCCATCCAGACTTTTCTCTCAGACTGAGACAGGCCCCCTGCTGAGGACGTGATGGTTGTTTAATCCAAACAAAGATAATATGTGGCAAACAAAGCTGTTTTCAGGGAGCAAGTGTTCTGCTTCTATCTTGTGTACCTCCCAACATGTTTGGATGCAAGGCCAACCCAATGGTGTTTACATGGAGACATGTATCATTTCACATTTTAACTTTCTGTGATCCAATCACCACTCTCTATCCTCCTACTATACCTGATGCCCTCTAACCACACCGTCTCCAAACATAGCCATCTGTCCACATGCTGACACACAGAAATATAAACACTTGGTTTATTTTTCTAAACCTGCTCTGCGGTAGTTCCCGCTACGGTAGGAACATAATTATAGTGATCAAACAGCAGCATGTTTGTTTTTGAAGTTACATCATTTACAGTATAAGAATTTGCAGTAGAAAAACCTCTCTTCTACACTTCTACACTTTCCCCCAAAACGTGGATAATGAATTAATCATGAGGTTAGAGTAAACTCTGGCTCCTGTCAGTCTGAGCCACACTTTCTGTTTGCCTCTCTGCACCATCACACCTGAATCACAACCTTGTGAACATCCAACACTAACCACTCAGGAGAGGCAGAAGGCTTGAAGAGCAAAGAGAGTGTGAAAGCAATGGAGAAAATAAAAAAAGACAAGGAGAAAACACTGAATGTGAAAGCCACGTTCTCTGTGTTCCATGCGTGACCTTGAGATGCTGCCAGCCCCAGAGATCGGCACATCACCACTGTAATTGCTCACCTTGTGTAACAGACCCTTGTCCTTTCTTTAACCTGATCCCTGCCTCACAAAAAGGCCTTTGTTGGCGTTCAAGTGCTTGGCACAGTTGTCTGAACCTGCTGCTCCAACAGAGCTCCAACCTGGCAACAGCCGAGCTTTTAAAGAAGAAATGTTGTTTAATAACTTCACTTTTAGGTAACTGGAGGACGAAAGGGAGCGAGTGCTGCCTGTGTGTTCGTCTGAGAGGCTTCTTGTCTGGGTCATGCTGAACCTCAAACCAAAGCGCCATTTATAGTCCGAAATGAGACCCACATTAAAGGTATTTATTTCGTAATAAAAAACGGACTTTCATTTCAAGGAAATTGCTTCATAAATCCAATTTTTAATTACATGAATCATATAAAGAATTTTTAAAAGTTCTTTTAAGAAGGCATTATGAGCAGCGAGTAGCCTCTCTCTGCTTTGAGAACATCACCTTGAGCAGTCTTAGTTCAAATCTATCCACATCCATACTGCACTGTGAAGAATTAGACGGGCTTCTTGCTTAAAAGAGGATGTCAGGAGATTATGATAAACCCCGTCCTAACAATGCTGCAAAACAACAGCGTGAGCCCGTTATGATAACGAGTCAGAAGGGGTGGAGCCCCCTCTGGGTCTGGATCAGATATCTCTCCAGAGTGCAGGGCCCTAATTGAGCTCTCACACTTGCCAGATGAATTTGTCAGGTTTCTGTGAAATGAACTTGCCCAAATCAAGATGTGTGTGCCTCCACTGCTGTCATGGTTTAACAGAAAACTCTACCTTTTAAACAGATAAACTACTTTAGCCAGTTTCCTGTTGGGAATATGTCCTTGCAGTTTACTTTGTCATGATAGTTTTGTGCAGAGTAATTGCATCTTCTGGGATTTAATGTGTAAGATGTGCAAGCGTAACCAAACCCAGTCTATTTATACACTCTTTAAGTAAGGGCTTATTATTCTTACACTCAGCCTTACATGTTGTTCCATTAATTTCCAACAGCAAGCAGGATGAGCGCCTAAGTCTATCCCCTTATCAGCTACTTTTCTGAGTCTGGCAGTAAGCAGTGCACACACATGAGCTCCTCTGCTAATATTCTCCATCTGTCAGTGGCCGTGATGTTAGGAGCTATCACATGCAGTAAATGAAGCACGCCTGGTCAGCCGCGAGCACATTGCCACGCCTCGTCACCTCCCACCCCCGCTCTCTGTGACCGTGCAGATTTCTTTCCCAGGTTGCTTGAGGGTGCGATGACTCAGCTCGAGCTCCCACTCAGCGCCTCACTGACTCCCGCTTCAGATCAACCCTTAGACCGAGGACAAAACACAGGCTGCATTTGTTGTGTTACATCCTCGAATGTAGTGATTAACTTTTTTCTCTATGATAAGCATCTCTTTATTGTCCCTCTCCAGCAGGGAGGATGGCTTGATGGAGTCTTTAGGTAATCATTCACCACATAGAAAAACACAGACAGGCTGCTGTGGATCTTTAAAATATACATTATACAGGACCTGTTGATGATTAAGCTGTCATTCTTTATCATTTGTGTAAGTCTCTCTCATACACCGATCTGGTTTTGAGAAGCAGAAACTGGATCCAAACTATTTTTTTATTATCATGTTGGCAAGTATTAGCAGTGTGTGATGCTCAGGTGTTACAACAGACTGGTTGGATTGCCACTGTTAGCAGAGTAAGCTTTACGTTCATTGCTGTTTAGCATCCTAATAAGCGGAGGAAAAACGAAGTGGCATTTCATTCAACGGACACTCCCATTGGAGGCGTGGCTTTATTTATACCCATCATTGAACTTTAACCTGGTTCGCAAATCCCAAACACAAGTTGGTAACACATGTAGCTGAATGTTAACTGCCACGTTGGCCTTTTGATGTTGGAAATTCCTTGCAAATTGTAACAATAACTCGATTCAAATGTGTCATTGAAGCAAAACTGTGTATTTTCTCTGAATTATTTGCTAACTGAAGCTTACATTCTCAGTTTGGCCCCTTCCCGTTCCTGTGATCTATCCATGCAGAAAGTTCCAGTTTGTTTAAACTTCTGCCTCCTTTACACTTTGATTGGGGTGTAGGGAATTTTGGTTTGTGGTGATCACAGCATTAAAACATCTCTTTCCATAAATGTCTCAGTTGTGTAAAATCCACAAAACTCACTGAGGAATGTTTTCTTTGGATCTACTGAAGAAAGAGTCCCTTTTAAGTTTCTTTAGCAACATGTCAAAGCTTGGCCGCCGCTACAGGGAAGTGAGAACATATTTTTTGGGGATATGAGACCATAAGTAAATGCAACCACCTCAGTATTGGATTGAAGCGCAGATATATATATATATATATATATATATATATATATACAAAATAATTTAGTTATCTCTCTCTGTTCTTTTTTAGATTTTTTTTCTGTGTCTCCCACACAACAGCGTTCTTCCGTTGCTTCAGAGATGTTGTCCATGCTCCCTCAGAGCAACAGTGAAATACTGCTGCTTGCTCGTCATATTTTATTCATCTTATGAGACGCTGCAGCACCGAGGCTCGCTTCTTTCATGCGAGCCCAAAGCAGGCAGCTGCCAGAAAGCCTGAATACACACACACACACACACACACACACACACACACACACACACACACACACACACACACACACACACACACACACACACACACACACACACACACACACACACACACACACACACACACACACACACACACACACACACACACACACACACACACACAGATGTAATGGCATAGTATATGGCTCCCCTGTGACCTGTAAACACACAGACATGTAACCTTTCCATAATTGCAGAAGTCACCCTATCACAACTTCCTTTAGATTTTCTCTCTGATTCTGTCAAACAATACTATTACAGTCAAAATAACAAAATAGTTTCTCAGGAACCCTGCAGTGAGTACATTCTCAGGAACAGTATTCACAATATACTTTATTTTGTCCTTTACTGACACATTGTTTAATATTCGACTTTCTAACATGGCTTGAAAATAAACAAAACAATAAAAAACACATCAGTTAAAGTAGGAAACAAAAGTGAAATTTCAGATACTAGTGACTCAATTAACCATTTCTTAAATACACACTTACACTTTCATAAATCTTATTCGTATACTTCCATATTCCTCTGCTGCAAAAGTTGTACTCTTATTACAGATTTGGCTTGAACATACATGACTGAACTATTCTTAGTTCAAATACAAGTGAGTTTAACATGCTAATTTGCTCAGTCATTGAATTGTCATTCCATGTAGAGCTGATGGGATCAACCATGATGACATATTGACAGCTTGTCGTCAACAACAACAACAACAACAACAACAACAACAACAACAACAACAGTTGTACAAAACAGGCTGTTTGAGCAACAAGGACTATAATGATGTTCCCATGTAATTGGAAAGGATATGTTGACAGCCGGCCTCTGGTGCTGCTCGACCTTTACACGCTGATTTGCCTGATGCTGATGAGGCCCATGGTTCAGTACACATTTAGCAGGGCATTGCTGACAGAGCACCCTTCTACATGCACACGTCACGTAGCTCAGATGATTGCACCCAGACCACTGCACCCAGACCACTGCCCTGCGTGACTGTGCAAACTGGAGAGCTCATCAAAAACCGCTAAATGGCTTTGGTACATCAAGCTGACTGCTCTCATGCCCCCTTTATTCTCCTTTTATTGAAGAAGACAAAGTCAGTGCTGATGTTCAATGCCATTCAGTAACTCTTTTGCTATAAAGTTATCTCTGATGCTACGTCTTTCTCATCCTTCAGTTCACTTAGTGTTCATTTCCCAGAAAGACTTTGAACAGCATCAAATGCTTCCCATTCTGCTGTGGGTTTTTACGTGTAGGTGGTGAAAGCAATATACAGTAGACAGCATAGCAACAGCAGGAGTATGTTTGCTTTCAGTGGAAAAGATAAATTGTGTCAAAAATCAAAACGTGCTTCGACCGGATACACTCTGTTCCGTCGATGCTCCAGTCTTTGTGGGAACAAATTAACCCCATGCTGTTTGTTTTTTCCTCATATAACTGTCATTACAAAAACAGGCTTAAATGTTTGGTATTAAATATTGTTTGTTTTATAATTATTTCCAAACATAACCGAAAAAGAAGTAGATGCAATTCAGATGTGATGAGAGTTCCTAAAACATTTCCCTTTAAGAACTGCAGGTATGTACTATTTTGAGGTGCTTGTACTTTGAACGGTGGTAAATTACCTGAACATGAGCAGAATATGAGCCCTTTAACTGAGCGTTATGATGACAGAGCAAGGAGCAGTTTCTGCATCTTGAATTGTTTGAAGTTATCCCAGCATTAGTAGCCTCTCTGATCCTCTCTTTGCTGAGTTTTTAGCTCTTAAGGACATATGTTAAGCAACATCTTAAAAATATGACAAATGTTCTTGACAGTGAGCTAAATGAATCTTAGAAAGCAGGGGCAATGGTTTTTGTGTTTGAAAATGAATTCAGCTTTGTAACAATAGTCTGTGAAACCACACCGTTGTTTTCTAAAAGAAAAGAGAGGACTCTAGCAAAGTGGAAGTGAGATTTTGTCAATACTGATAACTTCAAACACAACCATCCTCCCCCCGGCGCAATCAAATTTCCCCCCACACACATTTACTTTACTTATTTAACAGTCGGTGCCATTGGCAGAGTAATTTCAGACTGAATCGTCATTCATCCTCATTCTTTCAAAGGCAAGGCAAGGCAAGGCAAGTTTATTTATATAGCACTTTTCAACGCAAGGCAATTCAAAGTGCTTTA
This sequence comes from Pseudochaenichthys georgianus, assembly GCF_902827115.2. Classification (NCBI taxonomy): domain Eukaryota; kingdom Metazoa; phylum Chordata; class Actinopteri; order Perciformes; family Channichthyidae; genus Pseudochaenichthys; species Pseudochaenichthys georgianus. The sequence continues at coordinate 37,831,015 of NC_047511.1, read as the reverse complement.
CAAAAAATGAAAGACATTAAGCATTAAAAAATAAAAGTTAATAAAATAAACATTAAAAGAAAAAATACATGGATAAAAGTTACAGTGCAGTCTAAGATATGAATAGTTCAATTAAAAGCAGCGACAAAAAGAAAAGTGTTCAGCCTGGATTTAAAAGTAGTCAGAGTTGCAGCGGACCTGCAGGTTTCTGGGAGTTTGTTCCAGATATCTGGAGCATAATAACTGAACGCTGCTTCTCCATGTTTAGTTCTGACTCTGGGGACAGAAAGCTGACCAGTCCCTGAAGACCTGAGAGATCTGGATGGTTCATAATTTAGCAGGAGGTCAGAAATGTATTTTGGGCCTAAATCATTCAGTGCTTTATAAACCAGCAGCAGTATTTTGAAATCTATTCTTTGACACACAGGAAGCCAGTGTAAAGACTTCAGAACAGGAGTGATGTGATCCACTTTCTTAGTGTTAGTGAGGACTCGAGCAGCGGCGTTCTGAATCAGCTGCAGCTTTCTAATAGATGTTTTAGTGAGACCTGTGAAGACACCTTTGCAGTAGTCGAGTCTACTGAAGATAAAGCATGGACAAGTTTTTCCAAATCCTGCTGTGACATTAGTCTTTTAATCCTAGATATATTCTTTAGGTGATAGTAGGCTGACTTAGTAACTGTTTTAATGTGACTGTTGAAACTCAGGTCAGAGTCCATGACTACACCTAGATTTCTGGCTTTCTGTTGTTTTGAACATTGCAGACTGAAGCTCAGCGCTAACTTTTAAACGTTCTGCCTTGGCTCCAAAAACCATTACCTCAGTTTTAAATCCAAAAGCTTTTCATTTCTCTCTCGGGGTAGAGGGTTAGGGGTTGTTGGAACAATAGTGCTGTGATTCAGCTCCTTGCTTAAAGGTGGGGTCGGTCATTTTGGAGAAACCAGCTCGAGTGCGCTAGAATTTGAAAGTACCCAACGGAACAAATCTGCCTCTTACTTCAGACTTCCTTACAGAGCCCCTCCTCCAACACACACGAACGCGCACATGACCAATCAGGGCACGAGATAAATGTGTGCCCTAATCTATGGCACAGATGGAAGGCTGATAGGCAGGTAGGCCATCCAGCCGGGCCAGCTGAAATGATTGCATGGTCGTGCTTTTTACAGTGCTACGGCTTCCACAGGTGACATTTTTGTATTTATTGTCAAAGAATTTAATATATTCATTGCTATCGGGATGTTAAGAGCATTCCATGGAATATAACAAAAAGTTTTTCTGAAATAAATGACATACCCCACCTTTAAGGACACTTCAGCAGAGTGGGTGCTCGTTCATGCAGGAGCTTGAATGTGAGGAGGGTCTGTCTCCCCTCTCACTGCCCCCCCTCCGAGCACTCGCCTGGTTTATTTTCTCACTCCGTCCAGCAGAGCAGAAGAAGACTAGTGATACCGAAAGATAGTTGTGTCAACTTCTTTCTCTGAAAAAAAGGAAACAAAAGATACTGCTGTGTTCATTTTGCTATCGTCCAAAAACTAGAGTCAAATCAGCAGGATTGAAATCTCTTTAATCAGTCTTTTATATCAACAATGGATCAAATGATAATGTGAAATGGGTTGCTGGTAGTTATGACGATAATGAATTGGAGACTAAAGGTGGTGAACATACAGTAATGGAGCATTTATCAACTATGATAGATATTTATTGTAGGAGTCGAGAACAAAACAAAGCTTCAACACATGGAATATTGGACTGTTCTTTAATTGCTGGATAGTTGAATAAGAAACTGTTTGCCATCATGTTGGCCGATTTGATTTGAAGGACCGTATGTGAAGAGTCAGTTTAGCTTAGCTTAGCTTAGCATAAAGACTAGAAGTATGGAGAAGCAGCTTGCTCGTCTCTCTCCAAAGTTCATAATATCACGTGCAAAAAACTCAAACATTTACTTACCATCAATATAACAGATTGCAGTTAGGTTTTTCTGGCCTCTTGTTTAACAGGACAGTGGTCCAAGCTCAAAAATAATAAATACTGAGTCACATTTATATTAAAATATTAGATAGCAAGTGGTTCCAAAAATAACTGAGCCAAACACCCACTCTTGGTGATGCTGAAGGCACATCTCCTTCGTAAGTGAAGGCTTTCTGGCTGTTCGGCATGGACAAAGAAAAGGCCTTGTTCTCACTTAATAAGTAACTGTATTTCTGAGCATGCATTGCCTGTGTGCTGCGTTTCATACTTTAACTTAATGATATGCTACTGAAGATTGCCTCAAGTAACGTTTAAAGGCATTTTTGTATTTCCCTCCCCCCCATCACTTTCTCCTTCTCACTGAACATTGGCTGAAACCCACTGCAATCCCCTCTTAAGTCTTTCCAAAGCAGAGAGTTCTGAGATTCGTAGCCGAACTGAGCCAGGAGAATTCACTTTTAATTAAAAAAGCAGAGAGATCTTCTGTGCTGGGTGGAGGTGGGAGAGGAAAGGGGGGGGGGGGGGGGGGGGGAACGCTCTTATCCTGAAGTAAACTGCAGATATGTAAGGCTCTGAATGAAGAGCTTTGTTAGAGGAAGACATCATTTGATCTCCCATTGACAGCGCCTTCCTGATGTAGAATAATTACTTCTTTTATGAAGCCGTTACAGAGGGCCGATTCAAGTGATTGTTTCTCAAAGGTCCATCCATGTGGCCAACTGGCAGATATTGAGGGTGGGTCTGAAACTCACACTGCAGGCGTCTGGGATTCTCTGTTTGGAGCTGTGACACATCATAAGTGGCAGGACTGTCTTTCCTGTTGCCATCAAACTATTTATTTTAACACGTCTCCCCCACAAATGGAAGGTTTTCTCTCCTTTTATTTATTTCTTTCACAAACAGGCTTTGCACGACCAAACAAGTCTACAAATAGAATAATTACTGCTAATCCAGATTTGTGGAGATGACTTTGTTTTGTTTTTGTCTTTCTGCTCATGCCTAATTGAACTCGGCTGCTTTGTGCCTTCAATCACAATAGAGCTTTTATTCCTTCAACCCCATGTCTTTGTGTCAGTTGCTTATCACGGGTAGAAATTCTGATCATCAGTCACTTGATTACAATGCTGCAACTTAACGCTTCTGTGCATCAGTCAGAGAAGAGGATTACATTATTTTTCAGACCCTTTAATTTACCTTTTCTCTTTCAGAATAAAAGGTCACTGCTGAGCTTAATGGACCATTGCGTATTATCAGGATTACAACGAGCCTTTTTCCTGCCGTTCTGGGCTTAATATTTAAGCTTCACAGGGTATACTTAAAAGCCTCAACTGTGATTGGTCTGTTCAACCTCTTTATTTCCAAATGTACTCGTATTTCTAATTATCTGAAAGCTTTAGGAGGCTGTAACCAACAGGGAAATATGAGCTCATGGCAGCAAATGATCTCTTTAGAGGGGCCCTGTTTCACATTTTCCAAAAAACTAATCAAGAGAACCAGACTCAGTCTACCACACAACCAAAGGGTTGAATCTCGATGTATATCCGTGTGTGTTGACCCCGTCTAAAACCAATATATTAAAAAACGACAAAAATATGTATAAAGTGCTGAAAACATTTGCTGCTTTGGGAATTTAAAACCCCTGATTTTACATTTCACGCTTCTACTGTCAGAGCATTGTGGGGGAAAAAGAGTTGTTGTTTTAGTTTTTACAGTAAGCTGTTCAGCCATTTTTCCACTTTGTTTTTTTCCAACCAGAGCTGCAGGATTTATACTCGTGTGTGGTGCAGTGGGTTGTGCGTTGGTGTTGGGATCAGGGGGTCACAGGTTCAAACCCCACTGCAGTCAGCATGTCGTTGTGTCCCTGAGACACTTCACCCCAAATTGCTCCTGTCAGGATTGCCCACAGTATTGAGTATGTAAGTCGCTTTAGATAAAAGCGTCGAACAAGTGTCATGTAATGTAATAATACTCAGGCAGGAGAAATAGAGCTTCACAGTACAGCTGCCACTTGCTAATGTTGTAAGTCAAGGTATCAAACATAATATTATAAGACCACCAAGGTCATACAACTCATGAAAAGTTAAATGTTTTCATTAACATTAACTTGTGTATTTAGCCTCTCATCAACCCCTCATTAATGAATTGGAGGACACGGGATGTCTCACTGATCTGCTGACTTTCGACACTCAATAAAGTACAGGTGTGTCCTCTTTAATCCCCTGGTTGTCCCACATGTTCAAGACAGAGGTTTTATAAACAGATAACCTTCTGATAAATAACAGCACTATTTTTGGACAGAGAAAGTCAACACTGAAGCAGTTGTCCTTTTTGTAGAAAATCTGTAGCAAAAAACATAGAGAAGCCTCAAACTGCTTTTCTAGCTTCATAAAATGTGTCCCAATGCAGCGACTCTCCCAAACATCTTCCTTTTGAGTGGCCAACAGTCATTACGTGTGTTGGGCATTAAGCCAATCACTAATGCAGTCACACACTGAGATCAGACACAAGTTTAATTATAATGGCTGACTTGAAAATGGGAAGCTAAAACTGTAGCTCATATCGTGGAAGAATTAGCACACAAAGCCAACAAGAAACTGCTTTGGCTGTGTGATCCTGTTGTTATGGAAAGCAGTCATGTTTTCAGGGGTCATGCTCTCCTCAAGAGTCGCCATCTGCGCTGAGCGAGTGCCTGAATCTCTTCTGCAAAGTTTGGAATCTACATCTCAGATGTGAACCGCAGCAGTCTTTCCTAGACTGCGAAGATCTTCCAACACGTCTTATTGTTTCACGTGCACCACTGTGTACGAAAACACAATACTTTTGCATTTAAGACCTTTTAATCTAATAAATCATCGTTAGGAAATCACCATCATTAGGGTGGTCTTGCGTTTTCTCTTATGTCCGTAATGAGGCAACAGGCTGCCTAAGTAGCATGGCTTTAAACTATGTGTCGAAACATGAACACAAGCATGGCCAGTGCTATCTCCCGGGGAGGAATGTGATCTTTAGTTTGATTTGACAAACACAGTTAATGCGCACTGGCAGGCCAAACACACCAGGAGAGCGGAAAGACCGGCCCCAGGGGGGGGGGTGGGGGTGTCAGGGCTGCTGCAGCCAACACTGTTAACCCTTCGGCTGCTGAACAACTAAGCACATCCGACATGTAACAAGTACAGTAGTCTTACAGGATGGGACTTAGCGTTGAGTGTGGTTGCTAATATAGAAACGGGGACAATGAGAGGAGCCTCAAGTGGTTTCCTTTTCCCACTAATGCTGATAACCTCTTCTTCCTGCCACGGTTTCTGTCATAATGTGGGTTTCCTCCCTCTCAAAGCCCACTGTTACACATGTGTTTGGTGCAATATATGTTTTGTTTATTAGTTAATTAGCTTTAACGTGGTAATAACATGGGTATGTGCTTTCTTAATAACACGTTGATATCTGTTTCTGAGTTGTTCTGTCTTCAGGGGCTGTTCACATGCATTTCCCCAGCCTCACCACATGTGTATATATAGCACAAATGCTCACAAGGGAACATTTATTTATGTGTCCGCCCTTTTATTCGGACCTGCTCCAAAATGTAACATGTTGTTCCTTGGCCCATGCTACACCTCACCCCAAGTTTCATGGAAATCAGTCAGTATTTCCATGACCCTGCAGACACACAAACAGAAAGACAATCCGAGATGAAAGTATAACCACAGGAGAATATCACAAGTAATACAAATCAGATGGTGTTATTTGCATTGGGGATATTAAAGTCTAACATTTGAACCCCCTCGCCCACGTTGGAGTGAGAGGAATGCTTTCCTGGCAATTGTGGGACATGGGGAATGGAAAGTGATCACATCTGCTGAATCAATTAAAAACAAAAGATTCTTTCGTCTGCTTCTATCATGAATAAATGTCAAACCTGTTATTATTCAACTTGTGTTACTAAGTCAGCACCCTTTGAGGATATAACAATGAGACAGAAACCTGCATCCAGTGTCTTTTTACTTCTTTTACTTTGTGTCTTTCCTTTGAAATACAAAACACTAATGAAAAATCACCCAGTTAGAGGCTTTTCATCGTCTCTGTTGTTCTCCCCCCTCCATGCTGGGCGGGCGGACACTTATGTGTTGTCTCTGAACTGGAGAGGTGTCGCAGAGCTAGCCCCAGCTCTGTGTTGCTCCACCCGGCCCCTGGTCAAGGAGTCCCAGGACAGATACAAAGAATATTTAGGGACTGACTTGTGGAGCCATTTGCCTGCAGCACGAACTAAGCTTGATGTCAGCCCGCTCACCACAGATTAACTTTGACGTTTCCCCCCCCTAAATCCGCTCTGATTAAATATTTGCTGGCTCATTTAATATGAATGTGAATTAATGGTCAGTCAGTGAGTTCATGTCTGCTCCACTTGAGTAATTGCCATGATTTAACAGAAAGACCTTTGCTGCACCTCTTATGTCTTGTCTGTTGCATTTCCTCCTTGTCTGCCTGTCTGTTCAAGAGTTCTGTCCAACACTTTGGAACATATATCAACAAACATATCAATAACTGTGGGGGAAACTTCTGTGCAGCAGCAATGCAGGAGGAGTCACCGACTCAAAGGAGACTCGGGGAGAGCTGGAGCTTTGATGTCAAACACTGATGGTTTATTTGGAGCTTCGGCTGGAGAATTCACAAAACAAGTCAAAGAGCCAGAGGTTCTGACTTCACGGTAGAGTTGCCACGTCAATTCTGAAGAACTCTACCCCAGACTAGGGCTGCACGATTTTGGGAAAAAAATCTAATTGCGATTTTTCTGACAAATATTGCGTTTGCGATTCGATTAGCGATATTTCTTTGTAAGCGACCCAACGGAAGTTTATTTTAAAATGTGGCCATATCTCCGGCTAGGAAGGTCGCATCAACATGCTCCTGTCTCTAGCACCCCCGCAGCCCGAGCTACGAGTGAAAGAACTAAACTTCCGTTGGGTTGCTTTAAAGTCAAGCTTCAGTTTAAGATGCACCCTGTCATAGATGTAAAACATGTGATGCAGCATCACTAACCTGACTCAGACGGTTTGTTTCACCAAACCATCTAGGAAAGCTCCATTGGAAGCCATTTGGAAAGGGCAGGCACTTTCAAAAATACTTGGCAGGTGATTGGATCAATCTGTCTATCACCTTCTATCATCGGCCACTTCTGATTGGTTAACAATGGCTGGTACATGTGGAGCACAGCACTTCTGATTGGTGTGGATGACTGACACACAAGAACAAAAAACTACCCCAGACCCATGTATTTAGCTAGTTCAGAGAGAATACTCAACATTGTGCATAACAAGATAAAATCATAACACCTCTATCAGCTGACGCCAGCAGGCAGGAACAGGGAGACAAAACACTGAGAGCACAGCAGCCAAGGTTACGAGTGCGTGTGCTCAGTCAGGGCGGTTTGAACTGATACACTGGGTCAAAGTTATGGGCCTTGGAAAATATTTCCCCAACAATAACTATACACCTCCCCCTACACACACACACACACACACACACACACACACACACACACACACACACACACACACACACACACACACACACACACACACACACACACACACACACACACACACACACACACACACACACACACACACACACACACACACACACACACACACTTTAGATTTTCCACCTGCACTCTGGAGAGAAACCAGAACCCCACATGACCACACTGAGGTTATGGTGAAATGAATGGTTCCTCAGTGTCTATTATGAGATGCTGTGGATATGAATACATAGCATTACACAGTAACTTAGTAGATTTATGTTTTGGTAATGCTGCCTTTACTTGGTCGCAAGTGAGGAGCTTTATTTATTTCAGTTGGCGGACTAGAAGGTATCTATGACAGCGTCTACAAAGTAGGTGTACTTAAACTACAATGTTGAAATCTGACTAAATCCTTTTATGCTTTTTCATACCTTTTGCAGCCCCTAATTTCAAACTACGACTTTACAATTGTTTTTACTCCTCTACATTTACGTGACAGATAGACTTTCTACCCGAGTTACTGAGAAGATTGAAGTTGAAAGTGCCAAAACTCATGATTAATATATAAAACGGCCCATTAGTATATCAAGTAGCTCAAAAATGTGTTCCAACTCAGTTTCAATATTAGAATCAGTGATGACAATCCAACTAAATATTATATATAGTATTCAGTGTGAGTGCTTCAAAGTATGTTTATCGTATACTTCACTACAAACAAATGAAGGACATTTAATTGTAACAGAGTTTTTTAACAAAAGTGAAAGGGTCTATTTTTTTAAACTGTTAACACTATTTTGTATTTCCTCATGGTGAGAGAAGTAGGTCTTGCGCTACATGATCTCCTAAATGTCCTCTTGCACCACCTTCCCATGACCTTCACATGTAGGTTCTCATGAAGTGTCAGTTTGCACATATATTATGTTCAGATATCCTCAGGATGAATTGTAATAATGTTTTTTTTTTTATCTTAACAAATCCAATACTTGGTTTTATGACCAAAAAATGCCAACCCCATCATCATCAGCTTTAGTGTATTAATGTTAGCATGTTTGCTTGAAGCACCACAGTGCCTGAAGAGTAACAGATCTGACATGACTCTGACATTTCACACTCTAGTTAGTGTCATCTCAACCTGCATATTACAGCCACAGGAGCCATTTCAATTTCGGATGAATATTTAACACCAAGCCTGAGTGCAGCCATGTTGAACGGGGAGGTGTCACATGTATCCTTATGTCATTTTCTCCATTTGCTCATGCTTATACACCTTTTTACTGCGTTTTAACAGAAGGACCTTGCTATATTTGACCTGTGCACACACAGCACATGCTCTCCTGTGTATCTTTGCCTTCAGGACACTCCAGAGTAAGAGACATATTGAAATCTGCCTTTTTGTTTTTCTATTTAGACCTTGCAACGCTGTAGGGAACCAAATCTAGACCAATCTCTCCAAGGCCAACTAAATATGGAGTTTAAAACAAAGCCTAACTTGTGTCAGAGTTACTGTGTTGTTGAAATATGAGTAATTTCTCCATCGACAAAATACAGGACTGAAACATTTTCATGGTTGCTGGGAGAGAGTGTAGAAGCCACTTTTCATCATGATTTTACACCTGTCAAAATAAATCAAATAATATATTATATTGTGTACATGCGTATGTGAACCCATGTGACGGCGAAGCTGTTCATTAACGCAAGTTCATTGATGTTTTAAACACAAATGTGTGAAAAACGAGTTTGGGAAATCTGCTTTCTTCTTCCTTCAGTTAAATATATAGCTTTAGCTGATTAGTTGAGCAGAGTATAGTCAGGGATATAACACTCCACAACCTGTCGTTTTTACATTCATGTTTTTGTATGTATTACACAAGATATCACATGTCACAGGTATTAGTTAAATCTAAAGGTAGCCGAAGTGTTCCCTTTAAGGTGTTTTGCTTTGTTTTACAGCCTTTGTGCTGAGCTAGCTAACCGGCTGCTGTCTCTGACTTCATATGTAGCACATAGACATGGAAGTGGTGTCAAACTTCTCATTTCAATCTCAGCAAAAAAGGGAACGATTACTTTTAAACAGGTGCAGATTTATTTAGGCATGTTTTGAAATGTATTATCTAACTCTATAACAGCATTCAGACACCTTAGCAGTTTATTTCTGTGTGGGGTTTTTTAAGCTGTGAAGCCGGTAAAATGTAATGTCTTTTATATCCTGATTGTGAACCTCGCTTAAATTACTTACTTTGTTGTTTGTTAGTATTGACCCATTGTGGGGGAAACTTCTGTGCAGCAATGCAATGTGAGTCACCGACTCAAAGGAGACACGGGGAGAGCTGGAGCTTTGATGTCAAACACTGATGGTTTATTTGGAGCTTCGGCTGGAGAATTCACAAAACAAGTCAAAGAGCCAGAGGTTCTGACTTCACGCTAGAGTTGCCACGTCAATTCTGAAGAACTCTACCCCAGACCCGTGTATTCAGCTAGTTCAGAGAGAATCATCAGCATGCTGCATAACAAGATAGAATCATAACACCTCTATCAGCTGACGCCAGCAGGCAGGAACAGGGAGACAAAACACTGAGAGCACAGCGGCCAAGGTTACAGGTGAGTGTGCTCAGTCAGGAGGACAGTATGAACTGATAAACTGGGTCAAAGTTATGGGCCTTGGAAAATATGTCACAGTGGCAAAGCTTAGAGAAGGAGGACAGGATGTGGATTGTCCTTGTGTCCGGATGCTGAGGCTTTGAGCACGCAGAATGTGATCCGTTTATCCTTGAGGGTCCCAAACTCTTCCCAGACTAATGGAGGGGTGGAAAGCCATGGGAGGTCTGCAGAGCCATTCAAGTCTCAGGTGACAAGTATTCTGCAGATTTGTCCCATGGTAGACAGAGAGCCACAAGGGCGAGCGTCCCCTTGAATGTTCTCGAAATGTCCCTCACCCTGAGGAGTGTAGCGTTACACCTTCCAATTGTAGCCTCCCGGGCTCGTCCCAGAACAGAGACTCCTTTGAGAGGCGCTGCTGAGAATTTGGGAAGTCGGCCAATTAAAAAAGAAAAGGTTATCGGGGTAAATCTGAAACAGAATTATGATGAGCAGCTCTTTAAACTTTGCATTCTTTGAAAATCATGTGAGCCTGGTTTCCTTTCACACATTTAGCATTGCGTAGTTCGTACAGACATCAGTGAACAATGCCACAGGGAAGAGCTTTGCTTTGTTTTCCCCCTTTAGGCTTAACCTCGTTTATTTAAGACAATGTTACACGAGTTCTTTGTAGTGAAGATGTACCGTCTGTTTTGTGCAACTAATATCAGAAATGTTTCCCAAATAATTGATTGCTTTGAACCTTATTTTCTTTGCAATTCCATATTGACTCCCTGTAACAGCAGTGGTATGAGGATGATGTATCTCCTTGCAAGGAATCCTCCTTTACACGCCTGCTGATTTTATCCCCCCTTTTCCATGATGAAGCTTTCTCAGGTGTGTACTCATTCTTCCTTTTTGTTGTGTGTGTCTTTATTGCAGATGGTGAGTCACGCCCTCTCTCTCAGTGAATAGCCGCCCGCACAAAGGCGATAGGATCTCAGCTCAGCCTTTAAATAAAACCCTCTTCCTTCTGCACAGCGTGGGAGAAAGGGCCACGGTGGTATCTCTGCAGGCTGATAGCTGGAGTGAGGCAGCGTTGAAGGATCATCTTTCACTCTGAGCCACTCACCTTTCATGCAGCGGACCCTGAGCCGGCTGTCGAGGCTGGACTGTCAGCACAGGGAGACTCACATCATCTCCTCTTCCTCATGAGAATGCAGAAGCACACATGAGGGAATAATCATGCTATTGTTGACATAATCTTCATACAGGATTAAGACACCTTACCTGATTCATTTTCACTTTTTTTGGGGCCCAGTGGGGCCGTGTGTTGGGAACAGAGACAGCTGGTGTTGACTCTTCTGCTTTATGAGTTTTCATCACTGGCAGGGGGAGCCAGCATGGCCAAGCCTCTGCTGAAAATACAGCGCTATTTCCGCAGGAAACCTGTCCGGTTCTTTTCCCTCATCCTCCTGTACCTGACTGCCGGGAGCCTCGTCTTCTTGCACTCTGGCTTCGTCGGGGAAAGCCGCTCCGGGGCCAGAGGAGGCCGAGACTCCTTGGTAGCTTCAGAGAAGGGAGGCCGGACTTCACTGTCGGACGCTCGGGGGCTTGGCATCATGAGTCGAGTGTTTAAGGAGACTCGCAGGTCCGGGCGGAGGTACGGCCCTCCGTGGATGAAGAAGCCGGGGCAGGAGGGCCAGGAGACGGTGCGCAGGGGGGGAGACTACACCAACAACTGGAACCGGGCCCTTAAAGCACGCAGCGCCAAAGATGTGGACGATGGAAGAGGTGGGTTACACAAACACTCCTTCTCTACACTGTTTCAGTGGGATTGTTTTCAGCCTGACAGATTTTCATGTTTGAAACTAGTTGCATTAGAAAATATGGTCCACATGTATCCCTGTTTTCTCCACTGTAAAATGACCTATCAAAACAAGTACGATAGTTCCATGTGTGCTCACTTAATCGGATCAGCAAAGCGTAACTAGAATGTACAGTTAAGTATAATAAAATACATTTTAAATTAGGGAATAATCACAACATGCACCAGCAATCTCAAATATAATAGCAGTGTTGCAAGATTAATGACTGCTCAGTGTTTACACCTGAAGTTTTATGTAAAATAATTGGAACAATAATAATTACCCATTGTCACTCATGAGAATATTGAAAAAATATAAGTAGGCTTATTTAAAAACATTTGAATACAGGATAATGTACAATGCATGTTCCCTGGCAACAGGCCGCACTTGTCCCTCCAACACTTCACGTTAATATGAAATTGATCCAAAGTAATCTGTAATTACAAACCGCACTTCTTAATGGCTGAGGATTTCTGGTTGTAATTGGTGGTGCAGAAGGTCTCTTGAGAGTGGAGTGAGATGATTATTATGATTAAGTCCTCCGTCTCGCCTCAGAGCGAATCCTTCGAGGGCCGAACCCGCAGAGCTTCATCTGCAACACAATCCCAACATCTAAATTGCGTCATGATCACGGGATTTACAGTTTTATCTCTCCTTTCGTTTCTGTGCTACAACAAAATCCTGACAGAAATGGTTTACATGTAAACTCCGACTGGCATGTGACATCTTACCGAGTAGCAAAACGTTCTCCGTCCTGAGTCGACCGCTCTGACCTTGGATGGCACGACTATCTGTCTTTTTCCTTAGCCAATGAAACGTGATCAAATGAGCTCTCGATCGGGCTCTCTTCCCCCTCTCGGCTTTTCTTACGCTGTCAAACACTCTGTTGGAGGAACTATAAAATATTAACAACTAGTCAAACAGTGTCTCCGACATCTACTCGAGAAGTAGCGCAAGACCTACTTCTCTCACCATGAGGAAATAAATAAAAAAATAGACCCTTTCACTTTTGTTAAAAAACTCTGTTACAATTAAATGTCCTTCATTTGTTTGTAGTGAAGTATACGATAAACATACTTTCAAGCACTCACACTGAATACTATATATAGTATTTAGTTGGATTATCATCACTGATTCTAATATTGCAACTGAGTTGGAACACATTTTTGAGCTACTTGATATACTAATGGGCCGTTTTATATATTAATCATGAGTTTTGGCACTTTCAACTTCAATCTTCTAAGTAACTCGGGTAGAAAGTCTATCTGTCACGTAAATGTAGTGGAGTAAAAAGAATTGTAAATTCGTAGTTTGAAATTAGGGGCTGCAAAAGGTATGAAAAAGCATAAAAAGGATTTAGTCAGATTTCAACATTGTAGTTCAAGTACATTACAGTACATATACCTACTTTGTAGACGCTGTCATAGATACCTTCTAGTCCGCCAACTGAAATAAATAAAGCTCCTCACTTGCGACCAAGTAAAGGCAGCATTACCAAAACATACATCTACTAAGTTACTGTGTAATGCTATGTATTCATATCCACAGCATCTCATAATAGACACTGAGGAACCATTCATTTCACCATAACCTCAGTGTGGTCATGTGGGGTTCTGGTTTCTCTCCAGAGTGCAGGTGGAAAATCTAAAGTGTGTGTGTGTGTGTGTGTGTGTGTGTGTGTGTGTGTGTGTGTGTGTGTGTGTGTGTGTGTGTGTGTGTGTGTGTGTGTGTGTGTGTGTGTGTGTGTGTGTGTGTGTGTGTGTGTGTGTGTGTGTGTGTGTGTGTGTGTGTGTGTGTGTGTGTGTGTGTGTGTGTGTGTGTGTGTGTGTGTGTGTGTGTGTGTGTGTGTGTGTGTGTGTGTGTGTGTGTGTGTGTGTGTGTGTGTGTGTGTGTGTGTGTGTGTGTGTGTGTGTGTGTGTGTGTGTGTGTGTGTGTGTGTGTGTGTGTGTGTGTGTGTGTGTGTGTGTGTGTGTGTGTGTGTGTGTGTGTGTGTGTGTGTGTGTGTCCTCTCTGAGCTTAAAGAGTAAGCAAAAAAACAAATCAGTGATTCAATTGTATGTCACTCCCCTGAGTCCCAGCACAGAGCCGTACCCCGCTGCACATCAGAGTGTCGAGTATTAAAGAACAATGTTTTTCTCGTGTACTGCTGCTGAGCTATTTTTTTTCCCCAATTCAGGGCAGGGAAAATAAACACGTTTACAATGTCTATTCAAGCTTTGGGTGGATGAAATGCAGGCCTCTCAGCCCCCCCCCCCCCCCCCTGAAGCCTCACAGGACTGCCGCTGAAAGTGATGATGGAGTAATTAGCAGCTTCAAAGCATTCGTTTGCTCTCATACATCCAGCACCTCATTACTTTTCTCTTATGTCCTCTTCTCTCACTGCAAATGCACTCTTTCCCACTGGCTAGGAATTTAAATTGAAGGGAATATTGCAGCATAACATGCCGACTGCGGCACATAAACACATTTCCACTGTGTGGTGCAGAGGCTCAGCAGCATATACTGAGGGGGAACAGGAGAGGACTGGGAATACAGCTGCACCACTGCTGACTCTTCATATGATCAACCAGATGCAGGGTGGTTATTATATTAAAGATATAAAACCGGGTGCATCTGTCGTCTATCCTTTTCCCTCATAGTATAAAGACCATATCAAATATTGTGTTTGTAAATCAGCGTTTCCCTCCATCATAAAGCAGATTATTTCCCAGACCACATGCTGCACAAATGTAAGCCTTTAGTCCACAACTATTAAGGTAATGCTATGTCCGGGGCTCAGGGGGTAATGGCACTACACAGATGGCGAGAGGTTTGTTTGTTATAGGTAGAGTAGAGCCAGCTAAAGTGACTGGTGTGTTTTAATGAGAGGGAGGAAGCTGTCTCGCTCTGCAGAGGTTCACTGGAGCCCAGCCCCCACACAGAGCGCAGTTACACTGACAGGCCACTAGAAGGGGATGTGTGTCTGCCCCAGTTTGGACTCCACATGTGCTCTACAAGTACATTTACTCAGGTACTAGTACAACTCTGAGGTTTTTCCTTTTTATGCTGCTTTAATTTCTACTCCACTACAATTTTTATATAATATATATAGCACCAAATTGCAACTAATCTATATCTACTGTCACTTTTCACATTGAACATGTGCTCTTTTATTAAATAAACTAAACGCCTTCATTTTAAGTTGTGAGTTTAAATTAAGAAACACTGATGCACTAATCAATAACAATAATCCACAGCTCCTCTCTCTGCTCCAGAGGATTTAAAAAATATATATCCCAATGAAGCCCCCCCCCCCCCCCTCCACGCTCAGGCAGCACCACCCCAAAGCAGTAATCCTAGCGGAAACACTGCTTAATATACATCAACTAATAAATGATGGTAATCTTTGATGAAGACACCCAGGAGGAGCGTACTAAGGAATATAAATAAGTTATGCCTTTACCAGCTGCAACATTATGATTATTAATAACACATAATGCATACAGAACTATTATTTAGTAATATAATAATATGCATAATGAGTACTTCCATCTTTTGTACTTTGATTTACTTGTTTGTTTTGAATGAAGGACTTTTACTTGCTGCAGTATTACTAGTTTCTCAACACTTGATGTTTCTGCACTGTGTCAACATGTGAGGAAGACACCGAATGTTTCGTCTGTTTGACACGTTATTTTGACCGTGTTGTACGGCAGCTGAAGGAAGTGTAATGTGTATATCTTTGTATTTTATTTCGAAAATATGTCTGTTTTTTTAAATACATGACTTTGTTCTCTTTTTCAGCAAAGTACATCGGCTGCCACATCGATGACACACAGAAGAGAGCGCTGAGAGGAGTTTCTTTTTTTGACTACAAAAAAATGACTGTATTCCGTTGCCAGGACAACTGTGCAGAAAGGTATGGCAGCAGCAAACAACAAGAAAACAAGCGTCCATTAAATATCCTCTCTTTTTTTATTTCTACTGTTACACTGATATAATAACGTAGAGCCATAGGCTGTATAGAGCAAAGTGTCATCAGTTTGTATCCTTGTTGAAACACTACGCTGAAGAATAACAGCACTGTGCTTTAATAACATGGACTATAGGACAACATGTGAATAGACTTGTATGGGGTTGTTATTCTTGGTTTGGGCTGTGCCCCTTTGTGAAATGAAGGAAAATCTTCATTATATTTTACACAAAGCTATCTGATATTATCTTAATAAGAAAAGCATTTTGAACTGAGGTTTACAATCAATCAATCAATCAATCAATCAATCAATCAATCAATCAATCAATGTTTATTTATATAGCCCAATATCACAAATGTCACATTTGTCTCAGTGGACTTCACAGTTTGTACAGAATATCAGTATGACAATATGACACCCTCTGTCCTTAGACCCTCACATCGTATAAGGAAAAACTTCCAAAAAAGGAAAAACCCCACAGGTTAAAGGGGAAAATGGGAGAAACCTCAGGGGGAGCAACAGAGGAGGGATCCCTCTCCCAGGACGGACAGACGTGCAATAGATGCCGTGTGTAAATCGAAGAGATAATACATTTTACAGCGTAGGTAGACCAAATGTTTGGAAATGCATGTGTCTGTAATAAGAAGATGAATCCACGAGGATGTCAACAATCCTGTGGGAGCATCAGGGAAGTAGTACGATGAGAGTCAGGCAGGACCACAGTGACCGGTTCAGCCACGACTCGAAGTCCAGGACTCAGATCAGGACTCAGGACTCAAGATCAGCCTCGACTCCGGATCCCGGCGTAGATAGACACCAAAAAGAAATTTGGGGTAGCTGGGTTATTCGGAACATGAGAGTACACAGGTACAGACAGACAGAAGGAAGAAGTAAGGCGTCCCCCGACAGTCTAAGCCTATAGCAGCAAAACTAGGGGCTGAATTATAATAATACAGAATTGAAGTAAGACACAGCAGAAGACATGCCATCATAAATCACAATATCTAAGAACAAAGGCAGATAATTAGAAAATATTGATAATATGACAAAAGTGAAGTGATTTAAATAAAAACAAAACCCTAAAATATGTAATAATTGTAGTAATGTAGTATGGATGGACTTTTTGATTGGTCATTAACCTAGCATTTAGACACTAACTGTGAATCACTGCAACCATGAGAGTTCATCTAGCATGCAGAGATAAATGGGCACAATACATCTTGGTTTTTTTTGGGCGGTGGTGGTGAAGTCGATCGGGACTTGGCTTGGCAACTGGAAGGTCACCAGTTCAAGTCCCGGCAAGACCGAGTGCTACCCAGGTGTCCCTGAGCAAGGCACCGTTCAAAATGGCAGCCCACTGCTCCTAACACTAGGATGGGTCAAATGCAGAGACACAATTTCCCCACGAGGGATTAATAAAAGTCCATCTTTTCCTGATGCAGGATGTGGAAAGACAGGCCCGAACACATGCTCCCTCTAGGGCCTGTTGTACTGTAGCTAAACATGGGAATATTGCCTGCCCACTGACCAATGCAATACGAATCTATGTATTCAGGTGACATGATAGTGACACTTCATCTGGTTTATTGCCCATTGAATCAATCAAGAATGTCCTTTTCTCTTTTTGTCCGTATGCATGTCATTTTTCTATCAAATGAATATGCTGATTTGAGCCCAACACTGGGACATTTTCTTTTGAAAGCCTGTATTCAGGAGTGCCAACCCTTTCACAAGTATTTCTGCCCTGTGGTAGCTGCCTGCTTTATTTAGTTAATAGTCCAGCGGTGCAGATTGAATAGAAAAGTCACCTGAGGGTCAGACCTCATGGACCAACATCAGCGCTCAGACTTAATCATGCTCTTAGGGCTGATTGGGAGCAAATACTTGCAGCCAGGCTCCAGAAATCGTGCAGACCTGTGAATAGTATTGGCCTCACCGGGTCTGTAGAAGAATCCCAGCTCCTATATCAGCTTATTATTACCCATGGTTTTAAAAAGACTTGTTTCACAGTCATATATTAGTGTAGTTTAAAGGTGGCCGCATGTATTTGACTATACAGAACAATTCATGCAATATTTGTAACTGCCTGCTGCAATTGTATTCAATCATTTTCATTGATGTATATGTTTATTTATTTTTATTATTTATTCTACTGTTTCACAATTAGACAAGAAAAGAAAAAGAGAGGGCATAGCTTATACAGGAGTAGCCCTCCCGTTAGTCATCCTGTTGCAGGATGAAGTAAAAAAAGATAATTCCGTTATTAAATACTCACACAGATAAACAAAATTCTATATATATACATACATACATACATACATACATTACATACATACATACATACATACATACATTACATACATACATACATTACATACATTACATACATACATACATACATTACATTACATACATACATACATTACATACATACATTACATACATACATACATACATTACATACATACATTACATAAACCCATTTATAGAATAAAACATCAGCATCAAATCAACGTTTTTTGTACGGGATACAAGTTTACGTTTGCTCCAGTTTTGAAAGCCTTCATGTCTCTGCACATCTCCTCATATTTCCCCACATCCTGTCTCCCCCTCTCTGCTACCTCACCCATCTTTCCTCCACCTTTAACCAGGGCTTTATCACATGCATTGAATTACACAGACTGCGTTTCAAAGAGCAGAAAATAGGAACGGAGGGAGACGCTTGTTTTCAGCTCCTTCCTCATATAGCTGCTTGCAACCTGCTCGCCTTCTCTCCTGCAGCGGGTTCATATAAACAGACAAATAAATGGCGGGCAATAGCAGGGCTCAGAGGATTGGGTTTGATTGACAGCCCAGGGGATTTGTGTGAGGGGTGTGTCAGGCGTTTAATTGCACCCCAAAGGCCTCTTGGGAGTAAAATCCTTCATGCAGCAGCAACGGAAAGGAGAGAAGACACCGTTGTCAAGTATATTTATAATTGCCTTACATCATCTTCACCACAGTTAGATGTTATTCCAGAGAAGATGTATTTTCATCTGCACGGCATCCTCCATGTGCACCGTTTGGTTGTATTGATCACTGCGTATCCAGTTGCTCTGAAGGATACTCTGTATTGTCAAGAGGAGGATTAAGACGCATCATCACGAGGCTCAGAACAATCACTTAAAGCTCTCTCTCCTTTGTTTACTAACCATGCCCATGCCTTTCCCCCTTTCTCTTTCCCTCCAGAGGGTACATGTACGCAGGCCTGGAGTTCGGAGCCGAGTGCTACTGCGGTCACAAGATCCAGGCTCCCAATGTGTCGGACAGTGAATGCAATATGGAGTGTAAAGGAGAGAAGGGCAACCTGTGCGGAGGAGCCAACCGACTGTCCATCTACCGGCTGGAGCTGAGCCAGGAGTCTGCGCGCCGCTGTGAGTGTGACTCTGCGACAACTGCACGCCCCTGAGTCTGTCAAATACGCAAAAGAGAGCAATGTCAAATGTGAAAATTAATACATTTGTTGACGACATTCTTAAATGTGATCATGAATAACATTTAAATCGATGCCCATGGGGTTAGAATGAGCCTTCCTGAGGTGACGACAGCGAGGCACAGAGAAGCTATTTTGAATTGGAAATACAAAAGCCCCGCTGTGTGTCTGGGACATATTTGTTTTATTTTGGGTTAAAGCCAGAGACGGGAGCCTGCTGCTCCGTTGTGTTTCCCCGGAGCACCGTGCTACCTACGTAACACAGCCAGTCCCGGTCCCATCCCAAACCCTGACTGCTGCTAGAGAACTGAAGGAAGCAGTGATACATTTAAAATCTGAGTTGAGGTAGATTGTTTTAAATTAAAAAAGAACGAATTCCCGTCCACAGTGTGAAGTCACTTTGGACACCCGTCCTCCATCTCTTTGCTCTTCCTTACCTTCTGCTTCTTAGAAATAATCCGGTAATGCAGCATACTGTACACATTTATGACTAATATTTAAACATCTAAATGCTCTGGCTCGTCCAGTTCAGTGCTGTTTGTTTGTTATTCTTTTCATTTCTGCTTTTTTTCCCTCTGGGTTTGCCTTCAGACTGCTGAGTAGGCTATTCGTGTTTTTGTTTCACCTCTGACCCGGAGTTCTGTCATGTGAACATCAGAGAGGAAATGCTGGCAATGTGTTGAGGTGGCTGTTTTGTGGTTTGTCCCCCTTAGGGGCCATAATGGTCACTTGGTTTATTGCTTTCAGCCAAATGTAATCCTACAAAGATAATATTATGCATTTGCTTCACTGTCACACAGCCCATCTGCAATTCATCATGGTTATGTCCTTCTACATTTCACTCAGCCACGTGTTTCCATCAAAGATCTAATTATGTTGCCCAAGACATGTTTGGAGGCTGCTTGTGTGTGAGGCTAGTCAGCAGAGCACAAAAAGCATCTCAAGAGGATTTAATAAGCTCCGCCATATGGCATACGAACAGAAAGAGGTTGCAGGGAAGGCATACTGCAGGGAAACAAAGGACATTAAAAATGCAACTTTCAGCCAGGGAAAAAGGTCACAAATAAATAAAACATTAGATAAGAACACATGGCTGGAGCTAATGTGTGAGGGGTGTTACCTTGTGTTAAAGCCTCTTAGCACAGATGGCTAATACTAGCAGTCTTGGGAAGGTGCAGGTTTTTGGTATACATTTAAGTAGCGAGAATTTCCGCCGACGCAAAGCTCCTTGTGCATATTTTTATTTAGCAAGCAGGCTGTCTTCGTCATGGTATGGCACGGCAAAAAGCTTTTAGTGTGTGGTTTCCCTCCTCTGTTATAAATGCACAAGTCTCTTGACAGCAGAGAAGCTTTATATGTACATCAGCACATAAGCCGCGTCGACAGGCTGAAATAAATGTGAAATGGATGTTGGATTTACTTCCGCATTGACAGCATTTTTCAACCTGTAATGAAAAGTTTTGCAGCTTTCTGTCACAGGCTGCAGATGATAAACGCTTCAAAGCTGATTCTACCGCTTGTTTTGTTGAGAATTTGTATTGAAAAATAGCAGAAAAACAACATTTTACTTCCAAACTACTTACTTCCTGCTAAAGAAGGCATGTCTTCTCTGCTGTTGTCTATCCATCATAGGAGAGTGAGTATCTGAGATTAAAGGTCATCAACACTGCTGGGATGTGAGCGCTGCTATTGGCGATGTGCTGGCAGGTCAGGGTCCCAGCAGAGTGGAGGGAGTCCCAGTGGATCCAAAAGAATTGTAAATTCGTAGTTTGAAATTAGGGGCTGCAAAAGGTATGAAAAAGCATAAAAGGATTTAGTCAGATTTCAACATTGTAGTTTAAGTACATTACAGTACATATACCTACTTTGTAGACGCTGTCATAGATACCTTCTAGTCCGCCAACTGAAATAAATAAAGCTCCTCACTTGCGACCAAGTAAAGGCAGCATTACCAAAACATAAATCTACTAAGTTACTGTGTAATGCTATGTATTCATATCCACAGCATCTCATAATAGACACTGAGGAACCATTCATTTCACCATAACCTCATTGTGGTCATGTGGGGTTCTGGTTTCTCTCCAGAGTGCAGGTGGAAAATCTAAAGTGTGTGTGTGTGTGTGTGTGTGTGTGTGTGTGGTGTGTGTGTGTGTGTGGGTGTGGTGTGTGTGTGTGGTGTGTGTGTGTTGTGTGTGTCGTGTGCTGTGTGTGTGGTGTGTGTGTGTGTGTGTGTGTGTGTGTGTGTGTGTAGTGTGGTGTGTGTGTGTGTGTGTGTGTGTGTGTGTGTGTGTGAGTGTTGTCTGTGTGTGTGTGTGTGGTGTGTGTGTGTGTGTGTGTGTGTGTGGGTGTGTGTGTGTGTGATGTGTGTGTGTGTGTGTGTGTGTTGTGTGTGTGTGTGTGTGTGTTGTGTGTGTTGTGTGTGTGTGTTGTGTGTGTTGTGTGTGTGTGTCCTCTCTGAGCTTAAAGAGTAAGCAAAAAAACAAATCAGTGATTCAATTGTATGTCACTCCCCTGAGTCCCAGCACAGAGCCGTACCCCGCTGCACATCAGAGTGTCGAGTATTAAGAACAATGTTTTTCTCGTGTACTGCTGCTGAGCTATTTTTTTTTCCCCAATTCAGGGCAGGGAAAATAAACACGTTTACAATGTCTATTCAAGCTTTGGGTGGATGAAATGCAGGCCTCTCAGCCCCCCCCCCCCCCCCCCTGAAGCCTCACAGGACTGCCGCTGAAAGTGATGATGGAGTAATTAGCAGCTTCAAAGCATTCGTTTGCTCTCATACATCCAGCACCTCATTACTTTTCTCTTATGTCCTCTTCTCTCACTGCAAATGCACTCTTTCCCACTGGCTAGGAATTAAATTGAAGGGAATATTGCAGCATAACATGCCGACTGCGGCACATAAACACATTTCCACTGTGTGGTGCAGAGGCCCTCAGCAGCATATACTGAGGGGGAACAGGAGAGGACTGGGAATACAGCTGCACCACTGCTGACTCTTCATATGATCAACCAGATGCAGGGTGGTTATTATATTAAAAGATATAAAACCGGGTGCATCTGTCGTCTATCCTTTTCCCTCATAGTATAAAGACCATATCAAATATTGTGTTTGTAAATCAGCGTTTCCCTCCATCATAAAGCAGATTATTTCCCAGACCACATGCTGCACAAATGTAAGCCTTTAGTCCACAACTATTAAGGTAATGCTATGTCCGGGGCTCAGGGGGGTAATGGCACTACACAGATGGCGAGAGGTTTGTTTGTTATAGGTAGAGTAGAGCCAGCTAAAGTGACTGGTGTGTTTTAATGAGAGGGAGGAAGCTGTCTCGCTCTGCAGAGGTTCACTGGAGCCCAGCCCCCACACAGAGCGCAGTTACACTGACAGGCCACTAGAAGGGGATGTGTGTCTGCCCCAGTTTGGACTCCACATGTGCTCTACAAGTACATTTACTCAGGTACTAGTACAACTCTGAGGTTTTTCCTTTTTATGCTGCTTTAATTTCTACTCCACTACAATTTTTATATAATATATATATAGCACCAAATTGCAACTAATCTATATCTACTGTCACTTTTCACATTGAACATGTGCTCTTTTATTAAATAAACTAAACGCCTTCATTTTAAGTTGTGAGTTTAAATTAAGAAACACTGATGCACTAATCAATAACAATAATCCACAGCTCCTCTCTCTGCTCCAGAGGATTTAAAAAATATATAATCCCAATGAAGCCCCCCCCCCCCCCCCCTCCACGCTCAGGCAGCACCACCCCAAAGCAGTAATCCTAGCGGAAACACTGCTTAATATACATCAACTAATAAATGATGGTAATCTTTGATGAAGACACCCAGGAGGAGCGTACTAAGGAATATAAATAAGTTATGCCTTTACCAGCTGCAACATTATGATTATTAATAACACATAATGCATACAGAACTATTATTTAGTAATATAATAATATGCATAATGAGTACTTCCATCTTTTGTACTTTGATTTACTTGTTTGTTTTGAATGAAGGACTTTTACTTGCTGCAGTATTACTAGTTTCTCAACACTTGATGTTTCTGCACTGTGTCAACATGTGAGGAAGACACCAAATGTTTCGTCTGTTTGACACGTTATTTTGACCGTGTTGTACGGCAGCTGAAGGAAGTGTAATGTGTATATCTTTGTATTTTATTTCGAAAATATGTCTGTTTTTTTAAATACATGACTTTGTTCTCTTTTTCAGCAAAGTACATCGGCTGCCACATCGATGACACACAGAAGAGAGCGCTGAGAGGAGTTTCTTTTTTTGACTACAAAAAAATGACTGTATTCCGTTGCCAGGACAACTGTGCAGAAAGGTATGGCAGCAGCAAACAACAAGAAAACAAGCGTCCATTAAATATCCTCTCTTTTTTTATTTCTACTGTTACACTGATATAATAACGTAGAGCCATAGGCTGTATAGAGCAAAGTGTCATCAGTTTGTATCCTTGTTGAAACACTACGCTGAAGAATAACAGCACTGTGCTTTAATAACATGGACTATAGGACAACATGTGAATAGACTTGTATGGGGTTGTTATTCTTGGTTTGGGCTGTGCCCCTTTGTGAAATGAAGGAAAATCTTCATTATATTTTACACAAAGCTATCTGATATTATCTTAATAAGAAAAGCATTTTGAACTGAGGTTTACAATCAATCAATCAATCAATCAATCAATCAATCAATGTTTATTTATATAGCCCAATATCACAAATGTCACATTTGTCTCAGTGGACTTCACAGTTTGTACAGAATATCAGTATGACAATACGACACCCTCTGTCCTTAGACCCTCACATCGTACAAGGAAAAACTTCCAAAAAAGGAAAAACCCCACAGGTTAAAGGGGAAAATGGGAGAAACCTCAGGGGGAGCAACAGAGGAGGGATCCCTCTCCCAGGACGGACAGACGTGCAATAGATGCCGTGTGTAAATCGAAGAGATAATACATTTTACAGCGTAGGTAGACCAAATGTTTGGAAATGCATGTGTCTGTAATAAGAAGATGAATCCACGAGGATGTCAACAATCCTGTGGGAGCATCAGGGAAGTAGTACGATGAGAGTCAGGCAGGACCACAGTGACAGGTTCAGCCACGACTCGAAGTCCAGGACTCAGATCAGGACTCAGGACTCAAGATCAGCCTCGACTCCGGATCCCGGCGTAGATAGACACCAAAAAGAAATTTGGGGTAGCTGGGTTATTCGGAACATGAGAGTACACAGGTACAGACAGACAGAAGGAAGAAGTAAGGCGTCCCCCGACAGTCTAAGCCTATAGCAGCAAAACTAGGGGCTGAATTATAATAATACAGAATTGAAGTAAGACACAGCAGAAGACATGCCATCATAAATCACAATATCTAAGAACAAAGGCAGATAATTAGAAAATATTGATAATATGACAAAAGTGAAGTGATTTAAATAAAAACAAAACCCTAAAATATGTAATAATTGTAGTAATGTAGTATGGATGGACTTTTTGATTGGTCATTAACCTAGCATTTAGACACTAACTGTGAATCACTGCAACCATGAGAGTTCATCTAGCATGCAGAGATAACTGGAAGGTCACCAGTTCAAGTCCCGGCAAGACCGAGTGCTACCCAGGTGTCCCTGAGCAAGGCACCGTTCAAAATGGCAGCCCACTGCTCCTAACACTAGGATGGGTCAAATGCAGAGACACAATTTCCCCACGAGGGATTAATAAAAGTCCATCTTTTCCTGATGCAGGATGTGGAAAGACAGGCCCGAACACATGCTCCCTCTAGGGCCTGTTGTACTGTAGCTAAACATGGGAATATTGCCTGCCCACTGACCAATGCAATACGAATCTATGTATTCAGGTGACATGATAGTGACACTTCATCTGGTTTATTGCCCATTGAATCAATCAAGAATGTCCTTTTCTCTTTTTGTCCGTATGCATGTCATTTTTCTATCAAATGAATATGCTGATTTGAGCCCAACACTGGGACATTTTCTTTTGAAAGCCTGTATTCAGGAGTGCCAACCCTTTCACAAGTATTTCTGCCCTGTGGTAGCTGCCTGCTTTATTTAGTTAATAGTCCAGCGGTGCAGATTGAATAGAAAAGTCACCTGAGGGTCAGACCTCATGGACCAACATCAGCGCTCAGACTTAATCATGCTCTTAGGGCTGATTGGGAGCAAATACTTGCAGCCAGGCTCCAGAAATCGTGCAGACCTGTGAATAGTATTGGCCTCACCGGGTCTGTAGAAGAATCCCAGCTCCTATATCAGCTTATTATTACCCATGGTTTTAAAAAGACTTGTTTCACAGTCATATATTAGTGTAGTTTAAAGGTGGCCGCATGTATTTGACTATACAGAACAATTCATGCAATATTTGTAACTGCCTGCTGCAATTGTATTCAATCATTTTCATTGATGTATATGTTTATTTATTTTTATTATTTATTCTACTGTTTCACAATTAGACAAGAAAAGAAAAAGAGAGGGCATAGCTTATACAGGAGTAGCCCTCCCGTTAGTCATCCTGTTGCAGGATGAAGTAAAAAAAGATAATTCCGTTATTAAATACTCACACAGATAAACAAAATTCTATATACATACATACATACATACATACATTACATACATACATACATACATACATACATTACATACATACATACATTACATTACATTACATTACATACATACATACATTACATTACATACATACATACATACATTACATTACATACATACATACATACATACATTACATACATACATTACATAAACCCATTTATAGAATAAAACATCAGCATCAAATCAACGTTTTTTGTACGGGATACAAGTTTACGTTTGCTCCAGTTTTGAAAGCCTTCATGTCTCTGCACATCTCCTCATATTTCCCCACATCCTGTCTCCCCCTCTCTGCTACCTCACCCATCTTTCCTCCACCTTTAACCAGGGCTTTATCACATGCATTGAATTACACAGACTGCGTTTCAAAGAGCAGAAAATAGGAACGGAGGGAGACGCTTGTTTTCAGCTCCTTCCTCATATAGCTGCTTGCAACCTGCTCGCCTTCTCTCCTGCAGCGGGTTCATATAAACAGACAAATAAATGGCGGGCAATAGCAGGGCTCAGAGGATTGGGTTTGATTGACAGCCCAGGGGATTTGTGTGAGGGGTGTGTCAGGCGTTTAATTGCACCCCAAAGGCCTCTTGGGAGTAAAATCCTTCATGCAGCAGCAACGGAAAGGAGAGAAGACACCGTTGTCAAGTATATTTATAATTGCCTTACATCATCTTCACCACAGTTAGATGTTATTCCAGAGAAGATGTATTTTCATCTGCACGGCATCCTCCATGTGCACCGTTTGGTTGTATTGATCACTGCGTATCCAGTTGCTCTGAAGGATACTCTGTATTGTCAAGAGGAGGATTAAGACGCATCATCACGAGGCTCAGAACAATCACTTAAAGCTCTCTCTCCTTTGTTTACTAACCATGCCCATGCCTTTCCCCCTTTCTCTTTCCCTCCAGAGGGTACATGTACGCAGGCCTGGAGTTCGGAGCCGAGTGCTACTGCGGTCACAAGATCCAGGCTCCCAATGTGTCGGACAGTGAATGCAATATGGAGTGTAAAGGAGAGAAGGGCAACCTGTGCGGAGGAGCCAACCGACTGTCCATCTACCGGCTGGAGCTGAGCCAGGAGTCTGCGCGCCGCTGTGAGTGTGACTCTGCGACAACTGCACGCCCCTGAGTCTGTCAAATACGCAAAAGAGAGCAATGTCAAATGTGAAAATTAATACATTTGTTGACGACATTCTTAAATGTGATCATGAATAACATTTAAATCGATGCCCATGGGGTTAGAATGAGCCTTCCTGAGGTGACGACAGCGAGGCACAGAGAAGCTATTTTGAATTGGAAATACAAAAGCCCCGCTGTGTGTCTGGGACATATTTGTTTTATTTTGGGTTAAAGCCAGAGACGGGAGCCTGCTGCTCCGTTGTGTTTCCCCGGAGCACCGTGCTACCTACGTAACACAGCCAGTCCCGGTCCCATCCCAAACCCTGACTGCTGCTAGAGAACTGAAGGAAGCAGTGATACATTTAAAATCTGAGTTGAGGTAGATTGTTTTAAATTAAAAACAAACGAATTCCCGTCCACAGTGTGAAGTCACTTTGGACACCCGTCCTCCATCTCTTTGCTCTTCCTTACCTTCTGCTTCTTAGAAATAATCCGGTAATGCAGCATACTGTACACATTTATGACTAATATTTAAACATCTAAATGCTCTGGCTCGTCCAGTTCAGTGCTGTTTGTTTGTTATTCTTTTCATTTCTGCTTTTTTCCCTCTGGGTTTGCCTTCAGACTGCTGAGTAGGCTATTCGTGTTTTTGTTTCACCTCTGACCCGGAGTTCTGTCATGTGAACATCAGAGAGGAAATGCTGGCAATGTGTTGAGGTGGCTGTTTTGTGGTTTGTCCCCCTTAGGGGCCATAATGGTCACTTGGTTTATTGCTTTCAGCCAAATGTAATCCTACAAAGATAATATTATGCATTTGCTTCACTGTCACACAGCCCATCTGCAATTCATCATGGTTATGTCCTTCTACATTTCACTCAGCCACGTGTTTCCATCAAAGATCTAATTATGTTGCCCAAGACATGTTTGGAGGCTGCTTGTGTGTGAGGCTAGTCAGCAGAGCACAAAAAAGCATCTCAAGAGGATTTAATAAGCTCCGCCATATGGCATACGAACAGAAAGAGGTTGCAGGGAAGGCATACTGCAGGGAAACAAAGGACATTAAAAATGCAACTTTCAGCCAGGGAAAAAGGTCACAAATAAATAAAACATTAGATAAGAACACATGGCTGGAGCTAATGTGTGAGGGGTGTTACCTTGTGTTAAAGCCTCTTAGCACAGATGGCTAATACTAGCAGTCTTGGGAAGGTGCAGGTTTTTGGTATACATTTAAGTAGCGAGAATTTCCGCCGACGCAAAGCTCCTTGTGCATATTTTTATTTAGCAAGCAGGCTGTCTTCGTCATGGTATGGCACGGCAAAAAGCTTTTAGTGTGTGGTTTCCCTCCTCTGTTATAAATGCACAAGTCTCTTGACAGCAGAGAAAGCTTTATATGTACATCAGCACATAAGCCGCGTCGACAGGCTGAAATAAATGTGAAATGGATGTTTGGATTTACTTCCGCATTGACAGCATTTTTCAACCTGTAATGAAAAAGTTTTGCAGCTTTCTGTCACAGGCTGCAGATGATAAACGCTTCAAAGCTGATTCTACCGCTTGTTTTGTTGAGAATTTGTATTGAAAAATAGCAGAAAAACAACATTTTACTTCCAAACTACTTACTTCCTGCTAAAGAAGGAAGCATGTCTTCTCTGCTGTTGTCTATCCATCATAGGAGAGTGAGTATCTGAGATTAAAGGTCATCAACACACTGCTGGGATGTGAGCGCTGCTATTGGCTGATGTGCTGGCAGGTCAGGGTCCCAGCAGAGTGGAGGGAGTCCCAGTGGGATCCCTCCATGTGGGGTCAGTGAATAGAGGCCAAGCTGCAGAAGCTGTGCTCAGTGACCATAGCACTGGAGTACTTTGAGTGTGTGCCCCTCCTATTGGTGTATGACATTTGTTTGTTCTGTGTGTTTCAGATGGCAGCTCCATTTTTAAGGGGTGTTTTCACAGGCCGGACAATGTCACTCTGGCACTTCCCATCAGCGCGGTCATCCAAAACATGTCTGTGGAAAAGTGTGTGGACATGTGCACGGAGAGGGTGAGGGAGTTTACGTGATGTGTGCATCCGTGCGTTGTCATTTACACATGAGTGTGTTTTCGGGGTTTTAATGGCAGCTGTATTTCAGGAGAAAACGCTGGCCGTCCTGGGGGGAGATCGATGTCACTGCGGCTTTCCGACCCCTCTCTTCTCGCTTCACGAGCCGGAGGACGAGAGTCTGTGTCTCCACCACTGCCTCGGGCAAGAATTTGAGACCTGCGGGAACGAAGAGTACTTTGTGGTGTACCAGACGCAGGTTCAAGGTAACACATGGTGGCTCAAAGGCCTATATAAAGGGCCCATAGGACAAAGAGACAAGTCAGGATGCATCATCAATTAATTATTTATCTGATATATCATATTCCAATTACTTGTACAGCATAGACTCTTATTCCTCTATTTCTATTCTATTTTATTCTATTTTATTTGTATTTACTTGCACTATTTTAGCTGTTTTTATTGTGTTGCACTGTTGGAAGATTTTCATCGATATAGCTACACTGTAGCTGTGTACGAATTACAATAAAAGCCTTGAATCTTGAATCAGCCACACCCTGGGTGCAGGAGATACAAACAACGACCCTAAAGTAATGTTAGACGTGTGAAAGTGCTGAGTTCTTAAAATCCAGCAAAACTCTGACCCTACCCATGTTTGCCCTTTTTTTTATTTGACCCCTGTGTACTATAGTCGGTATGCATCTATTATCAACTATATTATATTTGTAAGAAATGGACATACACATTTATGTCTTTTGGATATAGATTTGTAGTTTTTACTTTTGTTTTACTCATGTTTGAAATTATTTTGTTTCCAACAAAGTTTTTATTTTCCACAAGGCTTTTATTATAACAATACAAATATAAAATAAAACACAACTAACATGCTCCATCTGTATAATACAAGGTAATATTCTGAAAACATGCAGAAAAGAAAGGACACGCATGCATCTAGTAATCCTCTTGAACATTAGATACATTTAGATCTAATGATCGAGTGTTCTTTTCTCGAGGTACAGGGATGGGGAAGGTGTTTGACTGTGTATGTGTGAGTATGTAGGTGTGTATAAGTGCATATATGTGTGTATGTACATATGTGTATATGTGTATATGTCAATCAACAGGTAAAGCAGATTAATAATAATAATAACAATAATAATTAATAATAATTATTGCAGATTATAGATTATAAATAAATCATTTAGGGACAAGGGGGTGAGATGAAATAAATGATACTTCTTCTCGCTCCTTTTCGAACACTAGATGTGGGATTGCTTATGCTGCTAATGTTGTTGTAAATGTCATTTTTTGTTTTGATTTCTCTTACATGTTTTGTTTTGTAATTATTTATTTTACTGGTTCGAAATAAAATGTATCAATCAATCCTTAACATAATCAATGAAGGGCCTCTTTTCCAACAAACTTTAGTTTAAATTGATTGTTTTATAAAGGCTTTTCACCGTGTAAAGGTTTATCTAGTCCAGCTGTAAAATGTCCTGTCCCTAACGTACCTTAATCACATTGGTGTTCTTTGTATATCTAAGTAATCATATCATCATTGCATAACCATATCTTTGAAAAATGGATAACCATTTGTCTTCCTTTCCTAAATATTGTTATCAGCCCCAGGGGTTTAGTATCAGTCCTTCTCTGGCAGAAGCACTTGGGAAGATCGTGTTTCCTCATCGCAGCTGGAGCTCAGATCAGCAGAAAAACAGCACCCAGTAAACGAAAAAGGAGCTTTTATGCTGTGAACCAAAAAAACAAGAACATGCTGCAGCGGGAAGTGAACTTTATGTAAATAGTCTGGACAAGCTGCACTACCACATCTGCACATGTTGTGAATTTAACTAGAGTATCATCATCACACAATAATCAGTGACTGGGTTGTAGGCAATTTTTTATAAAGAGCAAACAGCCGAGCTATCCCACGCAAAACAAAACACCAGAATGAGGTCACGTGACTCTTTTTATTACCTTGTTCTCATGTGGTGTTCAATGTCCTCGCCACAAAACTCCAATGTTTCAACATGACTTATTTTGTCTTTACAACATATGTCAATAAACAGGAAGTGACTAACCTTCAGTATCCATATGAAGCTCGATTCTGTTCTCGTCAAATATTTAGCAGAATCATAGTTCACTGTCTTTCACCCCACGTCTAGACTCTGTCAAAGAGCATATCAAGTCGATCACTGAAGCGTCTTTCATTCTTTACATACATACATTAGACTACTCACTGTACCATCATCTGTTTCCCCTGAATGTCCTGTCCCCATCATTTGTGTCTCCTTTCATTTTTCCTCCATGTTTGCTTGATTGTGTTTTGATCACGTTTTGTTGCTTTTAACCTCTTATATATTTATTAAACTGTACAGTGTCCTACGGTGTCTTGAAAGGTGCCCTTAAAGGTCACCTATCATACAAAATCCACTTCTTCACGTCTCCTCTACATCAACATGTGTCCCCTCTTCTTCATGTCTCTTCTACATCAACATGTGTCCCCTCTGTGGAAAGAGACTCTGAACGTTTCAGGAACAAAGATTCTCTCACTTTTTGATCCATTTCTATAAAAACCTGTCTGAAAATGAGCTGATCAGATTTTGGCCACTTTATGATGTCATAACGATGTGTTGTCTTGTGTAGCCATTAGCCAATCACCAACCAGGTAACCCCCCCCCCCCCCCCACCTTAACACCTGAATCTCCTCCTAGAGCACCATTGTGTTCTTTGTAACCAAATCTCTCTCAGAGGGGCGTGGGGAGGGGCTCCTTATTTTCATCTAAAGTAACAGACAGAGAATCAGCACTTTGGAAACAGGGCTGAAACAGAGGGGATTATGGGTAATGCTGCAATGATCTGTTTGGTGTTTGGAGCCAAACACTTCAGAGACATGTTTTGTATATATCTGAGAGCTGTAATATATTGATGAAAAACAGTATAATAGGGGACCTTTAAATAAAATGTATTATTATTATCATTATCAAATCAATAACATAGCTTGTCTGTCTTTGTGTTTCATCAGATAACCGCTGCATGGACAGGCACTTCCTCCCCACTCGGGCCAAGCAGCTCGTGGCCCTCGCTAGTTTCCCCGGAGCCGGCAACACGTGGGCGCGTCACCTCATCGAGCTCGCCACCGGCTTCTACACCGGCAGCTACTACTTTGATGGCTCCCTTTACAACAAAGGTAGACATTTATCCAACGCAAACAATTCAATCAAAAAATAAACCTTTGTTGGTTCAATATATTTACTTTGGGGTTGCCATTCTTTCCCAGGATTCAAAGGGGAGCGGGACCACTGGCGGAGTGGGAGGACGATCTGCATTAAGACTCATGAGAGCGGCAAGAAGGAGATCGAGTCCTTTGACTCCAGCGTCGTCATGATCCGAAACCCCTACAAAGCCCTCATGGCTGAGTTCAACAGAAAGTATGGGGGCCACATTGGATTCGCTTCCCAGGCCCATTGGAAAGGGAAAGGTGAGCTGCTCGACCACAACTTTGTACAGTAGTTGTTCCAATACATCCTGAACACCTATGACACTAAAGAAGTTTCATTAACGACAGTACTTTGATGTTCAGGCTGACTTTAACATAAGACAAATCTTGTTGATGTTGATGCTGTTTTTAAGCATTTTCAATCTCAGTCACTCAGAAAATAAGAAAAGCTTCCTCAGACAGACTAGATCAAATAACATTTATAATAATGTGCTACCAATGTCTTCACTGGTAGTTTATTAAAAGAAAGAAGTGGGTGCATGGTCCATGCTGACGTAGATTGGTAAGGAAATAGAGGACGTGTTTTAGTGGTTTTGACCTTTTAAACCAACATGGTTGAGACATGAAGTCAAAACCATTTACAACATTATATCAAACACAATCTGTCGCTTTATAAAAAACAAGAAATGAAACCAACCAACCATAATATTAGTCACACTTATTAAATCATGAGCTACTTTATGTCACCAAGTCAACCAGCTTCTTCCTCAGACTCTCGTGCTACTTTAATTATGAAGTGTGATGAGACGTGGTGGGTAGAAAACACAGAAAACTGCCAGCCTGGTTTTGTCCAAAGGTACAAAATCATGATTTGAAAAACTCACAAATGAACACACAAACACAGCAAAATGGCAAATTGCTGTTGTTTTGCTCGTTTGTTGATCCTGTACAATCAAACAACAACAACAACCTTATTAATCCCGCATGGGGCAATTGGTTATGAGCAGCAGCTTATGTCATGGACACAGATTAATTGCATTAAATATATATGTTAAGTGGTGCTATGCTGTTTCAAGTATTTGAGAGGCTCTGCTGCCTGATTCATATTTAATAGACTGATGTGTAACTGGTAACTTCTTATTTATATAAAATATCTATATGTTTCCATTATTAAACAGAAGATGTTTTTAAGGCTTGTGCATTTATCTTTAATGTTACTGCATGTAAGGGTATCTTGATCTAATACTCCAGAAGTGTTGTTGTGTTTTTTTTATAGTTATTGATTTAAAATCATGTTGACATTAATATATTATATTAAGAAGATGCACTGTTACAGAATGAATTCACGTCCAGCATGTAACCCATCATTGTGCAACCACTTAATTACGTGTCAGCACAATCTAGTGAAGTTAAATTCCTCTTACTTGTTTTTTAATGGTATCATTAAGGAAATGAACCTCTTGGTTGAGTACATCTTATCCACAAAACATTATGTCCTTTTGCTAGAAGATGTATTTATATTTCATGCATAATGTGCGTTCCTCGCTCCTTTGCCAGCTTGAGTGGTGTCTCAGTAACCATGACAACGAGTTTTGTTTAGTCCGCTAACCGTCTCTCTGACGTTCTGCGAGGTTTTAATCGATTTTCTCGAGGCAGGAGATTTGCCGACCCGGCAGTTGTCTCTCTTTGTTGAAACATCAGCACATTTGGCCTGCCATTTCCAATGAGTGTTTATTCCTGCTGTTGGTGGGGAAACGATGCAGTGACATCATTAAAGAGAAAAGCTTCTTGACAGCTGCCACTTCCAATACAGAGCGAAGATCCCGTCTGAGAGTCAGCGTGACTTTGAGTCTGGGGCGTCACATCTGATGCGCTCACCTCTGCAAGGGGAGGCCGTGATGTTACCCCCTTACACACTGATGCCTCCTTCTCTTGCTCAATAAGTCCCCCTCAGGGGCGAGTGCAACTTGTTTTGGAGGGCATGTCATTTTACAAAGCACACTCTGTTATTTTCCAGTATGATCTGATGGCTTTACTTAAAGGCTCTTACATAAATCCCTTTATTTGGGGTTTAAAAGTCAAACCCCTGCTAATAAGAACATAAGTATCTTAACTTAATCTGATATTTTCAGTCAATCATTAGCAGAACAGGCTGTTCAGGGGGAAGTAAGGATGTTGGTTCCTTCTTATTTTAAGCCCCTGATGCTTTTACAAGACTGATAGAGAGGAGAACAAACTCATTGTGGTCAGAGACGCGGTTCCTCAGATTTTCTGCACAGCTACTTGTGTTTTTAGATGCATTTATAATATTCTGTCCACTCTCGTTGGTTCCTGACACACCACTGCCAACTCAGCAGGCTTTAAACTTTAACGCCAACCTCTCCCACGGTAAGATGTGTGCTAATGCAGCACAGCTCCTGCCAGCAGCCGGCTTTTTTTTATGGGCCAGTAGATTATCAATGACTAAAAGTTGCCAGCCAAGGGTTTCTGCTAAAGTACTGCTGCGGTTTGATTGACAATCAAGAATGTCCACTTCACTGTCCAAAGATTATAGAAATCACTTAATGTCGTCCGGCGAATTGGGCCAGACTTCCCAAGAAAAATTACTTCAGCTTTACGACTCTCACTTCCCCTTCATCCAGTACCCAATCTTTTTTCAACATGTTATCTTTGCATTTATTTGATTGCTCTGCTTTGAGATTGGAGCCTGTATTTATCAAACTGTTTCTGCTCTGAGCATGCATTTGATTGATTGTGTGTCCACTAAAGAGCTATTCTTTAACATTACTCATTGACTTCAATGTAATCAGGAGGAAGTTGATTCATGTGCTTCATTGTTACCAAAGACAGTTTGACTTGCTCTGTGTTTTTTCCTTCTTCAATACTTCTGTTCGCACTTTTGTCGTACATTGACAATCACGTTTTCTCTCGTTGATTAATTTCTGTCCTCTCATTTGTCCCGCAGAGTGGCCCGAGTTTGTGAAGAACTATTCCCCTTGGTGGGCGTCCCACACGTTGGACTGGCTCAACTACGGGAAGGTGGTCCACGTGGTCCACTTTGAGAACGTGAAGAGGGACCTGTTCTCCCATCTCAAAGGGATGGTCCAGTTTCTGGGTCTGAAGGTTTCCGAGGAGCGCCTTCTCTGCGTCGAGGGCCAGAAGGACGGGAACTTCAAGCGGTCCGGCCTGCGAAAGCTTGAGTATGACCCGTATACTCCTGAAATGCGAGCGAGCATCAATGAACTGGTCCGGAAAGTCGACGCTGCCTTGAGGAAGAGGAACATGCCCGGAGTTCCAGACGAATATATGCCAAGATGATATACGTGAACCCCTCATTTAATTTCCCGCTTCCTTTAATCGGACTGTTAATTGGACGATCTGCACCACATTTTTAGGATAACATGACTGAAATAGTTTGTTTCAATAATTTGTAAGGTAAACATAGGTCAAAGCTGTAGTCAGAAACAAGTCTCTTTACTCTTACTATTTTAATATTAAGGTTCTTTCATTTTCTGTTGAACCTCAGCAGCTTTATGCATTAATAGAAGAGGCAGTTTTCCCGGGGAAGCTTTGTTTTTCTCTTTGTCTGAATGAAAAGCACTTCCTATCCTGCTCTATGCACACGTGATGTGTAGGCATGTGCAAATGCCTTAACTCAAAGGAGGTACAATAGCTGTGACCACAGAGGCTCATCTGACGGCTGGCTGATTCGTTGCCAGTCAGAAAAAACATGTGACCTAATAATTATTATACAATACTGCAAAGTTTGATGCAGCTTATTTTGTGCTAAAGACAAATATGAGAATGGAAAACTTTAAATGTATGATTCTTGTGCTGCTATCAGTTACAGAAAAATACTATTTTATACATAAACTTTAAAATGTTCAGCCCTTTTGTCAGAGGGAGAAATGCAATATGCAGGTTATAACTACTTGATCATGATACTGTGTTTCCAAGTTTTTATTAAAAGAAATCAGGAGTAAGAGGAATCTGTATTTTCAATGAAGAGGTTAAGAACTCCTCCTATTCCAGAAGATGACTCATCCCTCTTGAAGGCACTGACTCGAGGAGAGGATTTACCTTGACAGCATTTATTTATCTGTGGTGTGCAGTGTCCACTCGGTTGTGAAATGTTTCCTTAACACTGGACTTGATGCAGAAATCCAAAAAGCACTTTTCTGTGCAACACTCGGCCCAAAGATCACTGAGGAACTAAGCATTACACGTATATTAGATCGGAGGTTTCCTTTAGCAGTAGTGATCTTTATTGATTTATTTTATGACAGTTAATCATACTGAATGTGAAAACAGTTTTTACTTTTTGTTTTATGTCTTTGTTGTATAGAAAGCTATAACATAGTCAAAGCTGATAATACATTTACTCCTCATAATTTAAAAAGAATATCCACAAATGTGTTAAAAATTCAGCTCACATTTTATAAGTGGCACGTCTGATACTGGTACTCAATGTGCTATGCGGTATGCTTTAAAATAAACAAATATATAAATAATTAGATACACAAATATATAAATAAATAAAACTGGTGATTGAGAACCAGGAAATATTAACTGACTTCCATTTTCAGAATGATATAGATATATTTTTATAGTGTTTGCTGACACTTTGACAAGATTTGTATTGCAACTAGCAAAACGGGAGAAGTTGTTTCTATTTTTAAAACATGCTTTAAACTTTATTGGCTCTCGCTTTCATTGACAAGCAGGCACACAGTGTCACATTTGAATGTATTTTTTATGGAATGAATGTTATGTGATAAGGCCCAATAAATGAGTAAATAAAATAGTGTGCTATAGTCCGCTGTCATTTCTGAACAACTGTTGGGAAAGGTCATTAAAATGTGTATTTGAAGATCAAAGGAATGTTTTTGTTATTGGATCTCACTAGTTTCTCCAGGCCCTTCCATAGATAAGCCAAACAATAAGAAAAGTACATTAGTACCAAAAATAAGCAAATAGTATTGCCCTCCACGTCCCCATAGATGTGTCAAGCTGAAAAATACGAATTTGTTGACACAAATGAGTTATAAATAAAAAAGCGAACAACAGGACAAACTGTAACACAACATCTATTGCAAACATGTTGGCATGCAGGTGCACACATACAGCAGATGTGATGCAAAATGATCATTTACTTGGAGTTTATCACAATGAACATAAGTCCAATATTTAATCTACTTTTAGATAGATACTAGATAGATAGATGATAGATAGATAGATAGATCAGTGTGAGAAAAAGTTTTTAGAGAGTACTTGTCCATGGACAAGTGAGTTTGGCAATGTACTTGTCCGAATACATTTTTCACTTGTCCAGAATGGACAAAAATTGGGGCCACTGGAATCTTCTTCTTCGTCATTGTATTTTACATTTTCGCGGCGAGATGCATTTCCTTAGGAATCGACAAGCAGAACCGAAACTACATTTCTAAACGAACAATGGTGGACACGTACAATTTGCGAATGAGTTCTGCCTTTTGTCAACTGAATTTATCAATAATTTGTCGATAAATCAGGGCGAAAAACGTCACTTGTCCGCCGGACAAGTCAATTGAAATATCTACTTGTCTGATATTGTAAATAACACGTCCCGGACGGTGGGACGTGTACTTTTTCGCACACTGTAGATGGATACTAGATAGATAGGTAGATAGATAGACAGATAGATACTAGATAGATAGATAGATAGACATATAGACAGATAGACATATAGATAGATAGATAGATAGATAGATAGATAGATAGACATATAGACAGATAGATAGATAGATAGATAGATAGATAGACATATAGACAGATAGATGGATAGATACTAGATAGATAGATAGACATATAGACATATAGATAGATAGATAGATAGATAGATAGATAGGTACTTTATTGATCCCAATTTGGGATTGTTATGCGTTGCAGCAGCATAAAAAACACAAGGCAATGTACATAAGAGAAACTAAGACAGAAGAAATAAACAGTCCAATATATTTCAGAAATAGAAATAAAATAGCATTTTAGCTCCATTTTGGTCTCCACCATAACACTATAATGGGTGCACTTGTTAAAGGTGGGGTAGGTAAGTTTTAGAAACCGGCTCGAGATACACTTTTTGTTCACTTTTTGTTAAGATCATTCCATGGAATGATCTTAACATCCCGATAGCAATGTGCTTTGACAAAAAATCCATAAAAAATGTCATCTGTAGAAGCCGTAATACTGTAAAAAGTACAACCAATCTGTTTAGCCGGACCGGCTAAACGGATTGGTTGGCCTACCTGCCTGTCAGCCTTCCATCGGGGAACAAACTTATCTCGTGCCCTCATTGGTCATGTGCTCGTTCGTGTGTGTTGGAGGAGGGGCTCTGCAAGGAAGTGGCAGATTTTCTCCGGTTGTGTATTTTCAAATTCTAGCGATCTCGAGCCGGTTTCTCAAACTTACCTACCCCACCTTTAATGAAAGCTTTAGCGCAAG
This sequence comes from Pseudochaenichthys georgianus, assembly GCF_902827115.2. Taxonomy (NCBI): domain Eukaryota; kingdom Metazoa; phylum Chordata; class Actinopteri; order Perciformes; family Channichthyidae; genus Pseudochaenichthys; species Pseudochaenichthys georgianus. The sequence continues at coordinate 37,792,185 of NC_047511.1, read as the reverse complement.
TTCAATAAGGAAGACCTAACAATGATTCACTTACACGTCACTCTATGGCTCCCTTCCCCCTCATTAAACACGAGGGCGTCACCCTTCAGCAGCCAATTGCTGCACATGCTAAATTCCTTAAATGCCTGCTCTTCCTCCCTGTCAGTTGTCATTTCAGGTGACCACACGCAACCCGCCTCCCGTCTCCTTCAGGACAAAGCTAAACCTTCCTTCTTCAGACCGGTCCCACCTACTCATCACCACCACCAGTGTCTAGACCCCGGGGATTTCATCGGAGCGGTTCTTTCCCTCCTGAATGATTATCCTGCAAACCGGGGCCTAATCGCCAAACACCATTCCATTCTCCTTTTGTATTATCATGGCAATCATTTCATTCATATGACGTGTAAACAATAAATATGTATTCCTTACATCACGTCTCTCCGGTTTGAAATATAGAAGCTCAAAAGGTAAAACTCTGCCCAGGTTATATTGTGATTCACTGCCTGTCTCATGCACCTCTGCAGTCTGGGGCTTCCCCAATAGGTTCAAGGTTTTTTTTCTTTGTCATACGAACATAGCTAGAGTGTAGTTATGACGATGAAAATCTTAGGTCACAGGCTCACTCCAACAGTGCAACACAATAAAACAGATAAACAGAAAAATAAACAGAAAAATATTGTGCACGTAAATAGAAAATACAAAAAAAGTGTAATAAGAGTCTATATGCAATATATTAGATACATAATTTCTAAGTAGCAGCCAGATGAATGTTGTGGATGTTGTTTCAAAGTTCAGTTTCAACATTAAAATACACTCCAGGCACTCACTGTTGTTATTCATTTAATTGTGTTACTGAGAATAAAATGACATTACTTATATGCAAAGGTAAAAAAAAGCTCACAACACAAACACATTCATCGTGTCTTTTTGTGCTTCAGGTGAAAACACATGTTGACTCTGGAGGTGTTGCAATAGTTACATGTTTTGTCTTGAGCCTGATATAATCTTCCAGTCTTATTATTTCACAAGTGAACTTGATATCGACAATTGAGTAAATCAGAGAGCTGCATTTTGTTTTAGTAGCTTTATTTCAGAAAACAGAAACATTATCTACAAAGTGACTTTCGCTGTACAGCTCTGAAACATAAAAACACAGAAGTAGAGGTCCATTAAACATATTCTTTATGTCAACTGGTAATAGCAGCTGGGTGTGTGCTTTCTCTATGATTCATTGCACGTATCTCCGCAGCAGACCACTCCTCAGCACACACTGTTTGGGTCAGTCTGACACAACAACGTACTTAATGCTTCAATGCTAAATAGGTTTTGGTCGGTTGAGGTTGAATGTGCATTATAAAGAAATGTAAGTATTCAATGATTTGCTCTTCTCCTTCAGCAACAGTTCCTTTCTATCTTCAGTTTGTTTCCCGATGTGTGACCTGGTGCTTATTGGTTTAGTTCAAAGGTCAAATGATAACAACAATGTATTGCACAAACAGATGAGCAAAATACTCACATCCTGCAGGACCTCATGCCATTTACCCGTATCCTTCTCATTTTGATGTGTTTTCACTAATGAAAATAATGCCATACTTGCAATTCAGGCATGAGCATGGAAGAGAACATTGTTCATAAAAGGAGCCCCTCGAGTGTGAATTATACCACATTAAAACCATTTATTATCAGAAAGAAGAATCCCTCATATTTTACAATCCTTGTATTTTAGAAGAAAAAAATCTCTTTGCTGCAGGAATGACTGCTGGAGAACTTTCCACTACTGCTCCCACAACATTCTTTCTACTGCAAGAGATGTATGTCTACCTTTCAATTCCCAATGTTTAAGTATTGGCTCAAGCTTACATTCTTCAACTACATTATGTGTTTGTGAGCCTGAAGAACAACAGCTTTCTCCATGCTACCAACAGTAAAAAAGTACAACAAATAAGATCATTCGCGCCATGAAGCTACACATAATTAATTTCATGTGTCAATCAATTGCATATCTGAGGGAAACCAGAGAAATATCTTTAGATGTGAGTAGAAGCCCTCGCGTCCATGGAGCTGGACCTGGACAGGTATCGGCTGGTGGTGCGGCCCTCCTCTCCCATCGCGTTCTCCATCTTTGAGAGCACGGAACTCTTAAACGTCCTCTTGAAGTCGTTGCCCATAAACGCATACAACACCGGGTTGAGGAAGCTGTTTGCTGCCGCCATGGATGTGCCTACTTTGAGTCCGGAAATCAAAATGCTCTGTTCCAAGTGTTCATGGTTGATCTCAAGTAGGACGAACACGTGGTACGGCAGCCAGCAGACGAAGAAAGCAGCGACAAGCGCATGCATGATCTTTAAGGGTTTGTTGGATTTAGTCATCCTGTTGTTTCGAAGTTTGAGGATAATGATAGAGTAGCAGATGATGATGACAATAAACGGGACAACAAACCCTGCAAAGAAGCGGCTCACTGCAACTATCTTGTGAGTGTGTTGGTATGAGGTGTAATTATTGTAGCAAAGGGTCCTTCCCAAGTGAGTGTTAACATCCCGAAAGATGACAGAGGGAAGGCTCAGTGCGACAGCCAGAAGCCAGGAGATGCAAACAACACCGGTGGCTTTATTAGCAGTGCGATGGTTCTGGGCCCAGACTGGAAACACGACTGAGACGCAGCGGTCCACGCTGATGACCACCAGGAGGAAGATGCTGCTGAACATGTTGAGGAACATAATCGAGGAGGTGAATTTGCACATGTAGCGGCCGAAGACCCACTCCTCCATTGCCATGTTGGCGATGCTGAACGGGAGGAAGGCGCAGAAGACAAAGTCGGAGATGGCGAGGCTCAGGTACCAGGTGGTGTTGACCGTCTTCGTCATCTTGAAGCCAGAGATCCAGATCACCAGGGCGTTTCCGAAGAAGCCCAGCAGAACGATTACCACGGTGACCACGAGTAAAAACACACACAAAACTTCCTTTACACACGTTGATTTGTGCTGAAAAACCTGTTCGTCTTGTGAAGTGTAATTGTCGAGATCACTGTAGTTATAATCTTGATAATTATAATCTTCATAATTATCCATTTTGCCGTCTGGGGAGATTTCTGTAAAATAAAATAGGAACACATTTGAAATAAATAACATCTTATCAAATGGAACAACATTTTCCAACAAAGTGTTCAAATATAAAATACTATATTATCTCCTTTATGAAAACAACAGTGTTTACCTGCAGCAGCACTGACCTTCTGATGTGTCCAGTTGGGTGTCAACAGAGATGTGCTGTTTCCTTAAAACTTGTTGAAACATATACCCCTATCTGCCTCGCAATCAGCTGACCGGGTGTTTCTCAACACTTCCATCCCCTGAATACTTTCAGTACTGCATTTTGAGGTTTTAAAGGAATCTCACAAATTATATAACATTTAGAATGTGGCAGATAAAAAACTAAAGCTCTTAATATGAAATAAATGATATTTAACTCCTGATTAACAGAATAAAGATTGTGTTATTAAAGGAATTAAGTTCTAAGCTGTTTTTGGTTAAAATTGTTCTGTGAGTGCGAAAGATATATGCTATGCTATAAATAAACTTGCCTTGCCTAAAGAACATTATTTTATTGAACACACACACTTATACTCCCATTTTGTCTGAGTCTTGTGATATGGCATATCTCCTCTCTGCCAGATGCATGTTATTTGGCCATCTGTAACTGTTCAAAAAGCAATGTAAGGCCACAGTATTTATTAAACCATAAAACATTCTGAGGCAATAAACATGTTGATTTTAATGTAATGTTTCAGCCTCAGCTTTTGATGCAGATGTTTCTAGTAACACAGCTGTTTGACGGAGAACATGGCTGTGGTTTTCCTGCTTCACGGAGTCATGATCATCGAGGCAGATGCATCCAGCAGCGAGAAGAAGAACCGCAGATGGCAAAGTTACTCATTTTGAAATATGTTATAATAAGGGAGGAAGACAGCAACATTTTGTCAATAAAAACTTTACACTTGAGTCTTCAATTCATATATGCCACATTTTCCGGAAATGAAGAACTGATTTCAAACGTGTTGGTGAAACTGAAAAAAGCAACCTTAGGTGTTTTTGTTGTATTCACTTTCAATGTTTCTTCACTTTCTATTTCTTGGTATGATTTGAGGTGTTTGTTTTGATTTCAGTTATTCACTGGAGACTATACGGCATCACCATGAAAAAATACCTAAGACATTGAAAGAGATTGAAAACCCGGTTAATAAAGGAAAAGATAATACATTGGAGGACTATTCAGGGTATATTAAAGCTTAACAATGTCATTTATTTTTACAATTTACTTTAGTCGATTAATTGTCCCATCATCCCCCCCATTTCAGCTTGAGAGATGATAATATGAATGGGAAATCTTCAAAGCAACAGTCTTACACTGAACAAAAATATAAACGCAACACTTTTGTTTTTGCTCCCATTTTTCATGAGATGAACTCAAAGATCTAAAACATTTTCTATTTACACAAAATAACCATTTCTCTCAAATATTGTTCACAAATCTGAAAAGATCTGTGATAGTGAGCACTTCTCCTTTGCCGAGATAATCCATCCCACCTCACAGGTGTGGCATATCAAGATGCTGATTAGACAGCATGATTATTGCACAGGTGTGCCTTAGGCTGGCCACAATAAAAGGCCACTCTGAAACGTGCAGTTTTGCTTTATTGGGGGGGTCTGGGGGGGTCCGAAAACCAGTCAGTATCTGGTAGGGGTAGGGTTAGGGTTAGGGTAATGTTGTGAATCGAGTGGCCTGTGTTCGTCGTCCATAACATACGCCTGCCCATACCATAACCCCACCACCCCCCTGGTCTACTCGATAAGTGAATCACATTTTTTTCTGAAAATAAAAGCAATTCATTTTCCACACTTGAAAACAAGTCACGACATCAGTTTCATGCTTAGAGGGAAAAACGGAAAACATTTCTTTATGTTCTGTCAATTATTATAATAGTAACACAAATGTTGCTTATGAGTGTAAATCCTGAGCCGCACGCAGCTCTCTGGTAAATTAGGAAAGATACCATTTTCACATCATGTCCACCTGACCTATTTTAATGTGTTTCAGCTAAATCCCCTTCACTGCAGAGGGCAGGGACCTGCTGGTGCCCTGCAGATTAGACTTCCTAATGAATGCTTGGGTTATGAAGAAGAAAACCCCCACTAAAGAACCCCACACCTCTCTCTGGTATGCACTGCATGGCACACACCTTCATATTTCAAACGATGCTCCAAGCAAATTCAGGGTATTTTATTCCATACTTTCGATACAGTTGATTTAAGCATTTAAGGTATTAAAGGGGAATTTACAGCACTAAGTATAATGGTGCCTGTAAAATGTTTAAACGTCAGGTTCAGTGGAGGGAATAGCAATCCTTACTAACATTACTTAAATGTATCATTGGCCAATTCTGAATTATTACGTTCACACAGTTTTCTTTCCAGTGAATCTGAGCTAATCGCAGTGACATCTGAGGTTCAGACAGGTGGCAAAATAAAAAATAAAAGGAGGCCATCCTTCGACAGACAACTTCACTTTAGGCATCCTACACTTCTCTTCAGAGCACACAAGAGAGAATAGATAAATCTGCAGAGTGTAAAGTGGGGGAAAGCAAGATACAGGAATAAGGGTTTTAACAGTTTTTGGGTCAAACATGGGCCATTGCACTGTAATGTTCCGATACAGAAAAAATACTGTACGTACATTTGACATATTTTAGTAGAAGAATACTCAACCTTCTAAGCTGCTGATCTGTAGCCCTATCTGCTAAGGGTGTGAGCCGTTTTTGAACCGAATATAGGCAGCTGCGGCTCAGTGGGTAGTGTGCTGGACTTCGAATCAGGGGGATAGCAAGTTCGAGTCCCACTGCAGTCAGCATGTCGTTGTGTCCCTGAGACACTTCACCCCAAATTGCTCCTGTGGGGATTGTCCACAGTATTGAGTATGTAAGTCGCTATGTAAAGGTCAAATTATAAATCTTGACTAATACATTTTTAAGGTAATGAAAGCAACTATGTCTTTAACGTCTGACATCATGACCTGCCGTTTCCATGGTCCCTGTGGTAACACAATGACCACCACTTATCCATTTCCCCGGTCACATCGATGACTGTACACAGTTCACACCGAATTACTCATATACTGTATTTTCTGATTTTTAAATAATTTGTACTCAGACTCGGCTATGACCACTACAGTATAAAGACAGCACAGATGTGTCTCATTTATTTATAAATCGTTCCTGTGTGAAATACCTCTGGATAACAATCAGCCACTGTGCAAATCAAGCTTTAAAACCTTGCAGCCAGGAAACCCTTTTATTTATTTCCTGCAATCAGGACTGGTCTCCTCTGCTGCAGATGCTCGAGGGTCCTTTGCTGAACGGTAGGCCTATCAGCTTCCTGTCCTGCCAGTTGAATTGTATTTTGAAGTAACCTGAGTATTATCGCTACATTAGTCTTTTCTGCTTGAAAGCCATTATATAGATTAGAGTGTAGCAGAGATGCAGAGATTAATCTTTTTATGGAAAATCCAACTCCACAATGCAGATTAAAGTGGAGTCCTTGAGTCACAATATCAACAAAAAAAGTTTAATTGTGTTGAAATCATCCGTGGAGCAAATCACAGAAGCCTCAGGATGTAATGTAATGTTGTAACTTCATACATCTGACTCCAGTTATTATTAGAATCACTATGTTTTACAGTATATTCTTTTGTACGGTGAAGCTACAAAGTCCACGTTGAAATGTGTAAAGATCATCATGGCAGAGATTAAGACTCACAAGAAAGATTGTGCAAGTCTTTTGGGATGTTTGATGATGTCTGAATTTATGCAATGTAGAAAGTCTTTGACGAACTGCCTCAGTGAGTTATTAGGGCCTGTCATCAACTCAGCTGCAGGGAAAGGCTGTACAATTATTGATTGTCTTTTAATGTAAAGGGAGGCTGTCTGTGGCTCAGTGCGTTAGTGAGCTGATCTTCGAATCAGAGAATAGCAAGTTCGAGTCCCACTGCAGTCAGCATGCCGTTGTGTCCCTGGCAGGGGCGGATCTACCGGGGTGGCATGGGGTGGCAAACAATAGCCTTGTCACCCCAGCTGCCATCTTTGTTTTGAAAGTTGTGGCTCATCGGACATTTATGAGAGAAAATCTCTAATGTCCGAGTGCAAGTGAATGCAGCACAAGACGCGAGTCTTATGACTGGTGGTAGAGGTACGTTTTCGGTACAGCAGAGTACAGTACAGTACAGCAGTTCCCAAACCGGAGACTTCAATGATGCTGGAGGATTTTCGAGCTCAACTTTATCTGCGTTCGCCATTTCGACAGTTCCTCAAATTACTGACTAGATTTGAACGCATCCCTGTGACCAGCTCTCATAGTATGCCTCTCGTCCAATGAAATGACTTGGTCGCTCTATGTTATATACCTGAGATTACTTCCAGAAAGTTGTTCATGTTCTCAATTTTTTACATTTAACGCTATATTCGTTCGGTACACTTCGGTACACACGTGTACCGAACCGAAGGGCCCGTACCGAATAATTTCAGTACGGGTACGTGTACCGTTACACCCCTAATTGATTGATATGACTCCGATTTAAATCAGCATATACTTCTGCCAGGGGATGCCACCCGTCAAAATCTCCTGCCACCCTCTTGCCACCCCATGAATATTTGTCTAGATCCGCCCCTGGTCCCTGGGCAAGACACTTCACCCCAAATTGCTCCTGTGGGGATTGCCCACAGTACTGAATGTATGTCAGTCGCTTTGGATAAAAGCGTCTAACAAGTGAAATGTAATGTAATGAATGTGACATCTTTAAAAGAGCGCTAGTTTCACTTTACAACTTCACTTTGGTAACTTAAAAGGTTGTTGGAAATATGACTTGTTTTAGCCATGCTATGCTATGCTGCTTTTAAGCCATTCAGCCTTAGGGATGTCATTTATCTTAGCGCAATTAGCAATTGTTAGTAGCTTAAATGCTAAACTAAGATGGCGATAGTGCTAAAAGGTTCAGCCCGTGCAGGGTACATGAAGAAAATCGTGAGTGCGTTTTATTTTGGTCACTTAGCAGCTCACAGGTGGTGCAGTGATAAATAAGGTTACATGCATTAATTGAGGTACAACTATTTTTTAACCGATGCAAAGCCAATGTAATTAATCCAGAGGGATATTGTTCCCTAACTGCCCCCAGACACTGAAGGTAGACATTTAAAACATGTATCATTTACACATTAAAATGGTCCCCCCTCTGCAGCTCGGCCACCTTCAGGCCTCTTCTCTGCTGCAGCTGCTCATAATTATCTCCTTTCTTTTGTTACATTCAAAAGACTAAATGTGAAGTACTTGCATTATATGCATGAATTGAGCTATAAAAAAACACAAATCTTATTCTTCTTCTTGCGCAGTAGACTGTGTGAAAGAGTTTTAGAAAGAATAGGTTTAGTAATATTTGACTTCCTGTGTCACTTGAAGGTTTGTACAGTACATTGTTGTGTTATCTTTCACATAAGTGATGCGATGAATCCTGGTAAGTCCCGTGATTATTTGTTGATCTATTCTACACCAACCATAAAGGAGGACATTATATTCTTTCAGAAAATGTAACTGAGATTAAAAGAGGCTCCAGTCATGAAGGTTTATTTGTTTTGGGATTGCGTGTAGAGAGGGAGTAGAGGGGAAAAGAGGGACACAACAGGACACATACATGCATTGACATATGTGTTGATACACACACACACACACACACACACACACACACACACACACACACACACACACACACACACACACACACACACACACACACACACACACACACACACACACACACACACACACACACACACACACACACACACACACACACACACACACACACACACACACACACACACTCTGGAGGATTAGAGCAGGCTGTTTGCACAGATGGACAAACATGCCTCAATGTGAACTCTTTACATTAACAGGATTTAATCCCTCCAGACCACAGTGTGAGGAAAAGAGTTCATCTAAGATACATCGGACTCTCACTGCCCTGACGTTGTTTTCCCACAATGTGACAATAACACAATGTTCACCGCACATAAGCCAGCATTGCAGGTCATCTTAAATGAACCTCTGATCGCATGGTTCACTGACAGTGACCACTTTGCTTTAAAAGGAGAATACAACTCCGAAGCAGAGCTGATGCAAAACGACAGGTTAGTCGGACCACTGATGGACCTCAACGCAACTTGAGGAGAAGTAAAGTGCAAAATACAGATGTTTAATCTCCTTTATTCCTTTCTTTATCCGTCGTTTTACCTCTTTCTAGTTTCATATGTTCTCATTCATATCATCAGCAATACCAATACACAATATATCAGTGTTTGGAGATATTGGAGGTGGCATCTGGAAAACCTGCAGACACATGTGTTTGTAACTTCCTACCCCTGTAATATCTTATTGAGAACCCACATTCTACATTGAAGCATTGTTTAAGAACTTTTATTTTAGGGAAATTGAACTAATAGGACAAAGCTGACCTGTCATAAATCACGCTGCTATGATAATCCAATATGGCTCTGGATCTGTGGCGTTATGTGATCATCTGCTCTGCTTTAACCTTCTAAGTCCTGTTAGAATCTAAGATCCTGTGGCACTGAAAAAGTCAATTAACAACTCTAATCCTCAAAGTGACCCAGACTCATGATCATGGGATTTCTGCTTGTAATCACAGGGTCACAACAGTTGGTTGTACCCATGTTTATATATAGTGCCTCCAAACTGTTTATGGTTTACAACAATCTCTAAAGGCCCTGACACACCAAGCAGTCACCAGAGGACTAGCCGACGCTGAAGTCGGCTGTTGCCTGGCCGTGTTCTCCTGCGTTTTGGCCATGTGTCGCACGGGAACACACCGCACCGACTTCAGTGCGTGAGTGGCAATAACTCTCCTTACCAGCAGGCGGCGGTAGTGTGTATTCGTCATTCAAAAGAGGCAACAACCGGAAGACAGAGAAGAAGAAGAGTATATTTTCTCCGTAATATCATACAGAGCTGGCCTCTCCTGGATCAAGGTGATGAGCAGGTCTTCGTTTGCATCATTCCAGATCGCCATGATGAGATGAAAATGAATAGTGTGTGCCTTCTTAAATCGTTTGTTTACGTCCCTCACTTCCGCTTCGCTTCTCATGCACTGATTTGCTAGCTGAACAGCCAATCAGAGTGATTATTTGGTCCGACTGCCAGACCGAATCGGCCATGCATCGGGTCTGGCAGTCCAAATAAGGCGTGTCACGGTCGACGGTGCGGAACACACCAGGGCCTTAAAAAGCACAACTTAATGATTGATGTGTGACATTTAAGGCAGCAGGCATTTGATGCAGACATTGTGACAAATTATAATATGTTATCTCTGTCAGTTGGCTTCAGACAGCCACATCTACAAAGCCTTTCAAACAGGGGGTGTGTGATTCGTTTCCCCTGCAGCAAAATCATCAGCCTGCATTTGCAAAGGCTCCTAAACAAGTTACCAAACAGCCGAAGGCAACAATTTCAATGGAGCACACATTAGCAAACATTGCCATCCTGTTGTAGTGTGCTGTATTTAATCGTGTTATGAGGAGCTTTCTTTTTATTTTGTGCTGCCCCCCTGTAACTTAACCAACAAAAATAAAACAAAGTCACCAGCCGTCATCTCTGGGTGGGTGAAGGAAATAATGAGCCACCCACAGCTGCTGAGTCATCGCTGTGTGTTGTAAGAGATGCCTGTTAGTGCTGGATTTGGTGCATCTGACGAAGCTGGCGGCTTGCACACACTTCTCTGAACGGCACAGTGTGGAAGTTGGATAATAAGGGAAGCAGCAGGACTCGTCTGAGGGGGGTCCCTGGTAATCACTGCCCCTCAGAGGACACCTAATTATTTCTGTCTCCTGTCTTTCCGATGGATCGCTCTCTTATCTCTTGGCCTGCTGTGGCTCTCCAGAAACGGGCCAGCCTGACCGAGCATGTGAACCGGAGGGAGAGCGTCTTATCTGAAGATATGCTACAACTGACAAACAAGAACATGTCATCAAGACCAACGATGTGACAAAATGTGAAAACCTTGCCTGTCTACTAGCCCCAAACAAACACAATCCATTGTCAAAGGGTGTTGCCATGGGAAATGGCTCCTCTCAGGGCCGTGTGAAAATGAGAAAGAGGACAGACAGCTAGAAGCATGGATTCAATAAATCATGCGTAGTGTCTCCCGGCTTCAGGCAAGTCATGAGGAAAAAGCATCTACACTACCTTCTGCAAAGTCATTCAGTAAAAGTAATTATCCATGATCCTTCTGTCTTAGATCATGTATTGCGGAAATTCCAGGAAGCTTGTGGACATGACAGACTGTAGGACAGCTTCTTTAGGAAATCCCAGAAGAGACAAGGAGTGAAGCAGCAGGTGTTTTTATTGCAGCAGAGTTCACAAAGGAGCAGAAAAGTGAGCTGGAGGACTAACAGCTTATTGTGAAGGCTGTGTTGTATATAATGTCTGTTGTAGCCAGTAAAGGACTCTCGAGACCCACATGAGTAGTCCTCTTGCACTGCAATGTATCCGAGGATGTGTTACGAATCAAAGTTTAGGGACGGATGCAAATCAGAAACTCACAGATTTCAGAGTAGCCTCAAGCATTGTCCCGAGTGTTTGGGGTTGCGAAGGGTTTCAGTGGACAAAGACAAAGAACCCAACACACATATTTCAAAGGATTCTCAATAAATGAACAACAAAGGTTTAAATTTATAGTCAGTTAATTATTGTAATATTATTCAACTTGTTTGCACAGTAACAGTTTCATTTGCCATGTGAAGGCAATCATTGTATTTTATAATCTTGAGAACAGTAAAGCGGGGGGATACACATTCACAATGCACAATGAAACCTATCAACTGCTACGTTTTGAAAAGCTGCATCAGTTGTTCATGCACTTCACACAAAATGTTAGTGCCGTTGACAGTGGCCTTTCTCCCAGTGCAGGAAATCACCTGTTTGACACCTGGAGGCAGCTCTGATCTACTCTGAGGACAGCAGTCTGAGCATGCACTGTGGGAAAGAAGGCGATGGAGGAAAGATCAGAGTTTTGTGAAACAGGCTGCACACTTGTTATTGGTAAAGCGTGGGGTTTAATCTCTCTGATTTACAGGTTGAGCTCCGTGCGGTCCTCTGCTCCTGTCAGCAGTGAAAAAAGACGTCCCGACCTCCCAAAATGTCTTGAAGCAGCTCTTGTCAGTCTGCCATTGTGTGTGGATCTGTCACCTTAGAGCAAACCCTCCTTTTAGAGGCTGGCAGTGGAGGACAGTTGTTGCTCCCAGTGCAGCTTTCCTTCACTGTGTCATGCATTTTTACGGCCCCATCACTCCTTCTCCCTGAGCCATCCATACTCAGAAAGTGGAAAGAGAGCCACCATCCTTCTCCCTCTGACTGTCTAACGAGATGCTCTATCTCTGACACCCAGCTCTGTCGCCCGGAACAAAGCCTCTTCTCAGACAGGGAGGCGAGCAGGCTGATGGCTCCGAGAGGTTGGAGGGAAGAGCACTCGCTGGTAGGGGAGGAGGTGAGGAGCGAGTGCCAGAGGGATTTATTCCCTGCCCTGACAGGTCGCATTTTTCCAGGTGGGCAGATGGATTTTTTACGTCTTGAAGCACAGTTCTAGCAAGTAGTGAAAAGACAGCACGGTATTTTACAGTCTGCGGCAGGTCATCTCTGGAGTGTGCTTCAAGTGAATGTTGTTGTGATGCTCAAGTTGATGCATGAAGCAAATTATTCCTACTCATTTTGAAAAAGTCAGTTCCCCCACGCAGTAAAAGAAAGCATGTCATTTGTGTTGCATGCCTCACAGTCATTTAACTACACCGATATGTGGTAGATTAAAGCACGCTGTATGACTGCATTCATCACCTCGCTTTTCATGAGACCGTGCCATTCTGATAATAATCCAAAAGTGACATGAGGCGTTTCATGGCATAAACAAAGCAAGACCAAAGCATCAAAGATTTTAACTGCAGACTCGGATTTATCTGTTTCCACAGCTGAGGGGGTTTTAGCTCATGTGAGCATATGCCAGATGGGCATAGAATTAGTCCACAAAAGGACCTGAGGGCCGTTCATCAAGCCTTCATTTCATGCCTTCATGTCATGCCTTCATTTCTTCTTTATCAGCTGCCCATTCGACATTGCTTTTCAACTAAAGCCGAGTCTAGCATCCATTTATTCTGTTGACCCTTAATTTAAGGAAGAAATATCTTAATTAATTTCCTCCTCACTTATGTTGCGGGAAAGCCATACCAGGGGGGCTTTCACTTTGAAGAAGCTAGATCACGATTTCAAAGTCAGCTTCACAGAAATGATTATAAAGCTCATTGCCAATTAACTTTTCAAAACAACATGAGGCATTAAAACAATTCAAAGCAGCTAAAAGTCTGATTTGAAGATACATGAGTCACAAAAACTCTTTAAGAGCTAGATTAAAAATAAATGGTAAACACTGGATTCTTCTTCCCCATAATGCAACATCAGTTCCTCTTTGCCTGGTAAACTCATGTCTGTCAATCTCTCCAGTGCCAGATTGTGAGTCAATTTGAAGTGTTCAAACTGTAGATGAGATAACGCAGATTACATCATTACTCAGATTTGACTAAGATCCTCAAAGCCTCAGAAAGCATTAAGCGGCTGCATTCACAGGCTTTGAAGTGTGCCTCGCGGTGGGCAAACTGACAACTTGCAGGAATGATTGACCTCCTCAGAAGAGGATAGATAAATGATGTTGCTTGTCTCCAAATGAGAACACACAACATTGTGAAGAGGCACCTTCACAATGTGAAGCCCTGTGCTTTGTCGAGAGTGGGTCAGATGCTGGAGACATCTTTGACCTGATTTCTTGCTTCTTTGCAGATTCTGTTTTTGTGAAATACTTAAACAGAAGTCGACTGCTGCCAACATTTAAATTGTGTAGTGGAATTAAAATGATTCTGGCAGATCTGTTGATTGCTTCAGTATTTATATTCAGGGAATTCAGGGCGATTTAGTATACACATTTTCTGTCAGATTATACTGCACACACATAAACTGAACACCACATTGAAGCCAGAATCCTTGGAAAGACCCTTTTTCAGGTTCTCAGATCAAAGTTTAAAGTGGATAAGTCATATTCATGAGAAATGTAATCGTTGCTTCATGAATAATGTTCTCACTGGAGATACATCTGCAGGAGGACTGGATTAGTCTTTTTATATATTAATAACTAATACTATTATTCTGTGCAATGGTTCACTGCACACGTCCACCTCTTAGTCCACGTCTTAGTTTCTGTTCTGGTTTTATTTTTCATTAACAGTTTTAGATATATGAAACAATTGTTGTTACATTAACTCATATTGATGCCTGATCACCTTTTTATATGCATTTAAAGATTAATAATGTAAGGTTTTGATTTTCTTTTTTAGAGTTTAGAATAGATATATGAATCACCTATCGTCACATATATTCATATTGATGCTCTCTCACCTTGTTATATGCATTACAGATTTATAATATTTTACAAAGATGTATGGTTTTTAGAGACACATGGTTTCATTGTTCATTTATAAGGGAATCTTAAAAAGTGTAAGATATTTAAGACTTTCTGGTTTTCTGTTCATTTTTGTTCCAATATGAAAAAGAAAAGTGGAAAATGGTGATGTCATGCAGTTGGCCTGGTTTCATGCATTATTGAGTGAAAGCTGCTTTCGCGCCTAACACTAAAAGTGTCTTGGTGCAGTGGCAAAATTATACAGCACTGAGTGTGATGTGAGCCTCACACTAAATTCAGAGTCCGTATCCTACAGGCAACAGTAACTCCTTTCCCTCTACAGTTAATCATTGCAAGCATGTTGATGACATATTGCCCAGAGCTCTCTTTTTCCTTTCTGTAACTTACTCATGGCAACTAACTATTGATATGAGAGGTGTGCGATAGGGCACATGAATAAAAGTAAAGAAATAGCACATCTCAAGCATGGCTGCTCCATATATCCTCCAATGTGAGCGTGCTGTGGGTCAAAGCAGCACAGAGGGACTAGTGTGCGGCTCCACAGCTCACTGTGACTACAGTGTGCAACATGACTTGACACATTCAAACCCCTCGATTTCAGACGGACCCACCAAATCTCTAACTCAACATAAAATCATCTATATGGTTGTTCATTCATAACTCTCTGTGTGGCAGCATCCTGTTGCTACAGAGAGCAAGCTGTGAGAATATCAGCTATTTAGAGGCGATAGTTTGCCATCTGCTGAAGATACATCACAAGTGTTGGCGTTGGCACATCAATCCTCATCAGCACGGATGAAGCTTAAAAGTATAAAAGCTTCTAATATATAAGTATTAAAAGCTTCTAATAAAAAACATTTAACATAACAAACTGAATACTGATGGCATGAAGGACAAATATAAATAGAGTTGAAAGGTTATAGTATGCTAATAGACAAGTTGAGGCTGAGATATTAATCATCCAAAATATAGATTCAGTTTCATTGCATTAACAAATTGGAAAGCATAAGAAGACATCTTAGAGTGCTACTGCAGTCTCAATAGGATATGCTCAGACTGTGATGTTTGTATTACAGAGCAATGCTGCCCTCTTCTGTTTGTTAGTACATTTACATTAAAAGGAAATGCAGAGCATGAGTGATACATTGGGGGGTTTTGTGGTTGGAAAGGCAACATCATAAAAAAAGAAATTGGGGGGTTAAAGTACACACGTCAGAAGAGCTACACAGATGTGCCAAATTAAGTGTGCCTACTATTCGACCAACCAACATGGGGCCACCTATTCTGTAGTCATCAAACTCTATCTGTATTTATATGTATACTATTTGTACATATACATTTACATTTTTGTTTTTGCATGTACTTGTTTTGTAAAATATTCATCTAAAATAGACTTGGGGAATATTTTCCAAAGCCCATAACTTTGACCCAGTTTATGCACAGGCACCTGCGACCTTGGCTGCTGTGCTCTCAGTGTTTTGTCTCCCTGTTCCTGCCTGTTGGCGTCAGCTGATGGAAGTGTTATGGTTTTATCTTGTTATGCACAATGTTGATTCTTCTCTCCGAACCAGCTAAATACATGGTCTGACTCTGGGGTAGAGATCTCCAGAATGTGTTTGGCAACTCGAGTCGTGGCACGGCGGATGTTTTGTGAATTCTCCGGCCGAAGCTCCAAATAAACCATCAGTGTTCCTGCTCAACTCGTGTCTCTCTGAGTCCTGTCTCCGTTGCTTCAGAAGTTTCCATCACAATAAGCTTACTCAAAAAAAGATATATTGATAGAAAATAGAAAACAGAATATGTTTTAGTGAGTGACTTGGTCAAACACACACTTCAAAAAATAAATCTGAATGTTCAATAAGTCAACTCGTTAGGTGTATATATTACTAATTAATAATTGCATACAAACAGAAATAAATACGGTAAGCGAATTAACATAACAACGTTTAAATAGAAGTTTCACAATTGAATTGCAAACGTGAAACACAATAAATATCTATCTTGACTATTCCTGTTTTACCTTTTCAAAAGGAGGAATGTTTTGCATGCTTTTAATTTGCTGCTCTTGCACACTGCGTGGCAGAAAAAAAATGTAACCAATCAGAATCTGTTACGAACCGTTTGGTGTATTGCTGCGTTTCAGCCAATCAGCACCGTCCTTCAATAAACTTCTGGCCAATGATATTGCGGGATGTTAACAAGTTCGGAGCGAACCAGGAAGTCGATGATGTGTATTATTGGTATTTTGTGAACACAACTGTACAAACTGTACTGACGATAGGTTAATGGCCGTTTATTCGTGAATAAAGTCGTTGTTTTTAGTTTCAGCTTCGAGTTAAATAGTAGCGACAGAGAGCTAAGTTAACTTAACTAACGTTACCTTACTTTCAAGCTTTAAAAGTTTGGTAACAGTTTGGTATATCCTCTGTGTCGGTAGTTTCCAGCTGTCATGGGGACCGCTTTTACCTCCTGTCAGTCGGCTTTCTGCTATCCTAGCCGGGGTTGATCTTCATGGGGAACCGTATCACTGGAGGATGGAAGGTTTAACCGAGGACCATCATGGCTGCTGTGACGGTGTGTCGTTACACCGGCGGCCGGCTCCTTGGAGGATGGTGCCCGCTGCTGTGTGTGCTCCTCGGGTCTCTGGTGGTGGTCCTGATGCCCCTGGTGCGGGAGGAGGATCAGTGCTGCGCCGCGCTGAGGGGCCTCTCTCTGCTCCGCTGCCGGCTTGGGGGTGGCTCTCAGCGGCCTGCAGCGGTGCAGACCACCAGCCTCACGGTCCCCTTCACGGCCATGGACGTGCTGCCACTCAGGTCCAAGCCGAGCAATGGTACGAACAAGAACAGGTGTATTTATTAACTAAATGTATAGCTGTGGTGTAAAGTAACTACGTACATTTAGTACTGTACTTTTGTAAGTAAAACGTTGAGGTACTTGTACTTTACTTGAGTATTTCCATTTTATTATACTTTGTACTTCTACTCCTCTACAATTCAGAGGTAAATATTTTACTTTTACTCCAATACATTTATGTAGTACCTTTTAGTTACTTTGCAGATATAGATTAATGATAAACAATAGGATCAACGCTTTAAAAAAACTATACACTTGGATTCAATTCCCAATTATTTGAAATTAGCTCCACCTTTACCAGCTTGATACATATATCAATAATTATAACCTACACATATAATATATATATATATATATATGATTCTGAAATGGGCCAATGTGCATAATGATTACTTTTACTGTTGGTACTTGGTGAGTTTACTTTGGTGCTAATACTTTTGTACTTTTACTTTAGTAACATTTCTAAAACGGGAGTATTCCTACTTTCTGTTGCTTGTACTTTTATTAAGTACAGGATCTGAGTACTTCTTCCACCTCTGATGGACAGAGTATTATTATCTCCAACTGTTTCACATTTGCTGGAGTTGACCGTCTGTAATGTTGTGTTTGCAGAAATGAAGCTTGAGGCCAAGGCGGCACTGCAGCTGGCTCTGGAGATGAGAAAACTTGGGAAGCGTGAGAAGGCTCATAAACTGCTGGTGCATGCACTCAGCATGAATCCAGACTTTGTGGATGCCCTGACGGAGCTGGGGACCATCCTGGAAGAGAAGGATGTGGTCCAGGCAGACCATCTCTACACCAAGGCCTTGGCCATCTCCCCGTGTAATGAGAGAGCTTTAGTGAGCCGGGACCGGACTTCTCCCCTGGTGGAAGAGATTGACCAGCGTTACTTTGGCATCATTGACAGTAAAGTGCGCCGGCTTATGTCCATTCCTAAAGGCAACTCTGCCCTCCGCAGGGTGATGGAGGAGACCTACTACCACCACATTTACCACACGGTGGCCATTGAAGGCAGCACGCTCACTCTGTCTGAGATCCGTCACATCCTCGAGACGCGTTACGCCGTCGCTGGGAAGAGCTTACAGGAGCAGAACGAGGCCATCGGGGTGGACGCAGCCATGAAGTACATCAACACCTCGCTGCTGTCCAGAGCAGGAACCATGGACGTCAGTGACATCCTGGGGATCCACCGCCGGGTGCTGGGCTACGTGGACCCTGTGGAGGGAGGGAGGCTGCGCACCAACCAGGTGTTTGTGGGCCATCACATCCCCCCCCACCCTCGGGACCTGCAGAGACACATGCAGGAGCTGGTTCAGTGGCTCAACTCCGAGGACGCCCTGCAGATGCACCCTGTGGAGTACGCAGCTCTCGCCCACTACAAACTGGTCTATGTGCACCCATTTGTCGACGGCAACGGACGCACATCACGACTGCTCATGAACCTCGTGCTCATGCAAGCGCGATACCCACCAGTCACTATCCGCAAAGAACAAAGGGCAGAGTATTATGCAGCTCTCGACACAGCGAATGAGGGAGATGTACGACCCTTCATCCGCTTTATAGCCAAATGTACAGAGATGACATTGGACACATTGTTGATTTCTACCACGGAGCATGCTGTGGGGCTGCCGGGGGCCAGCGAGGACCAGGCCTGTCCCGACTGCCAACAGACCATTCCCATTCACAACTAGGTGCACAGGGAAGGGGAATCTAAAAGCTCTTTAATTACAACCCTACCATGTGTTCAATTGCCCTATGGCCATATTCTACTTTATCCTCTGTAATCAAGTTTAGGATTTAAGATAATGAATTAAATCACAGGGTGTTGAATTGAAAATGTGCCGTTATGGTTTGTGTTGTCATTGAAAATAAACCGTTTCCTCACTTTTTGTTAGTAACCATATTCCCTTAGTGTTAATGAATTTCAGAGATCTTTAAAATACAATCTACATTTGACCAGAGGTGATGCGACGACGAAAGAAACGTTTTCTTATCATGACATTTGACTTGGGATGCTTTAAGAGCAAACGTGTAGAGTGGGTGTGAACATTTGTTAATGATCTATCTCTCGGATAGAACATATGAAGTTTCATAACACTCTAAGCACTTGTGTTTCTGATTATTTATTTTAAAATAAACGTGTTCTATTCACTTGTATTGTGTCTCTAGGTTATGAATTGTTTTAGACTGAACAAAGCTGTGGCTGTCACACTGGGATCAAAGAGGATTGACATGACTTTATTAAAACCAGTTTTAAAACATGACTATTTTTCTTTTCTAACAGGACCCAAAAACACAAAGGGTAAAATGGTAAATAAATACTTTGAACACAAAAACCCCATCTATTCTTGACCTTTATAGCAAATTCAAAACATTTAGTATATAAATTATACAAAACAACACCGATGAATCTTTTAGTATTAGACAGAAAATAGGTGACGAGACGTATTTCTATTGTTTAGATTAGGCCACTGTGGTGAGAGCAATACATATAGCTTGTATTCCATTTGTTTTGAAAATGTATATTTATACTTTATAAACAAACTGGTTAACCTTTTTTAAATGATCATACAGAACATTATGAAATCAAACTTGAGTAATGGTCGGCTCGTAACCTCAGAACACAGAAGAGGAAGAACTGCATAGATTCTCCTTTCATTTTGAAGGAGCCGCGGACCTGGAGTGGTTAAAGACTTCAGTGATTACAAAGTAAACCAGGTCACATTAATACAACTGAACTTAGGTTTGACTTCCACATGTACTTTCTAGCATGTATGGTCATCTCCTAACACCCAAAATGAATTAATGTTTCTTAAATTATAAACCATTTCAGGTAACATATTTTGCATTAAATAGTCGATTAATTATTTTGTCTGCTTGAAAAAAAACTATGAAAAATGGCCATCAGTTAACGAGAGCCTAAAATGAAGTCATATTCCTGTCAATAGTCTAACGTCAAGATACAGTTTATTTATCTAAATGTAAGAAATAACTATTTGAACAGCTGAGATACTGAAAATAAACTACAAATCTACTTGACTTGAACAATCAATTTTTAAAATACAATATATGTAAATCCACTCATCTTTGCAAATAAAGACTGCAGCCATCGAAAGAGCCACGTAGAAATGTTTCTTATCTATCGCTCACATGCGAGTGTCACAAGGTGAGGGTATTATGGGTAGTTTCTAAAACATAGGTGATTTGATGATGGATGTTTTCACCCTGAACAGACAGGCGATATCAACAGTGATGTATAAAAGCAGAGAACGTGTACTTAGAGCAGTCCAGTCAATGGTTTGACGTGATGACAGGGACGTTTATTCTAATATGCCCCCAGGCTGATGTGAATCCAGATAACTAGTATTTTAATGACCCTGTAAACGCTATGGCATCATAATACTGATGGTAACTCACAGATGGTATTATGAAAATAAGCTGTACTATATAGTCATAAAAAGTCATTGCTAGCCTTGTTAACTTTGTCTTCAGAGAAAAATGAGTTCCCTGAAAACATCTGGAGGATATCTTTTCATTATTGTAGTGCATCCATCTTCTGTACACACACCCACACCCACACACACACACCACAGCTGAACTTTTGCATCTCACTTTTCTTTAAAACAACATCAACTAGTTTATCCGTTATGACTATTTAAAAAAAGAGACTCCGCTGTTTGCTTCTCTTAGTTCTGTTTCACAATTCACAACAAAAGAACACGAGGCGTACCATTTTAGATACAATATATTTACACACAAATATTATACACTTTCTTTTTATAAAATACCCAGCCATCCACCTTCAAACAAGCTAAATGAAAACAATCTGTCACACTGGTGAAGTCTTTCCGATGGAGGGCAGGAGGTTGGCCACCTGACAGGACTGAGGTTAAAGGGAAGCTGCTAACCAAATACAGAAAACTCTCCAAGACGCATTTGTAAGGACACAAGATGGCTTTCGGTCCGAAGGCAGTCATATTTCTCTCCTCCTCCTCCTCCTCCTCCTCCTCCTCCTCCTCTCACTTGCTGAGAAGCATCCTGGCAAAGTCTGAGTTTGACAAAGGTTTCGTCTCCCCGGCTGCGCTGCTTTCTCCCGCCGCGTCCACGGTTCCGTTCTTTACTTTGCTCACAGGCTCACTCTGCCGGTGCAGGGATCGAGGGATCAGCGACAGCTGCGTGCGCCCTCTGCCTCTCCTTTGGAAACATAAAAAACCGTGTGTTAGTACAGGTACGGATAATATAGGGGCAAGACTTTCAGAAAATATCCGTGAACTTACCCTCCAAAGACCTGCCGAGGCATTACGTCCGTTCTGTCGAAGCCAGGTTTATCCATCATATTTCTCCGCGGGGGGTTACTTATCGCAACACAGATTTTGTTTTCCCCGATGTCCATGCCGTCCATTTTCAGAACTGCCTGAGACGCCTGGGTGACGTCGGCAAACTCAACATACGCCAGACCCTGCAGCGACACACAGCAAGAGACAGTCAATACACCGACAGCAGCTGCCTCTGCTCCAAGACTCTGTTCAGCATGGTGTGGTCAGAGGCGCTAATCATTAGCTAAACCAGGAGGACTATTATTAAACGTCAGGACACGGTTCTCCCCTTTATGTCTCACCTTGGGTTTTCCAGAGCGATACGTGACCAGGCGAAGGTCTTTGACGGTGCCGTGACTTTTGCAGATTTCCTCCAGTTGCTCTTTAGTGCACGAGAACGGCAGCCCGGAGATGAAGAGTTTTTGCCTCTCCATGGTCGTGTTGTATTTAAAGATCTACGGGGACATTATTGTTGTCACTTGCACGCCGGCTCATTATAAGGGTTTCTACAGGGTTTACTGACAAAATACTTAAAAAAAACCATTTATTTCGATACCACAGAAATACATTTAAGATATGTATTTTTCTTCAAAAGTTTAGACTTTCAAGACCTGCAGAAAAAAACATGTTCATATTTACCTTAAAGTCGGGATTCTCTTTTTTGTCCACACAGGGAGACACAAACATGGGCCTGCCCTCCACTTCCCGTCGGTCCAGCTTCAGGGCTTCAGCGACAGACACTGCGGATTCAAACTGCACATAGCCGTAGCCTTTGAAGGTGCCTTTGGTCGCGAAGACGGGGCGAACCTGTGCGACTGGACCGCAGCTCTCAAACTGCGCCCGGAGCTTGGCTTCTGGCTCCTCCAGGGTGTACGCCAGGTTGCTGATGAAGACACTGCAGTCATCGTTACGCAGCTCTGGCTTCTCATCGTTCTGACTCTGGGCGGCGGACCCCTGCTGGGCTCTTTTGTTGCCGGGCTTATAGCCGGGTGGGGGGTTCCTCCCCGCCTCAGTCTCCATGTTCTCCTCTGTGGCGCCGTCCCTAGCTCCTCTACGTCTTTTAGGAGCTAGTTCCAAAGAGAAAGAACAATTAATAATAAACCTAGAGTTCCTTTATATTCCTAAACTTCAAATTGAAAGATGACCCATCCCAATTCCCTCAGAACAGCTCGAAAAAGATCAGGGTAATTACACTGAATTTCTTTTAAATGCGAACTAGCAGGATTTCTCTCTCGCTTGCACAAAATACATAAATATTTCACACATTTCAAGTCACTATGAATATTTTTAAGCATAGTTTACTATAAAATACAACGTTTTCAAGATCATTTGATTGACTTTATAAGATTATTTACCCGAGTCATTGTTCCAATCGTTATGGTGATCATCCTGCGTTGCTTTCCTCTTCAACACGGCTCCTGGTCCCTTCTGACCCTTCTTCTGACCCTTCTTGTCTGCTTTGTTCTTCTGCCGCTGGTCCCCTCGGTCCTCCTCTTGGCGGGCGTGGTTAGCTTCTTTCACAGCAGCCTAACAAGTGTGCAGAACGAGGTTACATTAGCTAAAGGCAGCTCAACATGTCACCTGATATGTGCAGTGCTGATGGGTGCTCTTACCTTCGCTCGTTGCTCATTGACTCGGTTCAGCCGGGTCTCGGTCTTCAGCACCGCCACGTCCCAGTCCTCCAGAGAACCTGTAGACGAGGTCGCAAAATACAGACATGCTGTAATCTATGAGAAACGTCTTTATTTTAATGTCGTGTTGGATTTTTACATCTGGACTCACCTTCCACCCTCTCGAATGTGAGCAGGACTTCGCAGACGTGCTCCGGGTAATCTGAGGTGCATTGAACTGCTCTGTGGAGAGCCTTCCGACAGTGAGCGTTGTCTCCATAAGACCTAAGGATAAAGAAGTGAAGAAATTAATACAAATTATATCAGGGACACCAAATACAAGTTGTGGCTCAAAACGCATCAGCACTTCATTTCCTTTTTGTCTTGTTTTACATACCTTTCAAGGTTATAGTACTCCAGCCACATGTTGGCATATTTTGCATTCCCTTTAGTCAAGATGCTGTCCCACAGCTCTCTGGCCTTTTGGATGTTTTTGCAGTGGAGGGCCTGGGAGGAGAAGAAAACAGGTGTTCATTTGTGCAGATAGTTTCCATATAACTCAAAATACATATAAATATGAGTGTGACTAATACTGTGGCGTTTTTAAAAAGTAAGTTGCTGTTTAAAATCAGATTTGATGGTAAATTAAGCACATCATCAGCTTTAGACACTTGAGCTATTACCGGGTTTAAAAATTAGACAGGCTCATTGTAACTATAGTAAATGGTTGTCATAGTAACACTTCTTACCTCTATCCTTGCCCAGATCTGCATTATGATACAAGAAGCATCTCCACTTTCACCAAATCCTACAGGGAAACAAGACAATGAATGATTTGAAAGCCAAAACTATAATACCAGAAGTAAACCTCAGTCCGGCGGAATTCCACCTACTTTCTTCAACATCTTGTTTCATGTATTCCAGAGACCGGGCGAAAGATCCTCGCAGCTCCTCCAACTCTTTACTTGATTCTGCAAAATCACAAGTAACACCGTTAGCAAGGAAACAAGAAGGAAACTCAATAGTTTCCGAGCACAAAGACACATTCAGTACCGCTCTCACCTTTGCTGAAATCAACACGTCTCCTCAGGTAGTCGAGGAATGCCTGCCAAATTTCCACATAATCCGTCGCTTGAATAAAACCTGCAATCAGCGCCTTTTCAAAAACATCTGTGGGGAAGATAAAGACATGGGCAGCAGGTTCAGCGTTACAGGAACAAAGGTCTGGGATTTTGGCCACGTATGAAACACAGCGGCATGAAAACAGCGATGCAGAAAGTGTTTACCTGAGACGGTGGCGTGGTCAGCGTCATACCGCTCCAGAGCCAGGAGGTAGCTCTTCCACAGACCCATCGTCCACGGGCAGTTCCTCACCGCTCGCTCGTGTGAGGAGAGAACCAGCTCTTTAAACTTCAGCTGACGGTCCTGAGGGAACAAATAACAAAATGGTTAAAATAATCGAAAACAAGCTAAAGATTTTATTTTAAAGAGTTGACTTTATTCGTAACCACATTTCTTCACAGAATGAATGAGTATATGTTCACAACTAAAAGGGGTGTATGAATAATCTTGTTATCAAAGCAATAGCCGCGTTCACACCGCAGTACTTTTCCCACTTTAGTTCCAAAATGTAGCGTTCAAACCAAAAGATCCAGAACAAAACTGAGTTCATGAGAACCTTTCCACCCCTTTTTCCGTCCCTGCTAGAGAGCAGGGACTTTCGTGGAGAAAAAGGTACCTATTTCTGATTGGCTGGGCGGATTGCAAACCACGCCCCGTAAAACTCCCAAAAAGATTTTTGAAGCCGCCATTTTATTATCCTCACATTAGCATTAGCCCAGCGCAAACTAACTTATGGCAACACAAAAGAAAACATGGGAGCGGTGGAGATGAGGAGGTTTCTGGCGATTTACTCAGAAGGCTTCAGTAGAAGCTGCTGGGAGTCCCTGCATGGGATATAACTGTTTTTAAATTCTCTGGAGCAGAGAAAGGAGCTGTGGATTATTGTTATTGATTGATGCATCAGTGTTTCTTAGGGTCAAAAACACTAAACTCACAACTTAAATTGAAAGCGTTTAGTTTATTTAATAAAAGAGCACATGTTCAATGTGACAGTAGATAGATTATTTGCAATTTGGTGCTATATATATATATAAATATTTAAAATAAAAATTATAATCTTTTTTTTTTTTTAAACACCTTGAATTTCAGGGGGACCGCGCCCCTCCAAGACAATGGTAGGGGAAACACTGAAGAGGAGTAAATTCAGACTGAAGCTAGTAAACAAATTAAATAATCCCCGCCTAAGAAAACCACATTATTTATAGGGAAAACCACCCTGGGAAGAGTAGCCCAGATACTTTAGGGATCCAAACCATAGCATATCGGTACCCTGCGTCAGACTCAGGATAGATGCTAATTAAGCGAAACTTTACATTTTTTTAGAGAGGTTTATCACAGGTCCATACGGACTCACCAAACGGTGCCATTTGACCTTTCTCAGGTAACAGACTGTAAAACTAAATTGTATTAATATATCACTATAGGTATTCATTCTATCCAAATACAACTGTTTTTGAAAATGCACCCAGACCTCTATACCTTTTCCCCATTCAACAAAAAAAACATACACAGGAAATGAAGTTTGACTCCAACTGGAGCAGATGTATTTATACACAATATACACAATATACAAAAAAAAAAACACATTCTAAAAAAATAATGATCTCTTTTTGTAAAAAAAAAAAAACACACTGCAAAAACTTTATGCATCCTGAATGTTAGAATAGTTGGTCGTGCCACTCCTGGTAACAGTTTCTTTTTGAAGTCAAGCACAGAGGGACCTGGCACTTAATGCAGAACACAGGTGTCTTCACCCTCAAGATGCCAGAATCATAGCACTTCCTGCAGTACTTCCTCGATTGGGTCCCATCCTCCCCATAATACATGGGCATGCACGCGAGTGGTGGGGGGGATGGTGTTGCTGCAGAGCCTTCAGCAAACTCCAACATTTCTGCAGCAAGCTGCTCCCTGAAAGACTTCTGGGTGTGTGGCTTCATGCTGCTGGGGTAATTCCTCATCTTGTACAGCTCCTTGTGGAGAACGAAGCTGTTCATCAATGAAATGTCCATAAAACGGTAAAAAAAAGCCTTGTACCATTTCATTTTTTTGTTGTGAACGTTGTAGTGCGCAATCAAAGCGTCGGACACATCCCTGACGCCCATGTTTTGATTGTGGTCCACTACAGCGTCAGGAATGGGAACAGTCTTAGCCTGCGACACACCAGCCTCTTTCACTTTCCGCTTGACAGTCTGTCCACTGAAGGCTTCATGCACTGTGGAGCACATGGACACTTCAAATCTGTCCATCCACTTCACGAACAGGAGTTTGCCTTTCCTTATCCACCGCAAATCTCCCCTTTCAGCCTTTTTCGGTAGGTCATTCAACTCATTCTGTGGAAAACCAATTTGATTTGTTCCAATGGTCCCACAACAGCCAATGTTTTGTGTGGACAAATCCTCAAAGAGGGCAGGGCTGGTGTAAAAGTTTTCCACAAAGAGTGCGTAGCCCCCACCGAGCAGAGGCAATGGCATGAGGTCCATCACGGAGGAGTAGCCGAGTCCCTGGCCTGTGGTGAGCATACTCTTCCGCATTTGCACAATGAAATTCCAGGTGTATGCCGTTGAGGAATCCAACAGCACACACAGTTTGTACCCCCACTTTCTGGGCTTGTAGTGTTTCGTGCTGAGGAGGGCCTTGGATGCCACCATCCTTTCGTCTATAGAAATGTTTTGAAAGGGCTGGAAATGTGTTTTGCATGCAGTGACTATATCAGTGTACAGGGGCTTGATCTTGAAAAGTCTGTCGTACTCGTCTGTGTTCTTTTTGCGCTCGTTTTCCTCGTCTTCTTCAGGGTTGCTCATGTGCAGCGACCACAAGATGGCTTCAAAGCGTTCCCGTGACATTTTGTCAGCTGGGAATGGGAAGTCATATGGACTTTTCTTCGACCAGTAGTCTGATCTGTGGGGAACGTGGACGAGGCCTGTGAAAATGACAACGGTCAGGAAAATATAAAAATCCCTCACAGTCAGCACTTTCCAAACATATTTATTTCCATCCTGGAATCTCTTCAGGGCGTTTGCATTCGTGTTTTCAATGAGCGTATGAACCACGGAAGCACTAAAAAAAAGTCTGAAAAGGGAAAGGGGAGACCACGCTGAGGTGGTGTCAAATGTTGGGCCTGGGACCCTGGCTGGCATGAACCTCAGCGGCTCTGGTCTTTGGTCTTTCTCCTCTCCGTTGTGCCACCCGGGTTCTTCCCCAGTCATTCCAGGAGAGGAAGACTCACCTCGGCCACGCTTCTGGGGTTTTGCCGATTTACATGATGCTTTGGTTTTTCTTTTGTTCTGCGTCTCTTTGGGTGATTTGGAAACAGATGAGGAAGATGATGGCTGAGGAGGGGGAACCGAAGCCCGTCGAGTGGAGTTGCGTAGACGGGGCTGAGGGGTACGTGTTGATGGCCGTATCTTACTGGAAGCAGCCTTTTTAGGCACATAATCTTCATCACTGTGGAAAAAAAAAAAGATTAATTCACTGGCTTATACTTTTGAAAATGTAACTCCAAACAGACAGTTAACACTATATGGATGTTGAGGTAAATAAACCCTGTTAGGGGAAACCAACACACCATCCAGGTTGAGTGTGTGAAGTTACTAAATTCATTGCAGAATAATGAGAATAGATGAATAATATTACACCAAATAAATAAGTAATCGATAAAAAAAGAGAGATTACATACCTTTCCGATGATGACATTTCATAATCTGAGTCACTACTGTCCGGGTCCATCCCTGGCTGCAGGTCCTCATCATCCGACGCAGAGTCAACAGGTAAAACACCTTCCCCGCTATCAGCAGCCAGAATGGTCAGTACCTTCTCCGCGGTATAACCCTTTTTCCTTAATTCCTAAATGCAAAGAAATCACTGTTCTTGTAATCTGCTGTGCGTTCCGCTGCGTCATGAGGAGCGAGCTGTAGTCAGACCTTATACTTTAAGCGGGACCTATCTCTGGAACCCATTGGTCAAATTCGGTGATTGACACCTCTTTGTAACCGTTAGAGCCAATAGAATCGAGGGGCTGTTCATAAATCCATGTAAACATTACCATTTGTCAGTTAAAATGCACAAACCTGCTCAACATTATACCCCGCTTATTACCATGTAAACAATGATGGATTATCAGTATTCATTTCAAAGTGACGCAGAGACATTGGATTAACCTTCAGCAGCGTTGTTATGCCCTTGAACACAATATTTGATCACAAAACAGCAAAGGTAAGACAGTTATGGCTCTGTAAAGTGAAGTTGTTTGTTGCTCTTTCCTGGCTGCTAGTTCAGTGCGTTTTACAGTGATGAGACTTATACCCATGGACTCTGTGGAATCTCAGCTTTCATATGACATGTCGTTTGTGCCATGACATGTCGTTTGTGCAGATAGCACGCTTGGTGTTGGAATTTAATTTTCGTTTAGGTAATAATGGTTATTATCGACTGTTAGCTGAGTTTCTTCCTGTTGAGTGGGTATGCCACATTAATAGGTTGTTAAATGTTAACAAGCCCTGGGATAGTGTATCTTACAAGATGCTGCGTCTGCCCCCGGTACCGGGTGCAATCGGGCTCAAGAGCTTAAGAAAGATGATTCAAATTATTATCAACCTGATGTTTCACTGGGTTTTTAACAAAAACGTTAACATGAATCTAGTCCAAGAGGAGCTGTTAGAGAAATCACTGTGTAGTTCATCAAGAGTAGGCCTGGGAGGTAATGCTATATGAACAAGTGCAAACTCTACACAGTAAGCAATACAGTCGGACTGGGAACCAATACTCACCAGATAGGTTGTGTATTTGGTCCACATGTCCGGTACCAGGCAGTTCTCAGCCAGGGCCCGCTCATAGATGATCTGGATCCGTGCCGGGTCGCCCTCCTTTAGTTCAAAGTCGATGAAGGCCTGATACTCTGCCATCTTAGGAGGTTCTGCTAATATCTGGGAAAAGACAACAGACGTTAGGCATTGCATCACAATATTCAAACACTTAATAAGGAGGATAACTGTAAGGGTCAAAATGTTCAATTCAAGTCAGTTACCAGTGCTTCTTCCAAAGGTTTGCACTTGGCCAACTGCTGCAAAGCCTTTCTGTACTGAATCATGACCGTCTCAGCCACCTCCTGTTCAGACCACTCCTCGTACTCGGCAAAGGTGGCTTCCATGTCTGCAAAGCAACACAATTGTTGCCAACATTTATAGACACTTTTTAACATTAACAACAATGATACATACACTACATACAGAATTAGCTAATCGTAAAAGGGTGACTGAGACGAATAACCTTTAGTGTGCAGCGGGAACGTGTCAATTTACAATTGCTTATATAAGACTACATAACAGCAGGGAGACATATGAGATGTTCAGACAAGAACGTTTAACATATTACAGGAAATGCATCTGATGTCTATTCGGCTGATACAGTAAATAAAAAACAATACTACTATCTTTGCCCACTCCTGAAACTAACTGACTCAACTAAGCATGTTTTTTCATAATGCGTACAGCATTTCAAAAAGACACATCACGACCGTGCCAGCCATAAATCATCATGCAACGGAATTTTGTCATTTCCACTCACTCAGCTTTTTGGACAAAACAGGCTTCATGCTTACCCATTAAAGGGACGGCCAGCTGGCGGCGAAACAGTGTGTGGATTCGCTCGAGCTGAACATTCAGACAACCTTGCTCCTCGCAGCTGGGAACCCTGCCAGGGGGAGGCTGGAGGAAAAAAGGAAGTCATTTCATCTAACCTGTATCAATTAAATTATTCGTATTTATTCTGAGTTAAGTGAAGGATTATAATTCAACAGTATGCTTCAACACAATAATAAACTGACCGATACGGATTGATAATGAAATACAGTGCGTTAAATCAAATCTGACGGACACTACACTAAAATGAGAGCGCTGTTGTTAAAAGACAGAGCGTTTCTGCGTGAATTCACAGACATGGGCGAAAAACCTTTCCCATCAATCTGCATAATACAAATGTTGAGCATCTTGAGCCAGGCTTAACGAGTATGATGCTTGATACAGACTGTAACAATATGCCCATGAATATAAGCTATTAAAGTATATTTCAACAGCAACCCATATTTACCAACAGTCCAGTTTGTGGATAATAAATAAATAAAACTCTCTAGCATGTGTATGTGTTCAAAAAGCAACAAAATCAAGGACATAGAATAAGACCATCTTAGTGGTGGAAACACAAACCTGTACTGTGGACAGGATGACGTTCTCAAACTCTCTGTACGCCTCCCACACCGCCTGTCCCTTCGTCATGTGAAGCCCCACCGCCATCACAGCTCTCTCAAAGATGGATCTCACCTTCTCCATCCCACCTGGCAAGCCCATGCCACCAATTGAATACTGAGCAAACTCGAGCCAGATATCTGGACCTGGGTATAATAAATACATGGGATTAAACATAAGATCATGAAATAACCGACTGTCAAATCAAAGGCTGTTACCAATGGTGGGGGTCACTCACAGATATAGTCTGTCACGGCTTTCTCAAAGAGTTCATATACTTTCTCCCGGTTTGGCTCTTCCTCAGTCAGGCGGATCTCATCCTTGAGCCACTCCAGCCAAATCTCTGCAGGTTTTAAGGAAATTTAGTTTCAGTTGCAAATAATGATTAGAGCGGCTGACAATTAATACTCCATGAGACAACATGCACCGACCTTCAGTGAGTGGGAAGAGCTCACTCATCTTCTGCCTTGCTTTTCGCAGACGGAGAAGTTCCCCCTCCTGCTTCAGTAGCTTGATGAGATCCACGTGGCAGTTGTAGTCGAAAGCGTTGATAGACAACTGAAGAATCAAACAAAGAAGAAATAAGTTAAAACCTTGAATAATGAAACGTATCATAGTCAACTTGTGCTTCTTTGTGATATAGCCCCAGCCAGAGAACATTCATATATTAATTACGGAGTAAATAATAATAAATAAATTCTAACTGATTTTAGAATTAAAATGTCATCATCATTAAGGCTGTATTTGCCAGTATGCTGGACACTGTCAGGTGCAGTATAGCACTATTCAATTCAGCCCCAAAATGAACATGAAGTTGACTCCTAAATACAATTATTACAAAAATAATATATATTATTGTTAGGAAAATATCACTCGTCACCAGCTTGAGCTTCAATATCGGGATACATACATGTATGTATTATCCTTGCAAGAATGGAAGTAGTCATCACATGGGACAACTAGTTCCTGAACAGTGTCCTTCACATGCTTATATACAAGAGAGGGAGTTACACAGTCACAAGATGGAGGAATACCGGTTCAGTTTAGTTTGGATTAGCTAAAACTCACGTCATATGCTTGTCATATGTCTATCTTCATAGAGGCTGAATTAGCATGTTAATCGTTGTAACATAGCTATCATATACCTAAAACAGTCCTGATGCTCTTCTAGGTAACCATACATCCGGTTACGTACACAGCTACGTAGGGCCTTTGTTATCATGTGCTACTCTGATATTAGAAGAGAACATTCAGTATTTTCCCAACAATTATAAAAACCTAATGGATGGGGATCTGTAGAATTACATTAACGTAGTAAAACAAATGTAAGCTGCATGTAAATCATTAACATGCATAATGCTGCAGTAACTTTATAAACCTGCTCTCTGCTGAAAAAAGTGCAAGAACAGGACCTACAAAGTTTACTGTGTCCTTGCACAATACACAATTATGAATTCTGTAAAAAGTTGCTATCGGTACATCAGATTATTTCTCTACGCGTCCCTCCCAGTAAAGTTAAAGTTTATATGTACTTTGTTTGTGTCGCTACTTTAGGATGTGCACCTGTACTTCCCCACTGAAATAAGACGTTAAAAAAGGCGCGTATAACACGTGACTATCAGCCATTAGCATCACAGATTAGCAGGTAAGCTAACTAATCACGACAGCTATTTGAATGACGACGTATCATAAATAACATTGAATTGTTTTGGATAACAGACACAGTTTACATTCTATTAAGCCAAAGCAGGTCATAGTTTTAAATCGGCTTGAGAGTTGACTGTGTTTACCATTCATTGTCATTAGCTCCTCTGTCCCTGAACGCATCTTATTGTTAATTACCTGCTCCTCCAAACGTTGGATCTCGGCTTCATTTTCTTTCTCGTCATCCGAAGAATCGTCCTCTTCCTCGTCTGAATTTTCTCCTCGCATGCGGTTTTCCTCGTCTGATTCCATCTCTCTCTCCTCCATCCCTTCTTCTTCTTCCTCCTCCATATCGTGCAACTGCGTTTGCTCTGCGCTGCTCGACGCTGCCATGTTGGAAAGTACTCTCTGCCTGGAAACAGAGAAGTATCGCGAGAGTTGGAGCTTGAACCAAAACCCCAGGAAGTGAGCCCGAGTGAGAGGCGAAGTCCCTCCCCTTCCGGTGGACCTCCATGGGACCTTATTTCCGAAAATGGTGAAAGAAAGATTATCTGTCGATCCCGTTTGAATTGTGCCACGAATTACACATATGATGTTTGTACATTTAAAAGATAATTTTGCAAGTCAAAAAAATGTAAATGTGTCGTAAAACTGTGAAGTAACACATTTTTTGTGTGAAACCGCTCAATGAACTACATCTCTGGTCCATAGTCTGTATATTACATTGCATTTAGCAGACGCTTTTATCCAAAGCGACTTACACCAGGAAGATACAACCTTGAAGAAAACAGAATCATATAAGTACAAACATTTCAAGTGCTACTCAACTGGTTACTCAACCACAATGAAACACGTCCAGAAGAATGTTGAATGTCAACCATTTGTGCAGATAGCATGAAGTAGAAAAGATCGCCGATGCTAATGTAGCGTTAGCATTTCTTTCTTCTTTTTTTACGACAAACTGTGACTTTTTTGACATGGAAATGATTTTTTGTGTAATTCATGGCACAATTCAAACGGGATCGAGAGATCATCTTTCTCTCTCCATTGACTTCAATACATAATTTTTCCGAAATAAGGTCCCATGGGTCGTAAATAGATGGGCGGGACTTCGCCTCTCTATTATACATCCATGGATGAAACCCATTTTCGTAAAGTGGTTGTGATCAAAAGGTGTTTTTATTCAAGAACATAAATAAACATCATATATTTTAAATACAAAAAAGTTCACATCAGGGGCAGAGCCATAGAGATACTAGGGCTCTCTAGGGCTCTGATCAGGGGTAGTCATATACAGTTATCAAAATAAAAAGAAAGTACAGTTTCATATTTCAGATTAAATATTTCTTAAATTAACAATTAGTTTCTATTAATAATGCTGTACTATATTATTTTTATTCTAGGTAAAACATGTATTAATGTCCTCTCTTTATATGAATAAAACATGTTCCTAAATATAGAACTAACTGTTAACTTGTAATATATACTCTACTCTATAGATATATATCCTTCATAATTGATATATATTCACTGTTTTGCGTATTTTGCTTCTACTGCTGTTATATATATCGTTATTGTTTTTATTTAATTGTATTTACCTCTAATTCATGTCCAATGTCTTATCCAAGCTGCTTTGACAAAAATAATTCCCAAATTGGGATCAATAAAATATATCTTATCTTATCTTGCCATTCTAGCACATTAAATGTAAATAGTATCCCACATTTAAATTGTGTTAGCTGTAATGCAGACTTTCAATAGGAGTTGTATTAATCAGATAGTTTAGATATGTTTTCTTCACAGTCAACTCTTATATATTTTCACTCTTTTAGTTTGTTTTGTTTGCTATTTTTTAGATGTTTATATTGTATAATTGTTTATTTTTCTACTCTTTTTCATTTCTAAGGATGTGCAATATTTGTTCAACATGCTGCTGCAACAAAAACATTTCCCAAATTGGGACTAATAAACTATATTTTATCTTATGTTACATGTGTCCCCTGTAGTGGCTGCTGTTCGCCTCTAGAGGACGCTCCTTTCTCGATGAGCCCTTCCAAACTTGTTTGTCAACAAAGGGTGCTCGTCTTCTTTCGTTCTCACTCGTTGGTTTCTGTTCATCGCCATCGTTATCTCAACATGGCGATTGTGTCTCTGCGAAACTCCGCGTCCTCGCTGTTGTTATTTAGCAGACGTGTATTCAGCCCGGAGCTCAAGGCACAGTGTTTATATCACATAAAGGTAACTCAAATGTGTTTTAAACTCGTAATGTCACATGTGTTATTGATGTCACACGTTTTACTGAAGGTAAACTACGTTATGTGTCGTGTGAATCTCACAGGGGGTCAAACCTGTGTCCACACGTCCACACGAGTTAAGACCCTGGGGTCTTTGTATAACTTAACTCATATTGTAAGAGATTGGCAATAGCTGTTTTCAACTTTTTCATCAATTTCAATGGGTATAACCAGTTATTACTGCCGATGTTTGATCCATATTTTATTCCTTCTTATTCCATTCCATTGCAATGTAAATACTGTTATATTTGACTATATTCTTTATTATTTCTTATATTTTTCTAGTTCTCTACCTGTGTTTTTAATTATAGTTTTACTTTTATGTATGCACCACGACACCAAGTCAAATTCCTCGTACGTGTAAACCTGTTTCTGATTATAACATGGTACATACTACATTTACTAAAGTACTTATGTACCATTTTGAAGTACATCCCTGAGTAGGCTCAGTTTATGCTACTTAATACTTGTACTTCACTACATGTTGTACAATATTGTACTTTTTACTCCACTACATTTATTTGACAGCTTTTAGTTACTATTTACTTTAAATATTTAGATTTTTACCGAATACAAATAATACATCAATAATTGAATACACTTTGACATATATTTATAGGTTAAGATATCCAACTGCAGTATATCAAGTTATTCAAATTATCTCTACATGGACCACCTGTGATTAAAACACATCAACAATCACCCAGTAACTCAATATAAGACTGGAAGGTCTTCTTAGTATGTCAAATATGTTAAGCTATGAAACATAAATACATACAGTAGGGTAGCTAACTTAAACCTATAGGTCCTATCTCTACTACACTCTAAAACAATTACATCTAATTTTCCGTGTGTCTCGCTCCTCAAGGTGGTGGACCATTATGAAAACCCAAGAAATGTAGGAACTCTAGACAAAAACTCCAAGAATGTGGGGACTGGTTTGGTGGGTGCACCGGCCTGTGGTGATGTAATGAAGCTTCAGGTAAGTTAGAGGTCAAATGCTACTGCTGTCATGACTGTCATTACTTTTGTACAACTAGGTGTATTCTATGTTGTCTTTAGATCGAGGTGGATGACCATGGCATGATTGTTGATGCAAAGTTTAAGACATTTGGCTGCGGATCAGCCATTGCCTCCAGTTCTCTAGCGACAGAGTGGGTGAAGGGGAAGTCGGTGAGTTTGTAAAACATGGATTGAAAGAAGAATAGTGGCATTATAAGGCCTGCTTTTTTTTTATCTAAGTCTGCTTTCATTCTGTAGGTGGAAGAAGCTCTGCAGATCAGGAACACAGACATCGCCAAAGAACTCTGCCTTCCACCAGTCAAGCTGCACTGCTCCAGTAAGTTCAAAGCAACACAATGACATACTGAAAGTAGCACTGTCATGTTCACAGTAAGGGTTATAAGAACACAACTGAACTCTCGTTACTGAAACCAAAAGTATATTCCATTATTTGGTTCTTCTCAGTTTTTGGGCTATATTTCTATAGTATTCTGAAACTACATATCATCTTTTGGATACTTTAATATGGCATACATGGTTTTTTTTCAGGGTTTCAGTGAAGTGATGTAATTGTCTGACTTTACAAGACTGTTAAAGCTGTTTGATTAATTGCATGAACAATAAGTCATTATATCCACTTTACTGATGGCTACTTAAACAAAATCTCAATGAGTTTTCTGAGTACGAATGGTCAACCGTTGACATTTCTCAACTCACTTCTTCAGGGTTTTCCTTTCAGTTGTTACTAGGCTGTGTAAACAATGGACGCTTATTTCATGCTCAAAGTGTTTGTTTAAACTCTTCCCTCCTTTCTTTCAGTGCTTGCAGAGGATGCCATTAAAGCAGCGCTGTCAGACTACAGAATAAAACAACAGGACAAGAAGGAGAAGCGTGTGCAAGCCACCGGTTAATGTGTGTTATTCACAATCCGTTGTGTCTCCAGCCCTGTAATGTTTCACTGCAGTGCTGTTTGAAAGGATGGATCACCATAATACTACACCAGGTCTTCAGGGAGTTATACACCATGACTCTCTTAAGAGAATGGCAGGGGTTATTGTTTATCTGCTTCTCATCTCATAAGCAGTCATTGGCTCTTTATTGAGGCTGATTTTGGAGTTGTAAGTTCATGGTAAACATTTTAATTCAAACTCAACATTGCTCCTCCTTTGCAGTGTTTACTACACAGAAACCAAATAAAGAAATCAGAAACTATAGGTCAAGATTTTTTTCAGCATTTGTTGGCCTTTCCTCTCCATCGTGAAGGATTCAGTATAAAAATGCAGTTAACAGCTGAAGAACGCATACAATATCATTATTCAGGGTATTCTGTGTGTGCCTATTGTGAATAAAGTTATTTAAAAAAATGTCCGTGCTTGTGTATCATTGTCATCCACCAGACCCTACATTAAGTGGCGCCACCTGCTGGTGCCGCAGGAGAACTTTTTTCAGTACAAGCAGCACCACCAGCATCAGGAGAGCTACTAACACACATAACACTGCCAGCAGAGAGACGACCAGCACAGAGTCGCGTTGTGTGAGCGGTCGAGGGTCCAGAGTGGGCCGGGGTGCATCTCTGTGAGTAGAGAGCAGAGATCGAGTCCCTTCAGCAGGGGTCGTGTTAACGTGAGGGGACCCACTTGTGATGTTGTCTCTGCTTTTCTGTTCCTCAGCAGGGACTGAAGTGGTTTTTAAATCAGGTGAGCTAGATGCTTGTGTTTTATTTAGGGACAAACACTCCTCGTAGGTGAGGGTCTCTAAAGAGTAGTGGTCCAGTGTCACACGAGTCTTATGAGCATCTTTGGAAAGAAGCCCATCAGTGGTTTCTTCTGATATCAGCTCTGACACTATTCCCAAATACTGCTTGGGTTCAGATGGGCTTGGTCCCATGGGCTTCACTGTCTCCAGGGCAGAACTCAGGTCCAGTTGTTGTGTCCTCTCGTTGGGCTTCACTGTCTGCAGGGCAGAACTCAGGTCCAGTTGTTGTGTCCTCTCGTTGGGCTTCACTGTCTCCAGGGCAGAACTCAGGTCCAGTTGGTGTGTCCTCTCGTTGGGCTTCACTGTCTCCAGGGCAGAACTCAGGTCCAGTTGGTGTGTCCTCTCGTTGGGCTTCACTGTCTCCAGGGCAGAACTCAGGTCCAGTTGCTGTGTCCTCTCGTTGGGCTTCACTGTCTCCAGGGCAGAACTCAGGTCCAGTTGCTGTGTCCTCTCGTTGGGCTTCACTGTCTCCAGGGCAGAACTCAGGTCCAGTTGCTGTGTCCTCTCGTTGGGCTTCACTGTCTGCAGGGCAGAACTCAGGTCCAGTTGCTGTGTCCTCTCGTTGGGCTTCACTGTCTGCA
The DNA here is from genome assembly GCF_902827115.2 of Pseudochaenichthys georgianus. Lineage (NCBI taxonomy): Eukaryota > Metazoa > Chordata > Actinopteri > Perciformes > Channichthyidae > Pseudochaenichthys > Pseudochaenichthys georgianus. The sequence goes on along the minus strand of NC_047511.1, from coordinate 37,754,213 downwards.
GGGCAGAACTCAGGTCCAGTTGCTGTGTCCTCTCGTTGGGCTTCACTGTCTCCAGGGCAGAACTCAGGTCCAGTTGTTGTGTCCTCTCGTTGGGCTTCACTGTCTCCAGGGCAGAACTCAGGTCCAGTTGCTGTGTCCTCTCGTTGGGCTTCACTGTCTCCAGGGCAGAACTCAGGTCCAGTTGCTGTGTCCTCTCGTTGGGCTTCACTGTCTCCAGGGCAGAACCCAGGTCCAGTTGTTGTGTCCTCTCGTTGGGCTTCACTGTCTGCAGGGCAGAACTCAGGTCCAGTTGCTGTGTCCTCTCGTTGGGCTTCACTGTCTCCAGGGCAGAACTCAGGTCCAGTTGTTGTGTCCTCTCGTTGGGCTTCACTGTCTCCAGGGCAGAACTCAGGTCCAGTTGCTGTGTCCTCTCGTTGGGCTTCACTGTCTCCAGGGAAGAACTCAGGTCCAGTTGTTGTGTCCTCTCGTTGGGCTTCACTGTCTGCAGGGCAGAACTCAGGTCCAGTTGTTGTGTCCTCTCGTTGGGCTTCACTGTCTGCAGGGCAGAACTCAGGTCCAGTTGTTGTGTCCTCTCGTTGGGCTTCACTGTCTGCAGGGCAGAACTCAGGTCCAGTTGTTGTGTCCTCTCGTTGGGCTTCACTGTCTCCAGGGCAGAACTCAGGTCCAGTTGGTGTGTCCTCTCGTTGGGCTTCACTGTCTCCAGGGCAGAACTCAGGTCCAGTTGGTGTGTCCTCTCGTTGGGCTTCACTGTCTCCAGGGCAGAACTCAGGTCCAGTTGCTGTGTCCTCTCGTTTGGCTTCAGGACACGAGGACAGATGGCCATGACGGACAGATCCAGAAGCAGGCGGTCAGCGAGATGGACGGGCTCGCTGCAAACCAGGTCCGTGGCCATCCTCACCCTGCCTCTCAGAAGCCAGCGGTACAGATACAAGATGTCACACTCACACACCCAGAGGTTGTTGGTCAGGTCCACAGATCTGAGGCGCGGCAGCCCGTCGAACGCGCTCTCTGGGACCGAGCGCAAGCAGTTACTGTTGATCTTCAGGACCTGCAGGTTGACCAGAGCAGACAGAGAGGGCAGGTCCAGGACCGAGATGCAGTTTGCTGAGATGTCCAAATGTGTCAGTGATGGAGGGAGATTTAGAGGGAGGCTTGTAAGCTTGTTCCCCTTCAGAATCAGGACCTGCAGCCTGGGGAGACCCAGAAAGGCCCCCGGTTGGATGGCACTGATGCGGTTGTCCTCCAGATCCAAACGAGTGAGGTTCCCCAGTTGTCGCAGGGCGCCTGAGGTTATAAACGTGATGCGGTTTTCTTGTAGCAGCAAGGACTCCAAGCTGGGGGGGAGGCCGCGGGGGAAGCGGGGCAGCAGGTTGTGACTGAGGCTCAGCTCCTGCAGGCCGGAGAAGGGCTGCAGCAGGTGGTCCACGTTACACAGCTGGTTCCTGGCCACAGAGAGAGCCGCGGTGCTGAGAGGGACAGAGCGAGGCAACGACCTGAGGCCCAGAGACTCGCACAGGACCAGGAACCCTGGGCAGCAGCAGCCGGGGGGACAGGGGGAGGGGAGGAGGCAGGCCAGGGGGCCGATGCAGAGAACCAGGAGGACATAAACCTTTCCACCACATCTGAAGCCAAGCATGACTCACTGCCAGGAATAATGAAAACGACCGCATTAAACACATTTCTTACTTGCTACAACTTAAAAACGGGTATTTCAAATTGCTAATAATGGTTTTATTAATGATAATTAGATATGTTAACAATGCTTTACGCATCAGACATTACTGAAGGCCTCATAAATATCCCAGATATCACTTGTTTTCTTTTTTCACCCCTTAAACCTCTTATCCCTGACCTTTGACCCTCTAAACAGGAACTACATGAGATGTGAAACAACATCCATGTAGTTATAAAGCCATTATTAGCAACATATAATCATTTAAACTCATAAACGATGACTTATAAGACTGAACATTCCCAACAATGAATTATGAAAGGCCCACACACACTTACCATTTCCTCTTCCTGTTGTATGTGCTCCTCAGCGGAGATGAGCAGGATTGTCCGCACGTGGCCCGTGTCTCTCTTCAGATCTAACCACCGATGAGAATTCCTGGCAGATGCTCATCAAAGTTTAACGTCAGCCTCAAGGTGCTGTGTTACCTATTCTGGATCCTCTTCACCTCTCAGAGTGATTGACAGGTCCGTGAGATGTCCTGTAAAGAGTTCACGGGTATCCCAGATATATCCTGATCTGACGTTACCAAGCTTCCTGTAAACAGTATGTAGACCTCGGACAGACAGGGTTGCTGGGTGGCCCTGCAGCTGTGTGTCTTCCCGTCACCGGGTGGGAAGAGTGAAAGTGAAGGGGTTGTACTTTCTCTAATTATTTAGCACCTCGTTGACAAAAGAGCGGGGAATCTGACCCCGGTGCCAGGCTCTGTCAGGGCTCACGTTTCAGCCCACACAGGATTACGCCTTAGAGCTGCTGTCGTCATGTTGGATGTTTGATCTGTGAAGAGTCGACACACTTTTGATCCAGAGCAAACTTTTTTTATTGATGGATATTGTGCTTTAGGAATAGGCTATGTGTGTGAATGCCCTTCTTTCTACACCATCTGCCACTTTTACATTGATACAGGTTCACACATATGCAAATCTATTGTTAAAATGTATCACGACATTATTAAAGTGTGATGATTACATTACATTACATTACATTACATTTAGCTGACGCTTTTATCCAAAGCGACTTACAATAAGTACATTCGACCAGGAAGACACAACCTTGAAGAAAACAGAATCATAAAGGACATCAGGTTTCATTGAGCCAAGCATTTCAAGTGCTACTCAACTGGCTTTAGATAAGCCAGCCCTTTATTAGTATATAAGTGCTCTGTTAGCAGTTCTTTGTTAGTAATTCTATCGCTCGAAGTGGAGTCGAAAGAGATGAGTTTTCAGTCTGCGCCGGAAGGTGTGTAAGCTTTCTGCGGTCCTGATGTCAATGGGGAGCTCATTCCACCATCTTGGAGCCAGGATAGCAAACCCACGTGTTTTTGCTGATGGGAACTTGGGTCCCCCTCGCAGCGAGGGTGCAGCGAGTCGTTTGGCTGATGCAGAGCGGAGTGCACGAGCTGGGGTGTACGGTTTAACCATGTCCTGGATGTAGGAAGGGCCAGATCCATTCGCAGCATGGTACGCAAGTACCAGTGTCTTGAAGTGGATTCTAGCAGTTACTGGAAGCCAGTGGAGGGAGCGGAGGAGCGGCGTGGTGTGGGAGAATGTAGGAAGGTTGAAGACCAGACGAGCCGCTGCATTCTGGATGAGCTCATTACATATTGCTAATAGGCCTACCTGATATCAATAATTGTACTCTTCACACAAGGGTACTTTTTCTTTGCCCTTTAAAAGTAAGAAACCCAAAAGTATTGTCTTTGAATACTGAAAGAAATCAGAGTCTTAAGATTCATACAGAGAATACGTGAGGATGAGGGCTTGTTTGGGATCAAAGGGCTCTGTATGGATCTGGTTCACTGCTGCTGAAATATTTAAGCAATCTTGTAGAGTTGCCAGTGAAGGACAACGGGGCCCTCGTCATCTCCAGGCTCCGATACCTTCTGCAGGCCGGGGTCTGGGTGTGATGGTGCCTCGCCACGGCCAAGCATAACAATATGTGTGTGTGTGAGTGTGAGAGAGAGAGTGTCTATGTGTGTGCACAGCTTGGCCTTGTTACATTGGAAGACAGCTCCTCCCACCAGAGAGCACATATACAAATCTGACATTTGGGCAATTACCTTAAAAAGAGTTACCCATGATTCTTCAGTGTATGCAGCTCTGAATTACAGTCCCGAGTGGAACATAATGTTCAAGTAGTCATCCTTTGTTTTTAACCCTGCCGCGCCTTTTCTAATCTTAGGTTTCTACGGAGCTGCATATGTCTTTCATCGTGAAACCCTTTCCACCATTTTCAATAATGACAGAAACGTTGTCAAGAACAATTTTATTCAACACAAGCAAAACAAAACTGTCACTTACAAAGGAAGCATCTGTTTGGAAACATCTGAGGAAAGCAATCTGAGGTTAAAAAGTAGGCATACAAACTCACACATTTAGAGTCGTTGACTTCAGTAAAGGGACAGTAAGATGGAGAGTTTACAAAAATCTTACATTTTAGTCAAACAAATCCATAGGAATATCAAAACAAATACAGCTAAATATAACAGCAACACAGGCCAACTATCTATCCCTGTACTCGAGCTTTTGACCCATTACTAATTATTACATTAAAGATAAACCCCATTATTTAAATTAAACATAAGTATTGCTTATTAAAATAAAATAAAAACCTGATTCACAAAGTTGTTGTACCCCCCCCAAAAAGCTGCTTCTTTTTTTTAAGGCAGATCAGAATTATCAACCAAAATAAATATGTATACAGATAGATAATATATATATATATGTACTTAATGTAACCGGTAACACAGTTGAAAATTGTGCTTTTGGTGTAAAGCTTTGTGAATTTGTGGTTTGTGAAGTAAAAAGCAATAGGATATGAAAATGAAATAACAAACGAAGATAAGTAAATATGAAGGTAAATAAAAAGAGATTGTTTTGTTAGAACAATCCGGCTTCTGGCTTCTCGCTTTGCTTTATTTACAGCAGCAGAGGTGAGCTCTAAAGAGGTCAGAGCTCCGAGCCGCAGGAGAGACGCCGAGGCGAACAGCAGGACGTACGAGGAGATCCCTCGTCAAGGCAGGCATGAGTCACACATCTCTGTGTCAACAACACACGGATACTGATCTGTCATTGCTTTTGGGGCGCCATGGAAACCAATGGCTGCCCATTTATCATCATTTTTATTTTTCTCTTTTAAAAACGATTGTATCCATAAAGAAAATGGTATTTCACGGTTTCAAGTGATGCTACCTTAATGGCACAGTAACATTAGATTAGTCACTTAAATACAAAAGATAAGACACAAAGATGCCTTGTGATGGATAAAAGATCCATGCATTATATCTGTCTCAAAATATTGACTTAGTATTGCTCTAATGATAATCTTTCTGAACACAATGACTTACTTATCTTCTAATAATTTAAAAAAACCTACTGGCCAACCACTGCAAGACTAAGGACCACTGAGCCTCTTTAAACCGAAAGGTTGTCAGCAGGTAAAAAGAAAAAGCCATTATCAATTATTGGCTTTTTAACCCTTTATATAAATCAAAAACTTTGAGATGCAACTTTTGTAGACAGGATGTATGCAGCTAAATTCAATAGTTTAACTTTTAATTTCATTTTTACATCAGATGAGTTATATTTTGGGCATGACCTTTACAAATACATTTCCTGCTGGCTGTTGTTATCCAAAGGTATTTCAGATTTCAATCCCAATGATTTCTTTCCAAATGTGTACAGTATAACCTGTCAGATCGTGTTGTTCTGTCGTGGTTGCCACCATCAGCCCCGACCCCTAGTGGTGACCCTTCTTCAGGTGGCAGGTGCAGGCGGTGCAGGCGGCGCTGGTGCTGGCGCTCTGCTGCACCTCCTCCCTGGGCTTCGGCTGCTCTTTCTGCTTGGGCTCCTCTTTGCGCCTTTCCACCTCCTCGACCTCCTGGACCTTCCTCACCTCCTGGCGAGGCGACAACCGGACGTCCCGCCCCCTCTCTCCCACCAGAGCCTTGGAGGGCTGGCGCATGGTCTTGGGGGAGGCCATGCTCTGAGTCTGGACCCTCTTGACGTGGTCCACAGCGTAGGGCCTCTCCACGGGCTCACTGGAGTTCTTGGGTGCGTTTGTTTTGCTTGCCGCAAGCTTCTTGTTTGAGTTAGGGAGGGGTTTGTAGGCTTCCAGCTTACGCTTCTGACTCATGGCAGAGGCACAGCAGATGATGAAGACCATGACGATGAGTAGAGAGGTCACAACGATGATGATGAGCAGATGCTCCTGCAGGAAGTCCACCACTCGGGTGAAGACAAAGTCCTTCAGGCGGATCATGGTGGTGGTGATGGTGTTGGTGATGGTGGCGGTGAGGCTGGGGGGTCCAGTCGCAGCGGAGATGAGAACGGGGGCTCGAGTGGTGAAGGAGATGGGAAGGAGCTCCAGCTCGGCTTCATCCCCACTGCCGTCCATGGAGATGTTGTAGAACAGCGGAGTAGCATGACACAGCGAGAGCAGGGTCACACAGGTGGCAAGGAAAAACGTGTGGGACTTCATCTTCTCCTCAGCGTCCTGCAACAACACCAACATCATGGATTTAGCATACAAATAGATGCATTTGTAATTCTTATCTTGAGGAGAAGCACTGACTTAGTGACTTGTGACCCTGGAGGTTGGTGAGCTTTGCAAAAGACAGAAAAATGTAGCCTGGCTCTGTCTTGAGGTTACAGAAGTCCTCTAGCAGCATGGTAAAGCTCAGGGATAAACATTGCATCCACTTTCTTTAATCCAAACACAATGTTCTTTTTAAGGGAGTTATAAAAGGTACAATAACTGTTTCTTGGCGAGCAAACGCCCGGTGCAGTGACTTCCTGGAGCCGGCTGGTGTTTATTTGAACTTTGGTTAACCACGCTCCCTGTGATTTGTCTTTATGCAAAGCTAAGCCTCCTGCCTTAGCTAAATATTTATTGTAAACATGAGAGTCAATCATCTTAATCTAACTCTTGGCAATAAACGTGAAACAATTTCTTTAAAGAAACGGACCAAGATAACAGACTAAGAAGACAGAAAATATAATGTAAAATATGAAGTTGTAATCTTGTGATCCCTATGGTTTGTCTTGGGACCCGTTTAGAAACTAAGCTCATCAGTGTCAAGCTGTCTTTAATGCAAAATATGCTAATGAGAGAATCATAATATTGTTTTAAGAGCTTTTTCCATCTGAAATGTACCTCCAGTACTCTTTGACTCAGGTTTTTCTGCCTTTCCTATCTTTCACCAGATCTATTTTAGTAGCCATTACTTATTTGGGGTGGAGACAGTGAGTTTTGGTGCTGAAGGCCTTATAATTTGTAAAGTAGAGGGAGGCCCATCTGCCACACCAAAGCCAAGAGGAAGCTATATTCCAGGGGAGCACAGAGGCGTGGGAGACCTGCGGCTGCGGCCTCTATATTTACACCGGGCAGCAGCTGCCGAGCACCAGCCGAGCCGCAGCAGCACAGACGGATGGAGAGATTCCTGCTTCCAGGAAAATGTACTGACAGAACATCCGACTGTATACACGTACTAACCCAATATTACCTTTCTTCCATTTCCATCTCAACGTCATGTTGAACTCTAACATAAGGTAGCTAGTGTTGCACAGAGACGGAAAAGCACACACAGCCTTAATCAAGTAGAAGTACAGATACTCGTGTTTAAAAATACTCTGGTAAAAGTAGAAGTACTGACTAAACTTCTTTACTCAAGTAAAAGTAAAGAAGTATGGGCTTTGAAATGTACTTAAGTATAAAGTGCCCATAACTAGCAGCTGTTTTAAAGAGTACCTGACCTCCCTTTATATTAATAGAACAATAATGTCATTGTTTGCTAATGAATGTTTCCATGGGAACAACGGCAACATGACAACGTTTTCATTGGTCCGTCTTCTTTAGAGAAGACCAGGAAATGATGGATACACGGATCGTGTTCAAATCAATAGGCACGCAATGACTCTAAATAATAATGATCACGCCACCAAACACACATTCAGACTAAAGTAACAAACCTGTTTTGTAAGAAGTAGAAAGTACAGGTATTTGTGTTTAAAATGTAAGAAGTAAAAGTAAAAAGTCGTTGTGGAGTAAAGTACTGATACCAGAAAAATGTACAGTAACAAAGTATTTGTACTCCACTACTTCCCACCTCTGGTGTCGCAGGGCTCAGCCTGTCACTATTTACAGGATATAATTACACGGTGCTCGGATGTAAAGACAAGCTTCTAATCAGCATCATGCTATAGAAACCTGATTTACACCACAGTGAGATCCCCCTCCCTGTGTGGTCGCTCCGCTCTGCTGGACCACAGAGGGCTGGGTCTTCACCCTCGGATGTACAGCTATAGTACAGCACTGCCCTCTGAATCTTATAATTACAGACATAATTACATTCCCACTATTTTTCTGGAGGGGCGACATTACCTTCAACTAAATACCTTCAGACATCACGGGCGATTCATCCCTTTCCTGACATTTGAGTGCTTAATCTCTCCAACTCTTAATTTTCTTTTAATTTACAGAAAGCATTTCAAACCGTATGTGTCCATATGTCTACGATGACATCTTAAGGGCTACATCTAAAAGGAATGAGCTCTATGTCTTATTTTGGACACATTAACACAAAATATAGTCTGGTATACGTGGACGTTTGGGAAAAATGCAGTTTAGACCAAAATAAAGTAAAGCATGCCCAGGAAATACACATTTGCAAAGATAGAGCCTCTGGAATAGTTTAAATAATCTCAAAGCAGTTTCTTACATACAACATGTTTGTTTATCTCAAGGTGTAGGCATTAAGTGTAAAGAAATACAGATTGCAAATTAGTCCCTCTGTATAAACATTAATTACATTTCTGATAATTTAAGTAAAGGTCAGTATTGTTTTTAGATGTTAGCAGCGTCAGAATAAGTCCATTTTATAAGAGGAAACTGCCAATACAACAAGGAAAACATATTATTACAAGTAAAAGCTCTGCTTTATGAAGGAAGGAATGAAGGAATACGACAAAAGTATTTTTAGCAATGCATACTTTTGGTGTCAAAAGCACAGTTATGCATGAAAAAAGATTGCTGTATAATTGTATTAATATAACAATAGAGTTAAAGATAATTAGACTTCTTTATAGGGTAAATTAGTTTATTCTGTACAAATGCACAATATTTTATAAACTGAAAATCTGTCTTGTTACCATATAAGCAAATGTAATTCTGCTTAACATAATGAAGTATACAATAGCATAAAAAAGCATACTAACATTGTAATACATGTATCTCCAACACATGTTGTATTAATATATTAACATAAAATATTACTCATCATATTGATCTCTAATGTAAATGATACACTCGTTATAACATCCACTTTAAATTGCAAATATAAACATATACTTACAGAATGTGTAATCCCGAGTTTATCTTGTTTTAGGAAAACAGAGAGGAAGAACAGGGGAGACAAAGTCCGGAGAGGAAAGTAAGAGTGAAGAGTTTCAGAGCATCCGCCCTCCCTGCTCAGTAATACTGACCGTTTTTTTACTCAGCCCTGAAAAGTCTGCTCACTGCGAAATGATGTCCATCCCTCTTTTTCTCCGACCTCCCTTAAGCACTCTTCGCACTCATGGGGCGTCCATTTGGGATTCAACCTTTTTACTGTACATTATGAATTATGACAGGGAGGGAGCAGCCATGCAGAGTGATTATGTACATACTTGTACACCATTATTCAAAAGAAATGCTGTTTTAGGAAGGGAATTCATTTTGTATTAAAGTGTATTTTACCACAATGTGTGCTGACTTAAGTTAATTTAACTTCAGCCTGAGCGTTGTGCTTGACTCTCCCTGCAGAGATGTTGCAGAGAGAACACGAGTCCCATATTTTAAGGAAATGTGTATTTCTGTCCTTGGCGGGGCGAGTCCCAAAACTCCTCTGCCGCCCACTGAGTCCTCTCTAATTAAGTGCCCGTAGATTACAGCCTGTGTACAAGAGCAGCGCAGAGAGAAAGCAACCCCTTTCATCCCAAACACATGTACAGGGCGAACATATAAACGGCACAGTCTTTTAGCAGCACTTATCTCTGGATACATCCCTAAATATGCAGGTCGACTATTTAAAGCTGCCGATGCGTTCTTTCTTATTTCATTCAGGTTATTTTGACAGATGGTGTGAGACGTTGATGTTACAGCTGGTCAGAGTGGGCTTTCGTTGAGAAGGTAGCAATTGTGCAGGTTCAGAGTGAAATTATCTTGTATACTATTACTGTGTCACACAATGTTGTAGTTTTGAGTTTGTAATGCATGATGTAACAGAGACTGCTTATGTGTGATAAGATATTATTAGTGGCTTAAACACAAGAGCTGTTCCATCACTAACCGTCTTTATTTAAAGCTACTGCACTTTCAGTTCACTATCCATTTGGGGCCATCTACTTCATAGTTTGTGTCCCAGTCAGTACAAGAGAATACGATTTAAAATAAAGGCATATTAAAACACCTGAACCAAATAATAATTGATCCCAAAACAAAGTTTGATACAGCTGGTATAACAGTCTAAAAAAACCAAACATTAAGATACAAAATGTTGCACTAGCCGACATGTTCCTGTGTTGCAATTAGCACTTTTATTTTATTTCGTCCGTCGCACATAGTATACCCTGCTGCAGTAAACACTCAATGTGAGACACACTCAACAGAGCACTAAATAAATATGTATAAATCTGGAGCAAAAAAGGTTCCCAATAAATGCAGTATTTTGTCGGTTTCCAAGTTTCTAAAAACGACAGTGCACAGCCGTTTACGAGAACAAAAACGACATTAAACAAGCCATACCATTTTTTTAAAGAATCAGGTATACCTATTGGACCGGCTGAGGAACACACATTGTTGGTCTTTCATTGTCATTACGTAGTACAGGTACTATGTAACAAACCGGTTTCTCTGCATTTGACCCTTCCTAGTGTTAGGAGCAGTGGGATGCCATTATGTACGGCGCCCGGGGAGCATTGGGGGGGGGGGGCTTCTCTTAAGAGTCTTCCTGTTGGTTTCAGATGTGTTGTACTAAAACTGTGGACTTATAACTGACAAAAAACAGTAATGATTGAATGCAAAAGATCAGGCCATTTTAAAAATTCTTTATTAATTTTTCTTATAATCAACGGAGGCTCTGCTTTTCTCATGGTGCATTATGGCAAGGTGCAGGGAACACAGACAAAGGGGAAACATTTAAAACCCACCTCCCACACAAATACCCTCTTCAGCACAACCACAAAAGAAATTAAAAAATACAGAGAATATGGTCATGTTATTTACAAAGCTTTCACTCAGTTTTTCTAGACCTAAATTACAAACATACATCTATCTTTCAACTGCACACTTCTCCAACCTACAGAGTCCCTTTGGATCGCTATTCACTACTACTTCTCATCTCCTCTCTGTGCCGACAGTGCTATAAAGAGTGGCGGTCTGATATACAAGATATGGCAGTATATCAGTTAGCACTCTCAGATGTCCTTATATTCTACGACGCGCTGCTCCTAGAAGCCACGATGACTCCAAAAGCTTCTCGGTTTGACATTACTAAGGTGTTTTGAATACCCGTATCCAGATGGAAAGTGTCAAAATGTCACCGTGCCTTCTGCCAAACCCCAAGCCTGGTGTATTGTGGGATGGATTGGCAAGAGTTCATGACAGTACTTTAGGAGCAGGGTCCTCTGAACATAGGTATAGCACCTCGAAGTGGTTTTAAAGCCGGCCACCTCTCAACTCTTCCATTTACTACACATATCTACTCTCACAACAGTCCCCTACAAACACTTCCATGGTTACCTCTATGGCACTTTCAGGTCTTTACAGTGGTAACAAATATTGAAGGCAAACAACAGACTGAACCATTACCCGTCTCAGCTTCCCACTGGGAAACTAAACTAAAACATCGAGAGGAGCTTTATCGTAGCCGTCTGATCAAACCAGCTCAGACTGGACAATACAATGGTTCTTTGATATTCGGATAACTATACTGAACAGGGGCATCTGAGAAATAAACCATTAAAAAAAGTGGAAGTACTAAGAGGGATATTAGCACAGCTGGAACAAGAAACAGGCTAAAATTAACAGTGAAGCAATATCCCAACGATTCAATTCATCCAAGATGGAGGCTAGTCTTGGAGTCCTTTTCATAACCCTCCCCCAAATAAGAAACAAAGCAGGAACATCCTAAGTGACAGGTACCCAAAAGACCAAAGACATGAGGCACATACTCACACACAACCTAGGCCTTTAAGGTCTATCATGAACAGTTTCTGTAGCGATCTCCAGTTTTACCACCAGAAGGTTTGAAATAGTCAACGTGCGATTACTTGTCGTCATGTCAATTCCTGTTTTGTTTGTTCAGAATGTACAGATCTGAGATGGCAATTCAAGCAAATGAACAGAGACAACAAATAATCCCACTACACTTGACTGCAGCTTCTAAACACTGAGGTGGATGTCTGTACCGGTCGCAGAGACAAAGCAGCGCTGAGGTTGAAAATCCACAAAGTTGGTGTTTTCAGTGGCCGCACATCGATGTCACAATAACAACCAACCAGTGCAACCGAGTCCACAGTACAGTGTTCACAGGCGGAGGAACGTCGCAGAAGTATTTTTCCAGACACAACAAAAACTGCCAATAAGATTTGTGGAATGTGTTTGTCATTTTTTTTTTTTTTTTTTTCAATAAGCACACGGTGCATGTTAATGAAGCTAAACAGAGAGGAATGCATGTTTACGTGGACTATTGTCACAGCCTGAATGACGGGAAGCGACGGGAATGAGGAGAAATGGCAGAAAGCAGGAGTCACTTTGTGCAGGTTCAACACCGACAGCGGGAATCATATGTAAAGTCTGGGTGCTTGGTGAAGACTGTGGCATCCTTCAACCTGAATTTATGTCCCCCTAATTACAGTTTGAGATCTTCCGAGCATAACCAAATTATTCAAATTATTTAATCTCGTAGTATCGATGACCCCCTTACATAACCTGGTCTTCTGCGCCGTTTGCATTTTGACTCCTCCCACACAGAGAGAAAGAAATACTTTTGGGGGTGTAAACAAAAATGTCAAATTTGGCAACATTATAATTTTGGGCGATGGTGATATATATACGGATACTTAAAAAATATCTGGGTATGCATTTTGGCAAATGGGGACTATTTCCTTGGTCATATTTCTAAAATGCAAAGGACTATGTTAGACCTTTTCTAGACAAAATAAAAAACAACTGCCACATGATTAAAGGAAAAGGGTCATGTGACACGTCCTTATTCCATCTGTGTTAAACTGAGGGTCGGGGGCTGGCTAAGAAAAAGTTCATCTGGAATGTTGCTAGGGATCGTTGCTAGGCAGGCCTCCAACGAAACACGGTCCCCCTGCCAATGGAACGTCCTGAATTGTAGCGGGTCGGGTAAAGGGTTCCTAAATGGCAATTTTGGACATTTGATCTTCAAGTTTGATGATTCTCTTCTCCTGACTGCTGACCAGGTCCTTGAGGGATTTGATTTCTTTCAAGATCTCCTCCAGCTTGGCTTCAGACTTCTGTGGGAGACACAAGAGATGAGAAGTTTGTACACAAGTCTTTATACACACACACAGAAAGCAGTGAGAATGTTGCATAATGCACATCCCCGACAACACACAAATACACCGTTTGTTTAGTCAAGACTGTTAAAACTTAAAAATGTAATTTACTTACAGACTTCATTAGTTGTGCATAAAGCAAACAACCGAATACTTCCAGAAAATATAAACAAATTCTACGTTTTCAATTCAGAGGATGAGCAGAAGGAAATGTTTTTTTAAGCAACAGTTTGCACGGACTACTTTAAAGCAGATGTGTATTTCTGTGGAATTCTTTACCAAATGATTTAAAGGGCTGTATGAACATCTTTAGGTTTAAGAAAATGTATACAGTAAGAATAATCGGACAGTATGAACATGTCGGGTAACATGTTTTGTGGATTTTGATTTCTTGTTACTGTAAGTATTGGTTGTAAGCAGCTTGGATCGAGAGGCCATCTATTTTTGAATAAGGGGCAGGTCAAAAAAGACTTTCTTCTCCGTGCTCCTTTCCATCATGGGCTACAAAAAACAAAACTGCTTACAGTGTACATGTCTTGTTTGATAGTAATTGCCATGAGTGGAATACAACTATAATAATAATAATAATAGTATTGAACCAATGTCACAATAGTGCAGGAGAGCCTTCCCAGTCTCAGAGTGTCGGAGGTTCAGGCCTCTGGCAGGGTCTGGCCCTCTGAGGGTTAACATGTTTGCTGGAGCTCAGTGGGCTGTGATTACAGAGCAGGCCTGCCTACAGACTCCTGGGCTGGGTCCCAGGCGGGCGGCTGTGTTGTGGGTGAGGTGCGGCAGGACGCCCAGCAACAGGCGCCCAGAGCAGAGCCAGACCCCTCAGTTTGTGGGTCAGAGAGTGGGCTGAACAACATCTACAAACCACCTCCTGAGGACAGCCAGCAATCTGCCCTCTGCCGACAGTCTTCTTAACACTGAGCGCCCTAGAGAGGCTACTAGAGAGGGAAGGGCATTCATACGCGAGTGATAAGGGTGGGGACTATATTATCACTGTAACTGTTCATCACCCTGATGGGAGTGAGTATTTGGTGGGGGTGACAAAGCTTGTACTTGTTCTTTGTCAGTTATCTTTTGATAAACATCTGAAATCACAGAGTGGTTAGTTTATAAAAAGGGATTTACTGCTTTTCTGTGTCTTATGGGACAGAAAACTGAACATCTTTCGACTGTTTGTACGTCAAAAGACACCGTATTAAAACGTCACCTTGAGCTTTGGGGAAATTGTAATAGTTCTCATTATTTTCATATTTACAAACGTGTCTTCTTTCCACTGTGCGCCCAGAGAGGTAAAGAGAGCAATTATAATTTAAAGAAAACTCTTTAAGATTATTATTATTACCAGGCATTTGATTGGTATCGCTTTCATGTTGTGTCATCATTGCATGTGTATATGTCTCTCTGTGTACATATGTTGTCACAGTGGTATCTTTACATCCAAGCAACCATGTAATCCTGAGACACGTTCATCAACCAGATGTTATCAAATGCAAAGACTCACAATCGATGGAGTTGGGGAGACAGACTTGTTGGCAGGGCTCGAGTTCTCTGTGTTCTTGGTCGCCTTGCCATCCAAAATGTTCTTTTTGACCACCTTGAATTCGCGATTCTTGCCCTGGACGTAGCCGTTCTTGAGGGAGATGAGGATGGGGTCTCCATTCTTGCCATCAAACCAATCCTCGGCCTCCAGGGCAGGATCAGGGCCACATGTGTCTGGGTACAAGTCGTCCTGGAACAGGTCCGACTGACGGAGAAAGATAACGTGACAAGCTGTGAGAAAAGCTACACATTTCAAGAGAAAGCCTCCCAGTGATTCAACAGCAGATAAAAGGTCTGTCCGTTTGCAAAGCGGCCAATCAGGATGAGGTCTCACCTTTCTCGGTACAGTCATCACGATGGGCTCACACTTCCTCTCGTGCAGTTTGAAGAACCTGCCAACAGACACATTTAAGAATTACCTCACAATCCAATGATTTATTGAACAACAACAAACAGTGTTTGAGGACAGATTACTGGAGACTTCCCGAGAGGGTTTAAATATTTTGTCATGATCACATTCTGCCACCTAGTGGAGCATCTCGGGGCTCTGAACAAATGCCTGTGTTCGAGATGATGTTTAAATAGGGATGGGTACCGAGCCCCGGCATTAAACGGCCCCGGGGCTGAATTATTAAAGACCGTGGTACCGTGAAGCTCCATTATCGGTACTGGAGACACCTACAATATATGTCATATGTATTATGCTACACAAACATTATATCGCAGTTTTAGTGTCGCCAACTAATACGCAAAAATAATGCAAAATGCGTCAGTATTATGTCAGTGTGCGTCAGTATTTTCGATCTTTCCAGTCCAGACGAGCGATCTCTCTCCCCCGTCTGTGTGCGAGGGGGCGGGGCCGTTTACACACACGCAGCTGCTACATGCAGCCACACACACACACACACACACACACACACACACACACACACACACACACACACACACACACAGCGAGGAGAACTAAGTGCTCCAAGGTGTGGTTAAACTTTACCCGTCTCGATGCTCGTTGCCAAAAGTGCAATAAGAGTTTAGCATGTAAGGGCGGTAACACGAGCAATTTGTCTAAACATGTAGCAAAAGTGCTCCACATCCAGACGGAGGAATGCACCGGGTTCCACTGTCTTTCTAGCAGCTCTGCAGCCCCGTCCACGAGGAACGTTTCCACGTCAGATGTTATGTATGCTAGCAGCGACACACCGAGTTAACTCAATGATACAAACATGGGTTAATGATTAGAGGAAACTGAGTTATTTATTTTGTTAAAGTTTCAGCTATTCTGTTCACAGTTCTGTCATCAGATTATTCAATACAATTTGTTAAAACATTGTTGTTTCTTTTGATGTGACATATTATGTATTTAATTTAAATAAAAAGCAATGTTAGTTTTGTTCACAATTTGTTTAGTTAACCTTATTTTCTTCTCCAAAAGAACCGATGAGAGTACCGTTAAAAGACCGGATCGATAAGCAGTATCGATAAAATAGTAGTACCGTTAAAACCTTAACGATAGCCCTATGTTTAAATATCCATCTTAGCTTACCTCGCAATTTCGCACTTATTGACATCAAGGCCCCTCTTGGGCATGTAGCCCATGCCTCTCTGGGGCTCCTTGGTGGTAAAGGTGCTGAGGAAGTGAACGTACGGAGCCTGTTCTGTGATCTCAAAGTAACGGATGCTGCTGTCACCCTGCAAAGAATGAAAGAAGTGTTTTATTTATGTATTTATCACAGTGAAAATGTGACTTTTGAGAACTTGAAGAAGGAGCTGACCTTCCCACAGAGGTAAACAACACCGGTGTCTGGGTCGTAGAAGGGCAGCAGCACTCCGTTGCTGGTGTCCATTTCAGTAACAGTCATGGGCTCCTCCATGTTATTCTGAGAAAACAGAAGCATGACAAATAATGATAAATGAGTTCTGTTGAGAGACTGAGAAACAGAACGGTCAGGAAACGTAATGGTTTTGAAACAGTAAGAGCAGGCGAAGGCATTCATGTCGCCCTTTCACAGCTGTGAATAATGTGGCCGTTGTCAAAGTAATAACGTTGGTGATATTGTGTTTATTTTTCACTTGTGTTTACCACTTCATTTAAACGGTTATTTGAAAGACCGTGATGGAATCCAGTACTGCAAGTTCTTGAGACAACTATAAGACCTATATAAATATGTATATTGGTTATATAATATAATTATACAACCTGAACAGTAGTAGTAGAATAGCAGCTTACCGCGTTCCAGAGGGAGAGCTGCCTCTCACTCATCCGGCTGAAACCTGTGGTGAGGATGTTGCCATCAGCCAGGAAGATGGCCCTCATGGGTCGAGCCCCATCATGGGCCTTCTCCCTCTCCTGTGAAGACAAGTTGACAGGTCAACACTTGCTCTGTGCTCAAGTCACTATTTCCTGAGCAGCTTGTCGTTATGTCCACTACAACTTGAGTCTCTTTTGTTTAACACAACACGACACAAAGCACAGCGCATTTCGATCTACAGAGGTTTCTCCTAAAGGTCACACTCAATAAGCAGTAATCCAGTGTCAGTGTCATACTTAAGAACAAGTTTAAGTAAATATGTTAGCTGAAAGCAGCCCATCTAGCTTAACAATTGTTGCTATTTTTAACCCTCTCACTGCAAGTGTAAATATTTAACCATCATATACAATGATATAAAAGAAGATGTGTCACAGCAACAAAGAAATGTCCGAACGATTCTTACGGCGATAACCGTCTCCTTGCGGGGATCGATGACACGGATGGCCTTGTCCTTGCAGGAGGTGCAGATCAGGCTCCCGTTGCGGTTCCAGGTCGCGCTGTAGATGACATCCGGGTGCATGTCGTCCAGGTTGATCATCGCCTCTCCTGTGCCCACGTTCCAGATGATGATCTGGTTGTCGCAGCCTGAAGAGTGAAGTAAAGGAGAACCGGATAGCAGCGCGTTTAGTAATAATAATATATTACTTTTGTTATTTAAGTACATTTTGATGCCATTAGTTTTGCACTTTTAGTTAAGTAAGATTTTGTGTGCAGGACTTCAAGATCCAAGGCTTTTATTGTCATTCGAACATAGCTACAGTGTAGTTGAGTTGATGAAAATCTTAGGTCACAGCCTCCTCCAACAGTGCAACGCAATAACACAGATAACAGATACAAAAGTGCAAGTAAGTTCAATAAAATAGAAGTAGTAGACTTTTACTTGTAACAGAGTATTTTTACACTATAGTACTTCTACTTACATAAAATATCCGAGTACTTCTTACACCTCTGGTTCAAATGCATTTCATACATTTAAGAGAGAACTTTACCGGCACTAAGAAGGACATTGCGCGCCGTCGGGTGCCACGTGATGATACCGACACGCTTGGAGTGGCCCTCCAGTATCACCACTGGTTCAGCCATGGAAGTGACGAGGCCATTCTCAGGAATCTGCCACACCTGGGGGGGACATGAAGGGGAACCAATCAGAATCCCTTTATTCTTACCACAGGGGGGGAAATGAACATTGTTACAGCTAGAGTAAAGCATGTAGAATGCAGTGTGGTAGACATAGAAGTGAAATGATATATTTCACAGATTTACCTACAGATTCTTGTTACCAGCCAGTAATAATAATAATTTCAACTAGGTAAATATTGCACACAAGTGTTAATGCTCAGGAGTGGTGTCGCAATCTTGGTGTTGGTTTTCTTTACATTATGTTTTTTATTATTTTACATAAGAGGTCAGCCACAACAAATACATGTAAGCCTGCTGGAGGGACACTCATTGTTAGCCCTAAATCTGACAACAGTATACATTCTAAAGTATTTCATTATGAAGCCATCAACCCCACCCTGCCCAATGTTACTGCGGTGAATGGTAGTTATCAAAAGGAACAGAAGGGGGCAGCAGCGGCTAAGAGTTCAGTCTGAGTTAGTGACAGATGGGATACAGAGTTAAGGTTTAATATTATCACTAAAAATAGTACAATGTTAGCCCGAAAAAACAAGATAAACGAAGATATTGTGTAGTTGTCATCTCAGTTGTTATCGGCATTATGTGTGTTTTTGTTCAACACGGACGCTGATGTTGATTGTGTCGGCTGGCCTTCAAAGAAAAACCTTTCTATTTTGTTTTCCGAGGCGTTTAAAAGGATGCCTGCATTACCGTCCCTGGCAACACTTTCGTTTCCAACCAAACCATGTCCAACATTTGACAAATTTATATGCTTATATTTTAGCACCGTTTTAAATGCAGTGAGTTGTGCTGATCTCATTTTGAGTTACATTCAACTTTATTTGAACTTCTGACAGTTTAAGCGCATTCCAAATTTAAAAAATAAAAAGAGTGAAGCCACGTCTAAATGTGAGAGCATATCTCTACCAGTCGACAAATATACTGCCCTCTGGCACTAATCTAAACCAAACATCACCAAGAGCCTGTTTGGGCTGTGAATGTTCCCTTTACACATCAAATACTACGAAGAGAGGAACCATTGATGGTCCATTACTTCTGCACACGTCAACTAAATATGGCATTGATTCAGAGTGGGTTTAACAGGAAGTCAGGACTTTCAGGTGAGGAAGTGGCAGCAGCAAACACAAACAGGCAGCACACTTATCTCAGCCCCTTCAAGGTCCAAATAAGGACATATGGAGGAACGTATAACTACAGTCTCAAAGAAGTCGGTGACCTCAGCTCAATAAACAGCTAAATCATTCCCCAGCTCTGATTCCTACAGCACATAGTTGAGTCTAATCTAATCCAGAGGGTGAGGTCTGAACCCATCTCGTAGTTACCACAGCCGGGCCTTTTGCAATAAAAGCATGTAGTCTCTTGTCACTTATCACCTCAAGAATGTGTGTTGCATTTTTTTCACAATTAAGAGGTCTGAGTTCAGGTGCGAAGGGCGCGGCAAAGCTCACCATCACTGTGCAGTCCTCCGAGCCGCTGGCGATGACATGATCATTGTGGGGGCACCAGTCGATGTCTAACACCGGGCCTGTGTGTCCACACACTGTGGGGTAGGATTTGTCAATGCGTCCTGTCTGTAGAGACAAAGATAAACAACAGAAGTTAATGAGATTAGTCTGAGTGTGCTGTTGCACAAAGAACATGGTCTATGTTGAAGGAGTGAGCATGTTTTGAAACGGGTCAATAACAGTATTGCTAATCTTAGCAACATAAATAAGCTCAAACAGGCTATAGCAAAGAAAGGTTGAATGAAACTGATCCAATTGTCAGGAGCAGCCTTCAGAGAATAAGAATTTACAAAATTGCAGACTTCACAGCATTTACATTGAAATATTTGAAGGCAGAACAAAAGTAGATTGGAAACGAGTTTTGGATTACACAACATGACATCATACATTTGTTCCACCATTTCCCCCCAGTCGGGTGGAAGCACTTGAGAAGTGGCTTCAGAAAGATAATCAGATGTGAGGGGAAGCCCCAGTCCCACAAAAACTACGTCCAAGATTTCAGATTTAGTCTTCCAACACGGCAAAACAAACGGCCTAAAACCAGCAATTCATCGCTCGGCAAAAGAGAAGCTAGGGTTTTATCAGTGGCAGAAGCAAAGCGAGATTAGATCTAGCCCGCGCATAGTAATTAAGAAAAGGTATTACTGGTGACGTCATTATACGGTAGACTAGACACATGCCAACAGATGCTTAGTTTTTCACAGCATGGCTTTACTTTAAAATGGTAACGCTGTATCCAACTCTAAACGGTTCCCTTTACATAACCTGCTTATATAACTAATGGACTGGACAGGCTACGAATGCATTTCTGATGCACACAAACAGAATCAGAATACTTAGTCCCACGGAGGGGAAATGTGCGTAGTTACAGCAGGAAAAAGAGCCACAGACAGCTTAATGATATATATGTTACATATGTGACAACCCCCAGTTATACTGCACATCGTCCTCCACCCTCCTATAGGCAGCATGACGCTGGATGTAAACTCTGGACCCTGTGAGCCAGGACACCAGGTGCTCTCTTCAGGCTGAGGTGACCCAACAAACCCGGGCTGTGGTGGACGGTGTCTGGGACACACCCTGCTCTGTGTTGACTTCAAGTACCACCGCAGGGCCGGAGGGATGAGGTCACCTAATGTGGAAAGAGTCCTGCTGCTGGAGCCCTATTTAAAGCACGATGGCTTCCTTAATACAAAAAACCCCACCACCCACCGCCCACAGCTATTCTGCCATTATACGGGGGATTGCAAACATCATGGCTTGAGAAGAACAGAAATCCCAAATGTGTAAACACAGAAATGAGAAAAGAGCTTCAACTAAAAGTGACTTTAACCTCAAGAAAACATAACTCAAAGTAAAGACTAACGTTTATCCAAACAGATGCAAGCATGATTTACAATGACTGTAAAACACACATTCAGTTGATGCAAGCAAAATGCATTAGACTTTTGCAATTTCACCAATCCAAATAAAAAAGTTATGTAATTGTTTGTGTTTCTTTTGGACACTTTTTTTTAGTCCATTTCCTGTTTTAAAAAAGAAAGCTTCTTCAGAGCCTTGTCTTCTCCCTTTACAACTTATAGCTTCTCCACCTGTTGTTGACATAAAACAAACCAGCACCAGTGAGCTTAACAATACCGTGCAGCACTTTATTCAACAGACGCTTAACAAGCAACATTTATTTCATGTAGTCAAACTAGCAACAACTGCTCACCTCTATAGTCGGGGAGCTCTGCCACAAGAGGCAGAGCTACTGGTGTGAGTAAAGAGACGGTCTCTCCCACTCCGAGACCACGCTGACCCCAAATTGTACATTTCACTTTAGCAGCCAAGTGATTACATGCATCTTTACGCTTTAAGAGTGTGAGATAAATACAGAAAGGAAGTGTAATTCACCGTCTGCAGCACATTGTGACATTTCAAAAGAGCAAGAAATAAAGAAAGGCATTTCTGAAGCAAATAAAACCATCAACTGTTTACTTGGATAACGGAGAATCCAAGATAATGCAGCTTTTATATCCAGAGGTTATTGTTAACGACAATGCTGTAAACTCGGAGGGCGATAAAGGTTACATTCATTCGTGCTAAACTTAATGCCAAAATATATACAAAACACTGTAAACTAGGTATTTGTGACGAGGCTTGACAACACTTTGACTGGATAGCTGTATAATACGGTCCATCAGTTGTGATACATCTCGGTCCTGCGGTGTAAAAATGGACTTTTGTTAGTTTCTAAGAAGAAACGCATCTTGAATCTCACATGAAACAATACCCCCCTGCCCGAGAACAAAACAGAGTAAGAAACAAAAGCCAGAGGCGAGCAGAGGCTGGTGATCTGGGCTCAGAGGGACAGTCGGGTCCCGGATACGAGTGTCATGTTGCTCAGGCGTTCCTGCCTCTGCTCCAGCAGATAAAGAGCACTTCAAGTCCGCTGCGGTCACGGTGCACATCCACAGTGGTGCGACTGCAACACCAGTAACATGATTCATCGCTCGGTGGTCCGTTCATATTCGTTGAGAACACATGTTCACAGTGCAGCCCGACAACGGCTGGACATCAGTACAAATCACAGGAAGCAACCGTCTGTCTGCGCTGTATGAAAATATTAGGCCCGTAACCATGCAGTCACCTGACTTGACAGAGTTGGGCTGTGACACATTCTCCAACTCTAGTGATCAAAGTCCAGTGTATGTGAGAAGGAACTCTGCGTGCGCGTACGTGTAGTATGTGAACATCACAAGATCTCGTCTAAACCTCACCCTCACGGCGGAACACACCCTGAAATATACCCCGTGTAAAAACAGTAGACTTTGACACTGCTGTCAATCGGGATTTATGAGCCACCATCCAGGATCAGATAACATTCCCATTAAATATGAGACCTCGCCTCGGCAGATGAATCAGTTTCTAAATGTTCCTTTAGTTGATCACAAATCACGACATATTTGCATTATGAGGCGGACATGGTATTGTCTGCCTCATAATGCAAATATAGTCAGCAGAGAGACGTGTATTACTACAGAGTTCAGCAGACTTTTTTTCTGTACGTGATTTCCTGAAGACAGTATAGGAACAGGATGTCATTAAAGCAGGAAGGACACACACTGATGACCAGGTGTGGCAACAGGAACCAGTCCGACAAAGAGAAAACTGATTGCTAAGATAACGCTAGCAAACTATTCAAAGTAAACGCTTTAGTTTCTTCATTAACAGTGCATTTATTACTTCCCATTGGAAAGATCCAAAGTGCTACAGGTCATGCTCAGTCGAGTTAAAACATGTGCACACCCACAAAAATGCATGTCACCCAGAGTGGTTTCAAACCAGTTCTGTCATGTCCATTCCATTTCAACATCAATTGGGGCTGTACCTTTTTGGTAGCTTCTACTCTATGATACATTACAATGGATGGGTGGTACACTATGAAACACTTCCAGATGTTTACTTGACTACTAACATGCAAACATAGCTTCTGGCTCATGTGTAAGAGAAGGAGGGAGGACACTGCGACCAGGCATCTCATATATTTTCACGGTTAACTACCAACGTCTTTATCTGAATCTTAGAAGTGACCTGTGTGAGAAGGCGTAGACTATTACAGACGAAGACTTCACTATTCTTGCCTATACAAGCAATTAGAAATATGTGAATAGAACATTTATGAGAAGCATATATTCATGTTTTGTACGCGTCCACGCAGAGGCTTGTGGGACAGAGCTCGCAAAGATTAAGATAATCTACGAGAGCCAAGCAATCGGCCTTTAAAACCCAACCCTTCAGAGATCTCACAGCACACCCCGCATCATACCTCTGGTTCAGGCACGCTGCAACTATTCCAACAAGCTCTTGCATTACTCAGTTTTCCATCAACACCATTTGAGCACCTGCACAAACGAAACAAATAATCTTGTGCTTAAAATCTAAATGGTAGCTTCTACAGTTGAATTGCAGCAACACACCATGAAGCCCCAGTACCTCTTTGGCTAAGCTCTTTGAGGCCGACCTCCTGGTCAACCCGGGCTCGGCAGAGGAGACGACCGTTTGACCAGAGAGCAAGGCGTTCTTCACATTCCTCACCTCGGCCCCAGGCAGCTCTGTTGGGGTATGACCAATGTGAGCGAGAGGGGCGCGAGGGTGTCAAATGTAGCACCCTTTGAGGTGTTAATGCCGCCCATGTCTGATGTACACAATTAGGAATTCAGAGTGTGTAAATTGCCTCGAGCCGGCATAAACATCTGATAACACACGACTGGAATGGAGTGTGCATAGAGGTCGATCCTTGTAGCTGCCAACACTGACAATAAAACAGGTTAACTGGAAACAACAACCACGAGGCGAAGGCAGTGGGATCACCAGGGTGGAGCCGTGCAGGACAGTTAACCTGTGGCAACTCGTTGCATTCTCCCGTCCGTCCCTCTCAAAAGAAGAGCTCGAGGCTCGTTCGCAAGTCTGCATTTGTCTGTAGATGAGGCAGAACGTCTTCCAGGATGTCGTGCACATACCTCCAACACAAAGAGATCAGCAGGGCCAGAGACACGGAGATACATGACGTGAATTCATCCTAACTTCACGAGGGCTCTAATTGTACTATGGACTCGAGACGTGGCAGGCAGGTGAACAGCTGTGTCCGTCAGTAACATTACACTTTCTCAAACAAATGGGCCCAAACAGACTAAACCAGCTAAGCAAGAAAATCATCTCCAAGGTAAAGGTATAGAAAGTGTGCCTAGCAACTGACAACGTGAAAATGATTGTCGAAAAAAATTAATTCTGCTGCACTAATGCAAGAAAAGAAAAGAAACCCCCCACAGCAACAGCAAGGGGCTAAACTCAGCCGTTGAATACCTAGCGTGTCCATAACTACACACTACAGACATTTGTATCCTTCGAGAGGAATGTCTGACGCCTAGAAAACAACCAGTTGCATAGCAACAAGCAAGACTGCACAAAATAAGTGAATCACACCGCAATAGATACAAAGCCGAAGACTGGAACAGAACAAAAATGGATGAGCGACATCCCTCAAGGCAGTAGAGGACATTCTTTTCATTCACACAAGAGGCCTGCACACTTCCTTTCCTTGCAGCTCAACATGTGATTCACACATGCACACCACTAAAAGGGTCTGCATGCTGTCCACTGCCGCTCAGAGCTCCATGGAAATGTCCATCTTTATACGTCTCCGTCTGTATGATAGAGGCAGGGACAATACAGCAAACCCTCAGCTATATATAGATAGAGTAGAGAAAACTATACGGAGATGTACTACAGAGGCACTCTAGCATTGCTGGTACATGGCTAGTGAAAATATGTGATAAGATTAATCCCAGAGAGCATCTAAAAACAAGTTGCTATTTACTACTACTTAACTGGTAGCTGGTCTGCTGCCAGTTTGGATCTGTGTTAAGTGTCCAAAGGCTCCTGCAGCACGAGCTATCTGCTCACAGAGACTGAACAGCCCTGGCTGGTTGTTGCTGATGACACGGGACCAGCAATGATTCGGTCCATGCGACAGAAGACAAGCAATCCTATGAATATCGGCAGGGCCTTTAACTTCCGTCATCTCTTAGTCAACACTGCACTGAGGAGATTGATACACAAACATTTATTTCCAGAGAGCACTTTGAACATATGAAAGGCAGCCTACTGAAAATGATTCAGTGTGTGGAACGTGTGCAACGGTGGTTCGTTTGTGGTTTAATTGCTCGTATCAAGCAGACTCTAAATGCATCAAAAGATTGAAAAGGCATTGCAGACACCACCTGCTGTTTTGGAGCAAAAAGAAAGTCGGATTTATTTAAAAAGGAACCATCAGTGCTCTCAGATCTGTATTCATGGATTATACATATTATTCAGTATACCAGCAGTCATGCAGACTATCACAGTAAAGTAATTATTCTGATATGGCACCTCATGCAGTGAGTGATTCTGTGACACAGACAACATCTGACTTCAACCCAGTTTTCTCATCGTGGCCACTCTTCAGATTTCAGCCTATCCCAGAATTCACATGTGTGCCGACACTGCATGAAGCAGCCAATAGCAAGGCAGGGAGGAAATGGTCTTGGAAGCCTGTCAGGCAGGGAGCAGTGAATGACCATATATGGTAAAATCTGCAGTCAGCAGGACTGAGCGGCAGAGGCGGCAAAGGCAGAGGCAGCCGAGCAGTATAGGTCTTGGAACACAAGCTGACCAAAGCATGGGGAAAGACCCTGGATACCATGCACAACCAGGGTCTTCTTGTGATTATAGACAGTTGGCAGCGTAACCGGGAGCCAGAACAGAATGATTGTGTCGACGTGCACACCCAGGGATTACTTACAGCAAAGGTTGAGCACTGGATGAATGGTGCTTTGAAGGATTGAATCCAAATCAAATACACACTCCACATCTGATCAACCTTTCAGTACAGAGGCAGCTTTTGAAAGTGGAACATGCCATCTACATGAAGTAATACGCTTTGCACTGTGTTATGGCTGTAGTCAAGGTCAACCTTAAAAAAAAGAATAGAGACTAAGAGGAAATGAAAGATGCTTACAATTGACAAAGTGAACCGTCTGCATGGAAAATAAAATGCTGATGGTTAAAAAGAGGAAAGAGAGCGTTGAGAAATAAACAACTGCATGCTTGGATACGTTCGAGTTAAGGGATTCAACATCACTAATGATTTACTGAGACGTCCATTCTCATGTGCCGAGCAGACAGAGAGGAATTATCAGGAATGTTTCACTGAACACTTGCTAGCTGCATTCACTCCCACCGCTTCCTTCATATGGAAATCAGGGAATAAATTAGCAGGCATCCTGCTAAGAAAGAGAAAGGAGGAGATTGAAAGCATGAGGCAAGGGGGTGACATGTGTTGAGCTGGACATCTGATGCCCTCTCTATAAATGCCTGTGTTCTGACAGGAGGAAGCAACAATAGCCATGGCTGTGCTGAGTCACAGCGGCCTGCCGCACGAACCTCACCCTCCTGAGTCACACAAAGCATCGGCTCTATTGCTTGACAACCTAAAATGAGGCTCAGACCTCAAGTCAAGTAACAGACCCATGACACCAACCTGTGAACTCCGAGAGGCTTTTCCAACCATTTACCATTTTTTGAAGTGTAATCATTTCAGCAATTCTTCCTCCTCCTGTTGTTGCATCACTTCAACAAAGCGATGCCCAGTTGCATATGGGTTCATTGTAAAAGGGGGAAGGAGCATCATCACACTTCTGCCTCCCCCAGCTGAAGTGTGGTTGTGACAAAGGGCTGCGCTGGGAGTAAGCACGGGACAAAGGGCCTGAGCAGCTGGCTGCCCACAGAGACTGGGAGCAGCACAGCCCGGGCAGATGGGTGAGCCGGACAGATGCACCCTCACATTAGGGATGGGAGGGTGGGGGGGGTTTAGGGGATGTGTGCCCTTGAAACAAAAAATGAAATGAGGACCAAGTGATTTTAACAAAGTGTTCTTCGATAAGGTTTAGAGCAGTATCTACAAAGCAAAGCTACTGTATGTCAGACAAAAGATAAAGTACAACACACCATGTGTACAGTCAGCCCAATAACAAATGCAAACGCATTATGATGCATATACAAATAATTGTATTATTTTTAATTTAAGAGGATACAATCCTTTTCATTCAGTGTATTAAAAATGCCCCTAAAGCATTTGGGTGTCGCTGATCCACTGCAGCGCGCTCTAGTCAGACCGGCTGCATGGGACAGGATCGCACCACTTTTAAGACTTGCATTGCAAGCTGAGGCTACACTGAGATCTCCAGATGGACCAACGGAATTCAATTGAGAATAGTGATTTTTTTTAATTCCCCTTGATTTAAGATCCAAATTGAATGTTGTTCCAATGTCCCAACAGCTAAACTTTTCTTCGTATGCTCGGCTGCTGAACTGGTTTGTTGGGAGTCCACACTGGCCACAGCATCGGGCTGCAACAGACGACTAATTTGATAATCGATTAATCTATTGATTAATTAAACGACTATTATGCCTTGCACAATTTCTCAAACGCTCTTATTTAGCCATCAACTTTTAGATGTAGCTTGAGGTTGTTTTAGGCATGTGGAAACTAACAATGAGGACAATAAAGATGAATACTTGATTCAAAAATACATATTATAAATTAAACAAATTGTGAACAAAATTAACATTGCTTTTTATTTAAATTAAATAAATAATATTTCACATCAAAAGAAACAACAATGTTTTAACAAATGGTATTAAATAATCTGATGACAGAACTGCAAACAGAATAGCTCAAACTTTTACTAAATAAATAACTCCGTCTAATCATTAACCCATGTTTGTATAATTGTGTTAACTCCGTGTGTTGCTGACGTGGAAACGTTCCTCGTGGACGGGCTACAGAGCTGCTAGAAAGACAGTCGAACCCGGTGCATTTCCCCGTCTGGATGTGGAGCACTTTTGCTAAATGTTTAGACAAATAGCTCGTGTTACCGCCCTTACATGCTAAACTCTTATTGCACTTGTTTGTCTTTTTGCATATTAGAAACGAGTTGGCGACACTAAGACTGCGATATAATGTTTATGTAGCAATAATACATGACATATCTTTTTTAAATGTCTCCAGTACCGATAAAAAGACCGATAACGTTGGAGCTTAACGGCGCGTAAAACACACGTGATGACATCACCAACGAATCGACGACTGAATTATTTGGCAACTAATTTGGTCATCGATTTTAATCGATTAAGTCGATTAGTTGTTGCACCCCTTGCATACATACACAATTAAAATACTATTAGTCTTAAACAACATGCATTCCCCTTTCAGCTCCAGTGTCTGAATGCATGGCCTGTTGAATGAGGGAAACACTCCATCTGAAGGATTCTTCTGTCTCGCCTGCAGTCTGGATATGATGAAGATCTAAAAAAGCTTTTTCAATCTCTCACTTGAGGAAATTGCCCGAGGTTTGCTCTGCACAGAAAGACCTCCGCCTCTTACTACTGTATATTTCAGTGGTGAAAAACAGACGTTCGGTAGACACACCAATGCTGTCCTGGGATAGGACGGCATGCAGAGCTCATCGAACAAACAGAGACAGGGGTGTGAAACTGGTGGAGCCTGCAGCCCACCACCACAAGCTCTGTGTGGAACGAGGTGCTGAGAGGTGTAAGCTGTGCGATGACAGGCCCAAGGATCCGGTCCCCTATGCCAGAGCCTTCTCAGATGACACGGGACCGGCTGCTGTGCATTAATTACAGGCCCAGGTTACAACTGTCAACAGTATTGCAGTACTTATGTCACTCCGTGTCAGGACCTGCCACTTGGCTATTGCAAAGAGCTGCCAAACAGAAACAGCTAGCAATTCACCACCATCAAGCATAATGGCACCCAAGGGCTCTCTTGGGGACCATAGCGCCCTGTGGGATACAGGGAGATCTCAAGTGCACCTTAATTAGCCCAATTATGACAGCAGGGGTAAAACAAAAGCGAGGAGCTAACTTGTTTCCAGTTGAACAGTTTTCAAATGCTGTCTTGCCAAACCAAAAGTCATTCTAGAGTGGAGTGATTTCTTATATGGAGGCAGGGATCAGGTTCGCTCCAGGGCTTTGGAGTAGTTTCTGTTGTACACATGAGGGTGTATAAAACAACTTAGGCAAACATTAAGCCTGAGGGACGCCGGCACCAAGCCAGCAGTTCGAGAGGCTACGTTTTCAATGCAAATTATTATTTAATGTGAACAAAACATGGAAAAAGGAAACTCTTGGTTGTTCACGTGATTGTTGTGCTTCAAAACATAGATGTTCATTACACACACACACACACACACACACACACACACACACACACACACACACACACACACACACACACACACACACACACACACACACACACACACACACACACACACACACACACACACACACACACACACACACACACACACACACACACACACACACACACACCACACACACACACACACACACACACACACACACACACACACACACACACACACACACACACACACACACACACACACACACACACACACACACACACACACACACACACACACACACACACACACACACACACACACACACACACACACACACAATATTGTCCTTCTTGTGATTATGAACCATCCAGATCTCTCAGGTCTTCAGGGACTGGTCAGCTTTCTGTCCCCAGAGTCAGAACTAAACATGGAGAACAAACTCTGGAACAAACTCCCAGAAACCTGCAGGTCCGCTGCAACTCTGACTACTTTTAAATCCAGGCTGAAGACTTTTCTTTTTGTCGCTGCTTTAAATTGAACTATTCATATCTTAAACTGCACTTTAACTTTTATCCATGTACTTTGTCTTTTAATGTTTATTTTATTATCTTTTATTTTTAATGACTGATTTTAAAATGTTTTAAATGTTCTTAATGTCTTTCATTTTTTGTAAAGCACTTTGAATTGCCTTGTGTTGAAAGGTGCTATATAAATAAACTTGCCTTGCCTTCTTATGAAGATCTCATTCATGTACAAAATGAACAACAAATCAAGACATAGTAGTGTAAACAGTAACGGAACGTCCACACTACAGCTTCGACAGCTTCAAAAACGGTTTCCAACGCGTCTGCCCATTCACTTTGAATGGGGTGACGTCACTTTTCGCCGTACTGCGTTGTGGGAAGCAGAGCGGAGCTTTCCTGGCGTTTCAGGCTGCAAAAGTTGAGCAATGTTCAACTTTTGAAGCTTCTGAAGCTTTCGGTGGAAGCGTCAGCCAATCAAATCATTTGCCAGTACAAGCTCTAGCCAATCAAACCGCTGCTTGTGTGTCAGGGGCGGGAGATTCATGTGATTGGTTGTTGGTCGAGCTTCAGACAAGCCCAGCTCCAAGCTTTTTTTGAAGCTGTAGTGTGGACGGGCTGTAAGAGTAATTAATACAAACTATACGGGTTAATCAAAGCATTGTTAGGCAGCATGTGCTACTGAAAAAACAAATGCAAACAAGCCTACACCTTTTGTTAATCTCACTGTCTTAGTGGCATTAACTACTAGGACATGATGCACTTTACACTTACCTTGTGAAGAGGGAGGACGAGGAAAGCTCCTCCACCGCTGGCTTCAATAATTAAGGCAACAAACTTGGGGTTGACTGCACAGAAGGAGCTGTCCCATGTGACCCTTGACACCCGGATATCATCGTAGCATTGGTCATTTTTCGCCGCCTGGCCAAACACATGACGGAATTTGCTCGTTCGTACAACTTGTCGACTCATATCTGTGCAAAGAGCAGAGGGGAAGATTTTGTGTTAGCAGTTTAAAAGCCGTACAATGGACCAACATATGGACAACTAGAGCTACTTGAAAGATTTGTGAACACAATACGGCAGCAAAGCTTTTAGAACACACGTAAGCATTTTTCCCACAACATATAATCAATGTCTTCACCCTCAGTGTGGCCATTACTGCTCCAGCCACACTAAGGGTGTCCCTGGAATTTCTGGGCAACAATTTCAGCGTCACTTTTGCCACACTGCCCTTCATTCCTCTGAGTGTAAGAATATAAAGCCATGTGGGGTTTTCCTCACCCCTGTGATCGCATATAGACTTCAAAACTGATCCCATAGAAAAAGTGGGTATGAGGCACCTGTTACTAAACCAAATATGTATGGGGTTTAAAATGTTCCTAATTCACAAAGATGCAGCATAACAATAATAAACAGCAAAACAAAGAGGGTGGATAATCTTCCCCTGCATTGTGCCGAATTATCAAACATCTGAAACACGCTTCTCATGGGTCACAGGTGGAAGGGGCCAGTTGCAAAGAAAATAGGATATACCCACTACAAACAGACTTTGTAGCTGGTTCAGCTAACACTTTCAACAGGACAAGAATATGCTGAAAACAAGCCCATTCAAAAGCTACCAGTCCAAATGCTTCACCTAAAATAACAGACCACTTTCAAAGTTGACCAAGGTCCAATCTGACCTACAACCCTCTCAAGGAGTCTTGGTTTTGTGAAACTCCTTCAATCTCTTGGTTTTCGACACAGCACATGGTAACAGTTTCCTAGTCTGAATCACCAACATGATAAAGGAGCAGCGCAGGATGTGGGATATGTTTTGGAGGTGGTTTCCATTGTGAATGTATGTGTGTGTATGCATGTCCGTGTGTGTGTGTAAAGAGAGAGAGTGTGATACGGAGCAAGAGAGAAAGGATTAGTGTAAGAGAGAAACTCTTGTATGGCATGTTTCCGACAGAACAAGGATCACAACACAAGCAGGAAGTTCTTCCTGCAGGGATATGGGCGTGTCCTAACAGCTCAAAGCTTTTGAAAAAACATGTCAGTCATACCAACTGTTTATTTGTGATGTCTCCAATAGCAGGAAGTGTGCTAAAGCAGTGGTTCTCAACTGGTGGGTCGCGGACCCGTTTCGAGTGTGGGGGGAAAAAGTCAAACTTTTATTTTGAAGGCCGGATTTTCTAACGCTGCGCATGCAGTAGGCGTTGGACTGAAAGTTCCGGAGACCATAAACGGTTTTGAAAACTTCTGTCACATAGTGATCATCTTCTCAATAAAATATCTTTGCTGATGTTTTTTCGAGTCTTCTGGCCAATCAGAATCAAGATTGTTGCCGGAAGTCCCCACGGAGAATAACTTTGCGGTAGAACTCTTTTTTCTACATCCATGGGTACAACTTCAGATAGAAATCAACACATAATGAAATATGACCCCCGGTCTGATGACTGACAGGTCACAGAACAATGGGAGCCATCTACCCCTACCCACAATTTAAAGTAAGTCACACAGACTATCTCCTCTTTACTCTTCTCGCAGCAAGATGTCAGAACAAAGTGATAAACAAACAATGGCATAAAATATTATTAATATGTCGGGTAGCTAGTAACAGATTTATTTATTTTCTTCTCAGAGTGTACCAGAATGCATAGTTTATGTTAGTATTTCTAAAAATCTCCTGGGGGAGAATCCCCCCAGACCCCCCTGCTGGGGTTGGGTTTTCAGCATGTGTGCCTTTTTATATAGTTCAGCTTTGATATCATCTCATTAAACCTTTTTTAAAAGCATACTTTAGTTCTGTGAAGGGATATAAGGGATATATGCACTGTACTTCACTTGTATTAATATTATATGCGGAAAAGCGTATATATATATTACAGCACGATCTTTTGTTGAATAGATTTGAGTGCTTAAAAATGTTGGGTCACGATGTATTGACCAAGTAAAAAGTGGGTCCCGAGGCCTGACCAGTTGAGAACCACTGTGCTAAAGGACACATTTGTTCACATTAGGAGTAAACAGTTAATGACACTTGAGTTGTAATCTTCCCTAAATTGAGGATTTGGCCGTTTTTACTGAGTTACATAGGATTTATTCAATCCTACTCTAAATTGTCCTGGATCAGAAGTGCATTTCATCTATGAAACTGACTTATTTATTTCGGAAAGGCTGACGCACACTAAGTGCAATGAACTGAAATCCAAGGCAGAACTCCCGTTGGATGAATGATTGTTAAAAAGTTCAGTAAAGACATTTTGAAGGCAACAAAAGGAATCACTCTTCCTTATAGTAATGTCATGACGATTTGAGCTGCGGTATATTTTTTATATTAAAAACAAAACACTAAAAAAGGTTACAAAATGACACTTTGAAGGTCTCCTTGGTTTCCATAAGATTGATGCCAAGTTCAAAGTAAAAGATGTGTTCAAACCAGAGGTCGCGTTAACCGAATATTTTCCGTCTGACGGATTTTTTTTAACAATGACGGACAAAATCTGAAAGCAGTTTCCCCGCAGCGAGGCTCCGGTGTTATGCATGCCCTCCAAAAAGGAAATTATACCGTTTCCAAACCTAACTGTGCCGTACAAATCATTGAAATGTCTGAACTGTCCCCCCCCCAGTTGACAGTTGACGAGCATGCTTCCCCCCCCCCCCGTCAGAGTTGTGTAAAGGCCGACGGGTAATTCTGGATTTTGACAGAAGTTTTACGATCCTGTCCGTCAAAAGGACGGGCAGGGAAAAAGTCTAGCGCAACCTCTGGTTCAAACTATTTAATAATGTTAAGTAACAGTTCTAGAATGTTGATTTAAATTCTAGAATGTTGAATTACAAGTTCTAGAATGTTGAATTTAAATTCTAGAATGGCAAGTTACAGTTCTAGAATGTTGAATTACAAGTTCTAGAATGTTAATTTAAATTCTAGAATGGCAAGTTACAGTTCTAGAATGTTGAATTACAAGTTCTAGAATGTTGAATTACAAGTTCTAGAATGTTGAATTACAAGTTCTAGAATGTTAATTTAAATTCTAGAATGTTGAATTTAAATTCTAGAATGTTGAATTTAAATTCTAGAATGGCAAGTTACAGTTCTAGAATGGCGAATTACAAGTTCTAGAATGTTGAATTTAAATTCTAGAATGGCAAATTACAAGTTCTAGAATGTTGAATTACAAGTTCTAGAATGTTGAATTACAAGTTCTAGAATGTTGAATTACAAGTTCTAGAATGTTGAATTACAAGTTCTAGAATGTTGAATTACAAGTTCTAGAATGTTGAATTTAAATTCTAGAATGTTGAATTACAAGTTCTAGAATGTTGAATTTAAATTCTAGAATGGCAAGTTACAGTTCTAGAATGTTGAATTACAAGTTCTAGAATGTTGAATTTAAATTCTAGAATGGCAAGTTACAGTTCTAGAATGTTGAATTACAAGTTCTAGAATGTTAATTTAAATTCTAGAATGTTGAATTACAAGTTCTAGAATGTTGAATTTAAATTCTAGATCAGGGCGATACTCAACAATGACCACTTTGTCATGAGGGAGGAGTGAGGCTTGTTTGCTTTCCTTCGGAGCAGCAGATTTGTTTCATAATGCTGCTGGAGTAGAAGCTACATGTGAAAGCACAACTAAATCAGAGACCTGTCTGGTGAGAGACGGAGTTACAGAGTTGTGTCAAAATCCAGCTCAAACTGATTCTTGGGCTGCGTTCTGATATTGTTATGACTATAAATGTTTATTTAAAAGATTAAAAAAAGGAATATTTACAATACAAACTACAAGTGAATCTTTCTATGATACGGTCCAGTTAACATACATGAGGCAGCGCTCCTCAGTGCTGATGTTGAATTATGTATCTGTAGAAAACACCAGCAATCCTAAATGAGGAGCCACATGGATTAGATGAGTTAGAGTTGATGAAGCCTCGGCCCTTCGGTAGAAACTCCCCTCTACACTAAATGCTGATGTGCATTAACTAACGCAGTGAAGAGCCCCTTCCACTGATTCTCCTGGTACATATAACTCCACTACACCTACTGAGACAGAGCCAATCAGGACATCAGTCAGCATCCTTGTTGTCAAATCAGGGATATAAATCAAGCACAGTTGGAAATATAACTTTAAAAGTGATTAAGCCACAAAGCCAATCATTATGTGCATTACGTTCTGTCTACATAAATTGGTCAAAGACTAACTGTACAATGAGGGATACTGTTCAGCTCAAATCCTTCATCCAACATGTCATGATTCAATCAAGCAAATATTAAATAAAAACCCTTTGAAATAAATTGGGTGAAAATAGGACATGGGCTAACATTTACAAAATGTGACAGTGACAAATACCATAGAATCAATCTGTTTTTCTTCCTGAAAATGACAGGGAATAACATATCCATGGTCAACTCAGTGGGAGGAGTGCTAGTGAACTTAAGCTCTGACCTGACCTGACGCGTTTAGTTTCCTAACAGAAAACTATGCAGATAGTAATGAAAGTGTATGACGTATTGCATTAGATTAATTTTGTTTTTTTCCCTGGTATTGAATTTGCTATTGAGAATCCTGAAAATGCAATGGTATTGGCATCGCATACTAGATTTTTTTTATTGTGATAGGAGGAGGCGTGTGGCGCAGTGGACTAGTGCAGTCCGAACAGTGGGAGACAAAATGACACTTTGAAGGTCTCCTTGGTTTCCATAAGATTGATGCCAAGTTCAAAGTAAAAGATGTGTTCAAACCAGAGGTCGCGTTAACCGAATATTTTCCGTCTGACGGATTTTTTTTAACAATGACGGACAAAATCTGAAAGCAGTTTCCCCGCAGCGAGGCTCCGGTGTTATGCATGCCCTCCAAAAAGGAAATTATACCGTTTCCAAACCTAACTGTGCCGTACAAATCATTGAAATGTCTGAACTGTCCCCCCCCCAGTTGACAGTTGACGAGCATGCTTCCCCCCCCCCCCGTCAGAGTTGTGTAAAGGCCGACGGGTAATTCTGGATTTTGACAGAAGTTTTACGATCCTGTCCGTCAAAAGGACGGGCAGGGAAAAAGTCTAGCGCAACCTCTGGTTCAAACTATTTAATAATGTTAAGTAACAGTTCTAGAATGTTGATTTAAATTCTAGAATGTTGAATTACAAGTTCTAGAATGTTGAATTTAAATTCTAGAATGGCAAGTTACAGTTCTAGAATGTTGAATTACAAGTTCTAGAATGTTAATTTAAATTCTAGAATGGCAAGTTACAGTTCTAGAATGTTGAATTACAAGTTCTAGAATGTTAATTTTAATTCTAGAATGGCAAGTTACAGTTCTAGAATATTGAATTACAAGTTCTAGAATGTTGAATTACAAGTTCTAGAATGTTGAATTACAAGTTCTAGAATGTTGAATTACAAGTTCTAGAATGTTAATTTAAATTCTAGAATGTTGAATTTAAGTTCTAGAATGTTGAATTTAAATTCTAGAATGTTGAATTTAAATTCTAGAATGTTGAATTTAAATTCTAGAATGTTGAATTTAAATTCTAGAATGTTGAATTTAAATTCTAGAATGTTGAATTTAAATTCTAGAATGTTGAATTTAAATTCTAGAATGTTGAATTTAAATTCTAGAATATTGAATTACAAGTTCTAGAATGTTGAATTTAAATTCTAGAATGGCAAGTTACAGTTCTAGAATGGCGAATTACAAGTTCTAGAATGTTGAATTTAAATTCTAGAATGGCAAATTACAAGTTCTAGAATGTTGAATTACAAGTTCTAGAATGTTGAATTACAAGTTCTAGAATGTTGAATTACAAGTTCTAGAATGTTGAATTACAAGTTCTAGAATGTTGAATTACAAGTTCTAGAATGTTGAATTACAAGTTCTAGAATGTTGAATTTAAGTTCTAGAATGTTGAATTTAAATTCTAGAATGGCAAGTTACAGTTCTAGAATGTTGAATTACAAGTTCTAGAATGTTGAATTTAAATTCTAGAATGGCAAGTTACAGTTCTAGAATGTTGAATTACAAGTTCTAGAATGTTAATTTAAATTCTAGAATGGCAAGTTACAGTTCTAGAATGTTGAATTACAAGTTCTAGAATGTTGAATTTAAATTCTAGATCAGGGCGATACTCAACAATGACCACTTTGTCATGAGGGAGGAGTGAGGCTTGTTTGCTTTCCTTCGGAGCAGCAGATTTGTTTCATAATGCTGCTGGAGTAGAAGCTACATGTGAAAGCACAACTAAATCAGAGACCTGTCTGGTGAGAGACGGAGTTACAGAGTTGTGTCAAAATCCAGCTCAAACTGATTCTTGGGCTGCGTTCTGATATTGTTATGACTATAAATGTTTATTTAAAAGATTAAAAAAAGGAATATTTACAATACAAACTACAAGTGAATCTTTCTATGATACGGTCCAGTTAACATACATGAGGCAGCGCTCCTCAGTGCTGATGTTGAATTATGTATCTGTAGAAAACACCAGCAATCCTAAATGAGGAGCCACATGGATTAGATGAGTTAGAGTTGATGAAGCCTCGGCCCTTCGGTAGAAACTCCCCTCTACACTAAATGCTGATGTGCATTAACTAACGCAGTGAAGAGCCCCTTCCACTGATTCTCCTGGTACATATAACTCCACTACACCTACTGAGACAGAGCCAATCAGGACATCAGTCAGCATCCTTGTTGTCAAATCAGGGATATAAATCAAGCACAGTTGGAAATATAACTTTAAAAGTGATTAAGCCACAAAGCCAATCATTATGTGCATTACGTTCTGTCTACATAAATTGGTCAAAGACTAACTGTACAATGAGGGATACTGTTCAGCTCAAATCCTTCAT
The DNA here is from genome assembly GCF_902827115.2 of Pseudochaenichthys georgianus. NCBI lineage: Eukaryota > Metazoa > Chordata > Actinopteri > Perciformes > Channichthyidae > Pseudochaenichthys > Pseudochaenichthys georgianus. The sequence continues at coordinate 37,716,312 of NC_047511.1, read as the reverse complement.
CCAACATGTCATGATTCAATCAAGCAAATATTAAATAAAAACCCTTTGAAATAAATTGGGTGAAAATAGGACATGGGCTAACATTTACAAAATGTGACAGTGACAAATACCATAGAATCAATCTGTTTTTCTTCCTGAAAATGACAGGGAATAACATATCCATGGTCAACTCAGTGGGAGGAGTGCTAGTGAACTTAAGCTCTGACCTGACCTGACGTGTTTAGTTTCCTAACAGAAAACTATGCAGATAGTAATGAAAGTGTATGACGTATTGCATTAGATTAATTTTGTTTTTTTCCCTGGTATTGAATTTGCTATTGAGAATCCTGAAAATGCAATGGTATTGGCATCGCATACTAGATTTTTTTTATTGTGATAGGAGGAGGCGTGTGGCGCAGTGGACTAGTGCAGTCCGAACAGTGGGAGACCGAGCCTTCTGCTCATTCGCCCCGCGCCTCTGGAACTCCCTCCCACATCAGCTGAGATCTGCCCCTTCCACTGAGGTCTTCAAAACCGGCCTTAAGACCCTCTTCTTTCAGCAGGCCTTCCAATACACTTTGAGCATGGTACACCTGGAGTACTGCCATTTTTATCGCTATCTCCGTCTTTTATTTAATTTATATTATTATTACTATTATTTGTTTAATCTCTCAAATTGTATCAGTGTTCTTTGTGGTGAAGCGCTTCGAGATTTGGCTTGGCAGATAAGCACGATATAAATTAAATGTATTATTATTATTATTATTATTAGTGCGTTGGTGTTCGGATTAGGGGAGCACAGGTCCAAACCCCACTGCATGTCGTTGTGTCCCTGGGAAAGACACTTCACCCCAAATTGCTCCTGTGGGGATTGCCCACAGTATTGAGTGTGTAAGTCGCTTTGGATAAAAGCGTCTAACAAGTAACATGTAATATCCATACTCAATTATTTTGTCGATACATTTAATTTGAGCTTACAAATCTGCCTTTGACTTCGAATAGAATGTACATACCTACTCAATGAGATGCTTTTTTTTTTAAATATATAAAAAGCAGTTCAAAAATTCCCTTTATCCCACGGGCATAGCATGGGTGTATGGTTAGCTGCGCTGTCTCAAAGACATGTTTAGCAACACAGACATGCTGCCTAGCAACATCAGGGAAATACCAACACAGGAGAGAAAAACATTACAACAGTAAGAAATACAAACTTATGTCTTAAAAAAGGTACTTAAGATGTCAAATGTGAACAACCGTTAAACTTACATTTGAAATGACACCTGGCCTTGCGAAACATGACCACATTAAAAAAGGTTTCTCTACATGATTTTAGTCGCTGAAACATCCATTGGCAATGCATAGTGCAGAGCAGCTGGAAGCCAGACCAATCCGCACACGAGATGAAGAGGTTGAGATGATGAGAGAACAAGCAGAGCTTTATTTTTAGTTGTAACAGAGCACATGGTGCCTCTCAACTATTGAACCTTGTGAAGAATGACTTAAGTGTTTCAGATATAAAAATCAAGCCTGACTGTATGGCCTATTTCTCACCTGAAATGTAACTCTTTTGCCACACTATAGGAATGGGGAAAGTGTCCTTTGCAAACAGCCACCTTGTCTTTGGTAAAAGCCAAGGGTAACCTATCAAGTCCAGTGTAGTACAGTTTTATGATGGCGTTACTAAGGAGAGCCCTTTTAAATCATCAGTTTGTTTTATAAGGCCTTATCACCTCCATAAATGTTTAATGACATTGATGACACACCTAAACCACGCAAATGCTTTGGAGCTTTTACCATTCTTAAAACAGAAAGATGAGTGAAACTGTCCTGCTGCTCTTGGCTCCGTTCATTTGCAGCAGAAAAGTACATGGTTTATGTAGAATGTAAAATGTGCGGTTTTATCACTACAATAGTGTTTCTGGCCTTGACGAAACAATCACTGCATTCTTGAGGTTAGTCTGGGCCTGCACAAAGATCCCTAGTCACTCAACCCTTTAGCTCTTACAGCAGGAAATGTTCAATATCATTACGAACTACTTTTAAGGCAACAAATCAGGACTAGTTCTGGACAAATATGCTTCGGATGATATCTTAATGTGACCTCTGTTACAGTCACAGATAAGAGGATGTCAATTACTCCTATGCGTTGTTGCTCAAAGCGAAAGATTGGATTAAAACCTCTATGACGAGAGGGTTGGGCTATATCGGTGTGCAGATGTAGGTCAGAGCAGCCTGGGTGGGGTTCAGCTGACTATGCAACACAGGGTCTTGGTGAGTGTGCCTTGTTGTGTGGTAGTGTTGTTTGCTGACGATCCTTTTCAGGAAGAAATCACCATTTCTTAGTCACTGGATGCTCACCGTTGTTAGCAGCCATTCCAACTGATACATGGGGTGAGACCATAGACTGGATATATAAATGGACGTAAGGTCCGTGACGTCCCCCATAGGATTCTGCAGAGTTGCCCACGAAGCCCTTAGTAGGCGGAGTCGGCCACTAACGGCTCAACAGTGACGTCAGAGTCTAACTCCCGCCTTCTCCCGCCTGATCCAAATAAGGGAGCCGAGGCGGGACTTGCTGCTGAAGCACGAGGCGGGGCTCCAAGCTCCCGATCTAGCTGAAGCTGCCAAGCTAGGCTAACATGCTCACTTAATAAGCCTTGTTCAACATAATTTCTTTAGCCAATACTACAGCGGGCTGCAGGCGAACCAAGTCCGCGTTTCGCTGCATTCCTTGATCTCCAGTTATAACGCCGGACTCCGCTGCCCACCACTGGGATAATTGGGTCCCCTTTTAACATTTGCTCCCGTTTAGCATTATGGGCGTCATAGCCTATTATATAAAAGTCTTACCCAAGGCTGAAACACACACACACACACACGGCTAACAAGCTAAGCTAACAAGCAGGGTCTAAGGACAGAGGGTGTCGTATTGTCATACTGATATATATTCTGTACACACTGAAGACCACTGAGACAAATTTAACATTTGTGATATTGGGCTATATAAATAAACATTGATTGATTGACAAGCACTGCCAACATGTATAATATTATCATTTTACTCAACGAAAAAAGCTGAGAGTAGACTTCTTGGAAGTTCTGTTAGTACATTGAACCGCACAGCACGACATTTTAATTGTCTGGTATTTGTAACAACATTCCCTAAAAGGCACAATCACCACAAACACAGCTAAAGGGTCAAGTACAGTAACTACAACGAGCTAACGTTGTAGCCTAGCAGAGTGGACACGTTGCTATTAGCCGACAGTGAGGTCACTTTGACTTGTCCATCAAAGTGACCACGCCCTAATTTATGCAAAAACGGCAAGACCTAATATAAATAAAAGGGTTGCGTTATAAAACAATTCACTCAACAATTAATAATCATTAAGGTGGAATCTAACTATATCCTGAATAATTTTTATTGCATCCATGGGTAGAAACATGTTTATTTCTGCTGTAAAGTTGGGCATTTTGACATGGGGGTCTATGGAAATTCATCCTTTCTGCAGTCAGCGCCTATCGGCCACTAGATGAACTGCAGTTTGTGGCACTTCCTTATTGGCGTCCCGGCTCTGCCACAGAGTTTGCCGCTTGCGTGAGATAGAAGGGAAAAAAAGTAACATCAGGACTAATTTCCGGAAGGCAATCATTTATGTTTTTTACAATTTGGGAGTTTCCTCTATGTCGATCACGCCTCCTGCGTCAGGAGTGTTGCACAGGCACATATACTTTTGACTCAACAGCTTAATTCCTGGACTCAAAATCAGAATAGCTGATAACGTCAGGCTCACCACAGACCTGGAATCAATGTTAACTCACAATCACCTCACACCTTAGAGCTACACAGGACAAGACTTTTCAGAAGCATCTCAGCTCCTCCAAAGAGAAAGACAGGTCTTAACCCCGCCATGAGCAAATGCTCAACCAAAAAAATTAAGTGTCCAGGGTAACTCTTATGTAAGAACATCATTATCCCACACCTGATGAACTGAGCTTGAAGCAAGTGAGCCTACAAAGAGACCTGGGACAGCAGAACATTGATGGATACTTGTATGGCCTGCGTACGGTGGTTTGGCACCAAATCCGAGTTGTTAATGTTGTCATTTCAGGGGCCAGTTAAGTGTAAACATGTGAATCAATATGTACACACTGACGAGCATAGCTGTCCTGAGTGACACCAATATTGACTTGATTTGAGTGAAGCAGCTGGACTAACCTGAAGTGTTGGACCTCTTTGTTGTGGGGTGAATTACCTCGGTGGAAGTGATGCGATTGTGCACCAATTATCGAAGCATCAAATATGTCATTTCATGTCTGCTTCATTGCATCTACAGGGGTTAGTGCAATTCTGTAAGGCAAGACAGATAAGCAAACGCAGTGCTGTACTTTTCTTATTTTGTGGCACTGTAATATTATGGTACCATTACGCTTCTTTTAATAGTGACCCAGGTATGGTTTATGTGGTACCAGGCAGGATTTAAAAGAGCAGCATACAGGAAGCAGGGGGGGGCAGGGTAATTCTGCTTGTCTAGCAAAGGCCTTATCCAGACAGCCAGCTTCCTGTTAGACTTCTGCTGCTAACAGAGAAAGACAGGAACTAATAGTGAACAGTCATTCTCAACACAAAGGAAATATATATCTATATTTAACAACCACTGGACGGCTGGTCTCGTCATCCACTGGAGCTTTTAAATACAAATAAAAAACCACTGAATGATGAAGTCACATCTGATGCTTCAATTGTACAAAATCAAAAAGCAACAGAGTCAACAGTGAATCCTCAAAAAATCAATTATTAACTATTCAGTGACCCATCCCCTTTCCCAAACAAGAACGCATAATGATCATGGGTTGACATTTGCATGAACAATGTCACCAGGGGCTTTCTTGAGGCAGTAAAAGGCTGGCACCAGTAGGACAGCGTCCGATGCAGCCAGAGAGAGAGAGACACACCTTGGGGGAGTGTTTGCAACTCAGTGACACTCTCCTGACTTACAGCTCACTGAGCCAGCCCTCTTTCAAGCAAAAAGACTCCAGAAATCTGTTTGGCAAATCAGACGAAAGGAGAGCCGAGTACCCTTTTGCCTTCTGAGCCCGCAGAGCTGACTCTGATGTGCAGAGACAAAAAGAGGACCCCACAGCCTGAGGAAATGACCAACAGGAAATGGGACATGTGTGACACACTTTTAAGCATCCCACTCTGCATTCCTCCACTCCAGTTACATCTGAGTATTCTGTTAAGGAAATGCTGGTCTTGTGAGAGCTATAGTGTACTTTCATTAGTTATTGTGACCATACTTTAAGACTAAAAACACAGATCATGTCACTTTTCCTAATTACCAATAAATGTCTTGATTTGTTTGTGACAAGAGCTTGGCAAAATGGCCAAAATCTTTTGTCCGTAGCAACTGTGTATAGATTTTGGAAGCGGTGCAACAACATGTAAGACTATGACACGTCTTTGGTGACAGGAGACCATTAACGCGGTCCATCGCTGCCATATTCAGTTATGTTCACACATTCCAATTAAAACACAGGCCACCCCATTCTGCCAACAGCTATTTGTACTCAAACTGGTTTCTCCGTGACAGGGCTCAAATACAATACAATTGATTACACACCATTGCCACACCCTGAAAACAAAGACAGAGCAGACTACCGAGAGGTCAACACGTGGGGCTCGGTTCCAAGAGAAATGCCTTACTAAACTGCTTAACTACAACAGCAGACAATAAAGACACTTGCTACAGCAGGGAACCTAACCAGGATTAAAACTCAAGGCTCTGTGAAACCCAAAGGGGATGGCACTTGGTGAGTCACATGTGACGTAACATGAAAATCCTAGCCACAAATCAGGCTGAGCCGATGTGGAAGAGGCCGGGCCTGCATAGCTCGAGCAGAATTATGACATCCCCTTACAGTCTGCACAACAACAGAGTTATTTATTTGAGGGAACTATGGTGTATTTCTGTATACTATACGTTGAATAAGGTATCCCTGTTGCCATGGCATTAGCTTCTAACCGCAAACATGCCAAGTTCAATATTTCTGAGAAGGAGTTATTGACTCATGTTGACATCAATTGGCCTTTTAAACAACATGTTGAGCTTGAATAGACAATAAAACATGCAATTAGCAAGTAAGACAAGGCTCCATCATATTTCTTAACAGGTCTAATCTGCTCTACGTTTAGCTTTACAATTTTGTTCGTGCTTTTCATCATTGTTGTTGTTCTGACTTCCCTGCTATGAGTCAACTTGATATCCAACATCCAGGTCACTGTAGGCCATGTATAGTAAAAAGGTACGTCCCTCGTAACAACTGTGGCTAGAGTGCCTACAATATAGAGCTGATGCAGCAAGGCAAAATGGAAAGACATTCTCCAGTGTTGTTTTTTTATTGTCAGAAAGTATTGTAACTTTACAGAGTCAGTAACGCTCCCAGACGTTTCTTTCCCACACTCTGCTACCCATGCCACCGCTACACACACACCAGTGATGTCGCCTCAGTGCTCCCCATACACTGCTGCCTTTTGCCTTTTGTCACCAAGACCGCATGAGACGCCACCTAAATCCCCTTCCTGTAACCAAGGCCACGGACCACCATTGTAATCAGATTCCAGCTGCATTCCAGTGCTTTTTGCAACAATGAGATAAGGTGCTGTTTTTTCACCTCTCTCCCGCCCCAAGTGACGACGCAGTCTGTGCGCTGGGCAATTTCAACTATTGGAACACAATACATTTCACACCAGTGTTTCAAGGAAAGCTATTGTATTCTTTTATACTTGGAAATGAGGTTTGCAACAGCAACGTGGCTGAAAGTCCAAATCAAAGCGAGGCAACGTATAGACAGAACCAATTATGGGATCCATTGAAATAGCTCTAACTAGGTAAAGTATGTACATGATAACATTGGCTGTAGAGTTTTCAGACATTAACAGATGAAAGGATTTCAACACCAGAAGTCAAATGCTGAGGTTTTGCCAATTTAAAAAAAAAAAAAAACTCCTGAGATTTCAAACATGGAAAACATGACTTTCAGAACATGTCTGTTTATTTAGTTTGATGCTGACCTTGCATAAAAAAAGAAATTCCACGACAGCCCAAATCCAATTCCCAACTGTCTATGAATTTGTGTGGCAAGGCGTAAAAGACTAAATCCTAAACTTCTAATCCTGCTTAAAAGTCGAGGTTTTAAAAAATGACCATATTAAAATCCTATAAAGCTTTAGCTAATACAAGGGTTTAGATGTAGGGTTACTTGACATTGAGTAACAAAACTTGAACCTCTGACTAAGTCTTTATTAGGCATTGACCATCAGGTGCTCAACACAACAGACACAACAAGAGGACAATTGGAAAAACCCTGCTTCGTGTTCATAAAAATAAAAATACACTAAAAAGTGTCCCTTCCTGTTCCTGATCGACTTCTTTCCCCTCCCCCAATGTACTCCATTTCAACAGATGTTGTCTGCTGTGGTGGGAAAGACCAATGGAAGAAATTGTATTCGTCTACGTGCATCTGTTGGAATTGCCAACTACCCAGAATTAAAAAATAGAACGAGGAGAGAAACTGAAAGAGCACATCTGAACTTCACTTTGATCGAGATTCCAAGCAAACATATTTCTAAAAAAGCCTGTAACATATATAAAGGTGGGAATCATAATAATACATTTATTTTGGGGGGCGCCTTTCATAACAAGGACACCTTACAGGGCATAGGGGCAATATTGGGAACAATTAAAAGAGTGGATTTAGTGAAGTATCGGCCGGGGTAAGACATAGTAGATAGATAGTACAACCTATATGTAACAGATCTAACACGCCGAATAAGGCCAATATTAAAATGTATATATTTTAAGCTCGGAATGTAACAATTAAAAGCCAGCAAAAATAAGCTCGTAAAATTGCCAATTGAGAAACCCTGCCTAATGTTGCCGTCTTTTCCAGTGAATGTAGAGAACACCACTAGCTCCAAAACTCACTAAATCCACTGAGAAACGTTCCAACTTGGCGACACCAATAGCCCATCCCCTTCAGGATTCCCCCCAAAGCCACTCCCCAATTATCATCATTATGAATCTAAGCATCAGAATGAATGTCAACAACTATTGTTCACAGCTCATTAACCGACTGCTGACGTGCAACGATAGCACGGGCAAAGTTCACACAAGTAGGAAGGGAGAATGACTGGTTGGCCGTTCAAGTTGCAAGGCTTTTATTGTCATTTGTACATAGCTACAGTGTAGAGATATGGCAATGGAAATCTTAATTATTTCATTCAGGTCAAAAATGGTATTGCACAAACTGGTTACAATCCTGCAAGAGCCACAGATGTTTATTTGTTTCCTTTTTATTGGTTAGAGCATTTGATTTATCGATTGCCATCGGGATGTTACACACACATTTCTAAAACACATTACCCACCCAAGCTTAAATTAACATACTTTGTTTTGGCTTGTTAAAAAAAAAAAAAGGGTATCGTAACGCCGTATATATTTGTAAACAATTCTAGTTAATATGAACATTTCCGTCGTCCTTTACTGTGCAAGTTATTAGAGGCACAGATTTAGACATGTGATCCTCTTCAGTCTCAGGCTGTCCAAACAAACAAACACACTAATATGCTAAGCAGGTAGTTAGATAATGAGATGTTTCTCTGCACCTGTCCTCAGAAATAACTGCTGGACATCTTGTCTTGGACAAAAACTATTTTCAAAACAGCGAACCTTAAAGGTGGGGTAGGTAAGTTTGAGAAACCGGCTCGAGATACACTTTGTTATATTCCATGGAATGCTCTTAACATCCCGATAGCAACGAATATCTGAAGTGCTTTGACAAAAAATCCATAAAAAAACCTCATCTGTGGAAGCCGTAGCGCTGTAAGAAGCACGACCAATCATCTGAGCCGGCCCGGCTAAAATAACTGGATGGCCTACCTGCCTGTCAGCCTTCCATCGGGGCACAAACTTATCTCGTGCCTTCATTGGTCATGTGCGCGTTTGAGTGTGTTGGAGGAGGGGCTCTGTGAGGAAGTGGCAGATTTTCAAATTCTAGCGCACTCAAGCTGGTTTCTCCAAAATGACCTACCACACCTTTAAGTGTAAAATCTAACACCTTTGAAGTATTTGAGTTTTGGAACGTCTTTCTGATAGCTTCTGGCAGATAGTTCTCTTGAAAATGTGGACTGAGATAACATCTTGCACAGACAGGACTGGACACAAACTGATGTATGTCAGACATGTTAAAGAATGCACTCTTTGAGTCCAACTGAGATGTAAATGCCAAACTGTTGAGCAACCATATAGCTTCTTACGACATGACTATTGATTTCCCCAACACACTGATATAACAAACTGTGATGTGAGAAATGTTGATATGCTGCTGTGCTACGAATGTACAATTCTATTAGTCCACAAAACAAACAGAAGACTGAACCACTTATTCTAAACTGTTTCAGTATAGTAATGAAGGATAACTTCAGATGGACTAAATCCGATCCCATGTCGGATATGGTTACACAACTTAATGATCTCCAAACAATTCAAAATGTTGCACTTGCGAGTTAACCACAGTCCACAGCAGCAGTCCATGCTGCAGTTGATAGGAACCAACCCTCCCTCACATCTTATGCTCATTTCCCTCTGCTTCCTGACCCACTTGGTTGGGCTGACCTTGTACAACCAGCAGAGTGTGATGCGTCCGGAATGGTTAACAAGCCCTAACACAGCTAGTACTGTCGACTGTTGACCCTGGGGTCGCTCCGACAGCCCTTCACCTGCTCTGCATCCCACAGCGTGTCTAGGCGAGAACACTCCTGCAACCCCAGAGCTGATTACACAATCAATATGGGGGCCTAATATGCAAATCATGTTGCCCTTTCGGCACACTAAACACAGCCATTACAAATCAAACTGCCCTTTAGTCATGATGAGCAAGTACATGAGCCGGTGGTGGTGCACAGACTGGGGTCACACAGAGGACTATTTGGGTCATCACACAGCCACTAGGGCACGACTGCAGCAGGGACTATTTATGACTGCCAAGTGAGAAGTATTGTGTATTGTGTTCCAGGATGGCACTGGTATTTGAAAATCACATAACTCCCAGCTTCAAGGCAGAGCCAAGTCAAATGTTAAGAGTGAAGCCAATGCATGATACTTGTGACCACCAGGGCTGAAACAGAACATTATCTGAAGAGCTCGGGGCAGAAGATTAGGTAGTTGATTATTTCAGTCAATGCCAAATACCAGTTACTCAAATACAACATATGTGGTCTAGGAAACTTTAAATACAACACCAATATCAGTCTCATCAGGAAAATACAAGCAAGACTAAATAATGTGCACTTTTTGTAGGTTCAAGTACTCGAAAAAAAGGCAGCTGTCAATATAATACAGTAGGGACTCAGCACTGCTCAGGTGAAGCAACACGATATTCCTGTCTGCCCTCATTGACTAGAACTAAATAAAGGTCGTTTTTGCACAGACTTGCATACCAACAATTCTGCACGTGTTATGGCCAAACAAGCATAGCTGGTGCAGGACACATTGTCAATGCATTCGGTTAACATTTGTAGTTGCTAGCATGGAGCCAGCCACATTTTCTATGCTGTGACACTTTCCCATTTGTCTCCCAAACCAGTGTGTTTTAGTGGGTCAAATCTGCACCTGGCATCTCGGTAAATATTGCGGATATTGGAATTAAATCAAAATAGATTGTTCAAAAATAGATATCCTCTGTAATAATGAAAGAGTATATTATTGGTATGTTTGGATCCCATTGTTTAGTATGAACATTAACAGGGTGCCAGGGGCCAGGGCGCGGTTGTGCTGCCTGCTGCACCTCCATGGCTGTGGATCTATCGTTCAGAGATAAGTTTTCCTGCCGCACTGTGGTTAGCTACCCCACCCCGCTCAATAACGTGCAACAGCACATTTCATGTCGTAAAATTATCCACCAAACCCACCCACAACACCAAGAGGAACAAAAACCCCACCATGAAACCAGCTACTGCTTTGATGATCGCTAAGAAACTTTTAGGTAATGCCAGATAATAGCCGTTGAAGGCTAGTGCTAGCTTTTTTTTAAAACAGACTATCCCCATACATTTTAGCTAGCGTGTGCACTTTCCTGTCTGTCTGGAAGGTGGACGAACGCTGAGTGTTTTTAAAAGAAAGGGGGGAGGTAAAACCAGTTCTAAACATTCAAAAATGAATCTGTAACCTACCTTCTGAGAGGAAAATTAAAGTATTCCCGAAATGCTATATCACAGCCCAACGCGTTCACCACTTGATTCCTCCCTCTGCCGGAGCCGCTGCTGCTGCTGACACCGCTCTGTGCTCTGTGCTCTTTCTCAACTCTGACGCTAGTCCCGCCCCCTGCCTTGGCTTGGCGAGCTCTGAGTGGATCAGCTGGTTTTGACGGACAGCTTCAACAGCCAATCGAAATGTCGTTTTGGATAACAAGGATCGGATCTCACGCCTCCTTTCTTCAGGTTCCCATTTACCGAAAATCACCATCAATTGTTTGTTCATGGTGGCATTTATGGCGTTTTAATCTCCTGTGTGGTGTCACCCCTATTATCTGTTTTTATATATTTACTATCCATCAATCACTATCTCTCTATTAACCTTATTATTAGAGAAGCATCATTGTGCGTGCACATATTATACAATGTATTTATGGTTCATTGTAAGGCGAGGCAATAATCATTTGGTAGACTGAGTGTTATCATGTGTTGACTTTACGTGCAACAGTGAATGAATGGGGATGTATATGGAAACCAAATATGATGATATAAAAAAAGTGTACGATTGAATAATTCTACGAGAGAAAGTAATGCCTTGATCCTCTTTTGTAACGGAGGTTTTAAATATCCATGAATGTAAACAAGACTCCAATATGTGATACGCATTGAACAGTGGAACATGCTTATACAATGTTATTATTCTACATATCATTTAATAAGGAAAAACAATCCCGATTCTCCTGAAGAACACAGTGTACCACATGTGTATCCCCGCACCACAAGATGGCGTTATTTGACACATCCATCCACCATTGACAGAAGACAACAGCTGTATTCCATCATGCAAACTGTATTTATTCACCCTTTCTCATTCTAGTGGATAATAATAATAAACTCCCTTTATATAGCAATGTTTCTTAACAAGGTTGCAAAGTGCTAGATGAGGGTTTGTGGTGAAACTGGTTGCCCAAATTATCACGGTTAATGGAACAACATTGGTTTATTGTTTTTATATATCAATTGACTCATTCATTAACAATGTACTTGACACCCTGTTAACCTGGTATATATATATAATAGGGTTAGGGTTATATAATTTGATACTATTCTTGCAATAGGACATATTTTAACCTTACCTTTTCTCATGGATGGCTTCCTCTGAATTGCCTTGTCAGGGGATTTCTGAGCAGAGTCGAAAGCCGCCTTCATCTGTGCCACCTTCACAGAATGGCCCTGCTCCTCACACTTGACTTCATCTGACTTTGGCCGGTCGTGGTGCTGCAGCTTTTCATGCAGTTGAATGGTCTCCATTATGAGTGCTGACACAGGCTTGGATTTAGGGCTGTCTTGGGATTTATCTCTCACTGAGACACCATCATTCCCCTCTTTGCCAGGTTGTTCATCAGGCTGTTGTGGCAATGTATTTGCTTTAAGTTTCATATTAAGATCCTCCTTCATGATCTGCTGGCTTTCCTCAGAGATAACTGTGCCAGCTGCAACCAAAACAGTGTCCTCGGTGGAGTTTTTCACCTTCCTTCCCGTCACAGGTTGGGCATCTGAGCATGCAGAGCCAGATAACTGCAGATCAGCTGGGCGCTCACGGTCACCCTTTACTTGTAGAGGTGGTCTTCTGGTGTCTGTCTTCTCAGAAATAAGTACAGTGCATGAATCTGCACTTTGTCCATCCCTTTTAGTGGAGGGAGACTTTGAATCAGACCTTGATAAAGGTGCAAATGCCTCAGAAATCACAATACTCACTTCGCATGACGTTCTCTCATGTGAGACGGTTGATTGTAAGTTGTCTGAAGACAGGTTTTCTTTTATCTCCATATCCTCATTGATTGAAGCCTCTGCTGAGTTGATATTATCCCCCGCAATCTGACAATCATCTTTGGGACAGAGGGATTTTATGAGTGAGTTCTCACACAATGTGTTACCAATCACTCCAGGCTGAGATTGAAGACAATCTGAGGTTGAAGTGTCATACATCTCCGTCTGCTTCATATCCACATGAGGGTCTTTGGTTGCATGTTTGTCTTCAGCCAGTTTTTCTTTCAACCCCTTCCTGTCACATGACGAAGATGTATTTACATCAGATTGCTGGATTTTATCGGTGGATAGCTCTGTTGTTTCCTTTCTATTTCTCCTTAGTAGCTTTATCAAAATAGAACTGGGTTCAACGGCTGGCAAATCTATGTTTTGGTTCGTGGTTGTTTCAGTTGTGTCCATTTGTCGATTGGGCCCTGCAGACTCCCTTTGATCATCAGTCTCAGTGACCTTTGGTTTTGTTGAAGAGTTGAGGTTCAAAACTGGCTTCACCTCACATGCTTCCTCTTTTGTATTATTCTCTGTTCTCTTCTTTGGAGGTCTACAGTGAATGGTATCTGTCTGGTCTAATAGAGACTCTTTCTGCAGCGTGTTTTTCAAAGGATGTTGGGGATGAGCTGTAGGCGGCTCCTTCCTCGCACTCAAGCGCTCCACTGTTCCTGTGCAGAGTGTAACATCTTCCACTTCAGCCATGATGGTGCCATGCTGATTTGGTTGAACAGACAGTAACGACTCACTTCCTGCAAGATCTCCACATCTGCTCATCTTCATCCTCACAGGGTCTTCTTCAGTGTTTTCAATTGCATCACCTGAGGTAGCAGCAGGCCCAGACTCTTCATCCAACTCTTCAGCTGAGAAGTCTTCTTCTTGGATCTCCTCAAGTGGGACACTCCCCTCGTTCTGGTGCTCCATCTTGATCTTTGATGATGTTTGAAGCTGCACCTCAGTCCTCTTCTCTCTCTTGGGTTGATTGAAAAGCCTCTGTGCTCCGGCTCTTTCCTCAATCCTCACACTACTCTTTAGGTCTGTCTCCAGTGGAGCCGTCCTGCCTCCTCCTCCTCCTGCAGCCCCTCCCTGTCTCACCTCCCTTGCAGCAGAAGGACTAACCCACACATTTATGTGCTTCTCACTAGAAGGTGTTGCTGGCTCCTGGCCGCGGCTCCCATCCAGGTCCTGAGCGTCTGGCTCCTCTAGATTTGTCCTGGAGTTACCAGCCTCCTCCTCCTCCTCTTCCTCCTCCTCCTCACAGGAGCTTCCTCCCTCCATGACATCCCCTGAATGACTACCTGCCGCTCCTGAGTCAGGGCCCGGTTTAGCGTCCTCCGATCCCTCACCCAGGGTTTGTTCTCCCCCTTCAAGTTTATCCTGGTTCTGCCCCATACTGGTCTGTGGAAGAAGACATGGTGTTAACCTCACAACAAAACACTGATCTTCCCAAATCATGCCACGTATTGGCAATGTTAGCCCAGAAGAATATATTTATTTTACCTGTAGATCCTCACATGGTTATCATGTTTGAATATTGTGCTGAAAAGTATAGGGTTGCGGAACAACAAGATTATTTTAAGTTTTTGAATCCATTCCCAACTTCCAAAAATGGATTTCAAACACATTTTGGCTACAACTCCTACAAGCAAAAAAGCAACATAAATTATTGTGGAGATAAAGATTTGATTTGTATTTGTTTACAGTCTTGAAATGTAAAAACTGTGATCAATGTTTTGGGAGCATCAACACTGCAGCAGATAACAGGACTCCAACCTATTGATTACTCTTTCAAAGCATTTCAAAGTCCTATGATGGAGGTCAGAAAATCGTTTCCATGCACTTTTCTTTCATACATGTAAGTTAGATTATTGTGTTAGAATGTTTTGCAGGTTAATTCAACCAGAAGTCCAGTTATGATTATCCTTTTTGTAACCCTGCCTCTTAGAGGAACCACACCCTTGTATTAGTAACAGCAGGAGGATGGGGGATTGAACATAGGGCAAACACCTGGCTAATCTTCTTGCAGAGTTCAACTTTTCCTTGAGATAGTCTTGTTTAAGAAGTAAAGACCCACTAGACTGCAGCAGTAAGCAGAGAAAATGGGGAGACACAATGAACAATGATGTGGACCATGAGTCTGTTGCCTGTCTATGGACTCATGCCTTTCTGTGTGATAACATATGACTGCTGTTGTCTTATCATCTGACAGCCCCCACTTCTCCCAGACACACAGCTGATGTTCTCACAATGAAGGCAGCGCTGTCTTAGTAAATACACACATATTGTTTTCATGCTGTGGTATTATGAGTGAGGGACAGAGCGAGTGTGTGTAAAAAAGACGACACGACAAAAAGATAGTGTGTGAGGGCATCAATAAAGCTACAGAACACTCTGTGTGGACTCATCAAGTTGGATCACCTGGTAGATATCATCATGAAAATATCACTATTATTTGTGTAATACTTGCTTATTTTAATACTTTACCAGAACAGAACATTGGATAAAGCCTGGTTCAAAATGATTGTTTCATATTGTAAACATTTTAGAGCCAATGATTTTCAAGGTTGATTTTTAGTATCTACTTCTATCCCTACATGCATCGGAAAATACTGTCAACAGACATAAAGATATATACAAATAATCAAATTTCATCGGCTTTTAGGGTATTGTTTTACATACATTTGGTTCCTGAACACACCTAAAAAACAAAGTAAGGAAGTTGATGTATTTAGAGAAGAGGAGATATGTGGCTCAGTGAATAATAAGAAAAACACATTTGAACAAAACAGCCTTTCGAGATATGTTTTGTAGACTGCAATACATTTTGCAAGGCATTACAGGGAAATAAGGTAGAAATGTGTTACTACTACACCCAGTACAACTTGATTAGTTATATTATCTGATTGTAAAATGTGGTGTATTTGGGAGAAATCTCCAAACACAAATATAGACAAAGTGGATTAAAACACCAAAATGGGTACTTTGGATGTTCTCTTTTCACTAGTCTGAAAGGAGACATGTTATGGAATCAAAATAGGCCTAACTCCTTCTCCATTGCACGAGAAAACAAATGTTTTTGCCCTCCCTTCAGGCCGTAAAACCCTGGTAACAACTGCTCTGTTATACCGTCTCTTCCCCCCCATGAACTCCCGAGGCGGATCACTTGATCAGCATGTGCTCTGCTCCACAGCCTCAACAAACTCGGACACACAGGAATTCAAAACCAATGAACCAGGAATCTATCACCAGTTGTCGCATTTGGAAAATAAACACTTTATAATTTTTTTCTGAACTGATTAATACAACACCAGCTGGGCACAGGCCTGGCAGATCACGGCTCGCTTCTTTTACAGGGAAGACTCAGATAATATTGATCTCCTATGTTTCGGCTGTCACTTACCAGTTAGACGTGTAGCCGAGTTGTCCGCTCTCCCTCAGGACCGACAGAGTGTTCTTTGTTGGTTTTTTGCTGATGTTTAGTCCTCCCTCAAATGCACAAGCAATGGGAGCCTTATATTACATCCATGTGATGTCACAGCTCATTTGACTAATACAATCAGGGGAAACTCACTGTTGCTATTTGCTGTTTTGAGAAATGATCGTAAATAACTTGTTGATTTGCTTGTGCTACCCCCGCGACCCGACCACGGATAAGCGGGAGAGGATGGATGGATGGGTGGATTTGCTTGATTCAGGTAGCCTACGTGGAAAATTTGTTTTTGTAAATGTTTGGAGCTGACATTTTAGAAACACAAGTGGTGACCTTTTAACCTTATATCAAAATAGGGAAATACAAGTGGATGATAGTGTTAAAGCAGACTCTAAAACAAGATTGAGTACAAGGAATGTCCCATTTCTATGTTTCCCCTTACCCAACATGTTTGCATGCTGATGTCACTGTCCTTACTGCTACAGTCCAGGAAGCTACATGGTAAAAGCACGCCTGTGTCTGGGATAAATGGTGAGTAATTCTAGCCAATCTGGGTACGTCCAGGAATGAAGGAAATTATCTGAAAAATAGCTCAGACCTTATCCTTTTGTTTTTCTTGGTCTCCATAGTGACGTCCAAAACAGGATACGATACGTCCTCAGATAATAAAACACAAGTGGAGGTACGTCAGCCAATAATTCTCCAGCAGAAGAAGGGGAAGAGGGGGTTAAGAAGGCTGCTGCGCTGACAGGCAGGCAGTCCTCACATTGAAAAGTGTTACATGTCCCTAGTCTTCAGGTTGTCTAGACAAAAAGGCAATCTGTTTCTAATTAAAGACAGACTCCACAAGCTCATTGGCAAACTAATGAAGCCTCTATTTTAGCCCTGCTGTCATTTAAATGTTTTACAAGTTTACAGTAAGTCAAAACTTAGCACATGATTTTTCATTTCACATTTCAGGTCTCAGGTTTCATGCAAAAAAAATGAAAAGCAGTTTCAACTCACACACAAAACATGAAAAACTGCCTCAATGCAACGCCAACACATGCTCTATTGTACACAGGGCTAGCATTCATGGTGCCGACACGCAGTCATATAAAACAGGAGGAACAAGAGTGTGTTGCTCAAGTAATTAACTGATGTCATGCAAACAGTGACGGGAAGCAAAACGTTATAACCTCGCTGGTAGAAAACCTCCACTGCCAAAACATACATGGGGGCACGATGATGTAATTTCAGAACACACACCATCAATGTTGACTTACTACTCAGATATGCTTTCCCTCTTCAGGAAGGCCTTAAACACAGCATCCATAACATTAAGGGTCATTAACTATCCCATTTTATTGTTTGTGTTTATCCAATACCAATAGTTTTGTTAAATTGTGTTCACAAGAAAAAAAAAACGGTATATTGGGACATAGTGTCGCTGTGCGTTGATCATCAGATCAAGGGTGGCGTTGGGGAACTCCAGTTCGAAACCCGCCACTGCGTCAGGCCGTTGTGTCCTTGGGCAAGACACTTCACCCGAATTTGCTCCTGTGGGTACTGTCCACAGTACATGACCGTTACATGTATGATATGTATGATATGTATGTAATGTGTACTTGAAAAGCGCCTTGATGACTTTGAGGTGTGAAGATGGGCGGAGTGTCGCAGTGGGCTGTGCGTTGATCATCAGATCAAGGGGGCGTTGGGGAACACCAGTTCGAAACCCGCCGCCGCTGCGTCTAGCCGTTGTGTCCTTGGGCAAGACACTTCACCTGAATTTGTGGGTATTGTCCACAGTACATGTATGGGATTAGTTTTGTATCATAAAGATAAAGCAACACTTTTTCAGAATAAAGCAAAACTATGAGTTTAAAAGAAGAAAAAACTGAGTCAAGCAAAATAAAATAAATTTCAAAAATAAAACTATAAGTTGCAAACAAATCATTTGTGTAATCATGTAAACTATAAGTCTTTTTTCTTTGTTTTAACATAGGTTTTTGTTTGCAGTTCTTGCTTTTGCTCTCGCTGCAGCTTTCTCTTTTGCGCTCCCTCATTTTTTGTTTGAGATTCTGACACAAACCTCCCATGTGGGCGGGACTTTCAGGGGTGCGTCCCCATTGGCTACTCAGTTTTTGAGTGACAGCCCAGTCCTCCAGCGATTGTACAGTGCAGGCAGCTGCGGTGCGGTAGCTAGCTGAGCGTGGACAGAAGACCCCCAGAAGAACCAGCATTTCAATTATTATAATACAAGTGAAAATATATGTAAGTATTGATCATTTGTGTTGTTTGTGCTATACGTTCTGTTTCTTTATTGTGTTAAGTGAGAAGTAAAGCTGTGCTATGAAAGTTAACTTTTGCTACCTTTAGATCCATAACAATGCAAGCTAAGTAGCCTAACAGTTAGCTACATAGCTAGCAGTGAGTGAGCGTTCAGACACCCGCGCACACACTCAAACCGACTCGTGTACCTGACTCTACCAACAGGTTTTCATGATTCTGTTTAGATATGCAAGTATAAGCCATGATAGCTTATTTTATTAACACGCTAATTTGATATGAAAATCAATGGAGGCTGAGTTAACTTTGTAGGAAAACCTACCGTTAATACTTAGTAAGGAGGTCATAATATTTTTGACTCATGGCTGAAGTTAAGTTTCTCCAGCTCTCCCCAGGTTGGTAAAAAAATGCATCTCAAAATGCATCAGATTGATGCTTTAAAATATGGAATATTCAAAATGTTCTTCCGGGGGAGCATGCCCCCGGACCCCCCTAGACCTAGAGGGATAATAATCTTCTCACCTTTTTCACCCCTGACCCGTTTTCATGCCTGGTCCATGAGCTGTGTTTTATTTGTTAACTTCGTATTTTTTCATTTCCTAAAACATTTATTTCCCTCTCATATTAACAGTGTGGATCATTGAGACAGCGTGGCGTCCAGAGTCTTATCCCGTTTTCCCACTTCCTCTGAGGGGACAGCACGGAGGGGGGGCATGAAGAAAGAACTGCACCAGCTTCATCCACGCTGGCGTTACTGTTATCACTGGCTCAGTGTCATTTCATTTGACCAAATGTCTTTACATATACATTTAATAGATTTTATTATTATCCACCTTTTTGTTTTATGTCCTTTTATTTAAAACATTCTTTGAGACTTCATCTTCTGGTTCAAATTTCAACCAGTGAGGGAGCGTAAACGAGAGAGCTGCAGCAAGAGCAAAAGTCTGATCATTGAGAAAGAAGAAACAAGAACTGCAAACAAAAACCTATGTTAAAACAAAGAAAAAATACTTATTGTTTACATGATTACACAAATGATTTGTTTGCAACTTATAGTTTTATTTTTGAAATTTATTTTATTTTGCTTGACTTAGTTTTTTTTCTTTTAAACTCATAGTTTTGCTTTATTCTGAGAAAGTGTTGCTTTATCTTTATGATACAAAACTAATCCCATATACATGACCGTTACATGTATGATATGTGTGTAATGTGTATTTGTAAAGCGCTTTGATCATCTGGAAAAGTGCTATAATGAATGTAAGGAATTATTAATATGTAAAGAAATGTTTATTTTCCATAATTAACACATACAGTACATTATTTTGACAAACATAAAAAGTGCAATATGCATTCGAACTACAGCAATGTACAGTACAAAAGTTACTGCATACTTAAATATAAAAAGAAAAAGGTTACAAAACTGTGAAGTAACCTATTGTGATCGAAGCTTTCAAACTCACTGACGATTTGAGCGTATGCTTAACAGCTATGAGCCTCGCGACTTCACTGAGCCTCTTTCATTTTTCCAAAAGGTGCAAAAAAGACGTGACAGCACTTAAATACGCACATGGTTGATTGACATTATGGTTCACCTATTTTTAACAGCTTAAATGGCGTTTTCAATTTGTGGAGTCGGTTAAAGAACTTTGGTCTTTCACATTTAAAAAAAAAAAAGCACAAATGAGTTTAAAATGTTGGCAACCCTCAAGGATGAGCTGATTTAAGGTAAAGAAGGTTTGGATGCTAATGTTTGTAATCATATCTTGTCAAAAGATAACTTTAGCTTCACATACATTTTATGATTTGACTGCCATCGATCCATATTTCCTGTGACATCAGAGATGTGTTTCTTGATTTGAAGCCATGCAACGTGACTCCTGACTGTGCTCTCTTAAGAACTGTAGGGAATGATGAGGTCAATAACATTACTCATGTTATTTTGGAAGAAAAGCTTGCTTGTGTACCGGTATTCACTCGATAAAAAAAGCAGTGCAAAGGAACAACAAACTCAGAAATGTTTCTGTTCCGTTTGTCGAAAACAGTGAGCATGCCTCTGGCAAAACAAAGTCACAACCTTCTCGCTCCGATCCCATTCATTCACGCAGACTCACACAGTCACACATTAAAATACACCTCAAAACTGATTTCCTCACTTTGAATCGACATCAGCAAAATAACTGAATTAAACTCTAGCCCGTTCATGAACGCAACATGAGGTAACCATTACATTTTACAACCCTCTACGACTAAAACATAAACTGTGCGGTAAACATTTATGAAACACGTTGCTTTTGTCAAGCTCCATTGAGGGGAGTTCAGCAATGCAGGCTACCACTTTGTACCAGACAGGTTAAAAAATAATCTAAGTGCCAATGGATACCACAATTTGGTACATATCAGGTGCTCACAGCTGTGAAGTTAAAGGTTATAGAGCGTCTCGTAGCGCCTCATCCTGCAGTCCAACACAGCTCTGTGCCTCTGGTCTCATACTGTAGGTAAGGCACTTGTTTGTCCATGAATCAAACTAAGAGGTGAACTGATGGCTTTACACACTTAGATACAGCAATATGACTTTCATCACTGAACAGCAGTTTGAGAAACAACGTGGCAAAGAGAGTGTCCACTCCTCACGACAACAGTTGGCATGTTTGTTTAGTTTCCATTCATTTCTTTTGACTCTCCAGCCCTTACAGATGAGGGGATGAGTGGAGTTGATATTCTCTGCATGATGTGTCAGCTTCGGGGCTCCACTGGTAGTGATCTCTCTGGAGTGTGCATGTCCTTGCGGGGCCGGGGCAGAGCGGGGGTGGAGGGGGGGTCCCACTGCAGGCCGGGGTCTGGCTCTGGGGACAGCGAGAGGAGCAGCAGTGTCCCTGCATCGGAGGAGCAGGCGGAACACAAGTCCTCCGAGGAGAAGTTGATGCTGCCCAACTTGGCCAGCGAGTTGGAGCGCTTCAGCCTGGAGGGCACGGTGAGGCCGGACAGACGCATGCGGGTCTCGATCTCCTGTGCCCGCTGCCGCACCAGCCCGGGCTTCCCCCTCACGCTGCGCAGGCTGTCGCTGCTGGAGCTGCGAGTCAGGGTGGAGCCGTGAGGCGAGGAGGTGGGTGTGAGCAGCCCGGACCCCACCACTCCCAACAAGGCTTCGTTGCTCAGCGGCACCACCAGTGGCTCTAACCGCATATGGCATGGCGTAGAAGATTTAGGAAAGCCAGAGAACTCTTCTTCCCCCTCAGTGTGAAAAGGGCTGCTTCCTGACATTTGGCATGTGTGCTTCAGAGAAAGCGAGCTCTCGTTGGACAGACCTGAAAGTCTCTCGAGTCTCTCAGCGTGGCGGCGGACCAGCCCGGACCTCTGCAGCTGCAGCAGGGTCTCCTGTTGGTGACCCACACAGAGAGCCACAGCAAGCTTCTCTTCCTCCAAATCCAGTGTCATCAGCTCAGGGACAGCCTCCGATGCAGCTGCATATATACCTTTCTGAGTCTCGTTCTTTACTTTTATTATATCACTATTGCCTTTCGGCTCCGCTAAGTGCCGCTCATCTCTGTGGAGGAGAGCTGCAGGCGGGGGGGCAGCACAGTTGGCACAGTCACACCGAGGGCCACAAGGGCGCAGCAGTCCAACTGAAGACTTCAGGGAAGGCTTCAGGTGGCCTTCAGAAGAGGTATGGGAAAGTGGGAATGAAGCACTTGGTACTTCAGGAGGACTGGGGTTAAGGCAAAGCTTAGAAACCAAGGGTGGAGAGTCTTCTTTCAGCTTGGACCTGGAGTCACTGCAGGAGAGAGTATGGTGGGAGGAAGCTTTTCCCTAAATGAAGAAAAGAAAGAAAAAAAATGTTGGAGGTAATTGGTCTTTTAAAAAAAACTTGATTTATGTAATTGGTAACCGCATTTTCATTCTAAAATGAAGCTGTATTAGTTACCACAAACTTACATTTACGGGACGTGAGGAGCTCAAATGGTTGTTATTGTTGGAGTTTTCATTTAGGGTTGCCAGATCCATCCCGTTCCCCTCTGTGTCCACATCTTGTGTTTCCTGTGTTTCTCCTCCTCCTCCTCCTCCTCCTCCTCCTCCTCCTCCTCCTCCTCCTCCTCCTCCTCCTCCTCCTCCTCCTCCTCCTCCTCCTCCTCCTCCTCCTCCTCCATCATCTGGTTGCATGAGCACCTCCATCTCTGCCTCCTCCTTTTGCACCTCCTCCTCATCCTCCTCCTCCACTGTGCTGAACTCCAGCCTCAGCCGCAGCTCTTCCAGGGCCTCGGGGCCCCGAGAGCTGGTCTGTGCAGCGGTCCCATCGGCTGTGGGCCCTACAGGAGGGAGCGGCAGGCCTTCACGACTGTCAAAGGCCTCATCATCGAGCAGAGCGTCCCTCTCCACATCGTCGATTTCTATAAAGACTTTCTCCATGCCGATAAGGGGGGGGGCCGCGCACAGGCGTGGACGGCTCGCTATCCAGCGCTGAGTCAGAGAGCCGGCGGAAATAGTAGTTGTTGTAGGCGGGGTCGACCTCCAGGGCAACAGCCCTGCGCGGAGACGGGCACGCAGCTCCCTTATCAGACAGCGCCTCCTCGCAGCACGGAGACATCCCCGGCTCTGGGGTCAGGTGGCCCCCCTCCCCCCGACAACACTGAGACAAGCCCTGCTGCCCCTCGGACATCTCACAGTCAGCGTTTGGATGCCACAGCTTGTTGTGACGCTGTTTACTGGAAATATACAAGGAGAGCATAAGTACAAAACAGGTCCACTGAGAGAACAAACTATATACACACACACACACACACACACACACACACACACACACACACACACACACACACACACACACACACACACACACACACACACACACACACACACACACACACACACACACACACACACACACACACACACACACACACACACACACACACACACACACACACACACACACACACACACACACACACACACACACACACACACACACACACACACACACACACACACACACACACACACACACACACACACACACACACACACACACACACACACGAGCTGTACCTAGCATCCAGGATGCCCTCGTACTCGGCCAGCTGCCTCATGAAGCCTGCGTTCGGTCGTGTGATGCTCCTCTTTTGCTTGACGAAGTTGTAGGCCTTCTCTAGCGACCAGCCGAACTCCTTCATGGCGTAGGCGATGACACTGGAGGCGGAGCGACTGACGCCCATCTTGCAGTGAACGAGACACTTCGAGTGGTTCTTTCTATGGGGGAGGATTTAGTTTGCCTAAATAAATATTCACCTTTAGGTCCACAACATATCTATTTCTAATACATTTAACCACATCTTATGATTTCTCAGTCGATTTAGCTTGTTCAGTTAAATTAGTGCTACTAGTGGCTGAAAACTCAAGACAAAACTCCTAAGTAAAAGTTTTCATGCTAAAGAAAACATATTACATTTGGTTTACCTTCACAATGAGCCACTTATTCAGATAAATGATCATAATACTTTGCAACAACAGGTTGAAAAGTAATCGGAAACTTTCTAAATCGTAAACTGAGATTTTAATAACTTGACAAATGAGGATAGCTGAGAGAAACATGAGATGCATGAGCAACACGTTTTCGTTCCCTCTAAGGACTCACTTTGCTTTCACAATGAAGTTGTACGTCTCGTTCCAGTGAGCCAGCAGGTCCGTGGCGTCCTCATCGTAGACGCGGATGTTGTGATAACTGAAAGTGCCTGGAAAGAAGTTGTCTATTTCTCTGGTAATGTTGAGGATGTAGCCGACCCTGGGGAGGAAAGATAATGTTAGCTCATCAACAACATTCTTTCTTGCTCGGATCATAACGACAATATGTTTTTAGCACGTTATCTTAGCCCCTTCATAATATTAAATAAATTACCCGGACTCTTGGAGCTCCTCCAAATTAGATGCGTTCCATTCAGATCCCTAGAATCAAATGAAGAAACATATTTCTTGGATTGAGTGTATTTTCATTTCTGTTGAAGATTGTTGTTTCTCCAAAGACGGGTCAGTTCACATGGAAGCATTCTTCCCTTTGAATCTCAGTTACTCATAGGGAACTACATGTAACAGATATGTTGGTGAATGTAAGAGACAGTATGTTTTGTTTTACCAGGTAGACATGGTCAAAGATGAGTGTGGGTTTGTCCATCTGGCCCAGGATCAGCAGCATCTCATTGTCGATGAACTCTTTGTACTCCTTCAGGTTACAGTTCATGTGTTGCTCCAACTCTGTACGGATCTGACGAGACAATTACACAGTATTTGTTTATTCTTGTGTAGCGTTTACTATTGTGTTGTTGTAGATGTGAATGTCTATTCATTCTGTTTAAATCCTGTAATTGTGCACAGTTGAAGAAAAAGCTTTATCAGTGTTTCCCAAAAATGTAAATAAAGAGATTTCAATTGTAATAGAAAATAATTTGAAGTCAAAAGCAATTGCAAAGGGTATTATCAGATTTGGTGTTTTAGTCTTTTTTGCTGAGCTAGAACAGAAAATATTTGGTGATGATGTTTGACCTCATCGTTTCCCCGAAGTAGCGCTGTTGTGATTTATAATAATAATAGAGCGCTGCACCAGACTGTTTGAAAAATAGCATCGATTTCATTCTGTTATTGTTACCAAATATTTTTTGGATGATAATGTCTATCAGTTAAACCTCAATAGATCTTCAAAAGTAAAAAAAGGCAGCCCTGTAAGAGAGCAAAAATGTAAGCACACCAGAAAATAAACGCAAAGCAGTGTTATTTGAATGTGTGTGTGTGTCTCTGTGTATGTGTACTAGTACTACTGTATATTTACCTCTTTGCAGGTGATGTTCTCAAGGTCTCTGCACATCATGATGCTTCTGAGTTTGGCTTTAATAAGGCACCCTGTCCTCTCTCTTTCCGAAGGCCTACCAAAGATGAAGTCTCGTTAAAATTCCACACAATTTCAGTTGCTCCTGAAATGCAAAGCTATCTAAACAGCCGTCGAAGTGTGATTACTTTAAGTGATCACATAAAGAATCATATTGAAGTTTGTGTTGACTGACTTTTCCACAAGCGTGGTGGGTGAGTCCGGCCTCGTGATCTCCAGGTCCTTCATGGCGTTCCACTCGTTGATGCAGCTCTGCTCTGAAGCAATGCAGCTCTCGTAGTAGCCCATCCAGGTGAGAGCCATGCCGCCAGGGAAGTAGTTATACCTGCGGGACACCTCGCAGGCCTTGTGCAGCACCTGCAGGGCGGACCTACAGTGCATTTGGAAAAGATAAAGGTCATGGTTGTAGTTGATAAAAGTCAGAGTCAAACTTTGTGAGGAATTTTTAAAAATGTATATCTGTGCTAGGGGCTCAATGCACTTCAGAATCAGAATACCTTTATTAGTCCCACAGAGGGGACATTTACATTGGTACAGCAGAAAAGAGCCAAAGACAGCTTATTGTTACTAAGAAACATGCATAAAAAAGTACTAAAGATACAAAAATTACAATAAAAAAAGTTACACAATTTACAAAATACACATCCTGTAACAGTTCTGAGGATTTAGCAGCCATGTATATATTGCACATATTGCACTTCTCTGCAGATGCATTTTCAAGTCAGCAGGTGGCAGGATGACTCAGCGTTGCCTCACACAGTTGCAAATGTGTTTATCAGAAGATTTATTGTGGTGTGTCATGAAGCTACATTTCTTCTGACAGCCACTGTGGCTCCAGAGGTTGCTTGTTACTCACCACATAGCCTGCACTGACACGGGTTTGAAGACATGAGTCCGAGTTGCCGTGTTCACAGTGAAACCCCTGAGGAGCAAAGAAAACAGATGGTCATTCCCCTGAGCACAGTGCAGCTCTGTGCGTCTCGTTTCATCTCGACAGGCAGGTGTAACTGCAGTGCTTGGTAAAAAAAAAAAGGCAATATCACTGCTGGGTTAAATGCTGCAGCGGGGCTCAGACTGACAGAGAGAACTCACCCATCTCCGTCCAGATGGATCTTTGTGTCACTCCACAGAGGCAGCGCCATGCCGATCGAACAGCTCTTACTGTCAGAGGAGAGAAAAATAAATAACAGGCGAACACAAGGACAAAATGCCATGTCATTTTCCACAGTGTTGAGGTAATTGCTATATTCTTAGATTACTTAATGAATATCAGTGACTCTAAAGTGATCCTCAGGGACACATGTAATGGCAAGATAACATTTTAATTGCTGCTATTTAACATACAGCATCCTGTCCTGAGCAGCCCTGCAGGGAACACATCAGGTGACATTTACTTTGGTTTTCTGTTGTGTGTCTACTGTCTAGGTAGCCGGTGCGTTCGTCTGGGTGGGCGGGGTTTCTTTACTTACATACCTATTTTTTTTCATTCTTTTCTGTCTTGTTTTTCGTCTACTTTGTTACATTTCAAATGGGGAAGGATGGTGTCTGTATACGCTTTGTGTATTCACTAATTACCTTCAAAATGTATTTGTATATTCACCAATAATTCTTATACTAGTATACCAGCCAATAAAATGTTCAAACAAAACCAAATACTTTCTTACATTCGTTGCCCCCTGTTAGCGATCAAACTAGGAATATTGATTTTTTTTGAACATGCTTAAGCAAGACCATTTCTAATTGTGTCTAGTTTATATTCTATGATGTTGATATTCTAATAATATATATTGTTATTAGCAAATGTCTTAACTACAGTAACGTTGTTTAGCGTATTTCCATGTAGGAGTGACATTAACTGCAATTTATCCAGAATCAAATTGTTGAACTGCATATATTTTCAGCAGATGTCATAATCATCCACCTGACTTAAAAACCGTTGTACTGTTGATTTCTACAATAAACACCATCATGTGGTGCGGATGGAGGAGATTCAATGTCATTTGCAGACTGGGGAAGACAAAAAATCAAACACTACTGTTACTTTTTCTGATTGTACAGTGCATGTTTAGGAGCTCCAGTCAACTAGAAACACAAAGCAAATTAAAATACTAATTAATTAATGAATAGACCATTAGTTTAATTTAACAGAATGGCAAACAGCGATCATAGAGCCCCCATACATATAGAGTTAACTTAAAGTCAACTTTATTGTCAATCTTTCAGTTTGTGTGTACGGACAGAGATCAAAATTCCGTTTTCCACAATCCCGAATACAAAAACAAATAAATATAAAAATATGTGTGCAAATATGTACAGTATATAGCTATATATACACAATCAAAGACACATGTATACATACAGTGGGGCAAAAAAGTATTTAGTCAGCCACCAATTGTGCAAGTTCTCCCACTTAAAAAGATGAGAAAGGCCTGTAATTTTCATCCTAGGTACACATCAACTATGAGACAAAATGAGAAAAAAAAAAATCCAGAAAATCACATTGTCTGATTTTTAAAGAATTTATTTTCAAATTATGGTGGAAAATAAGTATTTGGTCAATAACAAAAGTTCATCTCAATACTTTGTTATATACCCTTTGTTGGCAATGACAGAGGTCAAACGTTTTCTGTAAGTCTTCACAAGGTTTTCACACACTGTTGCTGGTATTTTGGCCCATTCCTCCATGCAGATCTCCTCTGGAGCAGTGATGTTTTGGGGCTGTCGCTGGGCAACACGGACTTTCAACTCCCTCCAAAGATTTTCTATGGAGTTGAGATCTGGAGACTGGCTAGGCCACTCCAGGACCTTGAAATGCTTCTTACGAAGCCATTCCTTCGTTGCCCGGGCGGTGTGTTTGGGATCATTGTCATGCTGAAAGACCCAGCCACGTTTCATCTTCAATGCCCTTGCTGATGGAAGGAGGTTGTCACTCAAAATTTCACGATACATGGCCCCATTCATTCTTTCCTTTACACGGATCAGTCGTCCTGGTCCCTTTGCAGAAAAACAGCCCCAAAGCACGATGTTTCCACCCCCATGTTTCACAGTAGGTATGGTGTTCTTTGGATGCAACTCAGCATTCTTTCTCCTCCAAACACGTCTAGTTGAGTTTTTACCAAAAAGTTCTATTTTGGTTTCATCTGACCATATGACATTCTCCCAATCCTCTTCTGGATCATCTAAATGCTCTCTAGCAAACTTCAGACGGGCCTGGACATGTACTGGCTTATGCAGGGGGACACGTCTGGCACTGCAGGATTTGAGTCCCTGGCGGCGTAGTGTGTTACTGATGGTAGCCTTTGTTACTTTGGTCCCAGCTCTCTGCAGGTCATTGACTAGGTCCCCCCAGTGTGGTTCTGGGATTTTTGCTCACCGTTCTTGTGATCATTTTGACCCCACGGGGTGAGATCTTGCGTGGAGCCCCAGATCGAGGGAGATTATCAGTGGTCTTGTATGTCTTCCATTTTCTAATAATTGCACCCACAGTTGATTTCTTCACACCAAGCTGCTTACCTATTGCAGATGCAGTCTTCCCAGCCTGGTGCAGGTCTACCATTTTGTTTCTGGTGTCCTTTGACAGCTCTTTGGTCTTGGCCATAGTGGAGTTTGGAGTGTGACTGTTTGAGGTTGTGGACAGGTGTCTTTTATACTGATAACGAGTTCAAACAGGTGCCATTAATACAGTTAACAAGTGGAGGACAGAGGAGGCTCTTAAAGAAGAAGTTACAGGTCTGTGAGAGCCAGACATCTTGTTTGTTTGTAGGTGACCAAATACTTATTTTACCGAGGAATTTACCAATTAATTCATTAAAAATCCTACAATGTGATTTCCTGGATTCTTTCCCCCCATTCTGTCTCTCATAGTTGAAGTGTACCTAGGATGAAAATTACAGGCCTCTCATCTTTTTAAGTGGGAGAACTTGCACAATTGGTGGCTGACTAAATACTTTTTTGCCCCACTGTATGCACACATTAAGACCTAAAGGCACAACAATCAATATATACAAAATAACAGTCACTTCACTCTGACCTGTCTTTGCTGGTGAAGTCGATCCCCAGCATGATGTTCTCCTCTGTGTCTTGTCGCCCACTGGTGTAGACCACCACCATGTAGCGCACCCGGTCAGACCACGATGTCTCCAGACGCACCGCCTGCATGAGAACACACTATTTAACTACAAATACAAAGCCAGACCTTTTCGGCTAAGAGTAAGAAATCCTGTTTCCTGTTGTTGCCTGAGAACAGCCACCAAAGAAAACGACATTCAATTACCGCAGTATTTATGGAAGAGGCCATAGGACTGTTAAACACCTGAACTTTTGAAAGAACATCCATAACATGGATTGGGGACTAAGGATTGCACCACTGCTTTTTGCAGATGATGTGGTTCTGATGGCTTCATCGGTCTGCGACCTTCAGCACTCACTGGATCGATTCGCAACCGAGTGTGAAGCGGCTGGGATGAGGATCAGCACCTCCAAATCTGAGGCCATGGTTCTCAGCAGGAAACCGATGGACTGTCCACTCCAAGTAGGGAATGAGTCCTTACCCCAAGTGAAGGAGTTCAAGTATCTCGGGGTCTTGTTCTCGAGTGAGGGATCAATGGAGCGTGAGATGGGCCGGAGAATCGGAGCAGCGGGAGCGGTACTGCAGTCGCTTTACCGCACCGTTGTGACGAAAAGGGAGCTGAGTCAGAAGGCAAAGCTCTCTGTCTACCGGGCCATTTTCGTTCCTACCCTCACCTATGGTCATGAAGGATGGGTCATGACCGAAAGAACGAGATCGCGGATACAAGCGGCCGAGATGGGTTTCCTCCGCCGGCTGGCTGGTGTCTCCCTTAGAGATAAGGTGAGAAGTTCGGTCATCAGGGAGGGACTCGGAGTTGAGCCGCTCCTCCTTCGCGTCGAAAGAAGCCAGTTGAGGTGGTTCGGCACCTAGTTAGGATGCCACCTGGGCGCCTCCCTAGGGAGGTGTTCCAGGCACGTCCAGCTGGGAAGAGACCAAGGGGTAGACCTAGGACCAGGTGGAGGGATTATATCTCTTCGCTGGCCTGGGAGCGCCTTGGGATCCCCCAGTCAGAGCTGGTTGATGTCGCCAGGGAAAAGAAAGTTTGGGGCTCTCTGCTGGAACTGCTACCCCCGCGACCCGACCACGGATAAGCGGGAGAAGATGGATGGATGGATGGATCCATAACATTCATCTGTTTGCAACTTATATCAATATTCCAATTACTTGTATATAGACTATTCTGCACTATTTTATCCGGTTGATTGTGTTGCACTGTGGGAGGAGCCTGTGACCTAAGATTTTCATTTTCATAACTAAACTGTAGCTATGTGCAAATGACAATAAAAGCATTGAATCTTGAAAAGAGTGTTTCTGAAAGGTAATTACTTTAGGTATAAACATGCATTCATTGTGTTGAATAAAACACCAGTCATTCAGTATCACACTTCACTTGGTGGGTTGAACAATACTTAATTTAAATAATGCAAGGTGAGGCAAGTGTGTGCTTTTCATTCCCAGTCAACATAAGAGTTTGAAAATCTGATTGTAAAAAACTGCAAATACCGTAGAGAAGCGAAAACCTTTAAAGCACCGACTCTGCTAAATCTGTGCCTAACAAAGTGTCAACAATTTTTTTGAAGTTATAAGGGAACCGAGTCCCCAGGATGTAAGAAAGAACAGAGCTGGTGAACATACCATGTAATAACTGAGCTTTACACACACACACACACACACACACACCATGGAAACATTTGGTAATGCTCTCCTGAGTGCGTTCAAACCTGCTCTCATGAGCTAATAATTACAGTGAACAAATGAGCACACAATAAAATGCATACTGGAGGGTTTGTAGTGCCAGGTTATTAGTCATAGGCCTGTGTGTGTGTGTGTGTGTGTGTGTGTGTGTGTGTGTGTGTGTGTGTGTGTGTGTGTGTGTGTGTGTGTGTGTGTGTGTGTGTGTGTGTGTGTGTGTGTGTGTGTGTGTGTGTGTGTGTGTGTGTGTGTGTGTGTGTGTTTTGATGTATGCATATACTTATGTTGTCTCTCACCAGTTTGATTCGGTCCTCCGAGCGAAGGATGTTTATCATCACCTGTAAGTGTTGAGGTAAGTCGCCTGTTGAGGAAGATAATAAAGAAATACATGTTCCATGACGATCACAAACGTACAAACTGACACTTTTTCACTTGAAAGACACATTTACTATATTTCCTCTTTACAACACTGATATTAATGAAAACATAATACATGCTGGGGCGACAATAAACTTGTATAATTAAAAGCATTGCTGTAGTGAAGTGCAGATAAGTGTTACAATGCACTCTTGTGTTTAACAATAAAACCATTTTCCTGGAGACATTACTTAAAACATGTTTTTATATCAGCGGGCATTTGTTGAGGCATTTTAGAAGTGACGATTGATAATAAAACAGGGCGTGGATGTGGACCCAGAACAATGCAGAATATCAGCTGATGGAGATCCAACTATGTTGAAATATGTCAACAGGTAGACGGATCACGTCACCCTGACTGTTTTTATAACAGCTGCTGACATGAAACAGAAAGTGCCCGCAGCAGCAGGTCATGACTCACAATACCGCTGCATGTATTCTCAGTAAAATCAAAGTTTAAACGTGTTTAATATTTCTCCAGAATGTCTTTCGTCATTTTCTCTTCTTTCTGGGTCCATGTCTTAACATAATGCATCTGTTTTTGCATTAAGGATTGAAAGTGTTTCAAAGTTCTTTATGTTTATGATAAAATCAGCCTAAGGACGATTGCTTTGATATAACTTAACAATGCCTGACTTTAGGTTACACACACAAAAACAGATGTTTGGCAAACTGATTAAAATGCATCTTTAAAGGAATGGTCCACTCATTAGATAATTAATCAAAACTTCAGTATTTAGTGAAACATTATGTTTAAACCATACCCTGAAGAAATCGGCGATATTCCCCGGTAAATAATGATTTTATAGCTCTTTTTTATCAAAACCTTTATATTCCGTCTGGCCGCCGCCATTTTTGCCATTTTCAGTAGTCACGTGATGGTCGTGACGTCATCCATGCGTTCACTTTGTCAACACACGGAAACATGGCTGAATATTTGAGTTCGGACTCGTCAGCAGAGGAAGAAGTTTTGATGTTTTATCAGTATGACAATACGACACCCTCTGTCCGTAGACCCTCACATCGTACAAGGAAAAACTTCCGAAGAAAACCCACAGTTTAAAGGGAACATAGGAGAAACCTCAGGGAGAGCAACAGAGGAGGGATCCCTCTCCCAGGACGGACAGATGTGCAATAGATGTCGTGTGTAAATTGAAGAGATAATACATTTGCAACATAGGTAGTCCAGATGTTTGGAAATGCATGTGTGTATAATAGGAAGATGATATAAGATACTATATGTATGCATGTAGTACCACCCTTGCTAGCGATTCCCTCTCTAGTTTAGCATACTCAGCTTCGTTGTCCCTGGCCATAGAATCACGATTTTAAGGGGCCGGAAAAAACTGGGGGAAAATACACACTAGTCGGTACTACGCTATATGGAAAGGCCACCAAAAACTGTCCTGGCCTGGACGCTAAAGGACGTTAAAACGGGACTAGCCGCTGCAATGGAAATGCGCTATAACATACCTTATTCTTACTCCGAGCACTACTTCTGCTCCTCCGTCGCTTCACACTTGCAGAGGGCGATTTCTCAACTGGCCGAACTGGTGTCCTGGTCGGTGATGACACCAGAAAGACCGATGGTACTGCATCTCCATTAAGTAATGGTTGTTCCATAAATCCCATGTTATGTTTTATCATACTCTCAGAGTAGTCGTCCGGAAATTTGAAATGTTCGCTGCATACATGAGCCTGTGAATCTTTCGGTTCAGGGCTGGAGTGACTTTCGCTGTTGGGACTCGGGTTTGAGTCCAGCATGAACTTTTTTGTTATTTTCATGTCGATGGACACTGAATATTATGTAGTTTGAATAGAAGATTCCTAATATTGTTTGCCGAGACCAAGATTAATGACCCATCAGCATTTTAAAGTCTAAATATCCCTGCACATGCAGCAATGACATTTCTGCTGCTATCTTTGCAAAACGAGTTAACAGTCACATTTGGTCTTCCTGCTTATCTTTCTTACAGTGCAGACGCTTTTCTGCTTGCTCCTGCCTCTGCTTACTTTTTATGCTGATTTTCCTATTCTTATTCTCTGAAAACTTCGAGCAGCGGCTCCTGGACATTAACCTATCACTGGGACAGTTCATCTTCGTAAATAGACGGAGGTTTTCAGCCATATTTCAACATTTTTACAGCGACCCCAGTCTTACAGTAGCGTGGCCTAGCAACAGCTAAAGCCTGGTAGGCTACTGCATGCTATTTAGCTTAAGCTAGTTGGTAGAAAAATGCCTCCGTTCTCTACAGATGACTTCCACAAACTTCTACAGAAGATGGCCGTGCTGGAAATGAAAATGCAACGGCTGGAAGTTAACGTGGAAGTGAATGGACTATGTCGTGGGAATGACACCACTTTACCAGTGTTGCAAAATAATGGAAAAGGGTATGCTAACTCACAGCTAGTTAGCAGCTACAAGGATTCCAAGGAACAGGAGGGCTGTGTACCGGGTCATAAACCTACAAGTGGTGGTCCTCCCTGGAACTCTCTGGGTGCAAAGCCTAAGAGTAAATCATTTTCATGGGATTTGGGAGGAAGGATAACGGGCAGAGCCCAACACTCTGAAATATGTGATGCGACCGGCTGGCCTGCATTGTTATCACCCAAGAGGAGCGCCTCTTCAACCCCTAAACAGCAATGGACAGCTGCTAAAGGGAGAATTACAAAAAATCCTCCTAAACCACCAAGTGTGCCAATCCAGAACAGATACGCTCCGCTGACCGAAAGCCGGAGATCTCTTTCTGATGACCTGGATAACCCGTCCTCTTCACACAGCAGGGTAAGGACCAATAGCTACTCCAAAAGTAAAAGGCTAGAGGGAAAGCTAACGACTGGGCCTGAAACTCTGATTGTGGGTGACTCTGCTGTAAGAGATGTAAAAGGTCTGTGTAGTAAGAACAACACCAAAGTACTCTGTTTTCCCAAGGATACAGTCTCTGACTTGGCTGAGAAGATCCTGCATATTGGGACTGAACATCCGACTGTGAAGAATGTGGTACTACATATTGGAACAAATGATGTTGTGAAACAAGAGTCAGAAGTGCTGAAAAAAGACTTTAAATGTCTGTTGGAAACTGCCAGCTCTCTAAATGCAGAGGTGTTCATCAATGGCCCTCTACCGCCAGTCAGAAGAGGAGTGGAGAGATTCAGCAGATTGTTTGCACTGAACACCTGGCTTTCAACTGTCTGTACTGACCATTCTGTGCATTTTATTGACAACTTTAACTTTTTCTGGAACCGCAGACATCTTTTTAAGGCAGATGGAATTTGCCTGAACAAGTCAGGAGTGAAATTGTTTATCTCTAACATATTCAACTGCCTGCGTCATCAATCTGTTCCCTCTGCCAAGGACAAGCGGCAAGAGGAATCAAAACAGGAGATAGACACAACACATCGCGCAGAAAACCCTGAAGAAGTATCACTGCACCCGCCTGAGGAATGTTCTGATTATGGGAGACCTATGAAACACACGGAGGAGTCCCCACCGCCCGTCACCCCCCCCCCTGTCAACGCCTTTGAGGATACTCCGTTCACCCTTTCGAAGGAGATACAGAGGGCTGGCACCGATTCCTTCCTGGATTTCAAAGACCAGACTAAGGCGATACGCAGGGCTGGCAGCATGTCCTTTACCCCCGCTCCTCAACGACGCCCACCAAAATCACCAAAGCAGAGACGCGCACCATCTCCCCCGTCTTCATCACCATGCCTACCACAATCATCCAAACCAAAACAATCTGCAAACTGATATCTGCTGGGTCCAGGCTCAAGGGCGTATGGCACTCTCAACTCTTTCCAGGACATGCCCGGGCCCTGCCTGCCAGTAGCTTTGCCGATATCTGTGTTGATAGGTAATAGATTAAGAGCGGTGAATGATCTTACATACAGGAAGCGCTCAAACGTTTGTGTGAGTTTATCTAATTTAGCAGTGATTCCATGTCAGCCACAGCTTGTTACAAAAAACATGACTGATAGTGTGTTTAACATTACATTACATTGCATTTAGCTGACGCTTTTATCCAAAGCGACTTACAATAAGTACATTCGACCAGGAAGACACAACCTTGAGGAAAACAGAATCATATAAGAACATCAGGTTTCAAAGAGCCAATCGTTTCAAGTGCTGCTCAACTGGCTAACGAACTTAAACTAGCTTTATTAAATGTCAGGTCTTTGGCAAAACATTTTTAATCAATGATTTTATCACTGAGCACAATCTTGATTTTATGTTTTTTTTGGATTGAACAAAATAACAGTGCAGCTGTTCTTATCGAATCAACCCCTCCCAACTTTAGTTTTATGAGTCAGGAAAGAATGCATAAGAAAGGGGGTGGAGTTGCTATTCTGTTCAATGATTCCCTTCAATGCAGGAAGACATCTTATGGGAACTTTGCTTCTTTTGAATATGTGGCCCTTCAGCTGAAATGCTCCTCTCGAGCTCTGTTCCTAAATATCTATAGGCCACCCAAATACTGTGCAAGCTTTTTTGATGACCTTACTGAACTGCTGTCTATAGTGTGTATTGACTTTGACCGTCTAGTCATTGTTGGTGATTTTAACATCCATGTTGACAACCCCCAGGACAGAGGGGCTAAAGAACTGTTTTGTGTTCTTGATAGCTATGGACTGACTCAGCATCTGACGGAGCCCACGCACAATAAGGGGCACACTCTGGACTTAATTATCTCAAAGGGTCTGAATATCTCTAAGGTTGTGGTGACTGATGTTGCACTGTCTGACCATTCCTGTGTTTTCTTTGAGAGCTCTATTTCTGTTCACACAAGTGTTCAAAAAGAGGTAACCACAAAGCGATGTTTAACTGAAAATACTAGGGAAATGTTTACTCAGAATTTTTCTTCCACACTTGCCCCTGCTAACACCTCAGTAAATGAGCTAGTAGATCATTTTAATTCAAAAATTAAAAATGTTATAGATGCCATTGCTCCAATTAAGGTAAAGGAAGTGACTGGGAAGAAAATATCTCCATGGAGAAAGGCCATGACCGTTAAAACAGAAAAAAGAGAATGTCGAAAAGCTGAACGCAGGTGGCGAAAAACTAATCTCCAGGTTCACTTTGAAATTTATAAAGAGAGACTTGGCCTTTATAATTTGGAATTGAAAAACGCACGACAATCATTCTTCTCTGACATCATTACCAAAAACAAAAACAACGCACGTGCCTTGTTTGCTACCGTCGACAGACTAACTAACCCCCCAGTGTCAGTAGCCTCTGAATTTCTATCCACCAGGGCGTGCAATGATTTTGCCTCCTTTTTCACTGACAAAATTCAGAAAATCAGACAAGCAGTCAGTGCCTCTGCATCAGGAACAGCAAATGTGTTGTCTCTGTGTCCACTTAACATCAATTCAGACATCATGACACAATTCCATCAGATTAATGATAAAAACCTGGAGGACATTATACAACTTCTGAAATCCTCCTCCTGCTGCCTTGATATTATTCCAACAGGATTTTTCAAAGATGTTTTGCCTTGCATGGCCTCAGAACTACTTCATATAGTAAACAAATCTCTTCACTCAGGTATTTTTCCACAGGCCCTGAAAACTGCAGTCATTAAACCGCTCTTAAAAAAGAATAATCT
Source organism: Pseudochaenichthys georgianus (assembly GCF_902827115.2). NCBI lineage: Eukaryota > Metazoa > Chordata > Actinopteri > Perciformes > Channichthyidae > Pseudochaenichthys > Pseudochaenichthys georgianus. The sequence goes on along the minus strand of NC_047511.1, from coordinate 37,678,911 downwards.
AGATGCTTCAGTAATGAACAATTACAGGCCCATATCAAACCTGCCATTTCTAGGTAAGATCATTGAAAAAGTTGTTTTTCAACAGTTGAGTAATTTCTTGCATTTAAATAACTGTTTCGATGTGTTCCAGTCAGGCTTTCGTCCAAACCACAGCACTGAGACTGCTCTTGTAAAGGTCTTTAACGACATCCACTTAAACACAGACAGTGGCAGAACTTCAGTGTTAGTATTATTAGATCTCAGTGCTGCGTTTGACACTGTTGACCACAACATATTACTGGACCGACTGGAAAACTGGGTGGGACTTTCGGAAACAGTTCTAAATTGGTTTAAATCCTACTTAAAGGACAGAAACAACTTTGTTTCTATCGGTAAATACACATCTGAGTTGACAAATATGACATGTGGGGTTCCTCAAGGCTCCATCTTGGGGCCTCTTCTCTTTAACATCTACATGCTACCACTGGCTCAGATAATGAAGAACAACAAAATAAGTTGCCATAGCTATGCAGATGACACACACATTTACGTAACAATTTCACCAGGAGACTATGCTCCAATTCAAACACTGAGTAAGTGCATTGAGCAAATCAATGACTGGATGTGTCAGAACTTTCTCCAATTAAACAAAGATAAAACTGAGGTAATGGTTTTTGGAGCCAAGGCAGAACGTTTAAAAGTTAGCGCTGAGCTTCAGTGTGCAATGTTCAAACCAACAGATAAAGCCAGAAATCTAGGTGTAGTCATGGACTCTGACCTGAGTTTCAACAGTCACATTAAAACAGTTACTAAATCAGCCTACTATCACCTAAAGAACATATCTAGGATTAAAGAACTAATGTCACAGCAGGATTTGGAAAAACTTGTCCATGCCTTTATCTTCAGTAGACTGGACTACTGCAATGGTGTCTTCACAGGTCTCACTAAAAAATCTATTAGAAAGCTGCAGCTGATTCAGAACGCCGCTGCTCGAGTCCTCACTGACACTAAGAAAGTGGATCACATCACTCCTGTTCTGAAGTCTTTACACTGGCTTCCTGTGTGTCAAAGAATATATTTCAAAATACTGCTGCTGGTTTATAAAGCACTGAATGGTTTAGGCCCAAAATACATTACTGACCTCCTGCTAAACTATGAACCATCCAGATCTCTCAGGTCTTCAGGGACTGGTCAGCTTTCTGTCCCCAGAGTCAGAACTAAACGGAGAAGCAGCGTTCAGTTATTATGCTCCAAACATCTGGAACGAACTCCCAGAAACCTGCAGGTCCGCTGCAACTCTGACTACTTTTAAATCCAGGCTGAAGACTTTTCTTTTTGTCGCTGCTTTTAATTGAACTATTCATATCTTAAACTGCACTGTAACTTTTATCCATGTACTTTTTCTTGTAATGTTTAATTGAACTATTTATATTTTAGACTGCACTGTAACTTTTATCCATGTATTTTTTTTATTTTTTGTAAAGCACTTTGAATTGCCTTGCGTTGAAAAGTGCTCTATAAATAAACTTAACTTGCCTTGCCTTGCCTTGCCTTGCCTTGGATGAGTGCTTCAGAATTCCGTTTTTATAAGGGATGTATGTGTGTGTCTTTCATATTAAACATGATCGCTGGTAGATAGCCACAGAAGATGTAACACAGTTTAATCTGGGCGGATCCCATTTTCCCTGGGCGAATCACAGTTTACCTGAGAGGATCACAGCTTAACACAGCTGAAAACTTCTCCACGCTGCTTTCAAACTCTGAGTAAACAACGTCCGCTTCACTGGGAGGCTGTCTGAAGGTGTACACATGTCTCAGATGGACTTGGTATCACATTAGGAACGATATTCAGTGATAATTCGGGCAACAATAGCTGGTTTTAAGGATTTATTCGAGCGGATCACAGTTTAACACAGCTGAAGACTTCTCCACGCTGCTTTCAAACTGTGAGTAAACAACGTGTGCTTCACTTGGAGGCTGTCTGAAGGTGTACACAGGTCTCAGATGGACTTGGTATCACATTAAGAACGATATTCAGTAATAAGTCTGCCAACAATAGCTGGTTTAAATGATTTATTGGAGCTTGCAATGTTTTGAACAGACATGCCCATGTCAACTCGTTTTTCTTTTTGTAGTCCTCGCTGTTCGCGTCCGGATATCGCCATCGTAACCACAACCTCACACACTGGTACTGAATGTGCATCAAAGTGTTCCTATCCAGCCAAATATACCAAAAGATTTATGTAAACAACAGAAGAAGCGATCGAAATGTGTATTTCAGTCGAAGGCCACGCCTCCACATCTGTCAACCAGTTGATCGGGGAACCAGTTAAACCGGAACACCGGCCACATTTCGCTAGCCACTGCCTCTGAATGTACTTCTTACGCTTACCTTTTGGCAACAGATGGAACTAAGCATTCCGTGGATTGTTCCTATCAGAATTGTGGCAATATTTCGCGATACAGTGAGGCATATTTGAATAGAGAAACTACAGTAAATAACATGGAGATCAACGTGTCCTCGAAAACCAAACGCATGGATTACGTCACGTCCGGAAAATGGCGGCGCCCACAGTGTTGATGTTATTTCTGTATATAATCAGTTTAAAATCACTGATAATGTCATCGGATAAAAAAAAAAAAAAGAAAGACTGGCAGAGACTGGTCTGTTTTATCGGATGATAATTATTTAAAAATGAGTGTCATGAGCATACCATTCCTTTAACTGGAGCACATGCATGTTGAAACTGTCACAAGTTGTTCTTTATATATTACATAAAAAATGCAATGCTAGGCAAAACACCTATTGTCAGGATAAGAAAAGCTTTTTGGAATATGTTAAAAACTATTTTGCCAATATTTGATGAATGCTGTTAAAGCTATAGCTTCATTTTCAATATCTGCTACCAAAAACACCTGGTTAAAAACATGTCATTGTGTTATGATCGTTTTGATGGATTCGAGCGGATTCAATTTCAAAAAGTCAAGTGATATTGTGGTCTTAGTTTTTCATCCTGGCTCTGTGGCAGCCAAGAGGGCATCTGCTCTGAATGATAATAGCTGCAACATTCAACAGCACGACACAGAAACATAAATATATCTGCAGACAATTCGCTATCAAGTGTCCATGTTGAGGCGAGAGGTTCAAACCAGTTCAACTCACTTCCCGCTACATCATAAACTACATCCATTTCCTAAAACATATTATCCTGTATGAGTGGATTACACTGATTCTCCCAAAGGGGAATAGCTCAATTATATGTCAAAGAAAACATCAATTAGGACACACCTAAATAGTCAATTTCCTCTTCATAACAAGTGATGAACACATTAGTGTGGCTTCAGAGAACCTCAGGTAAGTGTATCATATCTAAACGTATATAAGCTCTGGCGTGTCATGTTTATTTCCTCAAAACTGGCGGGTGAAGATACCGGATTCCTGTTTAAATGACTGATGTTAGGATACCAGTTTACAGAGCAGGAACACCTTTATCAAGCACTTGGCAAAAGTTAACCAACTGCCTACTTTTTTCCTCAGGCCCACAGTTGCTGGGCGATGATAAATCCATTTCCCCGGGCAAATGTTTTTGAAAACCGGCTAAAATAAGGGTTTGGTAGAGTGGATAAAGAAGGCCAGCACTGCCATAACAGACTTTGACCCAGTGTGTTGGATTGAGGGGGGCTTATTGAAAGAAACTGAATATAATATACATAGCTATGTTTTCATTTTCATATAATCATCTGAAACCAAAAATCGTGTTTTGTCAGTTTGTAATTACATAAGAAGCTGGAGACAGGATTTGAGGCGGGGTCAGCTCAAACTCAATGTGCTTTAAACAAAATGAAAGGCATAAAGGGTGCAGAGCAAAGTGTTGCACATTCACCCGATTTACCCTTTACTCAGGAAGGTTTGGTCAGTGAGTGAGGACACACAAGGTAATGCAAACAATCAGGGCCTCTTCTAATCGTCAACAGAGGTTTTGCTCACGGTGCTAGCATGAGCTGGATTTAAACTTTAATCTTCTCAAGCTATACGTCTAGAACAGTGGTTCCCAACCCGGGGGGCGCGCCCGCTTTGGGGGGGCGCCAAAGATCGCAGGGGGGGCGCCAGGCCTCAGATGATTTGAGGCCAAATATCATATTTAGACTTTAAAATATATGCATATAATTGTAAAGCAATACATGATTGTCACTAAAAGCCTTGTCTCTACATTACAATAAAATATACAAAATAATTGATTAATTAATTTGAATACAAATTGAAGTTAGCTATTAAAGGCATAAAAAGACAGAAATGTATAATTCTTTCTTTAATAGAAATGTTTCTTCTGCCCGTAAAGTGTCCAAACCGGGCTTTTCTGGATAAGCGCATTTTTTAAAACATAGTTCTTTGTTAGTAATTCTATCGCTCGAGGTGGAGTCGAAAGAGATGACTGAAAACTCATCTCTTTCGACTCCACCTCGAGCGATAGAATTACTAACAAAGAACTGCTAACAGAGCACTTATATACTAATAAAGGACTGGCTTATCTATAGCCAGTTGAGTAGCACTTGAAATGTTTGGCTCTATGAAACCTGATGTACTTTATGATTCTGTTTTCTTCAAGGTTGTGTCTTCCTGGTCGAATGCACTTATTGTAAGTCGCTTTGGATAAAAGCGTCAGCTAAATGCAATGTAATGTAATGTCATTGTCCATGCCGGTTTCAGTTGGATTATTTGTCATCGTTGCTCCGATCAGATCGGTCTCCTGCATTTTGTAGATTATTTACGACTTTTGAATCCACATCGGCAAAATACAGCTTACTTTGAGCATGTGTTTTAAACAGTTTAATCCCTTTGAGAATTGTTTCCACTTCCGCGCCGTCCTTTAATTTCTTCATACAATGAATTAATCCTGAGTCCAATAACCATCAAAGTCACTCCAATAGTGCTCCTTAATTACGCTTTCATCCTCCTTTAACACAATACTTCACATTCATCCAGTTTGTGACAGTAGTTGCCCCCCTTGTGTGTGTGTGTGGGGGGGCGCAACATCCAACAGGAGTCATTTGGGGGGGCTCTTGGGAAAAAGATGTGGATAACAGGTTGTGCTTTTGGGTTTCTTACCTGCATGTTTGTGGTGAGGATGTGCTTTCTGTCCCTCATTACTGCTCCCCTGCTGCAGAAAGAGAGCAGCGCCCTTCACCATAAAGTAGCTCTCACTCAGGCTGCAAAGCAAATGGGAAAGAGCAGTTACAAGCACTGATACACAGACGCTGTACATCAGACACCACGCCGCAGAGCAACTCAGCAAAACACCTGAGCCGGTTGGTTGGACTGTGAGGCTGAGAAATGGGACACAAGGCACATTCAACATTCAGATTCAACAGTTCAGTCGTCTTAGCCAGAGAGATGAGTCGGTGAATTACCTCAGCAGCTGAGTGGAAAAGCCCAGCTGCAACGTTACAGAGGCGGACCTCAGGTCTGCAGCGGCCGTGAATCAAGCTTTGATCCTGAATGCTTATCTGTCTTTTTTCTGCTGCGCTCAGATTTGACTTGTCAGTTCTCTGCTGGCTTGCTGTAATGCAACGCAGACTAAAATAATTGCCTTAACTGCAGTTGTTTGTGATAATTAGTCTCACAATTGCCGAAAAGCAGCAATTACCAGTTCACACCTGCCTGTAAAATCCCTTAGTTTTACAGGTTAGCCTTTGGAGCGGTCAACAGGTGGCATAAGTTGAGAAAAGCAATAAAAAACAAGCGAGGATTTTCCTTTGGGCTGAATTCAATCATTCCATTTGACTGAATAACAATGTGCACACATTCATAATAAAAGGGTGGAGCACCTGCACCTATTACACATATTCTGTGTGTGCAGTCTGGCAAACCAGGGCATCTTTAAGTAGGTACTAGCTAATGTCAGCTTTAAAGAGCAATACTAATAACGGCTTCATATTGCTTTGAACTGATGATACCTTAAGTCAGGAAAAAAGTCATAACCTGCATCCACAGTTGTCACTACTAGAAATATTTGTGACTTTCCTACGATCAACCCATGTTACTCAAACGTTGGCCGTTTAAACAGGTATCCATGAAAGTCTTTCATCACATTTTGTATTCAGCTTTGAAACTGTTCCCTCCTTCTGCTCTCTCTGATCCGACTTTCAAAACCTACGTACAGAGGAACAGGCCAGGGACAAACGGATGATTTTGTGGGAACAATGGATTTCGTTTTGTGCACCTCAGAATAAATTCCCTCGCCCCCGGAGCACAGGGAAAAGTTCCACATTGACAAAGCACGGGGGCGGACACTTCTCAACGAGCTTTTGTCTCACTTTGGTGGATTTCTGTGTCAGTCTCTGTTCTCTGTTTGAGATTCATGAGGCTGTCAGGAGGGTCCACTGTCAGGCAATGATGGATAATATGAGGGGAAAGTGGCAAGAGCACACTGCTCAGCACTGTGTACAACTCTCAGCTGCTTATTTTCCTATTTTAACTAAACTAACCTTTAGTCCTCAGATAAGCCTTGGGTAGATAATAACTTCCCAGGGGAAAAAACACATCAAACTTGCACTCTTCGTGAGTACATTTAGAGCTGTCCTATCGATTTACAGTCTTTGTTCAGACGTCATAATTAAACGGCCGCAGATCTTGACCTGCAGCACTATGCTGTCAACTTCTCCACAAACACAAGGGCTAAAAATACATCTGGTATCAAAGCAAACAACGACTATGACAGAAAAGATTTGCCAGATAGCTCAATGATTCCAAAATAGAACAATATAGCACATATACCTCTTTTCCAGACTACGATGCAAATCAACAGTCCTGAAATATCACTAATAGTCATGTGTGCACCACTGCATTTCAGCTATCATGGGAGGCACACTTATTTTGATTGAAGTCCACTATCTCATATCAGGTGGGCATGTTTGGAGATAATCTGCTAGCCTGAAATGACACCATAGCATCTGTTGCAAAATGACCCATCAACCATTCAAACATTTACAGTAGATCAATAATTACCAATAATAAAAATAATAATAATAATAATAATAATAATAATAATACATGGGACTTTTATAGCACTTTTCATGAAACTCAAAGACGCTTTGACAGAGAATTAAGAAGAGAAAAAAAGACAAGAGAAAAAAAACAAAAAAACAACAACAACAACAAAATATATAAACAGCAAGTTATTCAAACCTAATTCTAATCTGAAAAGCACAACCACCGAGCAGTAGGTCCAAACCTAGTGTTGGATCTCAAATCTCATCATAGACAGACCTTATTTCCTCAAGTTCAAACCCATTTCAGAAGAGAGAAAGTTTGACTCACATGCGGTTTATCTCACTCTGGGTCAGCACAGCGTTCTCCACAAAATACGGTAGCATCTTCATCACGGCCTCATGCACGTGTTCTACCTTCAGATGCATCCTGTTGACCGACACCAAGCGAAGGCCTCCCCGTCAGGAGCTACCTCCTTTTCATCTGCCTCCAGAAACAGTGAAGGGCCATAAGAAGACAAAAGGCGGCTTCGGGTCTTTCCCCGCCGCTTTTCAGTGACAGAGCGACTGACAGGCTGCACTCATTTGCGCTCCTCAGTGAAGAAGTGCCGTCTGTTCAAATGCCACTCCCTCTCTTTCCTACTCCTCCCTCATCTGAGCGTCTGTGTGTTTGAGTGCGAGTCACTGCTGCCTGGAGGGATGCACTGCAGCCTCCACCCGCTGCCTCGGGCACTCACAACCGTGCCTTCAGTCTGTTCTGTCTGTCTTACTCTTTTACGCTAGGTTAAACATTCACATCCGTAAAAAAAAAAAAAAGCAAGCGGGAATTCCACTGTCTTGTTTATGACAAACACTTTCCTCAAGAGACACAAAGTCAATCGTATCATTGCTTTGGCCCTTCAACAAGATTATGAGCAAAAAGCTTACAGGGAATAATGAATCTAGTAGATTTCAAGAGGTGGATTTCTCCTCCTTTTCAGCATGGACTCTGAGACTTACCTCATCTATCAGGTCTCACTCAGTACAAAGAGAACAACAGGTTTCCTCTTTAGCCAAACAGGTCCACAACGAGCATCTTGTGTTGCTGTCCAACCAGAAATGTGTCTGTCCAATGCCCACTGAGAGTGTAGTTTTCTTTCTCTGTCTTACGGGGAAAGAAGGGCTACTTTCTAATTTAAAAAAACAAAAACGGATGTTTTGGCTGAAACCTTTACAATGGTCATGGTGGTATGGCACCTCAGGGGTCAGAATCCAAGGTAGTGCCTCCACTGAGCTTAGCACATGGAAAGGGCAGTGAGAACTGGCATCTTTCATTGCTCTGAAATCTCATTATACCCAGGGTTAGAACAGAGGGATTAGCCTGTCTCTCTCCGTTAAGTGGAGCGCCGGCTGTCACTCACTCAGATGTAGCGCATAAGAAATACAAAGTTTTAGATAATTAAAGATTAGCAGGAAACATATTTTATGTCTAATGTACCAGCAACCACAGTGAACATTTCTCTGATACATAAGGAAAGAACTGAAAACAAATATAATCATGTTGTATTTGCTGTAAAGTGTCTCTACTGTAGGCTATTTTTATTATATGTACAGCACTTTGGCTCGACCAAACATCGTTTATAAATGTGCTATATAAATAAAATTTGATTTGATGCAATGTCAGCTAGAGAGTTGTTGACATTGAGCTGCAGATACATCCGTTTGTGGTTTTAAAGCTGATACCGTATGCACACACACACACACACACACACACACACACACACACACACACACACACACACACACACACACACACACACACACACACACACACACACACACACACACACACACACACACACACACACACACACACACACACACACACACACACACACACACACACACACACACACACACACACACACACACACACACACACACACACACACACACACACACACACACACACACACACACACACACACACACACACACACACACACGGGGTAGGTAATTTTGGAGAAACCAGCTCGAGTGCGCTAGAATTTGAAAATACACAGCCAGAAAAAAATCTGCCACTTCCTTACAGAGCCCCTCCTCCAACACACACGAACGCGCACATGACCAATGAGGGCACGAGATAAGTTTGTGCACAGAATGGAAGGCTGACAGGCAGGTAGGCCATCCAGTTACTTTAGCCGGGCCGGCTCAGATGATTGGTCGTGCTTTTTACAGTATTACGGCTTCTACAGATGACTTTTTTTTATGGATTTATTGTCAAAGCACTTCAGATATTCATTGCTATCGGGATGTTAAGAGCATTCCATGCAATATAACAAAAAGTGTTTCTGAAGTGAATTACCTACCCCACCTTTAACTATACTATGGCTTGAGCATATTTTTAATAAATTGCGCTATGTGCTTATGAACATCCCATCTCAAACACTAGATTTAGTAAAAATGTATCTACGTTTTTGGCATTGCAACTAACAATTTACCGTTTCAGCCTGCATCTGTTTGTTACATTTTAATATTAGACTCACACTTAAAACTAATTTGCATCCTGATCTTTTAAGACTGTGCTGATTCAGTATTTATTGATTTTAATGTTATTAACTTTGTTTTGTGTGATATATTTTATTATAATGTTGTCATGTTTTTTTTTTCATCTAACTTTTTTTGTGATTTTCCATCTTATTTTCCAAAAATGTGACATTGTAACCGCTTTTTATATATATTTGAATATATATGTTCACTCAATTTAAAGCACATTATCTAACCTTAACAGGAAGTCTCTACCGGAAGTCTCGCGAGAGTTCCTTCTCTGAGTAGTAACGTTCATCTCGCAGCACCTGCTCTATCAACGTTCAGATTGACAGATGGTGAGAAATCGCAGACACTTTAGAGGTTTCTCAATACTCTAATTTCCCCTCCTCGAGTCCTATCCTCGAGACTTAGTGCCGCCCACAGGAGATGCAAGCGGAGGATTGAGGATTAGTCGTGCTTTTTACAGCACTACGGCTTCCACAGATGACATTTTTGTATGGATTTTTTGTCAAAGCACTTAAGATATTCATTGCTATCGGGATGTTAAGAGCATTCCATGGAATATAACAAAAAGTGTATCTCGAGCCGGTTTCTCAAATTTACCTACCCCACCTTTAAGTGGTATGACTCTAATCTAATCTGGTAGGATTTGCTGACAGACGTTAACAAGATAGATCTACTTTTATTCTTGATTAGAGCTCTGTAAGGATGACATGTTTGTAATCCAACCAGAAAAACTAACATTGCCCTGGTTTCCTCGACAAACAGCAAATGCTTTTCCATTGGGTTTAAGACTATCTCCGAGAATAAGATCTGTGGCAAATTAAAGTTAAAAAACGTACAGGTTTTGTTGGTAGTAAGATAACTTCTACAAAGCAACACCAATGATGATTATTGAAATGTAAATGCAGATTTAAAAAGCTACCAATCAAAATTCACGAGTCGAGAAATTACTGATGTTTTATGTTGTACAACGTTAACATCATTTCAGCTTGTGTTAAACAAAAACCCTGTTTCAGGAATCTAACCAAACTTAACTTCAAGAAGCGGGAACAGAAAGTGGAAAAGGCTTACTAATTCATTATAGGACCAATCCTAAAACACTGATTACTATCAGACACTGTATTTCTCTACAAGCTTGCATTGGTTTAGCTATGCGTCAGATGGAGACTTGGACAGCTCAGTGTGTCAGGTGCAAGGAGAAGGCAACTTCCACCGTATGAGAGGTCAAGCTTTATACGAGCAGCAGGTAGGAATACTGGCATGTTAATGATGAGGTATAGCATGTTTCTGCTGCAGTAGCAAGATGAACGTGATGAAGTCCAAACAGGGCCAGATACCCTCAGGGTCACTGCTCTCAGCAGGTCATCATGGGTATCGGTATGTGAGAGTAGTACGCTGGATTACAAAGATTCACGGACTGTAAAAAGGCTCCACAGAGGCAGTAAGCAGGCTGGTTTGGGTCTCAGAGTGTTTTGCACACAGTGAGGATAAAAGGCCTCCCCTTGAGGCTGCCCGTTGCATAATGCTGCCATTCTCTCACTAACACTACTGACGGAGAGGGAGGAAGAAACCTCCTCAGATGTCAGTAGAGTCACGTAGGGCTTCAGCTGGAAACACATGACGTCATCATGTCACTAAGGAAACCTACGACAAAGACCCAGAGATTCAGCTGCAGTTTGCCAGTCTATGTTTCTAAGATCCACACATAGTTTACATATCTGAGGGAGTCAACCGCTGCACTTTTTCCATCTATATTATCACTGCAAGTCTTGACAAGTGTGCTATTTGAGTGGGAAAGTGTTGTGGTGAGTTTAAATTAATTATATATTTCTGTGGAGCTGCAGATTTTCCGTGTTAGCCTCCGTGCTGAACCCCATATCTCAACACAAACACACATAAACCCATATTCAGTTTCTTGCTCAACTGTGCTGTGCAAGGTGTTAGGATTAAATCATACCTTGGCGCAATGCCACCAACACAATGTTTATGTTGGCCTCCATCAACCCCTTTGGGCTTGTCATCATCAAGGTCAGTTGGGGAACAGCAAGCATCAATACTCCCACTTGGCAATCGTATGGCTGTCCTTCAACAGATGAAGCTATCTATTTAGTTTACTAGATCACTGCACCCTGATATTAAGATAAATATGTCTGTCAAATAAAGGACAACTCATATGCCATAATATTAGAAAACAGGAATTTACAAGTAATTTATTGCATTACATGGCCTACCAAGCAATCTTGTGGCAAGACAGGGCTTGCATCATGCACAGGACATTCTCACATACGGGACATTGCACAGGCTGTTGCATAACTGAAAAGACACGGAACTCTTAGAATGTTGCTTATTTTAGGATCACACGTCTTCTGCTTTTTCAAGAAAACATTTCAGTCCAGTTTTTAGGACAAAGGATATGAAAAATCACACTAAAGCAAATTAAAACATTATGATAAGACTTTTGAGTAATCGGTCATTATTTTCTTTCAACAGAGGTATCTTCAGTCCATTTCATATTTTGTATGACTTTCTTATGCCGAGAGATTTATTAACACATCTCTGATAAACACAAGATTTAAAGTGTATTTGCACGATTCTTGGCAGAGAAACTCTGTTTTACAATGTTCTTGATTATTGATAAAAAATACACAAGCAGCACTTGGATTCCTGTGGATGCTTTTCAGTTCAAGAGTTGTTGCATTTCAGTGGTAGTATTTTCATTATGGACGATAATTGCAAAATAACACCCAGAAGGAAACCTTTTAGTCAGCATAAAGCTACACAGTGAACATCACAGTACTGCCCAAAACAACATGTATATTGCTGGTGTTACATGAAGTCAGCTAGTAAAAGAACAAAGTCAAATTGTAAGTTCTTTCTACATGAAAACATCTTAAAAACATTGAAACTTCAGTGAAAACTGTGCAAAAGCTTTTTTCAGACCCTAGTCCATCGTAGGCCTGTAACTATTTCATTGACAGCCAGATTAAAGACTGCCGTGCCCTGACTGCATATTGATGGTACAACTTTAACACAATGATTTCTTTCTATTCACAAAATGTCTTCACCAGTGAAAGGAGAGCCGTCATAACTTGCAGGGTGAAAACCAAACATTTTGGTAAAAACATCAGTTTTACCAAAATTCCTAAAGTCTTAATCCACAAGACAGAGTGCAACTTTTCATCTTTTGTTGAGACAAATAATTATTTTTTCTTATTTTGACTGAAAGGGTAGAAAGTTTAGAAACAGTAACTGTTCACAAAACCATTTAGTGTTTACATGTATACCCAGTAAATGATTATAACACATAAGTTCCAAAATCATGATCGGCTTTCTATCAATTCAATGCAGTACATTCGCTCCACACAAAGAGCTACTGAAATGCCAAGTGACTCAACTCATAATGCAACGTTCAAATAAAAAAATGCAGACTTGTCTGACAACACACTACTGCGAATAACAGGGTTTGACAGTTGGAAGACAATTGGCAAGATGAGGAGATGCCAACAAGACAGACAGAAAGGTGTTTCATTACACTGACACGTAGTCACCCTGATTTGTTGATGCCAGTCTGTCGCCACTCCAGATTTCACCAAATGACTCAAAGTAGATTTCGTCAATCAGTCAACAGCACCTGTATATAAAGGTTGCGTTGCCAAGTACCATGCAGCAGAAAGGCAAAACTCAACTTGGAGTAAACTTACCTCTGATTTATTCGCCGTTCATCTTCACTCCCAAAATCCTGCAATACAGATAAGGGGAAGGATTAATAACACACCAATGCTGTTGCAACATTTTGGCAGCAATCATATGCATTGATAATTAAAGTTTACAAGATAACCCACAACTGAATCACTACACAACAAGTTCAAGTATGTTATACTTCTTGTGGCAGATACTACCTCGAGTGAAGTCACTACAAATACAAGTGTGTTACATGCGTTTAATAACATCCACACCATCAGGTGGAGCTTGAAAGAGGCAGAGGATGCAGACATGATTTAAAGCTCCTCAACGTAAGGTTTTACTAAAATAGCATAGAGGAAAGCACGATGTACAACAGATTACATAAAAAGCAGTTGCATGACAAGGGTATAATGGGGGCTGATAAGCATGGCAGTGTAAAGATCGTGACAAGTTCAGCTGACCAGCCTGCACACAATGCAGCACTTAAACCCAAAGGCATTTCTTTAGGTCGTCACAAACCCACCTTTTTTACAAAGGAAAACACCACACCTTTAGTATGATTTAGGGCAACACTTAGGGAGGATGAGGGAGTGACTATGGAGGATGCTGAGCATGTTAAGAGGTTTGCTTTGTCTGGTGGTTTGGCACTCGAATACAGCAGATACAGGTTTGAGAGACGCATACCCATAGATTAGGTATAACAATATATAACACAATACATAATGGTTAGTTCAAATCCCTAAGTGACTTTGACTAAAACAAGAATCAGCCATTTTAGGAATAGTAAACAGAAACCAGCCCCTGTCTGGGAAAAGCCTACAGCCGAGTCAAATATACTTTGCAGGAAAAGAAGAGAAATGTTACGGCATGCAGAAGATGAGTACAATTTGCTTGAAGAGATTCATTCTGCAAGACGAGCATGTTACACTGCATGACTAACTTTCCATTATTAGGTGATACGTCATGCCTTAACTGCTTCACACAGTAGTACTCCAGCAGCCCCCCCCACCCCCACCCCGCCGATGACATCATAGCTGCAGCAGCAGCCTTATCTGTCACACCTCACACACTGCTGGACTACACCAAACGCTCCAGAAAAAACACAGAGGCGCAGAGGCGAAACCAAGTCATATCAATAAAGCTAATGAAACTATTTTATTAGGAGCCATCCAATTAAAAATTAATAATAACTATGTATGGCATTTAATATGTTGCACAGTTTTGAACATGCTTTGAAAATGTAAGTGTTCATCTATTGATGGTTGTAAATAAACCCAGTAATATCATATCCGTTTCCTCTGATTTGGTCATGGAGAGCAGAACAAGGCGAGCTTTCCTGTGTAAAGCTGGTGGTTAGCGCCCTCATCTGGCAGTGAGGACCAGGAACATACTTGTACATGAAAGTAGCAGAGGAAGTTATCTTTAAATGGTTATGTTGAGGCAAGGACAATCACTTTTTCTAGCTGTGACTGCCCAGTAAACTAATAGATCAAACTGGGACTATTTACTGCTATAAAGAGGTATATGAAAAGCTTAAAGTTAGATATCTTTTCCCTTTTTGCTTTTTACATACTGGAAATCTCATACTTCCCCATACTTATTGGAGGCAGCCAATTAGAAATTGACAAAAACTGTGTGTAGTTGACTGACTGGCTCTGATGTGTTGTCTGCTAAAGAGAATACAGTTGAATCAAGCCACCATACTTTTACAGACAAATCTGAGATTTAATATTAGTAAATGGACATACATTTAGCAGTATTGAGACTGCAGTGACCACGTATAGTTCTGCTAATGGTGTGCCATACAGACGGTTGGATATAGCTATATTAATGTTGAGGAAAATAGGTTATTTCAATGTCAACCAGACATCAAATCCAGCTAACGTTAGCTTAAATCATTCATAAGGCACTTGACAAACTCGCCTAGTTTAAAAAAAAAATAACGCTACATTTAACAGGTGTAGGGATATTTTTTTAAGTAATGTTATTGCATTTAACAATGAGAACATCTACCCGCCGTATTGGCATAAATGGTGGCCAGCAGCTTCTGAGTATCATTAACGAAGACGTTTGCTTGCTAGCCACAGACCTAGCATCATGATACCTAACGGTGCTAATTTAGCCCCAATCAGCGGGCCCCTTCTCCGGCATCATCCCGCTCATCCTCCGCCAGTCCGCCTCCCCACGGTTCTGTTCACCCGGGATCAGACTCACCTCCCCCGCGGTGGTGGTCGCTGTGCTGGCGGTGGATGCGGCGCTGGGGGTCGGGGACCGCTGCAGAGTAACCAACGCCATGGCTGGAAGATGAGGAAGCACCGGCCGGCCGCTGGGCCTGGAGAGCTGCTAGCTGCGGAGCTAACGATACATCCAGCTGATGGAGGAGAGGAACTATCCTGCAGGCAGGGCTGTCTGTGCAGGAAGTGCTGCCTTCAAGGCCCCGGCCATCCTTATGGCACTGTGCACTGTATAGTATCAACACAACAAAAGTTATATGAAGTTCATTTGTATACCCAAGGTTATTCAAAGTGCTCCATATAAGGCTTACAATGCTATAAGACAAGGTATTAGAGACACACATGTAAGTAGTATTTCAAAAAATAAAGCAATATTATTAATACAACAATCATTATTATTATTATAGACTTTATTTTCTATCCCACATTGATCCCACCCATACAAAAGATGCAGCAAAAAGTGATTTACAATAAGGGTAAACAGTTATAACAGACATTTAAAAAAAGGATGGAATGCAAAATGTATGGAAAGATGCAAATGTAACACTCTTGTTTCACTCTAGGCTTGTAAACACATACATAATAAGATGAGGGGTATGTTTTTTACTTGTCTGACTAAGCAATATAATATGCATGAAAAACCATGGGAAATGCATGCCCTCCACTTGTTACTCAATAGTTACAATTTACAACTAAGGCATTCAAATAGTTTGAAACTTAATAATTAATATAATCCCTAACTCCGAGAACTCCCACATAGAAACGGAGAGGAAACAATGTCTTAATATGTGCATGTCCAAGGATTTATATTGTAAGGAAGAACTTAAACATCATGGTTCGATAGTTGAACTTTAAAGCAAACAGATATTGTTCTAAACTGTATTAAAGTAAACAGGTATTATCTTGAACTGTATTGAAGTGAACATGTATTATTTGGGACTGTTTTAAAGTAATCCTATATATATAAACCTTCTTACATACACTTTCTCAGACACCCTGACACACACACACACACACACACACACACACACACACACACACACACACACACACACACACACACACACACACACACACACACACACACACACACACACACACACACACACACACAATACACTCCCTGACCAAGATATCAACACACACACACATACACTTTCCCAGACACCCTGACACACACACACACACACACACACACACACACACACACACACACACACACACACACACACACACACACACACACACACACACACACACACACACACACACACACACACACACAATACACTCCCTGGCCAAGATATCAACACACACACACACACACACACACACACACACACACACATACACTTCCTCTTACCAAACACACACACATGTCCACATGTCCACAAGGTTCTTTTTGGGGCCAATATAATCTCAAATACTAATATATCTGTGTACAATGTTTGATTGTTTGAGAAAGAATAGTTTGTGTGAAACCTTCCCTGGGAAATTAAAGGAGTGAAGTCCGGTGGAAGATAAGCAGTGACTCTTTGCCCCAAAAATTTCCATATATACTGTTGTTTATTCATGCACGGCGCCCCCTGTTGCTGACTGGCCGGTCCCGATACCTGTATCGCACGGCAGTGGAGCGGGGAGCCCGGAGTGCTCTGTTACAGGGCACTCTGTATTTTCGTATTGTGTATTTTTACCATTAAAATCAGATTATTGTTATAACTTTTATGCCGGTGTTTTGAACTCCTTTTCTTATTAATCTGACCAGGCTCATCTAACGGACAGCGCGGAGCAGAGCTGGGCTTTAAGCCACCACAACTGTGTTTGCTCCTACAACTTCGAACCACAGACACATGTCTCCGCCCCTTTGCCATATGTGACAGCTGCAGGCTTGACTAGAGGGTGAGAGTTGAGGTTGTGAGAGTTGGGAAATACTTCAACAACTCCTGCAGTGAGAAAACAAATCTGAAGGTAAATCAACACTTTTCGGAAATCATATAAATGCAGTTGTTGTTGAATCGTGTATAATGTCTGTTCTGTTATGCAGCCAGTCTTCCGTTTTCCACCTCAGCGATGCTGCGTCGCTAAACTAAGATGTATTTATCCGACATGCTGCCTGCTATGTTGTTACATAATATACTACTCTCCTATTATTATCTGTTAAAGTTTAACTCAGAGTTAGCGCAGGATTCAACCAACCCTGTTGTAGTCTGATAGTTGTCTAATGGGTTTGCAAAGTGGGTAATGTGTATTATGTTGATTTGATCAAGTCTAACTTCTAATTTGGTAAACTCAATAGATCTATAATCCTACTAGCCTCCTACCAGATATCTATACATATTTTAAATAATGCATTGTTTAATGATATAGAAATACAACAATTGTATATCCATTGAAAACCAGTCTAGTGTGTTAAAGATATATGATTGTCTTCCAAGAAGATTACATTGCATTTAGCTGACGCTTTTATCCAAAGCGACGTACAATAAGTGCGTTCGACCAACAAAATACAAACTTGAAGAAAACAGAATCATATAAGTACATCAGGTTTCATAGAGCAAAAACATTTCAAGTGCTACTCAACTGGCTTTAGATAAGCCAGTCCTTTATTAGTATATAAGTGCTTTGTTAATAGTTCTATCGCTCGAAGTGGAGTCGAAAGAGATGAGTTTTCAGTCTGCGCCGGAAGGTGTGTAAGCTATCTGCTGTCCTGATGTCAATGGGGAGCTCATTCCACCATTTTGGAGCCAGGATAGCAAACCCACGTGTTTTTGCTGATGGGAACTTGGGTCCCTTTCGCAGCGAGGGTGCAGCGAGCCGTTTGGTTGATGCAGAGCGGAGTGCACGTGCTGGGGTGTACGGTTTAACCATGTCCTGGATGTAGGAAGGGCCAGATCCATTCGCAGCATGGTACGCAAGTACCATTGTCTTGAAGTGGATTCTAGCAGTTACCGGAAGCCAATGAAGGGAGCGGAGGAGCGGCGTGGTGTGGGAGAATTTAGGAAGGTTGAAGACCAGACGAGCCGCTGCATTCTGGATGAGCTGCAGAGGTCGGATGGCACATGCAGGTAGACCAGCCAGGAGGGAGTTCAATCAATGTTTATTTATATAGCCCAATATCACAAATGTTACATTTGTCTCAGTGGTCTTCACAGTGTGTACAGAATATCAGTATGACAATACGACACCCTCTGTCCTTAGACCCTCACATCGTACAAGGAAAAACTTCCAAAGAAAACCCAGTTTAAAGGGAAAAATGGGAGAAACCTCAGGGAGAGCAACAGAGGAGGGATCCCTCTCCCAGGACGGACAGACGTGCAATAGATGCCGTGTGTAAATTGAAAAGATAATACATTTGCAACATAGGTAGTCCAAATGTTTGGAAATGCATGTGTGTATAATAGGAAGATGAATCCACGAGGATATCCATCCAGGACCTATGATCCAGGACCACAGCCACGACTCAAGATCCAGCGCTCGCGATCCAGGACACAGGACCGCAGGATCATCCATGACTCCGGATCCCAGCGTATATAGACACCAAAAAGAAAGACATTTGGGGAAGCTGGGTTAATCGGAACATGAGTGTACACGGGTATAGACAGAGAGAAGGAAGAAGTAAGATGTCCCCCGACAAACTAAGCCTATATCAGCAAAACTAGGGGCTGAATCTAATCAGCCCTAACTATAAGCTTTATCAAAAAGGAAGGTCTTAAGCGCACTCTTAAAAACGGATAGGGTGTCTGCCGCCCGAACACAAACTGGAAGCTGATTCCACAAATGTGGAGCTTGATAAGAAAAGGCTCTGGCTCCCATTGTACTTTTAAAGATTCTAGGAACAACCAACAACCCTGCATTCTTGGAACGCAATGCCCTAGTAGGACAGTAGGGTATAATGAGTTCTTTAAGGTAAGATGGCGCCTGCCCATTAAGGGCTTTGTAGGCGAGAAGAAGAATTTTAAATTCTATCCTGTGTTCTATAGGGAGCCAGTGTAAGGCAGCCAGAACAGGAGTAATGTGGTCCCTTTTCCTAACTCTGGTTAGTACACGAGCCGCAGCATTTTGAATCAGCTGAAGCGACTTGATTGACTTCTTGGTACTCCCTGATAATAAAGAGTTACAATAATCCAGCCTAGAAGTAACAAATGCATGGACTAGTTTCTCTGCATCGTTTTGAGGCAAGATATGCCTGATTTTTGCAATGTTACGTAGATGGAAGTAGGCGGTCCTTGAAATTGATTTTATGTGGGCGTTAAAGGATAAATCCTGATCAAATATAACACCAAGATTCCTTACAGTCTCACTGGAGGCCAAATTAATGCCATCCATAGTTAGTATGTCTTTAGATAATTTGTTTCGTAGATTCTTCGGGCCAAGTACAATAACTTCAGTTTTGGTCGTGTTTAACATCAAAAAGTTTAAGGTCATCCACGTTTTTAAGTCCTTAAGGCAGTCTTGAATTTTATTTAGATGATTAATTTCATCAGGCTTGATTGATAAATATAGTTGAGTATCATCCGCATAACAATGAAAGTTTACAGAATGATTCCTTATAATATTGCCTAACGGAAGCATATATAATGTGAACAAAATAGGTCCGAGCACTGAGCCCTGTGGCACTCCATGGCTAACTTTGGTTTGCGTGGAAGATTCATCGTTAACACGTACAAACTGAGAGCGTTCAGATAGATAGGACCTAAACCAGCCTAAAGCAGTTCCCTGTATGCCAACTAAGTGCTCTAGTCTTTGCAATAGGATATCATGGTCGATAGTATCAAATGCAGCACTAAGATCGAGCAAAACAAGAATAGAGACAAGTCCCTTGTCTGAGGCTATTAGAATATCATTTGTGACTTTAACCAGAGCTGTCTCTGTGCTATGATGTGTTCTAAAGCCAGACTGAAAATCTTCAAATAAATCATTGTTTTTTAAGTAATCACACAACTGTTTTGCGACCGCTTTCTCAAGAATTTTTGAGAGGAACGGAAGATTAGAAATAGGTCTATAGTTGGCTAAAACCTCTGGATCGAGGTTGTGCTTTTTAAGAAGCGGTTTTATCACTGCTACTTTGAATGATTGTGGAACATAGAGTTGCAGTAGTCTAGGCGTGAGATGACGAGAGCCTGGACCAGAACCTGCGTCACTTTCTGGGTCAGCTGGGGACGTATCCTCCTGATGTTGTAAAGCGTGTATCTGCAGCAGCGGGTTGTAGCAGCGATGTTTGCAGTGAAGGACAGGTTGTTATCTAGGATCACACCCAGATTCCTTGCAGTCTGAGTCGGGGAAACAACAGAGGTGCCGATGTTGATTGTTAGGTCAAGAGTGGGACAATCTTTTCCCGGAAGGAAAAGCAGTTCAGTCTTGTCAAGGTTGAGCTTGAGGTGATGAGCAGACATCCACTGAGAGATGTCAGCTAGACAAGCAGAGATGCGTGCGACGACCTGGGTCTCTGAGCGGGGAAAGGACAGAATTAATTGGGTGTCGTCAGCGTAGCAGTGGTATGAAAAACCATGCGGGCTAATGACCGATCTGAGCGAGTTTGTGTACAGAGAGAAGAGGAGGGGACCGAGAACAGAGCCCTGCGGGACCCCTGTAGTTAATTGACAAGGGTCGGACTCCGACCCTCTCCAAGTAACCCTGTAGGTGCGGTCTTTGAGGTATAAGGTGATGAGGGAAAGTGCAGAGCCTGAAACTCCAAGTTCTTGGAGAGTGCGAAGGAGGATCTGATGATTCACCGTGTCAAATGCAGCAGACAGGTCCAAAAGGATGATGACAGAGGAGAGGGAGGCTGCTTTAGCAGTGTGCAGTTCTTCAGTGACAGCAATGAGGGCAGTTTCTGTGGAGTGACCTGTCTTGAAACCAGACTGGTGCGGATCCAGAAGGTTGTTCTGATGGAGATAACAGGAGAGTTGTTTAAAGACAGCGCGTTCAAGTGTTTTAGACATGAACGGGAGGAGAGAGACAGGCCTATAGTTTATAACATCAGACGGGTTGAGAGTGGGTTTCTTTAGGAGAGGGTTTACTCTTGCCTCCTTGAGACTGGAAAGTGACCAGAAGTTAGAGAAGTGTTGATGAAATGGGTGAGAAACGGTAGAATATCAAGAGCGATAGTCTGAAGGAGGTTTGAAGGGATAGGGTCCAGAGGACAGGTGGTAGATGTTGATGAAGATGTTGTCTTGTTTACATAAAGGAGGCCTTAGTGTGTGAGTAAGCTTCAGAGGTAACATTTTGTGTCTGATGTTCATCCAGACATGCGGGTGGCAGTGATTGGAGCTGGAGTCATCGGCCTGTCAGCGGCACAGAGCATCTATGAGCAGTTTCACTCCATCGTCAGTCCACTGAGCATCGAGGTGTATGCAGACTATTTCACTCCTCTGACCACGAGCGATGGAGCTGCTGGCTTGTGGCAGCCCTACCTGTACGATAAAGGCAATGTCCAGGAAACGTAAGTGTATTAACTCTCGTTTGATTCTCCATTGTATCTGCAGAAAATGGCCAATATTGTATACATACACTTTTTCCTCACATTTAGAAAATGGAATAAGGAAACATTTGACTACTTGCTGAGCTGTCTCAGATCGCCAGACTCCATTCAAATGGGTGTATTCCTTCAATCTGGCTACAACCTCTGCACTGAACCAGCCCCAGTGAGTAGTGCTTTGTTCTTTTAAAAAGCCTGTCAATCTGTCCTCAAAGATAAGATTTTACAACCAAGAGCAAAGGCAGTTGGATATATAGTTCAAATGTAACCTCATATAACTAGTTCATAAATGAATCACATGCCAGTGCTATAGCTACCATAAACACAGTAATTAGTATTCAGCCTCACTAACAGTAGAGCTTTGTTCAGCTGCTCTGCTTTTGTTTTCCACAAATAACAGAGAGGCCTCACCATGGGTCAAACTTAAACTCAGAGACAGGGCTAGATTGGGAGTTTGTATTGTGACAAAATGTAACACAGCCAGAACACAAGTGATGTGATCTGTACTGCTTTCTGATTGCAGGATCCCTCATTTAAAGATATCGTCCTAGGCTTCAGACAGCTCACAGAGCGAGAACTGCAGATGTTCCCCGGATACAAGTAGGTTTTGTTGCTGAAACAGACATAACAAGCAAAACACTGAAAGAACATAAAGCAGAGACGCAAAGAGATAGTTAGTTTGTTCCTTGCTATTACATGCAACTTAAATAGTTCATATTCCCAGGCGCATCATTGATGATCTATTTGCTTCGATCTTATATAACAATATATTGCATGGTTCCCTATGAAAGAAAAGCATATTTTTTACTATGTCTCTTCTAACATGTGCAGTCATGGGTGGTTCAACACTGCTGTCATGCTGGAAGGTAAAACATACTTACCTTGGCTGATGGATTGGTGAGTGATTTGTTTTTAATCTCTAGAAATAAGTTATTTTCCTTGTTGTATCAGTATTGTATTTGAACAGAACTTTACTTAAAGTCTTGAGTTGAAGTCAGTAAAGCACTTGCTTACAACTACATTTCTTACGTAATCAAAAAGAAGAAGAGAAGCGTCTTATAGCTTGTTACATATGTTATATTATGTTTAGTTTGTAACATCCCCCCATGGCTGAATCTAATCTTATCTACTCTTAAATGTTCAACACATGGTCTCAGTTTAGCTGTTCTGTCCTTTTCTTGGATTATTGTTTTCTAAATTCTGTGTTAATCATTTGTAGTGGTTAATTGTATATACTAAACAACAAATAATTACACAATGCAAAATAAAAAGTAGTGATCTGTCAGTGATCACTAACTAAAGGCAGATTCTATTATGCAGTGTGCTGGCTGGGAAATAAGGAAAGTGTACACAGCTGCTGAGTTTCAATGACATGGTCATTAAAAAAATATTTAAGACCTGACACTGAATTGTGCTCAACACACATTTACTTTTATACTGTGTAATGAATTGTAAATGAGTAATATCATTATCCAGGATAGCTGGTTCTAATCTTGATTATTTTCAGTTGATCAGGAGTCCAAAAGTATTTTCTTTCAGCTGTTCTTAATTAACATCTAGTTTCTGTTATTCTTAGGTTGCAAAAAAGGGGAGTGACATTTTACCAAAGAAAAATAGAGTCCTTTAAGGAGGTTAGTGGAAGCTTTCAATATTAATGATACATACATTTTCTGTTTGATTTTCTGTTTCATGTATAGTACTTTGTTATACTGAGTCTGTAATATTGTAACAGCCCGAATATTGTTTCACTTCTTACAGAAATACTGTGAGTATGTTAACACTTCTCTTTTTCATGCTTTATGCTCTGTTCTTTTCATTAAGCTGGCAGAGTCTGGGGCAGACGTGATAATAAACTGCAGTGGGATGAGATCAGGAGATCTCCAGCCGGACCCTGAGCTCAAACCCGGGCGGGGGCAGATCGTGAAGGTGAGGCCCGACGGGTTCAAATGTCTGTCTCTATAACCAGCTATAAAAGCAACATTGAAGTTGTGGTTGAACCTTGATATAATATCTTTGTTTTTCAGGTCGAAGCGCCGTGGCTGAAGCATTGGATTCTCACCCACAATTTAAAAAAAGGAATCTACAATTCACCATACATCATTCCAGGGTGACACAAAACACTCATTAGCACTGAACTGTATAGGAACAAGCCTCTCCACACTGAAAAAAAGGGGAAAGGGGTTGTTCAATTTGCAAATATGCATTTAATATATGAAACATAATTTATTCATGTTTCTCGTCGAAACATGAATCAATCATGTAGAACTATGTTAATCTTGAGGGGTGTACGTTCTATAAGTCTCAATCATGTTAAGAGATAAGAAAAAAGTTATGTTTGTCTCTAACTCCGCCCACTGAGCACATACGTCAAGCTTGCTCTGCAGCCGATTACTCAGCTTCTAATTATTATTTACAAATATTTTATTCACAAATTAATATGGTCGGACTCAAACCCGTACTTTAATAGTTTCGTAATTGAACCTGAACAATATGGCACTTTAATTGACAAGATGTAAAGCAGAAACAAATTACAAAATATATTTATTTTTAAAAATGTGAAGCTTTTTCTTTTTTAAACAAAGGAGGGGGGGGGGGGGGGTTCTACAATTTTTTTTCTTCCCGCATCGGAGGAGTAAGCTGGTTCTGTCCCGAGAACATCTCTACCAGGTAAAAGTTCATTAAAGTTATTTAATGTCATCAAATGTTCGTCATAGTTACAGGTTATCACAAGACGCATTGTTTGCAAAAAGCAGAGTTCACATTTGCCGTTACAACGAGCAACGTAAATACAGCTGTCAATTTGTAAACATTGTCATTCACTGGTGTTAGCTAAAGCCATGAAAATCATAAGGTGAGTTTATATTGATTGACTTGTGTTTAGCGTGTTTTTTTATACTGTGAGTATTTGTAGAGCGTAAGTCCGCCAGTTGCTTGATTTACAATAATTAAAACTATGAACCTTGCCCAAAGTTATGCACATTAAACCGAGCTCAGTGGGGAGGGGGGAGTCATAGATGATGGATGAGTTTGCGGCATGTTTACATCTATACGTCTTGTTTTAAATGATTGTTTCATGTCTGCTGTCAGGCGGTGTAGAACTTTATCAATCAATCAATCAATGTTTATTTATATAGCCCAATATCACAAATGTTACATTTGTCTCAGTGGTCTTCACAGTGTGTACAGAATATCAGTATGACAATACGACCCTTTACTGCGTCGGTCCGGCTCTGCATGTCTACTCTTGTGCCGACTTTTAAGTGCGCTGATGCAGGTTGTAGGCCTACCTTACGTTAAGCGACCAGCTTTACCCATTTAAGGTGTTGATTGTTAAAGATACAATATTGTCTGTGGGACCGCAGTGTTTCCCCTAAAAAATGTGTTTATGTCTCTGCTGTGATCTGCTCTGTGTTCATGTAAATACCGTAAATACACACAGATCAAAACAGAGACACAATATTGTGTGTGGGTGTGTCCCGGAAAGCGACACTTGATACTGGAAAGTGGAGGATATTAATGATTGTGTTACATTTTAGCAGCGGTGCACATACCATGAATATGGGGACATGCCGGACAGATCTATTAGAACATGAAATAAATAATCTTATGTACCCCTTGAGCACTAGGTAGATTAAACAGAAAACTATAGCATGTAGTTTAAACAAAACATTCATGTGGCTCTGTACAGAAATATACTAAATATAGTATATTAAAAGCCTAAAATGAACACAAAAAGTCATGTTGGTTAAACATAGGGTAAATGAATATAACTAATATTAAAGGAAATGTTCACATTAACATAACAATTTCATGTTTCTTTGACATAACATAGTTGTGTGTCTTTAACATAATGGAATAGTTTTGAGTACACATGTTTTTAATGTGTGCAACCGGTTTCCATATTAAAATCATGTTAATCCAACAGCCTTTTTTTTCCAGTGCATTAGTGTTTGAGTGATAGTAATGTGGAACTACAGTTTCATACAGAAAATGCATGCAGCAGGCAAACGTTTGCAGGGCTTATCCTGTGTTGTGTACTTGCTGTTTTAATCAGATCATAAAAGATTACAGTGTTTTTGTATATTAAAGACAGTTGCATCTCTGTGTCCGCAGGAGTCGACTCGTGACAGTCGGTGGGATTCTCCAGTTAGGGAACTGGAGTGAAAAGAACAATTCTACGGACCATAAGTACATCTGGGAAAGCGCTTGTCAGCTCGAGCCAAGTCTCAAGGTAAGGTGATGTCAAAATGTTGTTTGTCTAAAGCCCATAAAAAGGCTTTCTGTGTCAACTGTAATAAATGATTAACAGTAAGTCTTCAGTAGTGGTAAAGTATTTAACATTTGATATATTTAGAACACTTGATAGTGACAATGGACAATTCGTTTTTTGAGATTATGTGTTGTTGTTGTTACTTACCTCAGCATGCCAGGATAGTGCAGGACTGGGCCGGCCTCAGGCCTGTTCGCAGCAAAGTCCGATTGGAGAGGGAGACCATACAGTCCGGTGCAGCTGCAATAGAGGTAAACAGCTCAGTTGTATTTTGAAAAGTTTTACATTACTTTTAATATTAATTTTTGTTCATCCAACTTCTAAAATATCGTGCCTCTCTTTCAGGTGATACACAACTACGGACATGGTGGTTTTGGACTCACCATTCACCGGGGCTGCGCCCAAGAGGCAGCGCGGCTCTTCGGTCAGATTGTGGAACAAAAAGGGAAAGGTCCAAAAGCTCGCTTGTAAATGTCTGTGCAGGTGCACCGTGCTTGATTCATTGATTCATTGATTGATTGAGGTGCACTTCCAATTTTAATGTCAGTTCCTTGTGCCTCATAATCCAAAAACTGTTATTTTCTATAACCAGCATTTTAGCAAACAGATTTTCAATTTCCATACCTTTGGGGTACTTACATGACATAAATACAACTCATTTGTGTAACTTGTATGTAACTCTAAAGAGTAGACACCAATTAAATGATTCACATCTAATCATAGATAAATCCATAGGATATGTTCATTTAAAGAAGTATATTGTGTAAAAATAAATTCTATGTTCTCATTAAATGTAATGTAGAAAAATGTCTAACTGATAAAATCACTTTTTATTAATAAATAACAACATGAATACACTGCTCTTTTTGAAAGATTATTTACTATAGTATCATACACATTTACATCCAGTGCATCGACAAGAATCTGTGCACACAGACATTTAATACAGCACTATATCTCCAACAGGTAAAGAGTCAGCTGGCCGGGCCTGTACTAGTTCCTGCAACCTTTTTTTACACAAATCTTTGCACAGTGTGTCACTCTGACAAGTCAGTCTCCACATCACCTTTGTTACAAACAAAAGCAAAGACAACAACTAAAACAGGTATTGATACATTATTTACAGAAAGACAGAATGTAACATCCTGTTAATACATACATACATACATACATACATACACACATACATACATGCATGCATACATACATACATACATACATACATACATACATACATACATGTGTAGGTCTATGTGTGCAAAGCCTCGAGTAGAGCAAGAGACGCTGCATGTATAGATCAGGACACCATATATTCATGTTCATGGCATTTTTTTGATTGAGCGATGAAAATACTTTTTAGATTTACTTCAACATTAACTTACAATTGTCTTCAGATGCAGGCCAGGATCTGTGGACTTGTTCCAGTTGTGTTATATTTATGAAATATCGTTCACTGTATGATGTAAATATGCTATGGTGAAGGCTTTGGCAGATTTATTAGGTTGTTGATTCTAATATGGCCTCATAATGACACTTGTTTCTTCAGCTAACAACAAACATCATCCATGTTAAAATGTGAAATAATACTGACGCAAAATAAAGAACATATTTAGCACAAGGTTTAACACAGTGACTTACTGTGTGTCCTTTCACTGCCTTTACACAATTTATTTTTGAATTAAGGTTCCCCAGACCTTATCGTATTGTCTGTTGACTTAATGATGTAGGAGTGTACCACACTTCAGTAATGTACATTTTATAAAGCTTGTGTTTTTTAACAGACAATTTTGTTCACAATATGTTGGTCTCTTTTATCTATGCACCTGTGCCTGGTATGCTAAAATAAGGTTAAGAGAAGGTCTCTCAAACTCAAATAGATATTCTTCAAGGCTCTTTCAAAAGAAGATGGTTGATGGAAGCTATCACTTTTTTTTCCTTTATTCACCTGAATTAGAAAACCAATACTTTATGTAAAGTATTTGAATTCTCTCTTGAATTGTTCACATGTTGTCCACCTTTTATTTTTCTCAATCTTGCCCTGGTGTAGGTCATTTGTTCCATCCAGTAGCCCCTTGTGCGGTTATTCAGTGGCAACATTGAGACAGCAATGGTAAGTGAAGACTATATAATAAAACATATTTCCTTGTGCTGCCTGGCCCTTTGAAGCCACCGTAGTGCCTAAACTGAAGAGTCATAACATGGGACTGGAGATGGACACCGAAAGCTGCTTGAGCTTTTTGGCCTCTCCTCGCCTCTTTTCCTGACTGTGCTTGCCTCTCCCAGTTGTGCTCCAGCAAACAAGTCCTCATCCTTGGGAGCCTGAGCTTGAAGGAGGGTGTTCCCCTGAGCTTTGGGAGGGGGCCCGGCCGACCATATCCCGGCCCACCATCTCCTGGTCCACCATCTCCTGGCCCACCATCTCCTGGCCCCACTCGCGGTGAGTGGACTCCTGTAAGCCGCGGCCTGTGGTCTCTATTGGCAGTGCACAGGAGGCGATGGCGGCGAGCAGGCAGCAGCAGCAGTACACGGACAGAGCCAGGTGCACTGAAGACTCCAACATTACCTGAAGGATGAAGCCCAGGGACATGAGCAACTTTCATGTGTTGTGATGTGTTTAAATAAGTTCAGAAAATACTGGTACCTGTGCAACAAAAGGTGTAATGAGGGCACCGACTCTGGCCATCCCACTGCTCATTCCCAGACCTAAAGCCCTGGTCGCTGTTGGGTACACCTGCAGAGTTTCAGAAAAGACTAATTAGGCTGCCCTGATGCTCCATCGACCCCGTTATTGATTTGATCTGAGCTCCATTAGTAAATGTTTTCATTTTGCACAATGCAAGCTAAAGAAACTGCACTCTGGTGAGATATCTTACCTCTGGAGTGTACACATACGCAGCTTGAAATCCTCCTGCGATGAAAGCTCTGGCGATGAATATCAAAACTGTCATGGATGTTCTGCAACACAGGAACCAGTAATGCTGAATACATGGTGGATCCACAATGTTTTCGTTTAACATTCTCCTCAGTATCTCGCTTACCTTCCAACACAGCCATAGAGTGGAATGATGCACATAGAGAAGACGAAGAAACACAACGCCATGGTCTTCCTCCTTCCTAATCGATCGATAGCCCACAGTGTCACTAGAAGTCCTGTGGGACATTGCAAGATGTCAGGTGTGAAAAATATAATATGCTGTGCAGTAATTACAGCGATTATGCTGTTACCCATTACTATGACATGTTGAAATGTCATTGCAGGAGTAACAGAGGAGAAACTTAAAATGTTATTGAGTGCTCCTTTTGATCTAGATAAGTCAGTAGTTTTGTCAGGGAGCTTCCAGGGCCTCTGGCAAACCTACATTATTAACACCTTGCAAAAGTGTCCTCTTTAAAATAAGCTCTATTAACATTATTTTGATATGATCATTTACTAAGTCCCTGAAATCCCCTGAAGTCATTTAGTTACAGGTGTAATAACTACATTAAAATGATGATCTTTATAATAGCAAGATGTCATGTAACTATAGGTGCAGCAACTACATCATTTACTAGATAATCATCCAGTATACATACAATACACTGTATAGTTATTTGTGTAGATGATATTTATGATTATTTAATAGATTTAAATCCAAAACATGCCACCATGATTAACAACAAATATTTTGACAATATAGAAATGATAATGAACTTTGTGAAGACACGAATAATAAACTGATGTTTACCTGGGAATTCAGATAAGGTCGTCCACAGCAGGTCTTTGTAGTCGTCAGAGTTCAGATATTTACACTCCAAGTTGCATCCGAGCTCCCTCTTGTTACGTTTGGTCACTAGGTGGAGGTAAACAACAGAAAATAATATAGTACACCCCCAGCACTGTCTCAATCTGTGACTTTTCAAAAAGAACATACTGTATGTGTAGACTTTCACTATGGCAGACATTTTGGAATATTAGTAAAGCACCATTGTAACTACTAAAATCAACAATGGTTCTGTTCCATTTCGTGTCAGCCATCTTTAATGTTATCCGTTACACCTGAGCCAACAATAAAAAAACATAATATTAGAGAAACATAGTTAATGAAACGCACTAAAGTCAAATGAATAATAAAGAATGAATTAATAATGATAATAATAATAATAATAATTTACAATTCATATATAATTAAAGAGTTTAAATTATTTTTGTATCATATTGTTGTAAATATTACATTCTTTCTCATTACATTGTTTATTACATTTTCACAAATTATTTTAGAAATATTTATATAATTATCTACTTGTTTATGCCAGACATGAAGTATTGTTTAATTTATGTTAATACAAACGTATACATTTATCTCCTGGGGGAAGATGTTCAACACAAGTCACTGAATTGCTAAGTCTCTATGATCAAGGTAGCAAATTAAAATATATGTGTGTGTTCTTGTGTGTGTGTGTGTGTGTGTGTGTGTGTGTGTGTGTGTGTGTGTGTGTGTGTGTGTGTGTGTGTGTGTGTGTGTGTGTGTGTGTGTGTGTGTGTGTGTGTGTGTGTGTGTGTGTGTGTGTGTGTGTGTGTGTGTGTGTGTGTGAGAGCGTGTGTTGAAGCAATGACTCACTTCCGCATACACCTCCCTCCTGAAACAGCTCTGTAGTGAGCAGCACCAGCCCGTAGTAAGAAAAGGCATTCGCAAACCTAAGGAGACAGAGCCACAGGATGAAGGTGGTTTATATGTCACACTAATATATCTGTGCAATTGGAGAACATTAAGGTTTCGCAGAGGAAGAAAGGAAAGAAAATCTTTGAGTAATGACTTATGAGTGGGTGGCATCTTCATTCACTCTATTTACCAAATGAACCACAGCAGAATTGTGGTCCAGCGAAAGTGTGGTGAAAAAAGGTCTTGAATCTTTCCACGTTCCTCCTAATTAAAAGAACAGAATATAATAGTAAGCATACATGAATATTGTCCAGATAAATGTTCTGCAGAAACCAGCTTTCACCTGTCTTGCAGCGATGAGTTTCCCCAGGGGCATCGGTACTCCGTTCTCGGCAGCGATGCGCTTCAATGTGGACAGAGCTTTTTCATGATTCCCCGTCAACATGTCGTATCGAGCACTCTCAGGTAGCCACTGATCACACAACACCGATAAGCAGACATGTCAGTTAATAAGGCTCTAGCTTGTTCATTGCAGAATGTCTCAGGACAAGATAACAGCATACTCACACAACACAAGATGGAAAAGAGGAAGAGAGGAAGGGTCGAAAGTCCGAGCAGCCAACGCCAGCCCAGAGTGGGCATCACCAGGATGGCTAAGAGCACCTCAAACACAGTGCCCAGGGCCCAAAATATCTGCAAGGCACAGTCAGAATGATATAAAACCCCTCCAGTGCTGTGAAGTAATGGTTGAACATTTTGTCCTTTATGTACCATTAACATATGGCTAGTCGGATGATGGATAGATAGATACATAGATACAGATAGATACATAGATAGATAGATCCATATAGCTACATAGACTGGATTCCTTAACAGACAGTTGCTTAATTGGGAGCCAGAGCCTTTTCTTATCAAGCTCCACATTTGTGGAATCGGCTTCCAGTTTGTGTTCGGGCGGCAGACACCCTATCCGTTTTTAAGAGTGCGCTTAAGACCTTCCTTTTTGATAAAGCTTATAGTTAGGGCTGATTAGATTCAGCCCCTAGTTTTGCTGATATAGGCTTAGTTTGTCGGGGACATCTTACTTCTTCCTTCTCTCTGTCTGTACCTGTGTACTCTCATGTTCCGATTAACCCAGCTTCCCCAAATGTCTTTCTTTTGGTGTCTATATACGCTGGGATCCGGAGTCATGGATGATCCTGCGGTCCTGTGTCCTGGATCTTGAGTCGTGGCTGTGGTCCTGGATCATAAGTCCTGGATGGATATCCATCATCTTTCTATTATACACATGCATTTCCAAACATTTGGACTACCTATGTTGCAAATGTATTATCTTTTCGATTTACACACGGCATCTATTGCACGTCTGTCCGTCCTGGGAGAGGGATCCCTCCTCTGTTTCTCTCCCTGAGGTTTCTCCCATTTTTCCCTTTAAACTGTGGGTTTTCTCTGGAAGTTTTTCCTTGTACGATGTGAGGGTCTAAGGACAGAGGGTGTCGTATTGTCATACTGATATTCTGTACACACTGTGAAGACCACTGAGACAAATGTAACATTTGTGATATTGGGCTATATAAATAAACATTGATTGATTGATTAATTAAGTTTAGTCCTCAATAGTCCTCTTACCTCAATCAGCAAGATGCATGTGGCTCTGGACCTCATTGGCAGAAACTCAGCATACAGTGTCACCCTTATAAGGAGGGAGATTTCCCAGTCAACCTAAACTCACATCATTTATAATTCAGCGATATGTTTAGGGAGATGTATGAGGGTTACTAACGACTGTGGGGCTCCTCCGATGCCAAAGCCCACGAGTGCACGGAGGACGAGGATCCAGCCATAGACCGGTGCAAATGCACTCAGTACGCCATAGAACATGGTCCACAGCACACTCAGCGTCAGACCCTGTGAGTGCATACAATCAAAACATAACAAGCTGCTGAATAGATTCGGCAGTCAGTGTGTATGATCACTCTCTTTGATTCAGAGAACCCAAATGATAAACTTCCTATGAACTAAATGAAGTTTGTCTCACAGGAATCTCCGTCAAAGATGCAATGAGAACTTACCGTTTTTCTGCCGTATTTGTCAGATATGTTTCCCCAAAGAGAGGAGCTGAGCATCATCCCAATAAACACTGCCTGCATCAGGGTGAAAGAGGATAAGGTTAATGGGACTGCGGTTTCATAAACGTGCATTGACTATAATTCCACTACACATAGTTGATATAATGCACATCCTGTCGGGCAGTACTGTAGCTTTTGATGTTCTGGTGTGAGCAACAACAAGTCATTTCATGTGTTTCTTGCTCGATTATCTTATGAAAGTTGTATAATACATCTCAATTGATGAGGTGATTTCAAAATGTGCACCATTAAAGGATTATTTATGCAATACCCTTAGTAAAAATCTACTGTAACTTCCCTGTTCGCTCAATGTAATACTTAGAAAAGTGAATATGCTTTTGATGGTCATTCAAATCATAATTGTGCATGTCATCTAATGACATCACACTTCCTACTTTTTCACAAGGTTGTCACTGTTCAATACAAGCACTTAAGCAATCCCTAAGCACTTAGCCAATAACTATCAGGACACTCATAGCATCGCAAGCAAGAGCACTTTACAAACATTAGAGCCATTACCGATGTAAGAAGTGCCACCTGGAGGCTGGACAGCTTCCATTCACAGTGGAGCTGAGGGGCTAAGATGCAGAGGATCATCATCTCCATGGCATCGGCCATCTGAGCAAACAGCAGACAACACATGACACATAAGATGTATTAACATACACACACAGCAAGTGACCGTGTATGTTCAAAGAGCGGCTCTTACCCAGGCCAGACCAGTGAGGATGGAGAGCTTCCATTGAAAGGTCCCAAAGCCGATGGCCTCTACGGCATCCTCCACCATGAATGTGTCTGGAGGAATGGAGAAGTATTTAAAGCGGTATTCAAGAAATCAGCATAAACGTTTTCCTGTGTAAGAACCTGAAGCTGTACACCTGAGTGTGAGCGCATTGGACGATGATATGTAATAATGTGGTATCTTGGAAACATCGTTAGGTCTGTGACATCACACGATGGTGTTCATGTAACATTGGAAACAGATCTGAAAAGTAATTTCTTGTCTTAAATCACGTTCCTTTGGGAAGGTGAGTGTGAGTTTGTACAGGCAAGAAAAAGGACATCTGATCCGACCGACATCCTCCATCCAGACTTCCAGCTCTTACCTTATGGTAGGAAATGTATGGTTCCTACAAGAAGGCTAAACCTATACAAACAGTCATTCCTACCCATTTCCATTCAGCTTTTCAACAAACAATTGTAATGTATAGTTTAAATGTCGGCCATGGGGTTTGTGCAAAAGGGCGTCAGTGTCAGTATGTTGCTGTGTATGTATGTGCAAACTTGTATCGTATATTGAAGTCATACTGTACCATCAGTCGGATTGGCAAACTCCCGAGGAACCGGAGCTCCGTCTGTAAGAGCCACAGACTCCAGATCAATCTGCTCGGCGATCCTGATAACCTGTTCTCTGTTCTCTCCATCATCCTCTGAGCGTATGCTCTCACCTGTACGACGGAAGCGGACAACACTACAAAAAGAAAGTAAAAGCGTAGGATATTTAACATCTCTACAATACAGTATGCCTGATCAGGGGAGTTTCAGAAGTCGAGTGCCAGGGCAAAGCTGAGTGCAGATGAGGCTGTTGCCTAGGTGATATGAGGTTTTTCTGGCTGTGATTTTGTGAATGGGTGGTAATACCATCCTATTGGGGAACCATGGCAGGCCAACTGAGAGCTCTGTGCACTTTTCTGCTCAGCACTGAGATGTGCATGCTGTTTACAGCTATAATCTTCTTCAGCATGCAGATAATGATGGTACATTAAGGATGAAACACTATACTAGAACTGTGATAGTGGCAGTGAGGTCCTAATCACTGTAATTACATGACATAGACTACTGGAAATGCGGAGTCACTGATGCAGATGAGTTTGTGAGATGTCCAGAAATGTGTGTCTTGTACTGTAAAACACTATACTTTTCATTTTCAAGTTCTTTATGATGAAATACAAGTGATATCCAACTCCCTGGAAATATATATTTTCTTTCTTTTGTTGTGCGTATTCCAAATCCATAATTGTAACTGTTTGATTAACAAACAAGTACATTAAACAATTCGTATTTTAATTATGTTGTGTTATTTTTGTGGAAAGACATCGTTATTTGCACCTGACGTTAAGACTGCACGTCTAGTGAAATGTCCCTCATGACGGCCAGCCTTTAGCTAAATGTAAAAGGCTCCAGCAGAGAAATAAATGGCATAAGGCACTGAGTCATGACAGTAAACACAATTACTTAATTAATTAAGTTCACAGCAAAAACTCAGCTTAGAAATCACAGAAAAACTGCTTAGTATTAATAAACAAAAACAAAATAGTCTTCTTAAGCGAAATGCGAAACAAACTGCTAGCTGCATGTGAACATGTTAAGTTGTTTTAATTTATTTGTTATGAATTTGTATTACAACTGCACAAATACTGTAAATGAATGACTGCTGCTTTTAAGGAATGTGAGGCTATTTGTGGTCCAGAGAGCTAATCAGACGACGGGAGGCTGTCAGAGGGCGACGCGTCCGCTAAACATGCTGTCACGGTGGGAAATGGAGTGAATAAAAAACAAACAAAGGCACCAATGTTTTTCAGATGGAAGTATTACTCACGGCAGCTGTCTCAGTTGGAACAGATCATCGTCCATTTTGATGTTTACTGGCTGACGGGCTCATCGCCGTTTACATTATCACGACGAGCTGCGAATGATTTCAGCACCGAGGAGAGCTACCTGCTCCGCGAGCCCGCCTCAGCCAATGGGAGGCCGCCTTGCGCGACTCACCGCGAGACACAGGAAGGGGGGAGTGGATAGGATGATGAGCCCAGGGGGATCTGACACTTTCTTATGTATTTATTCAAGAACATATATTAACATCATATATTTTTTATATAAAGAAGTACACATCAGGGGTAGACGTATAAAGTAGCGTCATACAAAAAATACATAAAGTAAATAAATAAAAAGCCATAATAAAATGTGCCTAAAATGTCAGAATCAGAATCACATTTTTTGCCAGTTCACAAATACAAGGACTTTGCTTTGGTTTTTGGTGGTGCAAATATAAACGACATAAGAAAATACGGTTTAAAAGGTCAAAAATATAACGATTATAACAAGTAAATATATTTAAAAAAAACACCGTAACATTACAAATGAATAAAGACAAATATTTACACCAAATTTAAATCTAAAAAATAATCTAAAAACACAAATAAAATTCCTTGTATATGTAAACGTACCTGGCAAACTTGATTCTGACTCCTACTTTTTGTCATAGCCTTATTTTATTATGGCTATAAATACATGTATTGTTTACTTTTCCACATCTACCATTCATATATTGCTCCTCCTGTTCTGGACCTTGTACTTTCCCATTATTTATTGTTTAGTATGTCTATTGTATGTTTCTTGTAATGTAAAACCTACTCGGTACTATAGACAATAACTGAAGTGTATAGGCCTTGTACATGTTTTGTTTTTCGGAAAGTGCATTAAAACAAAGATAATTCATAGTGCTTGATACACGCATTTTAATTGCATTAAAACAATTGGAACACAAATTGCAATAAAATAAAATAAAAAATGAAGTAGATGAAAGTAAAGATCCCAGAGATAGAGCAAATGATACAGAGGAGAAAACAATAAAATACCAACAAGCTAGACAAAAAAGCAAAGAAACATTAATGTGAAGTCAGAATGTGGATTTATGGTGGTATCTAAGCAACCGTGATTTAAAAAAAAAAAATTATTACAGCAGTCATTTAAAAATAAGTATATTCCCCGGATGTTGTTATGAACTTCTGTTGTTGTTTATTTTCAAACATTTCGAACAATATTAAGACCATATACAGTCTATGATTAAGACTCATAACAACTTCATACATATATTGCCAGCACTTCCTTGAGAGAGAGAGTACATCTAAAGAATATAACGTGTCATGAAACAATCCACCTCAGCATCTCGGTACGCTTCTTCAGGGGTGAGTTACTCTAATGATTCCGTTAATGTGCGCACCACGCATTTTGCTGGTCGGACTGTTAACTGTGAACACATCGGTGCTCTCTCCCATTATTTCCGTCCTGAAACCAGACATGGCCCCACAAACTGGAGTTCCGCCATGAAAGCAGCAGGATGTTGTGGTGCAGACCTGAAAGCTCTGATAAGCTTGTGAAGGAGTTTCTTGGCTCTGGACAAATCGTCAGGTAAAAGCTCTCCTCTGGCAGAAACATCACATACAGATTATTTATAGTGCAAGGGGTCAGGAGTTGAGCAGGTCATGACGCGTTCGACCTAAAGTGAAACATGCGCACCCACTGAGTCCGGGTTAAGTTGCTAAACCTGCTAACGATAAACACAACAATGAGAAGTGTCACTTATATTTCTATATAGTAGCTTTGGGTCTGTATCAAAGGAGGCAACAGAGCAGCCGAGGGCACACTATTAACCTCGATGTTGTCGGTAAGTTAGCCTAAAGCTAGCTCTGCTGCTGTTGCATGCTAATGGTGGTGTTAGCTGCTTCGTAGTGGTAGTTATACACGCAGAGGTGTAAAGTAAACAATACATTTACTCAAGTACTCTACTTAGAGGTGTGAAGAAACTGAAGTGGAAGACGTACTCGGATATTGTACTTGAGTAAAAGTAGAAGTACCAGAGTGTAGGCAATTAATACTCTGTTGAAAGTAAAAGTCCTGTATTCAACATTTGACTCAAATAAAAGTACACAACTATTGTCATCAACATGTTGTAGTACTTATGACTTATTATGCTAATTGGTCCATTTCAGAATGATATATATGATATTTTTTTATTATTACATTACATTGCTGACGCTGACGCTTTTATCCAAAGCGACTTACAATAAGTGCGTTCGACCAACACGTATTATAAATATTGATGCATTAAATTGTTATCAAAGCTGGTAAAGGTGCAGCTAGTTTTAATTCAGGTGAAACTAAAGTCTTATTTAAGTGTTGATTATATTTCAAATTATTTATCCAAACCTGCAAAGTAACTAAAGGTATTAGTTAGGTATCTGTTTGCTCTCCCTGAGGTTTCTCCCATTTTTTCCCCCTTAAACTGTGGGGTTTTCTCCGGAAGTTTTTCCTTGTACGATGTGAGGGTCTAAGGACAGAGGGTGTCGTTTTTCTCATACTGATATTCTGAACAATCTGTGCTGTTGTATTTGCTGTAAAGTGTCTCTACTGTAGGCTATTTGTATTATATGTACAGCATTTTGGCTCGACCAAAAATCGTTTATAAATGTGCTATATAAATAAAACTTGATTTGATTTGATTAAATAAATGTAGTGGAGTACAAGTACACTTTACTTTGCTACTTTTATTTAACAGTTTTTAGCTACCTTTAACAAAATGCACCTCAAATTAAACTAGGGGGCGGGGCTACCTCTTATATCACAAAAGAGTAAAATATATTACAAAAAGTCAGAACTTTGTTTGTCTACAACAGTAAAATGCTACTTGATGCAACAATATTATCTAGCAATGTCATATATATGAATCTAATTGTATACACACGTTAAGGCAATTTCTCTGCACAACGAGGACGTTTACTCTTTATACTTTAAGTACATTTAGCTGACAATACCTTTGTGCTTTTACTTAAATAAGATTTATTTGACTTTGTTTTAATCTTTATTCGCTCCATGTTTGTTTTTGTTTTATTGGTTTTTTTTACCCAGAAACAGTCAAAGGTTAACGTTTATGGATAAGATTACATCACACATATAATTTGTTTGTTTGTTTATTTGTTTATTTTATTTAAAGGACAGTGCACATTAATTCACATTGCTGTAAATGAGCCAGTATTAGCCAGCAGGCTAATTTTCAACTGTTGTCCTTGGCAAGATGTTAACTGACCACAACAAGACTAGAAAATAAAAACATAATTAAATAGAGTACAGCAGACAACATCAGTACACCAATAAATAAATAGCAGTACAACAATAAATAAATAGCAGTACAACAATAAATAGGAACAGTAGTACAACAATAGAGAGGAATAAACAAACATGCAAACAGATGAAATATCATCATACCTTGATTCAGTTAAAAGTGTTCACATTTTTGATTGTTTAAAAGCCAGTTCTTATGATTGTGGTTAAATATATGATAAGAGGTGTTATTCCTGATCTGTATTGGTATTGTGTTCCAGAGTGTAGGTGCCCTCACAGAGAAACAGTGTTTGCCAAAGGAACTGGACCTAAGAGGGACTACACAGTCCCCTCTTAGGGCAGACCTTGTGGTTCTGCTGTTTGAATTTTTCTGTTGTATAAAAGTGCAGAGTGGTGGGGGTGCCTTGCCGTTTAGAATTTTAAAAATGAGACATGCATCAGTGTGTTTTAATATATTTTCCCAGCTGAGCAGGTTATGTTTGTCCAGGATTTTGCAATGGTGGTATAGCTTTGGTTTTTTGTCAAAAACTTTGAGAGCTTGCTTGTAAAGTGACAGGATAGGCCTTAATGTTGTGCTATTCGCCTGGGTCCAGCTGGTCATACAGTATGTTAGGTGGGGAAGGATCATGGCAGTCATATAGAGTTTTGCAACAGGTGTTGTCAAACAGTTCCTTATATATCTAAAATTTGCTAGATTGTATTTAGTTATTTGCGTTACCTTTCTCACTTGTTTTTTGAAGGATAAAGTAGTGTCAAGGATAATGCCTAGATATTTGAAATGTGTAACTGTTTGAATGACCTCCCCAGACACATAGATTCCTCAGGGGTGGTGATGTCTCGCCACTTACCCTTACACACTGAACTCTGTCTGACAGATAGGAGCTCATCCAGTCTATTGCACTGGGGGAGAAATTAAAATAGGACATTTTGTGAATGAGTACTTGATGATTGACTGTATCAAAAGCTTTCTTAAGATCTAAGAAGATTGCTCCAACAATGCCTCCTTTGTCCATTTTTGATTTAATATTTTCCACAAGGAAACAATTTGTGGTCTCAGTTGAATGATTGGCTCGGAAGCCGAATTGCATGGGGTGTAGTGTGAAAGGACTACTGTTAAGATGTCCAGTCAATTGCTCAGCTACACATTTCTCAGAGATCTTAGACATGACAGGTAAAATACTAATGGGCCTATAGTTGTTTGCATCAGTTGTGTCCCCGGATTTGTGGACTGGCACAACAATGGCTAACTTCCAGTCTTTTGGTAATGTTCCCTCCCTAAAAGAGGTGTTAATTATTTTGGTAATTGTCCCTGTGAGGGTAGTAGCATGTTTCTTTAGAAACAGAGAATCCAGTCCTTGCTTTGTGCTCTCTATTCGGCAGTGCCAGACAGCTTATCAGGGTGTTTTATTATCTTAACTTTTTAGTGAACTGAACTATTTAATCAACACACATGTTCTGATTTGTTAGGTATACCCGGCTGTATCTAAAACAGTTTAATGAATAAGTCCTGAAACAAATTCTGATCAAATGTGAATTTTTTTGTGGATACAGTTTTAGACAGTTGACATAAATGTATGATCTTTTTGGAGATGCAGGTGTTGGGCACTGGAAAAACACATCAGTGTCATTATTGCATTGTAATCGACAACAGTGAAGTATGAAAGTGTATATTTACCTGCCACCATCACGCCTTACTTATTGTTATCACCTGTTGTGTATATCCCCTTCATTAAAATCATCCATTGTGTGTCATTAACATAATGTTTTCTTTTCAGAAACAAAATGATAAAGAACTGGGGTATCATCGGGGGGGTAGCTGCTGCGGTTGCAGCTGGAGTCTATGTGTTGTGGGGCCCAATTACAGATAGAAGGAAGAGAAAGAGAGGTAAGAGTCAGAGGGAACGTGTCATACACAGATTATATCCAGAGAACCGGTTGAAGATCAGGAACTTACAACAACCTGTGTTTTCCCTCAGGTATGGTTCCTGGTTTGTTGAACTTAGGCAACACCTGCTTCCTGAACTCTTTGCTTCAGGGTTTGGCAGCATGTCCGTCTTTCATCCGGTGGCTGGAGACGGTAATAGGATTGCCTCCAACCCAGTCCTGCAAAGACAATCAGCTGTCCACGACACTGCTCCAGCTACTCAATGGTATGTAAAACCATCCTATGGTTTAACAAGTGTGGTATTATCCAATGTGGACAAAGAATCCAACCATTCAGCTGTCTTTGTCATATTTTATATGACAGTTCAGTCAGAAAGCAAACTGTCTGCCGAGTGAAAGACGCAGAATAGAGTTTGCGTTTAAACACAGAGAAAGAAGAAAGGGGGGGTCAAGTGGCTCATTGAAAACCAACAGTGTCAGCACTGATGTGTGGGTGTAGATGTGTGTATGAGTGCGTATTGTAAATGTTTTATTTATTATCATGACTTGCTCTTATCTGTATTCAGTGATGTCATCTATTGTAAATATGTACAATGGTATAACAATGTTGTGGTATTTGTATTATTGCTTTTAGGATGTCTATCACCATCTGGCAAAGGGACTATCGATGAAAACTAGCCTTTTGGCTAATTCGAGTACTTTTACATGTTTTTAATATATTGATTAATGTACACTGTCCCTTGTTTTAAATCAATCAATTCAATTCAAAGCTTGGTGATAATGAAAGGAGAATGCTAGCAGTAAGGGAGGCAGTATCAAGAAGCTATAGGTCAAACTATTACATAGAGTGTAACAAATAACATTGTAAGAATCTTCTTTAAAAAGGACAATTCTCTAGCTAAGCAAAGACATTCAAGCCAGTAAAGAGATAAACATTAGCAAGTAAGAATCATAATATTAAAGTCATTGTATAGTTTGTTCTGTTAGACAAGTCACCAGAGTAGTGAACATGCGGTATTCATTCATATTTCTAATGAGGATGGTGATGGTGACTGCTCCGACAGGTCTGTCCAGAGACGAGCCGGGGGAGGAAGATATTCTCGATGCCGGGTGCCTCCTGGATGTTCTCCGACTGTACCGCTGGCACATCAGTTCCTTTGAAGAGCAGGTTAGTCAATAATGTTTTTAGGTGGTGTTTCCTTTGATATTTTCATACATGATGTTTGGGGCATTGTTTCATGTATTAACCGTTTTCTGTCTTTTTGTTTGTCCCCTCTCAGGATGCACATGAGCTCTTTCATGTTCTTACGTCTTCTCTGGATGAGGAGCGGGATCGGCAGCCGAAAATCGTTCCCTTGTTTGACATGCAGTCCCTCGAGGCAGGTTTTCATGTCCACACTCTCATTATATTAAAACAGCACTCGCATGCTCTGCAGAAGCTGTTCTGAACCAATTATACTGTATAACCATAGACTGATATAAACAGTCTATGCTCTCAGCCAGTGGGCCTCAGAGCGCCATCTAGTGGCCGTGGAGGTTATGATAAATTGGAACGTCGTTGAATTAAAAAATCTATTTTTAATGTCCCGAAGAGAACACAAATAAATAAAAAAACATGAAATAAAGTCACCATGCCAAAGCTAACACATTATCAGTTCAAGGCAATCGATCAGTTTTATGAAACAAAAAATGGATTTTGTAGACCAGACAGCGCCAGTAAAACTCCAAAGGAAATGTGGGTCACATTTCCTTTGGAGTTTTAAGACAGTTTTAATACATTACATTTGGATTCCTAATGGCTGCCAGTAATGGGTGAGAGTTAGCAGAATATTGATTTTGGTCATTAACGCTGATGGTGGCAAAAGGCCTATTTACAGCCCAGTTTATTTGATCTCCTTTTTTGTTTAATTACTTATTTTCTCAATTGTTTAGGAAGGTATATGTTTTGGAACATCGGTTGTATGGAGGGAAGCACCATTTCAAACCAAATTCTGCCTCCTACACCCTTATAAAAGTGAAATGTTAGTATGTGAACTGCAGCAGTGTTTAAGAGTGTCACAAATAACAATCTGGTTAATCAGTGTATGTGTTTGTTTAATACCAGAGCATTCCTGATCAAGATGAGAAAACTATGACCTGCAGAAGTCGAGGTAAAGAAACATGAAATGATGTAAATGTGAATATCAAACTGGAACTTATTTCATCTGTATTCCTTTTTCAGGCCCTCTGCATCCGATACCAAGTCCTTGGAAGTCTCAGAATCCTTTTCATGGTTGTTTAACAAGCAATATGTCATGCAAGCGCTGCGAACAACAAGTAGGTGTTCAGTTTTTTCGGACAGGAAAGGGTTGTTGTAGTTTTTTGTTGTTGATGTATTCCTCTCCTTTGCTTTTGGTTAGAGTCCGGTGCGGTACGACTCATT
This sequence comes from Pseudochaenichthys georgianus, assembly GCF_902827115.2. Classification (NCBI taxonomy): domain Eukaryota; kingdom Metazoa; phylum Chordata; class Actinopteri; order Perciformes; family Channichthyidae; genus Pseudochaenichthys; species Pseudochaenichthys georgianus. The sequence continues at coordinate 37,635,771 of NC_047511.1, read as the reverse complement.
TGAGAGCCTTTCCCTGTCCATCCCTTTACCTCAGTGGGTAAGAAGATTTTTAGGAACACGTTAATACTAAAAGTTATAATGGTATCACAACTCAATACAGATTTTTGGTGTTCTGTTTGTCATCATTTGATCCGTCTGTGTCCTCAGGGTCGACCTGTCTCTCTAGATCAGTGTCTTCAACATTTTATTTCTTCGGAAACCATCAAAGAAGTGGATTGTGAAAACTGCACCAAGGTATACGGAAGTATCTGTCTTGCCTACTTCTGGTAGTCAACTTAAGAAAGAAGAATAGAATCAAAGCGAGGCAACTCTTGTGAAAAACCTACAAATGTTTTTATTGGTTTTATTGTGTCTCATTTCCCCTCAGCTTCAACAAGGGACCTCAGTAAATGGCGAAGTTCTTGGAAGCCAGAGGACAACATTTGTTAAACAGCTTAAACTGGGAAAGGTGACATTTTTATTAATATCACTATGCAATTACCTGATTAATAATACACTGCGAAAGCTTGTTTGTGCCCAATTTAGTAGATCAAAACTTCCCTTTATTTCTTAGTGAAAGATGTTTGAAGATGTATTGTTTTTTCCCTTCTTCCTCCCTCTGCTAGCTCCCCCAATGCCTCTGCATCCATTTACAAAGGCTGACGTGGTCCAACGAAGGCTCCCCCATCAAGAGACCGGAGCATGTGCAGTTTACAGAGTATCTCTCGATGGGCCGCTACAAACACAACGCTCACACACACAGAAGTCAGCGGATCAAATGTGCTCTGAATCCCAAAAAGGCAGAAGGTTCAGATGATTCCACGGAAAAGCTCTCCGCTAACGGCACTGGTGTGTTTTCTGAACTCTTTGATATCATTTGCTTCAGAATCCCTTTTTTTGTCTTCATGCATTTTGTTTCTCTTTTGTCTTCCAGGAGCAGAGCATCCGGACAACAATAACAAACCTTTTTCCAACGGAACATTTTCCTCTGTGTTTCTTCAGTCTCCTGGCTTGAACCCACAGCACGGCTTCACAAATGACTTCAGGTAACCTCAATGTCAAGATGCAACCTTACAATGAATACAATGCATATCAAGCTATTCTGAGCTGTGGTGCTAATCAAAGCCCATCAGCCCAACATAATGTTTTTTATTTAAAACTAAACACAGGGAAGAAGTGTCACTTTTTATGCTTTATATATCTGAAACAAACTCTAAGAAAACTGCAGGCCTGCTGCAACCCTTACTAACTTTAAGTCAAAAGTGAATACTTTTCTGTATCTGTACCTATTCTATTCTCTTGCTATTTTAACAACTGTGTTTAAATGTAACCTTATATTGTGCTTACTCTACACTAGGTCTTAATGCTTTAAATTGCCTTGTTGTTGAAATAGGCTTTCGAAATAAGGCGTTCAAGGCTTTTATTAGTCATACGTCCGTGCATAGCTACAGTTTAGTTATGACGATGAAAATCTTAGGTCACAGGCTCCTCCAACAGTGCAACACAATAAAACAGAAAAAAATAGTGCAAGTAAATACAAAAAAGCAAATAGTAAAATAGTGCAATAAGAGTCTTTATAAAACGGACAAGTCAAATCAAGCAATCTGATTGGTTCTTAGCCGTGATATACTGAGCGTATACCACGGGTAGAATTGTAAGTTACTTTTCACAACAAGTCAGTATCCCTCCGCGTCTGAGAAAAACAGTATACCGTTGGGTTGAAAAGCAAACTGCCTGCAGTTTGCTTTTCATACTGGAACAAGAAAGCAGGAGAGAAGTAACGGGGCAGAAACCCTCCTTTTTACGCAGCGGTCCAGACATACACATCAAACGGCAAAACATATTCAGTGTGCAGTTCCTTTGGCATTAGGGCAGGGATATCTAGATACTTTCCAAGGTTTGACATCATGAATTGAGCTACTTTTAAAGCAATCAACGATGTTTTCAAATCTGTAATCAAAGAGGTCCGCAAAAATACTATCGGCCAATCAGATTGCTTGATTTGACTTGTCAGTTTTATAAATATATTTACATTTCTTCTGTTACGAAACAAACTTACAAAGCATAAGATGGAAACATTTAAGATTAACTTCGACCTCCGGGGGGTCTTACTATGGAGGAGTGGATTGAGGAGTGCCTATCTCCAGAAAAAGAAGCACCTAAACGACGACATGCAGAGCTACGTGAAGAGCAGGTAGACCAACTGGAGAAGTACCACCATTCAAAAGCTTTCTGATGCGGGTCTTGAAACAAAGCAGAGAAAGTATGACCGTTAGTGGCCATAGGTGCGAAAGCTCTCTCTAGAGCTGCTGGAAGCCAAATCTCGGGGACCGGAGAAAGTGGAGCAATATTCTCACCACGCCGAGCAACAGCCTAGAACAACCTCAACAAGTAACCACGTAAGCCATGCTACTGATGCTGGACAGGTTTTCAGTGGGTGCAACATACAAATGAATGTAAATAAATAGCCAAATAATGAATCAACGCTCTCTGTCTAATATGTTCGCTAGCTGTTAGTGTTGTTGCATAGCAACCACCTCGCACTATGTTTCGCGCAGAAGGCAACGGAGGGACTATTTTATTTGGAACATCATTATTTACTAATAAAAACTATTTAAATTAGAGTGTGTATTTTTTTTTCATATTGTCACACTTGGTAACCGTTTTATAAAAGCAATAGCTCACTTCAGGCCGTGATATATGCTCATTATATCACAGCAAAGGGGGTTGTCGACCCTCCGCTTCGCGTCGGGCCGAACCACGCCCCTTAGCTGTGATATAATGAGCATATACCACGGCCTGTCGTGAGCTATTGCTTAAATATACAAGCTTTGCCTGTATAATGCATCGTTCTATATATCTCAAAGGTTCAAAGGGCTTTATTGTCATTTGCACAGTAACTACAGTGTAGATATGCAATGAAAAACTACACAGGCTCCTAAAACAATGCAACATAAATATGAATAAAACAAATAAAAACACGATAAAAATAGTGCATGTGCAGCATTGGAGAGGAGCTCGAGACACGGCAGCCCTCCACAGCGCAGCATCATAATATCTCTTCTGATTGTAGCGTCTCTCTTCCCAGTTCTACAGAGTACCTTTTCCAGCTCACGGCCGTGCTGGTGCACCACGGCGACATGCACTCGGGACACTTCGTGACGTACCGCCGCAGCCCCTGCTCGGCCCGCCCCTCCTCACCCTTCAGCTCCCAGTGGCTCTGGGTGTCCGACGACTCGGTTCGAAAAGCCAGCCTACAGGAGGTGCTGTCGTCCAACGCCTACATGCTCTTCTACGAGAGAGTCCGGAGGCTGAACCTCGCTCCGCGCTCGGAGGAGTAACACCGACTGCTGCCCGTCCATCAAACTGTCCCGGCTGTGTGTGGCCGTCAGGAGGGTTATGACTTTGTGACAATGAGACCAGGGAGGAACGCCATCCTGGGGTCACCGCGGTGTTTCTCTTACATCATGGATCACAGCATGTTGGACATCGTTGAATGGTGTCTTCTGAATCAGCGTTAGAAGGGCTGGGGAATATTAAAATCTGCAGATTGAAAAAAAAAAAAAAAAAAATCTTTCTTCATCCAACATCATGACAGTTTGAAACTTCATGTGAAAAATAATAAAGCAAATGCTACAATAATGATTTTATTTCACAAGGTAAATATTTAAACTCACCAAAGGAAAAAACTGACATTAACTTTTTTTTTTCTCATAAGGGTGAATGTTCAAACTCTACCAGCCATTCAATAGATTACCATTTCTACCAGATCTAGCAGCCACTGACTAACCATCAACCCCGGTTTGATATTAAATCCACGAGTGGACACTTTGCCTCCTCCAAAGCGGGATGCTCTCAATCCCAAAGATTATGGACCTGCATGATTTTTTTGTCAAGTATCTTTGATCGTGCCTCACTGCAATACTTTGACATGTGTAACGGTTTCTGTCATGCAGCATTTTGGCTTCAGTGGGACAAAAAACGGGAACATTTGACAATATAGTGCACTCTAAAGTGACAGCCCTGCTAATCATTGTTCATGTGTAAAGCTTACTGAACTCTGGCATTTCTATGATGCTGTGTAATGTTCCTGTTATGGTGTAACCACTGCCTGTCAACACTGAAGTAGCTAAAGCTATTTAGAATTTGTTGCACATTATGATGTCAATTAGGTATAACTTTTCCCAACTGTGGTTCTCATAAAAACGAATCAGCCTAATCATTGCTAACGGTGTATGTCAAACTATTGGAATTAATGTTTCTATGGACTTTTTTCACAAGAGGTTGAATTTGGTATTTTTCTATTTATCCAAGAGTCCTCACATTGTCATGTTTTGCAGAGTTGAGGTCAAAGTGCCATGTTGTCTTTAATGGTCAATATGTTTATTGTTTAACGCATTAAGCCATGTGTGCTAAATATGATGTTAACACAATATAATGCATCACAGCCATCTTGCTTGGTGTTGATGCTAACAAAGTGTATTAATCAGGTCTTTGGGTTAGTTATCCTGAATATAAATAATGATGTGAAGCTGCCGATTTGCTCCTACCAAACCAGTCAAATGGAGAAATGGCCTGGTTCAGAACCTCTTGTTAATGTTTGCAATTTGCACTGATGTATATTAACGTGAGTGTGTGTTTGCGTCCAATCTGTAAAGGTGATTGTTTTCAGGTATTAAAAAAAAAGACATATTCAGAGAATTATTAATATCATTGTCAGAGATTGTGTGTCAGCAGAGATGCTGAAGATCAGCCCACACTTACTGACCTGTCCTTGACCCAAACACTACAAGACTTTCAAGTGTTACCAAATGTTTCAAACTAATTATTTTCTCTGTAGAGATGTACATTTCTCAAAAAGAAATACAATGCATCATTTCAAGTGTTTTTTAGTGCCAAATGCTGACTGACAAAATAATCTTCTGATTCATCATTTACAGATAACTGCCAACATCTGCCAGGGATGGATCAGAAGCCACTTTAAAAACATTTTAAACCCATCCAAATCTGAGTCCGAACAAAGTCATTCTCAGACAACACATTGACCATAATAAAAAAAAACAAATGTGGGCATCTTCTTTGGAACAGCACACAACAAACCTTTCATTTTTTTTTTTTTTGTAATAAGGAAAGTGTTCCATCGCTCCTTTCTTTGGAGACATAGCCAGCTGCTTCACCATACAACTGGAGAACAAGATACTGAAATGATAGTTTGAAATCAAGTCAGTCAGACGTTTGGGTCATTTTTAACACATAAATTCACTGTAAAAAATATTCTGATTCTTAAGAGTCCAAGTAAACAGTCCTGACTTGTGCGGTCATCATAGTCTCTCAGATTCAGCTAAAAACCTATATTAGCTTAGTGTTATTTGTCCATGTGACCAAGAACAGCATGTGACTTGTCCGTTCAGCCTTAATTGTCCCTTAGTCAGAGGGTTCTTGGACCAATGGCCAGGTTGTTAATCCCCCTGCTGGTCATTTCTTTCTGTCAACTACGATGCGTCTAAATGTCAGGTTGATGCGAGGCAGGGAACTCTTCTTGCGGACAGGCAGGCTGTGGTACCAGAAAGTGTTGGTCGGGGAGTTCATGAGGAGTAGGCTCCCGTGAGCGAGCTCCAGCTTCACGGGTTCAATCTGCCTGAGGCTTCGTTTCCCCCGAGCATCTCTGTGCCGGAAGATAAAGTCTCGTGGCGCTCCCAGAGAGACGGAGGCGATGGGACAGAGGGGGTCCAGCTCCTTCTCATCATCACGATGCTCGCCCATGTGATCCTGGCCATCTTTGTACCTGGAGGCGAGAAGAAAATGTTTCAAGATTCAAAGGCTTTATTGTCATATGCACAGTAGCTACAGTGTAAATATGGTAATGAAAATATTATGTCCCAGGCTCCTCCAACAATGCAACATATAAGACATAAACAATAAAACTGATTTTAAAAACCATATAATAGTGCAAGATTATAATTTTAAATTGATTGAGATTTTAGCAGGGAGACAAATGTAAAACTTGTCTCTTTCCAGCTTTTATTCAGAAATGTCTCACCTGTTGACCAAGACGAAATTGAACGCTTGTCCAGTTGTTTTAGTGACAGCATCCCGTATATATTTCAAGGTTGGAGTCCAAGAGTTGGCTAAACGTGTAACTCTTGAATAAGTGTAGGTGAGACCTGCATCTCCATAGGTGGCTTGCTTTCTTGGTATATCGTACACCTTTCCAAACACCTGGACCTTAGCTTCTTCCCCTGGAACAAAAACAGCCACAATCGTTCAACTGTACACTACAACTTGTCCTAATGTTACAGAAAAAGGTTTGATATTGTACCTGTTGAGTACACCACCTCCTCCTCCAGCTGTTTAAAGAGGTTGTCTGCTTCTTCTTTGGAGAACAGCAGAGCATAATCACAGTCTAGTCCTTCCGCCTCTATGTTCTGCCAGGGAACAGGATGAGAAAACTCCTCATCTTCCTCATCCTGCTCCACCCCCTCATCACTCTCCAGTTTGATCTTCTTCTGTGGACTTCTGGCTTCACTAATGAAGGAGCGTTTTTTCACAAACGTTTCCATTGCAGTCACCTGTTGTCTGGGCGGGGTTCTCTGTTTAAGGATTGTTAAGGACCTGGATGACGAAAGAAAATAAAAACATTGTCAATTGTGAGATTTATATAAAGAACTGTGAAACAAATCTTCAGAGTGGGTCTGCATCAAGTTTACTTCTCACCAATATTATGTTTGTTATTTTTTTGTTGTATTCAGTGCTTTATTATTTATTATTATTATAAGTATAATAACGCAACTCACAATTATTTTTTAAATTAAATAACCTGTTAGCTACTAATTCATATTAATGACTAGTTATGTCTAAAATGATGTGCGATAATAGTGAAAACTGTCCCTGAGCCCAAGGTTAAAACTGTTCAAATAATAAACACATGTAATTTACTATGATAAAAGACACTGAAGAAGCAGTAAATCCTCACATTTCTGAACATGGAACCACATTCATTTTGGCATTTTTCTTGAAAATGACTCTTTTTCAAAATAGACGATTCATTTATTTGTAATGTGGCCCATTAATGATCCCAACATGCCTTTATGCACAACGTAAAACAAAACCAACAGCCATAATAACCAATACAACTTGACGCAGAATAGATTTCACGGTAAACTTTACACAGAATTGATGAAAACCATAGATTGTTCTCGAAGCAATGCTCGACCCTTTACTTTGGTTATGGCTAGAAAGGATCCATCTGGTGTACAACTCTCGCAAGAGTTTGCAAGTCACGTGGCTGAATGTTTACGTGTGTCACTGTCAGGCAGCCTTTCAGTTACGATCGTTAACATCAGTGCGCCACAGCAAATGATGGTGAGAAGCTAAACTATCTATTAATGATGTCAATGACAGGGACTGTGATTGTTGAAATAGGGTGTTAGCGGTCTTGCTGTTCAAAGAAGAATGACAACACTGTAGATCACCAACACTATGGTTTATTTTTTATTCACAGGCAAGTCAACGTTGTCGCAGTAAAAGTCCCAAGATAGCTCCTGGTGCAATCAAAGGTTCCCTTTCAGTGTTTTACTATAATGTCTGATGTTTCTCTATTAATATTGCTGCTGCTGTGTATGTTGCATGTGTTTCCGAGCCGCTCCGATTACAACGAGAGTTATATTTCGTATATGGCTTCGCCCTCTGGCTATCGCTATTGGGCAGGGCCGGACTGGGACAATAAATCAGGCCGGGAATTATACACCCAGCCAGGCCACTACCAGTTTACTTTTGTGCTATTTTCCTGGATTTATTTGTCAATATTTACAGCGTTGCTACCCATAGTGATAGCCCTAGACTTTAAATCTACTACGCACTACCCCAGAATAGACATATGGACACGACGCTGAAGTTGGCTTCCGATTCGGCAGTTAAGGGGAAAGTTAAGGGACATTTAATTTACAGCGCTGAGCGAACAATCCTCCGTGTTTGAACCTCTTAAATCGCTGCATAGCCGATTTATTTGGACTGGATTATCCCAGAGAGTCTAAAGATTCTTTATAACCCAGTTTGAGATTTGTGAAACCTTTATTCTATTTGTGAAAATACAAAAAAGGAGATTGCACTGCTTTTTTCGCATCCTGACCACATTAGACCAGGTCCTGATCTGAAACCACTAGACCTACACTCATCAAATCTGGACTGGATTATCCCACGGAGGCTAAAGATTCTTTATAACACAGTTTCAGATTTGTGAAACCTTAATTCTATTTGTGAAAATACAAACAAGGGAGATTTCAGTGCTTTTTTTTTTAAATCTAGACCACATTAGACCAGGTGTTTTATCGTTAATGTCAGATATGTACTAAGTAAATACATTTGTTCCTGCTCAAGATTAGATTCAACTTGATTGTTATTGCACATATTACAGGTACTGAGACAACAACATGCAGTTTAGCTTCCAACCAGGAGTGCAACAAGCAGTAAAGTGAAAAGTAATGTACACAATCTACAGAATAAAATATAGAATGAATTGAATGATGAATAAACAGTGAGGGGTATGAATACGCTAGATATACACAGCAGCCTGTGAGCAGTGAACAGTAGGCGTGTTTGAGACGCGTTGCGGCTCGCCTCGAAAGTAGACGAGAATAGCCGATCGCAGCCGGGGGAGGTCTCAAAAAGCTCGCCTGAAGTCGGACAGCTCGGAGTCGGCTTCTTCTTCTTCGTCTTCTTCTTCTTCTTCTTCTTCTTCTTCTTCTTCTTCTTCTTCTTCTTCTTCTTCTTCTTCTTCTTCTTCTTCTTCTTTTTGGCGGATTGCAAACAACTTTAAGGTGCATACCGCCACCTCCGGAGTCGGCTTGACTCGGTTTGCATTTATAAAGAATGCACACATGTGTTTAATCGTTAATGTCAGGTACTAAGTAAATACATTTGTTCCTGCTCAAGATTAGATTCAACTTTATTGTTATTGCACATATTACAGGTACTGAGACAACGAAATGCAGTTTAGCTTCTTACCAGGTGCAACAAGCAGTGAAGTGAAAAGTAATGTACACAATAGACAGAATAAAATATAGAATGAATTGAATGATGAATAAACAGTGAGAGATATGAATACACTAGATATCAGCCTGTGAGCAGTATGAACAGTGTGTATGAATGTGCTAAGATATATAAAGCATGAAAACGGTAAGCAGTATAGTATAAAATATATAGATATTAATTTCATGATGATAAACATTGTGGAACAATGATGAAAAATGGGAATGGATGTGGCGACGTAAAACTGACACAAAACAACAACAAACTTTTGCCGAGCCAATTGGAGAGTTTCATCAGCAGCACGTGGTAAAAACCACCAATGAGCGCTCAGCTCGATACCAGCGAGCCGTTTCCCATCAAGCATTTCGCTTCCGCAGCCCGTGGAGAGGAACTGCGCCGCCTCGCCGCGCCTCGCTCAAGGCTGCGAGCGTCTTTGTCCCGCGAGATTTCAACGTCTCATGTAGGCGAGCCTACATGAGTTCTTATTATACATCCATGGAGCCTCCAGAGCAAGTCGGACACAATTTCATTTAATTTCAAACCTTTATTTAACCAGATTGGTCCCATTGAGATCATAGATATCTTTTTCAAGGGAGACCTGCAGCATATAGTTTCCACATGAAACATAAAACAATAAAGGACATTATACATTATATTTACAGGATACATAGTTATAGACATTTACAAGTGCCCATTGTATCAGCAAGCATTTCATTTAGCCCAGCTTTAAAAACATGCAGAGGAATGAGATTGCTCAGTTTCAATTCTTGCTGAAGATTGTTGCAAGTAAGTGGAGCTGCGCACATAAAAGCTGTCTTACCTAAGACAGTCCTTGCTCTTGGCACATCTAACAAGACTACATCATGTGACCACAGACAATAGCTGCTTGCAACTCTCTGTGTTATCAGAGAGCAGATATAATACGGGAGTTTACCCAACAAAGCTTTATAAATAAACGTGTACCAATGACTGAGCCTCCGTACAGAGAGTGATGGTAAACCTGCCTTGGTATACAGGGTACAGTGATGTGTAAGTGCTTTACAATTTGTGACAAATCTCAGAGCACTGTGATATGCAGCATCCAATTCGCTCAGTTAATTGGCAGGTGCATTCATATACAACACATCACCATAGTCCAGCACAGGTAAAAAGGTCACAGTGACTAGCCTTTTCCTGGCCTCAAGCGAGAAACAGGACTTGTTTCTGAAAAAGAACCCTAGCCTAACCCTCAGTTTTTTAAGCAGGTTATTGACATGAAGTTTAAAAGAGAGACAATCATCAAGCCAGATACCAAGGTATTTGTAACAGGCAACAACTTCAAGTTTTGTTCCTTGCGTAGTTACAATATCTAAAACAGGCTCTGGTGTCTTTTTTGCTTTTGAAAAGAGCATTACCTTGGTTTTATCAACATTCAAAAGAAGCTTTAGTTCAGAGAGCTGAGTCTGAATAATGTTAAAAACAGCCTGTAATTTAACAACAGCCTCTTTAATGGAGGGACCTGCACAATACATTACAGTATCATCCACATAAAAATGTAAAGTAGCTTCATCCACATTATCACCTACGCTGTTAATATATATGGAGAATAAAAGTGGTCCTAAAACAGAACCTTGTGGTACACCATTAGAAATGTTTAACCACTCAGAAGACAGTCCATCAAAATGAACACCTTTCAGAGAGGTAGTTCACAAACCACCCCACTGCATGGCTGGACATGCCAATACTGAGTAGCCTCTGCTTTAAAATGCGATGATCAACGGTGTCAAACGCTTTGGAAAGGTCAATAAACAGAGCTGCACAACTCTGCTTATTATCTAAAATACTAGTAATGTCATTTACCACTTTCATTGTCGCAGTGATGGTGCTGTGTTTCTTTCTGAATCCTGACTGATGTTTAGACAGGATATCATTTATACATAAAAACTCCTTTCTCCAAGACGGATCCTTTCTAGCCATAACCCTTTACTTTACCTGCTACAAACTGTGGAAAACCCCAAACAGCAGTGTGTGTCTTGAACAGATCTCAGCTCATTGACGTAACCCCGGTTCGTCACTTCGTGATGGCGCGAACACTTCAGTCCCAGAGAGAGGGTGCTGGTTTTAGTTATCCGTTTAGCCCACATCCGTTTCGCTCTTACCTTAGCTTACCGTCCAGGTGTTTCAGCAAAAATGATTGGACAAAAAACGATTAACTCATTTTTCTCTCCAGTCTCAAAAAAGAGGATTTCTAAGGACGTAAATGAATCCGAGAAGGATGCAAAACACCCGGTGAGCACAATTTATATTATTTGTCATTTACCATTAGCCTCATGTAACGTGTGTAATGCTAAAAGATGCATATTAAAACATCACTTACATTGATTGTACTTGCATTAGTATTTAAAACAGGGAAGGGATTCGTAGTTTCCCGCGACACGTGCAGTGTAACCCAAGCTGCGTTCACAAGCACTGCTGTGTTATTGATTGTTGATAAACGTGGTGCAATAGTCCGCCCCCTACGATATGTTTGTACTACATTGTCGAAGGTTTTTAAAGCCTCAAGGTGCACCTTTCTCTCAAGTTTTGTATTTTGCTCAATACACCAAAATTGTGCAGAAGAAGCCAAAGTCCTCGGCGGCGGAGTCGGAGGTTTCCAGCCCGTCTCCTGCTCCTCTGTCCCCGGATCAGCTGGAGAGGATCGCCCGCAACAAGAGAGCCGCAATAGAGGAAAGGACTTCCGCAGAAACACCTCCAGGGTTTGGGGAAAGCTGGAGAGAGGGACTGTCAGTAGAGTTTGAAAAGCCTTATTTTAAAAACGTAAGAGAAAAACTAATAAAACTGCTCGTATAGTAAGCCTCGTGTTTCGAACAGTTTGAATAACTTTATATCTGTGCCACAGTTGATGGATTTTGTTTCTCAAGAGAGGAAGAGCTGCACTGTGTACCCTCCTGCTGAAGAAGTCTTCACCTGGACCCAGATGTGTGACATCCGAGATGTGAGTTTATCTGTCTGTACCCTTTAAACCCCCTTCATTTTTTATTGATATATGATAAGAAAAAAAAACAATGGCTTATTTACATAAAAAGCTTGAAATACACCCTTCCTATTTCTCCTTATTATAATCAATCTGAGGCTTCTGTTTTGAGGGATGAGCCGCCAACACTCACAAGCATAATTTACCTACATTTGATTGATTTTGCTAACTTATAAGTAGGGATGCACGATATTGGTTTTTTGAAACCGATAACGATAACTTCCTGCTTCTCAAGACCGATACCGATAACCGATAATAATATAATATATATATATTAAATGTACCTGTAGTTTTTGCACACCTGGTGGTAAAAAAAAGACTAGTAGTGAGCAAATGACATGAGCATTACTACTATGAACAAAACCAAGAACAGTTTTGACTCTTCAAAGTGACCATATTTATTTTTCAAAAGAAAGTTCTTGCCTTTTTCAAAAGCCTCGTCGATAGGGAAAAGCCCCGGTGCCTTTGCAGCTGGCTTTGGATTCGCCGCTAGTTTAGCAGCGCAGGCGTCTTCGTACACTTGTAACACACTATCGTAGCCATGGCGATGTTTCAGGTGACTAATCAGGTTGGAAGTATATAGCTCGTTGCCTTTTTCCCTCCTCGTGGTTCGTACGGTCATTGAAAACCTGGAAAAGTCATGGAAATTCAAAATGCAAATTCCAGGCCCTGGAAAAGTTATGGAAAACAATTTTTCCCAAAGTTTTGGAAATGTAACTAAAGTTGCGTAAAATATAATTTACATTTTATCTAATCGCCGAAATAATCTGCGGTCGCGAGCTGTTATGTGCACATCATGACGCGCATGGTGTTATTTTTTAATATATGAAGCGTGAGCTGTGTGCTCGAGTCTTCCTGCCTGTCGGCTGAACTCTGCTGCTCCGGTATGAGGGTCAGCTACATTAGCTGTGTCAGCTACGTTAACTGTGCGGAGTCACTGTGGCACAGACTGAGCCGCTGGTGAACAGCTGTTGGAACGGGCCGTTCAGGTGTTCAGAGCAGAGCTCCCTGTCGGAGCGGCAGAGCGTGATGTGCACTGAAACGTTTTCTGTCACAATATCATTTAAGGAATCGTTGAGCTAGCTAGATAGCATACATTGTCACTATCTGCTAATGTTAGCTTTAGCCTTCGTTTTCTAATAGTTTTTTTCATAGGCTATAAACGGAGGTGGTATAAGTATAGATATTGTGCTAGAGTAAAAGTAGAAGTACTCAGATATTGTACTTGATTAAAAGTAGAAGTACTCAGATCTTGTACTTGAGTAAAAGTAGAAGTACTCAGGTCTTTTACTTGAGTAAAAGTAGAAGTACTCAGGTCTTGTACTTGAGTAAAAGTAGAAGTACTCAGATCTTGTACTTGAGTTAAAGTAGAAGTACTCGGATAAGTAAAAGTAGAAGTACTCAGATCTTGTACTCGAGTAGAAGTACTCAGATATTGTACTTTAGTAGAAGTACTCAGATCTTGTACTTTAGTAGAAGTGGAAGTACTCAGATCTTGTACTTAATAAAAGTATAGTACTCAGATGTTGTACTTGAGTAAAAGTAGAAGTACTCAGATGTTGTACTTGAGTAAAAGTAGAAGTACTCAGATCTTGTACTTGAGTAAAAGTAGAAGTACCAGAGTGTAGGAATACTCTGTTACAGTAAAAGTCCTGCATTCAAAAGGTTACTCAAGTAAAAGTACAAAAGTATTATCATCAAAATATAGTGAAAGTAGCGACAGTAAAAGTAGTCTTTGTGCAGATTGGTCCATTTCAGAATAATATATATGATATGTTTTATAATGATTGATTATGAAAGTGTTCTCAAAGCAGGTGAAGGTGCAGCTAGTTTGAATGACTTTGTATTCTGCAGGGTAGCTTGTGGATTTACTCCAGGTGGAACTAAAGTCTGATTTAACACTTAGTACAAGTATCTCAAAATTGTACCCACGTATAGTACTTGTTGAGTTTATGAACTTAGTTACTTTACACCAGTGGCTATAAAGATAGAAAGACTAAGCCTTGCACAGAGGCATGACAATACATTTTCAAAATGCTTAACAGTGCTGCCAAAATTATAAACTGACTGCTACACAATTAAAATAAATGCTTTTATATATTTCTATTAGATGTGACTCTTTGGCGTTTCTGTTATTATTGACACTGCTGCTTTCAGGGGGTCAGGGGTCGGGTCCTTGTCACCTTTTTCATACCTGATGACTTTGCCTCCCTGACTACAGTTGCTTTAGCGTGTAGAAGCTAGTAAGCCTACTATTTGATTTGTTTTAGATAGGCACTACATGTTTCATATGCAGACCTTATTTTCCTGTTCCATGTTAAAATAAACTATTTTCAGGTCATGGAAAATTAGGTAAAGGTCATTGAGAAGTCATGGAAAAGTCATTGAAAATCATTGGTGAGAAAGTGTATGAACCCTGAATCAGGTTTGAAGTATTATAGCTCGTTGCCTTTTTCCCTCCTCGTGGAACTTCTGCATTGCATTTGTTAATACAAATATCAAGCGAACTATCTAACTCTGAAACTTTGAAATAGTCCCATACTACCGACGACATGTTTGTTTACTGTCCTGGTTTCACGGCCGCAGTGCACACCATTTACGTCACAGCCAGGCATGAGTTAGGGAGCGCTGGATTTGTGAAAAACTCCCCTCTTCCTAAACCACTAATACCACAGTACTGGCAAAACGGGAGGAGCCGAGTGAAAAACAAGCGCCCCTCATCCCAATCCACCCACATCGCAGTATTTTTTCTTTTTTTTTTACCCAAAAAATATATTGTATATTATCGGGGCTATTAATACTTTTATCGGGTTTATCGGGATGACGTCATAATTCCTAATATCGGACCGATAATTATCGTGCACCACTACTTATAAGTTATAACTGAACTTATGAGGCAGTATACCTCTAAGTAAGTGGCCCTGCCCTTCATATATTTTTCTGTATGTGGCCCTCGGTGAAAAAAGTTTGGACACCCCTGCTCTAGATAAACATCTTTTACTGTTGATATGTACACATGTAGGCTACTGTTCTGTTTGGTTTATTTTCAATTTTTTTGTACTGCTTATGTATACATTGGCTGTTTATATCTATTTTCCTTAACTTTTCATTCATGTAATGCGTCTACATGCTGCTGTGACAAAATAATTTCCCTAACTGGGATCAATAAAAGTATATCTTATCTTAACAAACATACCCCCAAACAATAAACTTAAACCGTTTTATTTATTTATTGTGAGACATCCTCCCTCTCACTACGCTCATGCAGTATTACATTGCATTCATAGCTTTTGGGACATAAATTGACAAGCATATCTTAGCACCTCCCATGCTCTAATCCATAAAAAGCCGCCTACACAATGCAGCAGGCACTGAGGACAACACATGGATAATTAAAGTGCAACGAAAAATGGAAAATCCGAGTTAGTGGCAACTTATTTTGTGTTGCTGAAGACCTGTCTCTATTTCTAGGTCAAAGTGGTGATTCTTGGCCAGGATCCATACCATGGTCCTAACCAAGCCCATGGATTGTGCTTCAGTGTAAAAAAGCCAGAGCGTCCTCCACCCAGGTTAAAACATGTTCATTATCTCATTATCTTCTTCTTCTCTAAAATCACACAATGCAGTCATGTGCAATGCTTTGACATATTTAACACACATTTTGATGTTTTTTATTTGTAGTTTGGAGAACATGTACAAAGAACTGGTGACGGACATTGAAGGCTTTCAGCACCCTCGACACGGAGATCTGACTGGATGGTCCGAACAAGGTTATTTAAAAAAAAAAAAAAAAAAGCAGTTTGTTGAATGTTTACGCAAAGATGATGGCAATTATCTGACTGCCGTCTTCTCCATCTGTGTCCTGGCTCAATCAGGTGTGTTGTTGCTCAATGCTGTGTTGACCGTCCGAGCGAGCAACGCCAACTCCCACAAAGGCAGAGGCTGGGAGACGTTCACTGACGCCGTCGTGAAGTGGCTCAGCAACAACCAGCAAGGCCTGGTGTTCATGCTTTGGGGAGCGTATGCTCAGAAGAAAGGAGCTGCCATTGATGGGGTTAGTCTGCAGCACTGTGGTTTTAAAAGAAAGCGTATTTCTAATGTTCATGCATCTAAGTTTATGTTTTCTGTGTCTGCAGAAACGCCACCTCGTCCTGCAGGAGGTGCATCCTTCCCCCCTGTCCGCTCGTAGAGGATTCTTCGGGTGCAAACATTTCTCCAAGGCCAACGAGTACCTGGTGCAATCGGGAAAGTCTCCCATAAACTGGAAGTCTCTTTGAACTGTTTTTCATGGTTCTCAACATGAATGTTAGTTAACTACAGATCAAAACCCACCCATAAGCTTCCTGTTTTATCAATATAATGTGCAGATATTTCTTTATGAGAGTCAAGAGTTCATGTCAGTAGTTGAAAATATTAAGTGTTTAACACTGAATATTCTTAAATATATCTTTCTCAATATGTTTTTCCAACATTGTAAATATGTCTGTGTTTTCTGTTCACTTTTTGTTATTGCAATGTTGGTTCTATTAAAGAGGTTCTAAATAGTGGATATTGTTTCTTAATGTGATCACTCAGCCAGCTACCTCAGATACACATACCAAGTGGAGCAGTTCACGTCCCACTGCATTTCAGAATCACTTCACATTAGTGGTTTCTTTTTGTTTTAGTAAAATAACGTGTGGATCATGCACAAGGCTAAATAATAAGGCCACTGCTTTTCCTGCAAGTAAACATGTCTGCCATGATGATGGTCAGTCATTTCACCAGCTGTCACTTTACTTAAACTAACACAAGTTGCTTGAGTTTAATTAACATGCAGTCAAGTTAAGTCAAATTAACCAGTGGTGTAAAGTAACTAAGTACATTTACTCAAACTCAAGTACAACTTTGGAGAGACTTGTACTTGAGAATTTCCTTTTTTTCCCCCTTATACCCCAATACAGGTAAAGGTAAAAGGTGCACTTTTACTCCACTACATTTATGTAATACCTTTACTGCAGTTACTTAGCATTTTTTAAATGTAAAATATAATCAACATTTAAATAAGACTTGCGTTACACATGGAGTAAAATTAATATGCTACCCTTCAGTGTACAAAGTCATTAAAACTATTCCACTTTTACCAGCTTTGATAACACTTTAATGCATCAATAATTATAATACAAACATATGTTATTCTTAAATGGGCGAATCTGAACTTTTACTTTTGGTACTTTTAGTATATTTTGATGCTAATACTTTTGTACTTTTACTTGAGTAACAGTTGTAATGCAGGACTTGTAACAGAGTAGGCCTATCCTAAACTCTGGTACTTCTACTTCTGGTACAAGATCTCAGTTCTTCCATAACTTCTCCCACTTCTGAAATCAATTTATATAAAACATAATGCAGGGAAGTTGCCTTGTTTAAAACTAGAAAAATAAACACTGTCCTTTTAATAAATTGACCTTTACAACAGCACCCTCATGTGCAGAATCATAGACATATAAAGAGTAGACGCCGCATCGACCGCTGCTGCCTATTGGCGCTGACGAGCCGTGGGGCCGCCATCTTGGACCGGTCACCCGCTCCACTCAGTGTAATCTGTCTGGCAGGCGCAATGAAGTGTCAGCGCATTTTATCAATCATAACTCGCTGAATACAAAACTGATTTTCACGGGGGGGGGGGGGTTATATGCAAACGTCATATATGTAGGCATGATACCGGACACATGATTCGGCGTATTTTAATATTCATAGTAGGCTTAACAGCAATAGAATATTCTGGTATTTGATAGCCTATGTTATGTATGATAGGTATTTTGCAAAAGACACACGATATATAATATATACACACACACACATAAAAAAACACTAATGGTCTATATATGATAGAGAAGCATATTGTGTAGGCCTATACTCAGCTATTTTAATAAGTTGAAAAATGAAGAAACAATAATACATTATACATAGACAGAAGTTATATATCAGTAAAAATGAATATCTATGTCATAAAAAATGAAAATGTACTTCTACATCTATATAAAAAATGTAAATGTTCAAGTTAAACACACGAACATGACACCACCCCGCCCAAACCATATTTACACAAAGTTGCTCATGACAACCGAATGCCCCGTGCATGCGGCTCCTCCAAAGCATGACTGAGAACCTCTTTCTCATATCTTTGTCTTTGGGAAACCATCAAAATAAAAACGGGAGATTTGAGAGTCAACACAAAAACATTTTAAGAAGGAGGTCAAGCTTATTTTCTTCCTTCTTCTTCCTAGATAGATTAGATTTTAGATTTAGATTAGGACCCCTTGTGTTTCAGGTGACAAAGACTTCGTCAGGTAATATGCAATGGGAGCCTTCCAATGTCCGTGTAGGCCAACCACCATGAACACAAGAGCCTCAGTAGCAGTATCGGTCTCATTGTTTCCATCACCCATGTCTACAAAAGCAGACATTGACTGGTTATGTGGATTATATTGCACATGTTTTCTGATGGCCATGTCATCCAACATGAGTGAAACACATCCATATTTAGCCTGGTCGTCCTGGCATCTTCTCTCCAGCATATCCAGCATCATCTTGTTCAGGCCAGGCTTGCCATCCACCGAACACAGCCACCTGTAAAAAAATTGAGAAGTAGCTATTTAACGTACTTGCAACCGTAATTTCCAAAAATGAAATTGAACAACATTAAGACTACCTTTTTGTTGTAGTCTCTCTGAGGTATTTGTATGCCTTTGGACCATGTAGATGGAGTGTGAGGGCACATTCTCTGTGGTCCTTGGAGTACTCATGGCCCTGCTTTGCCTTCAAGTCTATTTGAAGATCTGAAATTGTATGAGAAAAAATTAATAAGTCCCCTTCATATAATAACAAAGGAGTTTAATAAAGAGTGTAAGAGTAAGATGTACATGAATCTCAAAGTGCTACTTTCATCTTCCCTGAGTAGAAATCAAGCCTCTCTTTGAGTTCTTCATTAATGAGGTTCTTTTCCCTCAAATCCCCCAAAAGAGTCCTCACTGTGGTCTCTGCCCTCTTTTCTCTAGCCATGGCATTCTTCCTCTCTCGCTCGAGACTCTCCACTCTTGCTAAAGCTTCATTGAGTCTGGCCTTAAGAGCAGTAGGAGAAGCAGGCGAGACATCGCTATGATCCCAGTAGAAAGAGGGATGAACATGGTTTGAGTGATGTTTCACTTCACACACAACACTTTGACACAACTAGAGTATGGCCCACATTCTTTCTTATAGTCATCACCTGTCAAAGCCACTGCCAGCATCATGCGTGTGTGTGTGTGTGTGTGTGTGTGTGTGTGTGTGTGTGTGTGTGTGTGTGTGTGTGTGTGTGTGTGTGTGTGTGTGTGTGTGTGTGTGTGTGTGTGTGCCAGGAATGCATGTTCAACATGTCTTCAATTGTGTGTGTATGTGTTTATTTGTGAGTGTGTTTAATATGAGTGGCAGCAAACAAGAGAGATGAGATTTGACTTTGTCTAGGACCATTATGATATGATGTTGAAAATAGAAATACTCACATCATTAGGCTGAGGTTGTGAGTGTGAGGTTGAAGCTTCTGGGTCATCCTGAGGGGCCACAGACAGGCTCTCTTCAGCTTTTCTGGAAGTAGACGTAGTCCTGCCCTTTTCTGGCTAAAATGAAAAAGCAGAATATCTCACACACACACACACACACACACACACACACACACACACACACACACACACACACACACACACACACACACACACACACACACACACACACACACACACACACACACACACACACACACACACACACACACACACACACACACACACACACACACACACACACACACACACCACACACACACACACACACACACACACACACACACACACACACACACAGCCCTGTTATTGATAATAGAATATTTACATTTATGAATGCTAATAACCGTATGATGATACACCTACTCTTTGGAGGTGAACCGGGAAGCTGAAGATGGAGGGAATAACACCATCTCTGAGTCGGACAATCTGTCCTGTCCTGTCAAACTCGTCCTGCTTACAATGCTCACTGCAAATCACGGATAACTCGCTTGCAGTGAACCCTTCCCTCCTCAAAGCAACTTCCCACTTCTTTCTCATATCTTTGTCTTTGGGAAACCTTCAAAATAAAAACGGGAGATTTGAGAGTCAACACAAAAACATTTTAAGAAGGAGGTCAAGCTTATTTTCTTCCTTCTTCTTCCTAGATAGATTAGATTAGATTTTACTGTATTCATCCCACAACGGGGACATTCACTTGTTACAGCAGCGATTTATAAAGTCTCAGTTGGCCATGAACATAATGTTTGCTGGCTACGATTTCGCTGGCGGACATCAATACAGTACAATAATATTCTATTTACAAAATACAACCAATTATAATGTTGAATCTTACTTGTGAAAAGTAATCCCCCGACCCCTGTTCGCAATCGTCCGCCGATTTGCACAGCAATATGCTGCACAGTGCTCTGGCATCTTGAAACCTCTGCTGTCTATGGGTAGAATGTCTGTAGGATGACCGGTCCAAGATGGCGGCCGTATTTCTTGCGCCCCAGCAGCCAATGCGGCGTCTACTCTTTATATGTCTATGTGCAGAATCCTTTGGGGGTAAACAAACAGGAAGTAATTCGCCTTCTTGTCGATTTAAAGGCGCGGCTCTGCCAGTGACGTAATGACGTAAACAGGAAGATATTGGAAAGCTCCTTTTAAACTTCGCCCCTATCAGTCTGTTAATGTTTGTGCAGTTAAACTACTGACAATGCCTGTGCAGAGCCTGCCAGTCAGGGATGCGTCCATACATTTCCGTTTACTGCAGCAGTATCTGGTTCTTCTGAAGAATTACCCCATCCTTACTAAATCTGTGACGAGGTCTGTAGCTCTGATTATTCCCTGACTGTCACTGTTCGTGCTTGTTTCAAGTTGTTTGCACAGTTTGACATTCAGAACAAATCAACGTTTTTTTGTATAGTTTACTGTTTGCTACATTGTAATATGTCGCAATCTGCAGAGGTACGGAGAAGTACTCAGATTAAATAAAAGTAGAAGTATCTGAGTGTAGGAATACTCTGTTACCAGTAATGGTACTCCATTTACAATATTACTCGAGTTAAAGTACAAAAGCATTAGCATGAAAATATACTTAAAGTAGAAAAGTACTCATTATGCGGGTTGGTCCATTTCAGAATAAAATAAAGGTGCAGCCTATTTATTTAATATATTTGAATACTTAACTTTGAACTTTATTAGGGTAGAAGTACAAAGTACCAAATACCTTTACTGTAGATTATTATATTTTATTGATGCATTAAAGTGTTATCAAAGCTGATGAAGGTGCAGCTAGTTGAATTGACTTTGTATTCTGAAGGGTAGTGTGTGAATATACTCCAGGTGTAACTAAAGTCTTTTTTAAGTGTTGATTTATATTTCACATTATTATTCCAAATCTGTAAAGTAACTATCAGAATCAGAAATCCTTTATTAGTCCCACAAAAGTAAAATATAAATGTAGTGGAGTAAAAGTACACTATTTACCTTTGAATTGTAGTGGAATTGAAGTATAAAGTAGCATACATTGTACTTAAGTGCGGTACTTGAGTAAATGTACTTCGTTACATCCCACCTCTGCAAATTTGTTAGCAGTTTTCAATGTGGTTGTTGACTTCAAAGTGTATCTCCTTTGTTTGCACTGACCACCGACTGCCCTCTGGTGTCATCACTCTGTAGCCAATCAGCTTCTGTCCTGAAAACCTCCCCTAGTTTTTGACACTGGTTTTATTGGATAATAATACTATGATAACTGTATCTGCTGCATATTAAAAGAGTTCTCTTGTGTGTTTTGATATTTTTAGTGGCATCCTCTCAGCTTTAGGAAATGTTCTGTCTCAGATTTTGGAGGCAAGAAAAAAGATCAAGAGTGGAGCCCCGGTCGGTGAGATCGACCCGGCTGCAGCTGCACGATATGCAACCTTTGGGTGAGACCTTATATGGAAACAAAATTGAGGGTTGATGTGCTAAATAACAGGAAAATACATGTAAGGGTTTGTGATTGTGAGCTAAAATGCATCACCAATTGTGGGGAAATTACCTGTCCTCTATGTTCTCGTGTATTTCAGGTTTTGTATCACAGGTCCGGTGAGCCATATCTTCTACCAGCTGATGGAGGTGTGGATGCCCGCAACAGACCCACTCTGCATAGTCAAACGTCTGCTACTGGATCGGCTTATTTTTGCCCCTGGCTTTCTGCTGATTTTCTACTTTGTTATGAACATCCTGGAGGTAGGTCATCTCAGAAACTGTCCCCCTTAACATCAGATTAAAGGAGCTCTGTAGTGATTTGAGATGCTCAGGCATTAAGTTGTGGGAACTACACAATTGCAGCAGAATAGGGAGCAATTTGTTTAGCCCTGAGTCTGGTTGAAGGAGAAAAAGGAAACACCTCCTGTCATGCTAAGCACATTTTCAATAACCCAGTTGGTCAAAACAGTTTTTTTGTTCAGATTTGTTTGCATTTTACAGATTCAATGGAACTTCCTATTAAAGGTCTTTACAGTTTTAAAAATCAGAGATTTAAAAAGCCCCTGAAATGACCTTCCTAGATCCGGATCAAACCCGTCTTTTATTGAAAACCTGCAGAACTGATGTTGAACCCAACTGTTCTTCTCCTGCTAAATTTGATAAAACATGGCCAAACAGATCATTATTTCAAATCAAATAGTATTTATATTTGAACAGATTTGTGAATACTTGGTTCTGATTGTGAACTGCATTCTTCGGTCTGTTATTTCTATACAGCAGACCTCTGCTGCAAAAAAGATAATTGCTATGCTCGCAGTTCTTTTTCTCATTACTAATCTGATGTGTTCAAATGGAAAACTGCTCCTTTTAATATATGATTAAAACACTCATGCAATGCTTAAACCTACATTTTGACCACAGTATTTGGTCCAGTGTCTTCATGTTAATTATAGTTAACACATGCTATATAGTTTTCATATAGACAAATGCAAAATAAATTAAATGACCATCCCATCTTTTCTACCAGGCAAAAGGATGGAGAGACTTTGAAAGCAAGATGAGAGGAAGTTACTGGACTGCCTTGAAAATGAACTGGAAAGTGTGGACTCCCTTTCAGTTCGTCAATATCAACTTTGTGCCTGTCGAGGTATGCCCTTCATTCATTGGCATCCTGTCATCAAACAAAAGATGAATCTCTTGTAATGGTTTCCCCTTCCCTTCCTGTCTCTGTCTCTGCTTTCAGTTCCGAGTGCTGTTTGCCAACATGGTCGCCTTATTTTGGTACGCCTACCTTGCATCTGTGAGGAAATAAAGCTTCCCGACCTAACCTCATTGAACCGGAAGCTGTGGCTTTAACATCGGGCTGTTTCCTCTCCTACCTTTTGACCTGTTTCTAAGATGGACACTAATTCTCACATACAGTTATTTGGATACACCTAAGAAACCTGTATAATGAGTTTAACCCTTTATAACATACGGCTTTGGTATTTTAGTACATTTGTAATGACAACATACTACATGTAAGTGTTTTTTTTACAGAGCACTGCTTACAGAAATGTGATACTGTAGTGAACATTGATTATGATTTTGATCATAATGTCAATTTTAATCCAATGCTAAAGTGTGTCTTTCTGGTTACTTCTGGTTGTGGTCTGTACAGAGTGCAGCTCAACCCTGAGCTGAAGATTCAGTAAAGAACAGGAAATGAGAACAGACATGCAAGATTAATATCTTTATTATTTTAAACAGTGTACAGATTTGAAGTGTCATAATAAAATTATAACATAAAGATGTCTTTATAACATATTTGTAAAGCCAAAACAAAGAAAGTTTTATTTTTGGAATGATTTCTAATCGAGGAATGTATTAATGAGTGCAATTTAAATTTAAATAAATAAAATACAAGCTAAATGATCTTCATTTTTAGATAAAATAAAGGAATGTCCAGAAATGTCTTTTAACTGAAGTGTCCTCAGCCTCCTCTCAGCCGCAGGTTCAGGAAGATGGTGCTATTTGCTCGGACGTTGTAGTCAGAGAGTTTCCCCTCGTTCATCTCTCTGCTCTCGTGGAGGAGCCTCTGCTGGCTCACCGGGACCCGCTCTCTCTCCTCCACCCTGCTCCTGAAGTGGCTCACCGTCTCATCCGGTTTGATGTCATTTCTCATACTGATGTTCTGAACAATCTGTGCTGTTGTATTTGCTGTAAAGTGTCTCTACTGTAGGCTAATTTTATTATATGTACAGCACTTTGGCTCGACCAAAAATCGTTTATAAATGTGCAATATAAATAAAACTTGATTTGATTTGATAACACAGTCGTATTCAAGTGTTAATAAGACCACTTTTCAAATAAATTCAGTCAATTAAAGTTGGAAACATTTTCTAGCATATCTTATTTGATAAGAAAAAAGCCCTATGACTTATTTGATTGATTTAGCTAACTTTTAACTGAATTTATGAGGCAATATACCTCTAGTGAGGGGCCCAGGTCTTTGTATATTTTTCTGTATGTGGCCCTCGGTGAAAACAGTTTGGAGAACCCTGGTTTAAACCATAACAATAACAGTACTGAACTAAGACTAGACTGTGTTGAGATATAACACACAGACATGTATAGTGTATGACTCCATGTATTACTGTGTACCATATATTGTTTATGTAAGTAGCTGCGACTACTAACTATGTTCATTGGTTAGTGCTGTATCACATGATTGATGATGTCACTACCTGGGGGTATAAGACTGTTGGAAGTCACGCCTCTTCTCTCTGTCCTCAAGCCTCTTGAGATGTGTGCCAATAATAAATAACGCCTGGCCGTGATGAATGGCTAAACTTGAACTGCTGAGATTATTCACCTTTCTGCTGCAGGAGACAAAAGGTATAAGTCTAAATCTGCTCACAGACTGTACAGTTAAACCAAAAAGTGAACGCGATAACTGTAGGAAGTTTGTCTAAGATAAATTTCATGAAATTTAACGCAGATTATTTTGTGTAGTTATTGCATCAGAGATGTATTTTTGGAAACTGTTGATAACATTTTTCTTTCTGTATGGTGTATTCGTTTTAACAATTGGAAATAATAAATAGTCTCTTCTCTTTTGCTACACATTCAGGGTTTCCTTCTCCCTTACGCTTTAACATTGCTCTGTTATCTCTTTGGTTTTTCTAACTTTATACTTTACTAATGCAGGACGACTGTTCAGCATAGAGGGAAAGCTCTGTTCATTAGGTCTTTACTTGGCCCTCCTCCTGTGATAATTAGTTTGTATCTTAAATAATAATACAGACTAAAACGTTTTTTTACAACACTTAAAATGAAGGCCTCACAACCTCCCTGTAAAGCTCAGGTGATCAGAGCCTTAAGGCACATGATTCACAGATTAGATCATGTGTTGACAGGTCTGTCTAGTTTTTAAAAAGAAAGGGAAAATCCTTTCATCAGATAAAATCTAAATAACACGTCAGAGTCTAATTTTAGCCACACACAGTAAACCTAAAACAAACAAAACGAAAAGATAGAACATATTTTTTATTACCAAAGTTAAACAACACTTGAATAAAAACAGGACATCTGACAATGACTGTCACAATGTAAGTCACAAGCCCTGTACAACATTCCTTATCAATGTCCTCATAACACAGGTTGTCCAAACACAGAAAAGACCTGTCTGTGCTGCCCCAGAACGCCTCGTTGGAGATTTCTCTTTTTCTTCCTGGGTACAGTGACGTGACCATACCCAAATGGACCAATCCGTGGAGGTCCTCACACACACACTCTCTCAGCGGCGAAACTGTGAGGGGGGGGGGGTTGCAGATGGGGTGCTGCAGCCCCCTCAGCACCCCCACCTCCCGCGTCCATTTGCGATGTCTCGCTGTCTCGCAGATCCGCATGCAGCAAGCAGGAAACGAACCCAGCTCACACTGTCCGCTCCTCGCAGCAGCGAGCCGCGCAACGTCCCGCCAACACGGCACCCAGACCCCACGCAGCATTCTCATCTGTTTGTCATTACTGGTGTCATTTCCTGGTTGCTAATAGTAACACATAATAGTAACACATAATCACCGATGTTCCGCTGTAATGGTGGTAGACTCATCAGAACAGAGTGGGCAACAGAGGCGGATTTAGTATTGTAGGAGATCCGGGGCTTAGCCCAGGAGTTGTTGGGGGGGGGGGGGGGGGGTGCAGGGGTAAAGTGCTATTTTTTGTACAAGTGGGGGGTGGACCAAACATCCTTTAGGGGGGTCGTCGCCTCCTCTAGGGGGGTCCGGGGGGAGCATGCTCCCCCGGGAAGATTCTTTTTTAAATATTGAAGTTAAAAGCATCAATCTGGTGCACTTTGAGAGCAACATTAACCCTACCTTAATAATACCTTAAAGGGGACATATCATGCTATATTTGAACAATATATTGTAGGGCCATACCTATATAAAGTATATAAATAGTTTTTCTTTCAAAATACCAAACAGATCCTGCATTTTGCCTTCTGATGTGATTTAGCATGTTTGGCGTGTGTTCCCATTAGCATACCGCACCGCAGGGTTTCCGCTAGGATTTTTTCTCGCCGGTCAAATGTCCGGGCAGAATTTATTTTACCGGACTAATTTGAAACTTACCGGTCATATTTCAATAATAATAATAGTTGTGTAGCAGAGTTTCCGTTAGCAGGTAATTACCGGACTATGAGCAGATATGCTTCAGTTTAAAACTCAGTTCACGGGCTCATTTTTATATTGCTTCAGTTTATAATCGTAACAGATCGAACAATTCAGATTCATTTTTCAATAAATGATTCCACAAACAACAAACAACATAATTATTACATTCAAACAAACTACTTGTAGTAGATAACGTACATTATTCAGAAGTTTACATCAACTTTGAATAATAACACGGGAGAAACGGATCCTCTCCCTCCCTCTCTCTCTCCTGACAGCACGTCAGTTTCTCATGCAGCTCGCTAAACAGAGGGCGGGGCTTCAGGTGATCCTGCAGAGCTGCGTGTCTCGGTCAGACTCAGCAGCTGATCTGATCTCTCTCTCTCCGGTTACACTTCACTCGCGTTCATGTCCATATCGCTCAGATCCAGCTCTCCTGATCGGCCTTTATAGAGAGCACCGATCAAACTATTAAGAGTGAATATCGGCCGATAATGACCGGCGGCCGATCGATCGGAGCCTCCCTAATTATTACCAGACATTTTGACCGTCAGGTTTTGAATTTACCGGTTTTTTATAAATGTTACCAGCTAAAAACCGGTAATTACCGGCTAACGGAAACCCTGCCGCACCGCTATCGAACAAAGCCGACACACCGTCCTCTTCCGATCCACTGCGCATTGCTTATCGTTTTATAGATCTATTCTCATCCACCATCTTTGTTTGTGACGTAAAGAGTGTAAGAGTCACGTTTCTGAATCGGGCACTCTGAGTGGATGCAGTCACAGCCAATCGGATTCAGAGTGTTGCCTGTCAGTTCCGTTGCCTGTCAGTTCCGTTGCTATGGTTCCGTTGTTATGTGTACTGAAACGAGAGCCGGTATAATTCCACGCGGGAAAACAAAATAAAAATTGGAATACGTTATTTTAGTGTCTTAAAAGTAGACTGAGGTATGAAGGGTTAACGTTACATCTTAGAATAATTTGTAGTCATGTTCTGTATACATACTAACATATAAGGGTATTGACTTAGTGTGGTTTATCTTTTTGTCGCTGCTTTTAATTTAAACTGAGCTGTTGTGTTCATCAGTAAAGTGGAACTTCTGTGTGAACTATTCATATCTTAAACTGCACTGTAACTTTTTATTCATGTATTTTCTCTTTTAATGTTTCTTTTATTATCTTTTACTGTTTTTAAATGCCTTTGTCTGAATGTCTTTCATTTTTGTAAAGCACCTTGAATTGCCTTGTGTTGAAAGGTGCTATATAAATAAACTTGCCTTGCCTTGGTTACTCCATGTTTACTAGCTATAAGATTAACGTTACAGTACATCACTCTTTTTCACTTCTTACTCAGTCAGCCAGAGTGCAGATATCACCATTAGATTCACACACCTGAAACATCATCCATTTCTTCACTGCTGGTGATGACATTGTTGTCAGTTGCTGATACTGCTGCTGCTGCTGCTGCAGCTTGTGGCGCCTGCTTCGATGAAAATAACTTTCTAATATCCATAACTTAGGCTATTAGCTTAAAACTCGTCAGGCACTAGGAAGGATCACTTCTTCCTCATGGCAGGGAAGGCTACGCAGTACGCAGGCTAATGTCCCGTAGCGGCTGCCTCTCTGGTGGACTCCGGTACTGCACATTACTCCCGAGACATTTAAAAAAAAAAAAAAAAAAAATCAAATTCTTTTTAATTTTTTTTTTTCTTTTTAAGTGAAACATCCGGGGCTTTTCAGAAAACATCCGGGGCTTGAGCCCAAGTAGCCACCCCCTAGCGCCGCCTCTGGTGGGCAAGCTGACCAATCAGAGCACAGTGGGCTCACAGGGAGGGAGGGGGGGGCAGGAGCTCCAACAAGCCGTTTAGGACAGAGAGTGAATACACATACTATACAGAGAGAGATGCTGTATGAGAAACCAATGTGAGTTTGGAAAATTGCACAACATAAATCTATTCTAATATACGTCAACAATGGAATTATGATAAATGGCCATGACATGGGACCTTTAAGTCTTTAGAATCTGGTTTGTGAATCACAACACTGCCTGATAGAAAATGGTATCTTTACACACCTTTAACCTTATAAAATATTGTGTCTTTTGAGATTTGGATATTGCACCAGTCCATATTAATATATTCTTTAAACTCTGATTAGTTATTCAACCATAGAGAAGCCAGTAGTACAAATGTATGGGAAGAGCATATAGTGCAGGCAAGTGTAGAGAGCCAGAAGTACATCAGCAACCAATGAGGCCTTGTTCAATTTCATTCCCATATACTCTTAATTATTTAAAACCAATGATACAATCCGCTCTACTGTTTAAAAATACATGTATTCAGGTTTATTCTCACCTGGTGGTGCCACAAAATATTCTTCAACAGTGTGTTTGGAGAGCTGAAGCAGTTCTTCAGCACAGTCCCCTTCTGTCACTGCATCCTCCCTAAGGTTTAATGACCTGAATGGATGAAACAATATTTATGCAATAGGCTCAGTTTAAAACTGTGCTGCAGTTGGGGCTCATTTGATATAGCTGGGATGAGGAGGCCAACATACAAATACACTGTTTTCATAACTGGTTGAACCTTACCTGTCCTCCAGAACTGAATCCATTGGTTCCACCCCTGAAGTGTCAACAGCATGAAGCTGATCTGCAAATCTGATGGCTTCCTCCAAACAGGCCAGTCTCTGTTTGGAGCGGAAATCCACCAGCGCCAGTCGCTCCAGTTGGCCCACCAGGTCGGCAGGGATATGCACAGGCTGTCAATTAAAAGTGTGTTGCGTAAGAAATGTATGCATGACACATTCTTTCCCCAACATTTTAAGAATGTCTTTAACTGTTAGTAACCATTGAATAAAGTAATTGCCTCCATGAATCATTTCTAATCAGCACACACTGCCATGACTCATGCCCAATAACTCCACCTCTGGTAATCTCTGAAGTTTTGTAATGCTGACAATATTGTGAGATTTTGTCCCTCAGAACTAAAGCCACACCTAAATATTATTTTCATAATCAATAAATCCACTGATTATCTTGTAGATTTATTATGTTCTCTGTAAAATGTCAGAGCTCATCTTCAGGACATCTTCTGTCTCAGATTTTGGAGGCAAGAAAAAAGATCAAGAGAGGAGCCCCGGTCGGTGAGATCGACCCGGCTGCACGATATGCAACCTTTGGGTGAGACCTTATATGGAAACAAAATGTAGGGTTGATGTGCTAAATAACAGGAAAATACATGTAAGGGTTTGTGATTGTGAGCTAAAATGCATCACCAATTGTGGGGAAATTACCTGTCCTCTATGTTCTCGTGTATTTCAGGTTTTTTATCACAGGTCCAGTGAGCCATATCTTCTACCAGCTGATGGAGGTGTGGATGCCCGCAACAGACCCACTCTGCATAGTGTAGTGGCAATTTCTTATGTTACCTTATATATGGTAAAACCAAATGCTTCTACACACTACTGTACCATTTCTTGATATGTGCTGTTTTCTCTGCATGCCCTTATGAGGGTTATTATTCTCAAGCGCTTCAATGCCACAGAGCTGATTTGGCAGACTATGTTGAAACTACTCCCCTTCACACAAAGTTTGAACTTCCATTGAATGTTTTCTGTTACACTCAAACAGCTCAAAGACACATGTGTCTCATAGCGATACGAGACATCTGTGTGAGAGCAGATTTCTGAGGCATTCCGCCTAGCTACACAAAACTCTGTCTGCCCGCCCTATCCTCTATAAGCTTTGCCATTCTGTGACTATTGTGCACACTCCTGCAGACTACTCTGTATTCTGTGAGACATGTACCTTTGAAGCGCTTCAAATAAAGAACCAACGAAAGACAACTCTGATTTGCTGAAAGACCATTTATCGATCATTACTAGTACATCTCCAGATTATTGATAGATAAAGAAGTTTTCCACAACAATAGTCAAACGTCTGCTACTGGATCGGCTTATTTTTGCCCCTGGCTTTCTGCTGATGTTCTACTTTGTTATGAACATCATGGAGGTAGGTCATCTCAGAAACTGTCCCCCTTACCATCAGATTAAAGGAGCTCGGTAGTGATTTGAGATGCTCCGGCATTAAATTGTGGGAATACACAATTGCAGCAGCAGAGGGAGCAATTGGTTTTAGTATAAGGAGAAACATTTCAGGATACACTTCCTGTCATGCAACATGAAAGCATATTTTCAATAACCCAGTTAGTCACAACAGTTTTTCTTTTCAAATTTGTTTGCATTATACAGGTTTAATAGAACTTCCTGTTAAAGGTCTTTACAGTTTTAAAAATCAGAGATTTAAAAAGCCCCTGAAATGACCTTCCTAGATCCGGATCAAACCCGTCTTTTATTGAAACCCTGTGCTCCAGACTCATGCAGAACTGACATTGAACCCACCTGTTCTTCTCTTGCTAAATTTCATAAAACATGGCCAAAACGATCATTATCTCAGACAAAATTATATTTATTAGTGAACAGATTTGTGAATACTTGGTTCTGATTGTCAACTGCATTCTTCGGTCTGTCTATAGAGCAGACCTCTGCTATGCAAAAAATATCATTGCTATGCTCGCAGTTCTTTTTCTCATTACTAATCTGATGTGTTCAAATGGCAAACTGCCCCTTTTAATATATGATTAAAACACTCATGCAATGCTTCAACCTTCATTTTGACCACAGTATTTGGTCCAGTGTCTTCATGTTAATTGTATAGTTAACACATGCTATATAGTTTTCATATAGACAAATGAAAAATAAATTAAATGACCATCCCATCTTTTCTACCAGGCAAAAGGATGGAGAGACTTTGAAAGCAAGATGAGAGGAAGTTACTGGACTGCCTTGAAAATGAACTGGAAAGTGTGGACTCCCTTTCAGTTTGTCAATATCAACTTTGTGCCTGTCGAGGTATGCCCTTCATTCATTGGCATCCTGTCATCAAACAAAAGATGAATCTCTTGTAATGGTTTCCCCCTTCCCTTCCTGTGTCTGTTTTTGCTTTCAGTTCCGAGTGCTGTTTGCCAACATGGTCGCCTTATTTTGGTACGCCTACCTTGCATCTGTGAGGAAATAAAGCTTCCCGACCTAACCTCACTGAACCGGAAGCTGTGGCTTTAACATCGGGCTGTTTCCTCTACTACCTTTTGACCTGTTTCTAAGATGGACACTAATTCTCACATACAGTTATTTGGATACACCTAAGAAACCTGTATAATGAGTTTAACCCTTTATAACATACTGCTTTGGTATTTTAGTATATTTGTAATGACAACATAATACATGTAAGTGTTTTTTTACAGAGCACTGCTTACAGAAATGTGATACTGTAGTGAACATTGATTATGATTTTGATTATAATGTCAATTTTAATCCAATGCTAAAGTGTGTCTTTCTGGTTACTTCTGGTTGTGGTCTGTACAGAGTGCAGCTCAACCCTGAGCTGAAGATTCAGTAAAGAACAGGAAATGAGAACAGACATGCAAGATTAATATCTTTATTACAGTGTAACACTAACAGTGTACATTTGATGTAGTCAGATTTTGAAGTGTCATTCATTCATTTAAACCTTTATTTAACCAGGTGGTCCCATTGAGATCATCGATCTCTTTTTCAAGGGAGACCTGCCCAACATGGCAGCAAGTATGTTACAACATGAAACATAAAACAACAGAAAACAATAAAGGACACCATATTTACAGGTCTACATTTACACACCTAGCGACATTGACAAGTACCAACAGTATCAAGTATGATTGCACATATCCTTGCTTTAAAAACATGCAGTGGAACCAATTTGCTCATAATTAAAGTTATAACATGAAGATGTGTTCATAACATATTTGTAAAGCCAAAACAAAGAAAGTTTTCTTTTTGGAATGATTTCTAATCGAGGAATGTATTAATGAGTGCAATTTAAATTTAAATAAATAAAATACAAGCTAAATGATCTTCATTTTTAGATAAAATAAAGGAATGTCCAGAAATGTCTTTTAACTGAAGTGTCCTCAGCCTCCTCTCAGCCGCAGGTTCAGGAAGATGGTGCTATTTGCTCGGACGTTGTAGTCGGAGAGTTTCCCCTCGTTCATCTCTCTGCTCTCGTGGAGGAGCCTCTGCTGGCTCACCGGGACCCGCTCTCTCTCCTCCACCCTGCTCCTGAAGTGGCTCACCGTCTCATCCGGTTTGATGTCATACGTGCTGCTCACCCCCTTCTCGTTTTTGAGGAACACCTGGATTATAGCCAGTGTGGTCACCAGCAGGTTCACCCTGGCCCCGGAGTGCAGGCCGTAGGACTCGAGGGTCGCAGAGTCGTTGTTGAGAGTTGTGCTAGAGCCGTTCACAAAGACCAGCTTCTGGGACTCACATGCAATCCCTAGTTTCTGCTGGATGAGTATTTTCAGAGAGCCCACTGTGTCATGCGGGCACACCCTCAGGGTATGGGAGCTCCCATTCATCAGACTGATGGTTAGATCCATGATGAACGTGGCCTGAAAGATAGGTAAATACATTCAGAGGTGTACTCAATTTAAATTAGAAGTACTAGAGTGTAGGAATTCTCTTTTACAGGTAAAAGTCCTGCTATTAAAATGCATAGAAGTAAGTACCAAAGGTAAAAGTACATATTATGCAGATTGGCCTATTTCAGAATAATACAAGTTACATGTTTTGATTATATTTTATTGATACAGTAAAGTGTTATCAAGCTGGTAAAGGTGCAGCCTATTAAATAAAAGTGAATGCTTTAGAGTAGCTTGTGAATTTAATCCAGGTGTAACTAAAGTCTTATAAAGTCTTATATTTCACACCATTAATGCAAATCTGCGAGGTAACTAAATGTAATAAATAAATGCAGTGGAGTAAAAGTATTAACTATTAACCTTTGAACTTTATTAGGGTAGAAGTACAAAGTAGCACAAGTCCCTCATTACAAAAAAAAAAGTCTGAATAGCTGAATACATAACTGAATACATTGATACAAATAATTCCACTAGAAAAACATGTTTTCGTACCTTGAGATAAGTTTAGAAAAATTCTCCAGAAATCGTCGCTCTTCTTTAGACTGTGACAGGAATCGATGCTCGGAGCAGCTGATGCAGGCTTCTTCTCTCCTCTGTTTATATACAGTCTGCCCAGCTGATCGAGCCCGCCCCCTGGTTTAAGATTCGTTTTCCCTTCCATGCCTTCATCATTTTCGGTTTCTATTCTCCAAAAAAGACCTGCAGTGTTTTGGACATTGTAAAGTGCACGAGGGCGTAGTCCCGGACTTTTTCCTTGACGTGAAGTTTTTTCTGTAATTGAATAAACTCAAAAAACTCAAAGTGACTCTTTCATATTGTTATTTCGTAGGTTTAAACCAGGGGTGTCCAAACTACGGCCCGCGGACCATTTTGAATCGGCCTTCAGAAAATTAAAAAAGTATAATGGAACATGGACGCGTGGTCTTATTAACACAGTAGCCTAGTATTCGTGTGTTAATAAGACCACTTTTCAAATAAATTCAGTCAATTAAAGTTGGAAACAATTTTCTAACATATCTTATTTGATAAGAAAAAAGCCCAATGACTTATTTTACATAACAAGCTTGAAATACACCCTTCATATTTCTCCTTATTATAATCAATCTGAGGCTTCTGTTTGAAGGGATGAGCTGCTAACACTCACAAGCATAATTTACCTACATTTGATTGATTTTGCTGACTTATAACTGAACTAATGAGACAATATACTAAATATACGAAGGTTTGGGCCACTCACTAGACTCTAGTGAGTGGCCCAGACCTTCGTATATTTTTCTGTATGTGGCCCTCGGTGAAAAAAGTTTGGAGACCCCTGGTTTAAACCATAACAATAACAGTACTGAACTAAGACTAGACTGTACAGTGAACCCAAAAAGTGAACGCCATAACTGTAGGAAGTTTGTCTAAGATAAATTGCATGAAATTAAAGCAGATTATTTTGTGTAATTATTGCATCAGAGATGTATTTTTGGAAACTGTTAACATTTCTTTCTGTATGGTGTATTTGTTTTAACAATTGGAAATAATAGTCTCTTCTCTTTTACTACACATTCAGGGTTTCCTTCTCCCTTACGCTTTAACATTGTTCTGTTATCTCTTTGGTTTTTCTAACTTTATACTTTACTAATGCAGGAGGACTGTTCAGCATAGAGGGAGAGCTCTGTTCATTAGGTCTTTACTTGGCCCTCCTCCTGTGATAATTAGTTTGTATCTTAAATAATAATACAGACCAAAAAGTTGTTTAACACCACTTAAAATGAAGGCCGCACAACCTCCCAAAGCTCAGGTGATCAGAGCCTTAAGGCACATGATTCACAGATTAGATCATGTGTTGACAGGTCTGCATAGTTTTTAAAAGGAAAGGGAAAATCCTTTCATCAGATAAAATGTAAATAACACGTCAGAGTCTATTTTTAGCCACACACAGTAAACCTAAAACAAACAAAACAAAAAGATAGAACATATTTTTTTATTACCAAAGTTAAACAACACTTGAATAAAAGCAGGATATCTGACAATCACCAGCCCTGTACAACATTCCTTATCAATGTCCTCATAACACAGGTTGTCCAAACACTGCTGACTCACCATGTTGCTGACATGAAACCGAAACTAAGAAGAGAAGTAACCTGCAGGTGTAAATGAAACCGAACAATAACAATAACACAATCTTAATGCAGGACCTTAAGGTTTTTATTTAACTTCCAAAATATACTATTTGTAATGAATATCACAAATGAGTGTTACGGTGAGTGAAGCAAGCAGGACCCAAATGCAGATAACACTGATATCACCTTTATTTCAACGATAATAATATAACTCGGACTAACAGAACACTCCCCGGTGAACTCAGTCACCAACAAAAGGCGAACCAACACTGAACACAGGAAGAGACAAGACTAAATACAGGGAGGGGTAATCACGAGACGAGAAACAGCCGGGCAGGGGAGGAGAAACAGAAGGGCAACAGGTGAACACAATCAGACAATTAGACACACCAGGGAAACTAACGACAGGGGGGGAAAACACAGAGAGAGGGACCAGACAATACACAAGGAGGAAAACATGACAGGGAGAACCGAACAGCAAAATAAACCCAAACATACAAAACTAAAAACGTGACATAACACAAGAATCGTGACAGAACCCCCCCCTCAAGGGACGTATTCCAGACGTCCCTAAAAAACAAACACAAAAGTCCAAAACCTCTAGCAGGGTGGGTGGAGGGGGTCTGGAGGACGGGTTTTGGGCTGACAGCCCAGGAGCACAGCGGAGGGCCCGGAAGGGATCTCGGGCGGACGGCCCGGGGGCAAGGCAGAGTCCATGGAGGGGCGAAGGCCACAGCGGGCGAACTCAGGGGGCCGAGCAAGAGGGCGAAGGCCGCGGCTCTCAGGGGGCCGGGCTCGAGAGCGAAGCAGGCGGCGACGGAACAACTCTGGAGGACGGGCAGGAAGGCGCTGACGGGACAGCTCCGGAGGCCGGGCAGGAACCAGAGCCGGTGGGACAGGCTTCGGCAGGATCCCCCACGGAAGAGGACCAGGAGTTGGCAGGACTCCCGGCGAGACAGGTGGCGGCGGGACCTCCAACGGAACAAGACATGGGATTGGCAGGACTCTCAGCGGGACCTCCAACGGAACAAGACATAGGGTTGGCAGGACCCCTGGCAGAAGAGTAGTTGGCGGGACCCCCAACGGGACAGGACATAGGGTTGGCAGGACCCCCGGCAGAAGAGTAGTCGGCGGGACCCCCAACGGGACAGGACATGGAGTTGGCGGGACCCCCAGCGGAACCTCCAACGGCACTTGAGAGGGGACTCGAGAGGGGACTCGAGAGGAAACTGGAGGAGGGACTAGAGGAGGGACTAGAGGAGGGACTGGAGAAGGGACTAGAGAAGGGACTATAAGGGACCATGGCCGCTTGGGCCAGAACTGGGCTGGAACCATGGCTGCTGGAGCCAGAACTGGGGCTAAACTAAAAACGTGACATAACACAAGAATCATAACTCTGAGTGTTTCAGTATGGTGGCCCTTTCCTCCCTCGTCGGTAGAGGAATATTTCCTGTGGTGAAATAAATAAATGTCAGTTAAGGATATTTACAGTTACAATGAAACAGGAGGAAAACGATACATCATCCTTTAGTTTAAATTATTATACAGAGCATAGAGAGAATAACTAAACGGATTGATTACAAAACGCTCAGGGTATGATGCCTAGTATTAACAGTATGAACAGTGTGAAATGAATAAGATACAGGATAACAAAAGAGAGACAGTTGGCAACATACAAACTGTAGATAAAATCACAGATATAGACGTTAAGATGTGAATACACAGGGAGATTTATACACTGAGGGCGAGAGCAGAACAATATAGAAAAAAGTTGAAATGCGTTTGATTTGACTTTCATTGCAATTGTGATATATCTCATATGTTGGAGGGAATGGTGATTATTTCATCATTAATCTTATTGTCATTGAATAATATATGAAATTTATCATGCTGATTGTTTTTGCGAGGATCTGTACCTAACTAAGATTTCTTAAAGGTCCCCTATTATATGGTTTTTCATCAATATATTATAGTTCTCAGATACAAAACATGTCTCTGAAGTGTTTGGCTGGAAATACAAAACAGATAATTGCAGCATCCCATAATCCCCTCTGTTTCAGCCCTGTTTCAAACGTGCTGATTCTGTGTCTGTTACTTTAGATATTTGGTTAAAAAGAACACAATGGTGCTCTAGGAGGAGATTCAGGTGATAAGGTGGTGGGGGGGGGATGTATGCATGACACATTCTTCCCACAATCTTTTTACGATGTCTTTAACTGTTAGTAACCATTGAATAAAGTAATTGCCTCCATGAATCATTTCTAATCAGCACACACTGCCATGACTCATGCCCAATAACTCCACCTCTGGTAATCTCTGAAGTTTTGTAATGCTGAAAATATTGTGAGATTTTGTCCCTCAGAACTAAAGCCATACCTAAATATTATTTTCATAATCAATAAATCCACTGATTATCTTGTAGATTTATTATGTTCTCTGTAAAATGTCAGAGCTCATCTTCAGGACATCTTCTGTCTCAGATTTTGGAGGCAAGAAAAAAGATCAAGAGTGGAGCCCCGGTCGGTGAGATCGACCCGGCTGCAGCTGCTCGATATGCAACCTTTGGGTGAGACCTTATATGGAAACAAAATTTAGGGTTGATGTGCTAAATAACAGGAAGATACATGTAAGGGTTTGTGATTGTGTGCTAAAATGCATCACCAATTGTGGGGAAATTACCTGTCCTCTATGTTCTCGTGTATTTCAGGTTTTGTATCACAGGTCCGGTGAGCCATATCTTCTACCAGCTGATGGAGGTGTGGATGCCCGCAACAGACCCGCTCTGCATAGTCAAACGTCTGCTACTGGATCGGCTTATTTTTGCCCCTGGCTTTCTGCTGATGTTCTACTTTGTTATGAACATCCTGGAGGTAGGTCATCTCAGAAACTGTCCCCCTTACCATCAGATTAAAGGAGCTCGGTAGTGATTTGATGCTCAGGCATTAAGTTGTGGGAATACACAATTGCAGCAGCAGAGGGAGCAATTGGTTTTAGTATAAGGAGAAACATTTCAGGATACACTTCCTGTCATGCAACAGTTTGTCTTTTAAAATTTGTTTGCATTTTACAGATTCAATGGAACTTCCTGTTAAAGGTCTTTACAGTTTTAAAAATCAGAGATTTAAAAAGCCCCTGAAATGACCTTCCTAGATCCGGATCAAACCCGTCTTTTATTGAAAACCTGCAGAACTGACATTGAACCCAACTGTTCTTCTCCTGCTAAATTTGATAAAACATGGCCAAACAGATCATTATTTCAGATCAAATAGTATTTATTAGTGAACAGATTTGTCAATACTTGGTTCTGATTGTCAACTGCATTCTTCGGTCTGTTATTTCTATATAGCAGACCTCTGCTTTGCAAAAAATATCATTGCTATGCTCGCAGTTCTTTTTCTCATTACTAATCTGATGTGTTCAAATGGCAAACTGCTCCTTTTAATATATGATTAAAACACTCATGCAATGCTTCAACCTACATTTTGACCACAGTATTTGGTCCAGTGTCTTCATGTTAATTGTATAGTTAACACATGCTATATAGTTTTCATAAAGACAAATGAAAAATAAATTAAATGACCATCCCATCTTTTCTACCAGGCAAAAGGATGGAGAGACTTTGAAAGCAAGATGAGAGGAAGTTACTGGACTGCCTTGAAAATGAACTGGAAAGTGTGGACTCCCTTTCAGTTTGTCAATATCAACTTTGTGCCTGTCGAGGTATGCCCTTCATTCATTGGCATCCTGTCATCAAACAAAAGATGAATCTCTTGTAATGGTTTCCCCCTTCCCTTCCTGTGTCTGTTTTTGCTTTCAGTTCCGAGTGCTGTTTGCCAACATGGTCGCCTTATTTTGGTACGCCTACCTTGCATCTGTGAGGAAATAAAGCTTCCCGACCTAACCTCACTGAACCGGAAGCTGTGGCTTTAACATCGGGCTGTTTCCTCTACTACCTTTTGACCTGTTTCTAAGATGGACACTAATTCTCACATACAGTTATTTGGATACACCTAAGAAACCTGTATAATGAGTTTAACCCTTTATAACATACTGCTTTGGTATTTTAGTACATTTGTAATGACAACATAATACATGTAAGTGTTTTTTTACAGAGCACTGCTTACAGAAATGTGATACTGTAGTGAACATTGATTATGATTTTGATTATAATGTCAATTTTAATCCAATGCTAAAGTGTGTCTTTCTGGTTACTTCTGGTTGTGGTCTGTACAGAGTGCAGCTCAACCCTGAGCTGAAGATTCAGTAAAGAACAGGAAATGAGAACAGACATGCAAGATTACAATCTTTATTATTTTTTAACAGTCTACATTTGATGTAGTCAGAATGTGAAGTGTCATAATAAAGTTGTAACATGAAGATGTGTTCATAACATATTTGTTAAGCCAAAACAAAGAAAGTTTTATTTTTGGAATGATTTCTAATCGAGGAATGTATTAATGAGTGCAATTTAAATTTAAATAAATAAAATACAAGCTAAATGATCTTCATTTTTAGATATAATAAAGGAATGTCCAGAAATGTCTTTTAACTGAAAGTGTCCTCAGCCTCCTCTCAGCCGCAGGTTCAGGAAGATGGTGCTATTTGCTCGGACGTTGTAGTCGGAGAGTTTCCCCTCGTTCATCTCTCTGCTCTCGTGGAGGAGCCTCTGCTGGCTCACCGGGACCCGCTCTCTCTCCTCCACCCTGCTCCTGAAGTGGCTCACTTTCTCATCCGGTTTGATGTCATACGTGCTGCTCACCCCCTTCTCGTTTTTGAGGAACACCTGGATTATGGCCGGTGTGGTCACCAGCAGGTTCACCCTGGCCCCGGAGTGCAGGCCGTAGGACTCGAGGGTCGCAGAGTCGTTGTTGAGAGTTGTGCTGCAGCCGTTCTCAAAGACCAGCTTCTGGGACTCACATGCAATCCCTAGTTTCTGCTGGATGAGTATTTTCAGAGAGTCCACTGTGTCATGCGGGCACACCCTCAGGGTATGGGAGCTCCCATTCATCAGACTGATGGTTAGATCCATGATGAACGTGGCCTGAAAGATAGGTAAATACATTTAGAGGTGGAAGAAAAACTAAGAGTCTGTACTTAATTAAAAGAGTGTAGGAATACTATTTTACAAGTAAAAGTTGTGCATTAAAAATGTTACTCAAGTAAAAGTACAACAGTATTAGCATATAAATATACTTAAAGTACCAAAGGTAAAAGTACTCATTATGCAGATTGGCCTATTTCAGAATAATACAAGTTACATGTTTTGATTATATGTTATTGATACATTAAAGTGTTATCAAAGCTGGTAAAGGTACAGCCTATACAAAAAAGTGAAATGGGTAACCATTTCACAACATTAATGCAAATCTTCAAGGTAACTAAATGTAATAAATAAATGCAGTCGAGTAAAAGTACACTATTTACCTTTGAACTTTATTAGTAGGCCTACAAAGTACCAAAACATCCCCAACAAGTCCCTCATTTAAAAAAAAAGTACAGTGAATATATTCTATACTTTACATCACTGAATACATTAATACAAATAAGTCCACTAGAAAAACCCTTTTTTCCCCAGAGAATAAAGTATCACGGTACATTTCATGACAGTGCTGATAAAGAAAACTTCGTACCTTGAGATAAGTTTAGAAAAATCCTCCAGAAATCGTCGCTCTTCTTTAAACTGACAGGAATCGTTTCTCCGGAGCAGCTGATGCAGGCTTCTTCTCTCCTCTGTTTATATACAGTCTGCCCAGCTGATCGAGCCCGCCCCCTGGTTTAAGATTCGTTTTCCCTTCCATGCCTTCATCATTTTCGGTTTCTATTCTCCAAAAATGACCTGCAGTTTTTGGACATTGTAAAGTGCACGAGGGCGTAGTCCCGGTCTTTTTCCTTGACGTGTAGTTTTTCATGTAATTGAATAAACTGATTAACTCAAAGTGACTCTTTAGTATTGTTATTTCATAGGTTTAAACCAGGGGTGTCCAAACTACGGGCCGCGGACCATTTTGAATCGGCCCTCAGCAAATAAAAAAAGTATAATTTAACATTGACAAGAGATTTCTCTTTTTCTTCCTGGGTACAGTGCCGTGACCATACCCTAATGGACCAATCCGTGGAGCTCCTCACACACACACATTCTCTCAGAGGCGAAACTGTGAGGGGGGGTTGCTGCAGATGGGGGTGCTGCAGCACCCTCCCACGCCCATTTGCGATGTCTCGCTGT
This sequence comes from Pseudochaenichthys georgianus, assembly GCF_902827115.2. Lineage (NCBI taxonomy): Eukaryota > Metazoa > Chordata > Actinopteri > Perciformes > Channichthyidae > Pseudochaenichthys > Pseudochaenichthys georgianus. Next base: position 37,594,212 of record NC_047511.1, on the reverse strand, counting down.
CGCGCAGATCCGCATGCAGCAAGCAGGAAACAAACCCAGCTCACACTGTCCGCTCCTCGCCGCAGCGAGTCGCGCATTGTCCCGTGCAACGTCGCGCCAACACGGCACCCAGACCCCACGCAGCATTCTCATCTGTTTGTCCTTACTGGTGTCATTTTCTGGTTGCTAACGCCATAGTAACACATAATCACTGATGTTCCGCTGTAATGGTGGTAGACTCGTCAGAACAGAGTGGGCTCACAGGGTGGGAGGGTGGTGGGGGGCTCCAACAAGCCGTTTAGGACAGAGAGTGAATACACCTACTATACAGAGATGCATGAGAAACCAATGTGAGTTTGGAAAATTGCACAACTATTCTAATATACCTCAACAATGGAATTATGATCAGTATAAATGGCCATGATGGGACCTTTAAAGAGCATCTTGCAGGTTTTTTTTTTCTACATTTATGCTTAAACTTGCTTGAAAATTCCAATTAAAGAAGTGAATGTAGGATTTGATATGTTTTACGAGACATAAGGGCAGGAATTCAGAGAGAAATGAGCAATTTTGAGCTCTGCTCTTAAAAACGGCTTTTTTTTAAGGTCATACGTCAAACGCGTCATATTACATCACATGGGCGCTCTCTGGCCGCGGGTGTAGTTAGTAGTTGCGTTGAGTTGAGCGGTTGTGTTTTAGTGAGCTGGTATTTTCCGGTAGTTTTACATTGTATTTCACCATTTGTAATCATGGTGCAGTATTGTGTTTGTGCAGGTTGCACAAATACCAGCCTGTCAGGACATCGAGTCCACAGTTTCCCTAACAGGAAAAGAAAGCTAGCTAACTTTCGGTCCTGGGTTCGTTTTGTGCAGACAAAGAGAGTGAACTTCAATGCTGCGTCTGTGACGAAAAACGCGGTCGTTTGTGGCGCTCATTTTCGACCGGAGGATTATGAGTCAAGTGATGTGAGGGAGTGCAGTATGGGATATCGAAGCCAGGGCCGTGTGAGGTTGATAGCTAGTGCGGTTCCGTCAATACACACAGCTCCGGCAGCAGCAGCAGCAGCAGCCGCCGGTAGCGGCGGGAGTGAGAGCGCGGGAGCGTCGGTCAGAGATTCAGCAAAACGAAAACGTGAACTGTGCACCGTAAGTATTGTTTTTCTAACGTTTGCTAACTTCCAAATTAGTCAGTATAATGATTTAAATAATGACAAGCAACGTGTGTTTAGTATGTATTGCTGTAAGTTAATGTTGCTAGCTTGTTAAACCCACTTGCTAAGTCATAACGGATAATGTTAGCTAGAATTGGCGTGGGGACTTTATTTGCATAGCTAATGACGCAGTTGCTATTTATTTTGATGTGTAATCATGTGTTTCATGTGTGTGTTTTCAAGACTTTGGGAGACAACAGTACTGCAGATTCACCTACAGCCAGTGATGCTGGGCTTATAGACCCAGAGCAAGAGGTCATCTCTCCACTGGTTCCTCAGCCAACATCTGTGCTTCAATGCAGCTCACAGTGTAACCTCAGACCTTTCCATCGTTCATCAGGTAAATGTAACACAGAAGTAGCGCGCCCATTTTACATCAAAACGCGGTAAAGACTCGGCACATGTTAAAAACATATTAGAAAAACATCTCAGTATGATGCAGGCTGTTACAACTCCAAGACTTGCTATGACCTCAATAATTAACATATAAATGAATTAAAACATCTCAGCACGAATGTCAACAAAACCTGAACATAAGGGTCATTCCAGAATTGGAGGACATTTCATGTCCCCCATATAAAAATCTAATAATCCATGCTAGGGGTGTAACGGTATCCGTATTCGTCCCGTAGGCCTACCGTCACGGTTCGGCACATGCAGTCACATGGCGAATGCGCCTTTTTTTACGAGTGGGAAAAAAGTCTGTCACTCAGGGCAGTATTACACTATATATAATCCAGGGGGCGGTATTGCGCCTAAAAGCCAGCCGTCCGTAAATAACAAATGAAGAATAGGGCTGAGGTCGAATAGTCCATTTAGCTTATAGGAACCTTCCTAAAGGAGTGAAATGACCCGGAAGTCCCTCAGTGGCAGCCATGATAAGTGCCGTTCGAATTCTCTAGAATGATGAGAATGATAGGAAAGGAGGTTTCAAACTTCCTTTATAACCTCCTTTAGCTTAGGAACCACTGGACCTCCCTAACCGACAGGAGAAGCGAAAATGCTGCCCCACAATGCCTTGCAGCCGCAGCATTTGCCGTCACTCAACAGTCGGCCGTTCACGGAAACAACCGATTACGACCGAGAAATGATATCATGAAAGTTACGGTGCGTATTAAGCATTTTAAAACGTAGGTGGTAAGTTGCCAAAGTGCTTTGTTTTGAACGTTCATCAGTATTATAATCAAAAAGAGAAATATGAACGTTAGTTTTCACTGAAGTTATCAAATAAAGTCAACATTTCAGTCTTTACTGAGCTGTGTGGGGTTTGTTCAACTTTTAAAAGATGTTTGAATGGTGATATACACAGTGATAGATGTTAAGGACTAACGTTTATAATAAATACATCTGTATTGATTTTAAGATCTTTAGTTCATACAATCATATGTATTGGGATCATTCGTATTAATGTGGACCGGAGGGAGAGGGGGACGAGCAGAAGTTTCACTTTCCTTTTGTATTTCAATTCCAACTTTGGTCATGAAGAATATGTTTCTCTGTTGTCCCCGTTCATAAAGCAAAGCAGCAGCTTCAGAGCACGGTGCAGAGTCTCTAGATGAGTTTACAGTAGTCCCTCGTTCTTATTAAACATCCATGTTGTAGTCCGCTGTATAGAAAACTGTGCATTCGGATTTTCTAAAGTACCGCAGTCTCTTCTCCTAAGTCCTTTTGAATTCTCCTATCCACTATCCCTTAACTCCGTGACGTTTCACTCAGAGGTCAAGGAATAGACGATAGGGTTAGAATTTAGGAGCTGATTTTTAAACTATCCGACTGCAGCCCAAGAACAAAACGAACACAATACATGAAGAAGAAAAGTTAGCAGCTATGGCGAGTTCACACAACACACAGGAGCTACAGGAGGATCTGTTTTTCCTGAATACATAAAAATTTTTATAAAATAAAAGGTTTATTTTTTACAAAAATGTTGGTGTCTAGATTGTCCTCCAATTCTGGAATGACCCATAAGCTTTGTAAAGGTAGATTGTATGGCAGGGCTGTTGTTTATGGCAGGCAGAATTATATAATATATATCTTTTTATCCTAGCTGTCCAGGTACAGCCCAGGATGGTCAGTGTGGGGTGTCAGACAGAATCTCCACTGCCCAGTCCTGCACACAGTGATGATGAGTCATCTTCTGTAACCATGGACCACCCTGGGGATATGCCATGGAGCCCAGAGGAGGAAATGATGAGCGAGTCGTCTGACGAGGAACCATCAAAAGAGCCACTGCAGCAAACTAATGTTGATCTCAAGTATCATGGCTTCTTTTAATTTGAGATGATGTGTATTACCAAATTGTGTCAGTCAGAAATAACAAGTGTTTTTTTTTTTCAGTGCTGCTGACAAGTTCATTGTGTGCTAAACCCAGCTGATGTCCTTGTTCACCATTTGCCCTTCCTGTTGTGGGGAAACCCGGGGTAATGTGGAGCAGCAAGAGGGAACATATATAAAGATAAAACAAGTAAGAGGATATGTGTGAATTCCACTGATGTAAAAATAAAGGTTGTATCATAACCTGTATGTAAATGTTTGTTTTATTTAATTTTTATGTTTTATCAATTCACTGTGTCTATACTTCATTAGTTTTATGGTATAATTGATTTTTGACTGACTAAGAGTTGTACTGGCAATGTTCTGCTTGTCACATCTCTTAGGTATGTGCAGCATGTGGGTATGAGCGTTTTTGGCAGAACCAGCCAATGCTGTACAGAAACATGCCAGCCTGCAACCTGTTACTGAGTGGGGCCATCCACTTCTCAGGTTGCATGGCTACCGTTGCATGGCTACCCAGACAATACGGATGTTGAAACTGTTAGGGCTTCAGTGCATCAGTGTCGGCACCTTCTTCCGCCATCAACGCCTGTACACAATCCCTACTATCGTGCAGGCCTGGCAAAATGAGCAGGCTGGGATAATCCGAGAACTGAAGGAGATGGGGGGTGGGCTAATCCTCTCTGGTGACTGCAGGTAGAACACTTCAGCTTGTATTATTGATATCAAAAAGAGGTCAAAACAATATTTAAATTACATTCATTTAGCTTTATCCAAAGCAACTTACAATAACTGCATGGCATTGTTTTTTTGGGCTTTAACATCTGAATTAAACTGTTTTTGACACTCATAGGTCAGACTCTCCTGGCCATTGTGCCAAATATGGCACCTACTCCTTGATCGAGGACAGAATAAACAAGGTTTTGGATCCTCAACTTGTCCAGGTAAGTTAACGTTATCAGTCACACAAATCAGATGTGCTTTCGTCTGATGTGACACGGTTAGTGATATGACTGCATAATGTTGTTTTACAGAGCTCAGAGGTTCCAAGCAGCACCTGGTGTGAACTAGAGGGTCTGAAACGCAGCATTGACTTCCTTAAGGAGCAACACATGCAAGTTTCAGCCCTTATTACGGACCGAAATCGCCAGGTAAAGACACACAAGAACGAACAGACATATGTACACACAAAGATTCTTGGCGCACCATATTAACAGCAAAAACTACATTTTCTTACTAGTTAATAAGTAATGAGTTGTGTTTCACTCTTTAGGCTGCCAAGTGGGTGCGGGAGGAGTTGTATCCAGGAGGAACGAGTCATTTCTTTGATATCTGGCATATTGGTAAAAGTATGTATCTTGATGTTGGTAGGTTTGATTAGGCTGAAATGTGTTTATAATTACATTTTCTTTTTTAACATTTTGTTTCTGTTGTGAAGCAGGTCTAGGGAAAGCTTTGGATGCTGCTGCAAAGGAGAGGGAGTGTGAGGACCTGAAGCTGTGGAGGCCAGCCATCATCAATCACCTGTACTGGACTGCAGCTTCCACTCCTGATGGAGATCCAGATGTGATGGAAGCCAAGTGGCAAAGTATGGTGAATCATGTTCAGGACATCCATGAACACGGCATTCCTGCATTTCCCTGCTGTGCACATCCACCTCTGGAGGGAGAAGCAAGGGACAAGAAGTGGCTGGAACCAGGTAACGTACTCTGTACACGGTGTTGCTGAAACATCTTAGTTGTCCAAGTGCTTGTTGGTGCTTCGTTTATTTTGGTTCCAGAGCCCTCCATCAATATATAACCCGTGCTAACACATTAACAAGACGTTATATAAATAGCACCTGATAGTATCACACAATCGTGCTTTATCGGTGTAGGTAATACATGCATATGTAGACAATTCTAGTAACATCAGAACAAAATATGTGTTTGTACAGGAACAACTGCAGCCATTAAACTGGAGAGGGTGACTTTGAGAACAGCATTGGTGAAGGATGTCCGGAAGTTGTCTCCACAGCATCAGACCTATTCCCTGGAGGCATTTCACTCCCTCATCCTCCACTTTGCAACAAAGCACACTGGGTTCTCCTTCCTTGGGATGTACAGCAGGTAAATATGATGTGATGGTGAAAGAATGTGTACGGCTTAGGGATGTTAATAATTGACCATTTAACCGTTAACGGACAATACGAAGTTTAACCGACTAATGCTATCAGTTAAACAGTTTATTCACATATGTACAAACAACTTGTGAACTGCATAATCTGCTGTCTCTACAGGCTTCTCATGGAAGCTCTTCGCAGCAGAGAGGTTGCTCGAACCAGTGATGGTGAGGTGCGTTATGCAGTTCGCTACCCAAGGTTCTGCAAAGGTGGCTGGGTAGTTCGCCCTATCAAGGAGAAGCCATCATACGGTTAGCTGTTTTACTCGGTCCCTAAATATTATTCATTGTGTGATGCATCTATAATATCACTGAATGTGATCACTTGTTTCCTTCCTTCAGCATACGCTGCAGCCCTGAGTGAGGGCTACTCCAGGTCACCAGAGACTCTACGAGAGAGCAGTGCAGTCTTGTCCTCCACTGCCCCTGCTCCCCTTTCCACTTCCTGCCAGGAGATCGCCAAGGATGAGGCAGTTGGCCTTTATCTGTCACGGCATTCCCGGTTTAACACAGGAAATTAGTGTGAAACCAGCAGATTCTAAAGGAAAACATTGTCTGGCTTCTGATTGTCCACACTTCCTTGTGGCTGGATGCCGGTCTTAGTGCCACACACACACACACACACACACACACACACACACACACACACACACACACACACACACACACACACACACACACACACACACACACACACACACACACACACACACACACACACACACACACACACACACACACTCCCTTGTGGTTGGACGCTGGTCTTAGTGCCCCACACACACACACACAAATAGTGAGAACAAATCATATTGAAGGTAAGGCTTCAGATTATCAACAAATATTTTTTAACCAACCTTTGAGAAGAAATCCATGCCTACACACAGCAATTTCAACACCTTCTTCATCCAACTTGTTGGCTCGCTTAGAGGTCTCCCTTGCTGCTGTCCAGTGAGATTCCCCACACATGAACATATTAATATATAAACATATTCTATTTATATTTAAAATGTGTGCATTTTATTATAAAGTTGTGTATATTTACAGACTGTTGCAAAAACTAAGAAGTAGTAAAATGTTCTTGGCTGTGGACTTGTACTCTACATAAATATGTTGAGGTCATGGTAATCTAATTCAATAAACAATAACTGCAATGAACAGATAGCATTTTCTGACTCGTAAAATGATTGGATATGGTGTAATTTGGTAAATTATTCTGTGTTGAAAAATGTATATCTTTAAAAACTGCATTGGTGTATTAGGGCGTGCCATACTATTTTTTTTTGTAAATCGATCGAGAGGAGTGTTCAAATAACGTACTTTAGTTATAGCCTGATATATGATAGCTAACTTTACAATGTTGTGATGTGACGTTAGCTAACATTCTGTAGCTAACGCCGGACACTAGGGGTGTAACGGTATCCGTATTCGTACCGTCACGGTTCGGACGTCACGGTTCGGCACATGCAGTCACACGGCGAATACGCCTTTTTTTTACGAGTGGGAAAAAAGTCTGTCCTTCAGGGCAGCATCCACTACACTATTTATAATCCAGGGGGCGGTATTGCGCCTAAAAGCTGTTTGCCAGCCGCCCTTAAACAACAAATGAAGAACAAGAAGAAACACAACAACAAAACGAACAAAATACAAGAAGAAGAAAAGTTAGTATGGCGAGTTCAGATAACACACAGGAGCTAGAACCCACCTGCTTCTTTTAAATCAGCTGTGTGGGAACATTTCGGGTTCCCTGTGGACTACAATAACGATGAGGTGTGCGAGTGGTGGATCGGACGAGGACGGTGTGTCGGCGTTGTTTGATAGCGGTGTGGTATGCTAATGGAAACACACGCCAAAAATGCTAAATCATATCAGAAGGCATCACCCAGATTTGCCAATCACCGGAGCCCGGCAAAAGACAACAGCAGTTCAACAGCTGATCCCCGCTGTTTTTAAGAAGCCAATAGACATGAAAGCCGAGAGACCAAAATAAATAACGGAAGCTTTTGGCATATGTTTTTCAACGACTTTGCGCTCTGGAAACACTTTCTTATTATTTATGATGTTAGACATTCTTTTTAGTTTTACAGCTTGATGAAACCTTTTTGTTTGACATCAGCCATTATAGATACTATGGCCATCTGAGTGTGTGTGGTTTGTTTTTAACAGTTAATTATTCAAAATGTCAGAGTTCCTTATTTTTAAACTGAAACTTGCACTACTGTTCAAAAATAAATAACAAACCTGGAATTATGCATTTGGGACTTTTTTTTACGATTTCTTGTTGTACCGAACCGTGACCCCCAAACCGAGGTACGAACCGAACCGTGACTTCTGTGAACCGTTACAATCTTACCGGACACTCACCAAGATAGCTGCCCCTTCCCTGCTCTCCCCTCCGGTACAGCTCCGAAGGTAGTGTGGAGTTGCATTAGGTAACGCGAGATACGGCTGATACTTGAGCATTAGTTTCTGTTATGGATCAGTATCAACAGTCCTGCCAGCAACGTTACTATAGTATCAATGCTACTTTAGTTATAGCCTGATATATGATAGCTAACTTCACAATGTTGTGATGTGACGTTAGCTAACATTCTGTAGCTAACGCCGGTCACTCACCAAGGTAGCTGCCCAGTTCTCCACTGGTTCTCCTCACACCACAGCTCAATTTCTCTCCGATGGCCATTATTTCTTCTAATCCTTGGATGCTCCTGGTCTCTTGGATGTCTAGCAGGCTCATAATTATAAGGTTGTGGTCCGTCATATTGTTGGAGTCTACCGGACCAGGTCCGTCCTCCGCGCAGATCGTTTGGATATGGCCAGAGCGGGGTCGCCGTCCGGATCTGCCGATGACCTTTCTTAGTTCTGAGGGAAAAGGAATTGTGTCCTAGACACTATTCTCTGTTAGCTGTACAAAACTAGACTTTGCACCCCAATGGATTGTTTCTTCAAATAAGCACTTTATTACACAGTTCAACAAAGATATATCAATCCGTACTATACCACAAAACGCCAGCGCCTTGGACTCCTTCTTGAGTTCCCACCGTGACAAGCTCGTCAGTGTGAGATCCCAGTTGAAGTGAGTCTCGAATTCTGAATATATCTTGTTCTTTATAGTATTTGCTGTGAAGCCCCCACCTTTGGTGCTCTCTGTGCTGCAATCTGCCTTTTCTGCCCAGCCACACACAGTTTTAGCTAAGGTCACGGCCAGGGCCCTACTCCCTTTTTCCTAATTTCGGTGTGTCTTTGTTACCTGTTTTAACTGGTTTTCTCACAAGACGGTTGCGCCTTTTGAAGGTCAGGGCCCCACATACCGTACCATGGTGTTCTCGTCCTTGAAGATAACAGGATGTAGCCGGCCAGCAGTAAACTTTAACACGTTATTTTTCCACTCAGACAGCTCAATGTTTTTAGCGTTTCCTATAACAGGATTTACTATATCTTATATTCACAGTTACTTTTTGCCTTATCTTTATCCTTCAATATGCATTCGAATATTCATGTTCAACTTCTTCTGTGTCGAAACTAGCATTGGAATCCATGTTTATTAATATGTTACACTGGCCGCTCTCCCCCTTGTTTACCCTGTGTTACGTCACACGCGGGAGGTCACGTGCCGAGGCTTTTTTATGCGGAAGTGAACATTTCTTACAAAAACGACGCCAGATGTAGTGTATATTTCTGTATTTTTTTTTGAAAATCTAGTGTATTCATCATTTTCCTACACATTTATTCACAGGTGTCTTTAACCTGGAAGTTGCTCTTTAAGTCTTTAGAATCTGGTTTGTGAATCACAACACTGCCTGATAGAAAATGGTATCTTTACACACCTTTAACCTTATAAAATATTGTGTCTTGAGATTTGGATATTGCACCAGTCCATATTAATATATTCTTTAAACTCTGATTAGTTATTCAACCATAGAGAAGCCAGTAGTACAAATGTATGGGAAGAGCATATAGTGCAGGCAAGTGTAGAGAGGCAGAAGTACATCAGCAACCAATGAGGCCTTGTTCAATTTCATTCCTATATACTCTTAATTATTTAAAACCAATGATACAATCCGCTCTAATGTTTAAAAATACATGTATTCAGGGTTTTTTCTCACCTGGTGGTGCCACAAAAATATTATTCAATGGTGTGTTTGGAGAGCAACCTCTTAAGCCCGAAGGTCCCCCCAGTGGACCCCTCCCACCGTTTTTTTTACGAGACTATGTCTCAGGGCTTCTTAACATTTATGAAACTATTAATGTTTCATACCCTTTTAAAGGTAAGAAACTCCGCTAACTGACAATAAGAACAATTGTTAGCTAAAAAAAACACAAGAGTAATACCAAGCCTTTGAATTAGCATTGAGCGAAAAAATGCTAACTAATGCTAACGCTTTTTTACACAGAACTCACGGTAGAAATGCCCTTATTACTATCTTAACTGCACAAACAAGATATACGATTTAAAGCTGAGACTCCACAGATTCCACACATGTAATGTCATCACTGTACGACCTCGAATTCCTGGAGCTATCAGCCAGAAAAGAGAAAGTAAACAACATCCGGTTTCAAAAATATTACAATAATTACGTCTTACCTTTTTTGATTTGTGATCAAAAGTTGTGTTCAACGGAATAAAAACGACGCTCAAGGTTAATCCAATGTCTTTGTGTCACGTAGAAATTTGTACTGATAATCCATCATCATATTTATGGCAATATACTGGGTATAAAGTTTTGCCGTCCAGGCTTGTACTTTCAGATATGTTTCGTTTGCTTCTCTATTACTTCCGCAATGGTAATGTTTATGTGGATTTGGGAACTACTCATCGATTCTATTGGATGCAATGGTTAAGAAGAAGGTGTAAATCACCCAAATCGACCAATGGGTTCCAGAGATATGGTCCTGCGTAAAGTATAAAGAATGCCAGCCAGTTTAAGTACATTACGCAGCCGACTTTACTTATTGTTTACTACGTAAGGCAGCAGGAATTGCAGGACCCAGAGCGCATGGAGCACAGAGCGGACAGCAGATAACGGAATTGCAGTTTTATTGCTTATAGATTATCAGAACATTTCAAAGGGGACACAGCCACATTGGATATTAACCTATGGATTAACATCATCGTTTTTATCGTTTTAATGCCATTGAAGACCAGTTTAGACCAGACAAAGAGGAAAGTGAGCCATGTTAGCCTAGCGCATTAGCGCTAGCGCCACTTGTTTTGATGTACGTTTTTGTTGATAACGTCGCAAGTTTGTATCTTTCGGTGTTGAGGTGGGCACCGTTAGATTCTGTGTCTTTACGATCATAAACAATGTGTTGGATGTGCAGCTAGGATAAGTAATAAGGGAGCTAGGAGTGATTTTCGGTGCAGTAATAGGTTAGCATTTTTCGCTCGGGGCTAATTCAGAGGCTCACTGTAAGAGGATAACAGAGTAGGCCTATGCAGGGTGGGAATTTCACGACGGCCACGACGGTCATGGCCGTTTACCCTTACTGTCTCCTGACTGACTTATGTGGTTTATGGCTGAACTTAACGTATACGTTTAAGAAACACTATTGCTATTCAGCCGTTTGTAAAACGACTGGTGTTGACGTTAGTGCTACACTTTTCAGTCATGTTGATTGACCAGCGTAATTTAACCAAATAGCCTTTGTGCCCTGTCATGTGGCCTTTGTGCCCTGTCATGTGGCCTTTGTGCCCTTAAAAAAAATTTGAACGGGAAGGCCAAATGGCCTTGCCCCTAAAATGACGAAATTTCAAGCCTGGGCCTATGTTTTATTTATTTTTACATTTTTTTTCACAACAGTTGTATTTGGATGGAATGAATACCTATAGTGATAATTCAAAGTAATAAAATGATTTTTACAGTGAAAAAGTTCAAATGGAACTGATGGTTCCCAAATGACCCAGAGGTGAGTCCGCTTGGACTTTATATTTCTAAACCTCTCTCAAAAGGTCAAATTTCACTTGTTTTGCATCAATCTTGATACAGGTACTTATTGTATGTTATAGTTTGGATTCCTAAAGCTTTTAGTCTACTAGCCCATCATTCAAGGGTGGTTTTCACTATAAGTAATGGGTTTTCTTTAGGCGGACATTAGAATTTACATGTTTTTACCAACACATCCTCACTCCCAGGTCGGCCTATGTTGACGTTATGTCAAGTCCCCTGCCGGCTTTTTCCAACGCAAGGGGGGGGGGCCTTAGAGTCAATTTTCAGCTTTCCGGGATGTCCACATGCTTCTATGGACGCTCATGGAAGCACGGCATTCGTTTGTGTCGACTGCCCTTAAAGGCAATGAGAGCGTCCATTCTCATTGGATAACGGAGAATTGTACACCCGGAAGTAAGTATTCCCCTTACTGACGATTGATTTTACAGTGATATCTGCACTACTCATCGACTAAAAAACACCAGATTATCCTTGTTAATTACACAACATTGATTGGTTTAAATTGTGTGCAATGCTTTTGTATTTTTCCCCTTCGATTCGGAGAAACAAATCTTTTTTCGGAGTAAAGGATGGCAGAAGACACTACACTACACAGAATCCCCAGCTATCGTTTGGACTACACCATGTGCTCTCAGTCGACACAAACGAATGCCGTGCTTCCATGAGCGTCCATAGAAGCATATGAACATCCCGGAAAGCTGAAAATGGACGCGAAGGCCCCCCCCCCTTGCGTTGAAAATGGACTCTAAGGCCCCCCCCCTTGCGTTGGAAAAAGCCGGCAGGGGACTTGACATAACGTCAACATAGGCCGACCTGGGAGTGAGGATGTGTTGGTTTTTACTGTGTTCCATCTGAATTTACTTTAAAATAAAAACATCTATATTGATTCTGACACTTCTACATCCAATCAAAGATGTAACCTTGCTTTGAGAGAAAAGATTATTAATTTACCCCTTGTGAAGTGAAGTGAAGATATAGTCTTTGTTGTGTTAGTGGCATTTTCGAGCCTGAAACCTGAAAAACAGGCTCAGGGCTTAAGAGGTTAAGCAGTTCTTCAGCACAGTCCCCTTCCATCACTGCATCCTCCCTAAGGTTTAATGACCTGAATGGATGAAACAATATTTATGCAATAGGCTCAGTTTAAAACTGTGCTGCAGTTGGGGCTCATTTGATATAGCTGGGATGAGGAGGCCAACATACAAATACACTGTTTTCATAACTGGTTGAACCTTACCTGTCCTCCAGAACTGAATCCATTGGTTCCACCCCTGAAGTGTCAACAGTATGAAGCTGATCTGCAAATCTGATGGCTTCCTCCAAACAGGTCCCTGTTTGGTGTGGAAATCCACCAGCGCCAGTCGCTCCAGTTGGTTTACCAGGTCGGCAGGGATATGCATAGTGTGAAGAAGAAGCCTTCATCACAGTTGGCATAGGGGCATGGTAAAAGGCACACTGAGGGAAACACATTAATAACTTACCTGGACATTGATAAAATAAAACCCAAGTCATTGTTTGTTCAAAACCGATTTATTGGAAGTCTTTTTACAAGTAACCTGCTTACCCTCTCCTTCAAGGTTGTGAAGGCCAAACAGAGCAACAGAAAGAAGAAGCCTTAAGTAGAGGCTCAATCAGTGGGAACACCTGTGCTCAATTGGAGCATACCAGAGTGCACGGCCCGGGTGGCACTTTTCTAGTGAGTGTAAAAATGTTATTGTTTGGGGCTTCTGTGGTCAGAAAGATATAATATGTTGACCTATTTTGATTTGCTATGTTTGGGTAATTTGTCTTGCATTGTGAATGTGTTTGTAGATTAGAATGACATTGGTTAGGGGTATAAATAGTGGATTGTCCTATAGGGGCTTAACATGTATAAAACCCTGGCCACAAGTGTTTTGGTTTTGGAGTGTCTGACTGTGGCTGTAGAGCAGAGAGGTACCAGTTATATGTCCTCGACCTGTATGTATATATGAGGTTTTTGTTTTCTTCCTGTAAAATCCTTGTTACTTTGTGTTTTTTCAGCATGTTGGCTGTCAATAAAAGCACATAAGGATACATTGTTGGTGACTCTAGCCATCTTATTTAATTCCTAGTTTTTTCATCAAACCTTTTTGTAACACATAGGCTGTCAATTGTGCAAGTGTGTTGCGTAAGAAATGTATGCATGACACATTCTTTCCACAATCTTTTAAGAATGTCTTTAACTGTTAGTAACCATTGAATAAAGTAATTGCCTCCATGAATCTTTTCTAATCAGCACACACTGCCATGACTCAAGCCCAATAACTCCACCTCTGGTAATCTCTGAAGTTTTGTAATGCTGACAATATTGTGAGATTTTGTCCCTCAGAACTAAAGCCACACCTAAATATTATTTTCATAATCAATAAATCCACTGATTATCTTGTAGATTTATTATGTTCTCTGTAAAATGTCAGAGCTCATCTTCAGGACATCTTCTGTCTCAGATTTTGGAGGCAAGAAAAGAGATCAAGAGTGGAGCCCCGGTCGGTGAGATCGACCCGGCTGCTCGATATGCAACCTTTGGGTGAGACCTTATATGGAAACAAAATTGAGGGTTGATGTGCTAAATAACAGGAAAATACATGTAAGGGTTTGTGATTGTGAGCTAAAATGCATCACCAATTGTGGGGAAATTACCTGTCCTCTATGTTCTCGTGTATTTCAGGTTTCTTATCACAGGTCCGGTGAGCCATATCTTCTACCAGCTGATGGAGGTGTGGATGCCCGCAACAGACCCGCTCTGCATAGTCAAACGTCTGCTACTGGATCGGCTTATTTTTTGCCCCTGGCTTTCTGCTGATGTTCTACTTTGTTATGAACATCCTGGAGGTAGGTCATCTCAGAAACTGTCCCCCTTACCATCAGATTAAAGGAGCTCTGTAGTGATTTGAGATGCTCCGGCATTAAGTTGTGGGAACTACACAATTGCAGCAGCAGAGGGAGCAATTGGTTTTAGTATAAGGAGAAACATTTCAGGATACACTTCCTGCCATGCAACATGAAAGCATATTTTCAAGAACAGTTTTTCTTTTCAAATTTGTTTTACAGATTCAATGGAACTTCCTGTTAAAGGTCTTTACAGTTTTAAAAATCAGAGATTTAAAAAGACCCTGAAATGACCTTCCTAGATCCGGATCAAACCCGTCTTTTATTGAAAACCTGTGCTCCAGACTCATGCAGAACTGACATTGAACCCACCTGTTCTTCTCTTGCTAAATTTGATAAAACATGGCCAAAACGATCATTATCTCAGACAAAATTATATTTATTAGTGAACAGATTTGTGAATACTTGGTTCTGATTGTCAACTGCATTCTTCGGTCTGTTATTTCTATATAGCAGACCTCTGCTTTGCAAAAAATATCATTGCTATGCTCGCAGTTCTTTTTCTCATTACTAATCTGATGTGTTCAAATGGAAAACGGCTCCTTTTAACATATGATTAAAACACTCATGCAATGCTTCAATCTACATTTTGACCACAGTATTTGGTCCAGTGTCTTCATGTTAATTGTATAGTTAACACATGCTATATAGTTTTCATATAGACAAATGAAAAATAAATTAAATTACCGTCCCATATTTTTCGCAGGCAAAAGGATGGAGAGACTTTGAAAGCAAGATGAGAGGAAGTTACTGGACTGCCTTGAAAATGAACTGGAAAGTGTGGACTCCCTTTCAGTTCGTCAATATCAACTTTGTGCCTGTCGAGGTATGCCCTTCATTCATTGGCATCCTGTCATCAAACAAAAGATGAATCTCTTGTAATGGTTTCCCCTTCCCTTCCTGTGTCTGTTTTTGCTTTCAGTTCCGAGTGCTGTTTGCCAACATGGTCGCCTTATTTTGGTACGCCTACCTTGCACCTGTGAGGAAATAAAGCTTCCCGACCTAACCTCACTGAACCGGAAGCTGTGGCTTTAACATCGGGCTGTTTCTTCTACTACCTTTTGACCTGTTTCTAAGATGGACACTAATTCTCACATACAGTTATTTGGATACACCTAAGAAACCTGTATAATGAGTTTAACCCTTTATAACATACGGCTTTGGTATTTTAGTATATTTGTAATGACAACATAATACATGTAAGTGTTTTTTTACAGAGCACTGCTTACAGAAATGTGATACTGTAGTGAACATTGATTATGATTTTGATTATAATGTCAATTTTAATCCAATGCTAAAGTGTGTCTTTCTGGTTACTTCTGGTTGTGGTCTGTACAGAGTGCAGCTCAACCCTGAGCTGAAGATTCAGTAAAGAACAGGAAATGAGAACAGACATGCAAGATTACAATCTTTATTATTTTTTAACAGTCTACATTTGATGTAGTCAGAATGTGAAGTGTCATAATAAAGTTATAACATGAAGATGTGTTCATAACATATTTGTTAAGCCAAAACAAAGAAAGTTTTATTTTTGGAATGATTTCTAATCGAGGAATGTATTAATGAGTGCAATTTAAATTTAAATAAAATACAAGCTAAATGATCTTCATTTTTAGATAAAATAAAGGAATGTCCAGAAATGTCTTTTAACTGAAGTGTCCTCAGCCTCCTCTCAGCCGCAGGTTCAGGAAGATGGTGCTATTTGCTCGGACGTTGTAGTCGGAGAGTTTCCCCCCGTTCATCTCTCTGCTCTCGTGGAGGAGCCTCTGCTGGCTCACCGGGACCCGCTCTCTCTCCTCCACCCTGCTCCTGAAGTGGCTCACCGTCTCATCCGGTTTGATGTCATACGTGCTGCTCACCCCCTTCTCGTTTTTGAGGAACACCTGGATTATGGCCGGTGTGGTCACCAGCAGGTTCACCCTGGCCCCGGAGTGCAGGCCGTAGGACTCGAGGGTCGCAGAGTCGTTGTTGAGAGTTGTGCTGCAGCCGTTCTCAAAGACCAGCTTCTGGGACTCACATGCAATCCCTAGTTTCTGCTGGATGAGTATTTTCAGAGAGTCCACTGTGTCATGCGGGCACACCCTCAGGGTATGGGAGCTCCCATTCATCAGACTGATGGTTAGATCCATGATGAACGTGGCCTGAAAGAGAGGTAAATACATTTAGAGGTGGAAGAAAAACTAAGACTCTGTACTTAATTAAAAGTAGTACCAGTGTAGGAATACTCTTTTACAAGTAAAAGTTGTGCATTCAAAATGTTACTCAAGTAAAAGTACAAAAGTATTAGCATACAAATATACTTAAAGTACTAAAGGTAAAAGTATGCAGATTGGCCTATTTCAGAATAATATAAGTTACATGTTTTCATTATTATTTTATTGATACATTAAAGTGTTATCAAAGCTGGTAAAGGTGCAGCCTATTACTGTAAATAAATGTGAATACTGTAGGGTAACCATTTCACACCATTTAAATCTGCAAGGTAACTAAATGTAATAAATAAATGCAGTGGAGTAAAAGTACACTATTTACCTTGGAACTTCATAAATACAAAGTAGCAAAACGTTTAAATAAATAACTACAAGTCCCTCATTAAAAAAAAATACAGTGAATATATTCTATACTTTACATCACTGAATACATTAATACAAATAAGTCCACTGGGAAAAAAACACGTTTTCCCCCAGAGAATAAAGTGTCGCGGTACATTTCATGACAGATCTGATAAAGAAAACTTCGTACCTTGAGATGAGTTTTTAAAAATTCTCCAGAAATCGTCGCTCTTCTTTAGACTGTGACAGTAATCGTTTCTCCAGAGCAGCTGACGCAGGCTTCTTCTCTCCTCTGTTTATATACAGTCTGCCCAGCTGATCGAGCCCGCCCCCTGGTTTAAGATTCGTTTTCCCTTCCATGCCTTCATCATTTTCGGTTTCTAATCTCCAAAAATGACCTGCAGTGTTTTGGACATTGTAAAGTGCACGAGGGCGTAGTCCCGGACTTTCCCCATGACGTAACGTTTTTTCTTTAATTGAATAAACTGACGACTCATGATAAACTCAAAGTGACTCTTTAGTATTGTTATTTCATAGGTTTAAACCAGGGGTGTCCAAACTACGGCCCGCGGACCATTTTGAATCGGCCCTCAGCAAATTAAAAAAGTATAATGGAACATGGACAAGTGGACTTATTAACACAGTAGCCTAGTATTCGTGTGTTAATAAGACCACTTTTCAAATAAATTCAGTCAATTAAAGTTGGAAACATTTTCTAACATATCTTATTTGATAAGAAAAAAGCCCAATGACTTATTTTACATAACAAGCTTGAAAAAGACCATTATCTCTCCTTATTATAATCAATTTGAGCTTCTGTTTTATATATATAATATACCTCTAGTGAGTGGCCCAGCCCTTCGTATATTTTTCTGTATTTGGTCCTCGGTGAAAAAAGTTTGGACACCCCTGGTTTAAAGTTAACCATAACAATAACAGTACTGAACTAAGACTAGACTGTACAGTTAACCCAAAACGTGAACGTGATAACTGTAGGAAGTTTGTCTAAGATAAATTGCATGAAATTATTTTTGTGTAATTATTGCATCAGATGAGTTTTGCTGGTATTTTTGGAAACTGTTGATAACATTTTTCTTTCTGTATGGTGCATTTGTTTTAACATTAGAAATAATAGTCTCTTCTCTTTTACTACACATTCAGGGTTTCCTTCTCCCTTACGCTTTGACATTGCACTGTTATCTCTTTGGTTTTTCTAACTATACTTTACTAATGCAGGACGACTGTTCAACATAGAGGGAAAGCTCTGTTCATTAGGTCTTTACTTGGCCCTCCTCCTGTGATAATTAGTTTATATCTTAAATAATAATACAGACTAAAACGTTTTTTTACACCATAAATGAAGGCCTCACAACCCCCCTGTAAAGCTCAGGTGACCCCCACCTGGGGATCGAGGTTCAAGGCATACATTTGTCATACGTACATAGCTACAGTGTAGTTATATTGATGGAAATCTTAGGTCACAGGCTCCTCCAACAGTGCAACACAATACAACTGAAAACACAGAAAAAGTAGTGCAAGTAATACAAAAAAGAATATAGGGAAATAGTGCAATAAGAATCTATATACAACAAGTGATTGGATCAGAGCCTTAAGGCACATGATGATTCACAGATTATATCATGCACTGACAGGTCTAGTTTTTAAAAGGAAAGGGAAAATCATTTCATCAGATAAAATCGAAATAACACATCAGAGTCTATTATTAGCCACACACAGTAAACCTAAAACAAACAAAACAAAAAGATAGAAAATGTTTTATTACAAAAGTTAAACAACACTTGAATAAAAGCAGGACATCTGACAATAACTGTCACAATGTAAATCACAAGCCCTGTGCAACATTCCTTATCAATGTCCTCATAACACAGGTTGTCCAAACACTGCTGACTCACCATGTTGCTGACATGAAACCGAAACTAAGAAGAGAAGTAACCAAACTGCAGCAGGTGTAAATGAAACTGAACAATAACAATAACACAATCTTTCAGGTTTTTATTTAACTTCCAAAATGTACTATTTGTAATACATATCATAACTCTGAGTGTTTCAGTATGGTGGCCCTTTCCTCCCTCGTTGGTAGAGGAATATTTCCTGTGGTGAAAAAATTAAATGTCAGTGAAGGATATTTACAGTTATAATGAAACAGGAGGAAAACGATACATCATCCTTTAGTTTAAATTAATGTACAGAGCATAGAGAGAATAACTAAACGGATTGATTACAAAATGCTCAGGGTATGATGCCTACAGTATTAACAGTATGAACAGTGTGAAATGAATAAGATATATACAGGATAACAAAAGAGAGACAGTTGCCAACATACAAACTGTAGATAAAATCACAGATATAGACGTTAAGATGTGAATACACAGGGAGATTTATACACTGAGGGCGAGAGCAGAACAATATAGAAAAAAATGTCATCACGTTTAATTTGACTTTCATTGCAATTGTGACATATCTCACTATGTTAGAGGGAATGGGGATTATTGCATCATTAATCTTATTTTTATTGAATAATATATGAAATTGATCATGCGGATTTCTTCTGCGAGGATCTGTACCTAACTAAGATTTCTTAAGTCTTTAGAATCTGGTTTGTGAATCACAACACTGCTTAATAGAAAATGGTATCTTTACACTTATTTAACCTCATCAAATATTGTGCCTTGTGCGATTTGGATATTGCACCAGTCCATATTAATATTTGGAAAAAACTCTGAATTGCTATTCAACCATAGAGAAGCCAGTAGTACAAATGTATGGGAAGAGCATATAGTGCAGGCAAGTGTAGAGAGGCAGAAGTACATCAGCAACCAATGAGGCCTTGTTCAATTTCATTCCCATATACTCTTAATTATTTAAAACCAATGATACAATCCGCTCTACTGTTTAAAAATACATGTATTCAGGTTTATTCTCACCTGGTGGGGCCACAAAATATTCTTCAATGGTGTGTTTGGAGAGCTGAAGCAGTTCTTCAGCACAGTCCCCTTCCGACACTGCATCCTCCCTAAGGTTTAATGACCTGAATGGATGAAACAATATGCATGCATCGGCTCAGTTTAAAACTGTGCTGCAGTTGGGGCTCATTTGATATAGCTGGGATGAGGAGGCCAACATACAAATACACTGTTTTCATAACTGGTTGAACCTTACCTGTCCTCCAGAACTGAATCCATTGGTTCCACCCCTGAAGTGTCAACAGCATGAAGCTGATCTGCAAATCTGATGGCTTCCTCCAAACAGGCCAGTCCCTGTTTGGTGCGGAAATCCACCAGCGCCAGTCGCTCCAGTTGGTCCACCAGGTCGGCAGGGATATGCACAGGCTGTCAATTAAAAGTGTGTTGCGTAAGAAATATATACATGACACATTCTTTCCCCAACATTTTAAGAATGTCTTTAACTGTTAGTAACCATTGAATAAAGTAATTGCCTCCATTAATAATTTCTAATCAGCACACACTGCCATGACTCATGCCCAATAACTCCACCTCTGGTAATCTCTGAAGTTTTGTAATTTTGACAATATTGTGAGATGTTGTCCCTCAAAACTAAAGCCACACCTACATTTTATTTCATAATCAATTAATCTACTTATTATCTTATCTCTGTAAAATGTCAGATAATAAGAAAATATGTCTATCCCAGTTTTTTAAAGCCTAAATTGGTGTCTTTAAATGTCTGGTTTTGTCAGTCCCAAAACAAAAGATGTGCAGTTTAATATTAACATATTTTATTATTTAATATCAAACAGATAAAAGTAGGCAATCTACATAATTCAGAGGCTTAAAAAACAGCATTTTATATCCGTTTGTCTGCTACAGAAAATACTTTAAAGTAGTAGATTATTATTTGTTGTCAATTTACCCATTATTGAAGCTCTACTCAAAATAACCCACCTCCCTAAAAAAAAGGAAATTACATTCTTTATCAAAAGATAATAACAGATACACTCATGATAATAACAGATACACCTTTTTACCCTGTTGTCTGAAACAAGAACTGGGGATTTAGTCCCTCATCGAATATATTTGAGAATAACAATTGTTTAAGACAAGGCTTTTAACTAAATACCTACAATCTAACATGAATTTCAGAGCATTAGTTCACACAGCATGTCTTTATGCTAGTAATGTATCTTTTTCAACTAGACATGAGGACCCTACCGGGGGAAGTTGGTCCAATGGTACTGGTTCCCATGTTGCAGCCTCTGGTACCTAGAAGAGACACCCAGGTTACAGTTTCAAGTCTTTTATTGTCATGTGTGCATTGCTACAGTGTAGTCATGAGTAGGTCACAGGCTCCTCCAACAGTGCAACACAATAAAACAGATACAATATTACAATAAAAAGATAAAATAGTACTTTTAAAGCTGCAAAGTCTTTGTTTTGCATTGGGTGCTGATTGCATAGACTTCACGTTGAATCAAAAATCATTGACATTTTATTTTACCTTGGAGTTAAGTGGTCGAGAGCTCAACAGTCGCGTTAAATGTGTGTTGTGGCTCTGAAGGAAGATGTTCCTTCTTCTGTGGAAGATCTCCTCGTTTGTTATTGAGTATCCATCGTTAGCTAACAGGTTACATGATTTAAGTGACACGCCACGACAGGAGCGTTTCACAGCGAGACTTACCACCGACATGTTCCGAATAATAAGGTAGTGAGATATGCCCGAGAAGTATGTAAAAGTTGTCACATTGTTTGAGTAATAAATAACTAAACAGGAAGGTCAGTACTGAGGTCTAAACTAGCACATGTAGCTAACGACCTGCTGTGGCTAACGTTAGCTCATGGGATGTTGTGGGACTAGAGGAAGCGAGAGGGTACTTCCACTTCCACAGACTGCAATAAAGTGCCGGCGTCCTAATTGTTAAATAATGTTGTTATATTCATTTCACCTTTAACAGTGACTCGTGTAAAGTAAAACACATCAGAAATATACTGATAGATTTATAAACCGACGCTTCATAGCCAGATATGAGTCGTCGTTGTTGATACATCAGTACTATTGTAAAAACGTCATATTAATAATTGACATTACAGTTTATCATTTGAAATGTTAAGTAATAATTAAATGGAGATATAACTGATGACAGACAACACTTAGCGACAATATTTGTATATTAACACATTTATATAGGAGTTTGTCATCTCTAAGCTTCTGAGAGCCCGGATAGCTCAGTCGGTAGAGCATCAGACTTTTAATCTGAGGGTCTAGGGTTCAAGTCCCTATTCGGGCGGAAGATTTTTAATTTCTGATCCACAGCACACAGGCATACTTCGAATCATTTCCAGCCCGGTCATTATTTAAGCAGCAGGGTTCCCCTCAGCAACTCCACCTCCCCGGTCATTATTTAAGCAGCAGGGTTCCCCTCAGCAAGTATTATAATAACTGATAATAGATGATGCGCCTATTGATGCAACTCCACCTCCCCGGTTTATGATGTTTAATCGTTTCAACTGAGCCAAAGTGTATATTATATTTAATGTATTTAAGAAAAAATATATAACAGCAATAACAAACTTTACATACTGTATTAACATGTATGTATATTCTTTTGCTTTGTTTTTCTGTGGTATACATTTGTTTAGGAGAATTTAGGTGAGATAAAGTGGGGAATAGGTTGTATATTTTGTAATGAATTAGTTATATATGAGTACTGCAGGGGACTACTTTTGACTTGTTGCTATCATATAAATTAACAAAGAAACACATTAAACTAGACCCGGTGAGAGTGCATAGCCGCGTTCACACTGCGGTACTTTTCCCACAAAGGTTCATGCGAACTTAGTTCATGATCGCGTTCACACCAAAAAGAGCAGGTACTAAAAGTAGTTAATGCGAACCTTTTTACCCCCTCGAAAGTCCCTGCGAGAGAGCAGGGACTTTCGAACGGCTCTTTTGTGAGAAAAGAGCTATATTTCTGATTGGCTGGGCGGATTGCAAACCACGTCCCGTAAAACTCCCAAAAAGTGTTGTGAAGCCGCCATTTTATTATCCTCGCATTAGCATTATTAGCATTAGCATTATTAGCATTAGCCCAGCGCAGAAACGCAGAGAGACTAACTTATGGCAACACAAAATAAAACATGGGAGCGGTGGAGATGAGGAGGTGTCGGCGTTCTGGAGATTTACTCGGAAGGCTTCAGTAGAAGCTGCTGGGAGTCCCAGCAGTCCCCAACTCCGGGGGCTTCCGCCCGGGGACTTTGGGTGGCAGTATACGCCGTGAAGTGGTTTGCGGCCTGCCAGTAAACCCAATGCAGAAGAAGAAGAAGTGACGTCAGCGGCTTCATTTGCCTAATCCACCCCCAGGGACTTTTTCCGGTGTGAACGCGATCTGTACTTAGTTCATGCGAACTCTTTAGTTCGCATGAACTAAGTTCGCATGAACCTTTGTGGGAAAAGTACCGCAGTGTGAACGCGGCTTATGTTTCTTATACTGTATATTTTTGATCTGAGGGTCCAGCCAATGTCTGTTTTGATTTTTTTTAGCCATGACAGCTGCCTTAAAGAGCCTGTGACAGCATCCAAACAACTGTTGTGCAATGAAATATTGGGCTACTAGTAATCTCGAACCGTCAGTTTGAAAAAGAAAAAGCAATACCGTTCCGTTAAATATCAATAATTTCGAACATCGCGGGGAAATTTCTTCGACTCATTTTGAAGTTTTGGGGGAAGCCGGAAGTGACGTCAATGCGGGAACGCTTCGAGAGCCAAACACGGACAAAGTGTGTTGTCATGCGTAGAAATGGTGAATTACTGAGATTAGGCACGTTAATAACGTTTTAATGAAGTTGACTACAGTATATTCATATTTGTCAGTACTTTCATGTCAATTCGGCGACATAAACATAAATGATCGTGGTGAAGATGATGATTACATTAGGATTAAAAATCGGGAGTGAGAGCTGCTGAATTTCCTCCCGTCGGATGTGATATAAAAACAAATCGATTATTTTTGTAGTTGTAAACTCAAGTGGATGAAACTACATTTATTAGTGCTTTCATGTCAATTCGGCGAACATATGATACATTAAATGATCGTGAAGATCATCATTTCCTGATGAGAAAACAAACCGATGCTTTTTGTAGTTGTAGTACACCAACAACATGGATTAAACGTGTGTTTTTTTTACCACAATGTTGGGGAAATTAATGGATAAAATGCACGGATTATTATTATTATTCCCACTCCGATCGGGACACTAGGTCCACCGTTTCCCCGCAGCGAGGCTCCCCCCGTTGACAGTTTACGTGGGCTGGGTGCAGTGGCGGACTGGCCATCGGGACGAATCCCGATGAGCCGGTACCGAAGTGGGCCGGTCGGATAAGTCACTAGCACATCCCCCATAGGCGGCGCGTGAGGCTCAGGTTTGAGAAGGCTAAATAACTTATTTTACCTGACGCTGCCCGCCTCCGGCGTCTATAGAAAAGAGATCAACTCAGTGTGCGGAGTTTAAATGTCTCAAGTCATATTACAGGATAAAGAAAATACAGTTTAAACTGCCGTATGCAGAGAAGACGCCGACGTGTCGCACTTAACATTCATATTACATCATCAATCAGATCATCGATCATATAATATCATAATATATCATATATTTCCTTATCTGAGTCAGCTTCTCCAGCCTCATCTGGCCGTGCAACACTCACAGTGTTACATACTGGATGCAGAAGTATTATTTTAAGCAACACATTATGTTGACGAAACACTCGAGTCAAATGTAATTAAAGTCAGATCCACTCGTGTCTTAGACGTGAACGCGCTCTCAGCTGGAGAGAGAACCCCTGGCTTGATTTACCGAGTTGTTAACCAGCGTCGTAGGACCGCTTAGCGAGATCTCGTTTGTTAGTTTGTTGTTGATAGTTTGTTTGTTACTCAAACATATCCAGGGGCTGTTGAACTGGCTTCGTAGTACAGGGCACAGGTGGCTAGCAGCGCTAATGTCAAAGACACAGACATTATACATTATATTTGTATTTTACCAGGATGCACTGACACAAATATTTACATATTTACATTTACTATCTACAGCAGGGGTGGGGAACCTTTTTCCTCTCAAGGGCCATTTCAATGTTTACAATATCCTCAGAGGGCCGTACAAATTTGACCTCTGCTTAAAAATACTAAAATCACAGCCCATTCATTTCATGCTGTGCAAAGAAAAAGCAACCTCTTAACCCAGATATCTCACCATGACCCGCGTATGGATGCACGTGCACGGTGTGGCGTGACCACCAAAACAGAAAGATATGGACACAAGATGTGTGCAAATGTATTTAGTTTCCTATCCATGTGAACATGATTTAAGTGGGGGGGGACCTAACCTCCTCTAGGGGGGTCCGGGGGCATGCTCTCCTGGGAAGATTGTTTTTTAAATGTTGAAGGCAAGGCAAGGCAAGTTTATTTATATAGCACTTTTCAACGCAAGGCAATTCAAAGTGCTTTACAAAAAAAAAATGAAAGACATTAAGCATTAAAAAAGAAAAGCTAATAAAATAAACATTAAGGAAAAATACATGGATAAAAGTTACAGTGCAGTCTAAAATATGAATAGTTCAATTAAACATTACAATAAAAAGTACATGGATAAAAGTTACAGTGCAGTTTAAGATATGAATAGTTCAATTAAAAGCAGCGACAAAAAGATAAGTCTTCAGCCTGGATTTAAAAGTAGTAAGAGTTGCAGCGGACTTGCAGGTTTCTGGGAGTTTGTTCCAGATATTTGGAGCATAATAACTGAACGCTCCTTTACCATGTTTAGTTCTGACTCTGGGGACAGAAAGCTGACCAGTCCCTGAAGACCTGAGAGATCTGGATGGTTCATAGTTTAGCAGGAGGTCAGTAATGTATTTTGGGCCTAAACCATTCAGTGCTTTATAAACCAGCAGCAATATTTTGAAATCTATTCTTTGACACACAGGAAGCCAGTGTAAAGACTTCAGAACAGGAGTGATGTGATCCACTTTCTTAGTGTTAGTGAGGACTCGAGCAGCGGCGTTCTGAATCAGCTGCAGCTTTCTAATAGATTTTTTAGTGAGACCTGTGAAGACACCATTGCAGTAGTCGAGTCTACTGAAGATAAAAGCATGGACAAGTTTTTCCAAATCCTGCTGTGACATTAGTTCTTTAATCCTAGATATATTCTTTAGGTGATAGTAGGCTGATTTAGTAACTGTTGTAATGTGACTGTTGAAACTCAGGTCAGAGTCCATGACTACACCTAGATTTCTGGCTTTATCTGTTGGTTTGAACATTGCAGACTGAAGCTCAGCGCTAACTTTTAAACGTTCTGCCTTGGCTCCAAAAACCATTACCTCAGTTTTATCTTTGTTTACTTGGAGAAAGTTCTGACACATCCAGTCATTAATTTGTTCAATGCACTTACTCAGTGTTTGAATTGGAGCATAGTCTCCTGGTGAAATTGTTACGTAAATTTGTGTGTCATCATAGCTATGGTAACTTATTTTGTTGTTCTTCATTATCTGAGCCAGTGGTAGCATGTAGATGTTAAAGAGAAGAGGCCCCAAGATGGAGCCTTGAGGAACCCCACATGTCATATGTGTCAACTCAGATGTGTATTTACCTATAGAAACAAAGTTGTTTCTATCCTTTAAGTAGGATTTAAACCAATTTAGAACTGTTTCCGAAAGTCCCACCCAGTTAAAAGCATCAATCTGGTGCACTTTGAGAGCAACATTAAGAGATCTATGGATACATCTCTCAACACCCATATGAAACAGAACTGGAAGCAGATTGCTTTGTCTTTATGGATATTCTACAAATCACTCTCCTTTCAAAATGTATTCTTGTTTATTAATAACAACTGTTATTTACTGTCATATAGTATTTTATACCCGTTTACTTTATTCTCTTGTTTTTTTCTAACTATAATGATCATATAAAGATGTGCCTTTACCTCACTGGTTGGAGAAAAAGCTTCTTATATTCGTTAGCATAGCTAGCTAACCAGATGCTAATAACAACAAAGTTATTAACTGTATGATCAGTATGACAGATGAACAGATCGCCACTGGGCTTTCAACTAAGACACAGACACGCAGAAACTGCGGCATGTGTACGGCTCCTTATGGGTACTGTAATTTCTGAAGTGGCGGAGCGGCATTCTGGTGCTCTCCGTCAGAACTGCCCCTCTCAGTCGAGACATATACCACGTGATGACACGTTAGGCTCGTGTTGTGTTCAAGGACCCTGACCTTGGCCAGGAAAAACAGGCATGATTTTTAGTCCCATTCCACCACTGGCTACATGACCTATGATCGCCCATATTGACGCACCTCATTCCTAAACTTCTAACAGATACAACATAAACCGATCTTTCAGCCTCATATGAGCTCTCAGACACGTTCAAAATTAAACTGTCATCGCTGTCTGAGCTTGCTGCTGTGTGCGCCATCGTGCGTTTACATGCAGATGCTGGGATCCTGGACAGTGCAGCTGGAGCGCTGTGCCCGCAATGACGTCACCCATCATTTGGCGGGACTTGGAGAATCCGCTAGAAGATCCAGAAAATGGTCAACATTGAAGGCAGATTAATGGTTATCAAAGTACAAATATCCAAAATCAGTTCAGTAACGGTTTTCAAGGGGACAATATTTACTCAAATTGATGGGTTTGGATGATGGGGGGAAAACCGTGTCACAGGCTCTTTAAGCACTTCAGCAAATGTTCCCCTATAGGTCGAATAAAACACACTGCAAGATGTTTTGGAAAAATAGTTATGATTCCATTTTTATTGTTTTATTATAAGAACATATACCATTTAATATATATATATATAGGAACCCTTAGTATAGAATTTGATTGTTTTTCAATACACATTTAGAACTGGCCACAAAATAAAAAAATAAGCTTTAACAACAAAGCAGCATCTGAATGAGAAAACAAATAAATAAATGATTTACTTAATCAATGTTACAATAAAGGTTTTCTGACAGCAGTTAGCGTTCACAAACACCTATTTTAAAAGCAGTTCATCTCACCATATTCATGAAACAACACCCGAAGAGCAACAGAGTGATGTTCTAGGCAATGAATGTTGGTATTTGAGACCAATATTAGTATTAATTTCTGAGGTAAAAGCATATATATGTTGTCTTCACAAGACTCAAATCTGCCAAAACATCAACACCGTTTCACGCAACTTAATCTGTACTTTAAAAGTTAATCTCTGTCTAATCTGTCTCACACTAAATCATCTGATTAACGTTGCACAGCAAAACTTTTCATTTGGTAACTGTGACTAAATATTTAATCATCTCATCATATCGTCCCAATTCTTGATCATATTAAAGCTGAGGCTAACATTCAAAGAACAGGTGACAACACAAGACAAAAATCAAGGTGAGTAAACGGCACAATTTACAAAATAAAAACTGGTTCACTGGATAATAAAAAATAAGTAAGAGGCTAACAAATCAGGCTTGTTGCTTTATATAAATCTCTGCCCAGACATCCATAGGTCACTTAAATATTAGGTTATGCTTTGACATAATATAATCCTCATAATTAAAAACACACTTTTCTCTCATTACAGTACAATTCACACTTAACAAATAAAGACAATATTTGGCAGACGAGGCAGTTCAACGAAAACATTAAAAATACTGTTGGAAGCTAACTCACTGACATGGTGCTAAAAGATAAATTAAATTATACATAATAAGTAACATGCTGGACTAAAAGCCAGTCATTTACTTTTGGGTTGTTGATTTAAATAAAATTAAAAGTCTGCTGACATTCTTCATTCATTAAGGGACAGGTATATGGAGGTTACTTACCGATAGGCTTGATTTAGTAGACTATTAAAATATCTATCATAATCTGTTATAAGAATGCTTTAATCTCACAAATATACTCTCTGGTGGAATTCAGCTGTGTTTTTGGTTTGAAAGGTGGAACTTAAACCATAATTATCTCAAAATATTAAGTGCACTCTGATTAAGATTTACACTTCCGGTATTTCTCACAAAAATATTTTTAAATGAAAAAAATGCTTTTTCAAATACATCTGTTTTCACTTGAACATACTGACAAATATGTAGCATCATTTACAGATACAGCTGTTAACAACACAAACAACATTGTGGATACAGTCAAAAAGGCTCATAGCAGCAGACCGTGATTGTAAAGGCTTAGTGTGTGTGTGTGTGTGTGTGTGTGTGTGTGTGTGTGTGTGTGTGTGTGTGTGTGTCTGTGTGTGTCTGTGTGTGTCTGTGTGTGTCTGTGTGTGTCTGTGTGTGTCTGTGTGTGTTCTCAGATGTGTTTTCTTCTTGTGCTGCTACAGCCGTTCACACTTTACTTGGAAGGAAAAAGAAGACAGAGAACCCAATCACTTGTTCTCTATCAGAATCTGCACCTTGCACACCAGGTCTCTGGCCATGGTCAAAATCTGCTTCGTGTTGTGGTGCTCAGCCATTTCTGAAAGACAAAGAAACACGATTCATGTATTGTTTGAAAACCAGAAGAAGGATACTTATGGAAATGCATTTTCTTAAATATCTGGGGAACAACAGATGTGTCACGGCATCCTAGTTTAATTTACATTTTTTATTTAGCAACCAGTGACATAGGCTCAACAGTGAAGCATCAGTTTCCAGTGGATTACAATTAAATGATTATTCTAGTTATTTAGTATTGCTATTTTATTAAGTTTAAGCCTGGTTCCAGACCTATACATTGCTGTTGAATTCACCCGTTTCCCTGGTGGTAAAAACAACCAACCTATCAGAGCTCTTTATTTGACAAATCTTAATCAGGACTCAGGTCCAGTGTCAGGTTTATAATACTGGGGACTTGCAGAGAAGATATTTTAAAAGAATGGACAACATTCGTGCAGCAGATGGCAACATTGAGTATTCAGACTTTAGGTCCCTATTGTGAGTCAAGCTCTCACAATGATGGTTCCTACAATTCCCATAATGCAACTAAAATATATTAGTTGCACAAGTGCCAAAATGGTAAATAATCATTTTCAAATTCCCTGCTACAAGGTTCCATTGGAGGATTTACTATACCCATTTTGCATTTACAACCTCAATGACATCTCTTAGGTTATTAACTAAGCCTTCACAGAGCTGCTTCAAAGCAAAGGACCAAATTATAAAACTGTTTTGGAAGTGATTGTTTGTCAACCATGTCAGCTGTAAAGAGCCATATTTTACCATTGAAGAACTTAATGATTTCAGTGAAGTCCATGTTGTTCTCCAGGATGATGTCCCTGTAGATCTCCACCAGCGCCAGGGCAATGAAAAGCACAAAGTGGCTAGAAGAGGCATACTTGGCGGCCCAGATAGTTTCCCACACTGCAAACACGTCATCGTACACCAGCTCTGGAAGACAAATCACAAAAAGAGACAGGAGTCGGACCACATTTTGTATTTGAAGGCTCCGATGGGAGTTTGCAGGAAGTGGCGTTATCAGTGGAGAAAGATAGGAGTGGAAGCAGGTGTGAGAGGAAAGGTTTACTCGGATACCCAGATGACAAAAAGGCCTTTGTTTTATAAAGCCTGCAGCTGCAACACACAGCAATTATTTCATAAGCAACTCCCAGGAACAGCTTCCCAAACATATACTGTAGCTGAAAATACTTTCCAAGGCTAGATAACTAAATGTCTTGTTAGCAAGCTGCAGAGGTGTTTGGCCTTTTATCCAGCAACAGGGCTTAAAGAGGAGGGCATTTCTCTCTCCTCTAATTGGCTCAAACCCTTCACACCACTTTACCTCGCTTGAAGTCTAGGAGAAACCAGCGGTAGCAGAAGTAGAAGTGGGTATAGTCTCCGTTCTGGTGCATTAGCTCAAACATCTCAGAATCCAGGATCTACGCAGAGAGGGGATCAGAAAATGCAAAGGAAAGGTGTGAAAAAGTGTGACGTTTGTTGGTATTTATTTATCAATACCTGTTTGCTACAATGTGTGAAGATTTGAAAGGTCACCTGAATAAGAGAGCGCATGTTGGCAAAGTGGGTATCCATAGCTCCTCCGTGGGGGAAGTTTTGATTCATTCTCTTCATGAGCTCAGTGAAACAGCTGAAGGCCATGGCCTCTGATAGCAGGACACAGAGAGAGGAAGCAGGAGTGAGAACGTGTGTGGGCAAACTCTCCTCTGTTGTTCCATCAATAATTGTAAAAATACACCAAATGTCAGAGAAGAGGTGATTCAGTGTTGACTCACCGTCATCCAGGATGACAAGAAGTGGAGCCAGCAGATCACACATGCCCTGCACGTAGCCGATGTCCAGGTGCCTCCAGATATAGCTGTTAATATACAATCGAGAGAAGTGAACGCTTTTTATCTGCCACTGATCCGCTGAGTCACCTTCTAATCAGGATTGAGAGGTATTCACACATTTTCCAACTCAATGGACGTTTTTAAAACGACAGCTGA
Organism: Pseudochaenichthys georgianus; assembly: GCF_902827115.2. Taxonomy (NCBI): domain Eukaryota; kingdom Metazoa; phylum Chordata; class Actinopteri; order Perciformes; family Channichthyidae; genus Pseudochaenichthys; species Pseudochaenichthys georgianus. Next base: position 37,562,753 of record NC_047511.1, on the reverse strand, counting down.
AGACTTTTTAGGTATGCTTTTTGTTAGCGACAACCCCCTTTCAATCTTTATAATTAGTATTATTTATTTGTATATTGTTTTATTGATGTATTTATTTTATAGGTCTTAATTTATGTTTATTTATTTTATAGTTTTATTAGCAGTCTTTTCATCTTTATTATTCGTTTTTATTTATTTTTTATTATTATTTATTTCAATAAGTTTACATATTGTATTGTATTCAATCATGTTGCGTTCATTCTGCCTTTATTTAACAGAGGGATCATCATCTATTTGATTGTATTTCCTTTGACTTATCACACCTTTTACCTCCTTGTGTTCCTAGCACTGTTATATCATCTTGTTATGCTGCATGTGTGCGTGCGTAAAGGTTTAGACGTTTGACCTGAAGTTTTAATTTGTGATGTGTTGGGAAAAGTGCTGTGTCTGCCTCTCTCTGTTTACCTGTGTCTGTGTCTCTCTCCCTCTCTCTCTCCGTGTCAATTCTATATGCCAACTTTTCTTGTTTCTGCCGCTGCGTAGCATGTTGTAACAACGTGGAATTAGCAGAATAGGTTATTGTATTGTTTATCTCACACCTGTTGCTCTCGATGTAATTTAGCTGATAAAAGGAGACTAATAAAAGCTAATAAAAGCCTCACGCTTGGCGTTTCACTGTCAAGGAGGCGATATAGCGTGTATGTAATTATATTACAAATACTGACTTGAGCCCCACCACTGTATGGGTTAGCCCTACCATAGATTACCCAACAAAAATACTCTGGCGCCGCCTCTGCCGCCAGCCTTAAAATGTAGATAAGCCATTTTCAGTAGATATTAAGAAGGATGAAATCAGCATGTTTGTATTCTTTAACATCCTGATGCTGTGAGTGTTTTACCTGCACATGATGTTGCGCAGTTTCTCCAGGTTGGCGGGAGTGAAGTACCAATAGTTTCGGTCACAGCGCTGGACATCCTTTTCAATCCGGTGCAGATTTAATGTATACAAGTCCAAAAGCTCTTGCTGAAACAAACAACACAATAAATAGATTAAATAAGCTCAACAACAACAACAATAGAAAGGGTTTTTTTTACATTTTAAAATCTGATTCATACAGTGAAGGGACTCGCTGACTCTTGGGAGGGCGCTTCATTCTTAGGGTCTCCAGGTCCAGGCGGAGAGACAAAGTTAGGGTACAGGTTCACCCCCTCTGGCTCCTCTGCAGTGGGCTTTCCCTGCTCGTCCTCCTGGCCGGGCTCCAGGTGGGGGGCTGCTTCACAACGCCCCTTCCTGCTCCAAGGCACCATGGAAACGTTGGCTTTAGGGATCTCCTCCATCTCTATGGCGGAGGGCGACTCGTCAGAATCAGTCATGACCCGAGCCTCGTCTTTCTGAGAGGAAAAGTAGGATTCTCTGGCTGTCGAGTCTGCTGGGAAAATCAGGTTCTTCTCAACCACGGGATCCACTGGATGAACAGATACATTTTCTTTCTTTTCTTCCAACAAAAACTCTTGTGGTTTACTCGTCTTTGATTCATCCATTTCCACATCTGTTTCTGCTATATTCTTAATCTCTGTCTCTCCCTCAGCATTTAATTCTGCTTCTTCAGTCAGACTTTGCTCAACAAGTTCTCCTTTAGATTCGATGGCAGCAGCTGGTGATACCATCGTATCGGGCCCTTCTTTCTCCGTTTCCCCTTCAATTCCTTTAAGCGCATCTTTATCTTCACTTTCTGGCATCTCTGTTTTAACTTCTCCAGACTCATCAACGGTCTCTTGGGTTTTGGCTTGCAGACTTGTCTCTTCCTTGGCATTCGACAGCTCCTCAGTCTTGATGTTTTCTTCAGTTCTGGTCACATGTCCTCTCTCCTTCTCCTCTTCCTCCTGGTTGCTCTTCACACGACCTTTCTCCTCTGTGAGACCTTCACTGTCTGCAGGTTTGACTGGGCTCTGTGGCGCCTGAGGGACAGCGGCAGGTTTTGGGGTAGTATCAGGTGCAGCGCTGTCCTCTGTAAGGGAGCCATCCGACAGGCCGGAGGTGACGGAGAAGTTGCGGGAAGAAGGATGTCCGGAGTCAGGAGAGTTCGTCCCGTTCTGCAGAGCCCCGTTGGGTATCTTTGGCACCTGTTTGGCCTCTTCGCTCTTGGGCTCCATCTCGATCGGGTCAACCTCCTCCACGGACTCAAACACCTGAAAGAACAAGCCAAAGGGAAGCAGGCTACTCCAGGGGAAGGGGTGGGAGGGTGTGAAGAACTAGCAAGGGGAAAATGCAGGGATGTTGAAAAGGGTTGAGATCACATGCATTACTTTAGGATCCGGATACAAGAAGTCTAAACACCATTTCAGTCTTTGAAAGACCCTTTTTAGAAGACCATCTACACAGGCTGCCATCTGGTGAGTGTGTCATACCTGTGTGCTGCTGCTGGAGTCACTCTGCAGGCGAGCCAGACTCTGCCTGTCTGAGCTCTGGGAGGACTGGGACTGGGTAGAAAGATACCGGCCAAGATATTATTATATAAACTTTTTTAACTGAAACGCATCTCTGTTATTACATTGGCTCATGTGCTGAGCTTACATTAAAGGTCCCATATTATAATGTTTTCCATCAATATATTACAGCTCTCAGATATATACGAAACATGTCTCTGAAGTGTTTGGCTCGAAACACCAAACAGATCATTGCAGCATTACCCATAATCCCCTCTGTTTCAGCCCTGTTTCCAAAGTGCTGATTCTCTGTCTGTTACTTTAGATGAAAATATGGAGCCCCTCCCCACGCCCCTCTGAGAGACATTTGGTTAAAAAGAACTCAATGGTGCTCTAGAGGAGATTCAGGTGATAAGGTGGGGGGGGGGTTACCTGGTTGGTGATTGGCTAATGGCTACACAAGACAACACATCGTTATGACATCATAAAGTGGCCAAAATCTGATCAGCTCATTTTCAGACAGGTTTTTATAGAAATGGATCAGGACAAAAAGAGAGAGAATCTTTGTTCCTGAAACTTTCAGAGTCTCTTTACACAGAGGGGACACATGTTGATGAAGAAGAGACATGAAGAAGAGGATGTTGTATGATAGGTGACCTTTAAAGGGATACTCACTTACAATTGTGTGACGTTGCAGGATAAAGAACATTTGAAACAGACAGCTACAGAAGAGTTATACAACTGATTCAACAAGCTGAGAAGTACCGCCTGTAACGAGTAAACAGACTTGTACTCGTCACATTTAGTTTATAACTCTGAAAATAAGTGTGCTCCACCTCATTGCTGACGGAGGAGTTGTGGTGGCTCATCATCTTCTGACTGGGACTGTCCATGCTCGCTGCGGAGGAACACTTTGCTATGGCCACCGCATGCTGCTCCTTCTCCCGCTGCCGGACGATCTCCTCACAGCCGAGCCACTCACTCATGGTCTGCTGGTAGCACACTCGCACCTGCTCGTCCACCTGGGGGGAGGAGGAGGGTACCATCCAGGGTCAGTGGTTCAGGGGGAAAAAAGAGATATAGTTGTGGAAACTACAAACCTCCTTCCTCTCAGCTTCTGACATTCCAAACTGGTAATGACCCAGCAGGAAAGGCCACACCTCCTTACGCAGCGAGGCCTCCACCCCGCCGTAGTACACCAGGCGGAGCAGGTCCTTCTCCTCGTATGCCTGGAGACACAAGGCACAAGTACTTTCTTTTATCTTTTTGATTTCCCCTAAAATATGTGTAATGTGTGTATCTGTAAAGCGCTTTGAGCACTGGAAAAGCGCTATAATAAATGCAAGGAATTATTATTATTATTAATTATTAAAAGACCATTTCAAATCATTGCACAGCATTAACAACACAGAGAGCTGTATACTTTGTGGTTAATAATTAATAATAGAGTAATTTATTTCATTTCAGTATTGCCAGTTCTGCATATCTGAAATCTCTGAATATGTTGCACATTTGTAGATAAGCTACCTCTCATAATATCTGCTCAGCTTTGCACTTTTCATAACAATACTGCACATATTTAATTGTATTGTTCTGAGTATTTTATCAGAGTTAATGTTTTTTTCAAATGTTGTACTGGTTTTTCCTACAATTGATCTTCTTTCACTTTGTTTATGTATGCACGATATACACCAAGGCAAATTCCTCGTATGTGTAAACCTACTTGGCAACACAAGTATTATTCACAAAAAATAAACCAGTTTTCATTCAAATATTAGCTCGTAAAGCATGTACATTTATGTTGAGGTCAAACTTATAACGGCTTCAGATAAACGTTGCTAATGTCTAAATTAACGCTAGATGTGGACTTTAAGACTTACAGGGTCATTAGTCATGCTTCATGCACTCTGTTGTGAGACTAATGGTGCGAGTCACATGATTAACAGAGGAGGAATATGGATGAGACACAAGATGGAGGGAGGGAGAAAGCCTGAGAGTGGACATGCGTGCGTGTGTGTGTGTGTGTGTGTGCGTGCGTGCGTGTGTGTGTGTGCGTGTGTGTGTGTGCAGCATAATGTCAGCAGCAGTGTGATGTTTGTGTTGCAGTGCTGTGACACCAGCGATGCTTACTGTGCAGTCCTGGAGGAACGTCTGCCAAACGTCCGTGGTGAGCCCTTTGTAGGCGTCGCACGGCACGTCGGGCGCCACGATGGTGTGATTGACGAGCGCAGAGAGGTGTGTGCGCACGGTGGACAGGTGACGGCAGTACGCCAACCCTGCAGGACAATACAGTTCATTACTTAGTGGCTCTGCAGATGTTAGTGATCATTCAAAAAGGAGAATGTCACGCACTTCTTCCAACAAATGTTTCACACTGACTGTAAATACTTGTGTCAAATGCTTTTCAGTGTAAACAATAAGCGATCACATACAGCCATAAAACGCCCGAGAGATGATCTGATTCTTCATGTTGTCGCACAGCATCTTCAGAGGAGCCCTGCAGGAAGCACATTCACATGTACAGTGTGTCACCTATGTAAGGGGAAAACATTTCTCTTCTCTCTCCTTAAACTAATTACCCAATTACAAACTGCATCTCATGTCGAGTTTATTACAGGGTTAGGTCTAACCTTTTATCGTGCTAATTACTGTCGTGCTGCCATATAGAACAAAGTGGCTCTGAGGACGGCCTTTTTTTCATAAACTTTAACCTTTTTATCTGCCTCGCTCATCACCTCATTTTACAAACACGTGTCAGTGAGGTAAATGTCACATAATTGTCTCCTAGGTAATTGCCTGGTTGTTGTTTTTTTGCTGCTTTCTCTGTTTCCTCTGTATTGTGTGTGCGCTCTAAAGGACTTATATACCTATGCGTTTGTGCACGATCATAGAAAGGGTGTGTATGTTAAAAAACATATTATAGGTAGACATACTGAATTAATATTCTTTATGATTTATATTCTGACTACCTAAATTATCCTTTATTTTAAATAATAATTTTTTTAATGCAGTAGGTGGACACCTGATATATATATAAATATAATGTAAAAAATACAGTCTATGCTTTTGATGAAGGTATTAGGTTAAACAGCATTTGTAAACTATTACTGTTACTACTCTTTGGTATGGACATCTTGTTTTTCTCTTTGCTAAGGTTACATTGTTACATACACTTAAATAAAAACATCTTATTGATATATATTTCTCTTGTTTTTATTTGCATTGCATTTTATTTTGAGGTAATCCAAAAGAAACAAAGTAATCAGAATACATTACTTTTATATTGTGATACTGATTTTATTTTTTTCAGGTAACTATTAATTGTAACGGATTACATTTTTAGAGTAACCCCTCCGAACCCTGAACACAACACAGTCCAGTGTAAAGCGTGCTTATTCCTCACCTCTCATGATTGCACCCCTTAGGCGTGGCTCCGTCAGAGAAGCTGCCATGAGAACAAGAGGAACACGAGGACTTCCTGAGGGTGGGATGCCACATTGTAGCTCCCTGGTCCAAGTCTGGAGGAGTCACTGCCACACACACACACACACACACACACACACACACACACACACACACACACACACACACACACACACACACACACACACACACACACACACACACACACACACACACACACACACACACACACACACACACACACACACACACACACACCACACACACACACACACACACACACACACACACACACACACACACACACACACACACACACACACACACACACACACACACACACACACACACACACACACACACACACACACACACACACACACACACACACACACACACACACACACACACACACACACACACACACACACACACACACACACACACACACACACACACACACACACACACACACACACACACAGTCATTTTAAAAGCATTACGCGATACAGGCTTTCAACATTAAATTACATTGATTCAAACACAGCTGGAAAGACTTGCAGAATTATGCTCATCGACTGTGATCCGCTAAAAGCACCTGAGAGTACAATTTTGTGTTTGATTCCTGTTAAAGCATATACAAAAAGAGTACATTTGCATTCTTGAACTGGTGCAGAATGTGAAAGCATGAAGCCGGCCAATTCAATTCAATTATTATAAAGGCAAATAGATCAATCAGTTATCCACACAGCGGCTGTTGAAAGGTTACTGCGCAGTAATGCAGTAAGAAGGGCGGCAGGGAGTGGGAGGGGCTTTAATCGCAGCACACATCGATAAACATCGCCAGAAGCTCAGGACAGGTCAGGAGGAGATTAGATCAGGAAGTTAAAGCAAGCTGACAGACAGAGCAGAGGTGTGACTGTGTTACAGCTGCTTCCTGTGAGAGTGGGGGGGTCTTCAGGGCAGCTGCAGGACCTCTTTGGGACAACCAGGATGCCTGTTTTGAAGGGGGACGGCCCACTCAGTGGAAGCGAGAGGGAGGGAGTCAGATGGGGAGCATGGGTTACAGTCACTGTAACAAACAACGTGTGACAACAAATGAAAATGCAACATTCTGGAAAGGCCCGCGGGCGCCGCTCACATTCATCTGCCTGGTGTAAAGTTACTAAATACATTTACTCAAGTATTTATTGATGATAAACAATACGATCAACACTTAAAAAAGAACAAGATCTGAGTACTTCTTCCCCCTCTGTCTGCTTCTCAGGAGGGAATCTCACCAAACTCTGAGTGGCTGTTTGGAAAGAGGATGCGGAAGACATAGTCGGTGGCCTCGTCCTCCTCCTTATCTGAGACCGAGTCTGAGGATCCAGATCCCTGAGGAACCCTGTTCCGCAGCTTCGGAAACACCTTCCCCTGTGTCGAGAATATAAACAATATTTAACTAATGCCAACAACTAAATCATTCTAACCCATGAGAGCCCAGTTTAGTCATCCATGTGAATTAAAGAGGATGAGTGTCATGCTTAATAATAGTGCCTGAACCTGCATGGGCGGTTTTCATTACACTGTTTAGCTGCAGATAAAATGCTACTCACAGTCCATCAAAGAAATCCATTCATTAAAGAAGCCACTTTCTGTGTTGTGGTGCAGAGAGAACATTACGCCACACATTCATCACTATCACTCCGACTAATATTACAACCATGCAATGCGTTTCAAAACGTCGTTTTTATTGATTTATTGATCAGGCTGATTCTGCATTTGAGTGCCCTTTTATGTGTAATTTGTTTACTGTATGTGAGGCTAGGGACCCTAAAGAAAGACTTCCTGTGCTGACCTTTCCCCTCTGGGACCACAGCGGGGGGTCCAGCTGTCCGTGGGGAAGCAGGCCGTTCTCCAGGCAGGAGAGGAACTGGAGTAAGTGGCCTCCTCTTGGGAAGCGAAGTGGAGGTCTCTGGATCCCATCCTGACTGACCAGCACCACCGTCCCCCCACTGTCGACTGCAGGAGATATACCAGAGGACTTTATGTTAAAGTATTCATGATGCCATTTCATGCCACAGCAGTGTTTATTTAGACCAGGGGTGGGGAACCTCCCGCCTCCGGGCCATATACGGCCCGCGAGACCATTTGGTACGGCCCTCGAGGTAAATTATAAACACACGCAAAAAAGAAAAAAATTAAAGAAATCTAGATCGCAAACGAATTAAACAAGCGAGTGCCTGTTTTCCTGGCCACGGTCAGGGTCCTTTACACAACACGAGCCTAACGTGTCATCACGTGGTTTTGACTGGGAGCACCAGAACGCCGCTCAGGTACTTGCAGTAGGCTACCCATAAGGAGCCGTACACATGGCACAGTTTTTGCGTGGCTGTGTCTTTAGTTGAAAGCCCAGTGGCGATCTGTTCATCTGTCATGCTGATCATACAGTCCATACCTTTGTTGTTATTAGCATCTGGTTAGCTAGCTATGCTAACGAATATAAGAAGCTTTTTCTACAACCAGTGAGTTAAAGGCACATCTTTATATGATCATAGTTATACAAAAATAAGAGAATAAAGTAAACGGGTATAAAATACTATATGACAGTAAAAAAAAAGTGTTAACCTAACAGTTTGAAAGGGGAGTGCTTTGTAAAATATCCATAAAGAAAAATAAAATCTGCTTAGGCCTACAGTTCTGTTTCATGGATGTTGAGAGATGTATCCATAGATCTCCTTAAATCATGTTCACATGGATAGGAAACTAAATATATTTGCACACATCTTGTGTCCATATTATTCTGTTGTGGTGGTCATGCCGCAACCGTGCGTGCATGCATGCGCGAGTCATGGTAAGATATCTGGATCAAGAGGTTGCTTTTTCTTTGCACAGCATGAAAGAAAGGCAGTGATTTTAGTATTTTTAAGCAGAGGTCAATAATTTGTATGGCCCTCGGAGGATGTTGAAAAAATTGAAATGGCCTTTGAGAGGAAAAAGGTTCCCCACCCCCGATTTAGACAATGATAACAAATAAAAAAGGCAAATTGTGCTATAAAGGTCTGCGAGCGCTTACCTTGTTGATGACAGTGCAAGTAAACTATCTCCCCGAGAGGGATGGTCATTGCATAGTCCCAGTATACACTAGAAAACATTAATAGAAAAAACAATGAAGAAAATAACCTGGTTACTAGCTTTAGCACACCAGGTAAATCATCATTTCACAGTGAAAAGTAAATCCATAAGGGGTATCCCTGCGATTCGAAATCTCAAGCGTCATTTATTTTTATGGCTAATAAAGAGAGTAGTTGCGCACAGACAAGCATGAGCTGAGTTGGCAAATGCAATAATCAATTGTTTTGGTGAGAGGAACAATGCACAGGCACAGGGACATAACACGGTTTGTCGGTTTGAAAGATGTCTGACAGTGTCAATAAACCATCTGCTGAAAATAAGCCTCATCAGATCAGCAGCATTGACTCTCCATACTGAGCCAGTGAGCCACACACAAACACACGCTGCATTGTTCAGAAACACCTGAGTGTTACACAAACAGCAGACAAAAAGAAATAAATATATGGCAGAATCGGTCTTTTTATGTGAGATGGATTACACACATTACACATTACACAACAGGCCGAGTACAACCACTGATGATACATTTACAGCTGGATCATTTTGCACCTGCATTCGTAGTCCAGGTCTCCAACAGAGCCGTTCATCAGCTGGTTGGGGGTCCACTTCAGGGTCATGTGGTCAGCATTCTGGTGCATAGAGAGGTAACCTGGGATAGCCTCCATGTCATCCCTCTGAAACAACCATGGATGTTAGGGTTAGGGTTAGCATACATTACAGTTAAGGAAGTGTACTGAATTATCCGGTTTAGAAATATTGTAAAAGACACCAGAGCCTGTTTTAGATATTGTAACTGCGCAAGGAATAAAACTTGAAGTGGTTACCTGTTACAAATACCTTGGTATCTGGCTTGATGATTGTCTCTCTTTTAAACTTCATGTCAATAACCCGCTTAAAAAGCTGAGGGCTAGGCTAGGTTTCTTCTACAGGAACAAGTCCTGTTTCTCGCTTGAGGCCAGGAAAAGGCTAGTGACCTTTTTACCTGTGCTGGACTATGGTGATCTGATGTATATGAATGCACCTGCCCATTGCCTGGTCAAGTTAGATGCTGCGTATCACAGCGCACTGAGATTTGTGACAAACTGTAAAGCATTAACCCATCACTGTACCCTGTATGCAAGGGCTGGTTTGCTTTCACTAACTGTACGGAGGCTCAGTCACTGGTACATTTTTATATACAAAGCCATGTTAGGGAAACTTCCATCTTATATCTGCTCCCTGATCTCACGGAGAATTGTAAGTGGCTACTGCCTGAGATCGAATGCTGTGGTTTTATTAAATGTGCCAACTGCTAGAACTGTCTTAGGGAAGACAGCTTTTAGATGCGCAGCTCCTCTGTCTTGGAATAGTCTGCAAATTAAATGGAAACTGAACAATCTGGTGCCACTAAATGTTTTTAAAGCTCGGTTGGATGCTACTCAATCGGAAGCTATTGGTACCTGTTTATGTGGATAGTTATTTAAATTGTAATCCCTGTAATGATGATGTAAAATGTCCTTTTTGTTGTTCTATTTATGTTTTTATGTTTCATGTGGAACTACTTGAGCAGGTCTCCCTTGGAAAAGAGATCAATGATCTCAATGGGATACACCTGGGTAAATAAAGGTTTGAAAGCGTGTTATAGTGTTCTGACAATACAATTTAATGTGTAGCTTCCTTAAGCCTGTCAGTTGTCAATTGAGATATTATTTCTAGGGAGAGTCATAGTTATATATCCACTGAGTCATTCAGAGGGATCGGACAGTTACCGGTTGTACGAGCACATTGTTTTTGCCAAACAGTAGGGTCACCCTGCTGTTTTGATGCAGCGACTCCACATATTCACGAGCTGACGGCGAGGGGGAAGGGCGTTCGTCCATGCTGCTGCTGGAGTGCCGCTTCTGGATCTGCACCACACAGAGACACAATCACATCAGATAACAATCATCGTAAACCAGAGGTAAAACTATGAATGTCTCAGAGCAGAATAAATTACAGATGGCCAGTCACAGTGCAGTCAGCTTTCATGAACAAGACCCTCTGGTGCACATGAATCAAGAGAGAAGGAGAAGATTGATTCATGTGCACCAATGCATCCGCCCATGTTTCTGATAACAGTCTGTTTCTGCTTGGAAAACACACACAAGTACACAGCACCACGCAACTGCTTGGAGCACTGAGGCGCCGTAAAAAAGGCCAAGTTGCCCTGGGTGGTGAATGAAGACTGAACAGGTGTGAAGTTCTCCGACACACTCTGTTCTTTCTCCGGGGACACGCTGTGCAGTAATCTTAGCGAGTCTGCTTTGATCAGACAGGCAGCATCGCAGAAGGGATCAGACACACCTCGAGAACTCATAAATAAACAAGAAAGGAGCCTGGCACTGATTATGCATGTTCATCTACTGCATTGCTAGTTTGATACTCACACACAGTGCGGGCCTCTTAGTGGGAGAATCCTGTCGGCAGTGGCCCCCGTGGATACGATGCCTTTGCACCAGCTCGTCAGCAGAGGGGTCGGTCCAGAAGTGGTCGGCTGTCTTCATCTTGCTGTACTCCAAAGCACAAGGTCCGACTGTCACAGTAAAAGGTGAACAGTTAATGGTGCAGGCACTCACTTATCCAATCCAACTTTATTTATATAGCACTTTAAAAACCTTCAGACCAAAGTGCTGTACAGAGAGATAAGCTCACACAACATAATATAAATACAAGATACAAACACAAAACAAACCAAAATAAACGTAATAATTAAAAAATAAATAACAGCCATATAATAAAAACAATAGACCACTGAAAGCAAATAAAAGCAACAATCTACTTGTTTCTGAATGCCAAGGAGAAGAGGTGGGTTTTAAGACGGGATTTAAAAGCAGTCAGTGTGGGAGCCTGTCTGATGAGCAAGGGCAGGTCGTTCACTGTTTTTAACAACTGTTGTTAATAACACTTAACACTTTATAAAACCAGTGAACATTGCAGGATCATCTTAAACATTATTTGGCACACTCAAAAATAGAGAAATAGAAGGATACAAATTGTAGAACTAAAAGAGTCGATGTTCAGAGATGTACCAGAACAGACTTCTTCTTTGACTACAAAAGCTACAAACCGTTTCTATAACAGTTGAGAATGGTAGATGCAAATATCTTAGGCTTGTATCCTCTAAAATAAGTGTCGTCTACTTTTGCTCTGTTGGTACATGCTGTATACATTCAGGTGGTTCAAATAAAAACATGTTGATATTAAAATGTTTTTTTCATGGACTTTTTTCATGGACTGGAGGTTGCAAGAATATCCAATGATTCACAAGCCAAAGGCAAAGCTTAGAAAAAACAAACAAAATACAACTGAATTGTGTGCGGCTGGAATATGTTTTTGATCTGCCTTTGTGTCTTCGTAATCAACTTACCTTCCCATCTGATTCATCTTGTGTCTATCTTGTTTTGATATCTCTGCTTGAAGGTAAAACATATACCAAGACAGTCTAAAGAAATACAAGTACTGGCACACTTATTAAATCCTCTGCTGAGAACCAAATGTGGCTCCCAGCAGCAGTGCCGCCTTCGTCTCGGATGAAACCTCAGTGTTCACAGATGGGAAGCTGGCGAGGAATCATGTCTCAGCAGGACGAGCTCCTACTGGTTAGCCTGTCAGGACCATTTGCTTTAGTCTAAACCTCCAGTGGTCAAGAGTAGAAATTAGCCAATCAAAGGCTGCAATGAAGGATTGGCTATTAGTATAAATAGGGAGAAAACATGGCTACCATAACGTCCTTGTGAAGCATACTGGTTCACTAACAAGCTTATACAATTCTGCTGAATGTGTTCCGAATACTCCCATGATTACACACGTCTATTCGAACATGAGCAGAACCCATAGTGTAAGACATGATGCTAGATGATCACAATAAAAGACACATATAATTACCTAACAAAGAGGCAAGGATAGGTCCGTCCACATTGTCCATTAGAACAGCCTCTTTCTCATAATATTTACTGGAAGACAAATATGGAAGGGGGATTTTTAAAAGGGCAGAGGGAGTTCGTGGACCAGTAAAAAAGTGGTATTATTGACTATTCTCAATGTACCTGCTGTTCTCCACCAGGTAGAGGACAATTTTGTCCAGCACTTTCTCAAATAAGGCCGTCCGGATCCACAGGTTCTTGACTCCCTGCGGGCTGAGGCTGGGCAGTCGAGGCATCTTGCGTAAACCGTCTTGACTTTGCATGCTTTGACTTCGTCTGCAGGAGGAGAGAGTCACAAAATCAACAAGTATAATATGGTTTAAAATTGCATTCAGTGAAAACCGCATTTGCATGACTCAATGGCATCAGCTATTCATGATTCATAAAAGCTGGAAACATGAATTATTTAGAAGCTTTTCAATCCAAAAAAAGAATACTTCAAGTGAGCAGACAGCCATTTATTTTTCAGGGCTTTCGCTTGCGCAGGGCTTTGATGTAAGCTTCCAAGTCTGCTGGGATGTGTGAGATGTTGGTCTCTCACTTTGTCTCCATGACCTGCTCCAGCTCCTGGGCCTTTCTGCACAGATCCTCCGCCGGGACGAAGCTCTTCCCCACCTTCATGAAGAGTGCCGCTATTTTGTTGCTACGCAGGAAGCCTGCTGCTCTCCGTTTCAGCCCGTGGAGGACGCATGCCTCCACTGCAGCTGTGGGACACACACAGGGTTAGACAAGTGTTAGGGGGCACGTTAGTATGCACATAAAACAGAAGAGTATATCATTAAAAGACACCAGACCTTAGTCCAATATTCCCTCTCCTTTTAGCTTTGTATTGGTCTCTACCAACTGCTGGGAAGATATCTGAATCCTAACACAATAAATAAAACCATAACACCAAAACAATGAGCTGAAAGATGCCAAAGCATTACATAAGAAATTACAAATAGGGATTTAGTTTTGACTAACTTGAAATTGTCACAAATTAATCGTACTCATCTATACTTATATAGGTTTTTTGTTTTTGTTTTGAAGCACAAAACCGTTTCTTTAGATGTTAGCATGTCGAACCTCCACGTCATAATACACTTGATGTTGATAATGATTTCCAGATATTCATGCGCACTATAATAAATAAACAAAGCAGCAATGCATTTATGCACATGTCAGACGTCAAGTGAGTTTCATCACCCCCGCAATTCTGCACAGTGCGTTTCTATTGTATGTTTTTATTGAAGTGTTGATGCATAGTAGTAATGCGTTTACACATTAAATGAACACAGTATAAAGTGGTGCCCTATTCAATTCTTAACTTAACCTTCTGACACACCTTCTGTCTGTATGTATTTTCTGTTAAGTTCAAGACTGCATAAAAAAAACAATTTTTTTCTTTTTTAAATGAAGATTTACGTGATCATCTTTACGTTCAAAAAGTGACCCATCGAGCTGTAGCGGACACACAAGTCGATGACACACACAACTGCTCAATTGTGCAGAAGTCAGACACCCTCTCCTCTCTCAGGCCTACGTGGCAGCGCCTGGAGCTGTGTTGACATTTGAGTTTTCTTTCAGGACTAATCCTGTGGCTCTGTTCACATGGGGTCAGGGGGAAGGCTGGTGTCACCATGGTTACCCCTGTTGATGGAGCTCTGGGAGACGAGCAGCGGAGGGAGGGAGGGGTGGCAGCATCTCATCAGCATCACATCCCTCCATCTCTCTCTCCATCACCCTCACCCCTTCAAACACAGCTTCTATCCTGCCTCCATGCTATCAGTACATCCGTCACTTTCTCTGTTGCTAACGGCGTTTATCTCCTACCTAGGAAATAAAAGTGTCAGCGATGACATCAGCTTGAGTTCAAACACAGCTTCTATCCTGCCTCCATGCTATCAGTACATCCGTCACTTTCTCTGTCGCTGCTGCTAACGGCGTTTATCTCCTACCTAGGAAACAAAAGTGTCAGCGATGACATCAGCTTGAGTTTTATTTCTAATACAACCATGTCATCTTTGCTGATCTTTTCCTCTCCATCTCTTCCTCCATTTTGCTCCCCTTCCTCCCTCCGCTGCTTACCTCCACATCATTATGAGAGCACGAAGCCAAATGTCAGAGCAAAGCGTAACATGACAAGGTCTCCTCGTATAGTTCATCCTGCTTCCTCTCATCGTGTCTGCTAACTAGGCTCAGGTGGTAAAGATGCAAAAGAAAGCAACTCCCAAACATGACCCTGCTCTAGAGGGACTGTGTATTCCAAGCCAGCGAGAACATTCCCAGTGTGTCTTAGTCTCCGCAGTTCCAAACTCTAAAATGAACAACGGCATCAGGGGCAATGTTACAAACAATACCTTGGGAAATGTGTTCACTGTATGGCACGCATGCATACAGGTTTCCGTTTGAGACAGAAAGAAGGGGGAATGGAAGGAAAATGTAGTCTTGATCTGTACAACTAAAATCTTATTTTACCATTTTACCAGATGAATAATTAAAAACAGAAGTGACAAGAAAATGAGCATCATGTCAGTGGGATCACTTATTGGTGCAGTGTCTCCTGGTAAAAACAGCTAACACAGTAAATTGCCTCTAATCACCCTGTATCTGTGGCAACTGAGTGCATTAAGAGACTCGTGGACAGTGACCAACACTTTCCCCACCGCAGACAAAGAGCCTACCGTGGACAGCGCTGAAATGATTAGACACTAAGTCATAGAGTGCATCCACAGAATATTATCTAATGATGTTTCTAATCAATGTATCGTGTGTGTGTGTGTGTGTGTGTGTGTGTGTGTGTGTGTGTGTGTTATATATGCTATGATACAAATACACACTTGATGATTTCAGCCTGTTGTTCGCTTCACTTTTGTGGATTTGGTATTTAATGGACAGAATGATTAAGTATTGGTGATTAATCTCAACATTCATCTCAACATTCATCGCCATAATGACCACACATTACATAACAACCACCATTGGTCTAAATCAAGTTATGCTCTGGTTCATTTTAAGCAATTTGGCTGCTTTTGCTACCTTTGTCTAGATTTGATCTCATCTTCAGCCTATTTAAATATTCACATCTTTGGGAAAAATGATGTACTTTTTCTTTTAATGTTTATTTTATTATCTTTTACTGTTTTTAAATACCTTTGTCTGAATGTCTTTCATTTTTGTAAAGCACCTTGAATTGCCTTGTGTTGAAAGGTGCTATATGCCTTGCCTTGCCTTGCCTTGCCTTGCCTTGCCTTGCCTTGCCTTGCCTTGCCTTGCCTTGCCTTGCCTTGCCTTGCCTTGCCTTGCCTTGCCTTGCCTTGCCTTGCCTTGCCTTGCCTTGCCTTGCCTTGCCTTGCCTTGCCTTGCCTTGCCTTGCCTTGCCTTGCCTTGCCTTGCCTTGCCTTGCCTTGCCTTGCCTTGCCTTGCCTTGCCTTGCCTTGCCTTGCCTTGCCTTGCCTTGCCTTGCCTTGCCTTGCCTTGCCTTGCCTTGCCTTGCCTTGCCTTGCCAGCACAATAGTGAGTTGATTGTTCAAGCCAATTAGCTGTGACATGCAAACTATTTTGGTAGCTACGACAGAAAAAGCCATCAGTCAGAAGTGCCGGTCACATTTTGATTCAACGGTTACTGCATTTATAAAAGGTGAAACCAAATGAAGTGGCTTTAATATCTTCACTGTTCAACAGAAATCAACCAGGGTGCCATTAAAATAATTGTTTTGATCCGTCATGACAGATGTAAGAAGCGAGGACTTCAACACAAAGCATCAAGAATGAATTAAATAAAAAGCAATGTGTCAGAAATTACAAACTGATTTGATAAAACTACAATTGATTGAACCTTTTCTTTGTATCTCTTACTACTCAATGCTTCATAACTCGAGTCAAGGACGGCTTTCTATCTCTTCAGAGCGTCTATACTTCAGACTCTACCGGGGTATCTCATCAAAGTAGCCGTGATGGTGGAGGCTAATTGCTCCCCGGGGAGCTGGCCGAGCTTCCCGCCCATCCTCCACTCGCTCTTATTATTACAGACCAGCTGAAAGAGTACTTGGAGTAATAAGAGCCACTTTGAGGATCACAGGAGGAGGACGCTGGCTGACAACAACACAAAGATGAGAGGGTCATCCTGAGCTACTACATGACCACTGAGATAACGTGATAGTAGTAGAGGAAAGATCCCCTCAGACTGACGAGCATCTATGTTGATCCAATACTGTCTACAGCGAAGGCCAACAATACTGCTGACAGGCATGAATGAAAACACAAACAATGCACAGGACACTGGTACAAAAACATCACATTGCATTCAATTCTGTGGAAGGTAATACATCATTTAAAGAAAAAACATTAAAAGATATTTGGGGCAAGCTGACTGGTTGGGGGGGATGTCTATTATTATTTGGTTTAATACATTTTCAAGCTCTGCAGTAAATTCCTTTCACAGCTATACAGTCAGATACTCTTGGATATCATATGGTAGGGATGTTATCTCCATGGACACTCAAGCACACGTTATTGATTGTATATTTTTATAACCTGAGAGGCGTTATGTCTGGTAGTGTAGGCACAGTAGCTTCGGTCTGACGCACATGACAGGAGATTGAATTCAGTTTTTAAAAAGTTAGTGAAACTGTCTTACAGTAAAGCAGATTTTCTCTTTTTGAAGAGTCTGTGTAAAGGGAAGGTCTCATAACTGTTCATTTGATTATCCCATAAACACATGTTCCTACATTTCAATAGCTTGCCAAGACTGTCATGTTATGAGTGAAGAGCAGTCTTTGTCTGCGAGGATTGGCTCCTGGCTAGTATAAATATCACATTTCCTGCACGCTGAGAGTCGATGTATTCCCACTGAAATCCCCAAATACACGTTGTTACTGATTACGGCTCTGAACTGAGGCAGACATCTGACCGGTGTGAGCGCCTGCATGTGGGCAGTGTGTTTCTCACAGTGATCGTGCTGCGCTCTGTTGGCTATTTGGAGACAAGAACAATAACATTTGGTGAAATATTGAACTTTAAAATGTCCTTTATTTTGCTTGTGTAGAAGCTAAGCTGATGATGGGGATCTTCACGTCACTGAACTGGCTGTCTGTTTTTAATGTGGCAACTATAATCCCAACTTCCTTTTAAAGACTTGTATTCATTTGGCAAAAACACTTGTTGTTGGAGAAATATCTCTATTATAGGAATATAAAAGTAATAATAAGGAACATCAGCTATCCTCTCTGATGGACTAATAATAATAATTCCTTACATTTATTATTGCGCTTTTCCAGATGCTCAAAGCGCTTTACAAATACACATTACTAGGGTTGGGTATCGTTTGAATTTCCACGATTCCGATTCTACTTTTCGATTCCGGTTCTTAACGGTTCTCGATTCCGATTCTTTGAGGGGCAGGGTAAAAAAATGATGCATGCTTCTTCCACCGAAAAAATTACATTTATTCGAGAAACTTTTACACAGGTTAGTTTAAAGTAATATTCACATTAATCAGTCTGTTTATATTCACTGCTATGTAACTTTAACCTGAGAACCCCTGAAGCTACAACAGTCCAACTTTTAAAAACAGTTCTTGTTGAGAAAAACAAGCATATCTGCCTCTCAGGCATACCGGGAAGAAATGTTTGAACATTTTGAAGTAAAATGCTTCAATCTGGTGCACACGCAGAATTACTAGAGACTAGATCTAGGGGGTACAACTCCAAACACCCATATGAAAAAGATCGGTTTACATTTGAATAATTAAATAACAAATAGCCTACATGTAATGCATTTTATTTTTGTTGTTCATTCATATCTTATTTTACTATTTTATTTATGCATATTTTTTTATCTCTCCAGTTTAAAACGATATGTCTGGTTTACTGTCCTATAGTTTACATTGGAATGATTTCAAACCTGTTTTATCCCAATAATTATAAAGGAGTGCCTTGGAAATATGTGTTTACATAAATTGTGATCAAAACGTTTGAGACCCACTGAGATAACTTAGACTAAAGTGAACTATCTAAACACTGAGAGTCCTTTACCTCACTGAGCTGAAGTTATCAGCCTCTCAGTCTGACTGGAGAGGACTCTCCCTCCACATCATTGTAAACATCTTCTTCTTCTTCCGTTAGAGCAGCTAGCACCAGATGCTAATAACAACAGCGCCGGTTCCAGTGCACCCTCGTGAGCTGCGGTTGCCAGATAAGCCAACATCCCCCATTTTCATCACTTGCAGCGCCCATCGTACAGGGCAAATGAAAAGTGTAACCGGGATGAAAAGGGTGTTACATTTACTTAATTATGAATGTTGTTACATCAAGGTCGAAAATTAGGATGAGCACCAACGGTCAAAACATTTATTTTTTCTCCCAGAGCTGTCAGCGCAGCGCCTCCACAGATCTGGCGCCCTAGGCGAACATTTATAATGCCAGTGCGACGGGCCGGCCCTGGTCTCAGGTTACACTGTAGGAAGTGTAGGTACAACGCTACATTTCCCGCCCCGCTGCAGTCATGCAGTAGGCTACGGAGAGCGGCGAGAAACATTTCCTCAGGAATCGAAAAGCGGAACCGAAATTCACATTTCTAAATGATACCGTTGGAATCGAAATGTTGGAACCGGTTCCGAACCGGAACCGGTTCTCGGTACCCAACCCTACACATTACACACATGTAACGGTCATGTACTGTCTTGCCCAAGGACACAACGGCTTTACAGACGCAGCGGGTTTCGAACTGGTGTTCCCCAACGCCCCCTTGATCAACGCACAGCCCACTGCGCCACTCAGCCCATCTTCACACCTCAAAGTCATCAAGGTGCTTTACAAGTACACATTACACACATATCATACACTGTAGACAGTACCCACAGGAGCAAATTCGGGTGAAGTGTCTTGCCCAAGGGCACAACGGCCTGACGCAGTGGCAGCGGGTTTCGAACTGGAGTTTCCCAACGCACGGTCAACGCACAGCTCACTGCGCCACTCCTTCCCACTAAGATTAAGATTGGTGTTGCCAGAACATGTGTGTATGCATTTATTGTTGGTAGTGGTGAATAACTCTAAACATTGACCATGTTGCTTATATTCATTTGGATCTATGACACTAAGTCTTTTGCTTTCACCATGGAAACGTAAAGGATCATTGCTATGTTCTTGGAGAACGGTAAAGTTAAGTTAAACCTCTTACTTTCCTTTAACATTGTATTTGTGAGTTAGTTTTCATTATCAAAATGGC
Source organism: Pseudochaenichthys georgianus (assembly GCF_902827115.2). Classification (NCBI taxonomy): domain Eukaryota; kingdom Metazoa; phylum Chordata; class Actinopteri; order Perciformes; family Channichthyidae; genus Pseudochaenichthys; species Pseudochaenichthys georgianus. The sequence goes on along the minus strand of NC_047511.1, from coordinate 37,542,660 downwards.
TACACAGTGGAATTATCAGACAGGGAATTTTGTCGAAATGCTAGTATATATAATGCCCATACTTTGTTTCATCATGTTCTAAAATGTGCCCTGTGTACAATTAAGTGTTGTGTAGAGTTGTTTTGTGACATTGTCATTGTCACCACAGCTAAAAATATAAATGATAGAAGATAAACATGAAAAAAGATCAGTAGAATCTCTCTTGTAACGGTAAAGGAAGCAATACATACAGATAATGGAAATCCCCAGCTTAAAATTAATCCAAAGACAGTCAATGAAATTTACAAACAGTGGGATATTGTAAGGCAACAGATTCTAGACTGCATTATAAATGAGACACAAGTAACTTCGATCAGGAATGATTTAAATACAATTGCGTTCTCAGTATTTCAGAATGGTTCCAGCTGAAGAGGTTACAAAGAAGCCAAAGCGGTGTGACTCATTTTTATGTTTGGTTACTCACCACAGAAGGACACAATATGGCTGCTGTCTTCGTGAACAAATTTCCTTGTTACAGCTTCCTCCATAATCTGCTTCACCTGTCAACGACATGAAGATGCCGGATGAGTCATTCATTAACAACTGGCACACACACAGGCTGCTTATTGGAGTGCTTACTGCACATATAACAGAATATAATCACGAGGGCATGAAACACACATGTATGATAGCAAGGATTAAACGATTACAAATCAATCAATCAATGTTTATTTATATAGCCCAATATCACAAATGTTACATTTGTCTCAGTGGACTTCACAGTTTGTACAGAATATCAGTATGACAATACGACACCCTCTGTCCTTAGACCCTCACATCGTACAAGGAAAAACTTCCGGAGAAAACGGAAAAAAAAGAAAGCGCGGGGTGAAAGGGGGTTACAAAGTGAAGAGGAAGCGAACCACGCTTGGTTGGAAGAGTGCATGTTAAGTTGGTGGATGAGTCACCAGCTCTCATCCCGAAGACCTCTCATGGGATTTGGAGGTGGTACATTTGGGGGTGGGGGAATAATAAAGGAAGGGAGGGTTTATCCACCACATCACAGACCCCTTTTATCAAGAAGTTTGTAATCCTCAGTGGGAGCAATTGATGCTGTTGCGTCAAACTCTGACGTTATCGTAGTCATGCAAATCCAACTTCTTTTTAAAAAAGAGGGAGAAGATCACACATGCTCACAAGGTAACGCTCATTAGTTAGCTTTTGTTGTCACGGCGATGTCCCCCTCTCCCCGCTGGCCTGACAACAGCGACAGACCAATAGTTTAGATGTCTGATGAATCAATCCCTCCCTCCCGTGGCTATGGAGACGTCCCCCTCGTTGGGCACCGCTATGCAATCTGCACGGGGCATATCATGAGTCCGTCTACAACGACCGTATGACACTGCCAAGTACACACACACACACACACACACACACACACACACACACACACACACACACACACACACACACACACACACACACACACACACACACACACACACACACACACACACACACACACACACACACACACACACACACACACACACACACACACACACACACACACACACACACACACACACACACACACACACACACACACACACACACACACACACACACACACACACACACACACACACACACACACACACACACACACACACACACACACACACCTCTGTGGAGAAACCAGCCGTCCTATAATATCAGTTTTCATGGTTTCATATTTACAGCTGGATCATAAAAGTTTCTCGGAGATGAATTTCGGTCTTTTTATGGACCAATAATAAAGTAATATCCCTTCAATCTTACTTGCTGTTCACAAATGATTAAAATACCTTTAACTTTCAGTGGTGGAAAATTAACTGTGTGTCTATATATTGCTCAAATCTATTTGTAAGTCTTACACTGAGATACTACCCACATATGTAAATGTATTCACATCCACATCTCTATCTAGAGAGAACAACAAAGCCAGAGACTTCAGATTTAACTGTGAAAAACCGAACAACTTGTTTTTCAATGATGGTGCTGGGAATATCTGCCCACTTAGCACTGATTGCCACCTCGCTGTTCCTTAAACCGAACAATCTCTTACTTGTGAAAAAGTATTGCGTCTTGAACCCTTCCCCATGAAAACAATTAGAATAAAAATACCATTCACTAATTAGACAGCAGTCATCACACAAACTTGGCCTGTTTGCATCAGTGTCAGTCATCTCCAGCATCAACAGAAATGATTCATACTGCCAAAACAACAGAGACAGTGCCAGTCTGATGTGATGCACACCCGCTCCAGACACACACACACACACACACACACACACACACACACACACACACACACACACACACACACACACACACACACACACACACACACACACACACACACACACACACACACACACACACACACACACACACACACACACACACACACACACACACACACACACACACACACACACACACACACACACACACACACACACACACACACACACACACACACACACACACACACACACACACACACACACACACACACACACACACACACACACACACACACACACACCAATTTTCTCGGTGAGTGAAGATCCGGCCTCAGAGGAATTCAACTGGTGAAGTGTCTAAGCTCAGACAACCTGCAGGTTTCTATGGAGACGGCACGTGTCTTACATTGGATCACTTCCGCCTAGGAAGATGCGTCAACCACAGCCATTCATCACTGAAATAAACAAAACTACTGTAACAACAACATCTAGATGCACTGTGCCATCATGACTTCACATCCACCCTCCTAGAGTCCTAGTGTGCATCGATAAAGCACACATCTAAACAAAGTGGACCACCCGGATGAGCCCATTCCACTAAAACGCCACAACAAAATATACCTTCACTATAATGAACAGATAAAACAATGTGCACGACGTGACAGCCAACATGAAACGTCTCTTTTACAGCAGCAACGTCTGTTGAATCTGAACTAAGCACTGTAGCCTGAAGGTATGAGACAGAGTGATAAAAGATCTTCAGAGTATTCCAATTAACTCCTGCAACAGCAGAGCCAAAAGATATGAGCCGGAGAGAAAGCCCCATCCATTAAACATCCAGCCTTCATAACTCATTATCTCTGTGGCCAACAAAGGAATGTAAGGCGGAGGAGGGAAATCATCATTGATTATGCATCTTCGCATTCAGTTAACTTCTTATTATGCGACCTGCACCTGAATTAGGTGTCTACTATTTGTATAATAACTTAACAACGAATAAGCAGACTGATCAACTATTCTGATTCCACTACAAAGTTAATGATCCAATCAGTAGCTTTCCTGGAGCATCACATGCTCTTCTTCAACGGATCAGGAGTCATGGAACTGTAGATGCTCAATTTACAAAACATTTCGTTAACATTTTAAGACTTCTTGCCTGAACCTCGTGGTGAGATTGTTCTGCAAACTTCCCCGTTCAGAGTGAGAGCTTCGACTTCAACCCCTTTCAAAGTGACATCACCATGTATCAAGGTCGGGGTGGACTTTAAAGCTGCTGCATACGGTCGTGCCAACAGTACCTTGTAGTTCTGTTTGATTTTAAATGGTGAACAAACTTGCCATCTCATACCAAAACCAGATTATGAATAGAATAATCTAGATCTAGAAAGGTCAACAACTGTATTATAGTCTCAGTGTAATAATATCTATCAGTATCTATGACAACAATAATATGTGATGATTTCCCCGCTGCTTGTTCCTGCAATATAAATCAAGCCTGTATTGTTTCACATCAACGTGATACCAGGAACTGCTGGATTCATTTACACTCAAATGCTTGAAACTTTATCCCAAGCATACAGCAGAGGTTCAGATGCATGTTCTTCTAGTCAGTCTCTCTCCCCCTGTCTCTCCATCTCTATCCTTTAGCAAACACAGGTGTGTGTTTCCACGCACGTGTGATATACAAAGACAGAGGGAGGAGCACAATTCGAGGCACGCCGGAGCCAGCCAGACAGACGGAGGCAGACTGAGAGTGGTTCTGTATCAAAGCTAAAGCAAATAAGAGATGTTTTCAAACCAATTTGAACCAGAAGGTAATTCTGTTGCACTCTCTGGATAATGGCCCACATCCAGGTATATCTGAGCAGACTGGTGGCAAATAACCAGCTGGGCGAGCGGAGCTTGAGAACACACAGCATAGAGACACCATATGGTGAAGCCCACACAGAGTAATACTAGCTATAAACTGAAACGGGAAACAGAACAACAACAACACATACCTTTCCTTCAAGAGGAGTTGTCTGTACGGCTTTAAAGGTGGGGTATGTCATTTATTTCAGAAACACTTTTAGTTATATCCCATGGAATGCTCTTAACATCCAGATAGCAATGAACATATTAAATGCTTTGACAATAAAGACATACAAAAATGTCTTCTGTGGAAGCCGTGGTGCTTTAAAAAGCACGACCAATCATCATCTGAGCCAGCCCGGCTGAAATAACAGGATGACCTACCTGCCTGTCAACCTTATCTCCTGCCCTCATTGGTCATGTGCACGTTCGTTGGAGGAGGGGCTCTGTAAGGAAGTCTGAAGGAAGACGCAGATTTTTTTCGGCTGCGTAATTTCACATTCTAGCGCACTCGAGCTGGTTTCTCCAAAATGACATACCCCACCTTTAAGAGTAACATTAAAGCCCTTTCAATGTACCAGAGCAACATTATTCAGACTCAAAGAGCCTTTATCTTTACATTTAGTTGTAATACTACTAAATGAAATTGCTCTGCATGTGTTATGAGATGCCAGGAGACCTATAGCCTACACAACAAGCATAAGGAATGATAAAAGATTTTCGGGGGAAAATCAAAACATTTGCAAGCGATATATTTCAATTCAAGTATATTTTTAAACCTAAAACATATTTTCCGACTGTTCAAGACTTCGAAATCGAACACGATATATGAGTCTTATTAACTAACTCATCCTGATTAATGCCGAGTGCCATCTGTTAATAAAGTGAGCTATCGTGTTTTTCTATCCACAGACTCCATCAGGCTGCACTTAAGGTATAGTAAAATCCCACTGAGGCCGTATCAGCGCACAGGAGGCAGGTTCAATCATGGGGAAGGGCCTGGTTTCCACTGATAAGACTGCAAACAGGACTCGGAGGAAAACAAATCAGACCAAAGTCTAGCTGTTCATCTTTTCACAAGATCCAGGATGGGATTTGTATCTTCGTTTGTTTGGTAGAAATACAGTCTTGTAATTTACGAGGCAATCTAATATGAAACTAATTAAATAAATCCATCAATAATGAACAGAAGTGCTCTGAACTGGGATACATGAGAAACAGTCATTATTCCCTTAAAACGTATTTTAATCTTCCCCTGTTTCAGTATTTTAGACCAAAATAAACGATATATAAAAGTTGTAGGTTGGTGATGTTGTAAAGCTTCAGGTGTTTGACTATAATGTGTAAATATCAGGTGTTCGTGATTTTAAGGAAACCGTCCCTGAACAGAGGCATACACACACACACACACACACACACACACACACACACACACACACACACACACACACACACACACACACACACACACACACACACACACACACACACACACACACACACACACACACACACACACACACACACACACACACACACACACACACACACACACACACACACACACACACACACACACACACACACACACACACACACACACACACACACACACACACACACACACACACACACACACACACACACACACACACACACACACACACACCAAATGGCTGGGCAGAAGGCTGATGGTTTGCTCTGCCATAAACACCACAGACACTGAACACATACAATCTGTTTCTCCATGTGAATAATTACTGAGCTGCAGCACGAACAACACTTCAAACCCGTAATGGTATTAATATACATAATATTTTTGGCTTGTTTAGTCTTTTTAAAAAAAAAAAGACATTTCTTTTTTAGAGCATCAAAACCAATGTATCTCAGGTGTCATCAGGAAAAGATGGGGCGTTCAGTGCAAGTGTCAACACATGTTTGCTATGTTTCACCTATCTAAGCACAGGGGGAAATTGGGCTGAACAGATTCATAAAAACCAACGTGTTTGTTTTTCCGAGGCGATAAGTGCAGAGCTGAAAACACCCACCTCCTTCTTGACGGTGCGCAGCAGCCTCTGGCGAGTCTCTGCCTCTGAAACACAGCACACACACAAAGGACATTATCACAATCTGTCTAAAAATACAATTTGAATTTAGAAATATAGTTATCCTCTTGTTTTGTGTTGCTCCCACCTGCCATGATTGTTGCCATGGATCCTGTCTCCTGTCTACGAGCGGCACTACTCCCATCCGCTGAGAGCTGCCTCACACCGAGGATCAAGCTCCGCCCCTTAAAGACACACACAGGGCAGCCATTGGGTGGCCCGAGTGTCAAAGAACACACTGATATTTACAGATTTCTGGCATTACAATCTGAATATAATCTCCATTAGATATATAGTTGCCTACAGAATAGATATCCGTTTATTTGAAATAAAAAGGTTAATATCACTGAATGAGATGCAATGTAAATAGATAAATATAATTGGGAGGAGTACTCAGATCTTGTACTTGAGTAAAAGTACAACAACCAGAGTGTAGATACAGTATACTCTGTTACAAGTATCATTCAAAATGTTACTCAAGTGAAAATACAAAAGTATTAGCATCAAAATATACTTAAAGTACCAAAAGAAAAGATACTCATTACAAATTGGCCCATTTTAGAATAATATATTATGTGTTTCGATTATAATTATTGATGCATTAAAGTGTTATTAAAGCTGGTACTGTGCAGCTAGTTTGAATAACTTTGTACACAGCAGGGTAGCTTGTGAATGTTACTCCAGGTGTAACTAAAGTCTGATTGAAGAGTTGATTATAATTCACATCATTAATCAAAATCTGCAAAGTAACTACAGGGATATATACAATTGTATTTATACTATTTTAATATAAGTATAATATTGTATTTAATATGTCAAGTTACTTTACAGATTTGGATTAATAATGTGAAATGTAATCAAACACTTAAATAAGAATGTAGTTACTCCTGGAATAAATTCACAAGCTACCCTGCAGTATACAAAGTCATTCAAACTAGCTGCACCTTTAACACATTAATGATCAAAACATACAATATTCTGAAATGGACCATTTTGCATAATGACTACTTTTACTTTTGGTACTTTAAGTATATTTAGATGCTAATACTTTTGCACTTTTACTAGAGTAACATTTTGAATGCAGGTATTTTACTTGTAACAGAGTACTACACTCTGGTACTTCTACTTTTACTTCAGTACAATAACTGTACCTCTCCCACCTACAGAGTAGTTGCCCGCTTATTTCAAATACAAATGTCAACATCACTGAATGAGACTTAAAGCAGTGATCTCATTGCGGTAATGTTTTCTGTCAAATAGATGCCATGCAAATGGATATAGATATATGCATATCCCCAAACTGAAACAAAGCATAATACATGATGGATGGGAGTTGTGTGCTTGTAATGTTCCCAACATGGAAACATTTCGTCTTCACGCCATCTGGTGGCAACATAAGGAACAGCTGGGAAACTAAATCCTGTGATTTACCAGTGATTTATCTCAAATCACATCTGATCGTTACAGATTTGCCATTCAGCAATGTTCGGGCTTGGTATGCATCACTGACATTGTAATTCAGAATGTTTGATCAGAAATGTGGATATACAGCATTTTAAGACTATTCTCCACCTGTTGCTCGATACACTCAGGATACATGCCTGGAGTTCAAAAGCTGGAGCATATCAGGACAAATCTCTGGGTAAACAACAATAGTGAGGATAAACAAAACTATGTAAATATAAGTTTGAATTCAGACACAATTCTACATACAAATTGAAAAATATTGATGTTGATAGACTTTTGGTTATGTTTACTCAAACACTTTTGTGAGAGAAAAAGGTATAATTGTGCAAAAATAATTCTACAAATAAATGTATTCCCTTCAATGAGATATCTAATTGTATTTATTCATAAATAATTGTCCAGAAGATAGCGACTGTGTCTCTTTCGAAGCGTACGACCCCCAAGAAAGAACAAATAATGAAATAAAACATACAATTCCCAGCTTGAATCTTATTGAAAATGCTATCTTCAATTATAGCAACACATTTCCCACTTCAGTGTTTTTGGTGTGAGTGAGAACTTGTTCAGCAAAACCACCGTCTGTGTCACAGTGAGGAGTGGGTGTAGCATTTAGTGCAGCGAAGTGTGGAGTTTCAGTTCTGCCTGCAGGACTGAGCTGTCATGCAGATCAGGTGGTGAACACATTGAGGCATAACACAGGATGACAGATCCACGTGTTCCTTCTGTGGATAAACATGTCCAAATGTGATTCCTTGTATAATCTTAAATCCTGACATCACCTGTTCGGACCTGCAGTTTTACAGTTTTTTTTCAATGTGAATACCAGCCCGAATAATAAAACAACTTGAATATTCGAACCATCATGTGTTATTTGGGGATACTAACCATTTAAAAATACATAGCAGCAGTTTATGTGTCCTTGGCTGAGAGACAGGGGCTTTATTCCTGCTTCATGTGAGGACTCTATTTCTCTCACAAGCCCCCTCTCTAAACCAGGATTCCCCTCGTTGACATGACTCACTGGCAGCAGCTTTAGATAATGTGAGGTAATAGCATGTCTTGTCAAAAGCCACACCAGGACTTCTGCTCGAGTAAGCAGCACACCAGAGCTGTCTACACAGTTAGCCTTTACATTCTCACATTGGTAAATATACAGAGTAATTGAAAACAGGCACATTTATTTAAGCCAAACAGGTCATCTGCAGAATCATAGACATGACTCTGAGCACTTATGTTGTTTCAGACGATCAGAATGTCCAGCGAAGAGGAAAGTTCACTGTATGTGCTCAGGGAACACTGGAGATGAGGATGGTTTACTATCTGGACAGCAGAAAACAGAGAAACACAGATTAAAATCCTGCATTTTCTGAAACAACAGTGCTGTGTCTTGTCCATGTCTGTTTGTCCGTCAGCAGAGAGGGCCAACATGCACATGTGTGATTAGACTCGACGTGCGATAGAGACTCCTGTCAGTCTGATGTTCTTCTGCCCATGTGTGCCAGTGCACATTGACAGGATGTGTATGTTGGCGAAGGCCAGTGCTATATGGTTTGTTGTTATGTTGTTATGCTTTGACCCTCAGGGGCCACCACACCTCGGCTGAGCAACCACAGCATTTCCCCCTCAGCTGATTGTTTATTCCTCCCGTCTTAGCTTTGGCAGCGAAAAGACATTTTGAATGTGGAGGAATCTGAGCTGTGGAAAATAAGTATATCTATCTATCTCTCTATCTATCTATGCTTTTTGACGCATATTTTAGCAAGAAATGACTGAATTCATTGTTTTTAAACAAGAATATGCATCTGACCATATCCAAGCTTCAGGTTACACATCCAGATAATGATTCATGTAACACCATTGTATGATGCCTTGTTATGAACCGAGATACAGGATGCAGGACCCAAAAGCAGGATTCGGAGACAGATGTCCAAAAATAGAATGTTCTTTAATCACAAACTAAATCGTACTTTCACAAAAAATAGAAAGTAGATAAAAAGCCAAAACAAAGTTGTACAGCAACACAAAAACTCACTTGACAAAAGGTCTAAATCTCAAGGTAGGTATCAGGAGTCAAAAGGCCTGGGCGCTCACGACATGAAACATAACGAACTGACAAAGGAACAAAGAAACACCAGGGCTATATATAGGTGAGGGGGATGGGCACAGGTGAAAACAATCAGGGCAGGGCCAAGCAATCTCACGGGCGGGAAACACACAAAGGCAGGAACTGTGGGATCTGAAATGACAGGAAAGATTACTTTCAAAATAAAAACATAACTAAACCTAACTAACTAAACATATCTGTCGAGTCACAACATGCCTTTGGATGTCTCTTGTCCCGTGTCTGTGTCATATCTATTTGCCAAAAGGGACTTCATTTAATGCACTCTCTGTTGTGTGACTGCTGCTCTCTGAATGTCCTGTTAGCAGCCTTTTCAAAGTGCTCGGTGCTAAAAGTGGTAGATTTGATTAGAAGTACTTTTATTAGGTTATTATATTTTTAAGGAGTGAAGTTAAGCTGCAATGATTTTCTTCAGCTGTCTTCAACAAACTATATTACTGAATTGACGATCCAGCTAAGATGGCTTAAGGTGCTTTTTGTAGCTCTCTGTGTTAAACTTTAAAACTAGGACTACTTTGATTGTGTGAATATAGAGATCTATATATTACAACATACATCAATCTTAATAACTACTGTAACATCAGTACTTTGCTGGGCAACCTGTTGCTTAAATAGAACATAAAGGAGTTTTATCATACAACTAACAATTCTTCTGTGAAATTCAAGCTGAACATTTAGAGCGTTGATAAATGTTCTTCATATATTGTTGTAATTTCAGAACCATTTATTCAAAATATCAGATTTAACATGGAAAAGGACCTTAAACCACATGGAAATGGTGCATGCTGGGATTGTGCAAATGTGATTTGTAACAATAAAGTTGACTTGAGCAAAAGGCGACCATGTTGAGCTCTGCAGGTCACATCATTATCATTAAAGGATGATAACCCTGTTAGCCATCGACATGAGCATTACCTTGATTGACAACATGTTGCTGTTAAATTGGAATTAATTGGGAATTTGGGAGGCTGTGGCTAATTGGGATCAAGTTTGAGTCCCACTGCAGTCTGCATGTTATTGTGTCCCTGGAAGACACTTCCCCCGAATTGCTCCTGTGGGGACTGCCCACGGTATTGAATGTATGTAAGTCACTTTGGATAAAAGTGTCTAACAAGTGACATCTGACATGTAATGTAATGTAATGCCCAAAGCACAAGCAATATATTAATGAATTAAGTGGAGAGAAAAAACTAAAAGTTGCATATCAATATGCATTTGATATTGAGATAATCCAAAAGTTACGAAACGTTATCAGATTACATTGTGCAGATTTCGGAAATATATATCATGTGTTTTGATTGTATATTGATGCATTAAACTTTAAGTGTTATCATAGATGGTAAATATGCTAAGTTATTGATAATATTTTACATTATTAAAAGTACAAAATTGACCTCTGAATTGTAGAATTGTAGCGAAGTAGCAGGAAAGTAAAGTAAAAGTAACTCAGCATTTTACTTAAGTACCATAGTAGATGTACTTCGTTACTTTCCACCATGCACGCTCTCTGTGATCTTTCTCCACCAACAGGTATCCCCAAGTTTCTGCTCAGCTCCTCCCACTGCTGCCTGCCACCACCACAGAGAAACATCCTCTGCGGAGCTGCTCCTCTGACTGACTTTTTCACAGTCCGATGCCTCAGCAGGACCCAGCAGCCATGGCCGGCACTCTGACCCACCCAGGCTCCCCTAACCCCGGCTACACCTCCAACAACGCCGCGGCCCCCGTCCCGCTGCCGGCCATCACACAGACGGACTCCAGGGACAAATGGAGCAAAAAAATGGATTTTCTCCTGTCTGTCATTGGCTTTGCGGTGGACCTGGGAAATGTTTGGAGATTTCCGTATGTATGTTATCAAAACGGTGGCGGTAAGTGGTTTAGTTATTTTTAAACCAGACCTTTCATTTCACAAGTTAATAGCAACTTCACAAACACTTCTCTATGTTCTTCAAACCGATTCAAACTCAGAATTGGTGCTCAAAATGGCTTTGAATTATTCAGAATTCCGGCTGAAGCTGCGCATTTGTCAGGAGAAACTGTCCGTGGTGCTGAAGGGCACAGCCTTCACATCACTAAAAAGTTTTAACGCGTTTACCACGAAAAGCATGTTAAACTTTCTTTAGTGACCTTATATCAATCGTATTTACTCCGCAAAAGCCTCTCAAAGTTCAGCTTTTTTGACAAAAAAACGAAAGAAAAATGTGATTCTTTTAAAACTAACCTCTACACAGATTTATTTTCAATCCTGAAATGTGTTTGGAAAGTTGTGTGCTTAACTCTAACATCACCAACAAAGGGTCGATAATATTGGCAACACATGTTCATTAAATAATACCTTTAACAAAGTGATGCAATGAGACATAAAAAGGCATTGCGAATATAAATAAAAGACAATTAAAACACATACAAACAGGATTGAAAAAGCATAAATAAATGATAAATGCCATTTTGAAACTGAATAATCAAGATTATGTAGACATTATTTGTTATAATTTTGCAGTTCGGTGTTTTAAAATAGCGTTGATGATAGTTCTTAACCCAAAGCTTTGTTTAAAAATGATTTGTCTTTGTTAATCCCCATAAACTGAAGGTTGCTGTATACCACCATTATACAGTCTATGTTTCATTAACATTACATGTTTAAGTTCAGCCTTGTTTAGTCCTCACTCTGAAGTTTTTCTTTAATGTCCCCACTTTATTCCACATGAGACTTACATTGATTATTACCTTCATGTGTTTCTGTGCAGGTGCTTTCCTTATTCCCTACGTATTGATGGCCATCTTTGGCGGTGTGCCGCTCTTCTACATGGAGCTGGCACTGGGCCAGTTCCACAGAACCGGAGCCATATCCATATGGAAACACATCTGTCCCATTTTCAAAGGTAAGGCCTCACACTGCGCTGCTCAACATCAGATAATCAGATAGTTACCTTTCTGAGACTTCGTGATAGACAGAGGTGGAAGAAGTACTCACATCTTGTACTTCAGTAAAAATAGAAGTATAGGAATACTCTGTTACAAGTAAAATTCATGTATTCAAAATAAAAGTACTAAAGTATTGATTGACATCTAAATATACCTAAAGTTCCAAAAGTAAAAGTACTGGCTATGCAGATTGGTCCATTGTAATCATTGATGTATTAATTTATCAAGCTTGTAAATGTAACTAAAGGTACTATGTAAATGTAGTGGAGTAAAAGTACAATATTTACCTCTGAATTGAATATTCTATCTTGATGTTATGTAACATCAAAGGGACTCAGTGAGTGATTCTGTTTCAGGTATAGGATATGCCATTTGTGTCATCGCCCTTTACGTGTCCTTCTACTACAACACCATCATCGCCTGGGCCCTCTTCTACTTCTACCACTCTTTTTCCACCGTCTTGCCTTGGACAAACTGCGACAACGTGTGGAACACCCCCGACTGCACCAACTACTTTGGCACGGACAACGTCACCTGGACGAATTCCTCCAGGTCTCCCGCAGAGGAATTTTACACGTAAGTTCATGTAAGTGTGAGTTACAGAAACCACATATAAAAATAGCTTTACAGTAATACTCTAAAAATAATACAAATAGAGCCGGCTTGTGATGTGGTACGGGAAATGTTGTCTGGCATGCTGAAGCTGTGATGATTCATGTGTTTCATCGTGACAGGAGGAATGTTCTTGAGATCCACAAGTCTTCGGGGCTGAGAGACGTCGGGGGGGTTCGCTGGCAGTTGATGCTCTGCCTTTTTCTCATTTTCACCATCGTATACTTCAGCCTCTGGAAGGGCGTAAAGACTTCAGGGAAGGTAACACATTGTATGCTTTATTACCACAACAACAGAGAAGTGAATATGTATCGTCTCTACTCACATGTATAGGGTCTCCTGATTGATCTCTTTCTTCCTCACCAGGTAGTGTGGGTGACGGCCACCTTGCCCTACATTGTGCTCTTCATCCTGCTTATTCGAGGCGCCACTCTGCCAGGAGCCTGGAGAGGTGTGGTGTTCTACCTGAAACCTCAGTGGGGGAAGTTGCTGGAGACCCGTGTGAGTTATACAGAAAGTCGGTCAGTCAGAAAAGGATGCATTTCAATCGTCTTCAACGAGAAAAAGAGGGCATACCTCATGTATTTGGTTCCTTGAGAATCGTATTTATATTACTTCGAAAGATCCAGTGCCTGATAAAAACAAAAAATAAAGAAGACGAAGGAGAAGAAATAGACGTAAAAACATAAATGCATGCAGAGAGCAACATAAAATAAGAAATCAACACTTTTAGTTTGCCAATGAAATGTTACCTCTTAGATTGTATGTTTTCTTTTTTGATGTCTTACTTTTAAAAAGCAGTCAGTGTTAATATAATTACTCAAATATCTTGCCTTTTTCCAACATTTTTTCAGAGAATGTACAAATGTATGGTTATTGAAAGACAAAAGATAAATAATATTTTCATTTTTATCTCCCAAAAGGAGCTTATTCTGGGTACTAAGATATATTTCTCCACGGTCCTGCGAACATGAGGGCGTTCTTTAAAAGCCTCAACTTGCTGTAATAGTGTAGTAAAAAAACAAACATCTGGATTATCCAAGCATAGGACGCAGTAGTTTAAAAATATAACTACACCAATTTCTACCCATTATTCCCTTAAGAATTTAGTATATTTTCTATTTTAGATCAATGAGATGTCCTCTGTTTCCTCTCCAGCTCTCAGCGGTTGTTTGCTAAACATGTGTGAGTGCTTTGGATGGGAGGGAATATGGATGAGACTTAATGAGATGCATAAATAAGCCACAGAACAGGATAATAAGATGCATAATTGGTTTAGATTTTCTGCCCATTAACAAAGGCCTCCCTTTCTGTCTCACTCACCGATATACAACACTGCTCTCTTCTTTTTAATGCCGAATGCGTGCTGCTCTTCAGATCTCCCTGCATACAGCTGTGTGGCAACTAGATTTATATACTACTGAAACAACACCTCTTCTGCCTGGTGAATTATACGGAGGGATTAAAACACAGAAATACAATTTGGGGGATGATAATAAAACACAGAGTAATGACCTGGCCGAAAGTGGTTCTAATCTTTACAAATTATAGTATGTTTAAGCTTTTATAGGCCTACAACTTGTATTCTTAGATGGTGTAATGTCTATTTCTGTCTCTTCCAGGTATGGGTGGATGCGGCGGCTCAGATTTTCTTCTCCCTGGGGCCCGGGTTCGGCGTGCTCCTGGCTCTCTCCAGCTACAACCCTTTCACAAACAACTGCTATCGGTAAGCGCTGAGCTTCATTGTAGACCTGCGACACACTGAGTCGTGCGAACCTACATTGGTGGCTTTAACACCTCCTGTTAGATTTGAGGATTGAGTTGAATGACTTCAGCGCACAATACGCAGTCAGATGTCCAAGAGGAGCTGTGGGGTTTATTGCTCACGCATTAAATACGATGATGTGGTCCAGACGGTGTTATAGAGCCTGGAGTGATGAATACTACATGTTAGCTACACATGCCAAGATGTACAGGAGAAGACATAAGCTGTACTGTATGACTAATAGTGTGTGTGGCTGATGTGATTAGTGGAGCAATGGGGCATGTGTGGAAACAAAATGTGTGTTTTATTGTGTAGGTATGAATGAAACTGGATGCTCCGATTACCAACATATAATGTGTCAAACCTCAGTGTGATAATGACTTATTCTGAGTTCATTTTATTTTTGTATGTTTAACTAATATATTATGAAAGTGTCTTCTCTATGATATTAGAAAAGTAGATATAAATTGCAACGTAACAAACGTCCAACTCTGACTCAAAACATTGTATTTCTTATCTTACATGAATTTGTTTGAAGGCATTAGTTTTGAAAAAGGATGTCTTTTTATTTATCAAATACACTCCATGACTTGTTCTGTGGAGGCTGCCTGAAGATGAAAGATGTTCATTTTCTAAAAGCATCGACTGATCTTCTCTTGTTTTACATCCCTAATGAACATTCAGCACACATTCCTCATTAGTTTTGTTGTGAGATGTTTATGGTTGCTAGGAGTATCTTCATATGTCGGACATACGCTGAATAGAAAAAGCAATCCATTAATCAAAGGCAAAGCTTTGAACAGCTCTCCCATCAGACACTGATACTTTGGAGCAATGCCTCGGATAGAAATGAAAAATGAGAATTTCAGAAATGAATCATTAAGCTGCGTGCTCTTGAAGAAAATGTCATGTCTCCCTCCACAGAGATGCCATAGTGACCAGTTTGGTGAACTGTTTGACGAGCTTCGTGTCGGGGTTTGTGATCTTCACGGTGCTCGGATACATGGCAGAGATGAGGCAGGTGGAGGTGGAGGATGTAGCCAGGGATAAAGGTCAGGGAATCAGTTCATTTATTCAAATCCTGTGAAGATACAACTCAATTATTAATCAACTGCTGACCCTACTCTATTCAATACTGTGTGTCCATGCTTTCAGGTCCAAGTTTGCTCTTCATCACGTACCCAGAGGCCATTGCAAACATGATGGGCTCGACCTTTTTTGCCATCATCTTTTTTGTGATGATGATCACGTTGGGACTGGACAGCACGGTACGAACCTTTGAACAGGGGACATAGATGGTTCTTTTATGTATAACAGAACAATATTTGAAGCCGTAGTGATGTTTATTATACTGAAATATTATTCCTTACCTGATATTAAGCATCCAATACATTGAATGGCTTATGCAGATTGAAATATCTACAAGCTACACTGAAAACAATGAACCGTTGACTTTAATTAAATGTACTATGTCAACAAATTCCATATAACTGTATGAGGTTAGTTGAAAGCAATAATATTACGTTTGAATAAGAAATAGGTTTAACTTAGCATTATTGCTTTCCACTGACATTGTACAGTTATATGACATTTGTTGACATATTACATTTAATTATAGTCAATTTCCCGTTTTTTTCAGTGTACAATAAAGTACTATGTCAAACGTTCTAACAACAACAAGTGACTGTGTGTTTCAGTTCGGGGGGCTGGAGGCGATCATCACTGCTGTGTTGGATGAATACCCGGATCGTTTCTCACACAGGCGGGAACTTTTAGTTCTGGGCTTGGTAGTCGTCTGCTTTTTGGGCTCTCTCAGCACCCTTACATATGTACGTTTTTCTTTTTTACTTTAAAGCTTGGGCTGTTGCTTGGATATATTGTTGTGTATGAAAAACGTCTGCAGTCTGGTGATGGATTTGGATTAGTAATTGTATAATGATTTCGACAGGGTGGGGCCTATGTGGTGAAGCTGCTGGAGGAATTCGGAGTGGGATGCTCCATTATAGCTGTGGGTTTCCTCGAGGCCATCGCAGTTTCCTGGTTCTACGGTAAACACAATGTGATATCAACTGATCTGTGTTCAGTTTCTTTTATCTGCTATGTACATGGAGGATGACCCTTGATATTGAAATACATTTTTAGCATATGAAAAACAAAAGGCTCCGTCTTTTTTGTTGCTTTCAGGTATCACAAGATTTAGCAATGATGTTAAGGCCATGCTGGGCAAAGCTCCAGGATTGTTCTGGAAGGTGTGCTGGGTGGCCATCAGTCCAGCATTTCTAGCGGTAAGATATGAGATTCTGTGAACTGGAGCTTTCAAATCAAATCAAGTTTTATTTATATAGCACATTTTTAAAACGATTTTTGTCCGAGCCAAAGTGCTGTCCATGCAATAACAACACTTTACTGCGATAGCAAACAGAAGACAATAAATTACAACAGCAAATATAAAAATCAAACGCAGGGAAATGTCAGGAGTTGTGCTCCGCTCTGACTAGAAGGCCAGGAGAAGAAGTGAGTTTTTAGTGTCGATTTAAAAAACCCTCACATGGAGGGGCAGAGTGTTCCAGAGCTTTATCTTTACAATGCTAACATTTACTTGTTTTATATAAAACACCAGATAAGTAATATTCAACATGTAGTCATTTTAAAAATATCATCCAATTGGCAGAAGTGGATCAGCACACATATATAGTTCAACAAAACAGGTAAGAAGTAAGAAGATCTCAAAGACGTACGTTATCTGGATGACTAAATATCAGAATGAATATTTGAACATGTTTCTGTGTTCTATATTTTATTTGGTTTCAGGCTTTGTGTGGCAAAACATTCTCAGATAACTCAATTAACCTGCTTCGTAAAACAGGCCCCAAATGACTTCTTATTTTTGTACATGTTCAAACTGTGAAAAGGATCATCTTACACATTGAACAATGTTAAGCCAGTGCCAACATGTTTTATTCCATACATAAAGCTGTGTGTAAGATCAAAGGACTACTCCATCAACAGCTGATCCCCCTTGTGTACATTAAGCCCTCCTCTATATGAAATATCTTCTTCAACACTTTTTCAAAAACATGTTTATTGCATAAATGTCAGGCAAATGTCAACGTCCCTCCCCTATAGTTTAATATCTTGCTCTCTTATTTGCATCAATCTTTCTTCCTGTTGACATTTTGCATTATTACACTATGACTTCCTCTGTAGCATACATGTCTATTTTATGAATAAAAGTGTGTCAGATATATTACCCTTTCTCTAAATATTCTCCCATGTAAGAATACAAAGTTACATTTCCATATAGAGATGCTAAATATGGAAATGGTATGGGTCCCTACTCTTCTCAGTATATTATAGTGAGCTCCCTGCTGAAAGTGCCGCACCTGACGCTGTTCGACTACACATACCCAGACTGGAGCATCACAGTGGGATACATGATGGGCCTCTCCTCCTTCATGTGGATCCCCATCTACATGGTCTACAAGCTGGTGTGGACCCCTGGATCTCTCAAACAGGTCAGTGGAGGACAGAGGAAGGAATACAAACAAAAAGCAGAAAACATAAGTTGTTATGTGCAGAAAACACATTTCCTTAAAGGTCACCGATTATGCAAAATCCACGTTTTGATGTCTCTTCTACATCAACATGTGTCCCCTCTTCTTCATGTCTCTTCTACATCAACATGTGTCCCCTCTTCTCCATGTCTCTTCTACATCAACATGTGTCCCCTCTTCTTCATGTCTCTTCTACATCAACATGTGTCCCCTCTTCTTCATGTCTCTTCTACATCAACATGTGTCCCCTCTTCTTCATGTCTCTTCTACATCAACATGTGTCCCCTCTTCTTCATGTCTCTTCTACATCAACATGTGTCCCCTCTTCTTCATGTCTCTTCTACATCAACATGTGTCCCCTCTTCTTCATGTCTCTTCTACATCAACATGTGTCCCCTCTTCTTCATGTCTCTTCTACATCAACATGTGTCCCCTCTTCTCCATGTCTCTTCTACATCAACATGTGTCCCCTCTTCTCCATGTCTCTTCTACATCAACATGTGTCCCCTCTTCTTCATGTCTCTTCTACATCAACATGTGTCCCCTCTTCTCCATGTCTCTTCTACATCAACATGTGTCCCCTCTTCTTCATGTCTCTTCTACATCAACATGTGTCCCCTCTTCTTCATGTCTCTTCTACATCAACATGTGTCCCCTCTTCTTCATGTCTCTTCTACATCAACATGTGTCCCCTCTTCTTCATGTCTCTTCTACATCAACATGTGTCCCCTCTTCTCCATGTCTCTTCTACATCAACATGTGTCCCCTCTTCTCCATGTCTCTTCTACATCAACATGTGTCCCCTCTTCTTCATGTCTCTTCTACATCAACATGTGTCCCCTCTTCTCCATGTCTCTTCTACATCAACATGTGTCCCCTCTTCTTCATGTCTCTTCTACATCAACATGTGTCCCCTCTTCTCCATGTCTCTTCTACATCAACATGTGTCCCCTCTTCTTCATGTCTCTTCTACATCAACATGTGTCCCCTCTTCTTCATGTCTCTTCTACATCAACATGTGTCCCCTCTTCTTCATGTCTCTTCTACATCAACATGTGTCCCCTCTTCTTCATGTCTCTTCTACATCAACATGTGTCCCCTCTTCTTCATGTCTCTTCTACATCAACATGTGTCCCCTCTTCTTCATGTCTCTTCTACATCAACATGTGTCCCCTCTTCTTCATGTCTCTTCTACATCAACATGTGTCCCCTCTTCTCCATGTCTCTTCTACATCAACATGTGTCCCCTCTTCTCCATGTCTCTTCTACATCAACATGTGTCCCCTCTTCTTCATGTCTCTTCTACATCAACATGTGTCCCCTCTTCTCCATGTCTCTTCTACATCAACATGTGTCCCCTCTTCTTCATGTCTCTTCTACATCAACATGTGTCCCCTCTTCTTCATGTCTCTTCTACATCAACATGTGTCCCCTCTGTGGAAAGAGACTCTGAAAGTTTCAGGAAAAAAGATTCTCTCTCTTTTTCTCCTGATCCATTTCTATAAAAACCTGTCTGAAAATGAGCTGATCAGATGTTGGCCACTTTATGATGTCATAACGATTTGTTGGCTTGGTAACCATTAGCCAATCACCAACCAACGTAACCCCCCCCCCCTTATCACCTGCATCTCCTCCTAGAGCACCATTGGGTTCTTTCTGACCAAATATCTCTCAGAGGGGCGTGGGGAGGGGCTCCTTGTTTTCATCTAAAGTAACAGACAGAGAATCAGCACTTTGGAAACAGGGCTGAAACAGAGGGGATTATGGGTAATGCTGCAATGATCTGTTTGGTGTTTGGAGCCAAACACTTCAGAGACATGTTTTGTATATATCTGAGAGCTGTAATAGATTGATGAAAAACAGTATAATAGGAGACCTTTAACATTTAACCTCTACCTGTCTGGTTTCCCACAGAGGTTGGCGGTGTGTCTCAGACCGGAGAGGACCCTACCTGACATCCACGCTGACAGCCTCAACATGGCCACTGTGCCGTAGAAAGAAAAATATCCCTTGCTTGTAGTTTCTATTAAAAAACCACAGTTCTAAGTTATTATCCATGACTGGACCTGAAGGTTATCAGTCACCTGCCGATGATATCCAACATGACGACTGTCACTGCACATAAACACTCTGTAAAATGGTAAATGTTGCTAAATGTGTTATTCCAGGAGGAACTGAGATAGCAATACTCAATCAGATCTACAGCTTCACATGTTACCATTTACAAGTGTTGCATTTGTGCTATGTGGGAGTTGGTAGTGAATACTTAAACGTAATGGTTTCCCCTTAATCTGCTGTCTTTATCACACAAGAACTATATGCCAAGGAAAATAAAAACAAGTATTGCTATATGTTACATTCAGCCAACTATTACTATTGCATGAGGTTGTTTTCTCCTTTTAAATTCTAAATGTCCTGTATGTAAAAAGCAAGATTAAACAATCATAACCTCACTGTTGCACTAAGAGCAAGGTTTATATTGTTCCACTAGAATAATCATGGCGGCAGAGTTTTGCATTTCTCACGTAATTATTCACTTTATTTATAGGGCTTATTATTCGCTAATGGACAACAAATCAGCTGATGTTTTTCAAACCAGGTTAACCCAAACCAAAAGCAGTTCAGCAGTAAACCTCAGACCTTCCTTTAGTTTCGCCTGTTTTTCATATTCATGAAGTAGATCTGTAATACCGTGCTGGTATAGTGTTTTGGAATGGAGATGTGAGAGGCATTCAGACAAAGCTCATCAGTTCCTTTTCAGAATTATTTTCTTCTTAAATCTTAGATTTTTAGTGTATTATTTTGGCATTTTAGAAAGTAGAAGTCCTGCCCGTAGTTACAGTACATTATGATAATACAATATGTCCAACTGTAAGTTTGTTGGTTCTTTATATTCAAAATGAACTTTCTGATCTCCATCTGATGCCTGTATTTAACTCCAGATAGCCTGTTTTGCCTTAATCTGCCTAAATATTACACTGTATGTACAAAACTTGTAAAGGTTGTATTGATATTGTGCCTCTCCAATGTTTTCAATGTAATTTGAGACTGTTCAAATGTTTTTTGTAGACACATAGCGTAATATCACTTGTGTCTTTTCCATTTATTAATCTAAAGTGCTTTATACTGTATTTTTATTTATAGAATAATGTGATGAGCAAGGTGATGATTGTTGTGTGATTTCAGTTCTTTTTGAACCTGGTTTATGTACTAGTAAGATGTGTATACATTTATGATGGTAAATTACATATTTTATCTGTGTGCTTCTTGTCGTTCCTGGAGGTTAAACATGAATATAGCCAAACAAACTCAACATCATATATATTGCGTTAAATTCCACTATCTGTATTACAACAGGTATTTTCTTTCTCGAGTGTTACACATGCAGCAGACCACATCGGAAGCTTTTCTTTTGTACATCTCCATATGGTGATCTACATGTCTTTGTGACGGCTGTTGCTGCTCACCGCTATTAGATATTCTAATTAACAAGCTAATTTGCAATATCCAGAATCCATCAACATACAGGGGAATAGAGCAGCCTCCACACACACACACACACACACACACACACACACACACACACACACACACACACACACACACACACACACACACACACACACACACACACACACACACACACACACACACACACACACACACACACACACACACACACACACACACACGCACACACACACACATTAACATAATCAACTTCTTAGATTTAAAAAAAAGTGCAATCTCCTGAAGGATGACAGGTATGAACATAAACGAGAGGACGAGAGGACGAGAGGAGAAAGTGGTTTGAAACATATGATCCCCATTGAGCTGCTGGTTGACGGACGTGCAGATCAAAGCCCTTTTGTGTCACTGACTGCCATTGAAGTAGAGAGCAGGAGGAACATAAAAGAGACACTGCTAAATAGACGGTATCTTCTCTACCTGACATGAACAGCTCGACAAACAGTATATTAAAGGACAACATGACTGATACGTGTTGCAGTGAGTGCGGCCATTAATCGCACTAATACTACCTCTGGGTGTATTAGCTCGCAGGAGTGATATGGAAATATTGGATCTTCAAATAATGTGTGCAAAAATGTTTCTTAAGAATCACCCTCCCTCCAAGAATGCTACGTAAAAAAAGAAAGAAAATTATGAAAGAAAAATAATGAGTGAGAATCTTAAAATAAAAAGTCCAAGTTAAAATAAGGGACAGAATATAACATTAAAAAAAATATAAAGTATATGAGACAGTGTATACAATTGAATAACCTGAATGCAAATATAAGTGAAATGCTCTTGTGAATGTATATGAGATGTAAAGTTGTTAAACACTAAGTGAGAGTATTTAAAAGGTAAAGTGATAATGTGATGTTGTCGGGTGGTGAGCGTCCTACAGTATATGCTTGGAGTTTTCTGTCCTCATTCAATTATAACCATGTAACTATTGTTAATAAATGAGTTAATAGCGCAGATTTAACAATGTTAAACAGGTGTTATGATGTAATAAATAAACGCATCGAGTATACTGTGATGATGTTATGCTCATATACATGTGCTGTCATGTTCAAATCCACTGGTGAATCAACAGGAACATACGAATAGAAGATGACACAGAGTCACGCTTATAATAAGTTTAAAGGTGCTTTTCCTTATTAAAAACATGAAACCTATCAGTGTCCATTCTTGATTTATGTAAGCATAAAGCCAGTTTAATCCAGTTTAAATTTCTTCGTTCTCTGAGTTCATGCTGTAATGAAATGTTTTTTTGTTTTGATTAATTTTTCCAGCAAGCCTCCAGTTTTAATTGCAGGCCGGCGTGAGTGACATTTCCTAAGATTCATTAAGCTTCTCTGCATGTAGTTAAGAACCATAAGTGTTTGTAATGGTGTGCACTCTTAAATTCTATAGAGGATGAAGGTAAAGGCCATATACATCACTCATGCAGATTAATTACATAAGGATATAACCGCAAGGAGCTTGACCTTTTTATCTTTTCTTCATTGCTCTTTGACATTTCAGATATGGGGAAATGTGACGAAGCCCTCCCACTTGTTTGATGGTTAGCAGTAAGAGAAAAAGATTGTATACGCTCTGAATTTACACAGTCAAGCTATCTCAAAACACCTGAAGCTTTCAGGAACAGTCAGGGCTGCAGAAAGGCCTGAACAATTCCTTTAACACTGGCAGAGTAAAAAATAACATGCTAGAGCTGAACAAATTAACCAATCAGAATAGTTTTAATAAACATTGAACATTAAAAAGATCAGGCAGTTCAGGGAGAATCGAAGGCAGGCAGCATGACATTCTTCTGGACGTGTTTCATTGTGGTGATGAGGGTAGTGAGGGTAGTCAATCCCTTGTTTGGCAAGACAGTAGTGACGGCCATCTGGGTGACGTGTGTTTTAGGACAAGACAATTTTTTTTTACTTGCAAAATTATCTTTTAAATTGACAAACCTCATGTGTAATTCATGGCACAATTCAAACGGGATCGAAAGATACGTTTTCTCTCGCCATTGACTTCAATACATGATTTTTCCTTAATAAGGTCCCATGGAGGTCCACCGGAAAGGGAGGGACTTCGCCTCTCTATTTTCACCCTATAGGGCTATAAAATGAGTAACACTAATGACAGACTTGAAAGACGCACATAAAATTCAAAGATCCAATGACATCTTTAACAAATAAAGTAAGAAGTATCTGACTT
Organism: Pseudochaenichthys georgianus; assembly: GCF_902827115.2. NCBI lineage: Eukaryota > Metazoa > Chordata > Actinopteri > Perciformes > Channichthyidae > Pseudochaenichthys > Pseudochaenichthys georgianus. The sequence goes on along the minus strand of NC_047511.1, from coordinate 37,518,274 downwards.
ATGTCTTTGTCCACTGCACTGCCTCAAATGATCTCTTGTTACAGGAAGCTCTTCAGAGACAGTACATTATTTCAAAAATAAAAGCGTTTTGTGTAGCAGTAACACCAATGACGTAATTTTATTTGATATTATTAATAATAATTTTTTTTACCATTTCAGTGTTATATTTATCCATTCGTCCATCCATCCATCCATCCATCTTCTCCCGCTTATCTGTGGTCGGGTCGCGGGGGTAGCAGTTCCAGCAGAGAGCCCCAAACGTTCCTCTCCCTGGCCACATCAACCAGCTCTGACTGGGGGGTCCCAAGGCGCTCCCAGGCCAGCGAAGAGATATAATCCCTCCACCTGGTCCTAGGTCTACCCCTTGGTCTCTTCCCAGCTGGACGTGCCTGGAACACCTCCCTAGGGAGGCGCCCAGGTGGCATCCTAACTAGGTGCCTGAACCACCTCAACTGGCTCCTTTCGACGCGAAGGAGGAGCGGCTCAACTCCGAGTCCCTCCCTGATGACCGAACTTCTCACCTTATCCCTAAGGGAGACACCAGCCACCCTGCGGAGAAAACCCATCTCGGCCGCTTGTATCCGCGATCTCGTTCTTTCGGTCATGAAGAACAAGACCCCGAGATACTTGAACTCCTTCACTTTGGGTAAGGACTCATTCCCTACTCGGAGTGGACAGTCCATCGGTTTCCTTCTGAGAAACATGGCCTCATATTTGGAGGTGCTGATCCTCATCCCAGCCGCTTCACACTCGGTTGCGAACCGATCCAGTGAGTGCTGAAGGTCGCAGACCGATGAAGCCATTAGAACCACATCATCTGCAAAAAGCAGTGGTGCAATCCTTAGTCCACCGAACTGCAGACCCCTCCCGCACGACTACGCCTCGAAATCCGATCCATGTATATTACAAACAGGATTGGTGACAAAGCGCAGCCCTGGCGGAGGCCAACCCTCACCGGAAATGGGTCCGACTTACTGCAGAGGACCCGGACACAGCTCTCGCTTTGGGAGTACAGAGATTGGATGGCCCTGAGTAGAGACCCCCTCACCCCATACTCCCGCAGCACCTCCCACAGTAACTCCCTGGGAACTCGGTCATACGCCTTCTCCAAGTCTACAAAACACATGTAGACCGGATAAGCATACTCCCAGGCCCCCTCCAGGATCCTTGCGAGAGTAAAAAGCTGATCCGTCTTTCCACGACCAGGACGGAATCCGCATTGTTCCTCCTCAATCTGAGGTTCGACAATCGGCCTGACCCTCCTTTCGAGTACCTTGGAGTAAACTTTCCCGGGGAGGCTGAGTAGTGTGATGCCTCTGTAATTGGCACACACCCTCTGATCCCCCTTTTTAAAAAGGGGGACCACCACCCCGGTCTGCCACTCCTTCGGTACTGTTTCCGACTTCCACGCAACGTTGATGAGACGTGTCAACCATGACAGTCCCTCAACACCCAGAGCCTTCAGCATTTCCGGGCGGATCTCATCCACCCCCGGGGCTTTGCCACTGTGGAGTTGTTTGACGACCTCAGTGACCTCCCCCCGGGAGATTGGCGTTGATCCCCCGTCATACTCCAGCTCTGCCTCTAACATAGAGGGCGGAGTTGTCGGGTTCAGGAGTTCCTCAAAGTGTTCCTTCCAACGCCCTAACACTCCATCAGTTGAGGTCAACAACGTCCCATCCTTACTGTTATATTTAATGTTATGTAAATGTAAATGAGATTTATTTATTGAAGAATAAATATTTTAAATGAAAACTAGGCTCCACTTCCATGTATGAGCAAAGTGACGAGGCAGTTCCTTGAACTTGGCATTTTAAATAAATTGCAATTTATTAATAAATCTATGTATTCAACATATATAATGAATGTGAGTATTAGGTCAACGTCATGTATTTTGTTGTCTGCAAAAGTAAGTGACAGTTCTTCCACCATTTTTGTAGAATGAGAGATCCAGTCTCAGAGCCGTAACCGTATAGCAGATCCAGAGATCCAGTTGATTGTTGATGGGGCTTGAAAAAGAAATCTCATATTGAATTATGGTTGTATTGCTTTAAATAATGAATTTGTTGTGTATGGTTTCAGGATGACATAAAGACGACTGTGTAAATAGAACTTGAAGAAAACCTGAGTCGTGAACTTGATAATGTCAGGAAACCCATGAAAGAGACCCTTACGGCTTTTGAAAAATGCCTCAGTGAGGGGGTTGAAAAATCAAAAGGTCTTAAAGTCGGTCCTATATTCTGTAAGTATTTAAATTATAATTAAATCACAACAACTGATTTTGCACTAAATATGAATATGTCTCTTACAAAATTCAGTTTTGTTTCAGAAAAAGAAAGGTAGTGCATTTCACAGGTCATTGAAGAGTGTAGTTCAGAAGGGTGGCATCCACAAAACAACAAAAGGCAAATTAATAAACATCAATATGAAATTAACTTCATGTCAAATTTAAGAAGACCTTCCCGTAAGAAATGACTTAATAAACACATAAAACCCTGTGTTGGGAAATTGGTGTTGTACAATACATTTATATACATTATTGAAATACAAACTTGTTAAGGCCTTTTAAAGTTACGCATTTCTTCTTGCTAATATGTTTTAGAAATGAAAGAAGCAGTGGACCATTCAACGGGGTCATCAATACGTTTTCACTTGGCACAGAGAAGCTGATGAATAAAAAGGAGTGCGAAAATGTCAAACTGCAGCTGACATTTCTCAAGACAGAGGTAGAAGATCCTATTCATTAGTCCATTATCAGATATGTTTGTCCAGGCAAGGGAGACTGTAGTGGAAGGGTTAGCAATATAATTAAATATAATACATATTGATCAGTCAACATATTCATATACATTGTACTGGAATAACTCATGAACTGGAGATGGCTTTGAAAAATTAACTGCAGCTGTAAATCTGACCCTTCCCCAAGTCACGAAGACACACTCAAGATTACAATAGCATATTCTGATTTTGGGCAAAGTGCACCCCCAGCTGGTGAACAGGTCCTATCAGTTTGAATAATGCACTGCTTTTCCAGGTAAAATCTGGAACAAATACTAAAGGGAAAGATGCCTTGTTTGTAACTTATTGATTTTTAAATATATTAATATCTGCTTCACATTCTCTCTCTAAGGAAGAACAAATGAAAACAAATCTCAACAAACTCCTCCGTGAGCGTAAGAAAACGATCTACAGCAGCTTGACAACAACAATCGAGGAGACCATGAAACCATGCTATGACAGGAAGATAGAAGATCCCTACAGACATAGAAATACATTTTGATGTCAACATCTTTCTGTTTTATGTACTGTAGGAGCAAAACTATTTATATATTTTTTTATCTCTCTTTACTTTGAGTGTTTTTTAGTGTTAGCATAAGGGGCTGCCCTAATTTATGTCATTTTAAAATCCTATTTAAAAAAGCAGTTTGATGATAACCTTATGTTGTACAGTCTATTAAGATATATCTCCATGTCAATAGCGACCCCCACATCCACCCCACCCATGCTTTCGTTTGCATCAGCATTTTAGCTTTCATAAATGTACTTTTTAATCCAGTTTTCAGCACACTTTTACTAAACACTTTAAATCTTGGTCCTTTTTAGCCAACAGGCTTTTCCCCTAGCTCAGGGAACAGGAGTTCTAGGCAGATCTATGTCCGATTCTAGGACGACAATCAGAGGTTAACACCTTGGTTTGTACCAATGTTTGGCAATGTAAGAGGACTTAAAGATCAACTATGAAACTTTGAACCTCCAGAACTGTTTGCAGAGAAGCTAAGGTAACTTTGCATTAGCTTGTAGCCTCTCTGGCTTTTGTCCATCAAGGAAACACCTACTTTAAAAGTAAACTGCTTTATTCAGTGCTGAACCAGCTTTACTCTCTGGGTCAGTTTGTGCTGGAGAGGAGGAGACCTCTGGGCACTTGGCCATAATGGCAGTGAGTTGCTATGCTGTCTTTGATTTGTTTTGAATGAGATCCCCCAGTGAAAAGGTCCTCACTATGCCCATGTATCGGAGAATAGATATTGGATCTCAGCCACTGCTGTTTCATTTCATTTCATTTCAAACCTTTATTATTATTAAGGGAGACCTGCTGTGATGTCACAGAGAAGTTTTGCTTTTAATAATTTAACAGTTGATTTGTCTTTTTCATGTATTTCCTTTTTTGAATCTGTTTATATTCTGTTTAGCATTGTTTGATAAGTTTAGGCTGAAATTTCAATGAATTAATTAAATCCTCAACATTGATCACAGCACTACTGTAGGGTGAGACTAGGCTTCTCAAAGAATGATTTTGATCTGTTTTCTCTTATTTTAAAGGACAAAACTCACTGCAAATCAATGTTTTTTGGTGTTTTTTCATTCATATATGAAATCTAGAGAGATCTAGATGATGGCTTATCTGGTTTCTTGTTATTTACTCTTTTTTCCACACAATATTCGTATTGCATACATGTATTTGATGTGGTATACACTCCAATAAACACATACAATTCACTTGTATTGCTCATGTTCTTGTTAAAAGATCTATCTGCTCTAGGTTTTTAATAACATACATTTCTATTGTTAGATAAACAAATAATGTTCCACTCGCTCTTCCTGCCACACAGGTTCAGTAGGGTGCAGCTTTTTTATTTATGATGAGTAGTAATGGAGTCAAGGTTCAAGGCTTTTTTTTATCATACGAACATAGCTTCAGTGTAGTGCTTTTTAATGTCACCAACATGCTACTTACTGATTGGTCCCAAAGTGTACCACCCTTATAGAGACCTCATGTCATGTTTCAGAATTGAGTTGTTTCACATTCTAAACTTCTTAATTCTATCTTAAAAGGGAAGAACTATACAAACACTTGACATAAAAATACCCACATGATAAGAGAAAAGGACAACGTTAACAGGGAATAGGATAATGGCAAATGTAGTTCGAATTGCATAAAAAAAATAAGCATTACATAAATAAACTAGAAAATGCATTTCCTGCAAAAAATGCGTGCGAATGCTGAACTGTGAACATTTGTTGCTGAATTGAGCTGAAAATTCAGAAAAAGCTGAATATGTTATTAGTTGAATGGTCTAGCTGCTTTTAGCTACAACGACCAAGTAAGTGTGTTGCTGAACTTAGCGGAGAAATGCAGAAAAGTGAAATGATTTGAATCAAATACAGCTCAAATGCATTGCAATGACTTTGTTGGAAACTTGAAAATGAAACTGGAAGAGTAGGACAAATAGTGAAGAAGCTTAATATTTAAAAGAAAACATGATCGGTTTGGTATTTTAAAAAGAAAACAAATAAATATACCTTGTATGGCCCTAAAATATATTATTCAAATATAGCATGAGGTCTCCTTTAAGTAAAAGCGCAAAAGTATTAGCAACAAGATCTACTTAAAGTACACAAAGTAAAAGCAGAATGGAACTTTTCACAGTATCATGGTTATTATTATATCCTGTTTTTATTCATGAATAAGTATTTTATTGTTGTGGTTGATCAATGTAGAACAAATGTAGATACTTGAAATAGGCATACCTGTTAAAATAAATGTAGTGGAGTAAAAGGCGCCTCTGAAATGTAGTATAGCTTAAAATAAAAATACTCAAAGTACAAATATGTTTTCAAAAAGTAGGGGAGACCAGGGACAGTTGCAACAGTTTTGGGGTTTTCCCCCAATAAGTAAAAAAACATTTACAATAGGATAGCTATTTTGCTATATTATACATTATCAATATGTCAGCTACTGAAACAATGTATTTAAGATGTGTTTATGAAATAAGTACAGGTTGGAAAATGTATATATTTTTTTAAAACTCAACTGTTACAACTGTCCTTGTGTACAGGGACAGTTGTAACACATGCCAGGCACGGTTGTAACATGTTAATAACGGTTACCTTTTTTCACACTACATGACAACAAATAGGGAAAGCTGTCAAATTCTAAGGCAACAAGATTTGAATGGGATTTCACACATCCTCCAACAAACAATGAACAGGATCACAGATAACACACACAACATCATCCTCTGTGAAGGATTAAACTGTTCTCTGAGAGGTGCTTCTACCTTAATGATGTAGACCTACCTCCTTTGAGCTGAGACCATCATATAAATCAGCTGCCTCCATCAGGTAGTCTCTCAAAAGCATCTCCTGCTCTGTTGAGAACACCTTCTTTGGTGTCGAGTAGCCTACTCTTGGGGGTGTTTGTGATCCCTGACTCTCCAACCTCAGCCTCTTTGTATGGAACCGGTACAGGGTGACATGGCATAGACCAGGGACTTTGAAACGTCCCTGAATGATTTGCACTTCTCAACTTCATTTGAGGCCCTCTGCAGCAGAGCAAGTGGCACTCCCCTGTCTGTCTTCCTCTTTCTGACATTTGGCATACTGTAAACACACGCACACACTTTAGGCCTACTGTACAGTATTTTATTCTGTTTATTTTTACAGGGACAATGCACACCAACCAACAATACAACTGTATGCTTGAAAGAACAATTGATCATTCAAGCAAATGAGCCATCATTGTAAATGTGCCATGTTACAACCGTCCCAGGACCACCAGTCTTGCTTCCACCCCCTGTGAACCTGCCTGGTTGCTAGCTTGACCCATATTTAGCTAGTTATATTTGTAGCTTACAAAACAGTGATTCTAATTACTAGTTTGGATTCCTAGACATTTGAACTCAAGACAGTATCCAACAAATACATCATATAATTTTTGTTAATATTTTACCTCAGAAACACACTTGTACTGATATCTTACGCGAGAAATTAAAACATGGCTCCTTTTTTTCTCAGTGATCTTACCATCTAACTGCGCATGTGCAGAGTGAGTTTCATCACTAGCTTGTTTGTGAGTGCAGCACCATCTCCATCCTCCTCATCCTCCTCCTGCTGCCCCGCTATGATGCTGCACCTCATCCGTCAGGCTCTCATCGTGAGCTTCAGTGTGTTAGTTAACGCACAATCCGAGGACTCTAAACTCACCGAGAGAGCTTATGTTGTTTTGCAGAAGCAGGATTTAGGTGAGAGTTAGCATAAAACTGCGAAACTGATGTAAGGCCTACCGGACAGTGGTGTTTACATACTGGCTCTGTTGTGGCGTGTGTGCACTTTATAGTCGTGTTTTGTCTCTATACTAGTTTGACAACTTCTTATAATGAAGCAGAACACTTGATACCAGTGAAACCAGTAAATACTTCACCTTACGGCCTGGTTATCTGTTGTTATTGTCGGTTATTGTGTTCTTGTCCTCAGTCATGTGTGGGAGTGTCCTCGCAGTGCTGCTGGTGCTGATGATCATCATGGCTGTCTGTGTCTACAAACCGATCTCTCGCCGGTGAAACTAGCGCAGAACCTGGAGGAGATAAAGACCGAGAGACAGACTCTGTGTTCTCGGTGCACCGACCAGCTGAGCCCCGGTGCCCCGAGCGGCTGAGCCCCGGGACGGGAGCAGACCTGAGGGGGAAGCCGAGCTCTGCAGCCACCGCTACCAGGAGACCCCCAGTGTGCACAATTATATCATTACTGGGGTTTCATTCGTCATGAAATCACGTTATTTTGGAGTAACTTCAGGGGTGTAAAGTAACTAAGTACATTTACTTAAGTACTGAACTTAAGTACCATTTTGAGGTATTTGTACCTTACTTCAATTGGTTTGCTACTTTGTACTTCTACCCCACTACAATACAGAGGTTAATTGTGTAATTTTACTCCACTGCATTTACTTAATACCTTCAATTACTTTGCAGATTTTGATTAATGACACTTAAATAAGACTTTAGTTACACCTGGAGTAAATTCACAGGTTTACTTTGTATTACCTATACAAAGTAATTAAAACTAGCTGCACCTTTACCAGCTTTAATAATACTTTAATGCATCAATATTTATAATCAAAACACATATTATTCTGACATTGCATAATGAGTACTTGAAAAACTATACTTTGATGCTAATACTTTTTAAGTAAGATTTTGAATGCAGGACTTTTACTTGTAACAGACTATTCCTAAACTCTGGTACTTGTACTTTTACTTAAGTACAAGATCTGAGTACTACTCCCATCTCTGAGTTACTGTTTGTTTGGATGCCTCATCTATCACATTTGCCTAATTTGATATGCCTGAATATTCTTTATTTAATTTGAAAGACAGAGGAAAATTGTATTGAGATATTTGGCGACTTCAATTTCCAATAATCTGGCTGTTTCACACTGTATATTATATGCATCACATTTAATTTATTCTAATGTATAAATGTTGATACATTTTAAATAAAATGCTGTACTAATACTGTAGTGTGTTTGCTTATGTGTTTGAACCATAGGTTTGAACATACATCTGGTCAGTAAACCTCGAGAACTTGGACCATTCATAACATTTAAGTGGGACTATAATGTGAGATGTTGATATTGCCTAAATTTGCAGAAAATTAATTGTTTTAATTATGTGACACGTAAAAATAAAAAAATGTGTTTGATTTTGTGATAAAGGATCTCTACAATTTAGATACCAACAGAGAAACATATTGATCGAAAAAACACATAATGAATTTAGATCGAAATTAAAATAGTTATTTTCTATTTTCTAAAATAGCCTCTTGGCTAACTGGCACATTTACAGAAATGTTCATTAATCAACTCTCCACCAATCAGGGGAATGTCAGAGGTTGCCGTGGCATGGTAACAGCATGGTAACTACATGACGCTCGTATCTAGGCCCCTCCTTTTACAGGGGGGCGTGGTCAGCTGCAGCGCATGCAAAGACAGGGGTGGAGATCGAGGCAAACATTTAGAAATCTTGTCTTCAAAACTTACTCGCAATAAAAATATCACTGATGATTTTTATTATTGTGATAATAATATACTGCATAATATATGTGTGTCCCGTAAACAGTATGTGCTTGATGCTGAGTTGATTTAAACTCAACATTAAATATACTGTATGTACATACCTCTACCTAGTGCATTCAGTATATGGATGGAAAAATATAAGGTTGTAGTGTCAGCAGTGTTTTTGATAATCAAACACATGAACAAGGTCAATTTAATCCTTATGGAAATAAAGTGCTTTTTATTTTAGAAACATTTTTAAATCGAGACAATGTCTTAACATTTTAAACATATTAAAAAAAGAAATTGCAGCTGAAACGGTGCATTACAAAGACCTGCAGTAAATGAACAAAAGCTAGCCTTTTTAAAGTCGACTGTTCAGCAGTTTGGAAACTTGTTTGTTACATAAGTCGTTTTTCAGCTGCAGCCCCTGAACGTGAGATGCAGCTTCACAGAGAGAGCGCTGATAAGTGGTTGGCTGTCAGTGGAAACAACTATAGTGGTTAATGCATGTTACTCAGCATCACCCTGGTACAACGGAAAACTCTTAATCTGGTTTTAAAAAAGGTACAAAAAATGAAATATAACTGTTCAAAAGTTTAGTCTAAGTGGCACCAAATACATTTTCACCACCTCTTTCCCCCACCAAGCGTTGTCATAACAAAGCAGTCCCTTGGCACATGCTGAAGAAACGTATCCTGCACATGGCGGGCATCTCAAGCGTCCGTGCTGTCTCTTCTTTGGCTCAGAGGTCAAGAGTTGTTCGTGGCTAAGAAAGGCTAACGGCATGCCTTGAGGAATCGGAATAATCTCTGCAGCATTGGTTTTGTGACTGCTTTTTAACTGCATGACGGCTATTGAGGTTTTAAACTGAGGTGCTTGAAGCTGCTCAGTGAGTTAACAAAAATATTTCCATTCTCACCATGAAATCTGGGAACAAATTCAATAAAAACCAGGCCGGGAAAGTTAAACCCCCATTCTTTTTGCAGCAGAGATGTTACATTACCATGTAGCTGATTTGACGTTTCTTATAGAAACCCATCTGCAGAGTGTGAATTAACAGAGTACAAGACAATGCATTTACTTAAAAGCCTCCATGAACCCAACCTCTATGTTTATAATGATATGGCAGATATGCATGAGCTTTTTGATTTCGCACCAAAGACAGATTTACCAAGCGGCAACTTCCAATAGATATACAAACTAACTCCAGAGTGAAGGGAACATGTGTAAAACTGGAATCCTGAGATTTCCGTTCTTCAGTGAGCTCACGGTCCTCTTCAAAGGGACTCTGTAGGAAGGCTTCACAGCGAGGACACTCAAATCTGTCCCGTTAGGTCCAGAGTAGTAGACGCTTTCTACTGTGTTAGACTGATTTCATTCTAGCCATTTAAAAACCAGGGACTGAGGCAACATGTACACAGAGCTCTGGATCTGAGTGCCAGCACAACATGAAGACAACTTAGGTAGTCACTTTGTTCACTGGACCTTAATTACACTGATTTGACCCCCCTCGGAGAACAATGTGATCTACACACGCACGTTGCTGCGGTTACTCTGATTTAGATAGAAAATAAATTAGAAGAACCAACCCAAAATGATCTGAAAGAGTCCATGAATTAACCTTGAGGATGAAGATGCTGAGATAGAAATATATAAAAGATTATGTTCTTACCAAAAATACCTTTTGGAAAATATTAGATAGCGAGAGTCTGACATTGCCTGTGCAAGAACGATCAGCTACAGAAAGGAACCTGCACTTGCATAGATGACTACAGTGGTTAGGGAGGAATTCTGAGGTGTGGTAGTTGCTTCAGGATCTGGAAAAGTTGTGTTATTATTATTATTATTATTCCCTCTTTTTTCCTTTTACTTTTCAGTAAGTGATAGCTGCAAGATCATGGCCAGCTCCTCTTCCTCCTGCTTCCTGAGCCGCTCCTCTTCCTCCTGGGCCCGTGCAGAGAGCTCCATGGCCAGGCGGAGCTCTGAGTCAGCGCTGGAGGCCGAGGGCGAGCTGACGGGGCTCGGGGTGTCTCCAAACTCCACTAGCACCCCCTCTGGGATACTCCTAGAACAGCAGGAGAAAGTCAGATCCAGATATGCTATGTGGCTTTCACTGGGAAATAGAAGCGGTGGATAGATATGTGTCGTCTAAATCCCTGTACGACAAACAACTATCAAGCACTGTTCCTTTTACCACGTGTAATTAAGTCATTGCAATGTTACCCTGTGTTCCTACCTGTCACTCTGGCTACTGGGCATGACGTCAGTAAATTCCGCATCAGCATCCTCCGAGTTTCCATCCTTCAAAGACACACACATCATGATCATTAAAAGGATGCAGAGAGATGCAAGTAGAACATAGGATCTGTGTTTTCTAGGTTTCGGCCAGAGGGTCGAGTGAAGACTGTTCTGACCTCGCCAGGAACCATGCGAGACTCCAGGAGACTCTGATGGATGGCGTACTGCAACAGCTCCTCGTCGTTGTTGGACACGGGTGCGTGTCGAGTTCCTCCTCTGCGGTGGTAGGTGGCGGGAACGTCAAACACTGAAGGACACACCTGAAAGGGAGGCATTGCTGCACGGATAACGACAAAAAGAAAAGCAGTTTAGGAATCCTAGACGTGAGGTTATTTAAAAAACATGTTCACATTAAGTAGTTCAACCTTCTAGATTCCTACCTGCAGCTTCTTCCTCTTCTCCTGAGGATGTTGGCGTGGCTGCTGGTGTAGCGATGGCCTCCTCTTCAGTACTGCATTTATTCACGTTACCAAATGTAATCCTGGCATTCAGCACATGAAACAAGGGAATCTCTGCGGCAGAGGAAGACACAACAAATCACGTTACAACAGACTTAAGAGAGGCAACGAGACTACAAACAAGAGCTTTGGTTGAAAAGGAAACACAAGTCGCATTTCTTTGACTGACCATCTTAACCTCGAAGAAACAGGTTGTGGAGATGTATTTTTATAACACAGAAAATGAGTACAGTAACACATTACATGCTGTACAATAGAAGAAAGGATTCCTGTCAGAAACTGATGGCCAAACGGTGCGTTACTTTAAATGTTGCTGCCTTAGGCGTGAAATTGACTTGGATAATTCCTCAAGAACTTATCACGGTTGCCACTTAGACATTTAGACTTACTGAGCAAAAAAGACAATTTGACCACTGACTTGCTCTATGTACTAGTAAACTTCATTAGGGCGGTCACATACCTATTTTAACAGGAAATCCAGGAGGAAAATTCAGGGTGACAAAGTCTCGCAGACGTGCAAAATGGGAACTGGTCCGAGCCATTAGGTCGATAATGGGGGTCACCTGCTCCACCAGGGACAGGGGATGTTCCTCGCTCATCCATAATGTACCTTTGAACCTGCGTGAGACAACACACAAAGAAAGATTAATGTGCCGAATGTTCAATGTGCACACAACTTGAGACTTGATGTGTGTCGCCATGAGGCAGTGTTTCTTACTTCTGTGTTCGAATGCTCAGCTCAATGGGTCGGCCGATGTCTCTGTTCCCAAGGTCAAAGTCAGGGTCAAAGTATTCCTCTGGAGTGATGGCAGTGGGATTGGTGGCAGTTGCATACTCAAGCGTCAGGTCCTATAAAGTGGAGCATTCGTATTCTATCAGCGAACAGGTGGGAGAACACATCGCCTTTATGTAATTACTGAATACACGGCTTACCCCTTGTGCACTTATGTGCTGCTCCACAGTCCCAAGCAGAGACTCCAGTATGTTCCTTTCACCTTCAAACAGAAAACGATGACTTTAGTACTCTCCTTCACGCTCCGTAGATATAGCTTTGTTATTCTTATGGACAAAAGTCTAACTTTAACATCTTAATATAGAAGCATATTTTCCACCTACTTTTTATCCTGGCCTTCTCCTCGTCTGTGAGATGCTCCGTCCGGGTCCGGATTACCACGTTTACATTGTTCACACTGAAAACCTGAGAAAACAACCAGAATATAAAGTAATACATCACAAATAGCTACACAGTTTAACGTGGCATTAATCTTTAGTTGTAATGAAAATAAAAAGTATAAAACTTCTGTGAACCTTTGAATCAAATCCATTGACCATTTCAGTTTTGTCAGCTCTCCAGCCCCACATTCCAGACTTGTTCCTGTGAAAGCAAAAGCATTACGACAGGTCAAACACACCATCCTTCAGTTAGGAGGAATCACTTCCACGACAAAGAGAATGCAAATAAAGATTTGGGAATTTGAAGTAGCCTGTTAATGGATTAAAATGTGGCATTCAAAAAGGCGTTTGCACCAATCTGTGATAGTTCTCTTATCTTAGTCTTTAGCTGTGTTGCATTGTTAAGTTTTGTTTTAAGTGAGATATGTTCCTCCTAGCCTCAATAAACTACTATCAGCTTCAATAAGAAAGAAGTTATCTTATCAGCAATGTAAAAAGGTCAACATGTGGAGCAGTTTAAGCACAGCTGTAGTTATTAACAATGGCATCCAATAAGTGGCTGAGACACCTTTTGAATATCAAGGCTGTGGCACGTCATGTCTTAAGTTCAGGGTTCACGAATGCCCAACTTACACCTCTGTTGAAGGTCAATTGTCCACTTCAAGAAAGGCCTATGAAACGTAACTAACATTATTTGCTCACATTCATAATATATATTTGTTTAAGTTGTTATTTTGTAGGGTTACCTCACTTGCGTAAGTGAAGTCAGACAAGATACAAAAGATTCATGTCGGATAAGATTTGATCAGATAAGTGTGAATGATGCGTGTCAGACGATTAGATGCAAGCTCGATACTGGACAGTCAAATGGTAACACTGCTTGCACAGTAACAACACACGTGACATGGCAACGCTTATGAGTGGAGTTTGTTCTTGCTGATCAAAGGAAGTATGATGTCTGCATGTTATGAGAAAAATGACAACATAAAAGATGTGACTCTTGCCTCTCAAAAGCCATTTCCTTGGTGTCCAAGTAGGTGTTGACAATAGGAGTGGTCAGCCTTTTGGCAACTTCCTGTTCAGCTGGCTGCATTGACTCTAGTGTGACTTCCTCGATTTCTTGAGATATGTTGAAGCGTTCAGTGTCCACAACCTCATCGTCGTGGTTCACCTCCATCAACTCTGCATATGAATCTGTAAAGAAGCATTCAGGGATAAATGAAATAGCACAAATCATAAGAACTCTTCTTTTAGTGCAGGCGACTTAAAGCACACACCATCTCCTCTGAAGATGTAGCTCCTGCGCCCTCTGATCCAAGTCATGTTTTCAAAGCCCAGAAGAGTGGCATCCACTCGCAGGCTGGCGCCACTTTTCCAAATGCGACAAACATCACTTGGACAAACCCGGGACAGAAGAGGGACTGTGAAGCAACAGCAAATGAATGTCTCACACATGGAAAACTTTATCAATCATTAATAAACCAAAACAAATGCTACCCTGACAAATGCGCAGATATGTGGTATTTCCTGTATGACCTGATATAACCTCTGCACAGTAGAGATACTTTCCTCTCTTGAATAGTTGATTGATGATAACTAGCATGTACTGCAGGAAAATACTACTCTGTACACACAGTATACACTTTAATTATATATAGCCACACATAGACATAAAATAACTTACTCCAACTGTTGAACTCCCACTTCATTTCCATATAGAAGTCTGGAGACTGTAGATGAAAATAACGACAGTGAAATGAGTTCATGCAGTAGGAAATGTTTCCAGGCACACTTCGAGAAAGCTGACAAGACAACTGTAAAAATGAAGTAAGACCTCTCTGATCTTCGCCAGCAGCTCGGGCACTCCTCCCAGAGCAGTGGAGGCTTTGAGGTAGTCTCTGCGTTGCAGCACTAACTGAACCATCTCTGGGTCTCCGGTGCTGACTGCCTCCTGCAGAGCTACACAGAGACAGAAAATTATAAACAAACCACTAAACCTTTTAAGAGAACAGCATCTGTTCCCTGGGAGCAACACATACCATTAGAAAACCTCAGCCACAATGACAGTAATAGCAAGGGAACGCGAAACTGTTTCACTGCAGTTAGAGGAGTGGATATGGATTTGGACAAGAAACCCCATTAGCAGCAGATGCTTTGTAGGTTAATGTGATGAGGGCTTTAAGTGATCAAACAAGCCGTAAATCCCCCAAAAAGCATTTCTCCAAGACAAGTGAAACGAAACATGCACGGCCTCACATCACGCTTTCATGCTACACTCTTACTGTATAATCTATTATGCTGCCAGTTCAGTTGTGGGACTAACCTGTCCAATTCATGCTGTTTTCTTTAGTCACTTCAGCACCGTGTCTCAGAAGGACTCTCACTGACTCCAGGTGCCCGAGCGACACAGCCAGGTGGAGAGGGGTCCGACCTCTGGGATCCACAGCCTCAATGTCATTCTGAGAAAAATCAAAAAGAGACAAACATTTTAGCTTGTTCTATATCCATATTTGTGTAATAAACTCTAAACCTGGTTCAACAATCCAGCAGCATTAACACATGCTGATAAGACTGCATATTGAGTCATGAGATAAATGTGTAATTGATTAGCATTGTTGGGTATTAAAAGTTATACGGATTGGATCATAATAATGATATTGCACCAATATACAATACTAAACCGAGACGAGATTAGAGATCATTTTTATTAAAATATTAATACCTAGGGGTAACTATATATTAGATGTTTGACAAGAATTAAACTGAGAAGGTGGCAAGACATAATACACAACAACAAAGCTATATGTTATCATATCTAACGTTAACACAAAATATGAATTATGTAAGGAACTGAGTACAGTAAAATATAACAAAATAGGACAAATACTATATTTAAAGTTGAGAACTGTGCAGATTTAAATAGAGATAGTGCGGAGCAGAAATGTGCAATATGTTCAAAGGGTTGTTCATGATTTACACTTTTAATACTGTACATTTTAAAGTTTTAAAAAGAACAATATACACCCCGGGAAACAGGCTTTTTAATGTGTAAGATAAGATAAGATAAGATGGACCTTTATTGATACCCAATAGCCATAGGGAAATTCTGGTGTCATAGCAACAACAGAACAAGATAGAAACACAGATAATACACATAGGATAATACGAATAAAATAATAAAAAACATGTAATAATAGTATGAATAGAAATAACAGACATGACATTAGTTAAAGTCTAAACAGGTCTAGTACATACAGATAGGTTAAATGTATATACATCTAAATGTGTGTAGTGGAATATATATATATTTGAAAGTAAACTTTGTTGATCTGTAAATAGAAATGTCATCATAGACATTTCAAGCGCTATATGTGTGGCACATTAGATCATCCGTCAACACGACTGGCCTACTTTGACTGAAAGGCTACGGATGTGTTAACAGCTAACTCCTGGCCTTTTCTAGCTAGAATGCATTTGTGTTAAGCTTTGAAACATACTCCGTGTTTTAACCAACCTGTGGTAAAGTAATGTGTTCCTCCAGTGTCCTGTAGTCATTCTCCCACACGGCTGAGTGCAGGGGGAACCTCTCTCGGATCTCTTCGTTAGCCGTGGACATCTTTCTCTTTATGGAGCCGCTCAGTGCAACGCTAGCCCGCTTCTAACAATCACAGCCATGGGAAAACCGCGATAGCTACACGCTAGTCATGCCAACAAGTACAATTAATATGATCCATGCCCTCAATATTTGACGTCAAAATATCTAAACCGGTGTCCAACTTTTCACCAAGCCTTGCCCTAAAATAAAACTTTTGAACAAGGAAGTGCCATGAGCTGTTCCCAATAATGACAGGGGTGTCCTACAAAGAAATAGACTCACAAGCTAAACAATACAATCCAATTAAGGCCGCTGTCCTTACCCTTAACAATGGAAATTAATGCATATGTAATAGCAATTATTTCTTTGGTAAACACACGAGAGAAATAAGGTTTGTAAATAAAACCATCGCCTTGAGGAAAAAAAGAAAAATAGTCAGTCCCACTTGGACGAAACCATTAAGGGTCTCTGAATGGGGGATACCATCGGACTAACTAAACGTACTAATCCTATAAACGTCCCGTGTCAAACTTTAAGGCCTTCAAGATGCTAAATATTTGAATTTCAAAGCATTTCTACTTGAAAAGATTAACAAAATAAACATTGCTAAAGCTGTTTCCAGGCAATAGCTTGACTGAGTTCACCTATTATTTAGAAATGAGATCGGTGCTTTTACGTGTCGGGGAGGTTGAAAACACTTCACCGCCAGCGTATCACGGTGTGATGGATGTGCATATCGGCCCTTTGAGGTTTTACACTATATTAACCACAGGTTATTCATAAAACCGGATGCAGTTGCTCTATTAACGTATGCATATTAAGTAGTTATTAAACTTGTCTGCGGATACATATTTTTTAACACAACCACACAATTGTGATCCGTCCTGGCTGAACTCAGTTGTGAAATGCTGTAATTTTTTTAGAAATAAAGTTATTATTAAGTAAAATAAATATGGTGATATATTATGCGAATTGTGCTGCAAAATATGACCTCCAGTAAATATATATCCAATAGGAGTCACCCTATTTTATGTTTTTAAAATTACTCTTTTTGTACCGTGTCACGAAGGTGCTTAGATCAAACTCACCTACTCTGACTTGTGTTTTTGCCCTCAGTTATTTCTATCAGGTTGTGTACCGAGCGGTACCGCCCAAAGCCACTGCAAACTCATCCAAGCATTATGATTTGTATTTATGTATCATTATTAACGGTATTTCTAAAGAAATCAGGTCCACAATTATGATATACTTTTCCAGGCAGAATAGTCCAGGAGGCGTTATTTCCGGGAAGAAGTTTGTTTCCTGAGAGACCGAACTCTGGGCATAATGTCATACAACATTAGCAGCTGCCACTGGGAACGCTAGAGATCTGTAGTCCTTCATCTGTAGTCCTTCATTTGTAGTCCTGCTGTCTACCAGAGACCGACTGAAGAGTAAACTACCAAACGGGGACAGGCGAGTTAGCTAATCAGGTGCTAAGTCAGCCTACTTTGCAAACAAGTAATAGTGTACCTTATTCTCGATAGGTAACGTTATAATGGTTGTAACTCAGACGCTGGACAAAGCGAAACGGTTAGCAACAGTTAAATGAAGTAGCAGGTCGTTGTTTTGGGTTGTTTTTAATTAGCTAGCTAACACGGAAGGCATCCCCCCAAGAGTGATCAATGGTTAGTCAAACGCATCGGACATAATACTCTGTTTCAAAGGAGGTTTGTTGCTGAGCAAAGGATGTCTAAACGCATACGAAACACTGAGCTCTGCGCTGATTGCAGTGTTCCAGGTAAGACAATTCACACCATCCCTGAAGCTGTTACCCGTTCTGTATTAACTACCAAGTAACCTTAAGCCAGAGCCTTGCACTGCACTCTTTACATCAGATTATAACTACCGGTACATGCTACTTTCCAACATATGCAGTGTTTTGAGGGGACAAGTTCTTAGTGCTGTTGACAGGTCCCTGGCTGGGGATGCAATTAGACCTGAAGCAGCTGTCTGTTTTAACTGTTCCATCCGGTGTTACTTGCTTTCAATAATCAGGCTGACATTGTTGATGCATGTCAATGTAATTGCACAGTTGTTTCGTCAAAGGAAAATTATTAAATAATGTCTGTGGCATGCAAAAGTCTCCATCTAATTGAAAATGTAATCATCCATTATAACATCTGATCCTACATAAGGCAAGCAGGAAACTGCTCTGTATCTATCACTAGGATGATTGCAATAATTGAAAGTCAATGGGTACAGTGCTCTCCTTTCAGGGTGAGTTTTGTGCAAAAGAGACCCCAGTCCCATGTTGAGAGTGTCACTGAACATATTCTGAATGGCATGACTTTTCCTCCTCTGAATCTAACTGTGTAAAGTCTTTCGTAAAACATTTTTTGTGAAAATATATGGCCCCCCCTAAAAGCCTCTCCCAAAAAAAAAAATCCTTATTCCACCTCAAACATGTTTGTCACATTGAAACAATCACTGCACTCTGGTATCTGTAGTTATTGTCAGGGGATTCATTATTTAAGATGAAGAGAGCTTCCTGTGTTTGTGACATTATGGCAATAGTATTAGCCATTGGAGACATTTGAATCAAGCCCTGACAGTCAAACATACTGTTTGTAAGCTGAACAAGTTATAGTTGCATTGTGTGTGAGGAACCTTCAGGAGTCCCAGCTATAACAAAATGACGTGATGTTTTCGGCAGGCACAGGAAGCAAAACAGGATGCTGAGTGAATTGACTGCGTGCTTTCGATGCAGACGATTTTTTTCTATTGTCTAACCACAATACATTCCAATTAGGATTTACAGTAACCGTAGGCTGAGAATTAGTTTTAGAACTTTTATGTTGGGTGCTTTCATATTTCACAAGAAAAACAACAAATGTGCTTAAAATGTAGCAATACTCAAGTTCCAGTACCTTGTCCATCATCATGTCACTCAGACTAGTTAAACCCAGCAGGTCTTCACAGCAGCTGGCCTGGATTGCCCCTCCATACGGCTGCTACCAGTTGTTGGCTGAGAATATTTTTAGAGCTTCAAGATGTGGTATTAAATTTAGCAGCACAGAGGAAAGGGTAAAAGAGGCACGTCAGCACCAACTCCCAGGTCTTGGTCTGAGAGTAAGGAGGAGGATAGTCTGAACACTGGGGACCAGGTGCCAGTTTCTGACCAAAACCCCTGCAGCTGTTCCTCCTACACCTCAGCTGCTGCTGCTCACACACTCACATACTTCACTGTCTTGTCCCAGTGCCAGCCACTCAATCGGCGTACCAGTTTATCGGCTGTCGGAGTATCGTATGAATTTACAGTATTTTTGGTCTTCAGATGTTCGCTGTCAGAGGAGTGTCCGTATAAATTGCAGACGGCACAACTATGTGGCATTTGTGAAGTATAATAAATAGGTCAAGGTTAAGTAAACATATTTATTTCAGTCACACAGTACACTGTATCTTGTATATACTATGTCTATATTTCTCTAACTATTCATTTACATAATTTACAGCACCAAAAGTATTGATATTATTTGTGTGTTTTTGTTTTAAAGGAGGAAGCTGCTCTCTTGCTTAACATGTAGGTCGAGGTGCTTCAACCTACAACTGCTAGTCACTTCCTCGTTACACAATGCATGGCTTCACCTAAGGCTGAGGTTTAGCAGGCTTTAATTAAATGCTGGGGGTTGCACTCTTATTCTTGTAGTTATTAGAATGTGTTTGCGTCTACATGTTAAAACCTTCTCAAGTCAAAGTGTTACCATGTTCTAGCCACTGTTTGACTGTCTGTAATATTAGTGCCCTATGTAGTGTTAACTGTTCTTCTTATATATTAGTAGAAATTAGCAATATAGTATTCTAAACTGGGAAGTCAAAACCAGATGCAAAAAATTGGCTCTCTAATAATATTATAATATAATAAATAATATAGAAAATACATTTTCCTGGATTATTTTCATCCATAAAATATAACAGTTTTGTTGACATCCTGACTATTTCAAGCAACTTTACCCAAAAGTATCTATTGATAGTACACCTAGTACACAAGTGTGGGTCGCACAATAAGTTGTCTCAGGCTTTGGCTACACGGACAATACCTGTTAGAAGGATCTTTTCCGTTTTGGATTTGGTCTTTTTTTCCTAGCTTTATCCTTTATACATGTGTCTCTCATTGTTTTGACACTATAAGTTTCTCTGAGTGCAGTCAGTGAGGAACAGAAAAGGGGAAGTGCTACAACCTAGCATGTCGGTTACTTGAATAACGGTACTGAATGTGAAGAGAGGGCATTTCCTATGACACATTTATAACTCATCTAAGACTAGTACCTACAATTAAAGCTAGATCAGATCAAAGCTGTTGGAACTGAAGGATCCCATATTGTCTCCTTTAATTAGAAAACAATTAGATTTCAGAAAGTGTGATTTCCCCTGTTGTCTCTTCCCTGTCAGAGCCTCGCTGGGCCTCGGTGAACAGAGGGGTGTTCATTTGTGACGAGTGCTGCAGCGTTCATCGGAGTCTCGGAAGACACAGCTCGCAAGTCCGCCACCTGATACACACACCATGGCCTTCTACACAGCTACAGGTAATTATTTAATTCAGGAGACATTGATATTAATATTCACCTGTGCGAACCTACATATCTTTAGGACTTTCACAGTGTGCTCATGAGTGCTTTGAGGCCGATACCCCTCCCCTACCATGCCTTGAGATCCTGTTATCCTTGCACACAATCTGATTCAGTGTCATTTAAAATTCATCAGACCTCTATCTTTGCTCACAATCTGTTGACAACAGTTGTACATCAGATCCCACTGGGGTTTATTGATTGTGTCCAAATATAGAAAGGGTTTGTTCGGGAAGTGAACTGTTAAAGGCCAGTCAGCCTTCTGCAGTATAAATCATTGGGATATATTATACAGGTTCCTTCTACATTTCATCCTAGATGGTTCAGACATTATACGGCAATGGTGCCAATTCAATATGGGAGCACTCTCTTCTGGACCCGGCCTCTGTGATGAGTGGAAAACGCAAGGCCAGCCCTCAGGACAAACTGCAGTGAGTTTTTATTGTTGTGAAATGTTCATGTAGATGTTAATGAAATAACCCAAATAAATGATTGTTGAACTTCCATCTTTAGTCTGTTCCACTGGCTCACTAACGGCCTCGTTCTTTCTGTTTGAATATGTTTCATGTTGTCCTAAAGCCCAAACAAATCCGAGTTTATAAGAGCCAAATATCAAATGCTGGCATTTGTTCATCGCATGCCTTGCCGGGAGGACGACAGCTCCACAGCCAAGGATTTAAGCAAGGTGAGGAGAAGTGGGTCCCCATGAGTTGAGCAGAAAACTGATATTTAGCACAATGTTTTATTATTACGCTTCATTCATTCATATTAATAGTTGTTTTGTTTTTTTCAGCAACTTCACTCAAGTGTACGCACCGGGAATCTGGAGACTTGTTTGCGGTTGCTATCCCTGGGAGCACAAGCTAACTTCTTTCACCCGGTAAGATTCATCTGCTGCATTTAAAACCATAAATACACGAGGGCGACACTGTGCATATCATCAGGGCAGAATGTGCTCCTGACACATGCCCTGAAGCACTAACTGCCACAGAGGCCGTGTTGACTAGTGTCTTCTTCAAAATGATGAACTACTACGAAACTGGATTTGTTTCAAGAAATAGAGGCCACACTCTTTACGCCTCTGGCCAGATTTGCCATCACAAAACATACCAGGTGTGTAGTTGAAATCAGATTGAAGGTTTTGAGATGGGTGTGGTCTGAGCAAGGGAGCCAAGAGGAGGGAGGGAGAAAGCTGGGATTCAAGATTCAACGGTTTGATTGTCATGTGCACAAAGCTCTAGTGTAGCAATGGCAATGCAATTCTGCTGACCTGAGCTCCTCCAACAATGCAACATATATAATCAAATACAAAATAAAAAGTAGTGCAAAAAGTGTAGCTACATGTCAATAGAATATGGGATATGTACAAGAACAGAATATGAAATTTAAAGAATGTAAATTAGGAAAAAAATGAAATACGGTTTATTGTGGTGATAACTATTTATATAAATTAGTATATTGCAAGATGACAACAGGAATGTTTATCGGGGCACTAACAGAGCTCAGGTGTTTAGCAGTCTTTTGGTCGGTGTTGGCGCAGTGGTTAGAGCGTTGGTCATCAGATCAAGTGGCGTTGGTGAACTCCAGTTCGAATCCCGCCTCGGCCGCCACTGCGTCAGGCCGTTGTGTCCTTGGGCAAGACACTTTACCCGCATTTGCTCCTGTGGGTAAAGTCCGCAGTAATGACTCTTACATGTCTAATATGTAAAGCGCTTTGAGCACCTGTAAAAGCGCTCTAATAAAAAATGTAATGCATTATTATTATTATTATTATTATTATTATTAAAGTTAAAACTGTCCCTGAGTCTGGTGGTTTTTGTGCGGATGGGGGTTGTTGGCCCCCCGACTTAAGGTCCCTGACCAGATTTGTCTTTGCATGTCAGAGTGATCCCAGAGCAAGATGGTCTCTAATTGTAATCTTTGCAATAACGTTTCTATTACATCTAAATCACAATGGTGTTTCCTCCTCTCCTCCAGGAGAAAGGGAACACTCCCTTGCATGTCGCTGCAAAAGCAGGACAAGTATCTCAGGCTGAACTGTTAACTGTTTACGGAGCAGACCCCGGAGCCCCCGACAGCAATGGCAAAACTCCCATTGACTATGCAAGGTTAGCTATTTTCAATTATCCTTAATAACTCAAACTCAATTTATTATCAGTGGTATATCATGTTTTTTATGTGCCTTTTGTAGGGAAGCTGGCCACCATGAGCTGGCAGACAGACTGGTGGAGATTCAGTATGAACTAACTGATCGGCTGGCCTTCTACCTGTGTGGGAGAAAGCCAGGTACGCAGTGAGAGAGAGATTTGATATTGAAATACCTTAAAAGATACGGATCAAAGAATTTGTGCAGAGGTGTTGGTTGGAGCTAAAGAAAATATTGACTTGGCAAATACGCCACAACAATGAGTAAGTTAGTGTTTAAGCTAGGTAGAGACGCAGATAAGAACTAGTGTTTATAATTTCCCCCGTGAAACAAAGTATGTACTATATTTAAAACACACTTCATCTAGAACGTTTACATTTCCGATAAGTATTGATTATGTTGTTGGCAATCCTACAGAGCACTTTTGTTGTTGCTTTCAGATCATAAAAACAGCCAGCACTTCATTGTTCCACAAATGGCTGACAGGTAAGAAAGCACACTGTAAGTCAACATGATGCGTGTCAATATGTAGCGATTGATCTCTTAATGACCCTACATCTAAGTGAATGGGCTTGACTTGAATCCAGCCAACAAAGAGAGCACTGAGAGGCAGCTTTTGAGGGTTGTCTTTTGGCTCCGAGGCCTGTCCTAACACGCTGCTGAGAAAGCTGCAGCATCTACTCTCTGTGTTTAAGGAAATGGAAGTCTCTGACTTACCAACCACTATTGCTGCAAGTAAATCAAAACGTTTCTCCAAGCAAGTGTAAGTCATCACAGGCAGAACAATCTTTTCAATTTAATAACGCATTTAATCTCCTTTTTAATTGCCCTCTTTTGATGGATAAGGAACATGTAAGTATTGCTCAGAATGAAAGAGGCATTATGTATACCTCTCATTTCACCAGCATGTTTTGAAAGCTATGCTCTGTGTGTAGCAGTTTAGATTTGTCAGAGCTGGCCAAGGCGGCAAAGAAGAAACTGCAGTCTGTAAGTATTTTAGCAACATTTCCCTGAAATTAGCTATATGTTCTTCCCTTACTTAAGTCTTAAGTGTCATTCTCTCATTTCCAGCTGAGTAATCATTTATTTGAAGAGCTGGCCATGGATGTTTACGATGAGGTGGACAGACGAGAGACCGACGCAGGTACGGGAGAATGATCCAGTACAAGATTTGTTGTCGTTCATCCGGGGAATACATTTCTTGGAGTCCCCCTCTTGTGTAATATGTGCTCATCCTTTTTATTTGGTAGTGTGGTTAGCAACACAGAACCACAGCACTCTGGTGACAGAGACGACTGTGGTGCCTTTTCTTCCTGTGAATCCAGAGTATTCATCAACACGAAATCAGGCAAGCTCCATGTACATGTTTACCATCACCCCTTCGCACACTTATCCTGTGAAGCAACATCGCATACTTCTGGGCTGACGTGTCTTTGTTTTTCTTATTTAGGGACGACAAAAGCTTGCCAGATTCAATGCACATGAATTTGCAACTCTTGTCATTGACATATTAAGTGATGCCAAGCGCAGACAACAAGGGAGTTCGATAGCTAGCCCCAAAGGTCAGCCTCTTATTGTGTCTTCATTCCAACATGTATCTGATACTGAAACGCAGATATCACTTTTCCACCTTGCGCCCCTTCATTCCAGATAATGTTGAATTCATCCTGAAGAACGTGGCAGTCAGGCACTGCAGTGACAGCCAGGACAACGACCAGCCTGACTACGACAGCGTGGCGTCGGACGAGGACACAGACCAGGATTCCCCCACCAACAAAGGAGATAGGACCAAGGTACCAAGGCATCACTTTCACAAATGAAACCGTGACACCCGTTCTGTGTGTAACCCCTCTCTCTCCCACAGAGCCTGGACTCTGACCTCTCCGACAGCCCCATCACTGTGCACGAGTACATGGAGGTGAAACACGCGCTCTCTGCCTCTGAGGCCAAGATCCAGAACCTCATGAAAGCCAACAACAACCTGAGCGATGAGCTGAGGCTGATGCAGAAAAAGGTATCCCCCGCGCTCCACCAATAAAATCACTAACACCGGGGGCCGCACTGAGGGGGGGCCACAGCGGTCAGGAGGCCGATGTCTGAACAGGAATGCTGAGTTGCACGATAAGGCTGCTGTGACGCCCTGCTGGTCCACCCTCTGTTTTGGCCGGCATGTTCGATTTCATTTCAAAGCTTCGATTCAAACCGGAGATTCTCTTTGTTTTCCATTTGTTTTCTGGATTTGAGAAGAAAAAAAAAAAATCCTACTTTCTCCAGTTAATAACAGAAACATTTTACCAGTAGGTTTCTCTTTTTGGTTCAAACCCATTCTGTCTAATGTGACTAACAAGCATGTTTTAAGAAAAAGCATGAAGTAATCAACAGTGTTTTTTAATCCCTTCATAGTGACTTACCATTGTATGTGTGTGCATTGCTTCATCACATAGACTGTTTTTACTGCATAGAATGTTTTTGGATAATTGACTGCTCTTGTTTTGGGTAAAAGCCTTTTATTATGTATGGTTTTATTGTTTGACGTGTTTTCTAAGTGGTCCCATTTCATAGATATTTAAAAGCTGATACAAACCTGGAACTCTGATACTGTTACATCGACTATGTTAACTTTGAGATTCTGCACATTTGTATGCACTGTGCTTCAGTTATCACTCCGTGTCCTGCTAAATCCTGAACATTGTAATTGTTGGCAACCTATGCATGTTACATCTTTTTATTTTGTTAAAAGAAAACCTGTCATTGAGGTTATATTCCTGTTAAAATGGCTTAATCTGGCAGTGTTGAAGGAAAATGCAGATCATTTGTCTCTTAACTTTGACGTACCGCACTGTAGAGTACGGCATTGCTTTTGAAGATGTGACCTGGCTTCGTGTTGGCTCGTGGGCGAACAGATTCCCCAAATAAAGATGAGTAAATAGATAAAGAAAAGGATTGGCAGAGGTTGGACGCTAAACCATAATACCCCCATTTCAGACCAGTACCCTCAATTTACTTTGTATATAAATACAAGTAGTTGCAATAATTAGCCAGTATTTCTTCCTCTAAAAATCATCATGACATTGTTTTTTTAATGGCTCTTATCTTCCTATATTCCTCCATACTGCACCTCTGTTGCTAACCTACAAAACAATCTGTTGCTTGCTTGTTACTTGCTTTGCCTTTTTTTTTCTTGCTTTTTTTGTTGACAAAATGTATGTTATTCCTCTGATCTTCAGGAGGTAACAGTAAATCTTGAAATTATATTTATGGGAAAAGATTCTTGTTTCTAACCTGAAAGCTATACGTTTCCATGACATTATCATTGAATCAGCTCAAAGTCATATATATATATAATATTACATGTTATTTATATAGCGCTTTTCCAGGTGCTCAAAACGCTTAAATAGATTGATAATCAAATATTTACTGTTAACTTTCTGTCATTGGAACAACAAGAACAAATGAAGACCTTTGCACAATGAAATGCCAGTAGCTGCTGACCGTAGCAGTCTGTCGAATCACAATATCATATGTTAGGGAAACATTGGAATCAAATGTAATGCTGTAGAGTGGATCAGAACAGGAACCACAGCTTGCTTTGCCGACAGCACCTCTTAGTTTATTGCTAAACGTCTCTTCCAGCTGCAATCTCTGCAAAGCGAGAACATCTCTCTCAGGCGGCACGGCCCAGCCAATATCTATCAGACCCCCAGCGCCTCCCCCAGCCCCTCCAGCCCCTCGGCCCTGAAGCGCCGACAGTCTGCGCGGGCCAGCCGCCCCATGTCTATGTATGAGACCGGCTCAGGCCCGAAGCCCTATCTCCCTAAAGGAGAGAGCCACTACCCAGAGGAGTGTGTCCCCACCCTGCAACCCTTCCCACGTCATGTAAGTAAGACCCTGCTCTCCTTTGCCCTTTCCTCTCCTGCCCTGTTTCCCTCATGTTTCCACCCTGTCTGAAAAACCTTTATCTCTACCTTCTTTTATTTGTTATGGCTTTCCTTAATCATTTGCCACTGGGGAGTTTTTTTTTTGCAGCATGAAAGAGTCCTCAAAAGCACAATGACATGTATTTAGACGCAGCCAGTCTCATCTTGTCCAGATCCATTTTCAAAACCACTATCTGCAAAAAAAGCTGCTTGTTTGTCGGACACGCTGTTACTAAAAGAAGATGCTGTTATTATGATATCTTTTCAAGGTTTGTACTGTGTTTATGTTGATGAAGCATTAAAACTACCATACAAATACTCTGTGTTTTTGTAATGCATGATCATTTCATAAACTCACTTTATCTTCTCATCTGTTTTGATTCTCTCTTTTGTTTCAGTAATTTGCATTTACATTTGAGCATGTGAATCATAGTTTCCTGCTAATGTTCTCTTGATGGATGAACTCCTTTTGCTCTTTATATTTTTTCAGCACAAATTCAGAAAGAAATGTAGGAGCATAATCCGAACAACAAAGCTCCTTTAAAACTGTCTACGTAGCATTTTCTTAATCTCACCCCTCACTTTTTCTCCTCCTGATTTTAAGGGTTACAGTCTCCCATCAATTCCATTTTCAGTATACAGTATCCGACCGAGACGCATCTGGCTTGAAGAGGCTTCTGGGACATGGTCTTATTCACGTTTGTTTCTTAATTTAAGACATTTGTGTCCTTAAAATGTGATTTGAACCCTGTCTTTAGACGGAAAGGGGCGCTTTTGTGACCACCTCTTCATCCCTCCCCTCATTTCCATCCACCCTGTCTTGGTCGAAGGACGAGAGTGCTCAAAAGGTTAAGTACATCCACACTCGCTCCACATCTCGTGGGACGCAACCAATCCACTTGGAGCCATTCTTGTCTCCCCCCCTCGCCTCCCTCTGTCCTCCATATGCTGCTCCATCTCTGCTGCATGAGCCTCCACCAGCTGCCCCCACCTTCACATCCTCAGCATCATCCTCACAGCTAAACAATTGGATTTGTGTGGTTGTGTGCAGGCAAAACCTCTGAGCGCTGAACGAGGAGCAAAAAGTCGCAATTGTGATGCAAACACCGGCTCATTTAATGCTTCCTGTCTTTGCTCCAGAAACCTGTTTAGCAGATGATGTTGAAAACAATTGTTTGTGCAAAGTCTGTTTTTACTGATTGTCATTTTTTTTTTTTTTAAACAACCACCAGTCTATAAAACGAAAGGGGAACAAATTGATTAAAGCTGATATTTAAATGTATATTTTATACTTCAGTTGAAAAAAAAGAGAAGTCCTTTTTTTCACCGTCTCTAACAACTGCCTGGCTCTTTGGCACAGTGAGCTTCCAACAGCATGCGCTCACTTCCTCCAGTAACACAAGCAATGTTGTGTTTCAGGATTAGTTTACAGTCTAAACAGATTTTCTGTTCAGTCAGAACTCGGATATATCTAGACATGTACGGGCTAATTGCATTTGCTGAAGCTAGCTTACTGTATGTGTCCTGCATTGCATTTTGTACTGCATACAAATAGAAGATTTAGTTTAGATTCTATCGGACGTGGATTGAGAATGAACGTGTTGTACAATCGGTGCGGATCGATTGTACCCGTTTGTCTCGGCTTCCTGTTTATACATTTAGATTTGAGTTTGATAGTCTTCAAGTATAGTAAAAATATCAGATCACAGTTAACATGTCAGGAAGATAAGGCATTCCTATGTTCTGCAATTCACCTAATAGTTGTGTTGCATTTGATTTAGTTTAAAATATGAACTCATCTGAAACTTGACTTCCTGTTATCAACAATGATGTCTCCTTCCCTTTAGTTCCGGGTTCGGTTTCTGTTCTGATTTCAAGTCTCTAGCATAGCACATTTCCCAATGATTACAATTGGCTTTCTGTTCATTATCATCCATGTATTTATCGCTTTTTCAACATTATCCATTTGATGATGATCCTAGTCAGTCGAATGACCGAATTCTATTTGTGCTTGGAAAAGACCACGGCCATTATCACTCAGCAGTCGTAATATGTCACAGTGACATGAGTGGACTCTGCATTATCTGTTTCACTACTGTTTGACTGCTTTAAATGAATGATGTGCTCTTGCTTCACAGATCTTTTGGCTTGTTTCAGTCAGACCTCCTGCATCGCTTTCACTTCTCTATATTCCAATTTGACATACAACAAACACAGGGATACAGTTATTGATTTCACAGCTGTTGTGTTTTTAGTATCAACGACATGGGAGTCTTGCAAGGTATTGCAATCCATGAAGCATCTTTTTTTGTCTCCTCTGTTTCTTCTAGGCCTCGCATTTAGAGAAGCAAATCAGCATGCCGGAAAGTGACTATGACAACACATTCAATGACTCTGAGATGGATGATTCGGGGTAAGAGCCCACAATGATGGTTTGTACAAAGTGATGAGTGAGAAAGAATATTATGAGTTTTACACAACAAACTATTTGAAGGGTTTCCAAACGTGATGAGTTGTTTTGTCTTTAGATTAAAAACAACACGCAGGCATTTTGGCTGTAGACATGATCTCTTCTGAACTCCCCTGTGCAGGTACTGCAGGAGAGGCAGGCTGAGGAGCTGGCTGGGGGAGGGCAGCTCCATCCCTGAGCTGGACGATGTGATGATGGAGGCAGACCCCACGCTGCCCAGCACTGAGGACGTCATCCGCAAAACAGAGCAGATCACCAAGAACATCCAAGAGCTGCTGAGAGCTGCTCAGGAAAACAAACACGACAGGTCAGAATCTGAAGAGGAAATACATTTATCACTTTAGGATTAATTTTTTAGCTCTCATTATCTTGCTTCATTTTAGTTCCTCTTCGTTATTGTTTCTGTTATTTTTAGTTGCGTTTATGTCCTATCATTTCCCTTTTTTGTTTGTTATCTTCACTGTTCCCCTTCATTCAACTTCCACTCTGCCCCGCTGTTATGATGTTGCTTTGGTGTCGCGGTGCCCCGCCCCTCACCCTGAGAGCAGACCCTCTGAGCGGGAAGGTGTGCGTCGGCTCAGGCACAGCCTGGGATGTTTCAGCACTCTGGTGCCCTGGGCCGAGAAGGCCCCGCCCCCCCTTCAGCCGCTCAGCCTGCGGTCCCCTGACCCCTCATCCTGGTACTCTTGCCTCTGTCCCTGCCTCCCAGGCACACTTTCATTTTCCTCTCCCGCACAGTTTCTGCCTCACCCTTTACCTTCGGCCTCACCTGCTAACAAAACTTTTCTTTGTTTTGCTGATTTTGAATTTGCTTTATGTTATTTAGGAGAAATATGCATTGTTTGGTTCATGTGTCAAGCAACATTTATTTGGAATAAAACTGCCTTTTACTTACAATGCTAAAAAAAAGTCTGCAATTAATGGAAAGACGGTTAAATAGCATGATCTGAAAATATTAACCTAATGTTAGATATCATAATGCACGGTGTGGTGTGAATTATATATTGTGGTTTATGAAATTATATAATATGACATCAATATGTTGAACTCAACCACAACTCTCTTCTCTTCACAGCTTCATACCCTGTTCAGAAAGAATACATGTGGCTGTGAAAGAAATGGCTGCCCTCTTCCCAAAGGTATGCAGATTGTTGTGTTTGCTTTGAGAGCACGGATCAATCTGGCATTTCCTCTTATATGTTATTCTGGAGGTATCATAAGGCACAACTACCAGATTCAAGGTCCAACTACAGCACTATTTCAAGTTGTGCCAATTCCTGATGTATTATTTCACTTGATTCTTTACTGAAATGCTATAGTTTATATTCCTGTGTATTAATTATATGTAGTCTTAACATTTGATTAAAAAAAGACAGTTTGCAAAGTTTATTTCACCACCTCTCTTTGCACAAATCTGCTTTTCAACAATCTCAGTCCATCAGTATTAATCCATGTAATCCTTCCTCTGCAGAAGCCGCGCTCGGAGACCGTGCGAGGCTCTCTGCGCTTGTTGACCTCCAGTGCGTTCCGGCTTCAGGGCGAGTGCAGGAAGGCGCTGCCGTCGGAGGGCTGCGCGGCGCCGGACATGCAGCTGGTCACCCAGCAGGTCATCCAATGTGCTTATGACATTGCCAAGGCCGCCAAGCAGCTTGTGACCATCACCACAAAGGAGAATACCAACTAGCAAGCATCTCAGTTTCCTCGTTTTTTTTTAATGATTCTTTTGGTTTTTTGTATTTGTGGTATATGCATGCATTGTTTTTTTAATTTATGAATACATATTTAAAGCAAACTATGAACAAAATCTGAGTGTAAAAGGGAGAACAACTTTATTTAGGCATCCTCGGCTGTTATAATAGCACAATTTATCTTGAGGTGAAACAACAACTTCCACAAATCATGTTAAATCAAGCAGCAGCTAGCAGGTCTGGGACTGTTATGGTTTAAAGATTGCAATTTGAGTAAACTCGCCCATACTTACAAGTAACCTTAAATTAGCTTTTTGATTGAGAGAACAAATGAAGCACATCACAGCATAGTAGATCCGGATTTTGACATTGGTTCATGTTAACAGCCCAGAGCAAGACACGCTGTCGTTGAATGCTATTGCTAACACCCTGTAGCTAAAGGAGCGTCAGTCACTAACTGCAATGTGCAAGCATCATCATACTGTCTAATCTCCTAAAACAAATGGACCATTACACGTTGGAAACTTCATTAAAGCACACGTTGGGGCTCTGCAATGCTCTTGTGTGTTGCAATGAAAAAGCTTTTTATGTTGTTTGTGCCCTTTCCAAGAAAAATCCAGTCTGCAGTGCACTTACATTTATCCGTGCCCATTTGTCTAATCAGTAAATGCAGAAAAAGCGCTTGTTCAGGGGCTAAGCTGTATGCTTCACCAGCACGCTGATGTTGATGTATTTTGTTCAAACTATCCGGTGTCTTCACGCTGCACTGTATTGTGCGATCTTGTGTGCCATTGCAGTGTTGGTGATGTGACAATATATTTAGAGCTAATACTGTATGTATGTCCATGTGTTTGGTGCTCTGTTACCATGCTGCTTGTTTTGTATTTAATGTGCGTCATATGGGATAGAAGTCTAGACGTCTCCTGTATAATTGTGCAACCTCACATTCATCCTCAAAGTGTTTCAGAGTTCATCGTGGTTTGGAAATCTGACCAAGTAATGTCTCTCTCTGTACCTCACCAGAGTGCAGGGATGATGTGATGCAGCTGTTAAGTTGCACTTGGGAAAAATAATTATTTTCTAAATAAACTTAATTTATAAATATATCAAATGTGTGTTTCATGTATGCATCGCCTTCATTCAGAGTGCTTACATTATTTGGTGGCAAAATGTTTATTATAAAAAATCTACAAGTTCAGGATAGAAAAAATACAGCTCTAAAAGTGCAAAAACTCAATAATGTTCTACATATACAAACAACACGAATTAAATAATTAACATCAAGATGGCACAATATTTGACCTCATAACTTACACAAATGCTTCATTCTATAAATAGGCATTAAAGGATCACATTTTCACAATGTCTCAAAACAAGAGCTATTGATTTGCTTAACAGTTCATCCTCCTTAGATTTCAATGTACAGGGTGGGATGACAACATTCACAGTCCTTGATCTGAAGAAAAAAGGCATGTTAAAGTAAACCAAAGATCATTTTAAGCTTCAGGGTTAGTGACACAAGGAATAAATCACCACCACTGAATGGAGCGAAAAGATAATAAGCACAAAAAGAAACAATCCTTACTGATTGGATAAAGTTTGAAATGCTTAAATTGAATAAGGACTGGATTGTGTCCCCCATCACATCTCCTCATGGCCATTAGGAACAGAAGGAACCATTACAGTGCCCGCTAACTATTTAGATTCACATATAGTCACGGGAGCATTGTTTCAAGACACACTTGAAGAAAGAAAAATATACATCATCACAATATTTGTTTGACTTCAGTCTTGTCGGTGGCTCATGTCCACGCTGATCGAGGTCTGCTTCGAGTCTGAAAGGCACAAGCATATTTGAATATTAACAGCATTTTGAAACTTGAAATAGGAACATTCAGCAGGACTTTCATCTTTTCTCCTGCCTTCTGGGAGGAGATACAGCAGTCACGGACAAACAGACGAGAAAACAGTTTCTACCCCTGGGCCGTCAAATACAAAAATTATACAAATTATAAACTATTTTTATATCAACATTTGTAACTATTTATCCCCCCGTATGATTGCTTATTTTGTCTGTCCTACTGCCGTGTTTTTAATGTTATGTATGTCTAGTTGTTGCACACTGGGACAGGGTTGCACTCTGAATCTCATTGTACTTTTTGTATGATGACAATACAAAAATAAAAAAGGCTTTATCTTTTACCTTTTCCTGGTACCCTTTATCGGCCATCCTCTGTATCTCTAGCCTCAGCTCCTCCTCCTGGATTTGAAGAGCCTCCTTGTCCTCCTCCTCTTCCTCCTCCAATCTGCACCGCTCCTCCCACTGCTGTTGGTGCCGCTGCTCCACCTAGAGTATAAACACAGAAACAACTTCATATCTGTTTTTATGATAAAAAAAAACCCACATCCAATCCTGTGTTGTTGGCTGGTTGAATGGTAATATATATTTATTTTTGATTTTTTCTTCATGTTGAAAAACCAGTGCTATGAAATCCCAAACCACTGTGCCCACCTGAGCATTTATCTCTTCCATCCGTGCCGTCTTATGCCCCTCCTCCTGCTCCTTCTCCTGCTGCCTGGTCTCCTTCTCCAGCTCCAGATCCTGGATCAGCTGTTCTCGTCTCTTTAGGGACTCCTCCTGGGCTTCTCTGTTCTTCTGCAACTTAAGCTCAAGCTGCTGCTGTCTCCCAGCAAGTACCTTTACAAGAAAAAGAACAGGAAGGAAAGTTTAGCAGTCATACCATTTGAAAAGCATTAAAATAAGGATTCATTTAAAAAACAATTCACCTCTAGCATGAGTCGTTCTCTGGCTTTCCTCTCCTTCTCCCACTGTGCTTCTCGCTTCTCCCACATACGCTGAGCCTCTTCTCTAAAATGGACGAGATACATAGGTTGGTGTTGGAGGAGAAGTCCTTTCCTGCAGAGTCAGAGCTTATTGAATCCTGGTGCTCACCTGCGTAGGATGTCAAACTCAGCCTCCCTCTCCCGCTCCAACTCAAGCTGCTCTTCAATCACGTGTTTCATCCAGGCAGCATCAGCGATGGCCCTTTCCCTCCGCGTGGTCTCTGTCCTCGTGTCCTCCTGCTGTCCTTCCAGCAAGGCTGCCAGGATCTTACGGTCGGCCTCCTGGTGGGCACAGGGGGATTTGAAGAAGGTGTGAACACCAGGGCAAGTTGGATTATGGAGAACTATATTGTATCAAAAGAGGGTGGAGTTGACCAACCAGTTCCTCCTGCACTTGCTGGGCTCTCCTCTTGAGCTGAGCACGATACTGACGGATCAAGAATTGCCTGGCGGAACACACATCCAATGAACCCCATGCCTCACCAGAATAAGGCATCATATAACGTGTGACTCGTTAGCAGCAGGAAGAGATCCCCTTACCCCATCTCACACTTCTTTCTCTTTTGCTCAACCGTCTTCCTTTCCCCCTCGGCCTTCTCCAGCTCCCATTGTTTGACCAGCAGAGCCGCTTGCTCCTTCTTCAGGCGAGTTGCCTTACAGAAAAAACAAGTTTAGCTTTCACATCTGCAATGTTTACCCGGCAGAAACACGTTGCCCAAGTTCTGATTACCTCCTCTTCCCTCAGCTTCAGTTCTTCCATTTGTTTGCGAAGTTCCTCTGCCCTCTTCCGCTCCTCCGCGTTCCTTTTCTCCTCGGCTTGCTTCATCCTCTCCAGAGCCTCTTTTCTGGTCCTCTCGTACTCATTTTCAAAGCGTTTTTTCTCCTTCTTCTCGGCCACTTCTTCCTACGTGTTTGAAGAGATGGGTCACTTACAGTAGGTGTTTACACTTTCTTAAGTATCTACCATTCTCAGGGGATCAATATAAGTAGATTTCAGACGTGATACTGTGTTCACAGATGAGCCCAGTTTAATTAAATATTGATTTGTAACATAAATAATTAGTCACGTAAAAGGATAACGGCAGCGTTTAACGCCTTGTGGGTCCGATGTGTCATCACTGACTTAAGGGAGGGGATGCTTAGAAGTGGTAAACAGCCATTTTTACACAATTTGGTCTAGGTAAAATTCAGTTATCACGAATAAGTGTTTTTGACCTGTAGGTGATTTGGAGATTACTGTATGTCCAACAAGGACTTACAGTTATTTTACAGAGACAGTTATAAAAACATTATTGTGATAAATGTCTCACCTGTTTCCTCTCAGTTATCTGCTCCTGCCATTGGCCGACAACATGATCTTTATGTAATGCTGACTCGACCTGTGGACAGATTAAAGGTAAGGACATACACGAGACAGGGATACTGATTAACTTGACACTTAGCGGAAGGGATACCAGAACATTTTATTCCCTGGAGTCTTCACTGGACTCGGGTTAACAGAAAGTCATGGAATATCTGCATCACAAGGCCTATTCGTTTCCAGATCAAGTGAACATCCAGACAAAAAGTGTCTGTTTTCTCCTCTCGCAGAGCTCTTCCGACGCACAGAACGGTTACTAGAGTCCTGAGGCCATTTATCACTTCATCCACAGTGAGACTTAAACTTAGCTACCTCTCGCAACTCTGTGTTGTTTGTCTTCCAGTGCTCCCTTAGCAGCTCTTGTGCAAGCTAGGGATACAACAGAAAGGAAAGAACAGGATTTATACACGTATGGCAGAGTACTACCATGATCAGCACTGACAAATAAGTTTTGTTTAAATGCAACTACCTTTTTTCTCCTTTCCTCTCTTGCTGTACGGAGTTCCTCAGTCTTTTGCACCAGCTGACCTGCCGCTGAGCTCCTGTCAGGAACGACACCTCGGAGCTCCGCCTCCAGACGCTCTCGCTCCTCTTGAAGCATGGTCCTCAGTCGGTTCCTGCGCTGCTCCAGGCAGGCCATCTTTTCCTCTTTTAACCTTTGTCTATGGTATGCTGACATACTGACAAAACAGAGGAAGAAAGAAATAAGTTGTTTTTCACTGGCTTCTCTTTCTGTCATTTTCCTGTGGAAAACACAAGGGTTTCTGGGTCGTACTCGAAGAGATAATACCACATTTATTTACGCCCTTTATGTTCACACATGTTGTACACACATTATATATCACAGCACAGGGTACATAGATGTAAGGGTAAACACATTGATATTTAGTTGTTGAGACGAAAACATGGACTGCAGGTCAAAAAAAGGTTAAAAAACAAAACACTGAAAAAGAAGTATTGACTTCCATACTATTGCTCTCAAATATTGTTAAATGTATTTAGACATTTGTAGATGAAACACATTAGGTATCTCTCATAGAAAAATATAGACAAACTGATTTGTGTTGTGCCAAACTAACAGCTAATGTGTTTCCCAAATAAGTAAAAGTTCACTGGGAGCAATAGTTTGTAGAATACTGTCTCTTTTGATATATTGGTATCATAAAAACACCTATATTTTACAAAGGTTATTTACTTACAGAGCCATCTAAGTGAGGACAGGGAAAGAGAAATGGTGTAAAACAGGTCAAATAGCTTGCAATCCTTTTAATAATGAACATTAACATGGAATCACAGGTGAAGTTCGTACTTGGCTAAATCTACTTAAGGAAAATTAGAATGAAATAACAGTATTTTATTGTTACAAGGAAGAGACCTGAAATCAAGTGGACCTATCATGCTATATTTGAAACATATATTGTAGGGTCATACCTATATAAAACATGTCTGTGAAGTTTTTTCTTCAAGATACCAAACAGATCATGCATTTTAGCCATGCCTCATTTCGCTCTATAGAGAGGCGAAGTCCCGCCCTTCTACTTCCGACCCATGGGACCTTATTTCGGAAACATTATGTATTGAAGTCAATGAGGAAAGAAAGATTATCTTTCGATCCCGTTTGAATTGTGCCATGAATTACACATATGATGTTTGTCAATTTAAAAATTAATTTCCACGTCAAAAAAGTCAGTTTGTCGTAAAACTGTTGAAATATAAGACTATGAAAAATACGCAACTAGAAAGACTACACATCCCAGAATCCCGGTCCCGCATGCTGGCTCTTGCGGAACCGACTAACTCCCCTTGTATGTATATTGTGGAAATTGATGTGAGATATTGTACCGAAGAAGGGTGTTACATTTAAAATGGCAGAAAGTCTTGTTGCAATTTCCAGATATTAAAAGAGGTCCCTTTGAGTTTCTCTGGTAATTATCAATAGTAGCAGTTAAGTGAATACTGTTCAAACAATACCTGTGTTTGTGTTTTATAGTGATTTCTCTGTTTTATCCTTTCATAAATGTGAGGACTAAAATGGCGATAGACAAAGGGCTGTTAAGAGTAAACTGGGTTTTATTGCTATGTGGGGGAGGTGAAGGTATGCAGGACAGGGTGCTTGGTGGGGGAAGAGTATATTCTGTTTAAGATCTCAAGCATTTTCATGTTTCAGGGAAGTCTACATATCTTGAATAGTATATGTGTGGGTTTATACATTCCTGTGTGTTAATAGTTGAAGGAACAAAAAGTACATTTTTCCTCTACCATATAGAGAGGTTTTTTATAGATTCCTGAAACAATGTTCCCTTTTTCTTAAAAGTAGATTAGCGCAATAGTCTTTTTGTTTGACTTTTTACCTGTTTATCAAAAGAGTGTTTTAAGCTATTTGTGAAGAAGGAAGATGCAGAATTAATGGTGATTTCTGTTTTGAGTGTAAAGATTATCCCTGAGAATGTTTTTCTGGGTTAAACCATCGATAGGCTTTGCAAATTGGGAGGGACATTTCCCCTGATTTTAATGATGTGCATCCTGCAGGCCTTCCCAACACCTGTGGCTTTCATAGCTGCCCGCGCTAATTCCCTGTGAGATAGCGTTTTGGTATCTCCCAAATGAAACTCCACCCCTTTCTGTTGGTTTTGGGACGTGCAACTTGTTGCTTCGTCCTCTCTTCACGCGCGGCTCGGACCGGGAGGTCAGGGCAGCCCGTGAACAAGGCCAGGAGTAGGCATACTCCTGACATTACGCATATTATATGGATTTGTATGGTAATGTATTATATGGTATTGCATTATTACCGTTTATGATTAAAACAGATTTTTGTTTAACCCTCGTCCTGGTTGTTTTGAGTGTTCCTTCTTTTAAAGCAAGCTCATTAAGAACGGCGCGGAGAAAAGTAGTCCCAACTCCTTCAATGTACAGCTCTCAACGTGCCCAGACTTGTAGTGATTTTCACCTCTTTTAATACTTTCCGCCTCATACTGAAAGAAAGAGGTGAAATGTGCCAACGTGACGGCCGTCTTGGCGTGTGGTGCGAGATGGGAGATGCAGTTCATTGAGCGGTTACACAAAAAAAGTGTTACTTCACAGTTTTACGACACATTTTGATTTTTTTGACTGGCAAAATCATCTTTTAAATTGACAAACATCATATGTGTAATTCGTGGCACAATTCAAACGGGATCGAAAGATAATCTTTCTCTCTCCATTGACTTCAATACATACTTTTTCCGAAATAAGGTCCCATGAAGCTCCCCCGGAAAGGGAGGGACTTCGCCTCTCTATTTGCTCTTTTCCAGCCCTGTTTTTGCAAGGGCTGATTCTGCTTTTGTGGCAGACTACAGCGCCACCTACACGCCTGGCATATGTACTACAGGGTCTCCAGCGCTTTCGAGCGGTCTCCCATTCCCCTGATAGGTGGAGAGTTGCCCACATAGGCGGAGCACCCCTTTTCTGACATCAGACACATTCAAATAATAATCAGCTCCGTTGCAGCCCCGTTTTTAGAGATTTGGGTATGGAGGAAAAGAGAGGGTTGTGTTTTCTGACACTTGGTGAGTTCCCTGACACACCGGGGACACATATTCATGTATAAAAGACGTACAAAAGTGCATTTTGCATGATAGGTCCCCTTTAAAATTACAAGCGATGTCTTTAATTAAATGATGAGAGTGAGCATTACTTGTTAACTGATGTGGATCCAAGAGTGATGTGAAGTAACTATGTACATTTACTGTACGATAGTAAAACAAGTATTGTACTTGAGTAAATGTACTTAGTACTACACTTTTGGGTTACTTGTACTTTTTAAAAGTTGTGCTACTTTGTACTTCTACCCCCCTACAAATCAGAGGTCAATTTAATATCTATACTTACTTTGCAGATTTGGATTATTGACACAAATAATAATCAACACTTAAATAAGACTTAAGAGAGTAATCCTACACTCTAGTACTTCTACTTTTACTCAAGTAGAAGATTTGTTTATAGATCCAGCTGTGGTGCAGGAAGTGACCCACCTCTGCTGGTAGGAGTTTCTGGAGCTCCAGGCCTCCTGCTTCTGGCTGCGGACCCCCTGCTCTCTGTAGTACCGGGCGTGCAGCTCCCACTGCTGCCGCTGCCGGGCCTCCTGCTCCCGCTGCCGGGCCATCTGACCGGCCAGCCTCGGCAACGCCATAGACCTGAATCATAATGAACACACAACATAAGAAGAAATCACTTTAAAGGTATCCTCGCTTACATTAACTTTGGGTGATGTATTGTTTACTAGTGAGCTAACGTCAGTTTGTCCTGGCCAATCTAAAAGCTCTCACTACCAAGCAACAAATGCGCACTTATGACCATTTCAGCTCGATAACTAATACCTACTCACCCTTCCGGTAGCACACTGAATTGCTTTCTATTGATGTTTGTTAAAACCAGTCCAGGCTTTGTATTTTGTAGACAAATCCTTATTCAAACCATGGATCCGCCAGTTTTCCTTAGTTACCGCGTCACACTTTCTGGTTACTCACGCTACGGGGTGTAGTAAAGTTCAAAATTGTCTACTGGAGCAAATTGCGAAACGCACATTCGTAAAAAATATATGTGGCAATATTGTTTATTAAATATAATAATTCATACAAAGTGTATAGTTCTGTTTATTTATGTATTTCTACTATGATCTAGAACAATCACGAATATTGCATTAAACCGCTGTTTTGGTATTGTTATTATTATTGTTATTATAAAATACAATATTTTGTGTCTTATTATTTAAAAATAAAACGTTATAATTTTGTAATTGTCTGAATTGTGTGAAAGCAACTGTTTTTATAGTCAAATTGCATATGATACAAATAAAACAAGAAAAGGCCATGCACTGACTTGCACTACAGTTTCTACTGTTACCTTTTAAGCTTCTGTGTTGTTCAATAATTATTGTTCCGTAGATATACTGAATTAATGTAACGAGTGTAACGAAATGGCAAATGCAGATACTTTAAGATATTCCACAAAGCCCCATTCGTTGGCAGTAAAGCACCACATGCGATTAAAAGCAGAGGAAGAATAGTGTTGGGTCAGCTGATCAAACACATCATTTGACTTTATTGTGCACTAAACGCTAGACACGGAGCGATGACCCAGTTAGCAAGTTGACCACTGGAGGAGCCTGTATAAGACACAACCTGGGTTCAGTGTGTGTGTGTGTGTGTGTGTGTGTGTGTGTGTGTGTGTGTGTGTGTGTGTGTGTGTGTGTGTGTGTGTGTGTGTGTGTGTGTGTGTGTGTGTGTGTGTGTGTGTGTGTGTGTGTGTGTGTGTGTGTGTGTGTGTGTGTGTGTGTGTGTGTGTGTGTGTGTGTGTGTGTGTGTGTGTGTGTGTGTGTGTGTGTGTGTGTGTGTGTGTGTGTGTGTGTCAGGCTGGGGGTATGGCACACAGCTTCTTCTGGTGTCACTGTTTTGCTCCGCAGGGGAGGGAGGGTTGACAGCCTGTTGCTATATATCATCATTTCAGAGGTTAGATTGTGTCCAGACTGAAGAGATGGCTCTGCTAATGGAGCACCAGTTCAGACAGATGCCTGTTGACAGACAGGTGGAAACAAGACCGTTTCTGGAGGCTGTGTCATACCTTCCACCATTCTTCGGTAAGTGAAATTTGTGACACAGTTAGAGGCCATATACGCACAACTGTACAGGATATACTGTTGGGTGCAGCGAGTAGAGGCATTTAATACACTAATGATTGAGTTGTTAGAGTTATTTAGTGATTGTACAGTTTAGGAAAGATTGATGTAGGGTTGCAACGAATGCTTATTTTCATTATGGTAATCTGCAAATCAATTTCTAGGTTTTTTTCATTGAATCATTTGGTCTATAAGAGGTCAGGAAATAGAGAAATGTCCAAGGCAATGTCTTTAATTATCTTTTTTTGACAA
This sequence comes from Pseudochaenichthys georgianus, assembly GCF_902827115.2. Lineage (NCBI taxonomy): Eukaryota > Metazoa > Chordata > Actinopteri > Perciformes > Channichthyidae > Pseudochaenichthys > Pseudochaenichthys georgianus. The sequence goes on along the minus strand of NC_047511.1, from coordinate 37,476,980 downwards.
TCCAAAACCCACATTTATTAAGTTAAATATGATTTTAAAAAAGAAAGCAGTAAATCTCCACATTTTGGCCTTTTTTGGTTGGAAGAAATCCATAAATGATTGATCTATTTTGAAAATAATAAACTATTAATTGATTATTGTTCCATCTACCGACTTAGCATTGCAGTTGTAGATTGGTGACACAGTCTAAGTGTTCTAAGCATATTTCAATCATGTAGATTCATAGTGCTGTATGATTTGAGCTGAATGTTGTTAACTTGTCTAAACATGCACACAAATGCAGGATTTTATCCGACAGAAGTCCCTACAATGAACTTGTTATCAGACGTCATGCATCATTCATGTGGGATTTGTTCAACATTGATTAATAAACCCATCAATTGTTGTGAGGGCAATCTGTCACAACACTTCCATCAAACCCAATAAAACGATCTTGCTGTTTCCAAATGATAATCTTTTTTTAGTATCGTATTTCTCACCATCAAGCTGTCCACAATCCTTTATCATGCATAATTTAACCCACTGGCCTGGATTTTGAGTTGTGAAAATGGATTAGTACGGTGTTGAGTTCCCCTCGCCCATTCACCGGCGGCATGGTGCACCGGAGCATCTTTGTGCTGCTTCATTCTGTATTAATATGCCAACGGTATTCTATTGAATTTGCCATGTGAAACCCTAGAGAGGAACCAAGTCTGATGTCCATATTAAACTCTTTCCTCCTTGTCGCCATTGTTTTTTCCTGACCTATAAATTGCTCAGCCAACTTTCCGACAAGCCATTAAAGTCCTGCACACTGGCATAGTTCATTCACACAGGTGTTTTAAATTAGTCTGCCTAATTAGACCTCTTATTTGAGGCTGCATGGACAGTGGATCCCCTGTTAGTTTTGCACCTGTTTTAAATGCTGGACAATTCATGTTTTTATGATTCTTATTGACCTTAGTAAACTACTTGCATGGGTCTGTCAAGCTACCTGTGTTGCAATGCAGGATCTATAACAAGTGGAGAACTGAATGGTGTTTGTTAACAGAAACATATTTATTTAAATTCTATTTTTTCTAATTACATTTTACTGATGTTTAATTGTACGTTTTTTTAAGATGCACTGTGTCTATGTAACAAAAAGAGAGTGGAACATATTGAGAGAGCCTTACAAGTTAAGGACATCCAAGAAACAAGATATGTTCAGTGTTGTGGATAGCATCGGCACAAAAGAGCAGACTTTTTCACGAGTAGTTTCGACTAACTAGCTCAGGAGATAAAAGCTGTCTGTTGTGTCAGCGGGTTGTCCAGGAGCCGCGTGGGGTCGGGACTCTATGTCATTGTTCACCATCCTGTCACCAAATACTCCTGTAGCCTAATTAAAGGACATCTAATGATAACACTGTAATGATGTGTCTGTTGAAACGGCAGACTATGAAAGCCTAATCCAGTACTGTGGAGCTATTGTAGGCCACATGAGTGCTTTAAAAATTTGAATATTTCCCCAGTATTTCACTTAAAGGTCACCTATTATGCAAAATCCTCTTCTTCATGTCTCTTCTACATCAACATGTGTCCTCTCTTCTTCATGTATGTTATACATCAACATGTGTCCCCTCTGTGTAAAGAGATTCTGAAAGTTTCTCTTTTTGTCCTGATCCATTTATATAAAAACCTGTCTGAAAATGAGCTGATCAGATTTTGGCCACTTTATGATGTCATAACGATGTGTTGGCTTGTGTAACCATTAGCCAATCACCAACCAGGTAACCCCCCCCCCCCCACCTTATCACCTGAATCTCCTCCTAGAGCACCATTGTGTTCTTTTTAACCAAATATCTCTCAGAGGGGCGTGGGGAGGGGCTCCTTGTTTTCATCCAAAGTAACAGACAGAGAATCAGCACTTTTGAAGCAGGGCTGAAACAGAGGGGATTATGGGTAATGCTGCAATGATCTGTTTGGTGTTTCAGACACACACTTCAGAGAGATGTCTTGCATATATCTGAGACCTATAATATATTGATGAAAAACAGTATAATAGGGGACCTTTAAAGAGTAACTCCTCCTGATCATGTTTCCACCCAGATTCAGTAGTTTAGTTTCTCACCTCACTGCCATGACGTACAGGTGTACTCCAGCATCCTGTCACATTACTGCTGGGTGTTACAGGTGCAACAGAGCACACTTCCCATTACAGGCAGCAAAACACAATTGTAAGCCTGGTGTTAAGTGTTTTACTTTAGGTCTGCTTGATTTACAACTTAACAAAAGCTACACGGGTACACCATGGAAATCAGTTAAAATAACCACATCTGGTGTTGAAATTGAATATCTGTACAGGTTTCACAATTTGAATAATTCCAAATGTCTTGTGCGTATTTTTTATACATAGTATTCCTTTAAAGGGGACCTATCATGCAAAATGCACTTTGTGATGTCTTTTATACATAAATATGTGTCCCCGGTGCGTCGGGGAACTCACGCAGCGTCAGAAAATAAAACCCTCTCTATTTTCCTCCGTACCCAAATCTTTTAAAAACGGGTGTACAACAAGCAGATACAGATTCCATCCGAACTGACGTCAACCCGGAATAATTGGTGGCGGACCCACAGAAAGTTGCTATCAGAAACAATGCCTGACGTGTTTTGGACGTAATCTCATTTTTGTTTACATTAGCAAGCCTCGCTAACACTCAGAGCTAACCTGTACTGTAGAGCACATGTGTTTAAAAAGCAGGAAATAAAAAAAGAACTCACCTTGTGATAAACCTGCAAGAGGAAAAGCATTTGAGCTCCATACTATTTCAGAAATAATCCTTGACGTGGTTTAAACAGGATGGCGTTTTATCACAGCAGAATGTAACTTTATCTCCGGTAGAATTCTGATCAGGCATTAGCTCCGCCTCCTCTTCTTTCTTTTTTTCAAGCTAAGGACCCAAAATCTGCCTTTTTCTAACAGGGCTTAAAAACAGGGGTTTGAGCAGTATGAGGGATCTGTTTGGTATTTTGAAAAAAAAACTTCACAGACATGTTTTGTATAGGTATGGCCCTACAATATATTTGTCAAATATAGCATGATAGGTCCACTTTAATTAAGCCTGATATGAGATTTCTTCTGGTGCAACAGGAGTTTTAAAGACAGAGCCACCAAAGAGTCTGTGTGGTTAAAAGGTCAAAGGTCAGGTTTTGTGTCACAGTTTTAATGTATAGTAGTATTTACTAACATCAATATATTATTGGAAGTGTATTTTCTTTTTAAATGATGTTGTTTCCATGTGACTTGTGTAACTATGTGAATTAGAACTATAGCCACTTAACTTGATATGCATGTCAGTGGTGCTTTAAACTATTTGCACGTGCCATTTAAAAGTTTGAATATTAAGTATTGTTCATGATTGCGAATGAAACAAAAAAGCCATGCATACAGACCTACATTACAGTTATTACAGTAACCCTTTTAGCTTCTGTAATGATAGAGGTTGGTGGTCTCCATGGGAGGGAGAATAATGCTGGTATTCTTATATAGGCTAAATACTTTTTTTTGTTTACGTTTTAACTCACAAGATTCTCAGTCACTCTCTGTGTAAACATTCCTCCACAGACTGCCTTGGTTCTGCTATCTTTGCACCATTAAAGGTGGACTTAGCTAGTAACATCACAGTAAGTATGTTTATTCTTTCATGTCACCTGAGTTTAGGCTTTATTTATCAATTTTTCAGATTTGTTATAGAATAATACATGTTCTGTTTTACCTAATAGAAAATCAAGGCAGTTTACGAAACCAACCCGGTGCGATTCAAGACACTGCAGCAGATTCTTGAGGCAGAGAAGGAAATACACGGCGCAGCATGGCCCAAAACTGGAGCTACATTGGCACTTCTGTGGCTGAAAAGGTTTGAGAAACTTTACATTTCAGGTTTTGTAGATTATTGAATTGCACGTGTTCATTTACTTTTGGGCAAAGTCAAATCAAGGCAGGTTTACTTTATTTAGTCCAATCTGACAAATCATGAATATGGACTTTTCTCTATGTGCAACATATGACAGCATACTGTATGTCCTTTCTGACCCACAGGCATATAGGAGATGTTGTGTGACAGTATAGGCCAGCAAGATACAATTACAATATATACATCCTTATGACAAAATGATATAACAAATGTGAACAGCATCTTACAGGTGACCCAAACATCCACACAACCTCCTCTCCACCATGTAACCTTTTAGTCTGCACCCAATCACTGTGCGTGTCTTTTTTATCGACAGGGGTCTACGATTTATTCAAGTCTTCCTACAGAGCCTGGTGGATGGTGAAAAGGATGATAGCAACCCAAACCTCATTCGAGTCAATGTTGCCAAGGCCTATGAAATAGCCCTGAAAAGATACCATGGCTGGTTTGTGCAGCAGCTCTTCAAGGTGAGTCTTTTATGAGGCGTTCATGCTTAAGAGAGCTGATGTTTGACCTTGCCTGTTTTAATTGTGTAACATTAGCATACAAAATGCACGGAGTTGTGTATGTGACATTTTTATATTTGCTCTTCCAGGCAGTTCTTTTTGGTTCTCCATATAAAACAGATTTTATGAAGGCCCTTTCCAAGGGTCGGGATATCAAGGAAGAGGAATGCTTGGAAAAAATCAGAAAGTTCCTCGTCAACTTCACTGCCACTGTTGATGCTATTTATGATATATACACTAAGCTGAACGCTGAACTTGACTACACAGTGTGACCGCAGGACGTCCCTCCACTGGTCTTAGTTTACAAAGCCTTTCGCAGTCTGCAGCCTGTAGTCTAAATCTTGACTTCATGTCTCCCTTCAGCTCCTCTGGAGTGTATGAATAATACTCAAACACATCAAATATCTGTGCACTTTTAAGCATCTGTGTTCCTGTTCTGATTCTCTCTTTATGAATTATTCATTGTTGTTTGGCTCTGTCTCCATAAGCAGCTGCAGATTATTATTACAACATGTCCACATTATCTTTTAATCAACAAATGTAATGTTATATTGTCCAAAGTTATTTGTTTTTTCCAGGCACCTATTCTGAAAAGATAACTTTTTTACAAGATGCTGCACGAATACTGTTATAAACAGTTTCTTTCAAACATGCTTGTGCCTTGTAGCCACAGAGCACTTTAGTGACCTTTTCTGCCTTAAGAAAAGTATGTGTATCACTTTGTGTAAAGCAGGCACCAGATGTTAATTATTACTGCCTCTTTCTTCCATGCTATGCAGGATGTACTTATGTATTCTAACTATAAAGCAATACTCTGTCCCCTCTTCTCTCAGGTTCTCACATTACACTGAATGTGTATTTTCTTTAAACTTCTTCGGTCAATGTGATGTAAAGTGTTGCATTAAAACTGTGTTACCTTCAACACAGTGATTAGACAGAATTGAAATGCTTGATGAAGCACATTACATTTCAAATGGGACAAATTGAGAGCAATCCAACCTCAAATTAAGGGTTTGTCGGTGTCCTTTCGTTAGTCAGTGTTCTTTTAAGTTGATGTGCTGAAATGCTCAGCTAATGTCTCTTGTGGCTGAGATTATCTTGCAGTGCAAATATATAATGCAAAAAAACAAACCTTTTATTTTCAATGTATGTAAACTATAATTTACAATAAAAAATATTTAATAATTTATGTAATTTTCTTAATTTTTTGGTGAAGCTATACAATTTTCCACAATCTTTTTAACTGATTAACTCTGCTCACATCTTCAATGGCGGAAAGTAAATACGTATGTTTATTCTAATTCCTATTCTGATAACGTACGTTCTAATTCTAATGCATTTTATTGGATTGCATTGCTAATAATGATCCAGTAATACAATATTACAATTTATGTTTATATAAAATCATGAACGCTGGATTTTTACTCATAATAATGTTTATTACTAGTATATTACGTTATAATAACATATGTTTTGCATTTACTCATGTAATGGACCTTTGTCTTGCAGTACAAATAATAATTTCTCACAACCATGTAGAAAGAAGTTAATATTTGACCATACAAAAGCTTTAAAAGTTATGAAAGCTGAAAACAAAAGGTCTTGACATGACATGACTGATGACGATGTAAATGTATAAACTTTCCAGGATGACGAGAGAGGCTCAGAGTTACCTTTAGTGTTTTGTTTGAGTAAGCGCCTAGCGGCCGTCTCTGGTACTGCAGCGGTCACTTGTCCCACCCAAAACCTGTGAAAGCATCCGTTGTTCTGGCGGACTTTACCGGCACTCCGACGCTCGAGTCAGAGGGATAATAACTGTGATTTAGTTGGAGTCAAAGCGTTTTGTGTCACATTAAACTCGCAAGGACAACAAAGGAGCCTCTTCCACGAGACTGAGAGGGAGAAATACAGTTTCAAACTTTTGGAAAAAGCTTCGGACTAGTTTACCAAATAAAACCAAGAGATAAGATCAAGGTAAGTAACACTCCTGATCCCTTTGGTTAATTAAATGCCTTCAGAAAAGTACGATTGAGGTCGTATTAGTGTATGAGTTATAAAGACGTTTCTATTATTTAACACAGTGTTCATACTCAGTTCTAGAAATGTCTTTTAAGTTTATATTTTTGCCCAGTTAATCCATATGATTTTTTATAAATCGTGAGATCTTTCAAATCTAATAGCGCTGTATGAATGAGCTGTTGTTGTTGTTACTGTTATTCCCAGTAGCCATATATATATATATATATATATATTATATATATATATATTAGACTCCAGGCAGAGCGTCCAGCCTCTCTGGCTCTGGATAGTGTCACATCAGCAGCAGTGACTTTGGGCAGGAAGTCTTATATCTGTGAGGTTACATCACCCACATTTAGTTACAAGAGGATGTACACTCTTCTGACCCAATACGTGGATAAGATCTGAGCTTTGGGTCCTCTTTCTTTTTGTATTTTATGATCCTATTTTATCACTGTGACAGGTTTAATACTCAGCGGGTCCTCTCTGCCTGACATCTTCCCCTAATAACTCTCTGTGTTCCTCTGTATTTTTACCATCAAATGCCCATTGAGGTGTAAAGGCATGATAATCCCTGTGTGTCAGGAAGGCTTGTGAGTCATTCCTCCCCCTTAGTGGGACCCCTGCGCCCTGTTTGTGTTGCTCCCTTTATATATACAGTCTATGGTTGCTCCTCTGCAGCAAAGTCTGGCTTAGATAACTTGTCAATGTCATGAACAAACCCAGGAAGGCATATGATTTGTAAGGAAGCTTCAGGGGAACTTGTGACTACATAGGATAATGTAGCAGTAACCTGTGTGTTCGTGAGTGCAGAAAAGCAGTCGTATTGAGGTGTTAAACATACAGGTGGTGCGATTCTGCCTGCAAGAGGAAACAGTAACTTCTGACCAATGAGAGGCCGGAGTCAGAGACATGTTATTAGTGTTGGCATCAGACCTGTCCTTTTCCTTATATCCCAACCCCAAACGTCAGAGCTCCTTTATTTCACCCAGGACCTACATTTTATATTTCTCTCTCGTGTGTCAGTTGATGGTCACTCTTTTTGTTTCTACAGGACGCCCACATGCTTCAGCATCCTTTCCAGTTTCCCCTGAAGAGGAATTTGGCACACCATTGTGATAAAAGGGATGAATGAGGTACGGTGGGGTTGAAAGCCATTGTCTAGTCTACCTTAAATTGTAAACTTCCGGGGATTTGAGGGGGTTCATTTGATAATTGTAGACTCAATGCAATTTTAATGTTAGTTAAATCAAATGTGTTGGCCCATTTTTCTCTCTTTAAAGTGGCTTGTGTTTTGTGGATTGTTTATTTGGTTCTCCTTATGTTTATCTTTTGTATCTCACAAGGTAAGTGACTTGATATACAATTATTTTGCAAAATGATGTGCTGTAACTTGCCACAAAGGCAGGGAAGAAGAAGAAAGGAATGTAAGATATTGACTACTCATATACGACTAAGTAATCTCCAACCTAAGAAATGAGATACAAATCAGAAAACATGGGTGAGTCCCAGAAATGAATGGGTACCAAAAAAGTGGAATAACAACTAGTTGGTTTATTGAATCCTGCATGAGTCCAAATGCTGTAGCCTTGGTAACACTGAATGAATAGGCTACATCACTTTTGTGTGTTAACAAGGAAACTCCAACGGCACCTTTAAGACTTATTTTTCCATGTGTACAAGACTTTCTTGACTACCTTAAGGCGGTGCAGCTCACCCAGAACATTTTGTGTATTCCAGGGCCGCTCTGCTCTCTTTAGAAGGTGCCACCCTGTCCTGTCCAAGGCCGACACCCTCTCATCAGCTGCCCTCTCTGTGGACACAGGCGATGGCGGGGCCGCTAAGCCTGAGAGCGATGCAGCGCTCGCCCTGTCTGAGTTCTCCCACCTGTTTGAGAACGGGGACGGTTCTCCGTCAACTCAGGACACGAGTCAGGACACGAGTCAGGACTCGGCCCTGGAGCTGGTTCAGCCCGGCCAGCCCGCAGAAAGCAGGCAGAACCTGCGGATGAAGTTCCAGGGTGCTTTCAAAAAGGGCATTTCCACCCATATGGACCTATTGGAATCCACCATATACGATTCAAATGTGGTGCAAGGCCCCAAGAAAGCACCAATGGACTCGCTCTTTGACTACGGGACATACAGGAACACCAGCAACCAGAAGAGACGCAGGAAGAAACTCCCAAGAGGGTGTGTTTCCCGAATCTCATAATGTGTGTCTTTTTAGAATTGATAGTTTAGGGGTTCCTGACTTAGTGAAACTAGACTGAAGAGAGCTGGTTGGAAAAATGGTATCATAAAAAAGGAAAAAACTACCAATTCCACTCTGTAAACAGAGGTGTGCCACATAAGAAAGTACACACACACACACACACACACACACACACACACACACACACACACACACACACACACACACACACACACACACACACACACACACACACACACACACACACACACACACACACACACACACACACACACACACACACACACACACACACACACACACACACACACACACACACACACACACACACACACACACACACACACACACACACACAGGCAGACAAACACATCCTCACACACACACACATTCAGGCCATTCACTGGTCGAACAGAGAGCATGTTGTTGGTCTCTCTGCAGCCATTGAGGTAATATTTAGGCTGCTCTACCTGTCCCATAAACAAAGAGCTCTTTCTTCTGGAACACTCAAGGGTGTGGATTTTTGCTTAATAGATGGTTTGTTGTTCATTACATCCATTCAAGTCTAAATGTTATGTCAGAATCCATGGATTCAAATGAAAAACACGACAAGTAACGATTTTGTTTTAATAACTTATATGCATTTGACCATGAATGTATGAATACATGTCTTGTTTTTGTGTCTCCTCAGTAAATCTGAGACAACCTGTGATGATGTTCAAAGCTCTGACCCACCGAGAGTCATGAAAATATTCAACCGCTCGCTCCTGTTCGACTGCGTGTCACGCGCAGACGCAGAGGCCCTGGAAGGCCTCTTGGAGTACCTGCAAAGTCAGGAAAAGAGGTTAACGGATGAAGAGTTTAAAGGTGAGTCTAAAATGTGTAGGTTGGCACTTGCATCACATAATCAACAAAGTTGTGTTTGGATAGGAATGCAGTTTTTTTCACACAGATTCATTTGACACAGTCTCTGTCCAAATGCCCTGTCTTGAATGTTTATTCTGCCTTTGCTCGGCAACAGAAACTCAGTTTATCTGGGGCCGACTTCTACCTTTGGCCTTTTTTCTTCCCCTGCTCCCCTCTTTGCTTGTTTTGGCTCAAAGGATATGAGAGGGAAAAGCTGGAGTTGTGTTTGTGTCCTGCTAGAGGCAGGCCTATAGGAAGGCTTCCTGTGTGTCGAAGCACTTTTTACAGGCTTATAACAAGCAGCAGAGAGAAATCACAGCAAACTGCCATCTCCTTCATGGAGTTAAACAAGCTACACTGTTTCTTCTTTTGAAACTAAGAAACTAAAAATAGAGAAGGGCTTTCTTGACCTCTGTCATTGAGAGTTTGATCTATTTCATTATTTGCGTGCGACATTTCCCAAAATTATAATTCACTACTACTATATTCCCAGCAGGAACACACACGAGTACTGCTGTCATTTCCAGGGGAACAGAGGAAAGATTGTGGAATAGTGGAATTTCAGTCGGACAACTCACGTGTTCCTTTAACATGTTTATTAGAAGCAGCATATAGTTAAGTTTGGCGAATAGGCTCGGCATCATCACTCCATAGATATACATAGCAGGATGAGTGATGATTAAATAACTAACCCTGAGCCTACAGGTGGAAGCTGAGGTGGTGGTGGTGCAGCAAGCAGCAGCGACGTAGAGGTAGCTGCAGCAATAGCAGCAGCAAGCAATGCATGGAGAGAGATCTGGCAGGTTCAATAGAGCGGCATATTAAGGAGACTCTGTTTGGTTGGTTGTAGAGCGGCAAGGGGCGTTATGTATGAATGCAGCATAAGTGCTCGAGTTGACTGCCTGAACTAGCTCGCAGGCTTCGCCCCATTAGTTAAAAAATGGCAATGATTATATTATTAAGAGCTTATATTCAGCCAGCTTAAATACCTGAATATAAGTGTTGTAAAGATTGTGTAAACATTAATTAAAAAAGCTTTAAACGCAAAGGAATAAATAATCTGCTTTTTTTAGTTACATGTAATTCATAAACAATTGAAATAATAGATACAAGTAAAGAAAAATTGATTGAAATGTGCTGTTTTTGCAATTAGTAGAACATATGTAAACTTAACCAAACCAACCTGAAACAGCAAACGACACTGACATTCATATGACTGATTTGAAACTATATACATTCTAATAAAACATTATTGGTAGTGTTGATGAAGTTATACTTAAATTAAAAGGTGCACTTAAACTAAAACTGTTGTTGTTTCTAATTTCATTTTCCCATCAGAGCCGTCCACAGGTAAGACATGTCTGCCCAAAGCCCTGCTGAACCTTTACGACGGGCAGAACGTCACCATCCCTCTGCTGGTGGACATCGCAGAGAAGACCGGAAACCTCCGAGAGTTCATCAACACGCCCTTCAGGGACGTCTACTACAGAGGTATGGACACAACCCAATAATGACTATACTATACTATACTATGTTTTATACAAGATGGTCCCATCATCTTCCACTGAGCTGAAGCTGGCACAGACGGTGTCTTGTTGAGAGTTATTGAAGCTTGTCTGGCTGGAGGTTGAGGCCCTGGGGAAAGATAAGGACTGTGTTTACGTTATGTATGTGTATGTACAGCTACTATTACAGCTCTGTATGATAATGAGAAGATCCAGGCCTCGTTTGTTAAATCCCTTACATTATTTTTGACCAAACAGTGAAGGAATACTTTTCACCTTTAAAAAAATAGGTTTTAAAAACAGCTTTTTCACACATGTTATGGTGTCTCTCTTTCCCCTGATTTAGGTTAGCCCTAAATTCTATAATTTTCATTCGATTTTTATGATAGCATACGTAATACGTTCTACATAAGTATGACTGCTCATAAATAGCTCTCACCTCTCATGGCTCTTAGCGAGTTTCTTTAATGACCTCAACGCTCAAGCCTATGATTGGTCATCAGAGGCCCCCCTTTCTCTTTTATAACTGTGCCATTATTGCTTACAGAATGACTTTCAACATTTTCTTAACTACTTCTGCGAAACGCATTATTTTCACTGATATGTATTCTATTGAAAACAATCACTTTGGAAAACTAATGATATTTAAAGTGTTTCTTTATAATTGTATTTTTCAGGTCAGACAGCGCTCCACATCGCTATAGAGCGGCGCTCTAAGCAGTATGTGGAGCTGCTGGTGGAGCAGGACGCTGATGTCCATGCCCAGGCGAGGGGACGCTTTTTCCAGCCCAGAGACGAGGGGGGCTACTTCTACTTCGGTAACGACCTTTGCAGCTCATAAATCTAATGTGGAAACTAAAGAGTTCATTCAGCTTCTGTTATTCCACTTTCCGCAGACCTTTTACTCCATCTTTATGTGACAAAACACTATAGGCAGACGTTTATCGGGAGACAACTAGAAAACTGTTTATCTGTTTTCTGCCTTTTCTTTTCATACGGTAGTAATGATGTTGTGTGGATGTGGTTTCTATGACTTCACTTGTCACTCTTTTAGTTTCCTTCCTGGCTCTGAGTTCCCGCTTCACTCACAAGTGGTATTCTGTCTTCTAAGATACAGAGTTGCCTCATAGCAGCTGCCAAGAGGAAAATAGTTGGTACACGTTCCTGGTAAAGAAAACTAGCCAAATGAGGTGACATGATACCCCACCCTTTTTCCTTTAACGTGGCAGAAAGTTGGCCGAGCAAACACAGTCAGGATACTGCTGTGGTCCAGAGGTGAAGGCCAAATGTTTTCTGAAGTATCGTACGAGAAACTGTCATCATAGGCGCTCCAAATACACATGAAAAGACAAGCATTATGTCATAGGAGATTGTCCATTGAAAGGTGTCAAGTGTGCTGCCATGAGGAAAAGTAAACAGTGCTGCTGACCCTCCTCTGGCTCTAAGAGAGGAAAATACATCCCAGGGGGGACAGGGGGGGAAAAGTGGCCTGGGGATTAATTGACAGACAGGCCCACTTAATGCGCGGCATGTATCGGCCGGCCGGCGACGAAAGTATGTTACTTAACAAAAAACCCTATGCATTTTATGTTATTTTGGACCATTATTCATATATTAATCACATTACCTGAGCAGCCCTTGAGTTGCCTAGAGCAAAATAGTTACGGCATATATTTAGTGATTTTAATGTTAACAGATCATTGATGCAATAACATTTGGACCCAATTTGCCTGACTTGACGCATGGAATAAAACATGGGCGTAGGAAGCATCCTCCATGTGGGTGAGACAATTTAACAGGGGGTGTGGGCAGGTGGTGGACCTCACCTCCTCTAGGGGGGTCCGGGGGCATGCTCCCCCGGGAAGATTTTTTTTTTTAAATGTTGACGTTAAATGCATCAATCTGATCCATTTTGAGAGCAAATTAGGGACTAAATCTATGGCAGTCAGTAGGGGCTTGGACTGTGAGCCGTAGGGTCGCCGGTTCAAGTCCCCGACCAGACCTACATTTGGAGTGCATGTGGACTTCTACTTGGAGAGTTCCCAGTTCACCTCCTACCGTGGTGCCCTTGAGCAAGGCACCAGACATCCCCCTTCCCCCCTCACTCCCATTGCTCCGCGGGCGCTGTACAATAGCTGCCCACTGCTCCTAGTATAGACTCCTGGTACTAGGATGGGTTAAAAGCAGAGAACACATTTCACTGTGTGTGCTGTGTGCTCTGCATGTGTGACCATTAAAGAGGGTTACATCCCTCCCTCTTCTTCTTCTTCTTCTTCTTCTTCTTCTTCTTCTTCTTCTTCTTCTTCTTCTTCTTCTTCTTCTTCTTCTTCTTCTTCTTCTTCTTCTTCTTCTTCTTCTTCTTCTTCTTCTTCTTCTTCTTCTTCTTCTTCAACACCCATATAAAACAGCAAGTGGAGGCAAAAGTGACTGCACCCAAAACAATAAACCTGCTAGCTAACTAGCCTAAACTCAGTAACAGAATGTGGGCAACACGTTCTTCTCCACAGCCGCGCGACCTCTGAGTCAGACATCACTTCCCCCTTTTCTATCCTATGGGTACAGCCGTACAGCCACTCCCCCTGAACCCCGTTGTAACAACATAATAAACTTTTTGGGGATGCAGCTTGGGATGTGAGGACATGGCTTAGAAAGGGCGTGTCGCCTTCTGTCCTGCCAGTGTTGGCAGGACATTAATTAAAATGTCGAACTCGGACTTCATTTTAAGGACATTTCGGCCAGGGGTGTAGAGCTATATTTGTTTAAGCACCGGATTGACAAAACAGGAGAGGAGAGTGTGTGCACCAGTCTGCCTTGATCTATGTATTCATGTCCGTGACACTCACAGTATCTGCTGCCCGCAGCTGTTTTATAGAAGGAAAACTTCCTTCACTTCATGAAATCTCTGCGGCACCAGGAGGCAGCGGGATGGTTAACTCAGCCTCTGAGAAGAGGAGCGCGCACCGCCTTTCACGCACCGCCTTTCACGCACCGCCTTTCACGCACCGCCTTTCACGCACCGCCTTTCACGCACCGCCTTCACTGTGTTTACCTTCAGAATCATTAGAAAGGCTAAAGAGCGGTGTGGCTGATGTGTTTTAACCACACACACACACACACACACACACACACACACACACACACACACACACACACACACACACGATTTAAACGCAGACTTTTGTTCCTCCATGTTACGTTGTTATTGTTTCACTGAGCGGACCTGCACATTTTTTTCAAACGCTCCCCTTTTTGGTCCATCTGCGCGGTTTTGTGCGCTGTGATGATTCGGCTGTACCTTTAGTAATGAATATTAAATGTTGAGAGGAAATCTTTCCACCAATAATTCCAATAAGTATTCCAAAATTTATTCACTTCAGGTTTACGAAAGTAACTGTAATCAGATTACTCATGTTTCAAATGTAACGCCAGCTGAATACAGTTACTTGATTTTTGTATTCTTTTTTTATTTATTTTTTTACTATTGTTTATTTGTATTTTTCAGTTATAAAATAAACAGACATTGCTCCAGATAACAGAACATACAACAACACATGTAACAACAAACAACTAAACAAAACGTAACGGGGGGATGCAAGGATGACTTCCTAAGACAGCTGATTGTGACATACATAGGACATTTCATACACAATACATTATACATTACATTATACATTATACATTACACAGGAGATGCTATATTGATAGGGTCAGATAGGAAGGCTGCGGACAGTGAACCGCAATCCTCCTGTCTCCCCTCAAAATCCCCCAGCAGAGAAGCTGCACGCTCCATGTTCAGTAGGTCCAGATACTCCCTCAGCCATGAGTCCCTAGTAAAGCAGGCTGGTTTGCGTTCCTTCCAGTTTAGTAAGATGAGTCTTTTTCTGGCTAAACAGCCCAATGTCCAGAGCCGATCGGCAGTCCTTGCAATATTGCCATTGATTTTTTTATTCTGATTACGTAACGCCGTTACATGTATTCCGTTACAACCCAACCCTGGCCACACCCCACTGGGCTGGGCCGGAACACTTACAAATGCAGCACCGGCCCACTGGGGAAACTCCCGGTATTCCCAATGGCCAGTCCGCCACTAAAGTCAACACTGCCCTCTGTGGTGTCTGTTAGGGCACAACTTACTACATAACTATGTGTTATATAATAACACTATTTCCTTTAAAGCCTTCTGAAGATAAGAAGATGTCTTCAACATCACTGAAAGAAAGGTAGCTTGTATTTGTACCTAACCCCATTTTAAAAAATTGTTTATTTGATTACATTCATGTATTATATTTCTCAATCATCACAGAGGAGATGATTTCTATTTGCACTTAGCACGGTTGTCATTCCCAAATCCCAGCGTGTCCGGGCGCAGTGTGAGTAATTTGCTGCGGAGCTTTGCACTGAGGTGAACAGGAACCTGGCAGTGCTGATGGCTAATGGGATTTAGACTCACGCTAACACTCTGCATGCACCCGTGCAAATCCATGAAGAGGAGCGTTTCTATGTGAGGTGACAAAGTAATCTGTCACCCATGGCAACGGCTCATTTTCAGCAGCTGCTTTTGGCACTCTGGCCCCATTGAGCCCCTCCCTCAAACAACTGCTAATTGTGCTGTTTTCATAGCGGGGATTTAAATCAAATCTTTGATCCAAGTTTAGTAAGCTTTGCAAAAACATGCAGAGGCCAGCTACAGTTCTCAATTAAACCTCCTGTTGATTTGCCTTTTTTAAATCTGAAATACAATTCATTTACTCTCCTGTAAATTCAGTATGAAGTTCTATCTCTGTGTCTGTTTTCAGGTGAGCTGCCTCTCTCACTGGCTGCATGCACTAACCAGCCTGACATAGTGCACTACCTGACTGAGAATCCACACAAAAAGGCCGACCTGCGGCGCCAGGACTCACGTGGAAACACAGTGCTGCACGCCCTAGTGCACATTGCGGACAACACCAAGGACAACACACGTTTCCTCACAAAGATGTATGACCTGCTGCTAATCAAGAGCGCCAAACTCTACCCAGACTGCAGCCTGGAGACGGTGTTTAACAACGATGGCATGTCACCCCTCATGATGGCCGCCAAGCTGGGCAAGATCGGGGTAGGGATAATGATACAGCAGTGTGGGAAGCAGCATCATTATAATAAGAGAAATGTGGAGCACAGCACCACAGGTCATAACGTTGTTAGGTGAAAGCTCAGTAGGTACTTTTCTCCATATTCCTCCAGGTTTTTCAGCACATTATCAGACGGGAAATCAAAGATGAGGAAGTTCGTCATCTGTCACGGAAGTTTAAGGACTGGGCCTATGGACCGGTGTACTCCTCCCTCTATGATCTGTCTTCACTGGACACATGTGGAGAGGAACCGTCTGTGCTGGAAATCCTGGTCTACAACAGCCGCAATGAGGTGAATACGACGTTTATTAATTCAATCAAACTATGAAAAGAAACAGCACAGTGTCTCTCAAGATCATAGCATTAAGAGCAACAACACACCTAGCATGACACATGTATTTAACATAAAACTGCTGTGCGATAAAAGATTGTGTTTTATTATTTTATTTCCAGTACATTATATCAATGTTTATTTCTGGTCTTGTTGTCAGAACCGCCATGAGATGCTGGCAGTGGAGCCCATCAACGAGCTGCTGAGGGCCAAATGGCAGAAGTTCGGTGCCGTCACCTTTTACATCAGCGTGGTTTCCTACCTCATCACCATGATCATCTTCACCGTCGTGGCTTATTACCAACCTTCACAGGGAGAGGTGGGTGTGAACATGTGTCCACGTCAGATCTCATAGCAGCAGATTGATCTGAAATTTAAATATGACCATGCAGTATCGAATTGTCAGGATGCCACGTGAACACATTTTATTTGACCATAAATGCTATTTCTTTCTCATTTAGTAAATATGTATATACAGTAGCCTGTACTGTATGTATGATGTATCTGAAGACCACATTTGTTGTAGGCTACATCTGATAGCTTCAAAGTGTTTTTCTAAATGAAGTGTTTATGTAACAGAGCAGAACACATGCATTCTCAATGTTAACAATTTTGTATTGAATGAATGTTTCAATGTTTTGAGTTACTTCCATCTGCTTTCCTGCCCGAAAGTAAATAGAAGATTGATACCGCTTGCATATCTATACATACATGTATCTACAGCCCTCAGCTGCCTATCTGAGCTTAAAACAGCTCGCATTGTTCTGTCGAGGTTTCTCTTGTTAACATATTATATCTTATTTGTTTAACCTTTTCTTTACACATATGCACACGTGATCATCCTATGCATGGTTCTTAATTCACATAGCCCTTATTGACAATCTTTTCATCCAAGTCTCGGCAAGACAGTAAATAGGTGTCGTCCCCAAAATGTTGAACTCATTCTTGAACTCACCATTATAAACTGATATGGTGTACTTTAATATGTTTAACGCTATAATGTTTATATTGAGTATATCTAAATGTCTGCTCCTCCTTTCCTTCCAGCCTCCATACCCTTACACAAAATCCTCTGACTACCTGCGCATGGCGGGGGAGATCATCACCTTGGCGTCAGGAATATTCTTCTTCCTCACCAACGTGAGTCCATTTGCTCTGATGCCTCTGGTTTGATCATGTGTTGCTCATGATGTCTCCAAGTCTCTTGCGTCAAACTCAAACCTGTAAAAGATGTCGGTGTCATTATGGAAATGTCTCTCCTGCTCTTTGCAGATTAAGGACCTCTTTTTGAAGAAGTGCCCTGGGGTGAAGTCTTTATTTATGGATGGGTCTTTTCAACTGCTGTAGTAAGTCTCCATCCTCTGTCCTTGCTCCTTCTCTTCTTCCCCTCGAGCGCAGATTTTGCTGACTTGTACTCAAGGCACATTTTGCAATCTCTAAATCGAGTAAGGAATTAATTTCTTAACCTCGTAACCTGGCACAGTTTACATATTTAATGATCCAAACAAAGAGGAGAGAGTATTGAGCCCCTCTATGAACTGTGTTGATGTACATTAATAGCATATTCCCGTGTTCAGTAATTCATTCAGTATCACAGATTTCCCCATTGGAGTTGGTTCAAGACAAACTCTTCCTCTGTCCCCTCTAGCTTCATCTACTCGGTGCTGATTGTAGTCACAGCTGCTCTCTACCTGTCTGGCATTAAGGCCTATGTGGCTGTGATGGTGTTTGCACTTGTCCTCGGCTGGATGAACACGCTTTACTTCACCAGAGGCCTGAAGCTCACTGGCACCTACAGCATCATGATCCAGAAGGTTAGATCAAGGAAAAAGTTAGCCAATGAAAATGAATTAACCTTAGATTTCACCATGGCTGTGGAAATTCAGCAATACTTGAGTGACAACGTTCCGTCTGTTCTCTTGATAATCATAATTTCCATGTGTCTTAATGCTGATTTTATTTTTGGTTCACAGATTCTTTTCAAAGACCTTTTCAGATTCCTGCTGGTATACGTGCTCTTCATGATTGGTTATGCATCAGGTAGGAACGGTCACCTAACTTTAGAGATCAGCATTGCTGAAAGGGATAGTTTAATATTCTGGGAAAGGAGAGATAGCACTAATACTCTAATTTATGTCCACTAACTTTATAAATATAAAGCTACAGCCAGGAGCCATTGAGCTTAGCTTAGAGCATACAGCCAGCATGGTGTTTGCAGTTTAGCTAAGCTAATGTCTCCTGGATGTAGCATCATATTACACAGAAAGAAAAGAGTGCTATCTCCTCAAATGTACTTGTATTTATATTGCATACATCTGTATTTGGTCTATGTGAAAGGCATTATAAAATATTTGTAATGTTTGTTGATTATGCAAATCAACAAACATTACAAATATTTCATGTCCAGGGACTGCAGACGGAAATGAGCTGTTAGCTATAATCTGGCATATAGCATCTCCATCTATATAGTATCTTTATGCACGGTCCTTGTTCATAATAATAATGTGTGTCTCTCCCAAAATGTTGGACAGACACATAACCCAGCTCCTCTGTTCCCTCAGCCCTGGTGGCCCTGCTGACGGTGTGTCCTCCCCCGGGGACAGAGTGTGAGGGGGGCTGCCCCACCTACCCCGACTGCAGGGACCAAGACACCTTCAGCGCTTTCCTGCTGGACCTCTTTAAGCTGACCATTGGGATGGGAGAACTGGACATGATTCACAGTGCGCAGTATCCTGCAGTCTTTCTCATCCTGTTGGTTACCTACATCATCCTCACGTTTGTCCTGCTGCTTAACATGTTGATCGCTTTGATGGGGGAGACCGTGTCACAGGTGTCCAAGCAGAGCAAGAAGATCTGGAAGCTTCAGGTGAGCTCCAAGTACATATTTGTTTTAGGCATTCATTAAAGAGTCAGTTTCACGAAAACATGTACATCTTTTTAACTCTCCATGCTAAAGTGTTGGTTTATTTTTGGAGGGTTGTAAAGTATTTATCTCTGAGAATTCTGCGTCCACTCCAACACATTATTACCATCCGTGCTGCTCCGTGAGGCTGAACTGTAACACCAGTATGTTTACAGGTTTGAGATGTACCATTTCTTTTCACTTTCCCAGTTTTTCAGTGAAGGCAGAAATAACCCTAACCCTAAAAGACAATATATCACAATTGATAATACAAAATTCAAAATCCACCTGCATTACTAGTTACCAGGAGTTGAGTAATAAAACATATTTTAGATGTTTGAGTGTCTTCGATACCCTTACTAATCATGACCCATACTCACAGTGGGCAACAACCATATTGGACATCGAGCGCTCTTTCCCAGTCTGCCTTCGCAAGTCTTTCCGAGCCGGGGAGATGGTGACTGTTGGGAAAAACTGGGACGGCACACCTGATCGACGCTGGTGCTTCAGGTATAATGCATGACTCATATCACACTCACTCAGCAGCGCCTATAGCACATTAAAGGAAACTGTACATCCGAATGTTGTCTTGTTTTCATCAGGGTGGATGAGGTGAATTGGTGCCACTGGAATCAGAACCTGGCAATAATCAACGAGGATCCAGGCAAGAATGAGACCTGCCAAGCCAATGGGTTGCAGCAGAGCGTCAAAGCCTTGCGGAGAGGTGAGATTTTCACTGTGCTCTCATGAATAAATGCATTGACAAATAAGTATATATTCATGTGGAGCGCACACTAACTTATTCATACAGATCAAACCAAAATCCTTCTTCTTATCCCCCTCTAGACCGCTGGTCCACAGTGGTTCCGCGGGCGGTGGAGTTTAGTAAGGCTCCACGGCCTCGTGATCTGGTGGTGGAAATGGAGCCGCTGACGCCCAGATACTGAGGCCTGCAGGAGGCTGACAGCAGAGAGCCATCAGCACCAGTGAGAGGGGACCATGTGCTCAATAGGTGGTGGACTCATTAGCCAGATGTCATGTGCCTTTTGTTGAAAAGAAAGTATTACAAATATATGAATGTAATCAGTGTGATAGGACTGATCACACAAAGACACTGGATGTGTAATGGCTTAGAGAATCACTGATCTGTAAAACACCAAATACAGGTAAAAACACCAACGCTGAGATAAAAGAATGAGGAATATTTAGCATTAAGGACACAGAGAGCT
Organism: Pseudochaenichthys georgianus; assembly: GCF_902827115.2. Taxonomy (NCBI): domain Eukaryota; kingdom Metazoa; phylum Chordata; class Actinopteri; order Perciformes; family Channichthyidae; genus Pseudochaenichthys; species Pseudochaenichthys georgianus. Next base: position 37,456,328 of record NC_047511.1, on the reverse strand, counting down.
ATATCCTGCTTTTTATTTATCATAAAAGATAGAAAAACATGTTGTAAAAATGTACTTTACCTCTGTAGTTCAGTGGCTGATCACTCAGGGATTCAAGAGAATCAAACATATTTCCAGTAGTAATATAATGTCACAGAATATAGAAAGATGGGTTTGATGATTTAACAGAAGCATAACCTCTGCATTATTCTCTCAGAAGTGTAAACAAAGGATTTGATAGAAATGTCATCTACTGATAAAATCCCAATGAGAGATATTTCTGCCTGAAAAATGCTTAAAGACTTATAGACAGATTCTGCTTGCTATATATTTAAGAGGTCCTTGTATGATGTATCATAAAGATTATATTGTATATGTTAATTTGTATTGTTCAGGCTATGGTAGTTAAGTGCATAGAAACAGTATATATGTTTTATACAAAGTGTATTTTCTCCCCAATTTGTATACCCTATTAATCAAATAGTTACAAAGTCTCAGGCTCGGGCAGTGCAGCTTTCATTTGAACTGAGACAATGCACAATGCCAATTTCTAATGTGTGCATTATGATATGAACACAAAGACATTGTTCTGAACAAGATGGGCATGATGAGCAGGTTATAGTTGTCAAGCACATATGCAAATGCGAGACAATAGCCTCCCGTGTTATGGGTTGTCTTTGAATATCCAGAGTTATTGTTCCTTTGCAGCTGGGGTATTTGCATAATCAACTCTCAGGCCTTACCATTATGTGCTTCCCTCTATTTGCTGCAGTGTTTTCATTGCGATTGGCTCCTTGCCTTATAGAGCATCTTGTTTATGCGCAACTAATGCTTGTATACACATATTTGTGTTATTGTTCTTCATGACAGGGTTTGATTAAGAGCAGATTCACCATACCATACATTTTCACTAATGCATTACTGTTGAGGGTCACAGGTCATTGTTCACTATGTTTACATTGTTTTTTGAAAGAGACATGTCTACGCATTTTTTGTATGTATTGCTGCACAGAACAATAAACACTGAATTTATTTTATGAACCACACAGTAGTCCGTCTTCCCATTCTTGTATAAAACTATGACTTTTTTTTCCTACATTTTTTTTGCAATCCCTACCCACGATACATGATTGATTTGATTTATCCTAGTATAATTGCTACTAACCAGCACCAGTAATATATATATATGATCCAATTAACTGTATGAAATTGTGAGGAAAGATTAAATACATTCGGGAAAAGACTAATAACAATAGCCACAAAAAGAAAGCAAGAAAGGAATATTTTTTCATTTGCGTTTTTGTAATGTGTTTGCATTTGTATTTTTACCAAGAAAAACTATTTTTTTTTTTATTCACAAACCTTTAAATATATACATTTAGGTTTATATCAATGTTGACACAAAATTGTTCTAATTGTTGCTTAAAAAATTAAATGTACTGTATTTTCAAATTGTTGTGACCACACATGTATATAATCTTTCTCAGAAATGTGTGTTCGTCTATAATATGTGTTATTGATTTTTATTATATTTTTTACAAAATGCACATTACACTTTATTCTCAAACAGTCACTACAGGATTTTGAGTCCTGTAGTAATAATTACTTGCAGTACCTCCTCTGGCCTGCTGATGGCTGCAGAGGGCTAAACTCCTGTCTGTGCTGCATGTGGAGATCCCTGTTAGCTGAGTCTACTCCTGCAGAAACTGTCGGGCACATATATTCTGTAATTATAGCTGTAAATATTATATTGTCAGTGCAAACTGTTATTAGCACTATAACCTTTAATAGGCTATAGTTTGTGGAATGCACTGAAGAAATGCCTTTTCGCAGTGTATCAGGTCTCATTGACCTCGCTGTTACACCTGGCCAGTAATTATGGGCTTTTTCCTTCCTAATGAAACCACAAGCTGGCAACAATTTATGAACTGTTTCACTGCTTCTCACCTTTCATCATTACCCCTCACCTTTATTTTCCCTTTTAAAACGCTCCAGTGGTGATTCTCACTGATAACCAGGCTCTCACCTCTCCTCCTCCTCCTCCTCCTCCTCCTCCTCCTCCTCCTCCTCCTCCTCCTCCTCCTCCTCCTCCTCCTCCTCCTCCTCCTCCTCCTCCTCCGTCTGAGGCCAGCAGTGCTGAAGGACACAGGGAATCTCTCACCACCTCAGAGAAGAGGCTAATCCTCTTTGCCCCAACTTTAACTGGGCCACTAATCCTCCAGGTTTATCTAAGCAGTGAGCACCTAGCGCTGCTGACAACTTGGCCTGCCCTCCTCCCCGCAGCCTGCTAAGTAGGGCAGGGCTCGGTCCTGCAAGTGTCACTGTCAGCAACTCTGGAACCGCACACTTGAACAGGAAGTGTGATCTGTTAACAAAATGGCTCACTTGCTTGCGTGTGTGTGCTCGCTGCCACAAATGTGTCTCAAGAAACCAAAGTGACAGCCAAGCAGGATCATGTTGTAACTAACGGCCCTCTGTTAGCAACCACACATGGGGGGAAAGTTGACAGACTCAGCCAAAGGTCCTTAGTAAACTAACTAGCTTAGATATTGGCAGTACAAATTGCTCAGCTATTGTCCAGCCGGGTAAGCTTTACGGTGTTAAGGCTGATGAGTCTCAAGCAGATACCAGACTGGACTTCGGCCAACTCGTTCTTCATTCACTAACTAACGCCTCAGACTGTCTGATGGATTCAATGTGTAGTCTGAGGTCCAGCAGCTGGACACAGAGGGAAACATCCTATATATTGGTCACACTCTTAAATATTTCACTAATATCCAAAAAAGATGGACGGATAACAACTGAAAAACAGGGTTAATAACTAAAAGCAGGTTCCACATAGATTCAATGGGTGCTAATTTCCTTTCTTATAATAATTCCCTCTATAATATCCAGTGAAATATCTCAGCAAGGCGTGGGAGATGAGGAGACGGACATATTTGTTAGGTAGCGTGTGAGGTGACCTTTCAGTTCATCTCAGATGAAACGAGGCTGCTGAACCTGAAATGATTCAGAGTGTCTAAACTGACAGGCGAGGGCACGGCCACGGCTCAGCATCAGCCCGCTGCCCGGCCTCCATCGGCATCTCTCGTGATTTATTGTGAAATTGCCAGGGACTCAATGTGGCGTGCAGGTGAATGAGTTTCGCTAATAAGAGAAGCATTTCTGCTCCACAGAGCTCTTTTTCTGTCTGAGCGAGCGTGTATGAAATCAGTGTGCAGTCTCCCACTACCACACGCTCCGGTGGAGGCGACCGGCTCATCAGTCTGCAGCTTATCTGATGTTTCAGGTGGGTGGAGAGGTTGGGAGTAAGGAGAGAAAGGAGGGAAAAGCATCACTTTTCAGCTCTTGAAGCTACTTGTGTGGCTAAATATCAGAATGAAACACTACATGGTGTTCCATATCTTCTGGAAGTACATTTGTAGAAAAAAAAAGAAAAAAAGCACAAAGCATTTCTAATAGCTTGACATTGAAATATAGACTGCTCATGATCACATTTAAATGAAATGCGGAAAGAAATCACAGGTAACTTTCGGAGTGTAACACATATCAGTGGCTGTCCTTTTCTTTGGTCACAAAATAGGTTTAGATAAACGTTTTTTGAGACAGCTAATATTCCCTTATTTTATCACTCAATTGTCCAGGCCTCAGAAAAGGACATCTTGTCTTGGTCACTAAATTGCATTAGATACTTAGCTAGCCTTTGCCTCTGCTTAAGAGCAGTTTCTCCAAATCCTCATCCAGGAAAAATGTCAATCATCCGTGCAGTGTGCTGTCTATACTGTGGGTTGTTTTCCAGCATACTTAGTGATGCCACAATACTCTGCTGTAAAGGTGGAAAAGGTCAAGTGAACAACAGGATTGGAGAGCCCGGCATATGGCGGTGCATGGGCGAAGTGAATCCTAAGACTTATATGCTTACCTGCATTACTGGTAGTCTTAAAAATTGTTACGAAGATGTTTACGGCACGAGAGAGACGAAGTAAAGACAATGGATGGTTATAGCAACAAGACAGGCGTAGAAGTCATCTGCTTTATTTACTTATGTCAAACAATAATACATAAGAGAGGAGAGGTCAAATGAAAAACAACCATCTACATTGAAATAAAGAAATTTCCGTCCTGAGATTGACAAAAAGCAGGGAACAGCAAAAATATCTACCGTGGTTGTTGGGAGGGAGGGAGGGAGGGAGGGAGGGAGGGAGGGAGGGAGGGGAGACAGTGGCAGTTTGAGCAAATTGAAGATGATGGTTGTGGGGAGATTAGGGGGAGATTGCAGAACTGGAGAGAGGGTAAGGTAAGCAATCACTGGGATGCTTGGCTGTAGGCACATTCAAAAGTTGAAAACCCCACAACGAAAGGATTTTACAGCTTTTTTAATATTCAGACTTCTTCTTTCGAAATCTAAGACTTATCATTCTCCAAAAGAAAGCAAGGTATTCTTTACATTTTTTCATCCTGAGGAGACAAAATCATTTTTTTAAACAGAAATACAACACTGCAGGGAGAACAATAACATTTCCCATTTCCATATATATTATTTTCTCAAGGTTGCGGCACCCTCAGACTTTGGCAGCGTTGGTGCATTTGAGATCATTTGGGGGAAACAGCCCTGTTTGTCCACAGGAACATTCGCAGAGCCACACAAACAGTAAAAGGAAACAGGAAGAAAAAAAGCAAAATCCCCAGACTTTTGTGTTTGGATTGGATACAGCAATATACCCAGCACATAAACTAGATGACTATGGAGGCCATAAGCTTTTCCAGCTGAACATACATAGCTGTGACGCTGAAGAAATAAAACGCTGTAAACTCCTGGAATTACAACCTGCTGCATCGCCTTTTAGAAAACGGCTGTGGGTCTGTGCCTTTGAAGAAATATCCTGATTTATTTTGTGACCTGTGCTGAATGTTTACCTTTTTAAAACATTAATTTGTTTACTCACACACATCCCGTTCAGTTTGATTCACTAGCACAAAAAGAGATGGCAATGTGCTGTAAATCTGCACAAACACATCTTTTGATATTGTGCAACACAGCGATAAGGCTGGTGAGTCAACTAGACAAGCCTCTTCAGGACTGTCTCTACAGTATTGATTAAAGTATTTTCTTGCTAGGTAGGAGCCAATGACTTTATCTTCTGCAGACGCTAGGGAGGGATGCTGGGAAGGACTGTGAGATGAGAGCCCCAGGGGCCCAAGGGCAGCCAGGGGACACGACTGAGGATGACCAAAGCGGTGCGGTGGGGACATCAACCCCCCCCCCCTCTGTCATCTGTAGGTTAGAGAAGCAGCGCCAAGACTCTACGGAGCGAGCAGCTGCCTTTATTTTCTATATCCCTCCCCACCCTCCCGTCCCGTCTGTTGTGAGACTGAAAGAGCTGACCCTGCTCTGAACGCTGTCTCTCCTGCTCAGCAGTATTTAAGGTGCATAATATGCGACTAGACCTTTGCACTGGGTAAAGGTCTTCATGGACTTATTGGGATTTACTAAGGGGTTTTTACAACCAGCATAAGTCAATTCCCCTCCACTTTGCCTCAGGCCTTTCGCGCCCTTGAAAGCGTGTTAACAGTCGATAGTCTGTAGCCACACAGATAAGTTATAGATCTAAATGTCCTCACCAGATGATGTCTGATTTGAGTAATCTATCATTTCCTGGGCAGCGTAACTCTACATTTTTTATTGCAAGCATTAAAAACTGAATTACAAATAAAAATGTAGGCACAATAAGTCTTACAGGGAGGCATGTGATTCCTCAGAGGTTGAATCTGAATATGAGGCCGCAGAGCTGAGGAGGGGCGGCTGAAACCGGCACCAGGAACATGGCAATTATCCTGATTACTGATGCTTCGAGGCTCCTCTGACCCCAAATCCCTCCCTGTATCTCTCTCCCTCTTTCTTTCATTTTCTGAGATCTGTCACATCGCACGGGGCCCCTCAGCCAGGCAGGGAGCAACCATGTATAATCCAACAGAAAACAAATCCCCTCGATCAAACACAGCCCAGCTTTTTCAAGCAGGCCTCTGAGCACAGGCGCCATGGTGCGGCGCTGAGGCCCTCCGAGACGCTGCGGAGGCTGTGATTTAGCCCCCCCACCCGCCCTTAAAACCCTGCTGTCCTCCCCTTCAACGTCAGCCAGCCAGTCCTAACCTTCAGTTTGTTTAAGCACTGCTGAACCCTGTTGGCCCCGGACAGGGGGAGGGTGGGCTTAGATAATGACATGCCATATGCCACTCTGCCTCTGCAGCTGAGTGAGCCGTGCATGGATCAGCTCAGGCAAAAATCTATTTGAAATGTAATTCTATTATCCTAATATGGGCTAAGCGTCCATTGTCCAAATCAGGAATTGTGGAATGGAGCACAGTTGCAGGGCTAAGATGCGTCCCATCAATAGGAGCTCATTAATGTGTGTAAAGGACCAGGGGGACAGACAGTTTGGAGCCAGCACAGTAAAACATGTTGCCACAAAGCAAAGATGGTTCAAGTATTTAAATGGCAGCCCTATATGTTATACGTGCAAATTGACTATTATGTTTCTGCTGAAATTGAATTGGTTTCTGAGGAGTCGTCTTTTTTCTGTTGCATTCTAATGGGCTTAAAATGGCCAGATTCCTTGCAGTGCCTAATAGGAAATCCCTTGTTATTTGAAAAGGGTTTTATTTCAACCCTTTGAGTGAATGAATACTCTATCGGCAGTGTCCAGCAGCCAGGCGTCACCCAATATTCCCATTAGCAGAGGGGCCTGGTGCCTCAGACCTCCACTGGTGGGAAAGGCCAGACACCAGAAGCTCCACTGCCTCAAGTGTCTCCTCTCCACTTCCACATCATGTGACAGGGTTTAATGCATGGATGCAGGAGCCAAACGGAGGGGATTTAGGAACGGGATGTATCTGTAAATCTGTCACAATATTTCTACAAGACAGAAAGTATGCTAGAATCACAGTGTGGCGGGTATTAAGCTGTTGAAACAACATGAAACATTTTCACTGGAATGTTAAGGAGGCTTACTGTGCACATTGAAGCCAAGGGGCTTGGTATTATTTCCACTAAAATCTTTGTCAGCTTTCAAAGACAGTGGCGTGTCTACAAACACAATTGGATCAACATTTAAGGCTCATAGTTAGGATTAAGCGAGAGTTATTTTAAGGGAAAAACAGGTCTGTTTATAAATGTTAAGAAACACTATTTTGATGCTTCGAGTTAATATTTATGTGTAAATCCATTATTTGTCTGTCCTTTTCCTTGGATGACCAAAGTGTAAACATTTAAAATATGAATAATTAAATATAGTTTGTAATGACAGAGGTTTAATCGCTACAGCACATTAAAGGATCTACATCACACACCACGTCTGCTCTGGATCTCAGAGAGCTGCTGCTGACACAAGGGCCCAATTTCACACTGACGTCTGGAGGACATACATTACAAAATGACAGACTTCAATGCCAGGATGTGGCTTCTGAATATATTCTTAAAGAAATTTATTTTACACCTCAAAACAGAAAAAAGGATAGGGATTAGGGATGTGGTACATTGGGAATGTATTGACAACTGTAGTTTACATTTTTTGGTGTAAGCTCAGAGAAAAATGTTAATACAGTCATAATAATTGCACTTCATAAATCTAGACTGATGCCAGTATTTTCCTCACAACAAAGCTCCGGCTCCCTCTCTCCAGTTACTAAATTCAATTTACCATTGAAATATGATGGACAAAAGAAATGCTAATTTAAGACCAGAGGACTGCTGCACTGATCCAATTTTTCTCTTTCGCTTGAGTCCCACAAGGCAATAAAACATCGCAGTAATTTAAGTGCAGTACATTCAAGGGAATCTCACAGTCATAATAAATATTTCACTGCTCTGAATCATCAAGTTAAGACTGGCCCTGGCTAAATGTATCACAACCAGGGTCTAAGAAGGACAAGGGGAAGCAGTGAGCCTCTTCTCATTCCCGTGATGCCAGAGAGCATGATTGTTTCCATTTTGTTTTTGTTTGTAGGTTCAGGGGTGAATATTACCCCCAACATAGGACTTCCATTTGTTCCCACCTCTTTCTGTCATTTCTGATAACATTTGACAGAAGTATTTAGCACAGTAACTCCTATTAGGAGTTATGTGAGAACTTGATCTCCACTCTAACTCCGGAGAATACCTAAAGCCTTCGATAAAAGACAGCGAGATCTGCTAAATATTTCCTGTACATTACTCAGATATGATGTTTATGGGAATCAGTTTTTCAGTCTTGGTGGTAGAAATCTTATAAGAACACAATAAAAATAAACAAAGTCTGAGGATTTTGAAGAACACAAACTAAAATGCACACACGCGCATGCACTCAGCAACATACACGCATAAACATACACATAAGGTTATGTCAATAACCTCCCAATCACATTCTTCATGGTAACATTTCTTTTTCATGTTTTTTGCGACATTTTCTTTTTTAAATAAATGTTTCAAGATTTTTTGTAGATTCCAGTGTTGGTTAGGAAAAAGAGCTCTCCAGGTTCGACCAGGTCCTTAAAGAACCAACGCAGCGGCTTTGCCTTTCACCAGGACATAAGAGACTGCACATCAGCTTGTGGAGGAATTATCATCAAATCAAAAGTGGAAAAAAAAAGAAGAAAAAAAGCATTTGAGACACTTTCCCCATAGCAGCCAATGCATATAATATACCTACAAATATATAAAACAACAAAAAATAGGTTCAAGTTTTCAAGTTTCTTAAATATATCATAACCAAACTACCGAATTTCAAACTTCAAAGTCAATAAGATTCAAGCAGTGCAATTTATGAATCAATTATAACAGCAATAATAACTAATATTGTACTATCCTTTTAATTCAACCTTATGATCCTTTTACATACACACCCGAGTATAATTTGAGACCCCTCACTTATCAGTACGTTGTGTTTATGTGTGTGTGTATCTGTGTGTACCGTTACAGAGTTTTGGATTCTGAAAGCAGCCCTAAACGTTGGTCCTTAAGACCCTTTCAGTGACAACCTACACAGTAGCTTCATCCTTAGTATTTGGAAGGGGGATACAAGTGACGTAAGCACTTCATGTCAAGCTATGATTCTCATCAAAAAGTTCAGGCAAGAAAAACAACATCAAAAAAACGGAATACAAATAATATAATAAATCAACCCAAAATTCCTATTGGCAAACCACACAATGGAACATCTGGAGAATCTTGAAATCCCTTTTTCTCTCCCAAATCACCTCCAACTTTCATATTTGGGACCCCCACAGCCTGCCTGTAAACCACCACACCGAATGGCCGCACAGCACAACCACTGCTCTTCTCTAAGCTCCCACACTAGTTAAAGCAGTGCCACTCTTAATAATCTCTACCCAGAAAACAAAACATATTCTTTAACTTTGATTTTCTTCACAAGTTCACAATTCTTGATTCTCTTCCTCCTCTTCGTCGTGCCCCTCTATCTGTAAACAGGGAGGCGGATGTGTGCATGCTGGTGGTCTAACAGACGTGGCACTGACACAGTCTCATAGCCTTTGCCAAGCATCTGCTCCTTGATGCAGGGTGGGTGGATGTCGTTGATCAGGTACTCCAGAGACTGCAAGCTGCTGCTCAGCACCGATGTGTTGCACATGCTCTTGCTGGGCAGGCTGCAGCACATACCTCCCCCGCTGTCTATAGCAGGGTGGTGAGGGTGATGGTAGTGGTGATGGTGGTGGGGGTAGCCCATCTCTCTATGCCCCGTGACCGGCCCTCCTGCAGAGTTAGCCAAAAGCTCCTGGGGGTTATAGCAGTCACTGTCAGGTGTCACCAGCACACTGTTCCACGGCGGAGCAAAGTATTGACCCACTGAGAAATTCCCATGCATACCCACGCAGTTCAAAGGGGAGGAGCTAACTTTGTCCATCCCGCCTCCGCCGCTGGCTGTCAGGTGGTAAGGTCTGGAGGAAGAGGAGGACATTTGCGGCCCCATAATCCCTCCCCCCGGAACACAAGTTTCGGGGGACTTGCTGATGGCGCCCCCTCCACCACTGCCTCCGCTGTACATACGGAGCACAGCCTGTTGATGCTGATGATGTTGATGTTGTTGTTGTTGTTGTTGTTGGTGTTGTTGTTGTTGCTGCTGTTGCTGATGCTTCTGCCAGAGGATGTAGTCCATACCATCTGCGTACATGCCCGTCTTCATCGCCTCTGCATTCTGAGCAGGCAGCCCGGGCCCTGTGTACAGCATGTTAGACTGGGGACCCATTCCCACCACGTAGCTTCCACCTGAGGAGCCTGAAGAGACCCCCATGACAGTTGTGCCGTGCTTGGAGGGGCTAGAGTTAGACGGTGCGGCTGCGGCGGCCCCCTGGCACACCTGCTGCAGAGCCTGGGCCTGGCAATGCTGGTTAATCTGGTAGATGATGCTCTGGATGGAGGGGAGGTTGGACTGTGCAGGCAGGGGCGGGCCTCGGCCCCCTGTTACAGGAATCACTGAGCCAGCTACAGTGACATTTGGGGGAACCGACAGCACGGGGCCTTCGGGAGGCTTCGAGGGCCCCGTGTGGTATACCATCTGGCCGTGGCCACTGGCTAAAGTGCTACTACTAGGGGGCGGGTATGGGGCAACTGCTATGTGGGCTGGAGAGAGCTTAGTCCGCCTGCCTTCGGAGTTCTTCAGAACACCTTTTGCAGGAAAGAAGGTGCCCGTTGATGACGATGAAGAGGCCTTGAGGACGGCGAGCAGCCCCCCGGCGCAGATAAAGGGACCATAGCGTGTCCCGGTGGTGTCATATCCATTCACAGTCCGATTAAGGTGTTTGTGCTGAGGAACCCTGATGTTGGTGGGGAAGATCTTGATAGACAGAGGGCTGTTGGCCGTCTTCTGAGCGAAGGCATCAAGTTCTGCCGCAGTGGGGTAGCGTGGGGAATGTGTGGGTACCGCCAGCTCACCTGCAAGATAAAGAGAGAAAAGGGTATGAGTGGAAAACATAGACTGGTGCATGTGTTGCAGATTCGCACACCTGAGTTTAATTACCAGGGATATTGAAGGAGCCAAGAGCAATGGCAGCCTCAACGTCAGATCAATCAATTAATTGCAATAACCACTTCTCTGCTGTAACAGTATAACCCGGCAGCAGTACAGTGACTACATCTAAAGCACGCTGAGTAATGTGAGTGTTCGACAAGAGCAGGTGAATAAAACCAGATGCAGACAGAGGACCCAGTGCCTAACGACCCGAACAGAGTTTGAACATTACATTAGACGCTTTTATCCAAAGCGACTTACATACATTCAGTACTGTGGGCAATCCCCACAGGAGAAATGTGTGTCTTGCCCAGGGACACAACGGCATGCTGACTGCAGTAGGATTCGAACTTGGTACCCCTTGAATCCAAGTCTAGCACACTTTCCACTGAGCCACAGCCTCCCACTAAATGACAGTAAATCTGAACTGACATTCATTTATGTTCCATCACTTCCCTCCTCCAATTGAGTTTTCCTTTCATCTCATTGTCAAACCCTCCTGTGGAATTCATCCCTAGACAAATGGATCTTTTTAAAAAACTAATTCCGTCAAAGCCTGGTTCCTTAGGCGCTGTTAAATCAGTGCATTGTGAAATTAATGCGGACCCTCTTTAGCATTGAATTGGGTTAGCCCTGGATATCAGGCAAGCAGGGACGACGGGATGGGATAAGAGCTTGTTTAATTGCAATTGCACAGTTGAGATTCATAAGTGGTTTCACTTACTGGGTCTTACCCTTGGCCACATCATTTCCACATGTATTCAATCCAGGAGAACGTGGAGAGGCCTCACCAAAAGCACTATAACACATCTATTGGGAATCCGACCCGGGTTAAGATGATCTACAGCAAACCGAAGCCTCGTCAAGACTGCTACAGTGCTGCTATCTTTAAATGTTTTCAAAGATAAAACTAATAATTGGTTTGAAATTGAAAACACACTACCAAGACACATCATTGTTGAGGTAAAATCAAACAAAAGACATGCTAATGGTTTGTGTGACCATGAAATATCTCAATTATGTCACAGAGTAGCACAAATAAATGTTGTTTTGCGTTTGTATAATAAAGAGTATAATCACATGTATTTATTTTATATTTTCAGGTGACGGTTGAAGGACAAAAAACAGGTACATAGACATTGCTACGAATGCACTATACATGTAAATGCTGTGTACGGTTTGCCATGTAAAAACCACTCCGAACCCAAAATTAAATTGAGAAGTGAACAGTGAGAGTAGCAATGGCCCCCGCTCAATGAGCCAAGGCTTGCCCATTGTGAACTGAGGTGGCAAACAGGAAAATGGCAATTTCTAAAAACCCCACCATGTGTCATTGTTCGGGAGCTGGGCATGGAGGTGAGAGGCCGCGGTGAGATTGGATTTAAACGACATTATTCAGGCAATTTCATGGCTACTTAGCTCAGTGTAACAAAAAGGGTGGAGGGCTGGGGAAATAACTCAATTTACAAGCAATATATCATCTGCCACAAACGACTTGCAACCCCTTCAAAAATGACACTTTCATGCAAAAGCTAACAAAACGTAAAAAAATTAACTGCCATAACTGTGCTGTCAGCAAATGTCCTCGCGACCGGAGGAGTCTGCAGGGTGCAGCCGGTGACTACGACTCACTCCATTTCCTCTCCGATTGCAAATTCATTATGAAGAGACTCCACAGCCAAGTAGTCACAATTCTCATTTCGTTGGTCCCATTACAGAGAGCATGGGGAGTTCATTTCAACAACCCTTTGGGTCTCCAACTGTGAAAATGATTACATCTTCAAGATCCATATCATAAAAGGAATACATTGGGAATTTAACAGCAGAGGGGAGAGCCTGTGAATATCCCAAGCCAAATTAAGTACAAGACGTATTTCTGACTACCGACAACATGATCTCTAAATCAGAGACACTGTACTTCAAATTATATTTTAAATGTGTAGAAATAGAGTTGATTTAATAACGTAAATCAGAATGATATCCTGGTGCCATCCTAATGGGCACGGCTGAGTGTGCCGGTCCAGCCTATCAAAGATCTAGCCAACCTTTCTGAGGGAGAGCTCTGCCCCCCCGGTGACGGCACTGCCATCTGCTTTGATGTCTGACTTGCATTCGAAAACTGACAGAAGACTTATTTAATTTGCTCAGAAGATAAAAACATGCTCATTTCAAAGCACACTGCGGGTCCACATGCAAATGGGATGGCAGCATATTTTCTGATCTTCTTTACATGAGGGCATCTTTGATCATCACATGGTCTAAGTGAGGAAAGATACTTGGCTTCCAGGCATATCAAGGCCCTGTGCCCTGCTGCCCCTACAAGCCCCCAGCTGCAATATGCCCCTCATTCCACCTGATTGCTGCCACGTGAGGAAAACAACTATAAAAACAGCCAGGAAATTCATTTAAGGGTGGCTAATTCTATTCCTTCTCACTGACTGAGTCCATATTCTCCATGCCTGAGCCTGCATTTCTTTTGAGAGAGACGAGAAAGCCCTCTCCCTCCGTCTTTTCCCAGCTTGGCCCTTGTTTGTCAATAGGCAGAGCCTTTGGCACACCAACCTGGCATCAAAGGGTTTCACACTTCATAGGCCACAGGGATTAGAGGCCTTTCAGGCCTACAAAACCCATCTCAGCTCCACAAAGGCTTCCGGTTATTAGAACCCACAGGCATAAAGGAAGAAGAGGAGGAGGAGGAGGAGGAGGAGGAGGCAAATGAGCATCTGGATGCTTCTGATTCCAGCCCACTCAATAAAAAGTTCCATGGTATAAATGTTATAGCAAAGTTGATTACAGTAAGTATGCCCACAAACCGGGGCGTAATTGCACTCCCATACATTCAGTGGAACACTGTGTGTTTGATGTGCAGGGTCTCCACCTCTCTCCTCCAGAGCAGTGAGTAGATAAGTGAGGACATGGAGGTTAAAGGAGAGACTCTCATTGTAGGCTGGCACTCGGTGACTTATTGGTTTAGGCTGCAGTAGATCATCGCTATGAGCAGCAGCATACAGATGGTGCTGGCTGATAAACAGCCTCTGAGGCAGCCAGTTCTGCCTCCTTTGTGTGAGCCCTCACCTCCTCATCAGGTAGGGGGTTTCCTGCACCTGTGCACACTCTCCAGCCTCGCCGTGCATGCTAACGCATTGCAGGGAAACAGAAAAAGGCTAAAATACACAAACTGCATCTGCAGTTGTGCGTCTCATTTGCCATCAGTGGAGCATGTTGTTATCCCCTGCTCAGCTCTCATGAAATGTAGGGCAGGGACAACAACAGGTGCCTGTGCGGGCGACAGCCTGCAATGCCTCCTGGGCTAAATGCTTCACACTCGCTTCATTTCGACATGCGACAGCCTTGTAAGGATTAATTATTTCCCTGGGGATGCAAGAATATGCTTTTTCCTGAGTCTATGTGCGCTCACAAGCACATGAAACATCTTTTTGCAAAGGAACAGAGAACCTGGCCTAGCACTGCTTTAACAATAAGCAGGGAAACAGTTGCACATGAAAGGAATGTAAACAAACCAAGCATATGATTGAACTGCATTGGAGATGAGATAAAAGCTCAGGCAAACACATGCATTAGTTCTGAGAGATCACGCGCCAGGGAGCGGAGATGGCAGGGAGGCAATTAATGGGCTGACCTTCGTCCTTAATCACCCAGTGCCTGGCACACAATGCCCATGTGTCAGAGCAGCACATCTCTAAATGCCACCCCTCATTAGCACGATGCACGTATTGAGAGAGGCTATCTGTGCAGTGTTACACTCTCCAGCGGTCAGACAGAGATAGCAAGGCTGGGAGGATAACATGGCAGCACAGAGCCGGGCTGAGCCGCAGTAGGCCATGATTTGATCTAGAAATCCCATTTCACTTGGAGGATGGGCTCTCTCCTTTCTCTCCATTTCTGATTGGCATGCAACTCCCCAAGCGCAACGTCCTTGGTGTACCCAGTGCCGTTACTGTGATTGCATGTGCTGTGTGTGTGTGTGTGTGTGTGTGTGTGTGTGTGTGTGTGTGTGTGTGTGTGTGTGTGTGTGTGTGTGTGTGTGTGTGTGTGTGTGTGTGTGTGTGTGTGTGTGTGTGTGTGTGTGTGTGTGTGTGTGTGTGTGTGTGTGTGTGTGTGTGTGTGTATGTGTGTGTGTGTGTGTGTGTGTGTGTGTGTGTGTGTGTGTGTGTGTGTGTGTGTGTGTGTGTGTGCGTCTGGTGAAAGGGGTACCCAATTCTGAACACTCAATTAACACTCCTTTAATTAGCCGGCAGTACAGTTTGAATTCTGATGAACTAATTTTCTTGGTGTGAGGGTGGAGGAGGTGGAGGAGGGCTGGTAAAGGTCCACTGGGTACAAAACAGCTATAAAGAGGGAACTGGTAGATTAGACTGTAAAAAATCCATTAAATTCTGTGCACTTCTTCCAAGTGAGAGGTCAAATTGTGTTGATCACAAGAAGCAAAGGCAGACAGAGAGAATATGAGAGCAGGGAGTTAGGTGAGGTGGAAAGAGGAGGGTGGGGGTTAGCAGGGGAGTGGAGGAAAAGGGAGAGGAGATAGGGAGTCAGAGGCGGGGCAAGAGTGCAGCACCGAATCCAGAGGACCATGAGAATGCTTTGCATTTTAATTAGAGGTTTAAATGAATAAGCAGAGGGGAAAGTCTGAAGAGCTGCCCTCGCTCCCATGTGTTCGTGCTCCAAGTGTTCTAACGTGATGAGCAGGTTGGAGAAGTGTCTTCTATGGATGAAACGCTGCCACACATCAAACACCCCTCGCTGTGCCCTCACTCACTGCCCGCCTGTATGCCTACTCACCACATGTTTTGATGCCCCCTGACCGTGTATATCGGTGAATGGTGGGAATAAAGTGCTTGTTTAAATGAAGGGAGAGGACTGTTTGGTTGAACTGCAATTACGTTTTCAGGGAACCACTGGTGCGTAGCGCGTTTAACGTTGGCCAAACAAACAGAGCCGTCTGAGCTGAGGGCAAACAACAGGAGGAGAGCCGGGGTCAGCTTCAGTCCAACAGCAGCCACGCTCACTGGGAACTATTCCCCCCGAGGAGAGCGAAGTGAAATGTGTTTGAGCTAAGAGGAAACGTTAGCTGCTCGACTCATCATGCATCCTTTCAACCGGCATACAGCTATTCATGCTATTTTTATTTTTCAAAGGCTTACTGCAGTTCACCGGCGACATGACGCACCCACTTCACTACAACACATTCCCTTGATACATGTTGTGTCGTTACATACTTTTAATATTTTAACACAAATGATGATGTTTTTTACCAAACCTTATCATTTAGTGTCGGTGCCTAAACCTATAGTAAGGGTGTATGTCCCGCAGATAGACCAAGTCATTCTTTGGGCAGAGAATTGTTTGCAACAAAGGATCCTCACAGGTTTGAAATTGACAATTGTTAAATGATATGCCGTGTGTTTTTGACCAACAGATTGCCTCTATTATCCACACGTACCATATTCCACTACTTTGCTCTAAAGTTCATTGTAATGAAGTTACTCATATTAATAATGCATGGCTAAAACAGTCTCCGATCCCCCCGCTCAGAAAATGTCTGACCTGTCAAATGTGTAGCAGCCTGCTGTAGAAAGAGCAGATTCAACAGCATTGTTGCACGGAGGGACCCTTGACCTGTGGCTATTGTTAAGCTCTTAGCTGATAGGATCAGGGTGTATGACGTCCTGTCCCCAGCTCTGCTCGCCTGCTGTAAAAGGAACGGGAAGGCGGGGGGAAGCCAGAGGCAGCTTCGCGTCCTGAACAATACCTGCCTTGTGCTAATGGAGGTGTCATCTGGCACAGGGCTGATTAGTCAGCGATTACAGCCAGGCCTCAATTGCCGTGACAACTGCTGCAAACACAATGGGCCCTGATAGAGCCAGCTGTTTGGTCCTCTGCAATTAACCCTGCATCCCACTCGTCTCCGGCAGTGCGCTGCCTCTAATTGACTATCGGGCACACAAAGCAGAGGCTGTGGGGCAGACCCCCTGGACATAGCCCCCCACCCCTCTGCCGAGGTAGAGATGATAATAATAGAGGCGTCCTGTGGACTCAGCCGCCAGTCAATCAAAGCCCCAGCGCCCCACAGGAGCTTCCTGAGGAGCGATGGAGCAGAGGAAGCACATGTATGAGCCAGTGATCAACAGGGTACAGCAGCCTCGCAGGGGGGCAGACATGTTGAATATGCCCTCAGCCAGAGTACTAATCAATTCAAGTGTACAGGAGGGGAAAGGGAACCTTGCTGCTTGCTTGATATCAGAAAAGCCATTTTTAGGAACACTCATCTCCCTCTGTTCATTTCAAGGTTGATTTTTTTGTGCAACAACACAGCGAGAAAAAAATCAAGGCAATTATTTGTCAGGCCTCTGCTATCTATAATTGCAAAGATAAAAATCAAACTGCAATGATTTCTCAAAGGATAGAGCTGTCTGAATCCACGGCTGCTTGTGTCATCATAATCATCAAATACATGCATATTGTAAGACAGTGGAAAAAATGCAGTGAACTCATCTATACATTTTTACATTAACTTTCAGAAGGGGTTGACCGATCTAATGCCATTTTTAATGTAACTTTCTAAATCAAAAACCTGTATTCTGTGAAGGAAACAAGCTGTATATTTCACAGTCACATATTGTTACGAATCAGACTCTAAATAACTCGAATGAATCACTATGTTAATAAAATCCGTAGCTGGACAACATTTTCCTCAGGGGGTGCCTGCTGTAATCACATATTGGGCT
Organism: Pseudochaenichthys georgianus; assembly: GCF_902827115.2. NCBI lineage: Eukaryota > Metazoa > Chordata > Actinopteri > Perciformes > Channichthyidae > Pseudochaenichthys > Pseudochaenichthys georgianus. Next base: position 37,438,603 of record NC_047511.1, on the reverse strand, counting down.
TTTAACCTGCCAACATGTTTCACAAATAGCAAAAAGGATAATGAGAACGTTAAAGCAATCTGCACACTGATCCTTCAGAGGCACGCAGACATGGCACAATGTCAAAAATGGATTTAATCATTAAGAGAGATTTAAAAAAAGTTGGATAAAACTCCCAAATCTTTTATTTCATTAAAACCAATCTCATTTCAGATTTAATCTATCTATTTTCTGCACAAGCAGATGGAAGAAATACTAAATTGAGTGCCTAATTTGGGCTTCCTCCTCACAGACTGCAGCATGAGGTCATTTAGTTATCCTGCAGAGAGGCGTGTGCCGTTAATATAGTGCAGCGAGACAGAGATAAGGTCTACAGGTACAGATAACACGAGGAAGGACAGAGGCAAAACAAGATCCATGCTCACCTCCTGCACAATGTCTATCAATATTATAATAATTGTACTGATTAACATATTATATATAATACATTGTGGACAATGTGTCAAATCAAAACAGCTAATTAGGGTTCAATTTTTAAGATTTCCTCCCAAGAAAGGTGAAATATTATACCACCAGGACACTGTCATGTTTACATTTTCTCATTAGAATTTATCTGTAAAGCCAGATGTTCCTGAATCAGCCATGAAAATTAATTAGCTGGTTTGATGTGGCAACCTCATGCTCCTTCCAGACAGACCTGGCTTTTATGAGCTGGAGGGGAAATTACCGAGAATTGATTGATCCTGAAGGACTCTTCTGTACACAGACAGACACACACACACACACACACACACACACACACACACACACACACACGCACGCACACACACACACACACACACACACACACACACACACACACACACACCATCAATAACCATTAATTGTCAAAGTCTATTAATCTAAAGAAGCTCCATACATGTTCTTTCATTTTTAAAAATCAGGTGGATACACAATTAAAACCAGGATGCATTTCATCCCCTTTTCTTGCTGCTTTCCCTTTTCCTTAACATCTCTACCTCCTCTCTTTATTTTCTATGTCTCTTCTCTTGCTTCAGCCCCCCTTCTCGGTCTCTTCATCCCCCACTCAGTGTCTACAGTCTCCCTCTCTGAGTAAGTGAGTTTCATCTGGGGTGCTTGCCGGGCGAAATCACCTCAGGGCGAACACTTTATTATCTGTAGTCAAAGCGTCACCACAAATACCATTCTACACACACAAGTGTCACTTTCCATTTGTCTGCACTCTGGCTGCATTAGCGCAGCCTAGCCGGCACAGAGCCTTGACTCAAACGCGCCCGGCAGAAGAGAACTAACAGCGTGGGAAAGCACTCGTCCTGCATTCCTGCCCCATTAACACCACTAGCATCACCAGAGGAGACCTACTGCCTCTCCCTGGAATTAAAAACCTTATCAGCACTAACCTTTGTGAAGATAGCATTTAAGAAGATACTAATGCTACGATATGTAGGCAGACATCCTCGTCTTTGCCTCTCGTGTCATGTTTAATGCAAATCAAAGCATGAGTGAAAGAAATAAACATAGGATCCCCTCTTATTCAAAGCGGATGACTGGAAGTGTTCATTACTGATGATCTCGCTGACTGTCCAGCGAAACAACACCAGTGGGGTAGTTGATGTCCTCTTTGAGCCACAGAGGAATGCGGGCCAGTGTCGGGCCTTTTGTGGGACAGCCGTGCCCCAAACAAACAGAATCTGGGGCAACATGTTTACCTCGTATTACACACTGCACTCCATAAACAAAACGGACAAACAAGAAACAACGGGCTCCATGTTTGTTCCCATGACCGCCTGAAAAAAGGCATTTCAATAGAAAAATATCAACCCTGAATATTTCACGCCGTCAACACAGCCGCGACCTCATTTCAAGCATTGGCCTGGATGGAAAACATTATAGATTATAAATGAGAAGAAAATAACTATATTCATCACAAAACTGCTCTCTGTTTAATAATGAAGTTTGGCCAAAGGGCTTAGTGGAGAGCACAGTTCTGTATAGATAGGGGGACCCCGGCCCCCGATGAGCCTACCCTCAGGCCTGCCTGGGCCACCCTCATTGTGCATACAGCATGGTCTAGAAAGCAGAGCTATATCAGCAAATACCCCAAGTCAGCACAAGCAGCGGGGTGGTTATGCGTTGCGACTGGCACACCAGCCGATATTGTCATGTGCAATTAGGCCTGTGCTCACGGGCCTGTGAACTCATTCCTGTGGCATCAAAGTCACCCCCCCCCCCCCCGACTGTCCTCCAGTTACATCCCTGCCTCTTATATCCCTGCCTCTCTGCTGCCCTCTCCTACATTTAGAGGCTTTTTTCATTTCACATTCAGCCCTGCCACTCCATGATGCTCCCTCACTGAACCTTGTGAAAAGCTGTGCTCCAGTGCAAACACAAACAGAGTTGAAATACAACAACAGGTTAGGCTGGTTTGATTTTCAAAACAAATCTCCGCAGCCTAATTAACTAAGTCGACAAGGGTCACCCACAAGTTAGAGCTAGCCGGTGCATCAAGAAGCAGCTGCTGCCGGTTGTTTTGTCTCGGTACACTAATCCAGATGACAAGGCTGATTGAGAGGAACAAAGGCCAGTTCACAGAAGAAAGAAAGACCAACAGTGACGCAACTTATGTGGAAACATCGGGAAGAAGAAGAAGAAGCAGAGATTAAACTATTGATGAGGAGAGCACACGGTACGCTGAGCCAAGAAAGAAATCCAACAAGCTACAATCCTAACCAGACAGATTCATGTCGAGCCCTCCCTGTCCTGTTTTAAGAGAATATGCCACGCTGTGACATTATTTTCTCAAAGGGCTACATGTACAGCCGAGAGCAAGCAACTCAAATGGACACAGTAACAACACAAGCACACACAGGTTTGAGTAAGGGACCCCAGAGGTAGATATTGTAAACGCACACAGAGATAAGAAAAGGAACCAGTGAAGAGAGTAGAGAAGGAAGAAAAAAGGAGAGTGGGAGTGGGAGAGAGAGAGAGGGGGGAGGCTGGAGGCGCCTGGGCAGGCCTGTCAGACCGGAGGAAGTGCTGGAGCGTAGGCCTGCAGGTAAATGGAAGAAGAAAGGCGCCCGCAGGCTGCCTGAGGCAAGCCTGGGCCCTTCTGTTCTATCATTTAGGAGACAAGTCCTCCACTGATTCCCAATTAATATTTAACACTGCGCAGACAACAAGGCACTCGGCTGCAGTACACATGCCAACGAGAGGAGAGGAGGAGATAAGAGAGGGGGAGAGAGAAGGAGACAGGAGAAGAGTGGATAAGAGAACGAAGAATGATAAAGGAGAGGAGATACAGTATATTTTAAGCAAGAGGAACAATGATTTTTTTAAGATTCCATGTCGATGGAGTTATTGAGGCAGGGATTTAACAAAAGCAGGGTGTTTAATTATAATTATTGCTTCAAGCGTAAATCTGTTTCTAATGAATACATTAGATGTTTTATCCGTGTATTGGACTGTGGACGAAGATAAAAACAGACAAACTTAGTAATACGTTTGCTTCCATTTTCAGTGCCTATAGCAACGTCAGAAAGTAAAAAACAACTTTACAAATGAGAAACTTGCAGCTCCGTGATGGAACTGCCAGACGCCGGCCTCCAGGGTTAGGTTAGTGAAAAGTGGTTTTCTGAAAGAGCTGGCAGCCAGAGGTCAGCATAATAACATGCCCTACCTCCGAACCTAAAGCCAAGCAAATGTGATTCAGTATTTCTCAAGACTTAAAGTGGCGACGGGACCAACGCATGTGAAGATGGCCTTCATGGGAAGGGGCTTGACGAGCAAACCACATACACTGTAGTAAAATGTCCCACAGGAGCGCTGATTTCAACATTGTGCTGTGGTCAGTTTACACTCCCATACCGTCTCAGCAAAACACTCTACCGTATTAGAGTGGACTGAAAACCACAGCTAGGGTTGGTATTACAGTTTGGTGAAGTTCTTAAGTGGTTTGGAAGAAAACAGCAAACTCAAGTGCTGTGGGTATTTGTATGTTCTTAGTTAATGTTCCTAGGGCACTATTGAAAGGAGACTCCCAGCTACAACATGCTGATCAATATTCACCTGCTATGCATTTCAATCAAGGCCTAGAGGTGAGAATGTATGGGACACTAAATAGAAAATGAACAGATATAACTATCGTAGCTGTTTCTTATTAAACAATAAACGGGCAAGGGTGGAACCTAGTGTTACCACAAAGTGGCTGAATGTAAAATATATTTATTTCTCTAACAAAAGAACGTTAAACAATTTAAATGTTGCAGTTATAAAACAGATATGTAATTCATCGAGTAAAATGTGTACTTTCTTCACAATTTGACGGACTGACTAAACACAAATAGAGTAATTGCTGGGAATCTAGTTAAAAGGGGAATTAAACGTCACACTTTTTATGTCCGAAATCTACGTTTTTATTTAGAGTGTTGTTATCGTAGAGACGTCTAAAACTCTAGGAACGTGCCAGGAGAGTGCAGCCCCTCCTGAACGCCTCACATGGTCAGTCTGTGGTGGGCTCAGCGCTGAGATAGCCCAGGCTGTGTGTCATTTCCTGTGGGACAGCAAGGGACTGCGGACACTCTGTACTCGCTCACACCGCCTCCCCCACCCCCAGGCTCTGGCAGGCGAAGACAGAGGGTGTCGATACCGTGCACCTGGGACGCCCAAATGCCAGCTTGGAGACTTTGGAACCAGTTTTTCAACCCAAGTCCCGCTGTGACCAAAACTAAAGCGAGGCGCTTCTTCCTCGAGCGCACCTCCAAAGGCAATAAGATTGCTTCGCCCCCCGTGTTCACAGCAGAAGGCAGAGGGCAGAGGGAAGGCAGGGCTCTGTGGGACTCCACCAGCCGGAAATGATCCTCTGTGTGCCAGCATTGAGATGCCAACATGACAGGAGAGCCAGTAGTATGCAGGAGGTAAGACTATGACATTAAATATCAAAGGACTGCCCCTCTGAAGTAAAGCAAACCTCCATTAAATATCCTGTATCTGCAGTATATAAATGTGATGAAGGCTATTGTCATGTGACCATGCCCAAAAGGAGATTGCATAAGCAGGCACCCAGGAGAAGGCAGGCCATGGATAGCTGTCAATCACCTTTCACTGTGAAAAATACCTCATGACCTCTGCTTCCCTGCTGCAGACTGTGGAATAATGACGGTCTCTGTGGGCACTCTGTGGAATTCCAAATGGGAGTTAGGAAGGAGGTAGTTCAATCAGTGGGAAAAGGTCAAGTGCATGCAGAGTCTCTCCCTCCCTCGCTCCATTCCCTTTCCCCCAGTCCTACTTTATGCCCTCCACCTCCAGGGTACTGAGGCAATCAGGGGAAGGGTTGTTATTCCTGCTGCTGCTCGTGGCCACATTTAAATATTCAACTGAAAACCCTCCCCACGTGTTTTTTTCCATGCCGCCTAGCAGCCGTGCCTGCTGCAATTTGATATGGCCAGCTAATTCCCCTGTTATGTCTCGCGCCGCCTCAGACAACAGAGCAGGAGAGGTGGAAGAGGTCATTACCTGAGCATATTCCCTCTAAGTGGGCTGGTGAAATGAAGAAACGCTGCTAAAAGCAAAGCAACCTAATGGCTCCGGCAGCTCCGCCGGCAGAGGCACAGGGCTATTAGGAAAACTACAATCCCCAGGTGAACCCCCGTGTCATGTCCCGAGGCGGCGTGTGACATGCCCAGGTTGTCTCTGTCGATCAAGACTGAAGAGGGCTAAACCTGCCCCGCACCACATGAACCTGGGACATCAGGCCTTCTGGGAGCTCCTCGTCTACACCTGGCTGATTGGCACCTCGGGCCTCCTGGGTGGTGTCACGGGGGGGTATGGCTGCAGGTGTGCTTGTGTGTTTGTGTGTTTGTACATGTGAGCAGGTCATGTATGTAAGGAGACATTCAACTGGGGACAACAGTTGCTTTCAATATGATGCAATTGTGTGCGTGTGTGTGCGTGCGTGTGTGTGTTTATGAGTTGCAGCCTGGCCCTGCTGGTGTTAGAGACACAGGGGAACACCCGGGTTTAGCCCAAAGTCTGATCCACTCATAGGACAAATACGGGAGGGGCAGCAAGCTGTGCGGTTACAACAGAGGGTCTGAATAAAAAAGGACAAACATGGACAGCCAGTGTGACAACGACATTCTCGTCAAATGTCATGCATGGCTGAAATGAAACCACTCAGTTCTGATTAAACAAATGAAAACCTGCTGAAATCTGAAAGACATCATTTTGGAAGATAGCCAGGAAGAAACATCCCCATGAGCCAGTCGATTGAGGGATTGTGGACCTGTTATTCTTGAGCTGACATGTGGCAGAGTAATTGCTGTCTGGGCCAGGGAGGAAGCAGGGTGTTGGGGGGGGGGGGGGGGGCTGCTGGGCCTCCTGTCCAGCCATCTCAGTGTTACTCATCACTGGACCAATGCACCTCCTGCTCCACTCACCCCTGCTCCCCGGACCTTCAGACCCACAGTGGAGGACGACAATCAAGGAGAGCGATGATGGGGAGCGAGGGAGGGTGCCGCTGGCTGTGGGGGGCCGGGGTCAGTGGCATCTATTCACCCCTCTACCCTCGCAGGGCCTTTCCTTCTCATCTGTCTGGATGGGTGCCCTCTCTCTGGGGCACAACACGATGAGAGGCCCGCTGCCGTCTCTGCCTTTCATGTCTCCATCTAGGGCAGTGGTAGAGAGCGGAGGACGGAGGAGGGGGCAAGCTACAAATGTCACCCATAAGGGGGGATTTAATTAAAAATGACAGGGGCTGGCGCTGGAGAGTGCAGCCACATATGCGTGGAATTTGGACCTAGTGAAAGCAAGTGCCTATGATTTATAATTCAAGTAATGTGCTGCACTCCTTTTAATTCTACATCCAAAGAAAAATATATCTGTGAGGCTAATCCAATATGATATTTTTAAGGGCAGGCGGTCAACGTTTTTTTTTTTTTTTTTTTAAAAGCCAGCTTCTCCGTCTCCCTTTCGGCTCCTATCTCTCTCTTCCACTTGTCTGTCTTTCCCCATCTCCCTCTGGCACTCGCTCCTTTCTCTACCCTGCACTCCCCGCTCGACAGTACCTCACCCAGCCCCCCCGAGTCCAGACACAGAGCGGGCTGTGATAATGGAAACATCCCGCTCTCCGCCTCCCGTTTCTCCCGCTAAGCTCTGTGCGCTTGGGGGAAATTGATTGTCTGGCGAGCAGATCTGAACGCTTCCAGCTGATGGTAGAGCCAGTTAAGTCCTTTTTTATTGAGGGTATGAGGGATTTTTTAATGGGAGTCACATCAATGATCTGTGCAGCCACTCGGCATCTGCATGCGGGGACTTTTGCTAAAACCCTCCTCGCCCTGTCATCCCAACTGCTCCGCCCCCCCAGTCGTCACACACACACACACACACACACACACACACACACACACACACACACACACACACACACACACACACACACACACACACACACACACACACACACACACACACACACACACACACACACACACACCCACACACACACACACACACACTCTTTGTGTGTAAAGGACAGCAGATGCAGACGACAAAGCTCACCTCTGCCTTGCTGCCAGGTAACCCCCCTCCTGTGCTCTCGCCCACTCTCTCTCTCTTTGAGGGTGTACTCTGGTATTCAGCCGCCTGTTGAGAGCTCAGGTCACCTTACCCACAACCGCCATTCCACGTTGGCACAAACTTGGACATGAACAATCAATCATGGGGACCCGCTCAGCACGGTGACCTGAGTGTGCCCACTTGTGCAGCCAGACCCACTGTCTGCCTTTCTGCACCCCTGCTGGGCCTGGATGAACAATTGCCGTATTGAGGCCAGGGGCAGCACAGTGGTGGAAATCCAACACTTGCTCCCCCCTCCTCCACCAAGGACAGAAAGGAGGCTATTAGGTTCAAACATCCTCATTATGAACCTCAGTCACTGTGGTAGTCTTTCAATCAAAGGTTTTAAACAGGTGGAGAAGGAGAGAGAGAGGGAAAGGGAGAGTAACAGAGAGAGGGTCAGTAAGAGGGAAAGGGAAAACTGGAGACTGTTCTTTTCTCTATTGATTTAAGTCCTGACTCCTCAATAAAGAGGAAGTGGGCTAATCCTGCAAAATTGGAAGAAGGGAATCGATTAAGACAACTGTTGAGGACTCCCTCTATTTGCCCCCCTTCATTTCCATCTTCTCTAACTCTATTTTGTACAGTTTCTCTTTGTCCTTCCTTTCACTTCACCTCTCTAAACCTCATTAGTGGGCCCAGTTGAACCCCACTCAGCTGAAGAGCTCCCCTTCCAAATGCACTCAGCTCTGTTCATGTCTCTTGTTCCCTCTCTGTCTCACACACGCACCTATACAGCTCCATATGAAACATCCATACAGACCTGCAAGATCTGAGCACAGGGGTGGCTCACAGTCACCTTGTTTTTGTGACTTCCGTCTCCTCCAGGAGGCGATTGGAGTGTGATGCTGAGCTGAGAAGTAGCTAATTGGCCAGTGAGAAGCTGGGATGGTTACAGGCCTGATATCATTCCCACCACGAAGAAGCACAGAACCTGCTATTCCCGCTAAGCCTCTCTAAGCTGAGGTGAAAACTGGGTGGTTAGTGCTCTCCACCCGCCAGTCCTTTTAATCGGCTTGAGGTAGCTCGTAGGCCGGCCGTGTAAACAAAAGCAACTAAAGACTCTAGAAGCATTCAATAAGGAGGAAGGGTCTTTCTTCCCCTCATTAAAAAGCGTATCCAAAAGCTTTAACAAAATCAGGGGGACATTCACCTTCCAGATGCCTGACTGCTGCAGCCCTCTAATCCAAAACTGGTTGAAACTAGTTTTGCCAGCTCTATAACAGTTTTCAGCCCTGGCTCATCTCTGTCCCTTTACAGCATTTTGTGAGTGGACAGAGGGTGGTACTGGGGGAGCAAACAGAGCAGCTGTCATGCTTTACAGGCGGCCGGCACAGCCAGGGCCAGACACTGTAAATGTTTACAGACCCTCAGGGTCACCCGGGGCCAGTGAGGCACGTTAAACACTGTCTGTTCTGCCCTGTTGCCACGACTGCACAATCAGCACAGCTAAACAGCCCCCCTCACAATGAGTAGCCAAACAACATGGCAATCCAAGGTCTAAGTGCAGAGCGAATGAAACTGCTTAGAATTCCTCAGAGTAAGGAACCAAGTGACAAACAACAGGAACCGGAAAGTCTATTTTCCTTCACTTATTCACAGTCGGGGTTAACAACCCGTTTTCCATCATTCACACAAGCCTCTCTCATTCCTTAGCTTTGGGTGAGCTGAACTTCTGACCTGCGTCGCTCACTGTCACTTTTTACACTTACATTTCCGTCCAAGGGCTTGCGGGGGCTCCAGGGTTTTGCTGGCACACACCGGGTGCTGGGGTGGAGGGTTTTGCCTCCTCTGCAGACAGGCCAGCATGGCGAGGTGGGCACAGTTCTACAGCCGTGGGGAGTTCTGCGGCCAACCTGCAGCAGGAAAAGAGAAAGAGAAAGAGAGTGAGTTAAGCAGGATGATTCCAGGTCAAAGCTCCATGCCGCGTCTGGTAAAAGCGCCAGGATCTGGCTGAGGGCTAGATGGACTAGGTTTCTCACCCGGGATTTAATTGGGAGAGCATGCCCACAGCTGCCTGCCTCTCAGCCGTGTGTGCTGAATGATAAACACACACCTGCACTGGGACAGCACGGTTGAGACGGTTTCAGAGCACAGTCCAGGCCAGTCACTCTGCGGCTGCAAACAGCACAAGCACACGGCCATTCAACCGCATCTCCCGTCTTAGAAACCATCCTCAAAACAAACACACGGGCACACACAGAAAGTAGCAACACTCAGACACATTCCTTCCAGGGCAGTGTGTATGTGGTGATTGATGGCGTTATCTATGGACGGCAAAAAAAAATGGTAATGCTGAGAAAACGGCAGTCTGTCTGCTACAACTTAACATGCACCAGCTCTGGGGGACTGTCAGGGAAGGCCTGGGGGACTGAGCGGTGTCGGGATGTGTGTGTAGCTGTGTGTTGAACCGTATGGTTGCATGTGTGTGTGTTTGTGGGAAATGCGATGGGTTGGGAAGGGGAGACTGCCAACCGTACATCACGGCTCGTGACGGCACTAATCAATCTCCCTCTAGGACATAAATCTCCAGCTCTGCACTCCCCCTTTTCCCCACAGCCACCTTCACTCAGGAACACGGAGGCAGTTGTTGCTAGTTTCCTCTCAAAAAGCCCATCACAGCCCCAGTGGAAACAAAGATATATATATTTATATGTAAGGAAACCCACAGCTCCCTCACAGAGAACCCTCAACAATCGAGTAGCATGGTCGGTATCATTCATCAGCGACATGCCAGTGTCACATTGCACAATGATGACTGATTACTAAATCTTCTACTTGGATTATGTGCCAGATGAGAAGAGCCGAAGCAAACCATTTGGGTCCAGAGAGTGTTTTTATATGATAAGCATCGAGATTCCCTCTATAGTTCACTTAGCGCATATTGTTAGGTTTCCAGGAAGACACCGTGCTCTTCCTGTGCTGAAGACAACGCAGCAGTCTCACCTATAAGCATGGCTGTCTTTGTTTAAAACTCTGTGGCTTTAATCTTAGCTCTGCTTGTGTTTGAGTCTCTTGTCCGAAATGCATCGATATGAAACACAATCGTTTCCATCTAGGCCGGTCTCCTCACATATTAAAACAAAGGAGGCGAATATTTCATCCGTGCTGTCAGTGCTCGCGTCTCCAGCCGTGATGCTTGTCAGATTATTGAAAAATGATTTCTCATGCGCCTGTCACGGGCTTGTCCCCTGTTATTTATTTTCTCGGTGAATCACTAAATGAACATTTAGCCACCTGCCATCAGTCCATTACTTAGTTTTATAGATTATCATTTAAAGAAAGCAATTATAATGATTACGAGATAAATTAATGGCAGTCCATAAAGCCCCAGCTCCTGTTCTTTCTAATTTAGGAATATAGCAAATTATGGATCACAAGTGAAAACATCAAATGTATTAAACCCTTAATAGAAGCGTTCAATCAAACTAACCTTTGCACAAACCGTACTCCTGAAATAACGGATCTAGTCGGAAAACCATAATGAAAAAAAAGTATTGACATTTATAGGATATGTGTATGTGCAGTTTAATATAATGTTAGTGCACAGAACCAAACAATTCATATCTATTCAAGGTGTGTTTTTTTTATTATAAATGATTGCTTTTCACTAGTCAGAATTCAGCACCCACTGAATGTGGATATACAGATAATACAATTTCAAATATAATTTATATCTGAATTGTCTAAATGTAACAGCCCTCCCTGCACAGATGCTGTGTAAAGTAAAGTGCGAGAGTATGGATTGAGAAATGGAGGAAGGAAGCACGATAAACTACCACGACACAGTTTACTGCCTATAATTAAGGTTGAATGACTTTCCCGTTCTGAACAGTTAGAGATTAGAAGCAGGTGTTACAGAAAAAAACAGCACCCGTTCAAAGAAGTAAGACTTTCACTCATACAAATATTTTTTAACAAAACATTTCATTTGACCTCAGACCCTGATGCTTGTATAACACACTTTACACTCTCATTCAAAAATATGTATTTTTAAAACATCTTAGAAGCAACTAAATACAACACTTTTTAGCACAAACATCCGACATGGTGAAAATGCTGCTTCTCCATGATAAATGTAGGTACATTAAATCTTTAGACTCAGAATGTCTTGTTAATTAAATAGTTCACTCTTCCTCAAAACACACACACACACACACACACACACACACACACACACACACACACACACACACACACACACACACACACACACACACACACACACACACACACACACACACACACACACACACACACACACACACACACACACACACACACACACACACACACACACACACACACACACACACACACACACACACACACACACACACACACACACACACACTGCAGATGGAAGAGAGAGGCCACTCTATTTCTCGCCAGGTGCTTGAGCAAAAAAGGTCGCTTGCAGTGCCATTTCCTCTCACACACAGGCAGGCCTGGCCCAAACACACTGGCACTTTGAGCTCATTACTGGCTATTCACATAATCCTTTCTCTGTGTCCTCTCTGCGAGGATACTAATTTCACAACGACCCCATCCTCAAAGCCCATTTGTGAAAAGATAGTGGTTGAGAGGGAGTAAAAGGACACGTGGTGTAGATTGAGACTAAAAGCTAGTCTTAACGGGGGGATACCTCCACAGTTTTCCCCTCAGTGAAATGAAAGACAATCGTGTAACTACCCTCCATTTGCTGTTCACCAAATGTATTCGGAGGCATTAGAGTTCGCTGAAAGAGACCCACTTTTTTTCAATTCAATTTCAAGAACCAATTTTCTCCCATTATAGACTTTAAGAGCACGGCAAAAGGAGCAAGTATTTGGCTTGTTTGTCATGTCCCCCTTTCCCCTCATCTCCTCCTATTAGGTTATTCTACTACTTAGTAGAGGCAGGAAATTATCTAAACCAAAAACCCTATGACCGATCGTCCAGCTGCCGCAAAAAAGCTTGTTATGCCCGGGTCAATCCCTGTAAGGCGCTGGTGTGAGAACACACACTCACACTGCCATACACAGACTTGAAAAAACCACCTGCACCTCACTCACTCATCAAATCCACTCACAGGTCTCCTATTACACGAGTGCGGGGATATCTCAAAAGCCAGGATGTCTATTGGCTCTTTCCCGTTCTGCTAACGCTGCTGCAGGGTTTGCAATGGGGGTGGAGGATCAGTCCCATGAGATGAGGGAATAAGCCGGAATCAAGAGGCGGTGGGCTTGGCAGAGGGCGATTTCTAAGTTAAAAGGTTCTTAAACTGCAGAGGAGATCACAGGAGATGGCTCCCCGCGCCCAAAGCTGTCTGCCCAGATAAGCATCCTGCCAAGTGCGGGGTGTTTCAGGGTGGTCATGGGTGAGTAAACGGAGTGAGTGTTTGTGTGTGTTTTAAACGACATGTTTCAGGTAAAAGAAAGAATAAAGCAGCAGATACTGAAACATCAGAATATATGCACTCATTTTAGCTATGGGTTAAGTGTTTGGTCAGATTCATAGTTTTGCTTATTCTTTGATCAGATTGTTCGTGTATGCAAAGCTCTGCAAAGGCTATTTGTGTTTAAAAAGCATAAGAAATGTGTGAACTTTGGCTTCTTTTGTTAAATTAAATAAGGTTTTGTAGGAAAGTGAACCCAGGAGTTTTGCTCATAGACATATTCACACCACAGGATCTGTGTCCTAATTATGTAGGAGGTTGGACTTCACATTTTGTTGCAACAAATGTTTTGCATGAACTTCCCTAACCCTAGCCATTCTCCACCGAGGTTTATTTACAATGACGTCGATAATCTCTACATCTTTTTATCATACAGTTGCCTTCCACATTCCACATTCAAATCATAGGCATAAGAAATAAAAAAAATAGGAACCATGTAATGGTGCAAAGCTGGAAAAGTTAATAATTTGTCATTGACATAGAAAGTCTTTCATCAGCACACTGTAGCAAAAACATCTCGTCCTCGCTAATATTATCCCGTAGTTATTTTTATATAAAACCAATTGCCAAGCTCCTATGGAGGCTTGACTGTCTCAGTTAAAGGGTCTCCAGTGAAGCCCCCCTCCCAGTGGAGGAGCAGCCGAGGTCCTGGCAGACAGCCTACACAATGAGGGGAGGAGGCGGGGCTTCGACCTAATTGAATGGTGACCCTGCCGTCTCACTGTAGGACGCCCCATGCAGTGCTTTTAACAAGCGGCTGTGTCTCCGCTCTTAATAAGCCCAAACAAGTTAATCCAATCGACACACTCAAACCCATTCTTTTTCTTTAACAAGGCACTGCCTCTACCCCCTTAATCCCCGGCGCCCCCTTCTCCGTCACCATATCGTCACATGAATGGAGGGATAGTGAAAGGCTCCATTAGGAAAGACTGGCAGTAAACCCCTTCAGCTCGGCACTTTCCACACATCGGCACTACATCATTTTCACTCATACAGTATATTCAAAACACACACACACACACACACTAATGCTCACATGTGCCTGATTTAAAACTGGTCTACTTGGACGTGGCAAACAATGAGAGGGTTATGTTCGCCGTCCCTGAACCACACACACACAACAAAACAACACACAAACAAAAATTCTGAGGGGACGTTTGCCGACAGGCACGCACTCTGGGACATAAAAAAGGCATTGTTAACAGACCCTCCCAGCTCCACAAACAAGAGCCACTGATTCCCTAACAATACAAGCCCCTGGATGCACTCACCCACCAGCTCTGCACAACCTCACACCAGCACAATAAATAACCTGCACAACAAAAGGCCATTGTGTGTAAAAGCCTACAGTTTAGGCATTATTGCCATGATATACGGCGCTGGAATAACATACTGGCAGCCGATTCTTATATATACGATGCAGCATGTCACTGTTATTGGGGCTTATACAGCCTTGTATGCCATGTTGTCGTATTTATAAGAGGTTTCTCTGCAGATGACGGGCGCCTTGGCAAAACAACACTGAGCTGTTAGCTTTATATATTTCAGTCAGCTTCAATAGCTCACCCATGGGAAGAAGCGTGAGGAATGTCTGGCAGTCCAATAGCGGCGAGTTGTCTGTCATCTCTAATCAAAACATGCCTGCCTAAACTAATGTCAACACTGCTATAGCAATGAGGACTAATTGACTTTACATCTGAATGCTGCGTCTTTGTGCTGGGCGAGGATTCGTTTATGCTAAATAACAGGCTCAGAAGGCGGCATGCATTCATGAATTTCAAAATGTAGAAAATGCAGAGAACTGAAGTAAAGAATGTAGAGATTAATGGAATTTTGATTTCTACAAAGACTATTTCCCGCCACATGAATAACATACTCTGCTACCTTGTTTAGTTAGAAAACTACTCATTTCCTTTTTTTAAACATAGTATCGGGCGTGTTCCTCTTCCACAGTGGATACCAAAGCCTGTGAGGAAAACACTGAATCTTAAGAAACAACTAGATACGGCAATTCTCTGAAGTAATTTGTGTCGGCTTCAGCAGAGAATCAGTTGAATCACATGATTTGATCACATGTGAAATGTGCCCTGAGCATATATGGGCAATGTATAAATAAACAATATGTGTTGTTGTTGGAAGGCCATGCCATCATAACACTAGATGGAGATGTTTACCAGTCTGAGATGTGAGGGATATCCATAACAACGGTAACATTTTAACACAGAGCAAAGAGATGTTAAACACCACTACGGGCAACATGATAGGTGCAGGACTAAGGCATGATAGGGGCCTTATTCCTGCACCTATCATGTTGCCTGATTCCTGTGCACAATTCACATTGGGTTTGAAACTCAACACATGCCTTTAATGTCGCACTGGGAGAGTCCCCTCAGTCAAATCTGTTGGTTTCTAGCACAGTACATCCTCTGTGCTCTTCCAACACGACGGAGCCTCTGTGATTCTGCCGATGCCAGCGAGGGACTTTGAGCAATGAGAGTGTGGCTTAAGATTGTCAGACAAACCACAGGGGAAACAGATCCTCTTCTCCGCTTATTGCCTCAGCCTGTGTTGCATTGTGTTGCGAGGCAGCAGCATCAGTTGTCATCTAATACCACTTTCACACAGAAGCCCTGCGAATGTTGTGACATATTGAACAGATGTGTAGGGTAGCTGTGGAGTCTTTACTGAACTGTGGATCGCAGACACACCAGAGGACTGCTGTTGAGAAATACTCTGTTACAAGGACAATTTAAATTAAATGAACACCAATCTGGCTGCATTAAAAAAACAGATGTCAAGCCTAAAAACATATTTCTGTTGCAGAGGCAACCTCACAAGTGGAACTTTGGAACATAAATCACAAACCCCTCCAAATTAACTTCCACCAAATGTGAAAAATGAGCTGAGCGTTCTTGGTGTTCACTCGCAGGAATCATATGTTCCAAGTAAACCTTATTACACACCATTTGTAAAGCATTGTTGATATTGCAAAATGTCTTGTCCCGATGTGACACAATCCTTTATTGTCTCAGACAGGTCCATTCATGGCTTAACAAACCAACAATAAAACAAGGGCTCTTGTTCCCCCTGTACCCATCCTATGGAGGCTCACTTGAATATTCTAACAGTGTTCATTGTCTTTGTGTGTTGTGTTCATTGTTTGTTGTGCTGTCATTTCTCAGCCTGGCTCCTGAACTTCAAAGAAAGGCTTATGTCAATGTATGATGAAATGGAGTGAGCAGGCGAGAGAAACGAGAGAGAGAGAAAACCTTGATGCAAAATGGCCCTGCCTCAAAATGTATGCTTATTAATGGGTGTTCAATAAATCAATGGAATATAATTAAATTCAAACAATGTGATTTCTTCTCTGAGTTGCCGAAGCCTGACTCCAGACATCGCTCTCTGCAGGGCGACCCCAATCCCCATGGTCCAAAGACGACTTCGCCTTCTTCCACTGGAGGGTGTCATGGATCCAATAGTCAGTCATGCATAACATTAGTTTGTTGTGAAGCCCACGAGGCAATCAAATAGTGCACTGTTGAAATGTTGACACTGATCTCATTTAATATATCTCAAGTGTAACAAAGCCATTTTTGCTCTGCTGGATTTTACCGACTATAAAAGAGAGGATGACACAAGTTCTCACAGCTAAGCTGCAAAAGAGAAGCAGGCATTCTTCTCCACACATTTCCCCCTCATTGCAGATTCTGTCACCGAGACTCAGCGAGCCTTTTTCCCTTTGCTCTGTAATGTGTGCTATCCAGCTGTTGTCATCCTGCTTCCTCTCAAAGCTGACCATGCCAGCAGAGGAATCTATTGGACAGAGTGGCAGTGGAGTCTGCGGTTGGTAATCACCTGCTGGCTCGAGGCACAGATGGCACAAGCATCAGCAAGATGTTGTCGTGCAGCAGCAATCCAAGAAGTCCTCCTGACAGACACAACCCGAGAAGCCCACCGCAGGCCGAGGAGTCGCAGCATGCAGATTTGAAACCCGGCCGCCTGAAGTGCAAAGAGTTAAAGCATCGATTTCCAAGGCAAGGTCTTGGTGTCACTGCTCAATGATTGGGAAAGTGAAAAAGTAGCCACGTTGGAATGATTTAAAAATGGTAGATGCTTTCCATGACAAAAGCACCCCGATAAGGGATCCTGTTATCAGCGAGTTTGACCAGCCACGGAGAGAAATGAGAAGCGAGGTCATCGCATAGATAACAGTTTATGTGAAGACTGATTATCGTGTGTCCTCTCAAGGATATTTGATACATTTGGTTGCTTCCATGATTTATTTGTTAGACCAAAGACTCTCAGAACTACACTTTAAAAGAGAACATGGCCGGTCTCCACCTGGTAAGATTTACTCTTGAGCTGCCGTGACTTTAAATCTTCTGACACACAGTCCATTTGAGGATTAACAGAAGATACATGCCGATATATTTAACCACACCAGTTCGAGCAAGCGTACGCGAGCAAGTGTAACCGTCACTAAAATAAGGTGCAGACCTTTTGAGCTTTTCTCTCTCAGCAAGAAAAAAGGAAGTTTGACAAAGTCCTTTAGTCTGTTGATGTTGCTCGCAGAAATTGTTTATGGTAGTCAAGACTCCCAACACATCAAACACATGAGACTCAAAAGGCCCTGGAGACATGCCTCCTCCTGAAGCCTCCCCAGCAGATGAGATCCTTCTGCTCCGTGTGTTGCTGTGCCGTGGTTTGTCCTTCACAAGAGACAGGTAACACTGCCAAGACCCAGTAATTAGTGCAGATGGAGACTGTACTGCTCTCATCCCCTCCGTGCTGAAACGCCAAGGGAGGCAATCTATAAATTCCTGCATATTAATGAAATTTAAAACCACTCCAGACACCTTGCTGGAGGCAGGTGATAAAAAGGTGAAAGGCAGACTACCTGGCACACAGCTGCTGATATGTCAGTGACATCAGTCCTGTCTCAGCAACTTCCTGCCCCGACACCCCCCAACACACACACCGAAATAACTTGATAATCCATCTCCTTTGCAGAAAATGCTCTCCAAACCCTGACCTTAGGCCTAACAACTGGGTCTCTATCAATAATTAAATGGTAATCTAAAAACCCATTTTAGTTGGGTCATCTTTCTGCGCCATTGTCCCTGCTTCTTTTCTTTCCGCCGTCTATTTTCTCCTCTTTCTGTAAGATCTAGTTAGAGATTCCATTAGCATGAGCGAGCAGGCTGGTAATTGTCTTCACCCTACTGAGTGATCCCTGGATAGAGGATTAGGCGGAGAGAAAGCCCTATTTCAACTCGGAGCACAGATGCTGCCCAAAGCCACCCACTCCAGATTAGATTAGACTGCAGAGGGATGAAACCGACGGTAACTTCAAGCAACATTACACAGGAAGCATGGGCAGGAGGTTAAAACCAATACACGTGTGTTCACCTTTCACCACCAGCTGTGAACCCCTCCCCCCTTCATTTGATTTTTCTCTCTACTTTTTTTTTTAAATGTTCTTTTTAATCTACTAATATGCTTTTCCGTTGAAAATAGAGATTGTGGGAAAGCAGCTTATAATGTTTCTCTTTCCCTCTGATATACACAGAGTATTTAGAGCTGAATCTCCCTGAATCATCCCCCTGGGCCACCCTGTCCGTCACTAATCTGCCTGCCGCCGCCTACTCATAAGGAGGTGTCACATTGCTGGCACTCCTCCATGGGATAAGCACTTCAAACACCACAGCTTCTCCTCTTGACCTTTCCACGGAGATGATCGATTAAGCCTGTGGGATTTATTCCATAAACAGGCAACCATGACATCAAAAAGGCAAGGAATTTACCTCAGAGGCAGAACTTAGCTTCCAATTTATATTGGCTTTTTCAAAACACATCTCACAGGACATTGAGCACAGAGCCTTTAGTTCAGTAGCTGTGTGGCTACTTGAATCTCTGCAGTTCCTACCTGTAATTATTGAAGCGAATCGCAATAACAAAGTGAAATGCACCTGCTATTTGTTCTCCATTAAACCTACGATGCAGTGTGGGGGAAAAGCGGAGAATTCAATTAATGAAAAGTAAAACAGTGAAAATATGTGTGCTTTGTTAAAACCAGTCCCAGTCCTGTGGAAAGACGTCACACTGGTTTGTTTTCACCTGTCCAGGAAGCTCTGTGCGGTAAACCAAGGAACACGGAGGCCAGTAAAGGATCTGCTGCTGCTTGCCTGCTGCATGAGCCATTAAGTTACAACACTGCAGGTTTCCTGTTGTCATGCTTGAACACTTTCTGCATGCTCTCAGCAAGGACAAGACCAAACAATCTTGAGTGAAACACCAGGGAGGAGTAGCCAGAAGTCAAAGAGTAGTTCGACGTCAGAATGCTTTAAACCACAACAAATCACGTGTCACTTTGAATCCCATTTTCAAAAGTTGAAACAGGAAGTGTAGGTTCATTTCACCAGGAGAGGGGAGGGTCCTACCTGACTCGTGGCCGGCGAGCTCTCCCTCGGCTGTGAGGGACTCCTGCTCTATGGTAATCAGATCCTTTTTTAATAATGAGGCAATGCCGCCCATTCCCCTTGCATCCTTGACTGGAGACTTTGATAGACACTAACTCTAGCTCCATCTATAAAGCTCCTCTCATGCATTTTTAATAGAATCTATTACTTTAGGATTAAATTATAAAAGACTGTCCTCCTTACATTTTTAATAGTTTGCATAATTGGTATCAGGGCCTGAATGCGAACCATAAAACCCAGTGTGTACTGGACTGCGCTGTGGAACGAGACAGACAACCCCACACATAAGAGGACACACGTGGAATGACACCATCACACACAAGCACATAACACACAAGCTTCTGCGCACACTCAAGTCAGGGCATTATTGCTTTGGATTCGTTGCCGTGGAGAATAAGGGTATGAGCTCAGGGCTGTGAATAAAGGGGACAATAAGGTCAGGGACCATGAGCGCCTGAGGCAGGAGGAGTCACCTGATGGAAACAGGAGACATACTGTAGACCAGGTGTCCGTAGACACCTGCTGCCACTGATGTGTCCACAACCCTCGCCAGGGCAAACAGCAAAAACTACTTAGCAACTTTACAGCCTGCCTTTGTCCCCACAGCCACTGATAAGTGTGTTCAGTCAGCCCAATGGAAATGTATTTCCCTTCACTGTTCCCGGTTCCAGGCAGATCAGCCATGAGTTAAATGTCATCTGCACTCTCACTCTGCATCTCCAGCTCAGCTCTAACAACAGGAGAGCAAATGTGTCTGAGCCGTCTCTTTAAAACTATAGCCCCCTTAGAAATCTATGCATGTCACCATCCCCCAAATTAGCACCGCAGGGACACCCCCTCGCCACCCCCCTCGCCGCCCCCGCCTGCTGGCGGCAGCTCTTTGGCATATCTGTACCGGGGAAAATATTTCACACTGTATGAATTATTAAGTGCGGGGCCAGTGCTAAGCAGTGTGGAGATAGACCAGTTATTCACAGCTCTATTGGGACGGATGCGTCGGAAACCCGGGCCGCTCGCCTATCAGATCGTTTGTCACGAGCGATAGACAATTTACAATGAGAGAATTCTTCAATTTATTCATTCTGCTGTCACTGCAGTTTTCTACCTCCACTCATTTAATTCAATAGCCCCCTCCTCCTTTAACTCTGTCTCGTCTGGTGAGGGGGCTTCAGGCCTGCTTTCTGCCCCGTTCTGCTGCTCACTTCGCTGAGAAGAAAGGTGGAGGTGAAACACATGTGCCAAAGACATGAGGAGAGCAGATCCTGCTACTTTAATCATCTTAGCTGAGGTAATGGTGTGTTAGGGACATCCTGTCACAGCTAAGAGCTCTGGGCCCCAGTGGTGGAGCTGTGGCTGACTGTGGCTCTGTGATAAAGGGAAAGAACAGGAAACAGAGCAGACAAGGGTGCTTGTAAGACCCCCCTTGATATACAACCAAAAGAAAGTGAGCTCAATTAAACTGCAGTTGACTTATTTGAACTGTCAAAAGCATGAAGCAGAGAAACAGTTTCATAAAAGGGCAGGACATAAGTAAACATACAACTATTTGAATCTGCATTGCGTTAAAACAATATGTTCATCCCAAGCACAGGTTGTCATTTTAGTTGATGAACATTTTAATCAGGAGAAAGAAAAGGATCCCAGAGGGCAGTATCCTGCTCAGTTTCACTTAGGAGAAAATGGCAAATAACAACTCCTACGCATATAGACAGAGGACCTCAGCACAAACGGTTGGCAGAATGCAATTTCAACACTAATTACTGAAGGTGAACCAGCAGTCAAAACAGATTTAGTTTTTGTTCACAAACACTAAAGCGTGGACCCAAAAAGACCATCTTTAAAAAGCAGCACTTTCTCACTATTTCAGGATATGAAACTCAAATTCAGGAGAGACAAAAAACAATGTTTCCAAAAAGTTTTTTTCTTTCTAAGCGGAATTGACAAGAGACACAGGAAATCACATTAGCCGCTTTGTTGGTCCAAATGCTCAGTGAGCGCAGTTTGACCTAAAGCGGCACAGAGTGGTCCTCTATCTGTGATGCCCTTTGAAAGCCTGACGCAGACGGCTTCCACTGAATAGGCCTTGATGTGAAAGGCAGAGATGTTAGATAAATGTCCTTGCAGCTAAGGCCTCTGCCCTCTTCCTGATGATGCATTCTTATACTCAAAAACCCACTCCCCCCTGCACGCACACACACACACACACACACACACACACACACACACACACACACACACACACACACACACACACACACACACACACACACACACACACACACACACACACACACACACACACACACACACACACACACACACACACACACACACACACACACACACACACACACACACACACACACACACACACACACACACACACACACACACACACACACACACACGAAGAAACACAGACACGCAGTGCCAACAATCCCACTGAGGGCGGCATTTGTTAGGGGACAAGGTGACCCTGTTGCCTAGGGGCCTGTGAACAGGCACAATGAAGGCCTCTCATCCTGCACACACCCAGCCGGCTGTGTGGGGCTGATGGCGGGTGGGGGGACAGGGTGCGAGGGGCATCACAACACCCTGCGACTGCGGTTTTAAAGCCCCTATTCAGGAAGCCCCCTGAGATAGCTCCTTTCACACCCTGCACAGACGGAGCAAAATCCCCGCTTGTAACCCAGAGTCACGCAGTCAACAGATGGAGCGGCTATTGAGTGAAGGATCGCGCCGGCAGAGGCGGCTCCCCATCCATCCCCGCTGGAAACAATGGGGCAGCAGGTCAAGAGTGCCGTCTCCAGAAGGAGGGGTCAGGGAAGGGGGGCGTGCTTCGACACAGTCGAGTTATGTGGGCTCTTTGAATCTGGAGGAACTGAGCGGATCTTTTTTTTGGATGACGGGCGGAGGCTCGTGGCCGGCTGCCGAGGACCAGAAACTGGCTTGTGTGTGAAACCGGGACAGAAGTGTTTGTGTTTAACCTGCAAACAACAACAACAACAACAACAAGACATCCCTGCGCGCACACATTTGCATGTTCAGAGGAAACATAGTCCTCGCAGTTTAATGCACATTTCAAGGACCAACTGTGACAGACACTTGTCTTTGTGAAGAGAGAACTTCATTGTTGTTAAAGCTGGCACTGCACAGAGGCTTTATCCACAGAGAGTAACACCTTTGCTGTTGACACAAACTGTGGCAGCAGCCTGAGGACATGTTTAGGACAAGTGGATACACCTATTACTGTTGTTGGGTATTACATAATCAGGCCACAATTATTTCCCTTTGTTAAAGCATCATCGAAAAAAATGAATGCTTCACCTGACTGTTTCCTTTTGTTCAAATGTTCAATATTTTTCAAGCAGCAGAAGCAAATGCCAGAATGAAGTCTATACAAATAGATGCGTTATAACCTTCTGAAGTTGTGATTAAAGGAATACATTTGCCGTGTTTGTAAAGTAGAGGAGTAGCTGTGGGACAAAGAGCCGAACAGCTATGAATAGCAACATGCTGAAATGCTCATGCAGTTGCATGCACGGGTACGTGACCACACAGATGATCACAAAGCGGTCAGAGCTCCCTGTAGGGGAAAGTATATCCATTTCCATTGACCAGCTATCATATGGCTCTGTCCTGGCAGTCAATTAGTCATCCAGGTTGCCCTGCCTCGCTGGGTTTCCATGTCCAAAAACCAGACAAAGACACAGGGAAGGTATAGAAAGATCCTATAACTTCAGTATCTTTATATTCCGTTAACATCCTAACTACTAAGCTGACAAATACTGCCACCACATGTTCCTCATGCTTGAAAGGTTTGGTTTATGGGGCTATTTTGCACAGGAAGGCTCTCATTACGAGGCAGAAGGTGTCGGGAGCATTGCCGCAATACTCCCATTAACAACCGCTTGACAAGAAATTACAGGGACTCAAATAAGACTTCGTACCACATGGGAAATGTTCACAAATCACACCTAATTAAACACAAAGCCTTGAAATCAGAGTGCAGACATATTTTTCCAGACAGAGGCGTGAGGGGGGGTTTCTGGGTCGTAAGAACCATACATTTGGCGAGGACACCGTAATTAAATGCATGTTTGTTTACTTCAAAGAAATTGCCAAGTACAGAGGGACAAAGGATAGGGCCGTGATTCTTCCTTCCCTAGGTCAGACAACAAAACATAAATGCTGTGCCATTTCAGAATATGCCGCTGTTATGCTTTTGAGCCCAGAATTGAAAAAAAGATAAAGCCTCTTCTAACCGCGCTGAAAGGGATCAATAAGTGCAAAGAAGGAGAAAATGGCCCTAAACACACAGAGGCTTTTATTCAGAGTGCCACGATGCAGATGAAAGCACAGAATGCACCTGGAGAGCAAAGCTGAGAGCGCAGGAAGACAAGAGAGCTCAGAGTTATCAGGCGGGGCCAGAGAGCGCCGGCTGCATTCAGACCTCGGCACCATCTATCTCCACAGCAGCCATTAGATTTCTAATATTGTTGCTTTTAAGGAGGCTTGGCTTTCCTGCCACAATGCGGTGGCTTCAGCCCCAGTTGCCCCCTTTTCCCTTTCAGTGTGGTCTCACAAGGTCCTCTTGGCTTTCTGCAAACAATACTGCTGGGCTGAGGCCCTTATTTAAAAAGATGAATAGGATGCTGTCTTGGCAGAGAAACAATCAGTGAGGTTTCTGTGACAGCAGAAAAAGTGTGAAAACAAGGCAAAGAGGAGAGACCATTGTCACGGTTACCAACTGGCTGCCGCAGCTCAATTGAGGTAGCTGTGGCTTTCAAGCCCAGCTGTCAATCACAGCAGCCAGCATCAATGGGGTACATTTGAATGATAAAACGATAAGTCATGAGCAGGCGATTTCCCTGTCATCGGGACTGGGGCTGTTTGAGTGTAACTCACTATGGGTGGAGAGATTTCACTGCAGCCATACGGAATTTGGTTTTGCCTCGAGTTTCTGGCTTCACCCCTCAATCATGACAGAATGTATAATCACCAAATGTCTTCCTCTCAATCCCTGGTACAATTGGCAGCACAGTGCTGTCACTGGAGATGGGGGAACAAAATGGAAAGCTGACTAAAAGACAAGCTTTAAGTGACACTTAATTTGAGATACCCAGGCATTCTCTCAGCTCCAGTAAACAGGATCCATCAGACTTCGCCCAAAGCCTGTATGAGTCTGCAGCTGTCTGTGGGGAGAGGCAGTGTGCCTGAGAGGCCCTCAGTTATCAAGTGCACTGATGAAGAAATCAAGTACTTTAACAGTTCCTAAAAACAGGAGAGGCAGAGGAATGATAATGGCAAAGAGCACATTTCCATCTCAACCATGTCTACAGCACTCGAAGCGTTTTCTTCAAACCCACCGAAGAAAGAAGCATGACAGAAGCTAATGATAGCCTCGGAGAAAAAGAAAGAGAGAGTAAAAAAAAAACAGAAAGCTGGTGAAGAAGTGAGAGAAAAACACTGAACAGCTGCTTTCTCCCTTCTTCCCTTTGCTCATCCCAAGAGAGTCCCATGCGATCTCCCTGATCCTAGTTTGTGGCTGACAGAGGGACCGCGGCTCTGCTTCTCTCCCCACTCCCATGGCTCTGTGCCCCCCCCCCTGCCAGGAGGAAGAGATGGTGGGGAGGGGGAGCGGGGGCTACATCAAGGAAAGACTCTCCCAGTGGGCTCTCGTCAGTTCCGGGCCATTGCCCCTTGCTCGATGGGATTTTGTTTACACACTCACACGCGTGCACACAAACACACACATACCCATGCAGTAGCAGACGACTATTAATGGGTACGATAATGTGGTTTGAGTGTTCGGCTCTACGGTCACATTTAAAGAAGTGTTGTTATCATCCGACTAAAGATCACTAAAAGTTAGTGACGAAATAAAGGTTTGAAGCCCCGCAGAGTCTATTTAAGTGGCACAGGGGCAGATTACGTTCAATCAAAACCCAGCGATACGGTTGATCTGGTCAGTGGCAATGTGCAGCCAAAAGGCCTGACACACTTTCGTGCTCTTTTGGGACGAGCAGGGGATGGCAGGCTGCCCTTGCGCGTTCAGTCTCTACAGATGTTGCCTCGGAGAGCGTCTGACTGGCTGGCTGCGGTGACAGCTGGACAGCTGTTCCTATAGACGCAGCCACAGAAGCATGCCACGGGGATGGGGGTGGGGACAGCGCTGTATGTTTAGTGTGTCTGTATGAAGTTCCCAGGACGTGCAAAGCTGTCACTCTTAGCAATGGTGCATGAGCCTGGATAAGGAAAGATGGCACCAAGCGCGATATGGAGAGAGAGCACAGATGGGAACATATCAGACACGGCTGACATTATTTGAAGAAGCTCCATTAACAAAACTCGCTTTTTGGAGTCATTTGTTTCTCCAAATACGAACAGTCACCAACTGGCTACACTGGCATACGTCAAAACATTTGATTTGATCCACGCGGGCTGTTGTTTTTTTATCATCATAAACAAGTCAAAGTTGAATATGAACTTCACAGGGAATTTCAAATTCATTTTTTACTTCTTCATAAAAGAGGAGAAGAATTTTTTTGATTTTCAACAGCAGAGAGGATAATTGGCTGAGCATTAAAACGACTCTGGACTTTGTGCCAAGATCAGTGGCTGCTGGTGATGAAAGACAGTTTAAATTGGGGTCATGTTCAGATATTATACCTTTATCCTGCCACTTAAAAACACAGTTACCTAAAAGAATGGAGACCTGCTGCAGAGCCGTGCAGGCTAAAGACAGCCTGTAGATTAGCATCCTGACTGGGGAGTAAGAAATGAGAAAAACAGTTGAAAAGAATTGAGACGTTGGAAAACACTCAGCAGTATTAAATGTTGTCACCTGCTGAATAAACATACTGCACATCTTGAGACAAACAGCTTGGATTAACGCCAGTCACTTCTGCCAAAACGCTCTTTTCCTAAGCAGGCCGGGCCATTAATTATGCTATAAGGTCAGCCATTTGTTCAACTCAATAAAAATGTTAATAAAACTAAGAGCTCACAAGAAGAAGCACTTCTAGCTTCTGGTCGGCCGTTAAAAACAGAAGTATGTGATTGTGTGTGCAGATGCATCCGTTTAAATGCAGCGCTGCCACTGCAGCATTACACAGGTCAAAGGTTGGAGCAGCAGCTATCTAGCAGAAATATATCTTTGGCCTTGTTGTAATCCCGGTCAAACTCCACCAACAGCTCAACGCAAAGTGATACACACACATGCTGACAAACACAAATCTACAGTAACCAGGAGATGATAAGCCCCTCACACACACACACACACACAACATTTCAAATTTCAGCTCGAACCTTCGACCCACTCTGCTAAATAAATTAAAAGACCCATTAGGCAGATTTCAAAGGCCGGCAGTGGGCTAGTAATTATATATGAAATCTTTTGGAGGAAAAAAGTGATTACTCTGGATGCAAGTCTGGAAGTGGGTGGGGGTGGGTTATTGCTAAGCAACCAGTCATTATCCTCCAGAGTGGAGCGAGGTGACCGGCCATCCGTCTAACTCCGGTGGCTCGCCTGGCTCCTGTGCAAACCCCCCCACCCCTTTCTCCTTTCTCCCCCGCCACTCCCGCTCCCTCTTCCTCGCTCTCCCTCTCTCTCTCTGCCGTCTCCTCGTCCGAATACAAACAGAGATAAAGAACGCTGCAATCGCTCTTGACACACAAATAGGTTAACACAATAAAGCCGGCTTTGCCTGGCTCACTCGAGGGGGGAAAGCAATTCCAGCAGCAGGCAGGAGGTAATAAAACAGGGCTGGGAGTGTGTGTGTGTGTGTGTGTGTGTGTGTGTGTGTGTGTGTGTGTGTGTGTGTGTGTGTGTGTGTGTGTGTGTGTGTGTGTGTGTGTGTGTGTGTGTGTGTGTGTGTGTGTGTGTGTGTGTGTGTGTGTGTGTGTGTGTGTGTGTGTGTGCGTGTGTGTGTGTGTGTGTGTCCAACCTAGTCCTCATGTCAATATGCCTATGTTTCTGTATGTGAGTGGAGGCAGGCACACAGAAGCCCTTTGGCCTCAGGGCCTAATATCCCACGGATTTTCAACCCTTTCTTGACACAAATAATAACACGGGAGAAAATGACGGAAGTTCCAGGCTACTCCTCCATTTAGATTAAGGAAATGGCTGCTTCATATTAACAATATAGCTGACCTGCTGCAGCCCTATACCAACACATACACGTTTCCCTATGGCTTATATGCCAGCTCTCTTGTAAATGCTCTGCGGCTTGGTTAAAATTCAACAAGTAAATTGAATGAGTTTTATCTGTGCACGCCTCAGCCTGCTCGCCCTGATGCGGCTGCCAGGCCTGGCAATAAATGATAAAAATCTCCAGAGTGTTATTAAATCGTGTTGCATTCACGCTGAACTCAGGAAAATGGTGAGGTGGCTTCTGCAATTACAATCCAGGACCAGACAACATTGTTTTCTCCAGTCGGTGGAAATGTCATTACCTTACAGCAACCGCCTTAGAATTGGGTAATAGTCTCTTCTTGTCAGAGACACAAACCGTCTGTGGGAGGTGTGACACTCCATACGTGTTATCCATTTGCAACAATAAGCATCTAGCCAGTCACAGTCCAGACGCTGGTCAGCATAATGCACCGTTATGCAGTGATATGGAGGAAGTGAGCGGTGGAAATAGCAGTCAATAGCTAATTCCTGGATTGGCTGTCGTGTAATCAGACGCATTGAACCTTCATACATCCATACAGCTGACTGTATCTCTCCTGCAGGCTATTACAGACGGATTACATGGGTCACAAAAGGCCTCATCTGTAGCATGTCGATAAATACATTTTCTGTTTCTGCGGAATGAACTGTGAAGAAACCTCTATTAAAGCTTGTTGAAAAGTTTCAGTGTTTGAGTCTATACGGCATGTGTAAGTTAATATCAATCAATTCTCCTTGCTTTTTTACCCACCGTTACTTCAACCAAGTATTCAACCATCTGAGATGTAAAGTGACCATTGTCAACAGGGAATATATTACCACAGCATGACCAGAACATACCTTATCTGTCTGATGTGTTTCCTGCTTCCTGCCCGAGGGAGAGCAGTCAAGCAAAATGCAGGGGGGTGGAGATTAGGATGATGTGCAGTTCCTTGTTCCATTAAAGTTTGATCTTCCTCAATAGCCGAGGAGAATCAGATATCTTCCATTCAAGATTAAAGTACACCAGCATAGAGGGGGATATTAATCAGAGGCCTGCATGAGATAAAAAACAGCCTTGCTTCTGGCATGGAAAACAGTGGCAATAAAGAGTTCAGCTGATAATGTGAAACATGGCGAGGCACAATAGCAAATCAAAGCGCATGCACAGGCCTCCAAAACAAATCAAAGCGCCGACGAGGCTGCAATACAGAGGCTGAAGAAGTACAGCGGGGCTGATCAGATAGTAACCAAGGCCTTCGTTTTATTACTGTTTAAGGCTGAAGAGGGCGCACTGAGGATTTTCCCATGTTGCTCACTGTCGCCAGGCTCTCATTCCCTCTCCTCCTCTTCCACTTGAGATCAATGGCGCTGGGGTGATTTCACAGCAGCCTGCACTGTCACCCAGAACAAATCAATGTGACCATGAGGAAGGCAAGAGCGGCATTGTTTTTAAGGAGAGCAAATTCGCCGTTGGAGAGCTTGTCAGATTTGCTTTATTCTCTTTCTTGCACCAAGAACACTTTGGAAGGAGCATGCCTCCCCACACGTCTCTGGCTGGGTTATGGAGTAAACTATAAAATGCACGGCACTCAGCCTTTCTATACTACTGTACTCATTAACCACATATAAACTCCACAGTCCCTATAATTCACACGCACAAAGGCATTGTCAGGCGTAAAAAAATGGACTGACCGCCCTAACCTTTCCAAATTAAAGGCTATACATTAACCTCGGGGGCCCTGGGAGACGTGACTTCCACTCCGTCTGACAGGGTGAGAGGGGAGGAGGGCGGGGGATCGCCGCTGTCCGTCACGCGCTAAGTGGCTGCAGATAACCCTGATGAAGAGTTGCCAACGTCTACCATCACAGCAGATCACTTGAGCAGGGCTGTGGTCAGGTGAACCTTTTCCTACAGCCTGAACAACAGGAAGTCCTCGGCGGCGTACCGAGCAGAGAACCACACAGCGTCTCACTGCCATGACGCTCTCGTCAGAAACACTGGTGCGGGGGTGCAATCACAGGCTTTATTTCTGTAGCTCAGGGGTGTCAAACTCAATTTCATCGCGGGCCACATTAGCATTATGGTTGCACTCAAAGGGCCGGTTGTAACTATATAAATATACATATATATAATATACATAAAATAATGTATTATATTACATTATTGCCTCTGAATTGGATTATTATCGGGGTAATAACTAACTACGTCTGAAAGCAGAAGTCCAGGGCAAATAATTGCAAGTCTCTTCGGTGCTCATGTCACAAAACAAGATGCATTGTGGGACATGTAGTTTATGGGCAACCAGCTTCTGTAAAGTGGCATGTAACCGTATAATAAACGTATTATATTCTTTGCAAGCTCTTGCGGGCCACATAAAATGAAGTCGCGGGCCGGATTTGGCCCCCGGGCCTTGAGTTTGAGACCCCTGCTGTAGCTACTCCACATCGAACATGCTTGAATTGAAATGCATAGTTGTTTATGAAAACAAGATGCCTGAAAGTTGTAGAATGACACGCAAGTCAATTTACTGAAGATGTGTATTATTTTCTGTTACATGATGCTAATTACACTAGGGTCAATCAGTGGTGTGCAGTTTGATTTGCTGCAGCAGCTAACTACTTTGAGCATAAAGAACTTGTACTGCTACCTTCGAACAAATGTTTTCCAGCAAATCCTGCCTCCACATGTCAAATCCAATCAACACTCTCATCTTTGCTGGAAACTGAACTCAGCTTTCACCTCGATTCATTCACACTGACTGGCTGAAGGGTGTGTGTGTTTATTCACAATTACTTCTGCGTAATACCTTTGTTTTATTTCACTCTTTCCCCCTCCACATCCTGAGTACTGATGTGCAAGACAAACCTCGCTGCCGGGACATCAGAGTTTATATTAAATCATGTAATATTGTAAGGTACAAGGAAGGGCACGTCTCTTTTGTTTGCCTGCACATGAAAAGTGTTCAAACAAGGACTATTGTAGACTTTGCCTGAAATGATACACTTTGATCAGGCGTCTAATGAGCTGCTGGCTACATGGCTTTGAGAGAAAACGCTTGTGTTCTTTAAAGTGTCCGATGATATTAGGAAGTAAGAAGCTTTGTGCTTTTCCATGATATCAAATACTCTAAGAACGCCTGTCTTGTCTCTGACAGGGGAAGGAAATGTTGTTCATTATTATTTACATCTCCAGTATATTTTCTCTAGAAATTGAGTTAGCGGATCGTACATCGGTTATAAAAAGTGGTTATTTTATTTGTGTGGGTAAAAATAAGTGCTTTTATTACTAGAGTCCACACAAGAACGGACATGCAGACACTTCAGGGGTGGGAAGATCGTTAGTAACACACTCTCTCTCCCACACACACACGCGCACACACACACATAATCTATTATTTGAGTCATCTTGAGTGCCAAAATGAGTTTTGCTGCCTCTGGGTAGGTGCTGAGACAATCAAACCATGCAGGGATTAAAGAAGATTAATACACAGCGCAGGAAATTAAACTTCAGCGACTTTAGCGGTATTCATGAGTGAGGCTCACTTATTCACTCCAGGCTGGCGCTTTAATAAGCGAAGAATACAGTAAGGAACCCAAACGCTATCAATCAATCAAGCTGATATGGAATTGGAGCTAAACATGCATAGCTTCTCTTGGTGTTGGCTTTTACTTTCATCCATATGAGGCTAGAATGCTCTCCACCTCACAGCTGCATGCTGCTGGTATAAATGACTATATTAGATCTTACTTTAGTCATGCTTTCTCTCACAAGTAAAGCAGAAAGTGCTGATGTGATCAGGATTGATGCAACACAAAATACTTTTGCAAGAGTACATTGGTGGACTTGTGCCTTTGTTGGACAGATGATAGCATAGAGCAATAGGACACATGGTAAAAGCAAGAGGAAGATGAAATGTGAGTAAAGTCTTGCAGCAGGACACTTGAAAGTCCAATGTTACTACACAGGACTTAACAGCAAGCTAGAAAATAAAAAGGCAAACCAAGAGCTACAAACTCCTAAAGGTGATTCAGTGACCCAGATATTATAGCTTTCTCACCATTCTGTTCTCCTCTGCCGTGTCCAACCTTCATGTTGAGTTAAGGGAAGCATTATGCTGGGAAGACTATTTGTTTAGGTGAGGAGCAGCCGCAGAGCTAATATGAGTACAATTTGCTCAGCAGGTCATAGGCGCAGAGTGTAGGAAGTAAATGAGGCAGTTCTGCCCCCTCGGGTGCAGCCCCTGCCTCATACATCACTGGATGTTTTATTCAATACAGCCAGGATGGCAGGTGCCCTGACTGTGGGGGCGCCTGCCCTGCTGTAGGGGCCATATTACATTCAGAGAGCTGCCTGTCTGCGGGGCGGCTGGAGAGAGAGTGACTGGAGCCAGGGAGGAAGATCCATTTTGAGGATGCTTGTAGTCTAATGATAAAACATACTGTGTGCAGCTCTTTCCCTGCACAGTCAGCATAATGTGCAGGCTCATTTATGTGCAGTGTGAGCGATGAAGCTAAATATTGCAGAGCAACCTCAGCAACCCATGAGGCTCAAAGTTCACAAGAGTGGAAACAGCCCTAAACTTTATCAACCAGTATATTCAAATAAACATGGACTAAAATAACCAGACTTTCCCATTTGCATTCAAGACCCAGGCTGCAGAAGACATATTTGCTAAAGAATTCACAGGACGATGACAAAGTGCCTTCCAGACCTCAATGCCGCACAGAGAATCATCCATGTCGCCGAGCACCAAGTGACAAGTTGTACAGCATTTAGCACACATCTGCAGGAATTCTGTAAGTTCCTAGATTAAAGCCTGTCACAATATACAGGCCCGCTATAAAAAGGGATGGTATATCATTAACACTCCAGGGTGAAAACTCACTAATTGCAGCAGTCACTATAGCCACCCTCCCCACACGCAGTGACGCGTGCAGATGATAAATTCGCACCTTTTGCTCTGAGCAGCAACTCTTCCAGTGGCACACACTCCTGCCTGTGGTGCCTGCGGTGCGATACCCTCGACAATACACTTAATTGCTACCCATACTTGAAAAGACCAATATTACACATCAAAGCAGTTCCTGAAGCCATTCGGGAGCGGCTCTCTAACAAGTCGATTTTACAACACTTCCTTTACTGTAGGTCACGCATGGAAACAAAGGCTTTACATCTGAGACATCGTTATGTGGGCATTATCCTGGGAAAAGGGAACATTTACAAACACTCATTATTTTCTGTTGTTCTTCTCGTTACCATCCCAAAAGGATTCAGCGCGTCTCTGCCTACGTTAATGGATACAAAAACTGACCCAAACCATTCTGAATCTGCAAGACTTAAATGAGAAAAATAAATGGCCGTAAAATATATTTACCATAAATTGCTCCGTAGTGCAGACTAGAACTCCATGCAGATTGTAGCATTCACTGAGCAATCTGCCTCATACTTCTGTGGTCCAAATTAAAAAGGATTCATTCTGTTCTCCAACATCCAGCAGCCGCTTTGTCGATGTCAAATGTTGATTAAGTTTATCCTCCTCTTCCGATGTTATGCAAATACACCGGTAACCCCGTGAATTAGATTCCACACTCTAGCCTCTAGCATGCAAAGTTAATAAGCTTTGCCCTTTTTCTCGACTCGGCTGCCAATTTGTGTCGAGGGCAAAAGCGCAGGTCGGCAATTTCAGGAGCGTCCTCGGAAGGATTGCGCACCGAGAGCGCTTCGGGTTTTCAACGTTTAGCCTCCGGAACAAAGTAAAAGGTCCTGGTTGCTCTTCTTTGCGCTTGTAGATACCTCCAGATAAGAGAACAGATTATCTGAAGACTGTCTGGTTGAACGGCTACGCAGTATTCCCAAATCCACCGCTGTTACGCATGGGTTTAAAGTGGTCCGCCTGTTCAATATGCAACCTTAGTTCAACATGTTCAAGCGACTGCTAGTAATATTCTCTATGGAATAGCAGGTGCCCTGAAAGAAATCAAGGCTGGGCGGGCCACTGGAGCTGGCTGAAATATCCTAAACTGAAGCGATATAAAAATCCCGGTGCTCAGGCTCTGCTCCGTCCGTCACTTTCTCCGTGGTGGCGGAAGAAACGAGATATCTTGCCTCCCGTTTCAGACTCAGATTTCCAGCTCAGACTGTGGAGTAACCTCGATAGCAATGGTCCGAGATACTCTCTTTGGTGTATGAACCAAATAAGAAATGGTTACGTCTGATTCTAGAGCTAGCAGAGCAGGCGGCTCGGGATGCGGTCCTGCCCTTGTGCCGAGCTGCCGAGACTGACAATAACCCGGAACGCTGCAGACAGTCAGGCTGCGCAGACCGCCCACCGACCAATCACTGCACTCAGGGAATAGAAACATTCCCTCGGGTTGGCCAATCATCAGTAATTGAGGACTGTTACCATAGAGATGCTCGGCGTCCAAGCGTCTGAAACCACGTTGTTTATTCGCGGAAAAAGAAAAAAAAACGTTCTGATATAAATTGCCGTGGCAGGATGCAGATTAAGATCTTTAATCACGCTTTCATCCTTATCAGCAGCCTAGTTAAAGGTTAAAGGCAGCATCCCTTCACGGGGAGACTCAAACCTGCAGGCTCTGCAGACGTGCCCTTGAGCAGGAGACTGAATTACATCCAGCCGCAGGAAAGCTGCTCTGTAGCTGGTCTACAGGGAGAACTAAAGTATTATCATGCAACAGGAATACAATTAAAAGTGATAAGCATGCAGAATTAATCTGCTGTTCAGGAATTGGTGACTGCAAAATGCGTTTGAAACTCCTAAAGGAGAAATAATATAAATAATAAGCCTGGCAAAAATCAGTTTATGCTATCAAAAGATTGCCTGATGTGTGATCAGAGTTTATTGTCCTATGAGCTCATATATCTAATATGGGAAATCATGCACATCTCTTCAAACTCCTGCACATTGATAATGTCTTTCAACAACACACCTAAATATATTTCAGCCAGACAATCTTTTACTTAGCACAATGTCTTTACTGACACTTCCAGCTACAGGGAACCTTGCAAAACACCTACTTTTGCAAAATGTCATTCAAACCGAGAGGAAATGGAGGTTTTTCTTTGACAGAGGCCCTAAGCTGTCCTCTTCCTCTTCTTGCTAAGTGTGTCCGGTGCATCACACAGACCCCGGGACACACAAAGGTAGTACAACACATCATGGACTCTCATAATAAGCTGACGCTGGGAAGTGGGTGATGCAGCACTCAGCTTATGCCAGTGCTGATAAGAGCCTGAAAGTATTACCTCGGTCTGGCAGCCCGCTCCAAGAAATTCATCCTGAGCCAGGTCATCAATTCTGCCCTATCTGATTGCTCACCGATCCCTGGCAGCTCCATGTCGCTGTCCTGCTACTGCCTTTGAAATTCTCTCTATGACTTGCACTTTCATGCTAGTTCTTTGACAGAAAAATAGGTACATATGGGGTCTTTTGTGTGGTCCTACACCTACAGGACAACAATAAAACTGACTATCAGGGGAGCTGAAATGATGATGCCTGACTTAGTCAATCCCTTAAATGTATTCACTGCAATCACATCTCGCTCAGTGCTGCAGTGGACCTATAGAGCATACATTAGAGCTCAATCATATCACCTAGGCCGTGCAGCTGCATAGTCAATCATACATGATGAACAATTAATTGAAAAATACTCAACCAGAGCTGTGTTTTGCTCCAGTGAGGCAGGCAGGCAGGAAAATAAGCCATTTGATTATCTGATAAGCAGATGACTCAACAAACATTCAAGGCATGTTTACTGTGGTTTGATTAGAGTACGCCCAATACGCAGAAGATTGGACACAAATACGTTGTGAAAACACTCAGCTGTTCCAATCCCCAAGGCAGCATGAGGGCACATAAAAACAATGAATTATTTATGGAGGAGACTAGCGAAATATCACGGGGGATAATTTTCTGTCGGCTTTATTAAATGTAGTTTTCTGAATAATATGTCTGAGTCTGTGCATTCCCCAGAAATCACTCCCAATGACAGGATCTAGAGCCTGGAGATTGGATAGGAAATCACATTAGATATTTCCCTGCCAAGAAACCTAGGAACCATTTACAAAAACACCAAAGCAAGGGTTATTCACATGCTAATTGGGCCTCCTTCTTTCTTAAATATGATCAAAGGATATTTGCTTTGTCTCCGTTCAGCTATCAGCTCTGCATGAAAATGAAAGACCTCACTATTAAGCAAAGCCTTTGGCATGCTTCATCTGAAAGAGGGTTTACAAAACCAATAAATCCAGGTTCAGCTTCAGTAAAAACCACATGCTTCTGTTTGAATGGGGCATCTCATAAATAAAGCTCTAGTATGCCCCCATCCAGAGCCAACATTAGTGTCTGTGTCTGAACTGAAAGCCTTACACTGTTACAATTTGTTCCTGAAAGTGAACTCAGTTTAATTGAGCAAAGTTCAAGTCTCCACAAACAGCAAAGTAACAGGAAAAGAAATCGATGGCAGCAGAGGCATGGAAAAAAGAGATAGCATTGATTTATCTGCCATTGATTCCCAGGGATCGCTGAATTGTGCCCTCTGGGCGAAATGCACGCTGTCTGCCAACTGGTGGGGATGAATCTGAAAAGGTGTCAAGTGGTTGGAGGACGCAGAGGTGGCGGATAAGATCGGGAGCAGCCAGAGGTGGCATGGGAGGAAGAGTAGACTGGAGAGGGAGCAAGGGCATGAAATATCAACCGGAAAGAAGGAGTGGAAGAAAGGATTGATGAGAGGGGATGATGTTGCGAGGATGGCAAAGTCTCTAAAGTGTTGCGTTAAATGTCTCAGACAGAAGCGAGAAGCGATCAACATGGAAGCAGAACGCTGAGCAAAAGGCCTGAAGCCAAAGCCATCAACCAAGACACCAGTTGAATTCAAGACTTCCCTGTCCTCTTGAAAGTATCATCATCTTAAATGAATATAACCTGGACATGTACGCGCAACTTTAGTGTATTCATTGTGGTGTCAAAGGCTGTTGGCTACAATGATACTGCGAGTAAGCATTTATCAAATCCTGCTGTTGCAAGGGCTTGACAAGAAACACGTCTTTTGCAATATTTTAACTTTCAGCAATTGGCAAATAGATGTTTCCCCAGAGACTTTCTACTGACAGCCAAATGTTGTTGAGAAGAGGGGAAGCCAGGACAAAGGTCAGAGGGCAGAGCAGTCACGCAGACCCAGGCGAAGAAGTGTTACTCCTGAACTTTGGTATCTTTACCACATCTCTCTCGCTCCTCAGTGGGCTGTTTGCAATCTCACGTCCACACTGAAACTGAAGGAGAAGTGTGTGTTTGCTATCGTGGCCCCCTGCTTCCGTAGCAACCTTCATAAAAAGGTTGGTATTTCATATTTTAGAAAACCAAGACGACACATTTTTTCCTATGGCCTCGCTCAGTCGGTGATATTTCTACCATTTTATCCAAGTATGCTATGTTTTATGTTATGGTTCCTATTGTATTAGTTACTTCTTTTTTTAAATCTCTGCACCAGTGTTTTGTGTTAAATGTGTTATACGGATTTAGTTAAGTAAACAGGAAGTCTGTTATATTTAAAAAAAGACAAGGTGTTCCTGAACAGCTTGGTTGAGAGTGATTTCCTGTGAAGTGCTTTGTAACCTTGTTTTCTATTCGAGGTGCAGTTTAAGTGAACCTCAGTTGACTTGACACAAAGACTGTCACTTGTTTATGTCTCAGAAAGCTGTTTTCTTAAACAGTGTTCTGGTTCAACCCTTGAGAGCATCTGGTTTCCTGTGTGTGACCAGTCAAGAGAAGTCTCTAAGAGACACCACCCGGAGCCTCGTCATACACACAGGAAGCTGTTGCAGACAGGCTGAGTTGGGTTACGTTGTGGCTTTCATGTTTGGGATCAGTGTGTTTTTAGGTGGGGACCCTTCCTCAGGCCTACATTTAGTTAAACAAACAGCATAATCAAATACTGTAACTGCATTAAGTGTGATAAGGAAGGCCAATAATGTATTTGTGCATTTCTAGTATCATCTTTACTTGAGACAAAACATTAACAGAGATGAAATGTCAGGTTTTTATGTGTCGTCATTAAATCGAGTGGTGGGAGGTCAGATAGTTTGACCTCTGTCACACAGGCCTTTTTAATCTCATGGCAGCTCTTCCTCCTCATAACAAAACTAAGGAGGCAAACTAAGAAGACACCCAAACTATTTGTATTTGTTAGGAAGTCATGTTCCAGTATTTGGAAAGCCTTTAAGCAGAAGGTCTTTCACCCAGCTGCCACTACCTTGTTAGAAAAAAAGCACTTTTTTAACACCTTTGTCAGCACCTTAATGTTAGCCGCAGCTCCCAGCATTATATTAAAAAAAGAAATGTTTCTGTTATTTATCAAGTAATGAAATTGTGCTGAATAAAATACTATGTCACACCAAATTAAAGTGTTTCATCATAATATGAAACGTCAACATTTTACAACAACCAGAAGTTACACACAAACACACACAGACAGACACACACATACGCACACAATATTTAGGCTGTAGTCTTGAACTCCTTACAGCAGCTGGTTGAGGCAGTTCTGTTGTTTGGGAGCTTCACTTGTTGTATACAATACAAGACAGAATCAGATTAGCACTGGTGTCTGTGACAAGTAAGAGGCCGCTGAATACACTTTGTTTAGGTTAAGAGCACCTTAATAACAGATGCCCTCAGGAAACAGCTATAACAAAAGCACACATATAATCAATATGTGTTTAAAACCCAAGCACAACATGAAGGAAAGTTCATTTGAATCAGAGATTTCCACCCATGCTGCAGTGAAAAAAGATTGTGATGATCTCTGCACTAATTAGATATCTTAATCTTGTGAACAATGTGACTGTAATTTAAAGAGAGTCCCAGTTCCCGATACATTATTCTAACTGGGTGTCAAGTATGTCATGTGTTTATCCTGAAAAAGTGTCACAATTAAGTCAAATCTAAAAATACTAAATGACTTGATTGTCGAGTGTGGAGTTGAAGGATGATATTGTCCCACAATGCAATGCAAAACAAGTCTTGAGGAGCTGCTTACAGAAGAAAACAAATAAAACAAATGTGAATGGCTTCAAGAGCAGTTTAGTAACTGCTGTGATTTCTTTAGAACGTCTATTCTTGACCTTGGAAATAGTAGTTTTACAAAGCAATCAAAGCCGACTTATAAGCTTTTCCAGGGTCATTTTCGGAATAGTTAGCCTCCTCTTTGTTAAGTTCTACATGTGAAATGGAAGCAGCTTTTAAATATATAATTCGTATATTATACCAGTTAGTATTTCCCTATATTTTATACCCACTGCAGAACAAGTAGATTGTATACTTCGGTACACTCTATATATTGTTTAAAAAAAAAAATGTAATCATAAAAAAAAATCTTACTTAATCCCCATTTACAATTTTTTGATATTAATATATATGGGCTGTTGTGTATTCCAGTGTTTTCAGGATTTATGCTAAGCTAAGCTAACCATCTCATGGCTCAGTATCTACTTATTTACTCTACAGATAAAAGACTGGTGTTGAATTTCTCATCTAACTCTCAACAAAAAAGTGAGTACGCGTATGTCAATAGCAGAATGTAACTTAGCTGCAGTCACTCCTTTGCATTTTGTATAAAAACATATTAGAAAATTCAGAGGATTTTGTGACCCCTGATGCCGGTTACTGTATTCTGAATTCCCTGTGCTGTATTTTAAATTGCTTAGGCTTGTTCATTTCAAGTTGTGAGGCAGCTGGTTGAACACTTTCCATGTCTCTCCATCTCAGTCAGTCAGGCTCCAGTGGACAGAGGGACCATCATCCTCTGCTGTGCACAGTGCTCAGCTTGGCCCAATTTTGCACCTCCGCTCACAAGTGATAGAGCACTATCAGTTCTGACAGCTCCCCAGAGCCACTGGGATTTGAGTGCTCCCTCCTTTCACCCACCCTGCACCCCCAAAACACACATACACACATATAGAAAATCACTCACACCCGCACACACCTCTTCTCTACTGTCTATCTCTTGAAGGACAAGGGCTGGAAATGAAAGGCAGAACAAAAGCTGTCAAGGCAAAGAAAGAAGCAGAGAAGTGAGGATATCTGTAGGGATGCTTAGGACAATGGATACTTTGTCCCTAGTTTCATTATTGGCTTGTGTTTAATTTGAAACAGACAGCTAATCACATTAGAGACAACCTCTCCACAACACTAAAGCACAACTGTCTCCTGGAAGCAATCATCATGCTGAAACTCTCTCATTGGATTCTCGGTCCAATTGCTTAACTGTGTTGTCCTCGGTGAGACTGAATTGTGAAATTATTGCAGACATTTAAACCATAAATTCAGAAGTTTTAACCACAGGATGTGCATTTAAATCCCTCTCTTTCTCAACATGCTTCATTTGGAGAGTAGAAAATACACTGCAGGAAAATGTAAATCGAAGAAGCATTTTCCAAAAAGTGTTGACTCTTAGATGAGGCTTTCGAAAAGATGGTGTTCAATTATAGCATCATTTGAAAAAGTGATTTGGAACAGATTCAGCAAAAAAACAATGTCGCATGTAAAGCTTGTGACGTCAACCGAATGGTATAATGGTTTAACGATTTGACAAATGGTGCCAGTCTATTGCTAATCTCGATGAACCAACTACTCAAAACTACACGGTACTGGACGGAAACAAGCGTTTATTTTCTCGGTTAAAATGTGCGCTAAATACCTGGCTACTTATAATTATTATTATAATATATTATTAATATTATAATAATGAAAAGTAGGACCATAATAATGTGAAGCTTTCCTAGCTTGCTTTCTTTACCCTTCATGTACTGTATAGCTTGTTTTTAACGCTTTTTGTAGGATTTATTTTTGCCCTGACACTTTAATGTAAAGGAAAATATATATAAATCTACTTTAAGAAGAAATATAATGGTCTTACTGTAAAATAAATGCTGTTTGTAAGCATTTAAACACAGTTAGCTTATTACATTTCACTCAGGAATTTGCCGCTTTATCTTTTGCTGCTAACTTTTTCTGGCTTGACCAGTCGAGGATATTGTTATCGAATACAAACAAAGTTAAGATAACATGTGTTACCTGTGGCCACAGTGTTTGCTGTACGGCTAAAGATACAAGTTCTGACTTGTTGGGGAAATGAAAACACAACATTAGCTTGAAATGTGATATGGCTAACTTGTTACCAGACACTTGGTTTATTTGAACATGTCCTGCAGGTAAAACATGAGCATTGATATAGAGTTCACACACCAGCTAGTAAAAAACAGCTCCAAAAACAATGCAATGAGAACAGTGAGAGTAAACAGTTCAGTCGTGGTCCAAATCAAGACGATGAGCTGAGAGCTGCTAAACAGGCTCCAGACAGCTGGGCGAACTGCAGAGTCAGTCATAATTATCTGTGGGTTCATCACTACAAGCCTCCCCTTTGATGGATAAGCAGCATGTAACAGCACCTCTGTCATAATTGTTGCTTTTGAAAAAGGCCTGAGGGCCGAAACGTCACCTGAATAAAGAGAATTGCATATGAAGCCAGACTGAGCAACACTTTCAATATCACACTGTGAGTCCAAAAATCAGCAGACAGAGAAGACCCGGTTGAAATAATGGATTTGGACATGAGAGAGCAGGTTAAAAGTCTGTCTTGGAAGCTGCTTAACAAACCCAGCAGGACATCTTAGCTCAAAGCACAAAGTACGAATGAGATCAGAGAAAGATCTGAAAGCGAGGTGCTGGGGGCAGAGAGCCAGAGCAGGATAGAAACATCA
Source organism: Pseudochaenichthys georgianus (assembly GCF_902827115.2). NCBI lineage: Eukaryota > Metazoa > Chordata > Actinopteri > Perciformes > Channichthyidae > Pseudochaenichthys > Pseudochaenichthys georgianus. The sequence goes on along the minus strand of NC_047511.1, from coordinate 37,397,138 downwards.
CATGGGAAGAGAAACTAGCCGGAATAAGCAGCACGCAATTAGCCAGAGTTAGAGGTCGCTTTGTAAAAATTAAATAGTCCATTTCCCATTTCCCCATGACATAAGTGACTTGAAGTGATTTGTATTTTTTCAGCATAATTACTCCAAAAGAAGCTCGGAGAAAAGGTGTTCATTCATTTACATGTCTGTCTGCCGTTCCCATGTCTGCATGTCAGCCGCTGGTTGAAAGGTGCACCGAGGTAGATAGTGGATGCTGGATGTGAATGATAAAAGCACCTTGACCTTCGTCCAACACGACATTCTCTTCTTTCTTCAACTGCTCCGTCTCTACTATATGCTTCACAGATTTTCCTTCTACACCCACATGACTCATTTCAATCTTTTCTCCAAAGCTGCTTCTGACCTTCGACTCCTCCTACCACTCGTAATCCTTTTTTTGTTTCAGGGAAGGATCTTGACTACATTATTCAATATTCATATTTCCATCTTCATAATTCCTTTTCACTCAACTCTGACCTCAGAAAAAGCTGCCTTTCTTGTGCTTGGTGAATTATTATCCCATCTTCTGTGAGACCTTGCCAATCTATTAATCTAACTTGCCATTTACTGTCTTTTCTCTCCAGCTCAGTTAAAGGTTGGCTGCCTCTCCTCTCACTCTATCTGTCAGTCAGTCTTTGTGTGCAAATCCCACGTCTTTCTCCCCCAGACTGAATTATTCAATTTCGATGCCATTTGTTTCACAGTTTGCAACAGGGACCGTGCACACTCTCCTCTATCCAAACTGTGGTGCTAATCGCCAAATGCATGCACCCCTTCGCCCCTCCACTGTTAATACCCCCCCCCCTGCAACACAACCACATTTTCTATTTCATATTCATTTTATGTTCTTTCCTCCAAATGGACAGCATATGAGTGTGAAGAGGGTTTTAGGGGCTGTTGTCTCCGGGGACGGTTCTCTGTTTCACACGTTGAAATCAATTTGTCAAGACAAGCTTTTCACAGAAAGGTGCCATTAGGATATCAGCGGGGAAGGGGTGGAGAGGTCCGGATCTAAGACCTTGCTTCTTTTAAATTGGTTTTCCACCAAAGGGACCTCACCTTGCTGACTACAAAACAAGTTGTCCTGATTATGTACAGAATGATTTTCAAAAAATAGTTGTTTTGCTTTAATTGGCTGGGAAACAAAATAATGGAGGGTAACAGAAATGGAAAAGAATATATTGCTGAAAGGCCTTGTATAGCCCTCTAAGTGTTTTATAGCTCTCCTTTGTCCTCAACAGGAATTCACAAGAGAGCTTGGCCTTAACCTGCCATAAAAGTCCTACGACAATAAACCCAACAATTAGACTTGGCCATTCATTATTTAAAAGCTGTTTTTGGTTCGTTTTTTACTTTGAATTCTGCATCATATAGAACTATTTCTATTTAATGCAAGAAAATATAGATTCTTCAGAAATAATCTGCTACATCCCATAGTGTTATGCTGTTCAAAGTGTAAGGCGTTGACACATCCTGCTCATATTTAAATGCCAGTGCTGATCCCTGCCAGCTAAGGGTTAACAGTTGACCTTAATGAAGCAGAAATACTTCAAAGATTCTCTCCTCCGACGCTATATTTAAAATGTGAATCGATAAAAGTGGCTCTTTCTGGTGCCAGTAATGCACTTTGCAACCTTCGCTCTGACAATGTTCTTCTAATCTAATCTCTGATGCTATGGTTTCCAACTCCTCTAGTAACACCTGCTCCAACTGCAAATGGAGGCAATCCGTTTCCCGGGCAACAAACTCCTGGCTTCCGTCATGCAAATCCCTCCGAAGAAAGGGCAACAAAGTTAAGGAAGCCGATTGGGCCACTTTGCAGAGTGGTATGACGGAGGCAGGATTGACTGAAGGTGGAGGGACTCCGGTTTCAAAAGAGCTGCAGGGTTTGTCTCGCTTTCATTTTCATTCTCCCTTCTCCAATGTTCTTACCCCCCTTTGGAAAGACGGTCAATATGGCGTGGAGATATTACAGTGGGAATCGCTTATTGGCTCACGCAGACACATGAATCAAAAAGCTACTTCTGTCAGGTACATTCTCAATTTCCCAATATCAAAAAGCATTGTTCTTTCATTTTCATGTTACAAAGAGGACCAAGGTAATAACATTCAAAGCTCTAATAACACAGAGAGGAAACGAGAAGGGCTAGTGTGGAAAATTAAATCTACGAGAGCCTCTGTGTACCAGAGACCCTCACAGGGGCATTTTCTACTCGGTGGCCTTAGAGCACCCTTCCTCCTAATGGAAGGGAAGCAGAACAGATGGGACACAAATTGCACTTTCATACACCTCAAGGTTCAAGGCAATTTCCCCTCTGCGCCTGTGAAGTTCTCGGATTGCCTCTCCATCCTTTGAGCCTTTCACTCTTCAAAGGGGTTTGGGTTTGTTCAGTGCCCTGACTCATACACACACCCACACACACTAAAACATACTCCAACACCAATATGTGAACGCACTCACACACGGTAAACCTAAAAGAAGTGTTCACAATGGTAACCCTATATGTTTTCATCATTACTTGTCTCATGACTCATTTGACTCCAAAACCTAAGTAGGTTGAAAGATTACTGATTTAATAAAACAGTGTTTTGGTTCAAATGGCAAAGGTGATATCCTCTATATTGTAACTAGCTTTTTGCTCCATGGCACTACATGAAGGATTTCTGTAGGCATAAACGGCTTCAGTGGTGTTATATGCACTACAAAATGTTCACGTTAGGTTGCGATCAGTCTCTGTTCCCCCATATCACTAACCATGAGAGAAAAATAATGTATCAGAGCGACGAGATTTCCCGTCTTTCTTTTGATGTTGGGTGTACAGTTTGCTTTTGAATGGCCCAGGTGCGAGCAGAGCTGCTGAGGAGGTAATAAAAGACTTCCAGCAGTATTGTTTACTGCTCCATTAACAAACAACATTAGGGCCCATTTGACTAAATACTGCTGACAGAGAATATGGTGATCAATCACCATGGCAACCTTCCCCATTAATTAATATTGCACTAGGAGATTTAGGAATGCAAGGATGATGAGGGCCGAGTGTGCACAGATTTTTTTGTCTTTTGGAGGGGGGGGTTGTTGGATTTTGTCGGTGGAGTTCCCATTGCTCCATCTTTTATTTCTGGCCTTTGTCCCACGCCGGCAGACGTAGCCTCGCTCTCCAAACCAACCGATGGGTTAACTGTGTCCCCAAAGCAATTACAGCCAATTGTGGAGCTAGTTAGCAATTAGTGGATTAAATGTAATGAGTCTGCTGTTGCCATGGAGACAGACTTTTATCAATAATACTTGTCAAAATGAAGAGCCCTTTAAAAAAGGCCAGTGGTTTTAACAGATGGAGGCAGATAGGGCCAGTCCATTTAGCACGATCGTCAATTTGCTCTGTTATTGAATGTAATTGTTGTTTTCATGTGAACCTTGAAATAAAAACATTTATTTACCTGCAAAATCAATGTAACCAATGAGCAGGTCAGGCATAAGATGAACCCTCATGTGTGGATAAGAGCACCTGGTGTGGGCGGTTTCAAAACAAACACAATGTTTTGCTCTATTGTATAGTATACAAAATGTGTGGTAATCAGGCCAATTTGAATGTATAAAAGTAATACTGAGGCAGGCTTGTATTTTTGAACAACTTGTGTACACTTAGCTTGTATTTTGTTCACTCAGCTGTCAACCATAGTTATTAGCCTGTTCAGTCATATGCATATTGCACATACAGTACCATCTGTGCTGTTGTCCCTTCAGGGCCAGAGCTGACATATCACAGAGAGAAGACTCTTAGTAGTATAATGGATTCCAAACTACAGCATTTCATATCCCGTGTAATTTGATCGCTATTTAGTCCGGATATCTGATGCCCATTCCTCTCCCTTTATGAAACCGTCTGTGCACACAGGGCCAGAATCCAAAAATGATTTATGACAGATTCATGAAGAGAGGCCAAGGGGAGAGAAACAGATTAGGTAGAAATCTGGAGAGATAAAGATGAGACGTCTGTCTGCTGCTGAGGGCAGCGAGACAAGCCCTGTCTGTATCAAGCTCAGGGAAATGTGCTCAAGGCCCTGACAGACAGCATCGAACCATCTCAGAGCTGACACAGACATCATCTTTCTTTTCTTTTCCTAGGGCAAGGGGAGAACTGTGACATTCCCAATTAAAGTATCCTTAGGGGTCGATTTTGTACTTTATTTAGCTCTGGTACGTACACAACCCTGATGAAGGCTCTAGTAGACATTCCTTCTCAATAATCGTGCTGTGATGTTTCCAACTGCGGATTGTCACAAGAGAATGGGAAGTGTGAACGCCCAGAAGTGTTTGCGGTTTAAGCATCTGATAGTAGCTGGAAAAGCAGAGGTCTGATCCTGTCAGCTGAGCACATGAGGAATGGACAAATGAAGATTAGCGCAAGTTCAGGCAGGAAGACCTATCACTCCGTATTGCTCGTCATGGCAATACTCGCTCCCTTCACTAGATGACAGGGAGCGCCACTCCTTAGCTAACCTATCACTTCCCTCCATTCACAAGCCTAATTATCGCACCTGTTAATCCCTCTATATATGCTCTCCCCTTTTCTATCAGCTGTCTTCCAGGTGTCAACGCGCAACCCTCCTCCACCCCTTCGCCTCCTGCTTCCAACTCCGGGCCAAGCTTAACCTCCTCCCTTCCAACCGGACCTAACCACTTATCACCACCACCAGTGTCTAGACCCGGGGGGGTTCATCGGAAACGGTTCTTTCCCTTCCCGAATGATATCCTACAAAACCTGGGCCTAATCGCCAAACACCATTTCATTCACTTGTTATAAACTGTCATCATTATGTTTCATTTATATAATGTGACCGATAATAAACGTATTCCATACATCACGTCTCTCCTGATTGAACATGATGTATCCCGTGCTCCTCTGCTGTACTCAGCTGCTGACGCTGTGGCAGCAACTGGAATCAACAGCAGCAGCAGCAGCGTTCAGATAGCATACTGATGTCCCTGTTAAAACAGCAAACAGCCACTGCCTGGCATTTAGAAACCCTTATCATTCAGGGTCTGTCTGTTTAAGTCCTATCACCGTTACATCACCCAGGGAACAGGGCCGGGCGGACTATGACATTCGATCACACTGAAAGCGTTGATGTTTTCTTACTGTGTAAACCGGTATTTGTGCTGACAAATCAACAGTAAAAACGGGCTGATTCAGCCCATTTCTCCAGTTTTCAGCTTCCATCTCCTTTTCATTTCTCCCCTGCTCTCAGGTAAGATGACTGTCAGACATAATGCTGGTCAGCGTGAGCCCGGCTGCAGTTGAGCAGAGTGCTGGAAGGCCTGTGCGATTACCCCTGCCCCCCTGCCGTGAGCACTGCAGCAGTGGAAGGACTGAGAGGGAGAGTGGTGAGCTTTTAATACCACGCACAATAGGGCACCTCAACCCCAGACAGCCACCTTATTTACATTGAGCTAAGGCTCTCCCTGAGCCTTATGACGGAGCAGGCGGAATGATCACCCCTCGCCTTGCAGCCAGGGATCCATAATTCATGAGGAGAGGTGGTTGGGGTGCAAACAGGGCATGCTTACAGAGGGGGGGCCGCCGCCTGAGGAGTGTGTCCTGAGCCCTGTGTGTCTAAGTAATTAAATGGGATTAGGTATGCGCTGAACCCGTTTTCAGAGAGATTGGCTGGCAATGCCATTATTATTGGAAAGGATCAGAGGGGCTTATAGGCATTGGGGAGGAAAGTAACTGAAGAGAGAGGTTTGAGGAGATTTATTAAAAGAAGAAACTACTCTCTCAAATGTGGGTGGCAAGTCAGAGACAATCATCTTTTACGTCCCCCTTTCCCTCTTGAAGGGAGAAAGAGGAGAGAGAGTTTTGAGCCCCCTGTGGAGGTGTGACGAGAGACCAACACGTCAAAGAAACCGGGCCTAACTATGTCCACAGAGGTTGCACCTCGGCTCTGCCCAAAACATCCGTTTCTAATTTGTGTGACAATGCCACTGCGGATGGCACCTGATTTGCAAGAGGGTGCCCGGAGCAAAAGCCATTTGAATAAGCACACATCCGAGTTATCAGGGATCAGGAGGAAGAGCTCTCAGACAGACACCTCTTTCCTCAGTAGCTCAACACCTCGCCACACTCAGCTAACAATGTCTGTGTGCACCTGGACTATAATCCTAACATTGCAGCTAACAAAAAGATCCATAAACAATCGTGTATTGTCACCAAAACATCTTCTTCCTAATCTGAATGCATGGTAAATCCCAGTTTGTGTGCCCTACTGAGGGATGATTTCCTTTTGCCAGAGGAGCTGAAGCAACTTCTTGTTTGTGCCTTCTCTTTCCCTCACAGAGAGAACCTTGTGGCGACAGCAACCCTGGGAGAGATGCAGAAAGCACGTCCCCTGGGGAGAAAAGCTGCCTCAGGCTTCAGAAAGCCTATTTGCAACAAGCTGTGCTTGTTACTTTCATCAAAATAGAGCACTGAGCTTTTCTCCTGCCTTGTTTTTGTGTGCTTTTGGCAGGAGGTTGTTATTGTAAAGCACTGACTCCATTGTGCTCAGCGGTGCGGTGAAAGTCTAGCTGTCCACTGCCATGGAGAAGACAAGAGAGGAGAGACAGTCGGACGGACGGAGGACACTCCCCGGCCTGTTTTATAGACTTTGAAGGAGTGTCTTTGGGAGGAGTAGTGAAACCTGCTATGTCACCGAATTTTCCCAACCTTTGATCTTCAACCGTACTCCATCAAGTTCAATTAGAGGAGCGCTGGTCTCTGGCGGGCACGTTTGTCATAATCTATTGGGTATGGCGCATTCCAGATGTGGAAAGAGACGACAGAAAATCAATAAACTGGACTGTGCTGCCGGGCCCAGGGGGAGGTCTCCTTACCCCGGTTTGAGTCTCCCCTCCATCAAGCCTCTCCTCTTTCTGCTGTTTGGGATCACATTGAATTTCATCAACAAATATCAACACAAAAGGAAAGATGTCGCATGAAGCTTTTGTATTCCACAAACTCCCACTTTGCCCTGCAGACGAATATATAATCACATTATAGTCGATGTTCAGGAAGGGATGCTGTTTGTTAAAATTGAACACTTTAGTAGTTATACCCGCAGTTGAAGACCCTCACATTTGTTTGTCATCATCAAACCCAGATACACATTGCATGGTCTGGGTAAGACATGAAATATTTGTGTTACATATTAAATGTGTAGTGAGACAAAGGTGTGGATCTGACAGATCTTTGATGCTGCGTGTTTGCTCTTATCAACCCCGAGCCGAGGGAACAGAAAGCAACTCTGGAAGGAAACAAGGTCAGAGACTCCTTGACAACCGTTCCGTCTGCGAGGTATTATCATTTCATTACCTGCCCACTTCAATAGCTGCTGATGTTCTTCTTTTCCGTGACTCTATTTCCGTAGTAATTAGTGATTGTTTGTAAGGGGCCAATCATTCTTGGACAATTGCCTCTTAATGGTGCAATATCAGTCGACATGTTCAGCTGTCTGCAAACGGTGAGCGTGTGAGGAGGGCAAAGCTAAGAGATACACACCGTCCATTGTTCCTGAGAGGTAATAATCATTGAGACGCTGCTCCGTTCACCCACAGGGCGGAGATTTGCATATCCACGACTGACTGTGCAGCTGATCTGGTTATTGCCACTGTCACCATCAACCCCTGAGCTGGCTCCGCCCTTTCTCTTTTTTAACTTAAGTATGTAGAACAAAAGAGAAAAGAAATATCACCCAAAGGAGGTGGTCCACCTACAAAATCTATAAAGTCCTCCATCAAAATCAGTTCCCTCACTTTATGAGGACATTAATCTGCTGCTGCAGTGCTCTGCTCTTCAAAGCACCTTGACAGTGTGATTGTCCTTTTTTTTTCCTTGTGGCTGCCGTTTCGTGTGTGCTTTGTTATACAAAATCTCAAAAGTTTATCAAACGGGGGGAGGCTGTAAGGAAGAGACAGCGCCTCAGAGAGGTATAAAGGATGAAGATGAAGAGGGGACAGAGATAGATAGAGAGGAAGAGAGGAGGGAGGAAAGAGCAGTGCTTTTGAGTAACAGCCCTGCCAAAATAAATCCTCTACGGGAAAAACAAAGCATCCTGTGAAATAAAACTCTGGCATCCCCTTCTAAAAACGCTACAACCTTCATCTATTACTCTCAAGTGTCAGATAAATGTCTGAAAGAGATGGAGAAGTCGTCCTTGCAGTTGTGCTTTCTCTGCCTAAACTCTGCGTGTGCCCGCTCCCCTACCAACACTGCGCCCACACAGCGGACATGCATATGTACTCAGTCGAGTGAAAGCATTTGGGTGGATTGTGTTTAATTGGCTGCCTGTAGGTGGGGCATGAGTGATATCTGTCAAACTAGTGAGCAGAGGAGACAAAGTTAAAGATCCATCAGTCTCGCTGGATTCCCTTGTCTTCACATTGGTCATGATGAATGCAGCTCACGACAGCTCCCCATCCGCTATTATAATCAGATTTATCTCGGGCTGCGCTCAGCGGCCCCAGTAAAGTCTGCCATGGAGGTTATTTACGACACACAAGGAAAACTCTGCTCGGTTCTTTAACAGCCGCGCCGGCGTGGAGAGCGTTACCGGGAACATGTGCGATGCTGAGCCAAAGGCACTGCTCTCTTTAGTAAATAAATTAAGTGGGTAAAGGGTGGCAAGTGTGGGACCCCACTTTTGTTAATTACCATCTTGGCGGTAGATCTGGGAATCCTTAACTAACAGGTAGGGTCTGGGATAGTGACGCTTTCAGGTGGGATTGCCAAACGTCTGTCTGAGGGAAAGAGTGCTGGGGAAGAATGATCTCAGACACTTTACAGTATGCTGTCGTTGGAGAGAAGGCAAATAAAATGCCTGCAGAATAATCTTTACTAAGGAGGCTTCTCTCCAGTCGTTTCATTTAATAGCCTGTCCTTTTTTTTTAGATTCACTTCGTAATCACAGATGAGAGATGTGCACATCAAACAAGACGAGCGACTTTGGTCTACACAGCTGCCTTATAAAAAGCAAACAAGCTATAAATAAAAGGGAATTTTATAGAGGGGCGTCTGTCGGGCATGTGGGGTTGGAACAGGAAGAGAGAAGTAGAAAGGAAAGGATCTGCGAGACATCAGAGACCGCAGTGCATGACATTACCTATTACAAATACAATGTGAAGCTATTTAAATGTGATGGTAGGAACAGGTTGGCTAAGGGTGGGGCTGGTGTCACAGCTTGTAATGAGATCCTTTGATGTGGCAGATAAGGGGGAACCGAGTAAGGGAGAGGACCCTCTGGGGAGGAGAGGTGAGAGGACACCCGGCCACAGACACCACAGCAAAGGAGAGGAAAAATAAAAGAGGGGGAAAGTGTGGGTGGATGCAGGAAGCAGCTTCACAACCAGACAGGGCATTAAGTGTTCTTCTCAGGCTTCATTTTTACTGCATTGTGGCGGCACAGCATGAGCCAACACAACTCAGCTGAATGCAATGCAATGTAACTCTCTTGGAAAATGTTCTTTTTTTGTTTGCTATTGGAAAGTTTGGCTTTGTTTTACTTACAATGCTGGAAGGTGGTGGTAAAACACTGCAAACCATTGATTCACAGACACAAACATCACTAGTGTATCAAAGGACATCCTGCACCAAAGCTATCAAAGCCATCAATTGTGAAAACATGTTATTCTCTTGAGGCAGGTTTTTAAAGATGGCCCCCGCATGGTCATTTAACTTGGATAACCTGGCTGTGGCTGCTTAAGTGTAAATATCCCCAAGTCCCATAAAAAGAAGGACAGTCGGCATCATTAGGCCACCAGGGTATTGTGGAGGGGGCTTTTTTCTAAGTGATGCTAGCCAATAAATGTAATAACCTAATGAAGAGGTCTTGTAATAATATCCTCTATCATCACTGTACTAGTCAGCTCGTTAGCAGGACATGCTGACCTTTGCAAACAAACACAATCGTCCATAATTGACTATTTATATTGTTGTTTTATTATTTCCTGTTCAGTAAATGCAATGTCTTGTCATGTAACTCTACACACACACACACACACACACACACACACACACACACACACACACACACACACACACACACACACACACACACACACACACACACACCTTTCCCTGACCTTAAGAGCACTCTACTCACTCCAGGTGCCTCAGTGGAGTCTGGCTGAGCTGCTCTGCCATTAACAGAAATCTCCACCTGCTGTCTCCGTGCGGCCTCGGCTTGCTGTATTTTTGACAGAAATCAATCGTACCGTCACAAGCCATCATCAGCCTGTGTTTGAGCGCACACCCACTGTGCACATAAAATGCGCCCCTCACACAATCACATGTACAAACAAAAACAGAAGTCTGAAAACAACATGCGGGCCCCCTGCTTGATATTTTTTGATGGCAAACAAAGTGCGAAGATAGAGAGAAATAATTTGACAGACAGAGAGAAAGTGACAGTGTGAATTCGGAGGCCTTGTACTTTTGACACCTGCGACTGAGGCAGTGTTATTGAAGCTTACTTTGAAGGCAAGGGCAGAGCAACAATCAAGCCCTGTTTTTCAAAAACACAGAGGAATCTCAGAATAAGATGTTCTCTCTGATTGAAAACAAATTGGCTTTCTCAGAAATGTCACAGCACATGATCTTCCATACCAAGAGGCATAGGTGGTCTTTGATTTTTTTTGGGTATGCAATAACACAGAATGTTTTCATATCTAAGAAGTTTGTTTTCTCCAACTATTCCTCAGATGATTTAAAGCTGGGGTATCTTGAGGTTCCCTTTCTTTCTATCTCACCATCAGGCCAGGTGTGGGATTATCGTGAAGCCGGTCGCCAAACAGACCCTGTAATCTACTGGGCTGCTGCAGACGAAGCTCAAATATCATAATCAATTATCAGCTGCCTCCAAAACAATCAGAGACAATCTCCTCCCATTGTTCGACGCAGACAGTCCAGAACACACACAACAAAGGATAATAATCCACTGTGCTGCTGCTTTGTACTACAACAAATCAGCAAAGTTCAGCACAGACATAGCACATAAGGGGAAATCACATGAAAGGGTGTGAAGAGAAAGTCAAACCCCTACCTGTGTGGTGTAGACAACAGTCGGATATTTACAGTCAACGTCTGGGACAAGGAGTTGTGTTTCACCTGGAGACCCATAAGCTCACAGGATCATCAAAGCAGCGACTGCCACAACCTGGCGTGTGTGGGCCCGTGTGTCACACCTCATTTCCCCCGAGTCTTCATGTCTGTTGGCAGGCAAATGACTCGAGGCAAACATTCACATTTACACACCAGAGGTTACGTGACTTTCCTTTACTTCACATCAGGGGCGCCCCGTATGGAAATGTGACTCTATGCTGGTACTTAAAGCAACGTCAGCCCTGATTTACAATCTGTGTTGGTGATATCATTACAATGAACATGAATAATTCAAACGTGTTTTCTTTTTTACTATGGAATGGTTATCAAATTTAACCAGCTAGGTTTTCAAATCAGTTTTGATACTTTCGTTTATATTATTTTGATTCATTATTAATACTCAACTCAATATTGTTTTTCTATATTGAGTTAACAGTAAAGGTGATTCTTATTAAATTCTGTGTATTGGTTGACAAATGTATAGCGCTATTAGCTTTTCTATCTTTCCACAATATTTCTGTATACCGGTTTATAAATATGTACAGTAGGTATTTCCTTATGTTTATACAGAAAAGGACACATGCTAGTGTCTTGCTTGTTAAAGGAAATCATTTTAAGGAACAAGCTATGAGTGAGATGAAAACTGTGATATCCACCTCATGTCTGCACCTTAAAGCAGACATAATAATATATTGAATAATGTATCAATCGACAATGTGAAAACAATGACAATTTGAAAGATGTAATTTACTCATAATGATAAACCTACATCTAATTATTATGCAAATTAGCAGCTCTCCTCTGCTTTGATGAATATTCATTGATAGTTTACCAATGAAGCGTTACCTTACTGTTTTAGTTCACTCTCACTACAGAGATGTTTCCAGTCACCAAAAATGCTCTAAAACCTACTGTACACGGCATCAAACAGCAGACCGTTAAAGACTAGTTAGCTTGCTGTGGGAAACCGCCATCCAAAGGATAGAAAAACACAAAAATAGCACCTCTTTAACTCACTATCTAATTTGTGTATCATATTGTAACAACAATGAAGAATAAATCAGAAACTTAAAAATACACAATTTGTACTCTTAGAGGTGCCGTATAGGCTTTAGTTTTCATAGCCTAACACCTTATGACTGCAGGTCCATAATTCCTTTCAGACATTTGATGAATACCTTCTCATCTATTTCTTTACCTTAGCAGGATGTTCCCAGTTTGTCAGACATAATGTTTACATCATGGTTACTATAAAAACACTCACTAAGAGGTGCAGAACTTGCACTTTCTGTTTTTTATGTCAATACTTTCTGCTCATGCAAGTCTTTCCTGTGTGTTATTACTGGGCTGTAAACACTGCAGCAGGACTCTGTGGGTCACGGCAGGGGGGGGGGACGAGGGGGGCCTTCAGCTGTGATGCTTTGGTACAAGTTTCACTTACTGCCCTCCATCCTGACAGCAGGAGAAAATCTCTAAGTCTTCCCTTCAACAAAGCCTCTCCTCTCAGGCCCAGGTCTCCACCCGGCCTGCCCTGACATCCCCCGCATGCTGCAGCTGTGACCTCGGAGCTCTCTCTGCTCCGCATGGTGGGTGGAGATTACACCGAGTGGAGAGCGTGGCATGCCGACTTGCTCTCTTTAATTCAGGCTATTTCTGTTCACTCTCTTGCTCTTAGATCCAGTATTTGTTCACAAATGTCACTGATATGTTTTTCGAATGTTACTGAAACATTATAAAGTTGAAATTGTGGGACTTGTCGAGTTATTTGGAACGTTAATTAAAGTAAATCTACTCCCATGTGCATGACCAGAAAACAATGTTAGGATTTCAGTTCCTTAAAAAATATATATTTAGTTTTTACCAATATTAAAGTGGTTACCAACATACTGCTATGTATCATATATGCAGGTGTGTTTCCAATGTCTGCTAACTTTCCCTCTTCCTTTTTTAAATCTTTACCCACTTTAAATATGTGTGTATATACTGTACATTATACGGTGTATTCTTCTCTCCCGTCTATGATAACACACAATATAACCTGTGTTTTTGTATCCATTGTGCCTGCCCTCTAAGCGGGTAACATGATTAATCAAAAGGGTTTCAGAACTGCTGATCCCACTGAGGATCAGCACCCAACTCTGCAGCTTTCAGCTACTTTTACCTTATTGTTCTGTTTTAAACAAATCATTATCGTTGACTCAAGTGGTTCTCTTCATCTGTTTTGTTTTCACAAAACTGGAGCTGAAGCTTTTCTGAATCAGCTTTCATCAAAATGGTGTGTTATATTTAATCATACAGAAAGTAGAAATCTACCACAAGTGGTCCAGAGTTAATATTATTAATAATTGCTTCTTATTAAGAAATGCTTACATATCCAGAAATGCTCTATAATCAATCTCTAAACCAACGTTTTAAGAGAGTGCAGTTGTCTATAGTTCAGTGGGCCAGCAGCAGAAACCTGTCAGCCCGTTTTCGTGAGAGTGCCTCTTGAGTTGATGACCTCTGCTGCTAGATTTACTGTGGTGAGTTGAAAACAAGCTCCTCCAATTCCCACTGATCACCAGAGGGCAGAGCACACTCCTCTCTGGTGGGTGGGGTCATAACCTATGCATTTTTAAGGTTCATACATGAAAGGGCACCGGAAAAAAATAGATAATTCATCAAAAGGATTGTTTTGCGAGGAGAACAAAGGGCTCTGTAAATCATTACTAATCAGACGCCAGAAAGCAAATTAAATCGGCGGAGGAATCAATAGCCTTGGATCGATAGGTGTAAAGGACAGCTGATTTGGCTCCAGAGAGCTGTGGAATCCAGAGGCCATAGAGAAGGCTTCAGATCTGTTTCCACTTTATAGCCACAGCTGTCAGAGCACATTCCCGTCAAGATGGACCACCGTTTCTGAAGGTAGCTCAGCTGGGCTTAACTAAAACAAAACCTCAGAGGGCAAAGCAATATGGGGCAGAAACCAGTCTGATGGAATCTGACTGGATAGACATAAGATTAAGGTGAGATTCCCCTCTGTCTCCCTCTCCACTCTTCCTCTGGAAGTAGACCTGCAGATGTGCAACAGATGGCTTCAAGTTCAACGATGGCTCATTTCCACATCTTTAAGGTCAAAGACAACGGCTTTTCCAACAGCAACTGCAAACATTTATCAACATGAATGGTTCCATAATGGTAGTAAAACATCATTTATATTGATTGCTATGAAATTGTAGCCGGACTAAGGATAACAATATAATTAAATGAATGGTTCATCTCTCTTCTCATCCATCCATCTTCCCATCTGTTTTAGATAAAAAATGTTAGCCATGCTAGCGGTGCGGCTCTATGGAGATGACAGTTGGTCCACAGCTTGACTCAAATAGAAATAATATAGAAAAACAGAAAAACGATTGGATAGTAAGCATGACATTTTATAAAGACATTGTTTGTTCTCCGGGTGATGAAAACTTTGGGGATCCTTTGAATTTGTATAGATAGTTTAAATGAACTGGATGAATTGCCATGTAATGTTGTGCAGATCTGTTTTCTTTTGGGCAACTATTGGATCAAACTATCCGAAGAACTTGGCTATGTGACAAATTGGCTATGTGACAAAAATAACTAATGACACACCCCCCAGCCTAAGCTCTACTTTTTTAGCAAATGTTAGTATGCTTAAACAATCAAATTAGACTGTGATATATCATTATAGATTCTAAAACATTCAGAAAGTTAGCATTGTCATTGCGAGTATGATAGCATGCTGATGTTAAAAACTCAGCTCAGCTTTGTTTAGATAATAAAAGCCAAACTTATTTTCGGCAAAAAGTTTAAATATATATATGTTAAAAATACACGTGTAAACTATATGTTAGGTATATGATATATATTTACTTTACAACATTAGCTTAATATAAGATCTAATTTTATGAGAAATAACAATAATAACTAGGAAGTATACACAATAAATGTTGTCTTCGGGTCAAATCTGACCGATTTGCTACTTTCATCAATCATAACTTTTTTGTTTTACATTCGATTGCATTAAAGCTTTATGATATCCTTCACAGTAGACATTTGAACATATACAATTGATAATCACTACTTTCATTGCATTTTGGATGATTTAGTCAACTTGGTTCCCGGTCAAAAATGACCGCCATAAAGAAAACGAATTAGTAATCATCCGGATCAGATAAAACACACACACACACACACACACACACACACACACACACACACACACACACACACACACACACACACACACACACACACACACACACACACACACACACACACACACCATGTATACATCATTTCAGGGGACATTACATTGACTTACATGCATTTCCTGGAGACTTATCCTAACCTTAACCATAGCCAACACATGCCTAACCCTAACCCTAAACCTAACCAAGTCTTCACCCTAAAATTAATGATTCCCCTTATGGGGACCTCCATTTTGTCCCCATAAGGGAGGCGAGTCCCCACACGTGACTGTGTAAACAGATTTAGGTCCCCACAAGTATAGTAATGCTAGGCCACACACACACACACACACACACACACACACACACGCACGCACGCACGTGTGTTAAATGACATTTGGTGATGATTAATGGTTTTTGTGTTAATGTAATAGCAGTTAAAACAGGACCAGTCAAATTTCACCACGAACACCAAAGGGGGGGAAACTAAGACAATAGGAGGGTTACATTACATATCCTGTTATGTGGGCTTCATCGTTAACCACAGAACATGCATGTTAACTCCCATGCCCTCTCTATGGATTTTTCATGAAAATATAGTTGTGAATTCCACCAATGTTTCACCTTGTTAGGAGTTTACAATTATAGCACAGACCCCTGAGGCAAACCTAATCTCACAGTGAAGGGAAATCTTCCATCATATCAAGTGAAATTACTGCAAGCTTTTCTCAGCCTATTCCGATAAGATACCGATCAGCCAAATAGATTGGCTTTTCCATTATCTGTCGAGAGATCTTGGAAGGCATTGGCTAGATAATTTGCTAATGTTTCCTGTGACCTCCCCAGATTTAAATTATGTCTTTGGCTACATGTCAACTCAATCCTTCTGTTTACCAGGGTGCAAGCACTCAAAGAGCCATTAATATTCACTGCAACATAACTGTCTTTTCACATATTTCTCTGCAGCATTTACGGACTCAAAGGATAGTGGTCTCCATGCTACTTGAAGGGTATGGATTGAGCTGGCTGAGTGCTTTACAGACCTTGTGGGTGTTCAGAAAATAAATGACAGAGCCAGAGAAAAGAAGGAAAATAGGAACAGTATAGAAGATGGGACAGGGGAATAGTAATATAATTTAGAAAGTGGGAAAATCACCTTTTGCTGCCTCTGATGGAGCCGAAAACTAGGCTACTGAAATCCAATCCATATTTCACTGAACAGCAGAAAGCTACTCTCTTGTTCCTGCATTTTGAAGTGAGGTTTAATTATTCTAGGTTTAATTAGGTTTAATGAACAAAATGTAATGAGCTGCTTTGATGTGGGAGTTTACAGAAATGAAAGCGGTAAAATAATTGTAATAATAACGTAACATTGTCTCTTCAGATTAAAGCAGTTGCTTAATTCCACGTGTTTTTATCATAAATACACAGCAGCGCTCCATAACAAGAGAAGGTAGCTAATTAAATGTTGCCTCAAAAGCCATTAATTTAATTAAAATATGCAAAAGGCTAGAGTTCAGATGTTTTGTCATGCTCAATTGCTGCACTCCCCTCAACATTTAATATTAAACTCACACCATAGAGACATTTTAGAGACATCAGATCATTATTGTTAGAAGAGAAGTATGACCGCGTTGATGTGAGTTGTAAAAAGTGTTGCTCAGCTCAGCCGTACTGGCACTGGAAACTAATACATGTTCTCTGCTCCTTTACTGCCACGTGCTCTACTTTTAAACAAATCAACCTTGATTAAACAAGGCGAGAACTTGTCAAAAATGTCAGCATGTCATTCTGATCTTAAAAAGATAACTTGAATTCCCATTGGGCCCACCTGGAAAAGAAAAAGCAAGTAGCGTACTCTGGGCACATACAATGCTGCATTGTTAAAAGCCTTATTAAAACTGGCATGACAATGACTGAATGACGGCTCAAACTCAGCCGACTTGTATTACACAGCACGGTAAAGGAAAGAGAAATGAGGGGGGCTGCCATTACATCCTGCAATCATATATTTTAAAACCTTGCACATATTTTCATTTAGCCCAGCTCCACCCCCTCCTTCTGGACTTATTAAATCAGCAGTACTAGAACGCCTTCCCCCCTCCTATTACCAGGTGCAGCCCTGTGATTTAAAGCTTTGATTCTGTTCAAATGACAACAAAGGTGAGCCCAGAGCTGACGTTCATAATTCATCATTCCCTGCTTGATAAGAGCGGGATTAATGCTTTTAATGCGACGGTCGCAGGCAATCATCCATTTTAAAGCTGGCTCCTAAGAGGATGCAGCTGAAAAGGGAAAACACCTGAAACACAGGGCAGGGAGAGGGCACGTCACAGGGATATGCTGAGCTCTACAGGGCCTCTTTCGATAGCCTGGTGCCTGCTTACTTCTCAAAGCTGCCCTGTGGCCTTGGCCTGCATCCCAGGAGCAGATGGTTTCAAGACCCGGGGTTAAGTTTGACCTAAATGCTAAAATTCAAAATTCAAAAGGCATCACAATCGTCCTCCTCAAAACCCATCCTCCCCATATCCTCTCCCCTGCCAGGAACACCGCAGGGGGTGAGGCTTTGAGACCTTTTGGGATCTGTGTGCAAAATCCCCCTTGTTTTTAGTACATGTTTTCCTACCTTAATAGCTTATTATGTATTCACTCCATGCTTAATTTAACATCTGTTGACTCCCCCACCCTTGCTCTCTAGGCCTAACTTGCACATGGGAATTGGAATGAAAATGATCCATTATCCACATGTGTCTGGGCAGAGCAAGCTGCTTCTTTCTGTATCTGCAATCCCTTCTTTAATACGAGCTGAACTGCCTCCAGACCAAACCACTCATAATGAGAAATGACTGTTGATCTGGACAGAAATAGACAAGGTGAAACATGGCAACGTCTCTCACCTGCAATCTCCTTTCCTTCTCTTTACCCATGTGAATAAATGATACAGAAGAGATTGTCGGGGAACAAATGGAAAACAACGTCCACATTTAGACGTGATAGTAAGGGAAGACGGTGCTTATGAATATTAGCTTTCACCTTGAACCAAATGCATATTTCTTCTACATTTCCTTTTATGCTCTATATGAAAAGGCATTACCACAAGTGACAATGTATTGTTTTGTGGTTTATCCTTTGGAGAATAAAGAAAAGGAATCGAAAAGTACAGATCAGCGTTTGATCCTGATGAATATGGAAAGTAAGGATTTCTTCTCTCAGGAAGCAGCCACACATTTCCACTGAGGATGAATATATTTGAATAAACGTATTGAATAAATTGTGAGTGGATTCAAAACGTGGGATTGTAATATGTGTTCAAGTCAACTAAAATTAAATGATGCTTTTAGTTCAATTAAATCAATCAAATGATGATACACTACAGACAACAGGTAGGACTCCTATCTACTACCCTAACATGTACTGTGTAAGCACATTTAAAAAAGTGTTCTTGTTATTTCAGGAACAAAATAATCAGTGTAAGTCTATTCATCCAAACTAAGGATAATGTGATGAATTAATTGAGTTGCTTTGGTGGATGATGGTGCAAACATAAACAACTTATTTTCTTATTTTCTTATGTTTGCTCCATCATACACCAAAGCCAATTCATTGTATGTGTGAATGTACCTGGCAACAAACTCGATTCTGATTTAAATAAAACCTTAGTACTCCCACATGATGAGCACATCTTGAAGGTCCTGATAAAACGAAAAAACATAACAATCCCAATTACACATTCACGCATGGTTCACCTCAAGTGTCTGATGGCTGTTACATTCGTTACAGTAACATTTCAAAGGAGGACCCGCAGGTGATGTGACCCGCAGTAACCTTCAGAGAAGACAGGCGAGCACAGGTGTTCGGTTCAGCTCACACCTCAGCTCAGAGTCTGGACACTGTGTGTGAGTCAGTCATCCATTGTATTCCACGCAGTATCAAAGACACACTTTGTTGAACCCACTGACATGTTTGAGGATGCAAGCGGTGGCCTGTTGGGCTAGTCTTAAAGGAAGATAAGAAGAGTCAGGCCGTGAGGATGAGTCGCACATCTTACACAGATTTGTGAGTAATTGGCCGGTGAGGAAATAGACCTTAGATAACCGAGATAGTAAACGTATTTACTAATCCTCCTTACATCCGCTGTAATTAGAGGGGGGCCAGACAGTCTGTACTTTTGCCTGATATCTGATCAAAAATGTGACACATATCAAAGCAGCCTGTGATGATCTCACACGTACAAATCAGCTGTGTGTTAGAGTGTGTTTTTAGGTATGGAGTCGAGGAACAAACCTACATACTGAATGTCCTCCTAATCAGGGCTTGAGGCCAGAGTAAGGGGCTGCAGGCCCGAACTCTATGAGCTGTGATGTTTCATTATCATCCCCCTTTAGCTACATCGACAGCACAGTAGGATGCTTTAATTACTCTCCATCAGTAGGGAAGTCAAAGCCACTTCAGAGACACAGTCTAATCCCCCTCCGTTCTTTTTCTCTGCAGGGCACTCATTGTCTCCTAAATATCATTTCCCTGAGCTCTATGCACACTATTGGATTAGAATGTGGAAGATGTGCTGAAGGGGGTGAGGGGGTTTGGGGGGGGGGGGGTTGGCATTTGGGTATTCGAGCTTAGCCCGAGGACCATGCCGTCTTTCATAGCAGCATTTCAGTTGCATCTGCTCTGCAGCCCACAGAGGAGACGCTGACTCGTGTCGCTGCTCCTCAGTTAGCCCACAGACACAGATGATAGCGCTTTGTGCACACACAATCAATACTATTAAGCCATTTGCTTTTAAACAGCAATTTCCTTTTTGAGCACTATATTACACCCAACATAGATCAATACAAATATATTGAGATGTGTTTGTTTTGATTTATTGAATTTGGGGAATGAAGGTTGGTGAAGTCGGGCAGGTATACTGTAAATAGAAATGCGAAATAGAAACGTTTTTTAATGTCAGTATCGACCCAACTTCCTTCCACTGTCACCTGAGTCCACACAGAGCTCTACGGGTCACTGAATGGATGTATTGTGTAAATGTGAATCTAAAGCTGAGCTCAAACCAACTGAACATATGGTGCTTTTCAACAGATGTTTAAAAGTGTTGCTCTCCTCATCAAAGCACCAAAAGAAGGAATACCTGTTGTATTGTAGCTCCAGGGACGACATTAGACTTGTCAGTGGTACAGCTGTCGTGACGGATTCTCCCTGAAGTTAGCAGGACTGAAACAAGTACCCACTCGTGCCATTGTAAGCTAGAAGATAGATATTTGAGCGTTGACAAACCAGTTCAGAGGGGACAGCTCGTATTGTCTTCTTTTACTGCCCGTGATAAAGCCGTATTATAATTCCTATTTCCTGCGCCTGTATGCATGCCAAGGCTCTTTGTTAGCCTGAATGCAGAGCCTATTCATCTCAGAGCGCACAACAGAACACAGTAATAACATAGTCATGACTTTTGACTGATGTCAGTGAGGCGCGGGCTGCTTCTGTAAGCAGGAACCAGATCTGGTAGAGAGGCCCCTCTTACCTTCTCATTGCTCAGTTGACCACCGAGGCCCGCTGACCCCTGCGTGGCCCCACTCCAACTCTAACGCTGCTGTGTCTTTTACAGACCAAACAATAACAGCCGGGCTGCTTAATGCCAAATCCAAGTTAACCTCCCGGCCCCACTTGGCCCCTTGCCTTCTGCGGCCAAAAGAAGACTGGGTTGGTGTTTCTGGGAGCCATTTGTTCACAGCTAATGACGTGGAAGGATATTGGCATTACTAGTCGCGTGGAGCATCGGCAAATTCATTTTTTCTCGGCAGTGGTAATTGCCACATAGAAAGAAATTACAGCTGCCACATTATTCTACTAATATACTCGATGCTGCGATGTGTTTAGTTGCATACATATGACGGTATGGCACTGTGGTAGCAGATGTTTTGAGCTTCAAACAATAAAGAATGGGTTAGGAGCTGTCATTACATGGGAACTAGGTCACCATTCAAGCCGACTCGCTGGCATTGACTGTTTCGGGTGACTATTGATTTTCTGACTAAAGCAATGACTTCATTAATATCACCATTAGTCTGCCATCTGACACAAATGGGTAGCTTGGCTGCTGGGCCAGACAATAATTCAAGTGGATATGATTGGATGAATTAAACATACAGCATATTTCACAGCAAATGTGCCGTACACCTTGTAACATTGGAAATGGTTGTAGAGCTCCTTCACTCAACCGTGTCGAAAATAAAATCGAGAGAAAAAACCAAAGTCAACGTTACCTCTGCCTTAGCACGCACAAAGACAAACAGGCATTACAGGCAAATTCTCCTTTCAGCGTTCAATTTAAACTTAATCTGCGAAAGATGAGAGACAAATCAACAGATCGCTTTTCAGCAGGTTTTTCAAAACAAAAACAACAATGAAAGAAGGATTATTTTCATTTTAATCCGGGGGCACCAGCTTAGCTAAAACAAAAGCACGGCCATGGGAACGCATGGAGGAATGAGAAGGCTCGCTATACCCACCGAACCCAGCTCTCCAGCAAACCACAAAAGAAGAACAATGAGTGTGTGTGTGTGTGTGTGTGTGTGTGTGTGTGTGTGTGTGTGTGTGTGTGTGTGTGTGTGTGTGTGTGTGTGTGTGTGTGTGTGTGTGTGTGTGTGTGTGTGTGTGTGTGTGTGTGTGTGTGTGTGTGTGTGTGTGTGTGTGTGTGTGTGTGTGTGTGTGTGTGTGTGTGTGTGTGTGTGTGTGTGTGTGTGTGTGTGTGTGTGTGTGTATATACAAGTGGAAGAGAGAAAGGGGAAACAGGATCTGAGATCTATATTAAAACGGCAAATAGCTTTTAAAGATTAGCGACGGGTAGAAGGAGGTGACAGCAATTGGATATGTGAAAAGTGGATTGCCCCTCCCCACTGTGACTATTTTGATAGCAGTAGCGTTGACTAGCATCGACTTGATTGTGAGAAGGCAATGTGCGCTGAAAAGCCTTGACAAGTTTCTTTGAGGCATGTAGAGATCTTTTGGTGACTGAGAGGAACACAAATCAGGATTATGTATTACATAGCCACATTCAAACAGCTGGCATTAGGACCTCTGAAGTGTCTCGCACGATACTGTTGTTCATGGATGTCCCTCCCTCTCTCCCTCTGTGTGTGTGGATACGGGATTTAAGAAAAAAAAAATCTTATGAAGGAATGCAACTATTGCCACAATACTCATATTCTTCACACACTTAAATGTTTTACTAACCATTTAGTTCGCAAAAAATGTGACTTTGTAAAATATTTTGTAGCCATTTTTTACACTGTTGGTAAAGCTATCCAAATTGTTGTGACAGCACATGCAGCTTTAAACGTTATGAGCGCCTGAGATGCTGTCCTGCACCCTGTGCTTATTTAAACCGATCACCATGGTCATCACAGGCTGTGTGCAGCAGTTGCTCTGTTGTCAGAGATGTGTCTCACTCCGCGGCATGTGTCAGGATTAGACAGGAGTAATCCCTAACCAAACTCCAGAGGATGTAATTTGGAGATATGTGCTGGAACTGAAACTGTGTCGGCTTACTCCCACAAACCCCATCTTCCACCCCATCTGAGCCATCCAACTGTTTTTTGCCAGCCCTCAGACATGTCAAATATTTTGAAACGGTAAAATATGGACCAAAAAATTAAATGTCGAAAAAAAGAAGTGGAGCTGCCAAGTGCCCTTCAACTCATTTCTCACTCCTGAACAAACCCTCCTCCAGGCAGGTGGGGTGCTCATGATGTCAGGCCCCATTGCTGATATCCCTCAACACTTGGCTGTCGCATCACCACCCACCATTAAGTCACCGCTTGTGTCCGACACAGGGGCCGCACTGTGTGCTCTGGCCCACACCCAGCCCTGTGCCTTTATCACACCCCAACCTCTCCGTGACAGACAGGACTGATCTCCCCTGCAGCAAACCTCCATTCTGCCAGTAAAAGGACAGCAGTGGAAAAAGCCCCCAAGGGCCCACTGAGGATGGACTCATGAATCAAACATGCGCCCCAAGCTTCCCTCTTATCACTGAGGTCAGCCCAGGCATTAATACGCCATGGCCTGAGGGAGCTACCTACTGTGACCTCCCTCAGTTTCCCTGAACAGAAGGGCACAGTCCTCAGGAGCCGGTCTAGGAAGAGAGGGCCTCGCTGCAACACAGTCACTTCACATTACGTCCACACACTGAAAGAGAGAGGGGGAGAAACACAGAGATGAGAGAGAACAAAAAGAGGTGCAGAAATGAGGGATGGAGATCAAATAGACAGAGAAGGGAAGGAAACGAAAAACAATATGTGTTGGTGAAATGCTTGGCAGGGAGTAACACGTGGGTAGAATCTACTGTGTACACAGACCCTTTCAAACACCACCAATCTTCATTGGCCAGACGGGGTGTGATATATGTGACTGTCTGCCAGCGTAAATTAGGCAGTCCAGCCCGCTGTGTGGTAAAGCATGACGGGGCCGGACAGTGCACTAACTCAGGCGGCCTGGTGCCATGCACACCAGCTTCTCCCTGCTTTGCCGTGCCATAAATCACCAGCTGGGGGAAATGAATCGCTGTCCGTCCGAGCTGGATGCACCAGCTGGCACCGCCATCACCTGACCAGCAGGAGCCCATGCCGACACTGGAGTGGCTGAAATCAAGAAAAATGAGGCATGGAGGCAGACGGAACCATACGACGGCACTCTCTCATTAGTCTCCTCTGGGCTTCCTCCACACTGAGCTCGTCTGAAGTGAAAGGGCACACACAATATATTTCAGAGTGTCACCTGAGGGGAGAAAAAAAAGGGGGAAGAAATGATCACCCCTGGTGTCCTCACACATCTACGTAGAATTGAACTGGCAGACAGTATTAGTGTTTCTGAAGCCAGAGCTCTGGGAGACAGCAGGAGGGTCTGCAGCTCGGGGACATCGTTGTGTTCGCTCCTGTTTAATGGAGTTATTTCACTGAAAGTAATGACTCAACCCTATTGGGGATTACACTCTGCATTCAGAGGTAGTTAACGGAAAAACATGTTGATGAATAGATTTTCACTTTTCAATATTGCTGAGTTGCTGGTGGAGGGCCCACTTATATGCTGACCGCTGCAATTATGAGAAGCTGTGTGGGCGTCAGAACTGAGGCACTCATCAGCAAAATAGGTTGAAATTACATCAATACAGCCACATAGAGATGGAGAGACCTAAAATAATATATACTTGATCCTCTACTATGGACACAGGGCTGGTGTTTACTTCCGATGTCCCGAATTGTGGATTCAAAACATTTCTCTCTCTATTAATCTCCACGTCACGTTAAAGCAGCAACTTCTCAGTGAGAGGGCAATCAAAGTCGGAGATGGATACATTTGCATTATGAAAATAGGCCAGTGTGAATGAACAGATGCAGGCTAGATTGACATTACATTTCAGGCGTGTGGTACAACACTGGGTTGCTGCGTATGATTGACAAAGCCAATTTCCTGTGAACCCCCACAGCAGTTTTAGCCTAATTTCATTGGTCCTGTGGAGCAGCGAGTCTATCACCGTCTCAGATATAGAGGATTAGCTTCTCTTTCCTGCTCAGATGAATTTGCCTGTCACGGTGTGGTGATGAATGGCAGGAAGGCTGAGGAGATGTACTGTGGGCTCATTGGAAGTGGCAAGGTGAAGTCTGGCCTGGCAGCCTGCCCCGGGCTCGCCTCTCACCGCGGTTGTGACCCCCCACAGATGTCCAGGTGTACGTTCACATATCGGCAGCCGGCTCATCAGTCGGCTGGTCAGTATAATAGACCGCAGCATCAGTTTGACATCTGTTTTGACAAGAAGTCCGATTCCATCAGCGTGTCTCAAGGTCCCGGGATACAGCAGATCGTGTCCACTTCTCCATTCATATGAAAGGGTATGTTTAAAGGTCAGGCATACTTTTAAGCACCTGCTGCTGCCTCCGGTTCAAAGCCGAACAGTTAATCTTGTGCTGGATAACCATCTATGAGAATTAGGCTTCGATGAACTCAATCTTTATTAAAACCGAGTTTTAATAAGGAGAAAAAGGTCTTTCCATAAAATGTTATGGAAATGTAATTAAATCAAGTACAGTTTTATTATACGCTGGTGCGGAGGCATCAGTTATTTTTAATCAAAACACTCCCATCATGCCTCTGTGGATGTGGCTCAACGGCAACAAAAACAACCGCTCTCCATTTCCTCTCCTCTCCTCTGCAGCTGGTACTGTCGCCACCTTCCACCCCCAGCGAGACCCTCACCACACCTCCTCCATTTTCAGCTGTAATCGTGTCACCATGCAAATGCTGTGCACTGAGAGGTTCATGTTGCCCTCTCGGGGACATCATTTCCAGCTGCCTGAGCCCTTGAGTTGACCACCCAGGGGAGGAAGGAGAGGAAGTCATTACTGCTATCACAGTCAGGCACAGTCCCTGTACTCCAAGACAGCCCCTCCAACTCATAAAGTCCTTGACGACTTCACTAAAACATCCAATTTCCGTCGGACCCCATTTAAAATGACGAACAGAAATCAATCACTCCAACCACTGCACACTCCTCCAGAATCTGGCTGCCCAAAATGGCATGGAAAAAGAGGAATCTTTCCCCCCCTAATGCTGGTGTCCTATCCACATCTCCGGGATATTCATAATTCATCATCTTCGATTCCTGACATCTGCCACTGATTGTGCCGTCGGGTTGGCCGGAATTAGCCACTCCTGGGAGCGGCGTTAATGTGCTCGTGGGCCAGCACATGGGGGGGTGGGGGGTTGGGAGGAGGATCGAGGCCGAAGCAGCAGGAGCCTTTCACACTCCTAATGTGTAATTAGGAGCCATTTTGGAGTGTTGCCTTCCTGCACTGAAATTAGCTGCCTTTTATTAATCAGGCAGACTAGATCAATGGCACGAAGGGTCCCCCTATAATCTAACACAAGATGTTGTACTTAATTACAGAGGGGGGGGACAGGGCTGCAGATCCATCTCTTAACTGCAGAACATAGACGAAATGCACATCATTGGCCGTACACAGAAAAATAAAGGTCAATCTTTTGTGTCCCTTGCAACTTGAGCATTACAGCCTACATTTGGCATGCTTTACATAATGGGTATATACATTATACCGAGTATGCAGAGAGCCAAACTCTCACAGCTCCATGAAAGCATTTACAGGATGTCAGCTCCACTTGAATGAGAGATCATACATATTATGTGATTACAAGTATTGGTCCTCCTTTGGAGAGTTAAGTGCTCTGACCCTGACCAGGCTCATCAGTGCTGATGCCCTCATGACTACAGATGAGGACTAAATACTTCAGCATTCATCCTCGGTGGTTATGGTCAGATCACAAGTACATGAAAAGCAGTGCAGGCAGAGAAGAGTACTCACTAGATTCCTGAGATGTAATACATGATTGCTAAAGAAAGGCATTATTACATCTGTTCTTGTGTTGGATGGGTTTCGGTTTATTTCTGCTCATTAGCACTTCCGTGTATGGAAGTGAAGGATACAAAATAAAGAAGAATCATCAAATGACATTTTGAATATAGTCGCATTTGTAGTTGCTCCCGTTAGTGAATGCAATCACGCAAAATGGCCACTTTTGTGTTTATAGTGTTTTACAATGGCCAATGCATATTTATGAATATTGTTGCAGTGACAGCTACCCCTATAACCTCTGTGGAAATGCATTAAGGAAAACATTACAAAATCCCTTAAATGGCTAGTTCTTCAACGAGCAAGGACCCTTCAAGCTGATTAAAAAACAATAATCACAAACCTAATGTTCAGCGGATGATGGAAACCCCTTCTTATCTCCTGATGGCGCTACAGCAGCACTGAGGTAATCTCTCGCTGCAAGGCCGAATCTACTTGAGCATTCGACAGGGCGGCTGTATGAGGAGATAGCCTGCTACTCAAGCCTTATTGATGGAATCCAGAACAAAAAAAAATCTGATGTGGGGTCAATGAGTGAAGGTCCTGGCCTATCTCTGCTCAGCTTGAAACTGCGTCCAGCGTAACAGCAGCTGTCACAAAGTGCTCACACAGACATGGACAGCGGCGCTGAGAAATGGGAAAATGTCAACACAATTTATAGATATGCAAGGACTGAAGGACGAATGGGGACTGAATTATACACTGCTTCTCAACATATGTAACCACACAGGTAGCCAGAGGTATTATCAATACAAACGTCATTATAAATATTTTAATTTATGCTGTAGTAAATGTATCATGTCAAATTTAGCAACAAGATATTGTGAGAAATATTCAATTTCAGAAGAAGAAAAAAACTCAAGTTACCAATTTTAACTTCTCACTTAAAAGTAAAGTTGTCGTCCTATAAGTCGGCCTTTAGTGTAGCAGAAAATGGAAAGTAAAGTTAAGTAATTGGTTAAAGCAAAATATACATAACTACCTACCACCATGATTACATGTGACTAGAAACTTTATCAGTCATTTAAACTACAGATATTTCTAAAATGTAACCATTATATGCTGAGACTGCACTCCCATAGAGCTCTAGATGAGACATTCATCTTACAGAAAAAAGCATCAGAAGTACCGGTAGTGCTAATCAAGGCAGCTGCACTGTAGCCGTGTAAGTGTTATGATCAGCATTCAGAGTGAAAGCAAGATCACGTGACCGTTGGCAGAGTTTCTAAGTTCTGGCCCGATGGACAGAGAGTGAACTCCACAGGGAATTCCCCGGGGAGCGAGACATGCCGGGTTTGAGAGGGGTTATTGGACTGTGCCGTCTCTCTGACTGTGAGCCACTGGGGACCAGAGCAGAGGTGCACTGAAGCCTGAGTGTGACACCTGGGCTGTCTGTCACGGCCACAAACACAGACAATGTGACACTTGACAGGATAGGAGTTGAGGCCGCAACACCAGAAGTCAAGACCCGGCTGACAGTACGCATGAGAGGCGCGCAGTTCAACTCAATAATTTCCCGACACACTTAAATCCAAGCCGGTTTGTCTCCTTCCTTCTTTTTCTTTCCTCTAATTTCTTCCGTTTTTCATGGCCCTTTAAACAAATCAGGTTCCTGAGGAGATTGAACTAATTAATTAGAGTTGTCTGGTTGGACTGTGTGTGTATTAATCAACAGTGTGAGGCGTGTGACAGTCGGAAAAGAGACAGGAAGAAGGGCTGCAGTGCCAGAGCGCTTTAAGAGAAGTTCTGACAAACAGGCTCTAAAGAGGAATTTCCCAGTCTGCATCGCTAAACTAAACTGATATCCAATTATGTTCCCAACATCGACAAGCTAACGTAGCAGCTGTGAGCAGCGCAGTCTCGCAGTGTCAGAATTGGCCAGGCGCGAGGCAGAGAAGCCCAGGACCTTGAAGGAGATGTCACAAGGAGGCTGGAGTCAGCCGCTTGAGTGAGCGATGGTCCACACGCTTGCCTGAAAGCATGACATTGCCGAAGGGGGAAAAACACCATTTTATCATTCAGTGCGATTCGCACCCTCTCTCCCTGTCAAACATGCCATATGTCCCCGTCACAGGTCGTCTTGCTGGCTTATCGAGTGTGACAGGGCTATTCACACACTGCTCCCAATCAGACACCATCTCCTCCAGAAAAAAATCCCCACCCTAGCAGTGACAGGCTGTCAGGCAGAGGGCACCAACCTCCACAGGGCCTTGGCTGAGAGTCTGCCCATGCGGGGGAGGAGGGCAAAGGCCAGGGGTTACGATAGGAGACACAACGCAGGCATCCACATGTCCGCACACCTCAAGCACACTCGTATTGCTTGACACTTTTCCTGCGTTATTCAATCAACAACAAGGCAGAGATAAAATCCAAGTCTGCACACATCAAAGCATCAAACAGAAAGCTTAATTAAAAGTTCTAATAAAGCCCTCATGTGAAGTTTAACTCTGTGTCTACACGCTGCTCTCAGCAACTTTGAAATGCTTTCAAATGCTTAAACTGTTTACAACTCTCTTTACTTGCACATAAACATAATTGACTTGAATTTGACTGGACGTTGTGTACCATTTGAAACAGGTTATTTGCCTGGCAGGAAGCAAAAGTGGTATGTAAAACTCACCGGGGGCTTCACCCTGTACCTGGTCACCAGACGATTTTCATAACCACTAGACCACACGTGTCAAACTCAAGGCCCGGGGGCAAAATCAGGCCCTTGGTGGATTTAATTTCGGCCCGCAGGATCATTTCTAATTACTATTAGATCTGGCCCGCAGGTATATTGCACGCACACCTTCACTCAACCCTGAGGGTTTCCTCAGCTCAGAGCCTGACCCGAGATGAGATGCCAAGTATCTGCTTGAACTAGCATCACAGAGCAGCACACTGAGTTTAATGGATGTTTCCTTCTGCACTTTCTTTCTTGAGACAACAGGGCATGTTTGGTTTTTTCTTTGAGGGAAATAGTTTTTTTTTTAAGCTGTTGTTGGCCTGTGGAAAAATGTAATCATAAGAAATGAAGCTGCAGATAGAGCCATAAGAAATGAATGCAACCGATTATTTAATGTTGTTTTTATAGGCAATAATGTAAGCTTTGTTAGTTCCAGGTTTAATATGTGCAGTAAGTTCATTTCAATTAGTTTTTCAATAAACATTGAACCAGTCCGGCCCTCGATTACGACTAGTACCCATTTTTCTATTGTGGCCCACTGTGTATCTGAGTTTGACGCCCCTGCACTCGACCACATGAGCTCCTTACATGCTATGACGATCTAAAACTACAAGTGAGGGCGACCAGAGGTCACTGAAAACCAGGAGCAGGGGGCACGATTTTAGAGCTTTGAAGAAGATTTGCTTCTCTCGTTGCACTTCTGGAGCCTACAAATGTTTACTTTGATGCAAAAGAATTTCAGGGGTACTTAGCCACTTTGCTCCAAACACAATAACACTGCAGATTCTGAATATATTCACTAAGTGAGCAATCAGTGGCAAAGTGGGCTGAAAATTACACTTGTCCCCCACCCCATGATGATGATATGCATAGAGAAATAAATCAGAGAGCAAGAGAAGAAGCAGAGGGGCAAGGGGGAGAAGTGGCATCACCTGGTCGGTCTTATCTTAAAAAGCGGCGGGATGTGTCACCTCAACTCTTCAGAAAAAGAGATAGAACCCTCTGGCACATCTTTATATGAAAGATTTCTGTGAAATGATTGCTAATCTATGCAAAAAAGCAATCAGTGACTCATTCATAATGCATGAGCAACGAGACACCAATTCTGCAAAGCTTTCGGATTATTAGATGTTATCGTGAATGCAAGCAGACGAAATATGAACACTCCTACCTGTCCTATTGTAATTACATGACTGCAGTGGTCGAGATATCCACTGAGAGCAGAACATGTGCAGAAAGAAGCAAGCGGGGAGACAGACAGACAAGCAGAACATCCATTACTATCTGACTGCAGATCGCTGTAGATGGGAATATTTGTTTCTAAAAGCTTTATGTATCCATTTGTGCAGTCATTTATCAACCTAAAAGCTGTGGTTTTAAGTACATCTGGCTGACACTGTAATGGTCCATCAATCACTGGGTGTCATGCGATAACATTTTGAGATCATCCTCCTCCCTGAGAGAAAAAAAATGAATCTAATATATTGGCTGCAATCCCAGGGAAATTATGAGAACCTATTTCTAATTCAAAGCAAATTCAGAGTACGAATGTAAAATAAGCTGCTTCTCAAATTAATTCAAATTTCATTTAGGATGTTTTTGTTCTATATAGACCCCAAATGCACTGAATATATGTATGTGCCAGTTTCTAAACTGCAGTTAAAGCCCGGCAAAGAAAATTACAATCCTGTTTGGATTACGGGCGTCAGATTAATAACTGCAATGTATTATCAAATGATAATGTATTTCCTTTAAAGGAGCCATACATTCATGCACATCAAAGAATTAAATTAATTAAATGGATTTAACATGTATCTATTAATTATAAAAATGCTGCTTTGCATCTGATTTATACTTAAATAAAAGAAGACGTAACTTTTTCGCATTATTTTAACAATTAAAACCGGCAGAGACGGACGTGTCCTTCCCATCCCATAGGAGATAGAGACGGGCACAATGTAACGCCATCTCTCTTTTCCTTATCCTGTTCAAAAAGAAATGTAAAAGCACAGAACCATGACTTTTTTTACGTCGGTGTTAACATATATAGATTGCACCTGGAAAGCTTGTAAAAAGCGCTGACAGGTTTCATACTTTTACATTCTGGGCAACTTCGGGATTTGCTCTTAAAACGGAGCACAGCAAGGATGAAGGGAGGTATAAAAATCAATGAGGCTTTTCAAAGGCAACAAGAAAAAACAGCGCCTTAGCCTGCAATTAAACAAGAGCTCTCCTGGCACTGAGGGATGACAGAATATGTTGCAGGTGCCCTCGACTTCACAGAATCAATTCCAGGATCAATACAATGACATGATACAATTCCATAATGGAAAACGGGACGTGGGCTGGGATTCATGTGTTTCAGATGTTTATAATAACACAGCTCAAGCAGCTCTAAACACGGTGGGCCCATTAAGTAAACATGAGTGAAGACGAGCTCGAGACAACACACTGACTCCAGGTGGAGACCTCACATATCTGGGGGTCAGGGCCCCACAAAGGGATGCAACATAAAACTGAAAGGTCACAAGACGACTAAAAGAACAGTAAATAAAAACAAAAAGAATAATTCTGTCGCATTAAATCCGCTTAATTGTTTCAAGACCTTCCTTTGGTGGATAACGGTACCATTCTGTTCATCCATGATCCTCAGAGGAGGGATCGGCATTACTTTGGTGAAACATGTTCAAAGAAAAAGGAAGGATTCAATGTTCCTCCTTAAAAACTAAACCTTTGACAGCACAGTTGTACCCTGCTGTCTTAAAAGGACCCCTGCTACTAACACTGCCCGCCACCCTCCACTTACCTAAAGGGCAAACTCCCCCAGTAGGATCCTACAGCCCATCATGACTGAGCGCACGGTGTTGATGCTGCCGATATGAATGCTCGGAGACGATGATCCCACACATCTTCCCTGCTGAGGCCAATTCAACATCCCCCTTTTGAAACAAAATATCATGACATAAATTACAATATAGACACGAACAATTAATTTCCAACATAATAACCGGCAACACACTGTGATCCAGAGGCCTCTTTATGCTAATGAGAATCCTCACTATCGGAAGTCACACACAGGGTCCCTTTTAGTCAAACCAGTGGCCGACAGCAACATGATATCTTGTCAGTCAGGTCTAATTCTGCGCTCAAACTTAATGGCTCCAGACAAGCATCTCACCAGTCCACTGAGACCAGAGGGAATATGCCACAGTGAGCATGACCACTCAGCAAATTCACATTTAACATTTCATTCCTCCTGCTTGGACAAAATGAATTATACATCCTTGATTCGCCCACATTGATCCATCCAGACAAAACTCCCTAAATGTTAAATGATTTGTACGTCTACTTCCGCGCTGCTGGGACGGCGTCTCTATCATTCTGACATTCTCCCTCTATCCTTGACCCCCTTTCCTCAGTCCCTCTGTTATCTGAAATAATCTCAGGGCCTCTTTAGATTCTATTCATCAGAGCAGAAAGAAGCAGGCGCTGACATTGATAAAAAAAAAATACCATCTGTGCCTCGCAGGGGTAAAAGGAGTGAGAGAGAATGAGACGGAAAAGAAAGGAGAGGGGCTTCAAATGAAACAGGCTCTGTTGTCTCCCTCTTGTCCCCCCTCGTCAATGCCATTTCAATTGAAAAGCGCAGTGGTAATTAAATTCCAGCAGGGGTTAGGGGCAACTGTGTGGCGCACTGACGGGGGGCTGCCCTGACATAAAGATGACACAATTCAAGAGGACAGAGGGGGCGCCAGGCGGGAAAGGAGGGAGGGTGACAAATGTTGTGTATTCACGTACACTGCCAGAATCGTACTACTCAATCTTCCTGACATTTAAAAAATAGAAAATGAAATGGATATTCAAACTCAACTGAATCCCTCCATGACCTTTCCTTCAATTCAGGGATATTCCGAACAGATCCTTCGTCTGTGGCATCTGCAGAATACTTCTTAATGCTTAGGAGGCAGAGCAATTAAGTGAGGGGGACATTTGGAGAAGCGTGTGTGTGTGTGTGTGTGTGTGTGTCAGCACTAATGTGTGACTCACAGAAGGACGCTGGTTGTTGTTGATTCACATTATAGTGGTGCTAATCCAGAGGCTCCAGAGAGGCCACACACTCCTGCTGTTCCCCTCTCCCCATCCTCTATTAGCAGAATGAAACTGCTAGCTGGTTTCTAACTGCAGACACAAACAGCATATGGCATGCCTTATTTTGAGATTTGAAAAAAACACCAATCTCTCACAAATATTTCTCTTTCTTCAGATTTAATATGAATACATCACAAAGGCAAGTTAAGTGTAGATATTCAAATAATTTATGTTAAAAATAAAGCATGTTAAAAACGTGTTGATTTATAGCAGCATGCATCTGTCTTAATAATAATGTATGACTTCGAAAGCTTTATTATATTATAAGTACTCCTTAGAGTAGGGGTGTCAAACTCAATTTCATCACGGCCACATTCGCATTATGGCTGCACTCAAAGGGCCGGTTGTAACTTTAAGACTATATAAAAATGTAATATATATAAAATAATGTATTTATATTACATTATTGCCTCTGCATTGGATTATTATCGGATAGGGTAATAACTTCATAATTAACTCGGTCTGAAAGCAGAAGTCTAGGGCAAATAATTGCAAGTCTCTTCAGTGAGAATGTCACAAAATGATTTAAAAAGAAAATGAAAATAAAAAAAGGTGACATTTTGAAAGAAAAGTCAATTCTGAGAAAAAAGTCAAATTTGAGATGCATTGCGCTCCATGTATGGGCAACGTGCTTCTGTAAATCGCCATGTAACATATTATATTCTTTGCAAGCTCTTGTGGGGACACATCAAATGAAGTTGCGGGCCGGATTTGGCCCCCGGGCCTTGAGTTTGACACCCCTGCCTTAGAGTATAGTTAGGATATTAGTATTTCCTGGTCTCACCATCATTGTTTATAATCCAGAGAAATATCAAAGCCTGTTGAGAAACCTCTCAAAAACCTGAATAATAATCATTGAGTTTTGTTGAATAATCAAAAATCTATTTATCAAACTTCATCATAATTTCTGTAAAGTGACTACTTTCATTCTAGCTGTTATCCAACAACAGTGCATGGTACAATGCAAACATCGAGCAATTAATGACAATCATCTTATCCATTAAAGTATGTTGGCCGTACTTTGTTGAACATTTTTGATTAAAATATAAATGAATCCTGCCAGCGCTTCACTTAGACATGAATCAATGTGTCAGGATCCATTACCATAACTCCGGTTGCATAGAAAAAGCATCGGTGCAACTCCGATGCCATCTTGTGGACAAAGCGCTCAATACATTGTACCATTTAGTCATGTTCACAGTTTAACATTAATATCAGTAATTCGTTAGAGACACAGTAGCTTTTGCTGTTAGTTTCAAAACAATTAGTCTTCCAACAAGAACATGTAGGACGCTCTTTCCGTCTCCTTCAGTGTGAAATGTTCCTTGGTCCATTGGGCTCAGTTCATGAGTTGAGCATACCTCAGTTCTTTAGGTAAACACCGTAAAAGACAAACTGTCCTCTTGTTAAGCCCCCGTCTCAGTAACGGTTTAAAATCTCCAGAACTTCCTCCTTAACAGAGAGCGGAGAGTGCTGCTGGACCCCCGGCCCGCCAATACTCGTCTCCCAGCAGTCAAAGCCGCAGTCTTTCAAGTCCTGCACTGTAGTCTGGACAACGGAGGAGTCCGTCTCTACAAAACAAACAAGTCATAATAAAGTCAGAAAAGTATGTCAGAGTGGGCTATGGTTAAAACATTCAAATAAAAAGGGTTTACAAGCTAGAGATGTGTTGTTGTTTCAATGTACAGGAATACAACGGACACAGTGGTGCTTTCAGGGATACACGACGTGCAAAGTCTTTGCCACTGAAAGCAAAAGTCAAGGACCTCAAAGATGAAGGATAATAAGCACTCTCCTGCTGAGTGTTGGATGGAAAGGGTCCAAAGTGTACTTCATGCTAACCACGGGCTTAACTGAGAGCCTCAGATGCAGGAGCAGCTAAAACATGAGGACAAAATGACTTGACTTGGTGCCCTTTCCTGAAAGATTTAATATAAACACTCTCAGAGAACATTAGAGAAGACAGAAACCAGGCAATCTATTTCAAAATTGCAGCAATTCACACTGATTGCTAAGAAAACAAATAATGAGTATTTGGAAAACTATTTAGAGGAGTTGGAACATTTATTCTGCTCCAGGCTGCAGGCATAAACAAAGAGTGAACTCACAGGTTCGGTTTGTTTTGTCAAAGAGAGGATGATACAAAGTGTCCTTATAGCTTATTCCACAGTAGGTCCCACAGAACAAAGAAGCCTCAAATGAAGCCTTCTCATTTCCTTCCACCCAGTTTGGTGTTTCAGAGAGGAGGAATGAGGCAGCGTTCAAGGAATAGTTGTCGTCATCAGCAGTCTGACAGTCTGGCTTGTCAAACTGCCTTCATTAGATTCATTTAATTAAAGGTCAAATTAAATCGAGGATGTAGAAAATAGGTGACGTAAACTGAGTAAGTTAAGGCAGTCAGTGTAAGAGTAACAGTCCTTTCTCCACTTCTTTTGAAAAACGTATAACATCTTTTAAATTACCTTTTTCTGCTTTAGAAGACCCAAAAATGTGTCTGTTTATATAACTTCTTTAAGGTCAAGGTTCTTTATTTGTCATACGAACATAGCTACAGAGTAGTTATGTCGATGAAAATCTTAGGTCACAGGCTTCTCCAACAGTGCAACACAATAATGATTTAGTGATTGGACTGCATTTTTATCATGTCTTTCTAATCTGTGCGACCTCTTAACGTGCACACAGTTGTGACATACACAGTGAAGCCGTATGTGTACAGTACCTGGTCTCAGAAGGGTGATGCCGCAGCCCCCTCCACCCGCGCCGGTGAGCTTGCTGTGGAGCCCTTTGGTCAATGTGACCTGGCACAGTGTGTCCAGGGAGGGGTGTCCCACGCCCATCACATTCAGATGGTGCTGGTTAATGTCAATGAGCTCCTATAGATGATAGGACACAGCTGTTGTCAAAACCTGTTGCTGTCAACGGAGGATTAGTCATGTGGGTGTGGATATAGGCTCTCTGGATTAAATACAGAACATGATATTCTATTTGAAATCCTATGTTAGGTCTGAATGACTTGTTTATGATGCAAGACGCTTTCCACAATGTATTCATATGTTCTACCTCTAGAATATTATAGTGCTCTCCAGTGATGGGCTCGCAGGTCATCTCCGAGAGGATTTTCTCACAAGTGCAGGAAATGGCATCAACCGAGTCAAGCACCGGGGTCATGATGGAGGGAAACTAGGAGGAGGAAAACAGAAATACAGCCGATCAACATCACCAGTGTCTTTGTTCACATGATTCTAATTGGTTCTAAACAACAGAAAGGGAAATAACAGTGTTGATTGTGGTTTTGCTCCGGCATGATCACAACACTGCCACAACACCAACCAGGCCAATCTATGTCGGAGGCAGATATCGGCACACCTGCTGCTGTCACCAAGGCAACAGCACACAGGGGCGCTGGCTAAGAGTTTAATTTCAATATTTTATGAAGGCACTCAACGCCAGGCTCCGGAGTATCTGCTATGCAAAAGCACCGCCTATTATATTAATTACAGTGTCGGCAAGTAACACGCGGGGGAGGAAGAAACCATTTAGTACCTTGTTAATCTTGTCCTTCACCCCGGCAACAAGTACCTTGGTGCTACGTGGTACGTTGGTGTTAGTGAGCAGGATTCTTAACAACGGCACCCTGGAAGCAAAGCAGACAGATCAGAAAGGTCAAACACACGTATTATTCTGGTGAACTAATTCTACCCGGACAATATTTGTGTTTTCACACTATGCTTGTTATTAACTCACTGTGTACTCACTGTGTACTGTACACTGTGTACTCTCTTTTAAATGAAATCAAATTAAAAAGTGTTAATCAGTGTCATTACCTGCTCAGTGGTATTATCTTCCCGGCCAAGAATCTCAGCATGCCACCTACATTCAGGGAAATCAAATTCATTAAAAAGATAATCATCAAATGATAATAACCAGCGGTGGTCCCATTAAAGACAAAGGGAGGTATAGCTCCATATGTACTACGCCAGATAATTGAATGCCTCACCCCAGGTTCCTACAGCGTTGTCTACTCCTGAAGGATTACCATGAATGATCATTTCCCCCTGGAAAGCCCAGCTGTTGATCTGCTCCAGGTCCTCCTGACACCACCTGTAATTAGTTGTAAATTAAAAGAAAAAGCTTTGCATACTAACAGACCCTCAAAGACCAAATCTTTAACTACCTCCTTATCTCAGAGCCATACACGGGTAAATACTCTAGGTATGGGTGTGTAGTGGATGAGTTAAACAGATGCTGTTTGTGATGAATCTATTTAAAATGTTATATTTTACTAAATGGTATTGACACCTTACAACATAATACAATACAAAAACAATGGAGACACAATCAGAATAAAGTTGACATACTATATCTCTCGTTTGTTTTAACAGTTCATACAGATCTTAGTTAAAAAGGCTTTCATGCGGGCAGCTCTGAGAAAAAGAAAGCAGGTCCTAAAAACTTAATTCAAGTTACTAATGGTGACACTGTTTGGGATTGCAATACACTAAACAGGCATTCATGCTGTTGTGTTTACTCCAAAACCATGAAGTAGTTTTGCTTTTAAAGAAATATAACGTTGTCATTCAAGGTCTTTCCTTCTCTGTAAGCTTCAAACCACATTACTTAGGTTTTTAGATCCTATTGATCCTATACAAAAACTGCATACGCAGCTTATCATAGAGACATTCCTTTAATATAGCGTTGTTACCGTGCACTTTGATCCGACTCTTTGAGGGGAGCAGGGATGGCTCCACTTGCACAGAGCAGAGCTGAAGCCAAACACACCGAGTAGGCAGCACTGGACCCCAGGCCCGCTCCGGTGGGCAGCTCCGACCACACGGACACCGTCAGGCTGGGCAGCTCACTGAGGAAATAACATGAATAATGAGCCTCCGTTTGTAAGATGCTGACGGCTATACTGCTCAAAGCTTCAGAACCCTGGTATACAAACAAATGGGTCATTTCACAGTGACTTTATCTGCTTTTTATATAAAGTCCAGTGTTTCCCATACATTGATTTATTTGTGGCGGGCCGCCACAATTAAATATGGTCCGCCACGGATCTCGTAAAAAAGGTATTTATTATTATTCTTTTTTTTTGTGGTCTAATGGATAGTGAGGTGGGCTGATGATTGGAAGGTTGCGAGTTCAAATCCTGCCTGGAACACCACTTGCCCTTGAGTAAGGAACTTAGCCCTCGGTTACTTCCGGGAGAATGTCCCTGTAATTGGTCGTTGTAAGTCGCTTTGGAATAAGGCGTCTGCTAAATGCCTAAATTGTAAATTATATTTTTGGGAGAACAAACAGATCCTCAACCCTGGTGTGTCTCACTCATTAACAACGCAACACAGAGCAACACAGAGCAACAAGAACGTTGTCGACAGAAGCCATGAACTCGCATGTATTATCTTATTTGAGGGGGGGTGGATGCGTGGACCACCCGAATAGGTTAAGGGGCCTTTGGCTTTTCTTTTTTTGTGCGGTCCACAAATAGAATCAAATTCTGTGGGAAACACTGCAGTCTATTGGTTTTCTTCCAGAGTTTTCATTCCAGAGTGACTACATCTATTGTTTTATATAAAGCCTATTGGTTTTCTATAATGTGCAGAATATGTGAAATGGGTAATTGGATCTTTGTGGCCATCTTAGCCAACCAGATGCAATAACAAAAGGAACAAGTGCTGAGAAGAACTATCTCACCTTGATCTGAACAGTGAGATGTAGATGTAGAGGAAGGATAGGGTGGCCATGTTGCAAGTGTCCAAGTTTCCATTGGTGACACCGATAAATTCACGCAGTTTCCTCACAAGTTCAGCATCCAGAGGTTTCCCCTCCTCACGCTTACCTGTTAACATGATGTATAAAACAGAGCAATCGTCAAAATCACTAGAATGTAATGTGAAAGGATGATACACATCTGGTCAATAGTAAGTTGATATTGATTTTAAGTTGTGGCATCTACTCTTATAATGATATGTGTTGGAGTTCATTGTATATTAGTACAAACTTGACTAGTTTTAGACATTGTGAAAAGTCTGAAATCACACCAAACTGTGCCTGCACAACAATGTGTGTAGGTGTTAATGGTCCCCAGTGCTGCACCATCCCTTACCGCAGGAAACAGGAATAAGCTGCTTCAGCTCAGAAAGGTCATAGCAGAGGAAAGTGTCGATATTTGGGAGGTTGATGCAAACGCTGCCAGTCGTGGTGCCTTTCAACCGTAAATATGTCCTCAGGTTCAAACTCACAGCAAGAGCCACCTATAATAGAGCAGAGATATACAGGGTTAATAAATGACATTTACACAATTACGTGCACATTATTTTAAGTAATGTTCCAGGAAATTGGTGCTAATTGGATGATTGTTGTTATCTTTCGTGCAAAGATGGGTTGATATTTGTTGTACAGTATAGTTTACAGAGATTTCGTTTAATAACATAAGATAAGAAGATTGTTGATCACAGAAACATGTTAAAACAAGGCATTGCACATCATTGGAAAAATAAAAAAATAGACATCAAATGAACAAACAAATAAAAGAAGTGAAAGCTTCTGGAAGATAGCAACATTGCATTTAAACTGAGATCCTTCAACTGTTATTGCATTAGACTGCCCATATACAGAAGGTGTTGGTCCTGTGCAGGGCATCATTGCTCTGACTAACCCAGATGTATCTCATACATTGTCGAATTTCATCTCTTTCAGCAGTACTTTACCTTTCCGTGCACCACCGCATGCTCTCCGTGGAGGATCGCCTTCCCTGGAGCAGACACGAATACGTCTTTGACTGTCATTTCTGTAACAGCTTGCAGAGTGAAGAAATGCGTCCAGAACTGGGCAGCTTTAAGCCCAACTTGTCACCGACAGTGTTATTATTAGCTAGCTCAGACACCTAGCTAATGTTAATCCTCTGAAGCAACAGCACGCAGATGACAACTCTGCCCCTCATGAAGTCTCAACGAATACAGAGAGTTTAAGTAAGCTGTCTTTAGTCTAAATGCAGCAAAGTGCTTTGCTTCATAGCAGCGTGGATAAAACATGTTAAAAGCACAGCCGATTCAGAGAAGGAGGGAATAACATGGGTTCGCCTCCCAGTATCCAATCAGCGCCGCAACTTGCCGCACATATATTATGTTGTCCAATCAGCGTTCAAACCACACGGTGAGTTGACCAATCATACGATGAAAACGAAACGCCCATAAACTACGGACACCACAGAGGGACAAAACGCGTTTCCCACTACCGTTCACCTTTAGCAGTTAGCTTCTGGCATTAACATGGCATCGTTTATCATAAAACCTGCTCACCTCCGTTGTGTTGTAAGGACATGTAGGTTCTTACGCGAGCCTCAGACAAGAAACACATTGTGTTCAAGCAGAAGGTAGTACATTCCTGTTCTTTGTCAAAGTAGTGGTGCAAAGTATTCATCTACTCATGTTGTACTGTGTAACATTGAGTCCTATTAGGCAGCTACTACACAGGGATACTTATCAAAGAAAGGCAATGTATCAAAGTGTATCTACATGGAGTCTTGTTTGAAACTGAGACTTGAGAAACCTGGGGACACAACAAAATACGTTGTTATGAAACAAAAGGGGTAGCCTACATGCATTTCGCCATGTTACATGTTTCACTGTAAAGTGTTTTTCAAATTATTTATATACATATGTTCTTTTCTCCCTACAGTTATGCCACTGAAGAAGACAACAGGGGACCCAAAATATACACCAAAACTGGAGACAAAGGTTGTTTTTTTAACTAGGAATCAAAACATGTTACACCACTTTGATAATACGTTTTTGGTTTTTTTAAACGAATCCATTCCTTCTTTTACTCTTTCTTTGCCCCCTAAAAGGTTTCTCCAGCACATTTACAGGAGAAAGGAGGCCAAAGGAAGATCATATTTTTGAAGCCTTGGGAAATACAGATGAGCTGTCATCAGCTATAGGGTAAAGTTTCTACTATTCACCAGTCAAATTTAACTTGTTCTATAATCTGCCTCACTGAGTCAACATGTTATGTTAATTTTACATTACAGCTTGGCTAGAGAATTTTGCCTTGACAAAGGTCACACCTTCACATATCAGCTGGACAAGGTTTGATTAGCATATTGCATTCAATAACCTTTTTTTCATTGCAGACATGCAACTGTGTATAAGATTTTCTGAGAGTAATATTCCATTAATTGCAGATACAGTGCATTTTACAAGACGTGGGCTCCAATATCGCCACTCCTCAATCATCTGCCAGAGAAAGCCACATAAGTATGTATTTACAACTGTTACATATGCACTCGCTTTTCTAATACTTTAAAATGTGTCTAATGTGATTGAAGATTTAATTGATTTATGTCTGTTCTGTTTTTGTAAGGTAGAACAAAATTTGCAGCTCAGCCAATTTCAGACCTGGAGACCTGGATTGATAAGTTTACTGAAGAACTGCCACCACTGACCAACTTCATTTTACCTGTAAGCCCACCTGAGCCTCTGTAAGACACTGAGTTCTCATGAGAGTAAATGTTTTCCTGTTGCACTGATACCTGAGCTTTTTGTGTCACAGTCCGGAGGGAAGGGCAGCGCAGCACTGCACTTGGCTCGGACAGTGTGTCGGAGAGCCGAACGCAGGTTGGTTGCAGCATATTCCTTGCCCTGTTTGTCGCAAAATGTCCCCCT
Source organism: Pseudochaenichthys georgianus (assembly GCF_902827115.2). NCBI lineage: Eukaryota > Metazoa > Chordata > Actinopteri > Perciformes > Channichthyidae > Pseudochaenichthys > Pseudochaenichthys georgianus. The sequence continues at coordinate 37,354,862 of NC_047511.1, read as the reverse complement.
ATATCTTGCTTTTCTGGCACAGAAGGTTCTCACAGATCTTTGTTTCTTGTTATAGTGTTGCTCCAATTGTGCGATCAGGCGAGGCAGATCCAGATGTGGCCAAGTTTTTGAACAGGTCAGTCCAGTGCTTTAAAATGAATATGAGAAAAGGATGTCTGTATTTCACATCCAATAGAAATCGCATCTTTTTCCCTCAGATTGAGCGACTACCTGTTCACAGCGGCCAGATATGCAGCCATGAAAGAAGGCAGTGTGGAGACTATCTACACAAGACCTGAATGACCAGGTTCTCACATGAGGAATAGACGTAGATCTATTTTGTTATTGTGGATGGTTGGTGTTGCAGAGATTTCACAGTTTATTAATTAATTGTTTGTTATCCTGATGCAACTTTCTTCTTATTATAATGTGGGAACATGAGCAGTAATAAACTTCACAGTGGCTTCAACTTTCCGAAAACATTTTTTATTTTCCAAACATTTTGTTGGTGTACAGTTACTCAAGCAGACCACCTTTAAATACTGGCCAGTATCTTGTGTTGGTTTTAAAACTATGTTTAGCCAGATATTGAACAACTATTATGTAGATTGCTCTTTTCTCTGTAAGATATAGCTTTACCCCAGCACATTCTCAGCCATTTGTAATACTAATACTACTATTAATACTAATATAACAATACATTTGCATGTCAGAGCAGTTCAGCACTTGGGGAGTGAGTGGCCTTCTTCCAACATGGCTCTGTTATTATCATCCTCCCACTTATGCCCCTTTCACACCAGCGCCTTTTCAGCTCCGGCTCGGAGCAAGAGCCTGAAAAGCGCCGGGTTTTCCAGTTCACACCGCAGCGGCGCCGGCTCTTAGCTCCGGAATCCGCTTCATTTCCAGCTCCAAAAAATTGTCGGTCCAGAGGCAAGAGCTTTGGAGCTAAGAGGCGACGTCGAGGCGTGCAGGAAACTAAACCCACCTCCCATGAACATGGGTCGACTGTTATGCCTGCCGACAAGCAGTAGTGCCTATAAACACACTTTATAAAGTCAGGCAACACTAACCAGGCTTCGTGTGGTTCTGTTTATTTGTGCCTTACTTTGACCATCCGTTCACTGTTATCGATCATTGTGGAGAGAGGCAGACGTGTTGTTTTGTATTATTGCAGCTATCGGATGCAAGTAGTCAGTTTAGCTTCGGTTGCTATGCTAACATCACCCGTTTTATACCAGAGAAACTTTCATAACAGCGTTGTGATACCAAACAGTGTCAATTCAGACTGACACACATTCACCTAGGCTAAGGGGAACTGGGGATATGCATCAGCTGCTTGTGTGAGTCGGACAGTGAATACTTTAGAGCGGCCGCTGCAGTGTGAGCTAACGGGAGAATAAACTCCTGTGGAAGAGCAGCCAGCACTGCAGCGGTCGGTAAATTCTGCAGAAACACATTAATAAACAATGAACCACGGCACTCTGGAGAAAAGTATAAGGTTGGAGAAGTCGTTATTCAATTTACTCTGGCTTCGTGTGATTAAAAGCAACACGATCATCGACCCGACGCTGTTGTTGTTGTTGTGAGCGCCGTAATGGCTGCCGTTAGGGAGCAAATCAGCGATGTAAACGGTGACGTCATGACGCAGCAGGGGCAGCTCTGGGGCGCCAGTGGGCGGTGTGCACAGAGCGGGAGCTGAAAAGGGAAACCGGAGCTGAACCAGAAAAGCTCCCGCTCGGAGCTAGAAACTAAAACGCACTGGTGTGAAAGCCGCAACAATCACAGGATGTGGCACCATCCCTGGCTCTTCTGGGACAGGGTGCTGGCCCATGTCATGAGAGACAGATTGCGATCCTCATAGGGCGGATAACGCAGATAGGTTACACACTCAAACCGTGTGCTTCTTAGCAGGCATGATTTCCTGTGAGAGAAGGTATCAAAGCTGTAGCGGCCATGGTAGGAACCCATTCCACTGGCACCTGTCAAAAAAAAGATTGAGAGTTGATTTAACAGGAAATATTATTCCATGTTTGCCATTATTTATACTATGCTGTCATTGACTTACCAACTCCACCGAAAGGCAGAGCCACCATCAGACTCTGAAGGATGCTGTCGTTTGAGCAAAAGCTACCACTAGAAGTCTCACTCATTAGTCTTGTGATGACCTGCATTATCAGAAAGTCCAACACATGATCAGAATACTCACACCGCAATATTACAGTCAATAGAGTGTCTTAACTTGAATCATACCTTGCTGTTGCTCGAATATGCGTACACGCAGAGGGGTTTCTCTTGCTTATTTATGAAGGCAATTGCTTCATCTACATTGTTCACAGTCAGAACAGGAAGAACTGGGCCAAAAATTTCCTGTTGCATGATGGGATCTGATTCCGTTACTTCTGTCAAAACTGTTGGGGCTTCAGAAAGAATTAAGAGAAGTTAAGATCATTAAAGAAATGCTTTGTTTTGAAGAATTCCACACGGATAATTCTTACCAATATATTTTTCTGCTTCTATCACTTGCCCGCCGACCGCCACCTTGCCAGATCTCCACAGCATGTTCTTCGTACGGTTGAATATATCTAGATTGACCATGCGGCCGTAACTGCTTGACTCTCTGGGATCAGACCCGTAGAACTGCGTGAGGCAACACTTCAGGGCCTGCACCAGTCGTGCTGTGACTGTCGTGTGGCACAGGATGTAGAAAGGAGCCACCAAGCTCTGCCCCGCATTGTGAAAACGTGCCCAGGCGATGCGCTGTGCCGTGGTGGCAATGTCACAGTCTTGGTCTACGTAACACGGGTTCTTTCCACCCAAAATCAGGGTGACAGGCGTGAGTGTGCGAGCTGCAGCCTGAGCAATTCTGGTTCCTTCCGACCTGTTTCCTAGGGATTGACCAGCATACACATTTAATGTAAAAAAATCATCAAATAAATACTCTCAAAAGCATTTTATATTGAAGTTTCACCTGTAAAGAAGACATGGTCAAATTTCAGTTCCACAACTTCAGGAAAGTCACGTGGGCCTGCAAGAATCACATGGAAGCATTCCTTGAGAAAAAAAGATTTTGAAATCAGATTAAATGTTATATTGTAGGTCCTTAATTTGAATCAATAAATGGTAAAACTGCAGATTCAGTGGATGAGTGAATTATTTAATTCTCTTTGGAATCAGACCAAAAACTGTCCTACTTGGTGCAATCATACAAATAAGTCAATATGCTCAAACAAGTTCAAGAAAATACACAACCTATTTTACCAAAGTACCTATAAGCATTTACTAGAATATTTGAGAAACAAAAGAAAAAAAGTCTGCTGTCCTTCTAGGCCATTACTCACATTGTCCAAGTAGAAGGGGATAAGGCGATGCAGGAGCTCTGCAGTGTGGGCGGTGCACTCAGAGGGGCTGATGATTGCACAGTTTCCTACACAAATTTGAATTATGAAATCATTAGGTCTGTGTGTAAGACTGAAAACTCATCTCTTTCGACTCCACTTCGAGCAATACAATTACTAACAAAGCACTTATATACTAATAAAGGACTGGCTTATCTAAAGCCAGTTGAGTAGCACTTGAAATGTTTTGGCTCTATGAAACCTGATGTACTTGTATGATTCTGTTTTCTTCAAGTTTGTATCTTTTTGGTCGAATGCACTTATTGTAAGTCGCTTTGGATAAAAGCGTCAGCTAAATGCAATGTGTAAAATGATACGCCATTTAAACTGATTAACTGAGTGTCTTGAGTCTCTACCTGCTGCGATGGCCCCTACCAGAGGCACCAGACACGTTTCCACAGGGCTGCACCAGGTCCCCACGATAAACACAACCCCCAGCGGCTCACTGACCATCAGACACTCGTCTAACGTCGTGGACTACACCAATCAGAGGAGCTCAAAATTAGGTTACAGGTGAAACCGAACTCTTGTGAAAAAGACATTAGCCCACTTAACTCTTGTGAAAATGTCAAGGCAGCTTAAGTTTTAATCTGCTTTGGCGGCCACCGAAGAACAGAACAATCATTTCTTTGTAGAAGTGAGACAAAATGTTCTCTCCAAAAAGGTTGTGTAAATCATTCATAATCCCAATATTTGGAAGACATATTGGGAAAAAAGAGGGCAATAGTCTCACCAGGTTTCTTTCCACATGCTGCGGCTGCATCCACTTCTTAAGGTTGTTGATGGCATACAGGGCCTCATTCTTGACGAGAATAAGTTCTGACACAACTGCCTCAAACCTTGGCTGGTTGAAAAATAAAGTAATCATTAATTGGACCGTTGTCAATTTGCATCGTCATAGTCTGATGTTTTAAGAAAGCATATTCACTTTAGTTGACTTATTCACCCCTCACCTTATGAAGGTCTTTTCCAAGAGCATCCACAAAGTCACTCTCGTGTTCCTCCAGCATCTGCACCACGGCCTCCAGCTGTGCCACTCTGGAGCTCTCTTTGAGGGTGTGTCCAGCTTGAAAGGTGACTCTCGCCCTTCTCAGGAGACCCTCACACTCCAGAGGGTATGTCTTCAAACAGGGCTCCCCCAGCCTGGTCCTGAAACAGCAGCCAAGCAACTCATTTGTATCACCACAGGGCAATAAAATACATCTTCAATCCATTATTACCCTACCTCCTGCATGTTAACCGGCCATTCCTTTGACACGAATAGCACACCCTTGTTTTTCCACTCATGTTTATTCCAATCAGGAGTTCTCCACTGCTGGACCTTTGTTCTGAATAGAGTTAGTGTGCAGTTAAGCCAATGCACATGTTATGTAAACGCCCCAGTGGTAGGGAGAAATCGTGGAAATCCTAACAAGTTCAATCTGGTACCACAGTATATAACACCCAGCCCTCTCTCTTAACTACAGGGATTTACTTGGGGACCATGAACAATTAAAATTGTAATGCCACAAAACCAATGTGTTTGCCAATTTGAAAATACTGGTGAAAATGCTTCTTAAAACATTTTAATGAATCTCTCTTATGAGGCACACCTTCTTTTTATTGCTGTAGTGTTTTTGTGTGTGTATTGATCTGACATATATATTTTATCATTTCAGTTTTAGTAATTGTATTTTGTATCTTCTATTTTATTTATATTTGTTGCTGTTTTTTATTGAAAGGTCTTTGTGCTAGTTTCCATGTCATGTTACAGTGACTAAGCAGATGACACATCTGTTTGATTTGTCACGAAGAATAATTGAATATAATAATTGAATATATATTTGTTATTATTAATATTATAATTTAATAATAATTTGTTTTAGCATTATATGGGGAATTTAGTCATTCAAATAGTATTTATTAATGGTCCCTTAGTAAAGTCCTGTGGTTAAGAGAGATGATAAGTAAGTTAAGCATCCGAGTGAGTGTTTGCTAATTTCCAACCTGAAACTAACTTCACCCTCAATCAGGTGATGCACAAAGCCCAGAGTGGGCAGAGAGGCTCTGCGGACTGCTCATGACTTCCCTGCAGGTTCAGGTGGAGCTTAGAGGAAATACTTCTAACAGCAGCAGTATGAGTCAGACATGCGCATAACTCGCCATGTATCCTATTATAGAAAACAAGAACATTTTGTCTTTGGGAAACGCTCAACCATACAGCCTCCTGTCAATCACCAGCATGTCAACAACGGCTTCTGTGCCGTGCGCAGATTGTCCCGCCCTCAGCAGGTGTTTCCAATTAACTAATTAATGACATGTAAACTTTGTCAGCCAATGCTTCGATGGGGAAAAGACACTCATTGTATTGTAAGGATTTTAAAGAGAATGATTTATATAATAGCAGTGTACAATATGTAACATTACAGGGAAATAATGTATATAACAAATGGACATTTTACATGGGAATCTCCGTTTTTAAACACACTCAATACTGTACTGGAGCCAGTCTTAAAAACACTTTAAGAAGAGATGAACACTTTCACAGGGAGGGCGGGGACTTTTCAAGGATCATTTTATTATTTTAGTAAAAGAGCAGATAGTCAAAGGTCAGCATCAGCAGTCCACTGGTACATTTAAAGTATAACCTACTCTTGACATCATTTTAAAACAGATGAGCGACCTCATCACGAGACAGACAAGCTTTTGAGGTATCTTTCATCTCTCCTGCACACGCTCAAGTTTAGCATGTTGTGTGAATCCATTTGCAGTGTTTCCACTTATCGCCAGAAGAGATTAAAAGGAGAAAAGCTGGAGCAAGAACCTCCTGACTGATTTGCCAGATCTACAATAGTAAATCTCATTAGACTGCAGGTAAGTTCAGTACAACCAGTGTTATATATAATTATTTGTATCACTTCTTTTTTAATTTCCACACAAGGTTGGCCATGATAGTTAGAAACATGACCTATACAAGTATCAATACTCCTTCAGGACACATAACATCTTTTGCATAATAAAGAACTTGGTTAAGATTAGATTTATTTTCTTCTTTTTTTTCACACTTTCTTCTTTTTTTCTGGTAAATTACTAATGATCTATTTGAACCCTGTGTTAAGTCATATTTAGGCTGATAAGGTCCCAGGTGTACAACAATCCGAGGGAACATCAAATCGAGCAGTCACATTTTGGTTATCAAACCGGTCCATGACATCATGTTGAGAGGTTTTTACACCCCCGACTCTTTTTCCACATGGCTCAAGAAGAGCAGAGGACATCGCAGTGAAACCATCCTTGGTTGTTGTTGTTGTTGTTGTTGTTGCAGTGGTTGTAGAATAGTTTTAGCTTTTTTGTTAGTAGTAGCAGAGAATAAGTCCAGGTATATAGCCCCCATTTTTGTATGGCTTGTTTCCGATATATGTGGTAATTGGTTAAAATAAGAGAGCAATGGGGATGATGTTATATGAGGCACTCAGCGTTCCTAAAAGGTGTAGTGAGATTTCACTAAATGTTACTATTACTAAGTATGAAGACTTACATGACTAACTTTACTCCTCATTCTTCAGGAGTAGAGGTCATACAGATGTGTGACAATGAACAGTGGTGTCTGCTTTACCAGGCAGATATAAATAGTGCCCAAACATTTCCAGTTTCTTTTTTTACTCAAAAGTAAAAAGCTACAGCAAGGACATCTTTTCTAAATCAGACAACAGGAATCCGATTTTTTTTTTTGCGTAAATTCTGCTGCTTCACCAGAACAGAGACTGCTGTTAGATAACCAGATGAGATCATAAAAACCAGAGGGCCAATGTCTATCTCAGATGGCTGTGGCGTCTTTAAGTGGGGAGAAATGGAGTGAGGTCAAAATGATTTTCCTCGTAAATGGGACATAATGTAATCAACACAGGATTACAGCTGTGAGCCACTCCTCCTTTGTTGAGGTCGAACACAAGACCCTGATTCGTCTTCCATTTATAAAAGATGCATTATGTTCAGCATGTTTAAGACTCATCCAATATCAGCTAAAAGTTGCTTTGATACTGGAGTCCAAGCTTGTAAGTATATTAACAATGCATTGCTTGCTTTCACTCGGGTGAGTCCACCACGTGTATAATGGCTTGCATTGAGTCTGTATTGCTTTCCAGTTCGCCTAAAAGGGAGTGTTAGATCCAAATGTGATTCTGTTAAGCCTGAGAAACAGAGATCCAGCCACTGTATGTCTGTATTTCATCAAGTTAAGTACACAAGATATTGATTTTTGGGAGTAGAAAAGAGGGATGCTAACAATTAGATTGTGTTGCAGGAACAGCATCCTCTTCGATGTGAGGGAGTGGGCTGAAGTAGAGCAGAGCTTCTCCAGTTATCAATAGAGAACAAAGGAGAGGTCTAGATTCTCCATGATTCCCCTTTTGTGTAGTTGATCCCCTCTGACTGGTCAGAATCCAGTCCAGGTTGGCTGCGCCTCGTACTCGGCCCAGGCTGCTGAACACAGCTCTCCTGTGAAGATTGTCTTGATGCAAATGAGTTAGGAGAGCTCAAAGCCGGTGTTCATACTGATAGCGTAGCGCAGTTTGTCGCGCAAGATGCTCTTCTTGCTGTAGTTGGGCAACTTGAGCAGGTTGAAGCATGTTGATGACGTGGGAAGTCGACCACCAGGCTCCTTCTTGCGGATTGTAAAAAAGCCCCTAAGAACACTTCCAAGTGTGTCTCCGGTGTCCTAGACACATGAAATGCTCCGTTAGTACAAATGTCCCACACGAATGCGTAACACATTTCAAGCTCCATCTATTTTCTTCTTCTTTACGCCTACCTGATCGTCTGAAACTTCCACACAGCGGATGGAGAAAGGTGGTTTGAGGTAGGCAAAACCTAGAAGTGGTGGCCTGGAGCAGCTGGTAACAAACTGTAAAAACATACACCAAAATGAATGATACAATCTTAATCCACTGGTAAAAATAAAACCGCTTTTGATTGTGACAGTTACAAACAATTTACTTTAAGGAACATAGCCCTCTCTTCAGAGGTGAAGTCACTGGACAGGATGTCCCACAGCCAGATGATGACCCGGTGGCTGCTGTGAAAACCTCCATAGTAGACGGTGTGTTTCCTGAGAAAGAGAGGTGAAGACAACGAGGATTACCATCTGTGTCTCCAGAAGCATAGATGAAGGCAACACTGTACTGGACAGCCAACAAAGTGATTTAGGAGACTTCTGAATTAAGGGGAAATTCCTTCTAGATTTGCGACACATTTACTGAGAAAATATAAATAAAATGTCAATTACATTGAGTATACGGTTGAAGAAGTAATGAACGAAGAATCATTTAAAAGTCCCTTACTTGAGGTCATCAAGATCAATCTCAGCATTGTCTCCAGCGACAAGACGCTGAACCTCAGGCGTGGAAAACATGTGCAGCCACTCTGGGTTAATGATGCTGCGGAAACCCCGAATGAAAGCTGCCGTTTGCTCCTTAATCTGCGTGTGCATCCTGAAGTGAGCCATGAGGTGAATGTAGCTGATCCTGCAGGAAGTGGTAGAGCTTAGATCAGAGGTAGTAGACACTGATTTGTGATGACTTCTCAACAATCAGAAAGATTCAAAACCGGTTGGTACCCCAGTCGTTTTTTCAATTGTGTTTTTGGATTATGTATTGCATATGCATACTTGTTTTCGTTGGACACGGTCATGGTTTTCCCCCCGGGTATCAATTCATGACAGACAAGCTGTAAGGGAATATAAAAAGGAGCTTTTAACTGATTAATTTCTTAATAGAAATCCACATAAATCCACATATTATGTTCTTACCTGGCCCATTACATCCTCATCATAAGATAACGTCAGTCCAAGATCGCCTATATCTCCATCGTAGCGCTGAAAAACAAATAAAGTAAAAGTTATGACATGAAAAGGGGATTAGTAAAAAACTAAATGTCCAAGTGTAATTCTAGCCGACCTTGATGGAAGTGAGGTTTTTGTAAAACTCAGAGTCCAGGGAGGGCAGCTCGTCGATGGAGCTGTAGAAAGTGGTGTGGTGGTGACCCATGACCTGACTGAGGAAGAAGGAGGCAAAGGGGACGTCCACAACGAGACCCTGAGGATACAGAAGTCACAGTTCCACATTCACCCAAGATGTTCATGGAGAGATGACCAAATGAGGATGTTTTTCAGAACGCACAAATATACCTCATATACGGCTTTCCCGAGCATCTTCCCCACAAACTCAAACAGCTGCAAATGGTTCTCATGGATGTAGGATGTGGGTGAAGGATACAGCCTTTCGTTCCCACTCGTAGTCTATGGAAAAAAATATTGATGTCGTACAAAACAGTGAAAATCAATGTCAGCAGCAGGAGAGTGATGATGCAAAGGGCCTTCTATTTGCCTGACTTACTTTAAACAGGTTGAGGGCAGGATTGAACACTTTTTTAATGATCTCCTCGAGAAACTCTTTGAACACACCATCCTGATCGATACCAGCCTCGTCTACTCCCAGGTCGTTGACAAACTTCACACGAATGACGCCTTTTATGGAATTTGGTGGCAATCTGCGGAGCTGGTCATATCCATCCTTAGGACAGGGAAACACCGAGTGTTATTCTGGAGCCCACTTTCTTGCTCTCTTTCAAAAAATAAATCTGTTGACTCCATACCTCTAACATCCGTGAGCGACGAATGGTAATATGCGTGACATGTGGTGAAGCAGAGTTTGTTTCGACCAATCCTAAACTTTCCTTTTCCTTGGTGACGATGTTCCTGAACAGCAGCACTCTCTAGAATCAAGAGGGAAAGTTATTAAACAACTGAACATGATAATGACTGTTGGAGCTATACATCTCTTTATATTATTTAATAGTTTAACATTTATTTTCTTGCTGTTTTATAGTGTTTATTGTAAATGTATTCTTAGTTAGTCTCATAAGTAGTTTCTATGCTTTTATTTGAAGGCATGTTTTGGGCACTGGGTGATTAGAGCACCTGGTGTAATTGTATATATTTGAGACAGGTGGGTGGTGGGAGCCAGAGCACTAGTAGGCAAACGGTTTTTTACCAGGGTGTTTCAAGCTACACAAGGGAAAGCCATAGGAAAGGCTTAAGGAACGAGATATAGGAAACCTGTTCATTGTATTTTGTTAAAGGAATAAAATGCACAACGGAGAATCATTGCCCTGCCCTCAGCGGCTGTTAAATTATCTGTTTTAGTTCTATAAGATTTTGGCCGCTACAATGACACTCTTCAAAGAAAGGATCCCTCTTTTACTCACGTTTTTATGTGGAATGACATGTGGGATGTACTGCAGTAAAAGCTGGGCTCTTCTCTTGCCTTTCTCGAGCTCTTGAAACAAGAGGCTAGGCTTCAGGTCCCTGAATGCAACACAGGAGAAAGATTTAAAGGTGAGTTTCTAGATTTAATCACAAAGCTCAAGGTTCTTTATTGTCAAACTAACATAGCTACAGAGTAATTATGTCGTTGAAAACCTTAGGTCACAGGCTTCTCCAACAATGCAACAAATAGGAGGCCGGACATTAACATCTATTGAATGTGTACTTACTTGCGTAGCCAGTGGTCATCGGGGGTGAATCGTCGCCTGCAGTCCCGCTCATAGAGAACCATCAACCAGCCATGAACACTGTGGAACAACTCCAGTTTCTCTCCCTTAGCATTTTCTGTTCAAAACAAAACGGGTTTTTTTAGAGATTAGCTTTTCAATCAAGCACTATAATATATTTTTAAAAATCTGTAAGATTGCACACTCACCTAAGATGCCATCCCATACCATCTTGTACACAAATGTGTTCAGAAATGAAGAGATGGTGAGGAGTTCCTCGATCTTGAAAGATGTTTGTTCTTCATAAACTTCAATGTCATCCAGAATTCTGTGACACATTAACAGGGTGTCATTAAATGATTTCGCTACATTAAAGGTGGGGTAGGTAAGTTTGAGAAACCGGCTCGAGATGCACTTTTTGTTATATTCCATGGAATGCTCTTAACATCCCGATAGCAATGAATATCTTAAAATCCATAAAAAAAAGTCATCTGTGGAAGCCGTAGTGCTGTAGAAAGCACGACCAATCACCTGAGCCGGCCCGGCTAAAGTAACTGGATGGCCTACCTGCCTGTCAGCCTTCCATCTGGGCACAAACTTATCTCGTGCCCTCATTGGTCATGTGCGCGTGCGTGTGTGTTGGGGGAGGGGCTCTGTAAGGAAGTGGCAGATTTTCTCCGGTTGTGTATTTTCAAATTCTAGCGCACTCGAGCTGGTTTCTCCAAAATGACCTACCCCACCTTTAAGCATCTTATAAATAGTACAAATATAATATAGTTAATAATCAGTCAAATTACGTGATCAGGTGCCGGGAGCAGTCACAGAAGAGCATGAGCATAGCCAGGAGCTGCTTGGACTCCTCGGTGTCGTTGTTCAGACACTCCATGAAGAGTTTGAGGCCTCCCTGAGGACCGAGCTCACAAATGAAGGCCCAAAGCTTGGGCAAAAGTTCATCAAGATGTGTCAGACCTGCAGAGAATGCACAGTTAAACTCCATGATGAACTCAACAGGATATTTCCAAAACACTTGTGTGGTGTTAACATGTTGGTACTGACCGGTGAGTATCTGGAGTCGTATTTGCGTTAGAGTGGACAGAGCGGTCTGGTAGAGCACACAGATGCTGCACACCTTCTGAACTTCAGCTGAGTCCACTCGCTTTCCTCCCACTGGTTTCAGGATGTTTCGAACAGAAGCAGACTTCTGAAATGCTCGCTTGAAGAGGTCTGTGACACAACAAAGAACATTTGAGAAGCTCTTCAAACCTTTTTTAAACTCAACAGATTGTGATTAACCATAGTATGTAGGAATATGTTTGACTTTATGACTCACTTTTCACTGGTAGATTGTTTTGCGATGTGCTAGGCTGCGGGGGTGGAGGAGTGGGCTCCTGACTCTCCAGCTTTTTAGAGAGGACATCGCTGAAGAGGGTCCGAATAATAGCAACACCCCACAGGTACTGAAGCTGTTTAGTCACCAGCGGCATTGACTCATTCAGACTACAGGGGGCGGGGAACAAGGAGGCGAGGGAGACAAAGTCAAGTATGCAATCTGTTGTTTGCAGAAAGTATACAATAACTATACTTAAAGCAAATATATAGTATTTCACTCACCCGTAGTCTACGGTTTGGGAGAACCAGCCCAGGACAGGGTGCCAGTGGGTGAGGTTGGACTTCTTTTGGGATACATATCTCTGACAGTAGGACAGCATGTCCGTCAGGTCCTTCACAAAATGGTTGGCCTCCTCTTCCAGGACTTTCTCACTAAAGAAACCCAAGTGAATCAGGTTGCCTATCAAATAGTAGAAGATGCAGTCAGCAATGATACAAGTAACAGTTCACAGGACGTTCTATAATTTAGCTGCAACTAGATCACATCAGTGATGCACATATTCATCTAAAAAACTTTACCAAGTAGGCAGAGTGTGTGGCTCCCCTCCAGACACACACAGATGTCCAAACACTGTTCCTCCCGGCTCAGAAAAAGGATGAACTTCCGCAGCAGGTCATGCGTGTGCATGGACGCCATACACTGTTGAGACAGAGCACATATTATAACCTGCTCTTTAACAGTTCAAAGTAGGATAAGAACATGGAATATGTGACAAAACGTTTACCTCTGGAGTAAGCACACTGAGGTGAGATACGACTGCAGGAACTGACATGATGTGAAGGAGGAATGATCTTAGCAGGTTATCGGAGAAGTGAGCTGCAATGACCGGCCTGGGAAAGAATAGGTTTAGTTAAAAGAACAGCCTGAAATATAAAAACAAAAACCACAAGAAAACTGAAAATAGCAGAATTGGATATAACAAGTCTGCTCCGTTTCATGTATAGAATTTCTTGTCTTTATGTCAATGGTGCTCGAACATAGTCAAGGTTGATGGACAGTGTTTCCTTGATGATGAATGTCAAATGTTATGCCAGAAATATTATCTGCCCGGAGACTTTTTGTCTCGTTTACATTCCTTGTGATGCAAAATAAAATAAAAGGTACTACAGGAATGTACCAAGCCCACAGTTTTTATTTTGCTAAAAATATTTTTGGACTAAAACTGCATTTCTGTGCAACAGTGTCGCAGAATGATAATAAATGATCCTATTTTTTCATAATCTTCTTTTCGAAAAGCAGTTAGAACTATCAATGTACCAACGCGCAGCTCACCTTAATGACAAAGAGAAGATAGCTGTGAGGGTGCCTTTGGAGAGGGATGGTTTACTTCGAGCCAAGCCATTTGTCAACAAGATCTAAACAAGAAATGTTAGGATGACAAACAATGAGCATTTTTATTAAAATGACTGCTGGGACTAAATAATAACATCGATGTCCAAACGGCTTCATTGAATCTTTGAAAAGAAGTACGAGCTGTAATACTGAACCTGCAGTATGGAGTAGAATCCCTTTTGATTGAGATGGCCCATGATATTTTCACAAATCCTCGACAAAGCGGGTCTGAGAGCTTCTCCTAAAACAATAAGTGGGAACGAATTGTGTTTCATCTTTGCAGGAAACATGTCCTGCAATAACAACAGATTATGTTTAGGACCACATCAGATGATTTGAGACTTACCCTTCCCTCTGACTATCCGCCAGGTTGAAGTGTCTGTGAAAGTCACCAGCATGCTGAGGTACAGCGTTATCATTTTGTTGTCCTGAAGTATGTCAGGCTGCATGTGAAAAAATAGAAAGAAATATGTCAAATAAAGCCATAAAATGAAAATGCATTTAACTGTGTAAAGTTGAGACTTACCTTTAATTTTTTCAGTAGCTGACAGCAGATCCACAGCACATCTTTTATCTGTTTGAGCCAGGGAATGGTGAGGTCTTTGGAGAGAGCCAAGGAAACATACCAGACCTGAGGGGCCAAGGTGAGAGAACAGCCACTGAGACTAGAATCACATTTAAAGGATTGTTAATGTATGGATGGTATAAAACATGTTTCACTCACTTTGGGTTCATTTTCAACCTCCATGCTGGCAAGGATTGTACGGCAGAGCTTCTCAAACATCTGTAGAATCTAGAGAATTAGGGTCATTTGAGTCACACAGCCAAGACAAGTGTATACACTAATACTGTGTTTTGTCCTTAAAAGTGTTCACCAAGGTAAGCCTTACCATTTCTTAAAATAAGCAATATTATGCAAATGTTTTTCCTGTGTATTAAAGATTGTTATAAACTCACCATCTTATCCTCTGGGCGATATACAAATAGTAATTTCCGAGCGATTTTGAAAGTTGAAAGTGCATTTCTTTTTGATGTCCCAGTTTCAGAAGCTTGAAAATAGTCATCGACCTCTTGCCTGATGAGAAACAGAGAGGAAATATTGAGATGGTGATTACAAGAGAAATACATATTTTACAATTTAGTCATGCAGTCAGTGCTAGGCAATATGATGAATTGTCATGTTCCAATTGCATCAAACAGTGATGACATTCATACATGATACACATGGTTCCATTATACGGTATGTGATATGATCTTAATTGATAGTAACAAGCATGTAATAACTCCAACTTCTCAAAAAATATAATGTGAAATATTTTAACTTATGTAGTTTTTGCGCTAGTGCTTGATTTAATGAGGGAAAGTATATAATACAACAACATTAGGCTTTACGATGTGGTCATTTCATATAATACTTATTTATTGAATTACTAGAAAACGTACTGTGGTACACATTCTTGTTAAGATATAAAATAAACTATATGGAAATAGTAGATTTTGGCCATATCAACCATCCATATGTTCCTACATGCATACACAATTCAAAGACCTTTAAATCACAGATAAATAGTTATGTCATCTTGAATCAATAAGGTCAGAGTGTACCGTATTTGCTTCTGGAGTCTGCAGCGACAGAGGAATCTCCGGACCAGGGCTTGCATGAGGATTGCTGATTTCTCCTTGTCCTTGTGTCCCCTTCTTTCCTCCCTGGCCTGCCTGGCTTTGTCCAGGAACTCAGACTTGGAGCTTTGAGTTAAACTAAACATTGTGCACCCTGGAGAAGAAGAATTAACAATTCACTGATCATCCGTAGGCTTGCATTGCTTATATGTTGACAGTGGTATCAGAGCACATGTATGCGCTTTATGAACATCGTGATTATACAGCAGCCCTACAACACCAGCAGATCCTCACAGTGTTTTGATTGAACTAACCCTGCGATGTTCTTCAGTTGAAGATTGTATCCGACCTTTAGGCTCCCCTGTCGCTATACCTCCTCAGTCATTTGGTTGTCCCTGGGATCCGAGCGCAGGTAAGCCAAAAATAAAGATGAAGACTAACTTCCCATCTCTGGAGCAAAGGGAAACACGGGAAAGATGGAGCTGGGATAGTTAGCACACAGGGCTAGTTCTCTTATAGCCGACGTGTTACTGTCTCACGGATAACCTTTTCACGATCATTCAGTATTAGTTGTCATCGTTGCGGGGTTAGAGTTGATCCTGTATCAATGACAGCCTGAAAAACACAGGGGACATACCGTTTTGAAATGTAAACAATGAGAGGAGATCTATACGTTGACTGCAGCCATTAATCCCCTGTGTCGCACTAAAATTAGTCCGGGTAGTGTTTGTCTATGTATGAATCGTTATATAAAAAGTATTTTTCAATAAAATATTTCAGAGATGGCAAACATTATTTGTTGTCCATTTTATTACAACAATAAAGTCAAAATAAAAATAAACAATCACATAAACAGCAATGAAGCGTTTGTCCAGAGCGTTGGGTGGGTGGTGGGGGGACTGTTATCACTGTTACACTCTCGTTAGCGGAAATGTGGAGGCTAAGGCTAATGTTATTAAAGTTATACTCTTCGGTGTGTGAATACAAAGTATAAGGGAGGAAAGTAGTGTCTATAGACAAGCTGAATTTGTACTAATGGCACATTTTATCCCGGCTCAATGTTACTCCGGTAACAATGAGCCGTTTTGCAAATACGGTCCCTTTAAACAGAGCAGATGACGTCAGATTTATAACTGCGCAGCGGCATACCGGAAGGAAGTGGGTGTTAGCTGACTGACGTTAGCAAGCTACAGTTATAAAGTCTGCTGCGGCTTCTATGGTAAATATACTTCTGTTTTATCTAAA
Organism: Pseudochaenichthys georgianus; assembly: GCF_902827115.2. NCBI lineage: Eukaryota > Metazoa > Chordata > Actinopteri > Perciformes > Channichthyidae > Pseudochaenichthys > Pseudochaenichthys georgianus. Next base: position 37,338,374 of record NC_047511.1, on the reverse strand, counting down.
GACAATTACAAACAGACCCAGACCGTTGTGTAGATACAGTTGTTTACAATTGTCTCCGTAGCAATATGTATATCTCTGCCATATCAATAACTTTAGTTGATGCTAACTAGCTAGCTAGCTCAAAAGCGGTGCTGGCTAAAATCAAATTACTATTTACTGGATTACAGGATGATTAAAGGTTCAGTGTTTGATCCTACAACGAGAGACTACGTCGTACACAGTCGTACACATGTAATAACGCTTTTTCTTGCGTTTTTTTAAAAGGATAGCGCATAGTAAAAGTCTGTTCCGATGTCTTTTAATTTCCATTGCCCTATTCCAGTTTAACATGACAAAACGTTGAATACTAAAGAAAAGGGAATTATCTTCGGAAGTCAGAGGTGGAAGAAGTACCTGAGTGTAGGAATACACAAAGTCCTGCATGCAAAGGGTTACTCAAGTAAAAGTACTAAACTATAAGCATTCAAATAAACATAAAGTACTAAAAGTAAAAGTACTCATTATGCATATTCGCCTAAATTCAGAATAATATATATTTTATGTTTTATAATTATTGATGCATTAATGTGTTTTTCAAAGCTGGTAAAGGTGCAGCTAGTTGTAATGACTTGTTATGCTGCAGGGTAGCTTCTGGATTTACTTTAAATGTTGATTATATTTCACATTAGTCATCCTCCATATCTGCAAAGTCATTAAATAAATATAGTGGAGTAAAAATACACAATTAACCTCTAAATTGTAGTGGGGTAGAAGTACAAAGTATCAACAAATTGAAATACTCTAGTAAATTACAAGTACCTCAAAATTATTTTATATATTTATTGTGTATTGTAAAAGTGTTGCTAAAGTTCTTAGCTGTCAAAGCTTTGTCCGAAGTACAGAGGCTCAAATAAAATACTTGGGTCACCACATTTATTCTAGTCATGTTGCAGATTCAAAGACTGAAATGGTGATGTATAATATATATACTTTTTCAGGTTGTCAACAAATCTCATAACAATACCATCAATGAATTGATCTGACTTACTCCGTGGCAAAAACGTGATATGGCTTATTCCCCAGGGCCTCAAAAAAAACTTGAAACATTTAAAGATGTATAAATGAGATGCAAAATGTTCCTTCATAACAATCGAGATTGACACATTTATTCTGAGTCAATATAATAACACTGTCCTGCAGCCATAAACGCTTGTGCCTATTTAAAATGTATCCCTATACTTGTGGCTAAGATATAGTAAAATCACATCTTTAGCAACGACAAATGGTTTGTCCTTTTTAATGGTTTAAAAGTCACCAAATATTAGGAGACGGACTAGTGCATTGGTGTATTTGGTAAAAACAAAACATGTCAGCCCATTCCTTAAAAAATAGCTACCTCACATTAACATAGACCTTTGTAGTAATCATATTACTACTACACTCTGTTCAGTTAACAAGCTAATCCAGCGACACACTAGATCCAGGTGTCACTCTGTGTTTGACCTTGTTCTGTCCCAGGAAGAGATGTCAGGAGAGAGTGCGGTGAGCACGGCAGTGCCGGCAGCTTCAAACCGGACTACATCCTTCAAAGGCTCCAGCCCGAGCTCGAAATATGTGAAGCTAAATGTGGGTGGAGCACTGTACTACACTACAATGCAGACACTAACCAAACAGGACACCATGCTCAAAGCCATGTTCAGCGGCAGGATGGAGGTCCTCACAGACAGCGAAGGTGAGCTTTTGGTGAAAATCATATTAGCACAGCTTATGTTAGCCTTGATCTATTACTAACTTATGTTTAATTGTTTCATATCCACAGGTTGGATCTTGATTGATCGCTGCGGGAAACATTTTGGAACAATCCTTAACTACCTTAGAGACGGGGCCGTGCCTCTCCCAGACAGCCGGCGGGAGACCGAGGAGCTGCTCGCTGAGGCCAAGTATTACCTCGTACAGGGCTTGGCTGATGAATGCACCGCGGCCTTGCAGGTACTTAATGATAAACGCATATTGTGTCCATTGTGATATCTTCAGAACTGTTATTAAATGAGCTCCACAGAACCATTAACAAGTCCTACATTTGTTTGTATATTCCTGAAATTCCTTAGCGCACTAACTGAAAGATAGTACGTTATGAAACAATTAGAAACGTATCTGCTTAAAAGGTTAAAAGAATGTAGTCTTATTTATTGCCTGGGGGGTTTCATGTCCTCTTTGCTACTCGGTTCCACCAGATGGCATCCTTCAATTTATAATATACTGTGTGCCAGCTTTGAGGTGGATCTTTTATAATGGAAAAATAAAATGTGATTCTTTTTTTCCTACAGAACAAAGAAAGTTATGAACCCCTTTGTAAAGTGCCTCTAATGACATCATCTAAGGAGGAGCAGAAGCTTATTGCAACCTCGAATAAGGTACGTTCTGTTTTCTAAATAATGTACTCGATTTCCAATTGAAAACATAGAGGGAATTTTTTCCCGCTTATTTAAACAAAAAAAAAACTTTGTTTCCACAGCCTACTGTCAAACTGCTGTATAACCGAAGCAACAACAAATATTCATATACCAGGTGAGTCCTCCTTCACTGATGTATGGAGCTAACATGTTAAAGAAAGAACGTCATTTACTAGGGATGTAACGATATACCGAATATCGCGGTAAATAAACGTGCCAATACCGTCGTGAGACTGACAAAATCTACCGCGATTTTTTTTTTTTATTATTCATTTAATTTTTTTTTTTTAACACTTTTTTTAACCAGGTGGTCCCATAGAGACCATCGATCTCTTTTTCAAGAGAGACCTTCCAACATGGCAGCAAGTAGGTTACAACATGAACATAAAACAACAGAACACAAAAGGACATCGTATTTACACACCTAGAGACATTGACAAGTACCAACAGTATGTTTATATCTCTGTCAATAAGCCTCACCTTCTTGGCAAAAACTGTATTGTTTTTGAAGTGGTGGAGAGACAATGCACAGTTTGACCCACTGCTGTCACCCATGGCCAAAGCATATCTCTCCGTCCCACTGAGGTGGCGTTAGACTTTTTCACTGTCCGTCATTTTGACAGACAGGATCGTAAAATGTCCGTCATAATCCCTTATTACCCATCCATCCATCCATCCATCTTCTCCCGCTTATCCGTGGTCGGGTCGCGGGGGTAGCAGTTCCAGCAGAGAGCCCCAAACTTTCTTTTCCCTGGTGACATCAACCAGCTCTGACTGGGGGATCCCAAGGTCGGGTCCATCTCACGCTCCATTGTTCCCTCACTCGAGAACAAGACCCCGAGATACTTGAACTCCTTCACTTGGGGTAAGGACTCATTCCCTACTTGGAGTGGACAGTCCATCGGTTTCCTGCTGAGAACCATGGCCTCAGATTTGGAGGTGCTGATCCTCATCCCAGCCGCTTCACACTCGGTTGCGAACCGATCCAGTGAGTGCTGAAGGTCGCAGACCGATGAAGCCATCAGAACCACATCATCTGCAAAAAGCAGTGGTGCAATCCTTACTCCACCGAACTGCAGACCCCCCCCCCCACGACTACGCCTCGAAATCCGATCCATGTATATTACAAACAGGATTGGTGACAAAGCGCAGCCCTGGCGGAGGCCAACCCTCACCGGAAATGGGTCCGACTTACTGCCGAGGACCCGGACACAGCTCTCGCTTTGGGAGGACAGAGATTGGATGGCCCTGAGTAGAGACCCCCTCACCCCATACTCCCGCAGCACCTCCCACAGTAACTCCCTGGGAACCCGGTCATACGCCTTCTCCAAGTCTACAAAACACATGTAGACCGGATAAGCGTACTCCCAGGCCCCCTCCAGGATCCTTGCGAGAGTAAAAAGCTGATCCGTCGTTCCACGACCAGGACGGAATCCGCATTGTTCCTCCTCAATCTGAGGTTCGACAATCGGCCTGACCCTCCTTTCGAGTACCTTGGAGTAAACTTTCCCGGGGAGGCTGAGTAGTGTGATGCCTCTGTAATTGGCACACACCCTCTGATCCCCCTTTTTGAAAAGGGGAACCACCACCCCGGTCTGCCACTCCTTCGGTACTGTTTCCGACTTCCACGCAACGTTGATGAGACGTGTCAACCATGACAGTCCCTCAACACCCAGAGCCTTCAGCATTTCCGGGCGGATCTCATCCACCCCCGGGGCTTTGCCACTGTGGAGTTGTTTAACGACCTCAGTGACCTCCCACCGGGAGATTGGTGTTGATCCCCCGTCATACTCCAGCTCTGCCTCTAACATAGAGGGCGGAGTTGTCGGGTTCAGGAGTTCCTCAAAGTGTTCCTTCCAACGCCCCAACACTCCATCAGTTGAGGTCAACAACGTCCCATCCTTACTGTACACAGCTTGGATGGTTCCCTGCTTCCCCCTCCTGAGGTGTCGGACAGTTTTCCAGAACAACTTTGGTGCCGCCCGAAAGTCCTTCTCCATGTCTTCTCCGAACTTCTCCCACACCCGCTGCTTTGCCTCGGCCACGGATGAGGCTGCTGCCCTTCGGGCCTGTCGGTACCTTGCAACTGCCTCGGGAGTCCCCCGGGATAACAAATCCCTGAAGGCCTCCTTCTTCAGTCGGACGGCTTCCCTGACCACCGGTGTCCACCAGGAGGTTCGAGGGTTACCGCCCCTTGAGGCACCTAGGACCTTGAGACCACAGCTCCCCGCCGCGGCTTCGGCAATAGAGGCTTTGAACACCGACCACTCTGGTTCAATGTCCCCAACCTCCACAGGAATGCCCGAAAAGCTCCGCCGGAGGTGTGAGTTGAAGGCCTCCTGAACTTGGGCCTCCTCCAGACGTTCCCAGTTCACCCGAACTACACGTTTGGGCTTACCAGGTCTATCCAGAGGCTTCCCCCGCCACTCGACCCAACTCACCACCAGATGGTGATCAGTTGACAACTCCGCCCCTCTCTTTACCCGAGTGTCCAAAACATACGGCCTCAGGTCCGATGATACGATAACGAAATCGATCATGGACCTTCTGCCTAGGGTGCTCTGGTACCACGTACACTCATGAGCATCCTTATGTTCGAACATGGTGTTTGTTATGGCCAATCCATGACTAGCACAGAAGTCCAGTAACAAACCACCACTCCGGTTCAGATCAGGGGGGCCGTTCCTCCCAATCAAGTGTCTCCATCATTGCCCACATGTGTGTTGAAGTCTCCCAGCAAGACTAAGGAGTCCCCTTCAGGAGCCCCATACAGGACTCTTTCCAGGGTCTCCAAGAAGGCCGAATACTCTGAACTGCTGTTGGGTGCATAAGCACACACAACAGTCAGAGTTTTCCCCCCCATAACCCGCAGGCGTAGGGAGGCGACCCTCTCGTCCACTGGGGTAAACTCCAACAACGAAGCACCTAACCGGGGACTTGTGAGTATCCCCACACCCGCCCGGCGCCTCACACCTTGAGCAACTCCGGAGAAGAATAGAGTCCAACCCCTATCTAGAAGTAAGGTTCCAGAGCCGACGCTGTGCGTAGAGGTGAGCCCAACCAGATCCAACTGGTACCGCTCCACCTCCCGCACAAGCTCCGGCTCCTTCCCCCCCAGAGAGGTGACGTTCCACGTCCCCAAAGCCAGCTTCTGCCGCCCGGGTCTGGTCCGTCGAGACCCTCCGCTTTCACTGCCACCCTTCTGGCAGCGCACCCGACCCCATCGATGTTTCCCGTAGGTGGTGGGCCCGCGGGACGGAGAAGCGGAGGTGTTGCCCACGTTGCCTTTTCGGGCTGGGCCCGGCCGGGCTCCGTGGCAAGCCCGGCCACCAGACGCTCGCCGACGAGTCCTCCTTCTGGGCCTGGCTCCAGAAGGGGACCCCGGGCTTCCTCCGGGCCGGGTATCCTCACTTCCTGTGTCGTCTTTCATGAGGTCTTTTGAACCAATCTTAGTCTGGCCCCTTGCCTGAGACCAATTTGCCATGGGAGACCCTACCAGGAACACAAGGATCCAGACAACACAGCCCCCAGGTTCATCAGGGCACACAAACCTCTCTACCACGGTAAGGTGCTGGTTCTTCAGAGAGGCTGTTTTACCCGTCGGGTCTAAACAGTTCACAAGAGAGCACGCTCGTGAACTGTCAACGGGGGGGCGGTGTTATGCCGTGTGTGCATGCACCTCGCGGGAGCGCACACAGCGTAAAGCAACACCTAAACTAAAGCAACACGGCATAACACCAGAGCCTCGCTGCGGGGAAACGTTGGCGCTGTTCCGAGTTTGTTCTAATCTGTCAAAATGACAGACTGCTTTCAGATTTTTCCGTCATTGATAAATAAAATATTCGGTTAACGCGACCACTGCTGTCCCAGCAACATCAGTACCAAGCGAGAGAGTTTTTTCCAGAGCAGGGGATATTGTAAATGCCCAAACATCCCAGCTTATAAATACCTGGAAATGTGGACATTCTCATATTCCTAAAAACCTATCTGATGATGCTGAGTGAGTGACTAGTGAGTTTGAGTTGAGTTACTTGAAAAACTAAAGTGAAACTTGATTTATTTTATTGTAGGGTCTGATTATTAAATGTCCTTGTTTATTTGTGAGATGCAGTGGCACAAAGAAAATGCCTACTTTGTTTGGTAGTAGGCTACTATAGGAACAAAAACACTGTTCTGTTCTTGTTCCAGTCTGTTACTGTCACTTTGTTTTTGACACTTTAAAATACTGCTATCCTACTAAAATGCTGTACAAATCAGATGTATTATGTACGGTGGCCTTGAAGTGCAAGACACTACAGCATTTCACAAAACGCCACAGCATTTCACATTGGACGGAAAGGGTATTCCTTTAGTGATGTTTGTGATTGGACAGAGCCAGCCAGAGAAGCACTGCTGTGATTGGTTGTTTTTGCTGCCAGTCAAGAAATGACGCTTCGTGATTGGTCAACACCCGACAGCAAAATATGTCCTAACACATCAGCCGTTAGCACACACTCAGAGCTCACAGCTCCTCATCTGTTCAGAAACTGGACACAAGTTAAACATGTACAAACCACAGACTGTCTGTGTCATGGCGAATACAGTCACTGCTTTATTTATGGCTATATGACGTTGTTGTGAGTGTGGACGGAGCAGCTACAGGTTAGTTTAGCCTGATGGATCCGATTCCATTCAGAAAACACGCATTTTAAAAGCTTTTCGCCTGCCGTCTTGTCTGCAGACTTGTCAAAGCGTTAATTCATGGTTTTTACTAAACGTTATCAGTATGTAGTTACTTCGGCATCACTTTGAAACGTGTATTACAATTAAATCACGGTAAAATATGTTCATTTAGTTGTAGTTGGTATCTCCCATTGGATTTACATGGAGATACGCCCCGCTCCCTCTCCAGTGCCTCTTGTTTGAATGACAGGAGCAAACACAGCTGACAGCCGCGGTGAAACTCGAGCGATTAGAGCGATGCGAATATTGGGTGGTCTACCATAGTATTTACATGGAGATAAGCCCCATAAAAACCATGAATTAATAAAGCATTAATTCTGTGTTTACTCCTGTCATTCAAAAAAGATGCTGGAGAGGGGGCGGGCCGTATCTCCATGTAAATCGGAATCGGATCCATCAGGCTAAACTAACCTGTAGCTGCTCCGTCCACGCTCACAACAACGTCATACAGACATAAATAAAGCAGCGACTGTATTCACCATGACATAGACAGTCTGTGTTTTGTATATGTTGAACTTTTGTCCAGTTTCTGAACAGATATGAGGAGCTGTGAGCTCTGAGTGTGTGCTAACAGCTAACGGCTGATGTGTTGGGCCAATCACGAAGCGTAATTTCTTGACTGGCAGCAAAAACAACCAATCACAGCAGTGCTTCTCTGGCTGGCTCTGTCCAATCACAAACAAGAAGTGTTCTCCCTAAGGAATACCCTTTCCGTCCAATGTGAAATGCTGTGGCGTTTTGTGAAATGCTGTAGTGTTTTCTGAAATGCTGCGGCGTTTTGTGAAATGCTGTGGTGTCTTGCACTTCAGGGCCACCGTAATTATGTAATAAAGAAACATTTTCCGAGTAAAAAAAAAATGTATATTGGAAAAAAAAAAAAAAATCTTTATTATTCAATATCGCGATAAATACCGTACCGTGGACTTGTTATCGCGATATTATGGTACCGTGAGTTTTTGGTATCGTTACATCCCTATCATTTACCGAATTCCTATAAGTTGTCTAAACAATTAACCCTATTGTATTTCCTTTCTGTTCCTCCAGCAATTCTGATGACAACATGCTGAAAAATATTGAGCTGTTTGACAAGCTGTCTCTGCGGTTCAACGGCCGGGTGCTCTTCATCAAAGATGTGATTGGGGATGAGATCTGTTGTTGGTCCTTTTATGGTCAGGGGCGTAAGATCGCTGAAGTGTGCTGTACCTCCATTGTTTATGCCACAGAAAAAAAGCAGACAAAGGTAAAAATAAATATATAGATTCTATGTACTGTATATGCATGTTGTAGGCTCTCCTTAGAGTTTGCTGCACTTTTGTCATGCATACTACAGTTTGTTATCTCACTAATCTCTGGTGTACCACTCTCCTTCAGGTGGAGTTCCCTGAAGCACGAATCTATGAGGAGACCCTCAACATCCTCCTGTATGAGTCCCATGATGGGAGGGGTCCAGACAATGCCCTGCTGGAGGCCACAGGGGGCGCTGCAGGGCGATCTCATCATCTGGATGAGGACGATGAGCGAGATCGAATCGAGCGAGTTCGTAGGATTCATATCAAACGACCGGACGACCGCACACACCACCACCAGTGACCTTCCTCCTTCCACCCGTCAGCCGTGTCTCTGACTTGGACAGCCTTTGCACCACGCTTGTGCCTTACATCACCCAGCGCCCTTTCTGTATCACTTCCACTCTTCTCTTATTTTAGCAGCTTTTACTCCAGGAGACTCCTTTGAGATGCGTGTTATACAACCATGTGTGCTGATGAAATGATTTTGTATTTGTTTGTGTGTCATCTTCATTGTCTGACCGGCTGTATGAAGTGTTTTGTTCTCTGTTCGTTAGTCATGATAACTTTTCTCACGGTTTTATTTGAGTTTGCAGAACCCATTACACATGGGTATTTGCATCAGGTATCCAGTTTTAAATGATAGTGGAAACAAGAGATATTGTTTGTATACATCTGTTATTGGAGGTCTTCACCACATTAGATCCAAAAGAACAAGAATGATATTATGTAAGCAACTAAAGATAAATGTACTTGTACCATGGTTCTGACGGGTCCACTGTAAGATCACCAGTGGATTTACCCGGTGGTGTTCACATTGTAGCCACATGGTGGCAATATTTTACTCTTGAAAACTTCTAAAAATGTTACCAAGGCTAGTATGTAGCCTGCAGATAATGGCGATTACATTTTAAAATTGTAATGTTTTGATAAATGTAAGATATCACAGGTGGATGCAACATTTCACTGTATTGCTTCTGTCACATTTAGTATTAACATGTATGCATCTTCCCTTCACTCCACTAGATGATGATTATGTTCAGTGGAGGAACCTGAGCTGTGACCTTAGGTGTTAAATGTACTGGGGTGAATGATGGATGCTGAGGTTGAGGTGAATGCCTGTAATCGGAGATCTCCCTGGCAGGAAGGGAATCCTGTCTACACGCTTTTAACAGGGAGCGAAATTAGACCTGTCCTTCATCGCCGCATTCATCAGAGAATGCACTGTTTCCACACAATCAGTTTTAGTTTAAATATATCTAGCCATCACAGAACTCGTAGGTCTGTTGTACAGAAGTGAACATATATGTATGTTTTATATTTATACATACTTTATCACAAATAAATTTCTACAAACATTTATTTGTTGTTTCTACTTTGCGAGCATACAAAATGATCATACAAATGGCTTCATTTTGAGGGTCAAAATTGCAAAAAGCAGTATATGAATCGCTATTTTGCATTCAAATAGTTTTGTAGATTGAAATGTTTGATTTGCTTTTAACTGCAATGATCAAAAGAGCAGACAAGCCCTGTCTTTACAGAGAATGATGTTACACTTTAACATTGGAAGAATGAGATTGTAGTGGAAAAATGCATGTGTCCTTTACTTATGTGACAGATGAGAAACAAAGCTGTACAACAAAGCAAGTTCTTCCTTGGTTTCTTTAGTGCTTCTGGCCAGGTGTGTTTTCTGTAGACATGTTGATCTCCCCTCAGGGGTCTCCTGATGAAATATGCAGGGGCTTCTTGTGTGTCGCCTCAACCCCACACATGCTACCGTGTCCTAGCCCGAGTGGCAACCTGCAGTGAAAAAAACACTTTATATTACATTTCATACTTTAGTGTGTAGCTTAATCTGAGAGCAGAGCATCATATAACACACGGTGCACTCTTCATCATCATATAACACACGGTGCACTCTTCATCATCATATAACACACGGTGCACTCTTCATCATCATATAACACAAGGTGCACTCTTCATCATCAGCACTGGTCTCACCACCATGAGGTGTCCGTTCTTAGCCTTGAACACCATGGGTTCCTGTCCGAGGCTGAAGTCCACCGCACTCTCTTTCCCTGCCTGGATTTCAATCTTGATGCTGAACATCGATACACAAATTATTTTAGATTGAAGCACATCTCAAATCCAACCTCTTTGAATACTTCTTAATGCAAAACACTAAGGGCATAACCATTTGTTTGCACATTTAAACATACATTCAGACAACGTGTACTACAGAAAACATTTGTCTTGGTGTAGGTGATCAAGTCAGGAAGTTTCAAAGTGAGTATATTTGTTAAAAGTCACCCATTGCTCTGACATTTTTAAATTAATATTATCTTTAAAGGCCGTTCTCTCCAAATGCATTTTTTTAAATCTCATTCTGAGCCAATAAGCTACACTAAAGTAGACATGACATACAACAACCTTTTCCATGTAATTTATTTCTCTATTACAAAGCATTTACCGAAAAAAATGTTTGTATGTCATTAGTCAGATTTATAAAACATCTATGAACATTTTATACAAAATTCTTCCTCAAACATTGTAAAAATGTGTCTTTTTAAAAGGCTGTTGGCAGCATTATTAATATTTGTGGAATGACAAAGAGATATCCAAAATCCACCCTGTCGAAACGTTTGTCTCTAATGAGTTATGAAATGAAACAATACTTAAACCTGGCGTTATGCAGTGTTTGGATTTCTGTTCAATAAAATAATGCAAATAAGCATATATTCAAGACATCCCTTTTTACAAAGAATATTATCTGTTTGTAAGCAATTGATTTTATAAGATGTTTTTTTATGTGTTATAACTTTAACCCCCCTCTCAGCAGTGTCTCCGCACAGACTCACCTGCCCTGAACCACTTTGACTGAATTCTGTTTGTTAGCAATGAAACAGAGTTTGGTCAAAAACTCAAACAAATGGTCGCACTGCATCAGAAGGTCCCCCTGAAACAATTACACAAGTGTACTCTGTTAGATACATTGAACAAACACATACTTCACATAACCAGTGATCTGTAAGTGAATATTGCTAATGCTCCAGTGATGGCTGTCAGACTCCACCTTATGTGATCATTTCCAGTCATACCATAATAAAGCTTTCAGTCGAAGTGAAAAACAGGGACATTCTGATGAATATCTCCTGCATGCATACCTTCTGTTTCGGGTCCTCACATGTGATGTGCAGCACAATGATGGCGTCTGTCAAGTTACTGACCGAAATACCTGAAAAACAGTCAAATAAAGACACGTATATTTGACACGTATATTTCCCTAAAGGCGAAACATATATTATTTCATTGTCCTCACCTTTGAGAGAGGTGTACAGCACTCTCTGTTTGATCTTGGCCTCCTCTATCACGTAGGCAGCCGTCTGTGTGAGGACGAGCTGTCGCGGCCTTGGTTTGAAACCATTCCTGTCATATTTAATCACCGGGACACCGTACTACAGAAACACAGAACATCACAGTTAGTTACGTTTCATGTGAGACGGTTTCTTCTGGGTGTATAAGGATGTGTATCACCTTAATGTGCTCGTTGCGAATCGTCTGCAGAACCCTCATGTGTATCTCTTGTTCACCTGGAGGTCATACATTTAGTTAAATTGATGAATAAAAAGTGAAATGTGCGAATGTGGCACTACTTACTGATTCTGGTGTCCACAAAAGGCTGAGCGATACTCTGTGGATAGCTCTCCTTTTTCCCCTTGAAGATGGAGCTGGTGAGAAGCTTCAGTTGGAACTAAAAGAAACATATAAGGTTTTAACTTCAAGATAATATGACGTGTTTTATAATGTATTTACATGTGTGTTACCTGAGCTTTCTTCTGGGGTGTGATTCCTCGCACATACTTCCGCACCATTAGACGGTAGTGAAGCATACGCAGTATCTCAGATGTCTGACAAAAACAAAACAAAAGAGCACAAAGTTAAAATAGAAGCTAATCTGGTTCACAATGAAGTAAGTTCATCGTGTTACCTCTGCCAGGACTGCTGGTGGAGTTTGCCAGGTGGTTTTATCCAGGACCGTCTTTGGCAGGTTGCCTTTGAGCCGGTTTAAGTAATTTTGTCTCACAAAGGCCAGGTACTCCGAGTTATCCGTGTTTTTTAACTGCCCCCTGGTTATGTAACCTTTGATGAATCTAAAAATGATTGAAAATGCTGTTATAATGAATGTGACAGAAAGCCTGAGGAGTCGTGTCATGACTTACTTCTTGATGACTTTCACAGCCCAGGCTCTCTTATCTCGCTCCTTCCTAGCCTGCACTCCTCTCCAGCAGGTTTCAATCTTGGTGGCTAAGGATATACACATTTGTATTTGTATAGTGTGTAATTTCCCTTTATTTATATAGTAATAGCATGCACTGTGGAGTTTACCTGCTTCTTTCTGTTTTTTAAATTCTCCCTTTGCTTTGTATCCTTTGTATTTGGCCTGGAGCCTCGTTGCTGCAAATTCAAAGAACAATAATTAAATTAGTCATTTCTTGACATTTGTTTTCGACTAGAAGTGACTGGAAATTAAATACATTATATTTGCACCTACCCAGTTCATGTTTACATCTCTCATAAGCATCCTCTGTGGCATAAAGTGTCCTCGGATGGCGGATGAATATTTTGGTACTATAACAAAGGAACACGTGAATGTTTTCATTACTTCGTATGTATGTTTTTGTTCTGTTGTAATTAGGAAGTGCTCTCCTCACCGTCCCATCTTGTACTCATTTGGCATGTAGCCGAGATGTTGAACCAGCACTTCCACTCCATCAGCAGGCACTCCTCTCCAGTGAGGCCAGGTGGCTGGGCACAGGGGTTTATATCTGCAAGATGCACCAAACAACCCTCTCAGTAAGTTATAACTGCACTGGAAAGAAACTACTCAACCTGAGGGTTTCCATTTAAAGTACAAGGTCAAAGCTCGGTGGTCCTTCATACCGCTTTAAGAAGACTTCATATTTGCGTCTGTACGCAAAACCAGCTCTTCTGACCCTGAGGTGCTCCATCAAGCCCAGGTACTTCACCTGGTGCCTGATCAGCACTTCGTCAAATTGACCTGCATGAGAGAGGAGAGGCTCAGATTTAAACATCTCCATCCTGTTCACAAAATGGCTTCATGTGCTTTCTATTAACTCCAAGTACCCGGCTGCTTGGACTCGTTGGATTTCAGACAGCGTATGTACCAGGCCTCTTTAGCCATGAGGATCTCTGTCAGCTTCAGCAGGCTGCTCTTAAACTGGGTCGCCACCTTCAGACACAGCAAGAGGGTCGTTATCCCCAACACTTCATCTGTCACGTGCATATGGCTTAATGAGGACACAGTCAGGCTGAAAGAACGACCTGCCTTTGTGTCAGTGGGCACTCTATCCCGACCACTTACTGATGTGTTTCTCCTCAACTTTAATCTACATTGCATGTTTTTTGTCTTTAAATCAAATTTAAATGTGTATTATCCTATAAACTGTTATTGGGCTACATTCCTCTCACATTATTTGTAAATGATATGGAACTTGGATAGTTATTTGATCTCCTTGTTGTTGTTTTACAAGTCATTCTTTTCTAAATGCATTTTGTAGGTCAACAAATATGTTTGGTACATGCAATTTTTTTAAAGAATCTCCTTTTCCACTTTAGATAATGCCATGAAAAGGAACGTTTATATATGGCTTGAAACTCTGAGCCACAGCATAGTACTGATGATAATATATAACATCATCTTCATCATTAATACAGATGAAGGATGTGGAGAGCACTTACTGTTTCAGGTCTTCGTCTGCTGTCTGGATCCGCTGAGGAGAAGCACTCTTTGACTATGGCATTTTTAGACTGACCAATCAGCTGCAAGAAGACAGGAGAACACACACAGATTATAACACACCAATTCACCATTATGTGTGACACTTAAACATTGTTTGTAAACCTTTAGTGTTATTTTATAGCAGTAACTCCAGTTGAATAGACTTTTTCACATTTGTCAAACACATAATAATAATAATAATAATAATAATTTCAATTTATATAGCGCCTTTCACGAAACCCAAGGACGCTTTACAATGGGAAGTAACATGTGTAGTTAATATCAATATGAATTGCTGCATTGCATTAATAGTGTTACGGTTTGGAGTCATATAAGTGGCATAAAGAATGGAAATATAAAAAGCTGTAAGTAAACAATAAGCAGCTTTTTAATGTTCTTTAACACATGTATTGTTTTACGTATGTGGAGCCATCATAAAAGTAACCTATGCCCTTGGTCTATGAATATTAAACAATAAATAAATAAGCGTTCTATCAACAGAAAAAGACACTGTAGACCAAGTATTGAAACCTTAGGTCTAAATAACTGATAACAATCAATATACTAATTAAAAGAGTTTCCATTGAGCCACTCTTTACTTCACATTATAAAACATAACATGTGGAGACTCACATCCTTTATGTTCCTATACAATAGGTCATTGTTTTTGTCCAAGAATCCTATAATGTCACCGAAGAAGAGGAATAAAAGGCTGTTAGTCCGTTAAAAATCAATAAAAGTTGTAGATGTTTGAGTAACAGGGCCTGACACTGATGTTTCCTTTACCCACAACGCAGTAGGTGACCTCCCCGGCATAATGCAAGAGACGGAAATCTCCCCTCTCCAGAGTCTTACGTGTCATTTTGTCCGCCAGTTTGTGCCTGCAGTCAAAGAGGTGGGGAGAGACAGAGGGATGAAGAGCAGAGGCTATACAGACCGTCCTAATCCTCCGTCTCTATCGGCTCACTGTCGGCTCACGAGGGACCAGTCAGCACACATTTGATGAAACACTTCAGCGGTGAGGACAAGCTTTGAATTACACATTTAGATGGAGTTCATACTTAATTAAAAGTGCATCTCAAAAGCACTGATCACGTGAACCTCCATATGTGGCAAATCTATTTCTACGATGTGTCTGCCACTACGTTTTTTGTAATGTCAGTTTTTTACATTAATTATTTGTCCCTCTCTGTTTGTTGTTTAATCTGCTTTTTGTTTACTGCCTGTTAGTGTACAGTTTTATTATTGTTACTATTATTATTATTTATTGTATCTTTTGTAACTGGCAGAATAATGTCCTTCTACAGCAGGGGTGCCCAACCAGTCGATGATATAGGATAAGATAAGACTGTAGAATCTACAGTCTTATCTTATCCTATATCATTTGAGGATTGTGTGATATTTTAAGATGAGCTTTTTTAATTACGTGACAAAGTGAGGGTGATTTCCCATCTTTTCTTCCAGTCTTTCCAGGAAGGTGAGATCTGAGGCGTCTCCTGGCCTGAGACACTCCTCGTCCTGGAGGATTATCATCAACACATGGAAACAAGTCAGCTTCAGTGCTTCCCTTTCAACGAACTGTTCTATTACCGTAAATACACACCAGTATTGTTATTATCCCTCTGGATTTATCCTCAACCAGGTCACAGATGATCTTATTGTTGAAGAATTGAACTGGTTCCCACTAGAGGACAAATCAGTCAGTGTTAACATACTCAATCATTCATTATTCAACACTGCTTTTGATTCAGCTTTACCTCAATATCTTCTGCTTCATATTCTTCCTGCTCAGCTTTCAGCGTCAGTTGAATGAAAAGCTGCTGCAGCTTCTCGTTGCAGTAGTTTATACAGAACTGCTCAAAACTGAGGGCCATGACACAAGAGGATTATGGATCAATTTGTAAGCTATAAAAACCTTCATCAGGATATCCAACGTAATCAAATCAGTGCCACAAAGGGAATTTCTGCTTACCTGTTTACATAGAAAACCTCAAACCCATATATGTCCAAAAGCCCTATTACAGTCTTCCTCGAGTTGTCCTGGGAATAAAAGTCAGTATATACATATATATATATATATGTACTCATCCTCGGTGTATTGGAAGTGTCACACACACCACTCTCCTCACCTTGTTCTCCATGGACTCGTTGATCTTGTTCACCAGCCAGGTGAAGGTCTGCCCGTAGATGGCTTTGGCCAGGGCATCTCTAGCATAGATGGCATGATCAGTTGTGAATGGGCTGAGGACCTTCGCAGTGAGACAAAGTCATAGCTACATTTCAACCACTACAGAGGAGGTTAAAGTAGAAACAAACATTATCATAAATGTAAGTCAAGGACATTTTAACATGCGTGCACCTGCTCATTTTTGGCTTCAATCTTCCTGTATGTGAGTCCCTCTTGGAGACTGTGAGCATCGACTCCTAGCAGCTGCAGGGACATTAAGTCAGTTTATCCTTTGACTTTTTTAATCATCCCTGGATATCCAAATTCTTTCCATTATCATTGTCTTACATTTGAAACCCAGCGCAGCTCTGCGTTGTTGTTGTTCAGCAGGGCATGGCCTTTACTGTCCGAGTCAAACTGCACATTCCCCAAGTGGAGAACGCTAGCAACGGTCCCAAACAAGTGCTGCAAAGAAGGAACATGTTGTAAGGCAAAGTAAAACAAGAAGGGAATAATGAGTGATTTAGATCCGCATGTAACTTACATTAGTGTTAATCTCATCGATGTTGATGATTTGTAGTGCATTCTTCACTGTTTTCCAGTCATTTCTGTCATTAATGGATGACACAATGGCACACTCTCCCTGTGAGAAACAGCAATAATAGCAACACATTGTCAAAGTTTACTCAGGTTGTTTGAATCTTTTCTTTATTAAAACTCTGAGTCATACATACTTGGGTTAGATAGTTGTAATGCTGGCAGTCTCTCTCCAGGCCCATCTGGTGCAGCAGGTCGTCCTCCCCTCCCTCCACCAGCTGGTAGAAGATGTGGAAGTTTCTCTCCCCGTGATTCTGATGCACCACCCTCGACTTCTCCAGCAGGTAGTTCAGGATATGTCCTCCGACAGCATCCCCCTATGGGCATCAGGATCCTAAAGACAGCAGCTCTACAACTTGCAGAAAAAACATAGCCTATGGTCCAGTGGACAGATTTTAAAAAATCCTCTTAGGATAAATTGAGAGAGAATATTAACGTTCTCCTTATTTTTAAATGAACAATCATAGTTCTTAAGTTTGCCCTTCATTCCTTTTAAGTCTGTAAGTGTATTTTTATACTCATTTTATAATTATACTGAGCTTTCAAAGGAAACATTATATGTTGATTATAATGTATTCTCGAAAGCCCCTTCTGTCAATCTGTCCCTTGAATCTTACCTGGCTGTCAAAACTGAATGTCCATATACTTCCCAAACCGACTTGAGTTATCATTTTTCAGTGTTTTGGCATTGCCGAAAGCCTGTCAGGAAACACCATAGCACAGGGAATAATTAATGTTAGCATGGCCCTGCTGTTTGGTATGTCATTACAAGGATATAACGTAAGTAACCATCACACCTCGAGGGACAGGGTTGGACATGAGCATTTTGGTCCCTGACAGTGTTGAGCAGAGTGGTGCGCGACAGCTGACAGCGTAATACTGCAGGATCTTTTTAGAGGCCTCCGTCTTCCCGGCTCCACTCTCTCCAGAGATGAGGATGAAGTGATTGTTAAACTCTGTCAGCATGGTTTGGTAGGCGCTGTCTGCCAAGGCGTAGCTGTGGGGATGCAAGGCAGTCAAAATCTTCCACAGAGAACCTATTAACAATTGAACCATGAACACATATTTCTAGTTTTTACACATACTCACATGTGTGGTGGAAGCTCAAAAAAGTTCACTACCCATGTAGATTTCCATCGTTTCTTATTGTAGATGTCCAGCTCTTTGTAGGGATTCACAGACACTAGCAATGTGCCAATGTAGGTCTGAAATAGGTTAAGACATTGATAATTGTAAAGATATACAAGCTGTTAACCCTCCTGTCATGTTCTCCCCCCATTACTTAGGTGTTACCCGTCAAATGCATCAGTTCTGTTTTACTGCCCTGACATTAACACAAAAAAAACATTAAGCAACATTATCGGAAAATGTATTGTAAAATTAAGATATTGTCCATTTGTTGGTGTGCACTATCTGATGGATTAACATAATCTAAGGTTACCCATTCATCTCCTATGGTGGTCATTGTTGACCCGTCACACCATAGGTGTAACAAAGTGACTAAACCACTACAATTCAGTGAAAGTACCTAAATCGGTAAGATTTGACCCGAACATGGCAGGAAGGTGGAAAAGTCAAACGACTCACATAGATGAGATCTTTGCTGAAGCGTTTCTTGAGGTTACTGAGGAAGGCGGTCTCTGTGGTTTCATCCAGGAGGACAAAATCCTGGATCCCAACCCGGTCCCTGGCGGTCAGGGCGCCCTCCATGTCCAGCTGACCCTGTGCAACAAGTGGTATCAACCATTAGGCAGCCAAGTGCACAATTTAAGAGCAGTGGAAATGTCTTTTTCAAATTCCTGGTGTTTGGCATCATAATCTAATGATTTCTGTTTCTAAAACACATTACACATTCAATACCTCAAAGTACTTCATTAAAAACTTTATGAATTTGTAACAACAAGTGAAACACATTTTAAATGTATATATTTTTCCGACAATGGGGTTGGATGAATGAGTGTTTGCATAAACGGCTCAATGGGGGACGTCGGAGCTAAAAGAGAAAGCCCCAGAAAAAGCACAAACATGGTCCCTGTGAGTTCTATTGAAATACGAGGTCTCGAGGTCCTATGTGTCTTTGGTGCAAAGCTCTGTGATTGTGCAGACAAACAGACAGAAGCTAATGATCGCTACACAGCACAGAGGGACCTTGGCTGGCAGCCCGTAGTTCACTAGAGCTGACACACCAACCCCAACACAACACACTGTGCAAATGGTCTTGGGGGGAGCCCAAAACAGCGGCACATTTAAGAGGCATAGTGGGAAAAATTCCACCAATCTGTTTTGCATTCTCAGCACCAACACTTAGACAAAGGTTTTCACAGCTTTTGTTTGGTTTTGTATTTTCTCTCTCTCTCCTTTGGAAGCAGAAGTCCTTTGATTCTCAACTCTCTCTGTAAAAACATTAAAAAAGATAATCCATTGGATCTAATTGACACAAAGCCCTCCGCCCCCCCTCCGCCTACTCCCCCTGCCTCTATCCTCCGCCTATGGCCCTCATTTCTTCTGAGAAAGGCCAAAGTGTTTTGTCCTGTAAATACCACGGAGCAGAGACAAAAAAGACGTCTTTAAAATGCAGTCTACAATCCATTACACATATTCCCCCTGCATATCCATTCAGTAATTATTCTTAGAAAACATTTAACGTCACAGTGAATTTCACACTAGGCAGTCGAAACACAATGGAGGAGATTTGGCCTATTTTGGGTGGTGAGGAAGTTGGGGAGGGGTGGCTGTACAGAGGAAGGGTGAGGGCGAAGGAGGGGGGAGAGGAGGGGGAGCTGTATTTGTCTGATCTGAGAACCTCTGAATCGGGGCCGTCTTGAGACAACGGGACAGACTAAATAGTGCAGTAACGGTCTGTGCCCCGCTGCTTGCTGTGACACTCATTTAGTTTGCCCCGGGGCGAACAATAGAGGCTTGTTCGTAGCAATCCTGTTCTGTAATTTGGACTTCATTACTCTGCTCACACGGGGCCCCATGGAAGGATAGAGGAGGCTAGTCAGATGAGAGGGTTTTTCTCCACCTGTCAGCCCCTCACCCCCCAATGCTCTCACCCCTCTCCTCAACAATACCCCTCACCCTGTGTCCCCACCAATAACCCCCACCCGATCCCCTTCCCATAGCCTCCCCCTCCCAGCCACCCACTTTAAGCCAATGAGACAGGTGAACAATATCATAGAAGGAAGCCTTTTTTGGACGTCAGAATCAATCTGGCAATGTGATGGTAGTGGTGCTGGTGTGGGGTATCTGTGACACCCCCTTTCTTCATGGGAACAAGCTTCTCTCAGGGCAGCACAAGCAGACAATATGCTGGGACAGCGTGACTTAGGGATCTGCCATACAGTATTACAAGTAATAACATGAACAGATAAGCTCCTGTCAAGAGGAGGATTAAAGAGTTCGGGGTGGATGATAATGCTAATGTTTTAGGTCATTCCTCGCACTGACAACATCTAAAGGTTTGTGGTTCCCATTCAAGTTTCCTTTGGTGTCCTGCAGGTATTTCTTTTTAAGAAAGCTGTCTGCAGCGTGCACAAGTGTTTCTAATGACACTGTGCTAGAAAGGCTGAACATTGAATGGGCGTTCTCAGTCCAGCAGGACAAGAAAGAAAGAGTCGAAGAAAGCCCCCGGCTATATAGAAAAAAGTTGTCCTTGTGCATGTGTGTTTTTTTTGTGTGGCTTTAAATAATACAAACCAAGTGAACTTGGTTGTAATTCTAGATATAATTAAACAATCGACAGCCCAATCACATGCACAGCGGAAAGAATGGTTATGTAAGGAATCCACTAAGCCATTGTCAGATCAGGTGAATTGCCTTGCTACCTCAGAGCACAACCAATTGTATTTTAATGAAGAGATGGTCCCTCGTCTTGGTCTAGAGTGTCAGTGTTGCCTGAGACAGAGTGACCTCATCCGTGTGAGAAGCCGAGGTATCTCTAGACAAAGGCGGGGGGGGGGGGGGGGGTGCTTCTGTAGCAAATTAGCACAAAGTAAGTGGTAAAGTTTATCCCCCTCTTAAAGAGGATTTTGTCTGATTGTCTCATGTATTGGTAATATCTCCGCCTAGGAGAAAGAGATTAACACTGTTTTGTTCCGCTCAGGTGGTACCAACCAAGGTCATGTAACTCAATATCAATGTATAGCGTTAGTTTAACATTTTTGGGAAATCTGCTTAGTTAGTTACTATTTAGAAGAGAAGGTGAAAAACACACTTGAGCATGACGGTAAGATGAATCTCCTCATTAGACTCTCATAAAAAGTGACTTGCAACAGCACTCGGATCTATTATTCTTGAAATGCCTTTGGTCAATGGATCACTACAGTTTTTAAAACTCTTGGACATCATCTATGGTATGATAAGTCAACTTCAGCAAACACTATACAATGATCAAACCTGGTGACAAAATGAACACATTACAAAAGTTTACGACACAAAAGAAAACCCAAACCTGCATTTCTGAAGCTCTGTTACTACTCTGCTGTCAGATGCAGACTTTCGATGAGGATTCAAACTGTGAAAAAAAAACCTCTCCAGACAAGTTAGACGAGAGTAGCTTGTCCTCCTGTGTCTGCTTGCATGAAGACAAGCAGTGAACCTGTAAACACAGGATGGTTGACAGTTAATTTGCAAGAGTCCAGCTCGTATAATACTAATAAAAAACACAATAACTGTCGTCTACTCTGGTTTGGCTGGCAGCTCATTCATCCAGTGTGCCGTAGTAGTAGTAGTGATGATGTGTGGAGGCCTGGGTGCACATATGCAAAGGCCCAAGGCACTGTGGGTCAGGTGCTTAATCATTCATGTCGTGGGAGGTGGAGGGACAGGGAGATCTTACTCAGTGCTTACCTGGGTATCTACTGCTCTACTGAGTGTAACATAACGATACAGAAACCAGATCCAAACCATACCAATCCAACCATCTCCCTTTCCCTCTCTCCTTCTTCTCCGTGTCTAAGTTCCATTACATCACTACCAACAGCTTAAAAGCCCCCGGTCTCCTTCTTCTCTCCTGCTGGCACAGTCAAGGTCTGGTTACTGATCTTTGATTAGATGGATACATTACAGACTAATCACCAACTGCTTTATTACATAGTATAACAATGCTGGTGAGGGGAGAACTATTATTTTGAGTGGCCGTCGGAGCTGCCAATGCTTAGTGCCTCTGCACAATGCTACTGGGTTGATGCCCAAATGCAATTACCTCGTTTTTTGCTTGGATGGAAGCTATTACCAGAAACTTTGATTCCAGTCAATCTAATAGAATTTGAAGGTCTTTGAGATCTTAACTAAACCCCCTTAATGACATTTAAGTGAAGGAAATTAAAGGAAATGGAGATTTGAAAGGTCCTTGGCCAGATGTGAACCAGTGACATGGCAATATTCGGTCATCAACTTAAACATAGCATGCCCTTACATGCAAACTTCAACAAAAACATGTAATCAAATATTTAAAACATACAATAGTAATGATGTAAAACACAAAACCTTGTAATCCTCAAGGCTAGGCAGACAGCATTGCCCAGAAAATAACATGCTAGCTTGAAATCTGTTAGAACTAATAAAGATTCAAAGATTCCAAATGCACACTAGCTCCAGTGCAGAAAATGTAATGAAAATCTTAAAGGTAGGGTAGGTAAGAATGGCGAAACCAGCTCGAGTGCGCTAGTATTTGAAAGTACGCAGAAAGGAAAAAAATGCCCCTTCCTTCAGACTTCCTTACAGAGCCCCTCCTCCAACACACACGAATGCTCACATGACCAATGAGGGCACGAGATAAGTTTGTGCACAGAATGGAAGGCTGACAGGCAGGTAGACCATCCAGTTATTTTAGCCCGTGCTTTTTACAGCGCAACGGCTTCCACAGATGACTTTTTTTTATGGATTTATTGTCAAAGCATTTCATATATTCATTGCTATCGGGATGTTAAGAGCATTCCATGGAATATAACAAAGTGTTTCTGAAGTGAATTACCTACCCCACCTTTAAATTAAAGAGAGCTCCGCCAACAATGCAACATAGTCATACACAGTGGCGACTGGTCATTAGGGGCAGGTGGGGCACAGCCCCACCTAGTGTCAGCAGAAAGTATTAAAATATATGATTACAACAAAATGCAAAAAATAAATTAAAAAATATATTAAATATATTTTAAGATCATGTTTAATCATCTGATTCGTCTCATTGCTGTTTTAGTATGTGTTCTTCTAATTAGTGTCTACAGTGTGTGCCTATTGAGCTGTTTAGAGTCATGTGGGACAAAACCTGATCCTGCCCCTCCCTCTGACTGTCTAAGTGAACGGTGACTGCAAAAACTACACTGCGCATGCTCAGAGTATTTTCCTATTTAATGTGTGTGGCAAAAAATAATGACCAGAGGGGCAAAGTGCTGCCATCCCCACCATACGTCATCTCACATAATTCAGAGCTGATTGGCTGTAAGTACGTGTGCCGCGAAAAGTGTGGTGTGTGAAGAGGAGGAGAGAGAGCTGCAGTGACGCCTCCTAAAACCAGGAAGTAAGCTGCGCATGGCTTCCCTCCACAAAAAAGCAACGAGATTTCTCCATAGGATTTTAGAAAATAGCTCAAAATAAGATCTGTGGGAAACGTAGCTGTTAGATAAATGTACGTTTTGTTCAGCCGGATAATATCCACATGTCTACCCTACTTTTATAATTTTCGAATCAAAAATCTATTGATTAGATTACATTTATGATAGACTTTTGAAACTACAAGAAGATAAGGAGGACTTTTACAAAAAAGTAATAGAGATGTTTGTCCAGAAGGATAGGCAAATGGACTTCATCTTCAAGTCAAAGTAAGACTGCAATTTTATTGAAAATGGGATCTTACAATTCAATATTTAAATGATAAAATTACATTTTTTTGGGTATCCTTCTCTTGAACTGTCTGTTTAAAAGTAATTGAAGCATCAGACAAAAAAAGCTTTTGAAAATAATATTATATTTTGATTTAATATATTTGTAAACCTGAAGAGTCAGTGCCAGTGCCTCACCAGCCATGAAACTCTCTGCAGAAGCTTATATATAGACATCTGAGTTTGTTGTGCCCCACCACTTTTGTACATATAGAAACGCCACTGGTCATACAAAACATAAAAAAGGTTTGCAAGAAGAGACTGAGTAGAATAAAATAAAGCAGATTATTTTTCTGACAAATGTGCAAGTAAAGCAGATGAAGATGAAATTAAACTATAGGCCTATACATGTCAGGCAAATAAATACATACCATATTTGTTAACGTTAATTTTCTTACTGGGTAATAAGGGATGATGTAGGCTCTTTGGATACGGTTTGTGATGACAACGACACTCCTTTC
Source organism: Pseudochaenichthys georgianus (assembly GCF_902827115.2). Taxonomy (NCBI): domain Eukaryota; kingdom Metazoa; phylum Chordata; class Actinopteri; order Perciformes; family Channichthyidae; genus Pseudochaenichthys; species Pseudochaenichthys georgianus. The sequence continues at coordinate 37,314,025 of NC_047511.1, read as the reverse complement.
CTCTTCACAACACTTTCACGTGGAGTCATCCTACCGCATGTGGTGTCTTTTTCAAAAGTGGTTGTAGGTTTCTCCAAAGTACCTCCGCTTGAATTACTCTCAGAAGTTTACAAATGATGACAGACAAATATGCACAAAAAACGGTGTTAGAAAGGCCACTCAATTGACAGGATTAACAACACAAAAAGAGTGCACAACTATGCTAGCAGCTGAACTGCACTTTGAACGTAATGCTAATGTGTGCATTGCTAAATTCATGACAATGCTAGTAAGCTAATGTTGCTAGCTGAACGAGTTGAGCCTATAGGCTACTTTGTTTTCCTGCATTTATGATGTATCTATCTATACGATACAAAGGGATACTTTACCACTATTACATTAAAGGTTTTGATACGGGAATTGTAGTTTATTGTGAGGCTAATTGTGTGGAAGAAATGACAATGCCTTAATGTAGCTTTGCAAAGAGTAAAACTGTGTTTACTTTAGTTTCCTGGTTACCTCAATAATAACAAACTCCCCCAAAGGTAACACAGGTGTCCATTGTCTCGGCCCTGGTGACCTAATTGTAACAAAAGAAACCATTTATGAAACAATTAATGGATTGATTGGAAAGCTTAGACTCAAGTGTCTATAAAGGATGAGCATTCAACACATTTGAATTATTCACCCTCCTCCACTTCAGAAAAGTTGTCAGGGTTACCTCTGTCGATGCCCCACCTCTTCTCCTCGCCCAGCGGCCCGGCAATGCTTGTCCAATCTTAACAAGCTTTGTGCTACCCACTGGGCTCTGATTCAGCACGAGACCCGGCAAATCCAATTACACAGGAGTCAGAGAGGTTGATTTTCCCATTATAGAATCCATGCTGAGAATGAGAGCTGATGATAACACTCACATCAAACCACTACTGCCCCCTCTCTTTTCTCTCCTTCTCATTTTGTCTCCATTTCACTGTTTCCCTCTCTTTATTTCTCCCTCTCTTCCTATCTAATTCCCTTTTTCCCAAAGACTTTCTTTCTTCCCCTGTCCCTTTCTTTGGACCTCTCCGTCTTTCATAGTCCATTATTCTAATTTGTCAGAGCAGCGTAACGAAGCCTGGGCCCCGTCATCATTTTAGTCCCAAAATGCCGGTGTCAGAAAGGTTACTTCATACTTCACATTGGACTTTTATTTAAAACTTTTATCATTTCTGTCCTGCTCAAGAGACCAAAAGGATGTACAACATCATTTAGTGCCTCTTGTGATTGTGCTTTCTTACTCTGTCCTATGTTTATGCACTTAACTTTTAAATATTGCATTGTATCCAGCTTGATTTGACCATTTTCTTCTCCAAATACCCGCTCACACACACTAGGAATGAAATGCCAGCTTTGATGACTTCTGCAAGGTCACTGCAAAAACTAAATGCACATTTATTCAGACAACTTGACTGAGGGGTGTCTGAGTGACACCCTTAGGGGACATCATGTGCCTGCTGTGACACATATAAAAGTTAGAGAGCTCTTTTGGAAATGAGGCTTTTTGCACTCAATCGGATGTGAAAAAAGAAGAGGACTTTTGCTCCATCTTTACCCTTTGGGGCACTGAGCAGGACTGACCTCGCCTCAGACCAGAGGCTTTGGTGTTGACACAGGTCACTCAGAGGTCAACCCAATTGACCTTTCTAAACCTTTAAAATAAATGTTTCTGTGATCCTGCAGGACAATGGGATGGTGATATTGAGCAGTCTGCCCAGAGAAGTCCTCTGCTGTCAGAAGCAGAAACATGTGGTCAGCAGGGGCATTTTGCTTGACCAATATTAAAACATATGCTAAAAAACGTGAAAAAAAAAAAAAGAAAACGTTAAGAAAACATGGATTTTAATTAATGAATATAGAAATGTTTAGATCTCTTAAATAAAATATGAAATAGACACAGTGAAAATACATTTTCATAAGTAAGAAAAGTATGCACTAACATTATTATGTACCTACAGTAATCATGTTAGGGCGGCGGAATAAAAAGTACATTATCTTTGGAGTTGCAGTACAACATTATGAAGTATAATTTATAAGATTACACCTAATTAAAGTAGAAGTATGAATTATAACAATTGAGTAAATGAAGCAGCAGCAGGTTGAGGTCATTTTGGTTAAAGATTCAGTTTACCTAATTAAAGAAACATTACAATGTCTGATTTCCCATTGATTTCCTATGGTTCACAGTCCTGCTATTGCTAATGCTGGCCAACTGTCATGGCTTAGTGGGACACTTTAACAGATCAGAGCCAACCAAATCAGGGCTTTTCCTACTATGACAAGTCAAAATGTCGGCTGTGTAAAGGGCTTATTTTAATATGAAATATTGCTTATAGCTGTTGTTAAGGTGCACTGTTTTATTTTGGCCTCCCTCTGTGAAGCTGTAAGTATACTGAAACCTGTTCTGCTTTATCTCTGATTGGCTGACATTTAACAAGGCAACCTGAACCTGGCAATCTGCTCCATCCAGGTTGAAGCTTCACTGAGAAAAGAGTATTTGGCAGGACACTGTTGCTGCTCCTTGGCTAAGCACGGCTGACAGCAGCTTCCTCTGTGTGGCCGGAGGGTCACTCTGGGTGACACGATGTTCTGGGGGGACACTGTGTCTGATTAGAGAGGGCGAGCTGACCTCGTTCTCAGAGGGGCTGAGGTGTTTTCAGTAAACACTTGGTGCAAGACAAAAACACAGGCTAAAAACAGAGGTCAGCCCTCAGGCGGTGATCCCATTGTTTCCATATTACTCCTGATCAGCCATGAGCGAGCAGGGCCGTCACTGTGTGTTCCTGCCCTTTCCTGAATGCATCACACGGCCATGAAAAGCTCATTGCCATTCACCTGATTGTCATACAAACACTTAAAATACTTGATAAGAAATCTGTTCATTCTCATCAGTGCACAATTCTTATAATAAATAGATAGATAATATATAAGATACAATTTGAAGAGCTGGGGAAATATAATTAAACATGCAAATGCTTGCCTTCTGTACAAGATCATCCACGGCCCCTCCTCACCTCCTCTCAGACTGTTTATCAACATAAGGACAAATGCAAATAGGAGATGCATTATTCAAATCAGGAAATGTTCTTTTAGTCAATCTACATTTTCTGTTAAAGCTGCACAATAATGGGACTCAATCCCAGCAACAATACGAGAACAAAACACATTCAGTTTATAAAATTGAATCTCATTTGAAAACATGGTGAGGAATCAGCTCTGTCATCACTAAAATAATCTGTTGCACTTCACAGCCCTCTGTCTGTCTGTGCCTTAACCTGTTGCTGTCCTTTTGCTATGTATTATGCATGCTTTGTTTTATTGTTTTATATGAGCATTTCCAGTATTGTAAGCCTCTATTTTGCTTTTACTGATGGTATTTACTTGTTATTTTAAATGAAATTCGTTTTTAGGGTTATTAACAAGACCTGTCCAGGGCGGTGGTGGCGAAGTCCATAGGGACTTGGCTTGGCAACTAGAAGGTCACCAGTTCAAGTCCCGGCAAGACCAAGTGCTACCGAGGTGTCCCTGAGCAAGGCACCGTTCCCTACACTGCTCCCCGGGCGCCATTCAAAATGGCAGCACACTGCTCCTAACACTAGGATGGGTGAAATGCAGAGAAAAAATTTCCCCACGGGGATTATAAAGTATATTAAAATCAAAAATCAAATCAAACTACAGATGAAAGATAACCTTCCGGCTAACATTTACAGACATTTGTATTAATGTACACTGTCTCGGTTAAATAAATAAAAAATACACGTCACTATGAGTAAATACAGTATTTAACCACACATATGGTAAAGGTGTAGCTCATGAGGGGAACAGGCTGTCCTCTAATCACAGCGTTGGGGGTTTAATGGCCAGCTCCTCCCGTCCAGATGTTCGACACTGAGCCTGAAATGACTCCTGATGCTCAGGCCGGCAGCTTTCTGTGAGATCGCTTTAGATTATTTTGCTTTTTTCGCTGCCTACTTTTTAGCAATGATGGAATATAATTAAGTGCATTTACCAAAGTGTCGTACAATTTTAAGGTACTTTCTATTCTCTGCAATTTTATACATCTGCTCAATTAAATTTTGTAGGTAAATATTGTAATTAGACATATAAAATATATATAAATGTATAAATATATTAAGCTACCCAGCTGTATATGAACTAATTAAAATGAGCTCCACCTTTTGGTGTTGTAATCAGTCATTTTAATCCAACTGAAAATGAACATGATCCTGAAATACCGGATAAATTCTAAAACTTTTGTACTTTTACTTTAGCAACACTTTTAATGTATGAGTTTAACTTTTGACAGAATGTTTTTACACTGTAGTAATGTTACTTTAACCACAAGTAGAATACTTCTTCACTCTTTGCTTTTTAATATCACCATATGCTGATATTTGCTAAAGGCATGCAAACTTAAATAATTAAATAATTCATAGTTTTCAGAAGCTCATAATATTTCTTTGCTGATAACAAATAATGTAATGCAGTAAGGAGAAAACACAACAGACATATCTGAAATAGCAGCTGCCAAAGTAACCACATACGTGCCCTTTGCTGAATCTTGTTATTGTGACAGAATGAAATGACTGAAGTGTGACCAATTTGAAATACAAAGTGTAGATCATAAGAGCACCAGCCAATAACACAGCTACAAAACATCTGTGCCTGGGTCACACCGTCAGCAGAACATTTGCTTCCATCGCTTCCTGTCCTCTGCATTTGGGCTATAAAAAGGTTTTAAAAAGATCCATTACAAGTTTCCAAAGCCTGAGTTGATTTAATCAAATTGAGTTGTTTTTTTAGGCCAACATTATATGAATGTACCGTTACGTAAAACACCAGCCAATCCTCTCAACATGATTTGACCATGGGGAATATGTTGACTCTTTACTTAAACATTAACTGGAGTTATTATTCAGATTAGCCCATCATTATTTTCAACAGACTAATTATGTTTGTAAATTGTGTGTACTTATTGTCAGACCCCTGCAGCTGGCAAATAAACTCAATAATTGATGAAGAAATGTACAAAGAGGCTTTGCCTGTTTTGCACCTGTGGAGTTTCTATTCAAGGATTCAAAGGCTTTATTGTCACAGTCGCTACAATGTAGAATGAACATCTTAAGTCCCAGGCTCCTCCAACAATGCAACATGATTATATTGGGACATAAAACAATAAAACAAAATGCAAAAAACAATAAAATAGTGGAAGAACGAGGAGTTACAGATGAAGTAAACCATATGCATGTAAAAAATGTTTACTGTAAACTAAATGTTGTTGAGAATATTGTAAGTAAATGCAGAGGTCACCCTGATGACACCAACTACTCTTGACCTGCAGAATCTCACGCAGAGCCCCCCCCCCCCTCTTTACTTTGCCCCTCCAGATCAAACCCTGCAGGCTTTAGGACCTTCAGGATCTCTGAGGACGGTGACGGTCTTGTTTTTGTCCGTTACGTTCATGCATGTAATCATTGATTGTGCCTATTGTGACAGGCCGATTTACCATCTGTAGGGTCCCAAGGGGCTGATACTGCTGTCACTGCAGCCTCCCCACAGACCTTAAGGAATTCCCCTTTAATTTCCGGCAGAACATTTTAATCTCCAACAGGTTTTACATTTAAGTCTGCTAAAACGTATACTGTTATCTCATTAACTGCATCAGATATTTATTTTTAGAAGATTTCTGTCATTCTTTATGTCTTTTATGAATTATAAAACTGTTTAAAGGGATATATTTAATTTGAAAGGCAGCCCATTAAAGTTCTAATCACACAATGGAAAATGTAACTTCTCCTTTGGTGGGGACCCCCTGGAGTCTCCCCAAGGACCCCTGGGGTCTGTGCATGTATTTTTCTCAGAAAGTATGGTAAAAGTAAACAAACAAACAAAAGCTATTTTTCAACTCTAATCATTTTCATACGGATGAATTTTTCTAGATGTTTTACACATGGGGAAAAAGCCAAATACTTTTCCTAAAATCACACCTAAACCCAAAAGGCTTAAGATATTTGTGTTTTTCTTCTAAAATGAAAAGGTTATTTTTCATTCACAGAAATGCAAATTGAAAATCTGAAGTTGGGAGTGTTTTGTTAGTTTTTCACACTTAGCTTATACTATACAATACACCTTTATTTGTAAAGCACTTTAAACCCGCCAGACCAAAGTGCTACAGAGAAATAAATAGACAAATGAAGTGAAGAAGAAATCCCACAGCTCAGTTCACAAAACCGAAAATACAGTTAGGTTAACTTAGAAATGAGGAAGTGGTGCATTTCTTATTCCCTTGATTATAGTGAAATGTGTTAGCAATCTGAGACAGTTTCATGCGACTTTTTTCTCTGAGTGGACCTGCAGAGTGAGTGTTTGCCGCCTCCTGAGCAGCCCCCGGCCCCCTCCGCGCCTCCCCGGCTGCTTTTCCCACTGCTGAGAGGAGCAGGACGCGGCCACAGCGGCGGGAAGCAAATTATCTGCAAGCACTCCCTTAAAAAAAAAAGTTCACACTCACACAGCCTACACAGATGCCAACACAAGTAGCGACTCAAATCGTCTTAGACCTGATCGAGAGAGCTTACTGGGAATAACCTGACAGGAAGAGATAGCGGAGCAAAATGGATATTTAATTTTTATGCATTTTTTGTTTAACTTTTCTAACCCTATTACGCTTAATCTGATTTTTGGTTTTGTTCCAAATACTCTAAATAGCCTCAACAGGATTTAGGCCTTAACTCGTGTAGGCTATTTGGTGTTTTGATAAGACGCACCTGTGTGCCACGACCACTGGAGGGACACGCACGGAAAGAAAGACCGTGGGCATATTTTCTCTAAAAATCCAATAATCTTATATTTCTAATAACGATCTAATAGGCGGACTACATTTGGGGGAAGTGGGACCTGACTTTTAATACAAGGACTTGTTTGGGTGCAGTTGAGGAGCGCACCACTACCGCACTGTGGCACAAAGTCCCCCAAAAACTGAGAGAAAAATAAAACCTCGACATCTCTACTCCTGCCGTGTGAAGTGTGGACGTTGTAGGGACTGTTAACAGGCACTGCATTAATAGCAGCTGTCAAACTCATGGTATCCTCCTGCCCCCCGGGCGCCTGGGAGCTCTGCTGAAGTCTCCACTGCGCATGTGCGAGCGCTGGACAGCTCCAGAGAGGGAAATTTAAAAACGGTTTTTGGAGAATCAAGTGCAACACAGTGAAATACAGTACAGGGGCTCCGACCAGCTCACACTTTCTTCAATATCATCCTAAACAGGTACAATTGAATCATTTCTTTTTTATCTCATCATAGTCTTTGTCGGATTGTTGTTTCTTCAAGAGAATGTGGATATTTTAATGTATTTTCTTTAGACTTTAACCACAGTTTCTCTGTTGGAAGTCTGAATGACATTTAAACCTGAGCTAATGTGTCCAAACTGTTATGTACACATTTAAGCTGAACACTTGATTAGGCTACAAGTTATTAGTTATCAGCATTTCTAGGAAATTGAATTAGAGCTAAATTAGTGAAGTAAAGTGAACTAAAATGATTCAAACTGCAAAATGGGATTTGAATACAACAAAGGCACACTGATGCCAAACAGACAGTTTATGAGCCACCATTACATTTATTTTTTATTTGCTTTTTGTTATGCTCAATGTTTATTAAATCTTACACTTCAGTTTAAAATGTACTATTTTTGTTGAACAATCTTATATTTTCAGAATAGCACTTGCTGTTTACTGAAGACACAATTTATGTTTAGATCATTTCTTGTACATAGGTTTTTGATCCCAGTTTGAATATTCACTGGGAGGATAACCTAAAGTATGTTCATTGTGTGTATTTCATTGCAGTGGTACCACATATCCCAGGAAATGATAGAAGGTGGAATAACATCCATGATGTCAGGAATCATTGAGAATGCGGGGCATCATCCGTCTCCACAGGACTACAGGTAAGACTTGAGATTTTAAATAAAGATGGAGTTGTATCAGAATCCTCTACCACTAAACGACATATTAAAATGTGTTGCATATGTTCAAAAACACTAAGGATCAAATCGGTGACGCCTCAATAGATAAAAGGCATATTTCTATTTGTCAAACCTTCAAAGGTGTTTCCCAAATGGTCATGGAACAAACTGTCCAAACCCACTATGTTTAATCTGAAGGTAGATGGACAGTTCTTTTTGTGCATGGGGGGTTTCATGAAGAAGGAGAAAAAAATCCTGAAGAATAAATGATTTTCGGTCTGAAAGGATCTGTCAGAAACCATCAGCTCTGTTTACACTCCCGCTGTCGGCACACGGAGAGCCTGAGCCTCTTGGCCTGCCTGCTCAGGGGGAGACGGGCACTCTGGGTCACCAGTATGCACAAGTGGCTCCCAATTAGAAAAGGAGGGAGGGGGAGGGAGGGAGGGAGGGAGGCAGAGAGGGAGGCAGAGAGGGAGGGAGGGAGGAGGAGGTGCAATATTTTGTGTTGTTGAACTTCTGGGAAAGCCGGGATGATACACGGAGACACCAGCTCAACATGTTTTGCATCAGTGAACAATTTCTATGCTGCTGATTGAGAGAGGGGAGGGGAGTGGGAATAAGACCCCCCATGTATCATCTTTACATTTCTATCAGTTTGTGACAGGCTTTAATAATAGGCAATTGCCACATTGAGTTGAGTTGTGAATCAAAAGTGTAAACCTGAATGTGTACTTCTGTGAATTGTAATCATTTTGAATACTATCTTTTATATAATAGTGTACTATTTTGTTTTGTCTCTATCTATACTTTGCTGTAACAATATACATTTCCCCTTTGTGAGAAGAACAAAGGAATTCAGATTCTGAAAAGTAAAGCCATATCAAATATAGTTTTGATTTGAGTGTATGCACACCTACGTTTATGCTTTAAAAAAAGAATACCAAAGTTAAAAAAGTTTCAAAAAGTCATAGACTCTCAGACGTGTATGCATAGATATAATTTCTGTATTTTTCCAGAAGTAAAATAAAACTATTAGCAGCAAAACAGAAAAAAAGAGTAAGTCAGTCGCCCAATAACTAACAAAAACTCTACTTTAAAGCTCCAGATATTGTGACCTTACGCAGGGTGTTAAACTTCACAATGCCACCTGCTGCAAAAAGGATGATCACTCTGAATCCTTTAGTGGCGCATGCAAGGTGTTGGAGGAAGTGTGCTGCTGATTCCCGGCTGCATGATGTCACTGCTTTAGACGGCAGACACACAGCCCTGACCTCAAACTACACTTGCACCCCCCACTGGCCCGAGGCTCCGTTGATTTCCCCCATTAATGGAGGACGGGGCAAGGCGATGGGGGAAGGGGGTTTGGGTGAGGTTAGAGGCTGGAAAGGGATAGGGAAGCAGATGGCATCCTATTTGTCCCTCTTATGTGAGGGCTGTCATTCCAACAGATTAATGCAAGGGGGCTGTGTAAAGAAAAGAAACGACAGAGACAATCAAGGAAGGGTCTGGGGAAGACAATAGAGCCACGTGCCACTGGGCAGATTTGTCGTTTGGGACACAATAGGTGATCATTTTTCAATAGACAAGGCCAACTGTTACAGGCAACATGTGCTGCTGTCCCATGTTTCAAACGATCCAATGCATTGTTTACTTATGATTCAGCCAATGGTGGAAGGCGAGGCCGTGGTCACCTGACACAGGGTTGATTTTTTTTATTAGGAGATTTTGTGTGTGTGTGAAGGGGAGGGGTGGGTACTTATTCACTGTCTACAGACCCTAACTGAATAGTGTGTGTTGTCATAGCGACCCCAATTACTAGACCTTTGCACAGTAAGTGTGTGTGTGCGGAGAAGACTGGAGAGGATTCAAGAGGATTCCTCTCCTTTCTTTGCTTTCTCTTCGAGGCTCGCCTCATAAAAAACGTAATGGCTGAAGCGTATTGGTACTAACAGGGCACTGGTTAAACAGAAATCCTACATCTGAATTCCCTTTAAAGAACATTTTAATACATTATAGGTTGGAAAAATATTCTTTTGAAATATAAAATACAAAACAACATTAAAAAATGTTTTGCATTTATTTTCAAATCATTGAAAAGAAAAACTGAATCTTGTTAATAACTAGAAACACAAAGGTCAGTGTGCCTTTATAATAAATTAAAAAACCTAATCCTAACAGATGAATTAGTCTCAACGTTAAGCTTGTTTAACTCCATCGGTGAATAAAACTGTCACTGCAAGATAACACTTGTAGTTAATCTACTTATGGTAAATCCTGGATGGCTGATGCCCGGCTTCACTGAGCAGCTTTCATCTCTGTTTGCCCACATTCACACTCATTACAGTGGGCTGACTTTGAAGGACAAAATGCTCTATCTAGTGTTTAGATTTAAATTCCACTTGTGTGTGTCTGTGTGTGACAGCCGTGTTAACCCCCCCTCTTTCTCCTCTTTTGAAGGCTTCTGACCACGGACCCCTCCCAGCTTAGGGAGGAGGACCTCCCTGGGGACCTGCAGTCTCTGTCATGGCTCACCTCAGTGGATGTGCCCCGGCTCCAGCAGATGGCTGATAGCAGAGGCCTCAGTAACGGCCCCCCCCAGGGCAGCCTGTTGGAGCAACAGACAGGTGAGGGGACAGGGAGGGGACAGAGCAACATTCAAAAACGGCATCAGCCCTCTCATTGGATAATCAGGACAGCAGGATTCCCTCATCTGCAGATATGAACACAGTGTCATAATGGACGTTAACAGTACAGCACTGCTGTTGGGACGATGCTTTACTAATAACACAGGGACAGTTAACCTCAAACCATCATTCAAATAGAGTATGTATTGTGCTCAGCAGATCAAAAATGCAAACAATTATAATTAAAATGAATACAAACATAAATAAAATGTACTGACAGGACCAATTTGCAGCTATATACTGAACATTTTATGTGTAGCACTTTCAACAGAAGCTTAGATAAAGACTTCTTATTGTGGTAATTTTTGGTTATATGATTATCAAAAACATACTACCTATTCCTCTATATATTCTTCTGGTTGTTACAGCCATCACATCATATCTCTCTGGATAAAAAATTCAGGATTATTTCAGTACACTTTTTTAAATCTAATACAATTATTGCTCCTTCTCACAGCTCAACTGAGCAACATGACTGCGATGACGGCGGGTCAAGGCTCCATGCTGCACCTCCAGAGCAACATGCAGCACAGCCCTCTGGGAATCAACATCATCAACACCCACAGCGGAAGTGTGAGTTTCAACAGAATTGCAAGAAAGAAAACAAGCAAGCGTGTTATAGGGATGATTAACAAATATTACTGTATCTGCTTTACAGATGTCTCCATTCTCCATGACTGGGATGCCCTCTCCGGGATACCAGTGCCCTACCTCAGTCTACCAGTCTGCCCCCCAGCAGGTGTACTCTCTTACCCAAACCGGACAACAGGTACCAAACTCTCAACTAATAATCACATTTTTTGTTGTTGCTAATTCGTCTTTTGCTATTTGTGTGGATAACATGGATCTCTGCACTTGATGCTACCTGATAGAAACTTGGTTGGTCACAATGAATAAATGCAAATGATGATATTTTTCTCTATTTTTGTTATAGTGTTCAACTGGTGGGCTTTATAGCAATGTCTCTTTCAACAACCAAAGTCTTTTCACACAACCTCGTCTGGCTCCACAAGACCAGGAGCTGCAGCCCAAGTCTTTCCCCAAGCCAATCTATTCCTACAGGTCAGACTTCACTACCATACCTCACATATAAAAACACCTACCACATCTTCCTAATAATCTTCAGTGTATTTCAGCCTTTTCTTTTTGAACTGCATTAAAATGACGATTGTTTTCTGGTCATTTCTTCCCAGCTGTTTGATTGCCATGGCTCTGAAGAACAGCAAAACTGGCAGCCTCCCAGTCAGTGAGATCTATAGCTTTATGAAGGATCACTTCCCTTATTTCAAGGTATGCTACTCTATTTATATTGCAGGAAAGGACAGAAGATCAACATGCATGCAGTTGAGAAAACATTTGACTTATTATAAACGTCCCCTTTTCTCCCTGCAGATTGCACCTGATGGATGGAAGAACTCAGTCAGACACAACCTGTCCTTGAACAAATGCTTCGAGAAAGTGGAGAACAAGACGAGCAGCTCCTCCCGTAAGGGCTGTCTGTGGGCGCTGAACCCTGCCAAAATTGACAAGATGGAGGAAGAGATGCAGAAGTGGAAACGCAAGGACCTTCCAGCCATCCGCCGCAGCATGGCTAACCCTGGTTAGGATGAATCCATGTTTTATTCGATTTGATCAGAATCAGATTCTAAGTCGACAGTTATTTGTAAACTATGTGCCTTGTTGAAAGACGTCCTTCCTCCTTGAAACAACATTTGTTGAATTTTAGAAATACCTCGTGCCATCATTTTGTTAGAATGAATGCAGTCTTGAAAAGTGTTAAGCTCAAAAAGGCTTTAAGCAGTGGTGTAAAGTAACTCAGTAGATTTACTCAAATACTACATTAGTAACATTTTGAGGGACTTGTACTTCACTCTGAGTATTTCAATGTTATACTACTTTTTTCTACTCCACTACAATTATTTAATACCTTTAGTTACTTTGCAGATTTGGATTAATGATGTGAAATATAGTCAACACTTAAATAAGACTCTAGTTACACCTGGAGTACCATTCACAAGCTACCCTGCAGCATACAAAATGATTAAAACTACATCAATACAATACAATATAATTATAATCAAAATATATTATTCTGAAATGGACCAATCTGCATAATGAGTACTTTTACTTTTTGTACTTTAAGTATATTTTGATGCTTATACTTTTGTACTTTTACTCAAGTAACATTTTGATTGCAGGACTTTTACCTGTAACAGAGTATTCCTACACTCGGGTACTTCTCCTTTTACTTAAGTACAACATCTGAGTACTTCTCCCACCCAAGTCAATACAATCTGACCTTGTCTGATAATCCTTTTTTTCCCCTGCAGATGAGTTGGACAAACTGATCACAGACCGCCCAGAGAACTGCAGGCGTAAGGCTTTAGAGGCCGGCATGACCCGCCTCCCCAGCTGTCCCTCCGGCCTCCCGCTGTCCGTCCCGTCCCAGATGCAGCCTCAGCCGATTGTCACGCTGTCCCTGCCCTGTTTACCCATGCACCAGCACCACCAGCTCCAGGCCCAGCTCCACGCTCAGGCCCGCCTCGCTCCCATGTCCCCAGCCCCGGCCCAGACACCCCCCCTCCACACCGTCCCTGACCTCTGCCACAGTCCACTCACCCAGCACTCCAACAAGCAGCATGAAGACTTCTACATCGTGCACGGTGACACGCACACAGAGGTGGACGCACTGGACCCCAGCATCATGGACTTCGCCCTTCAAGGTAAACACATTATTTAAATATCATTTTATTTTAAGTTTGCTATATAATTCAAAGGCTTTATTGTCATGCACAGCAGCCACTGTGTAGATATGGCAATGAAAAACTTAAGTCCAAGGCTCCTCCAACAATGCAGCAAAACATGTATAATGTTGTATTTCCAAATGTATATTTTCCACATGTATATTTTTTTACTTTTTTAATGCCATTTTATTTCTATTTGAGACGTTTACATTTTGGATTGTCTATTTCTAGTCTTTTAATTTCTCTAATGTACAATGTCTTTTTATGCTGCTGCAATGCAAACATTTCCCAAATTGGGATGAATAAAATACTTCTTATCTTATAAGACATAAAACAAAAGAAATAAAAACAATAAAATAGAAGTGTTGTTCCATCAGTATACTAACCTCTCCTTCCATCTGCTCAGGTAATCTGTGGGAGGAAATGAAGGACGACAGCTTTAACCTGGATGCTTTGGGCACCTTCAGTAACTCGCCCCTCCGACTATCAGACTGTGACTTGGGAACAGCCCACCTGACTCCCATGTCCAACGGAGCAAACCTGCCGCTGTCAGATGTGCAAGTGACGGGTCTCTACACCGCCTACACCACCCAGGATCACCTGGCCTCCCAGTATATGGGTGCACAGGCCAACAACAAGCCCATCGCCCTGTTATGAAGCAGCTGAGCTGTGTCAAACAGAGTCGACCTGATTTATTCAACCGTCTTTGGATATCTGTGGAAGCCGACTGAGGTCAAAATCTGAATTATTTTGTGCTCCTACAAATCAAACTGCTTTCCTACAGTCAGCCGGGAACTACTTCACAAATCATTTCACATAAAGCCCACAAGTGCTCACTAAGAACTAAAACTGCTGATCAATTAAGAGAAGAAGATTAAGAAGAAAGAAAATATGTAAGATTTAAGAAACCTAGCTTTGCCGAGCGAAGACTCAAAGCCTGCACGAGTACAAAGACTATGTGGAGATGTACGCTTTAGCGTCCTCAAGTTTTTCTCTCTGCGTTGTAAAGCCCTAACATACTGTAGATTCCCGTCTCTTGTCTGTTGTATTGTGCTAGACATTATTGCTGTGATGTTTTATTTATATTTATGAAAAGGCAGCTGGAGAAGGTGATGACTCTAGCAATCTTTTGCTGTATATATTTGAATGTTTCAAATTGCTATCGCCACAGAAAAGCTTTCTTTTGACTGAGTTTACCCACTTCATTCCAAAATGCCATTGTGTGCCAACATTTTGAGTAATCCAGATTTTACACATTATTATTTTACACAATGTGAATAACATGTCTCAAAGTCAGATGTATATTATGTTCATTAACTTGATCATAATAAAAATCAAATGGGGAATAAAATAAGTTTGTTTTGCCAAAAATATATGAATGACATTTATTAACAAACAGTCTTTAGTATATCACACAGAAGAGAGTTCATATACATTCAGATGAAATGTCAAGGCTGATATTTTGATCAGAGGTGAGCTAAATTAAGCCATCACTTGAGGGCCCATTTTTTAAATTAATGTACAACCTGAGTCTTGAGAATGACTGCATTATATCAGAGAAACACCAACAAATGAAAGAAAAGTTCATCATTATAACATGCAATGTCGCAGTAACTCCTAACATCCATATTATAATCTTAGCACACACAACACTACAGCATAAATACAAATAAGCAGACTGAAAATGACAATATAAAGATGGACATAATAATACTTATTACTGGCAAAAACGTTTTAGTTACTACATGTGCATTTCTGCATTACAATAAAACAGTCAATTCAGAAATCATCAATCAATTAATTTCTTTTCATTTTTACTTTCAATTGAAACTCTTACAAAATATAATCAGTTGTTCAAGCCACCTTTGCGTTTAATACCAATCCTCTATTTAATACGTTGAATTGAACCAACGGCACTTCGTCAAGTTTGAACAGATCTGGCTTCATTAGACTGAACGAGGCACATGTAACACTGACAAACTGCCATGTGCAAATACAGCCCAGTGAAATGTTCATTACAGCCGAGAAGGTCCCGGACCGAGGAGCTGAAATGACTGGCCGCTAACGTCAAATGTAAAAGACAAAGACTGGCACGGATAACCATGGCCCTGCAACGAAGCCATTCAACCGCATAGTGTACAGCAGTAAGAGCATTGTAGTGGTTGAGTGAGGAACAAGTCACTTTGTGCATTGTGTGCAAATAAATGCCCCAACTATAACCCTAAAAAAGGTGAATTGTCCACCTCTTTTCCTTTACAATACAACCAACTACAATATCCTGTTTGGATCTTATCAATAAAGTAACCGGATGAAGGTTCTCAGGTTAACTGGTGCTGGTGCTGTCCATAGTTGCGAGCAGATGTGAGAGCTTGGCCCGCTGGGAGGGAGTGATATTCTGGCTCATGTGGATGATGCAGTCCATGGCTACGTCAGGGTTAGCCTGCACCAGGCTGCAACACAAGAGGAACATGATAATACACACTTAAAGCTTAAAGATAATGAAACTTGTGAGCACTGTAAATGTAGAAAGAGAGAGTATTTAAGTCTGTTTGCACATGAAGTAAGTTGTCTGCCATATAATATAATGTTGATATCAGTAATCAGCATTAGATTACCTTGCCAAGACCAGCATGTGTCTATATGGGAAATTAAGATTCAGGTATTTAGTCGACACTGGAGTTTAATACAGTGTTAGCTAAATATGACCAAACTGATGAGTGATAGGGACTCTCTTGGCTAGTCTTCATTTATTTACTCTGTGTTGTTTAATCTTAATGTAATATCTGTTAAGATGTGACACATTGCTTTTCTGCATAGATGGAAAAAGACCACATCAATAGGTCACCAAATGTGTGTGTGATTTTTTTCTTCATACCTGCGGATGTGTTTCAAAGTGTTTTCTTTTTTCAGGTACTTGATGTTTTCTCTTATTCCTGAAGTGCCTTCCTCGTTGGTCAAATGCTTCTCAAGCCACTCGACTGCTGTTTGGTTATTGTCCCAGAGGTAGGCCTGGAGAAGCAGAAAGAAGCACGTTTGAATCTCTAATCAGTGTTACCAACAGAGTGCTCAAAAAACTAAAAGAACCAAATGATATGCAAAAACTGACACTTGATTAATGTAAAAGCTTTTTAGGACACAGTATGCATGCTTCACAGTGATGAACAGATATTGACCTATGAGCCATTCTTCAGCTGACAGAAGTCTCCGGCTGATTTAACATACCTTGACTGTTCCTTCTGTCTCAACAAACCAGCGGCGCAGCATGGACTGCATGTGTCCGTCGCTCAGGTCCTTGTTGGCCTGCAGGATCTCCCGCTTCACCACCTGCTCCTGCAGCAGCCGACGCAGACGCCAGTAGAAGAAGGTCCGCACATTCTTCCAGTCCAAAATATCCTGTCAGAGAAACCACGTGAAACAGAGCTATTAAAAGCACCATCGAATGCAGTGGTGTAAAGTAACTAAGTACACTTACTCAAGTACTTTACTTTAGTACCATTTTGAGATACTTGAACTTTATTTGAGTATTTAAATGTTTGGCTACATTATACTTCTGCCCCATTACAATTGAGAGGTAAATCGTGCAATTTGACTACTTTTACTACTTTGTAGATTTGGATGAATGATATGAAATGTAATCAACACTTAAATAAGACTTTAGTTCCACCTGGAGTAAATTCACAAGCTACCCTGCAGCATACAAAGTCATTCAAACTAGCTGCCCCTTTAATGCATCAATAATCAACACATATAAATTGTTCTGAAATTGAGCAATCTGCATAATGAGCACTTCTACTTTTGGTACTTAAAGTATATTTTGATGCTTATACTTTTCTACTTTTACTTGAGTAACATTTTGATGACAGGACTTGTACTTGTACCAGAGTATTCCTACACTCTGGTACTTAAACCTTTACTTAGGTACAAGATCTGAGTACTTCTCCCACCTCTAAACTAATGTTACACTCACCGTGATGACACCCTTCTCCTGCATCCTCCCTGGGGTGTCATGGAGATCAGCAAACTGCACCGCCACCTGGTGGTAGATGGGCAACAGGAACTCCTCCCTGGCTTTGAGCTTTGACTCCAGCTCTTTGCTCTGTTTGTCAGACAGCTCTGGAGAAGCTGAGGAAAACAGAAGAGAGCGAATGAGTGACTTGCTCGTGATGTATCAGTTGGATGGGAATTCAAAAGAACATTTAATGAAAGTCGTCCAAGTGAATTAAGAAAGAAATAACCTTTACCAAGCTGCTCAACCAGACTAGCATAGACTGAATCAAGTCTGATCATGGTCTTCAGCAGGTCTTTCCTCCTGAACTTGATCTCCACTGTTCCCTCAGCCTCCAGCACACCACCTCTGAAGAAAGCACAACAGGGAGGCAAAACAAAACATGTTATTGTCACACACACCTGTTGCTTAGGTTAGCAAAGCAACCATTATAATAATAAGATACAGGAACGCTTCATGTACCTGCTCTCCCTGTCTGCATAGAGCTCCATACACAGTGGGTTGATGGTGGGATCTATCACCACCCAGGACCCCCCCCTCAGCTCAGCGTGCGGTGGGATGTACACTAACACCGGCTGATGGAAAGCACGCAGGGCGTCCACGATGTAGGCCCCAAACTTCAGTATCTGGTCGTACATATCTGGGAGAAAAATAGGAAAAAACGTTTAAAAAAAAAAATCCAAAACAAAAACTTTCTTTGCAAAGTTTTATATTCATCCTATACCTTTCATTCCACCAGAGAAGCCCCTCCAGTTGGCGAACACCATGAGAGGCAGACCCTCACGGTTGAAGTCACAAATAGCTTGAGCCGTTTTAAAAGCTGAATCTGGAAACCACACTTGGCCGGCTTGCTGCAGAACCTGACATCAACACAGAAAATATGAGCACAGTTGAAGAACTGATGTATTGTGCTTAAATGAGAAATGTGGAAAAATGGACTCACTTTAGATTCTGAATCCAGGTTGGCTGGATCTGCTGGGACGGTGAACTCAACTGTGCGAGTTTCAACAGCAATGACACCAAGGGGAATTCCTCCTAACCTGTTGGCATTCAACAGAGTTCATTGAATACTGTGTAAGGTTTATAAGAACATTGTGCATGTATTCAGAGTCAACCCACTTACCGTGCTCTGCCCACTACCACTGTCTGAGCCCAAGACTCCATGATCTCCATGAAAGAGCCGTGGTCGAAAAATCCGCTCTGCCAGGCCCCTCTCACCGCTATCAAAGCAGACAAAAAGCCAATTGACCAACTGATATGCTGAACAATATCAAGTTTTAAATCACGTCTCTGCACTCACTGGGGTGAGGTCTCCCCGCCAGCATCCAGCGTGGGTCGTACGGTGCTTTGGTCGGAGTGTATTCTATCTCTCGGTCTACTGAATCTGTAGTCGATATGACGGGCACAGGCGAGTGTTTGTTCTGTAGCGAGGAGAGATCAAGAGTTAGTTGGGTTACTTTGATATAGACTTAAAAACTACATTACATGAACTTTCACACATTCAGCCGAACCTTTGGCATATAGGAGAGCCACTTGAGGATGGTGAAGACGCCCTCAAAGTCATCTGGCACGGTGGTGTGAGTCACTCCATTATTGTGCATGATCTGGATCCCTCCCAGCTGGTTGTTGGAGGTATAAACCTCTCTGCCCAGAACCTACACAGAAACAAATACTTGTATCTTTTGCACCTGGCCTGATGTGACCAGAGTCCATTAGGTATCTTCACAATAGAGGTTAAATGTCTTAAAGGAGACAAACAGAGTAATCTGCCTTTTTGATTGGCTATGTATGTCCCTCTAATTTTGCCTTAATTTTAAACAAGCAATTATTTAGATTTCAATACTAAACGTGACCTTTTTTTAAACGAACTGACCTTGTTAAGAGCACTTGCCCCAGTCAGGATAATATGAGAGTTTTCCACCTGAATCACTCTCTGTCCCAAACGGACCAGATAGGCTCCGATTCCAATAGCACGACACGTCACCTGCCAGAGCATAGAAACCGACTCGGTAAAATGTTCCAAAGGGTCACATGGTTACTGTTACTCGAGAGAAATTAGATCCACAGTCTCACCATACTAATGGTAATAATCTCCTCATAGGCCTTAGAGGATTCTCCTGCAATGGTGCCAGAACCTCGCAGGTTCTCCACCCCGATACCGTCGTCTTTCCCGATGACGTCAGTGATGATGTACCTGCAACACAGGTGGGAACAGTGAGGAAGACAAAGAAGAAACTAGTCTCTATTATCAGAATCAGAGCGCAACAGCTAAAGTGACATGGACAAAAGGCAAGCAATAATAAAGTAGCTAACATGTTAAATATAGAAAAAAAGCACACATAAGTAACACAAACATTCAAATAAGTACTCATCCATGGCTAAAAACTGAGTGGCAGCATTTAAATAGTTAGGTGAACATATTAAGGTTTGAGATACTACAAACATGTAGTTTTGCACATAAAAATATTATGGTTATTGCCGAGTAAAGTTGCCGAAAAAAGTGAATTAAGGTGTATTACACAAGATCTCAACAGTCTGTATTGTGTGAGGGTCTACCAGGGGCCGTGGTGGTTGTCCAACAGTCTCCAACAAATAAGCTGAATTAAATCCTTTATGAATACAAACAGCCAATGGTTGTTGGTACCTGGACTCTCCACCCTCCTCCACATGGTGGCAGTGAACAGCGTTGGTGGAGCTGATGCGTGTGTAGTCCTGGGGTGTCAGGTAAAGGTACTTGAAACCCTGGAGAGAAATGGAAATATCATAATATTAAACCGCATATACAGTAAATACTGCTTCATTACTTCCTCAACTACTTTATAATAGGGTGTAATTCAAAGGTTTCACGGGGCACCTTGTAGGGGTCAGAGGGGTCGACCCAGGCCACCTGGAACATGTGTTTGATCTCGTCAGCGAGGCCGATGCGTGCTCCACTGTTCGCTGCGACGTAAATGCGGGGGATGCCCTCGGCCCGAGACAACTCAGACGCCTTGAGGAACAGCACGTCTTCTTGAGGACCAAATGAGCCGAGCATGTATGTGATGTCGTTGCAGATGACGATGATATCTCTGCCCTGTGGGTACTCTGGAGTCTTCATATTCATCCTGAAGGCAACCATTCCCACCTGGTGAAGGATGCTTACAGTAATTATCAGCATCATGACACTGAAAGAGTATGAACTGACATCCATGCTTTAAAAAAAGTGTCCTACATCATTGTCTCCAGGCAGGCGGTTCATCTGCCCAAGTTGACCTTGAGGGTCCAGAACCAGCTCGGTGCACATCAGCACGTCTTTAGGGCATTTCCCCCCCGGACCCCACAGCTTGAATAACGCCTACAGGAAAGATATCCAGCATAAATCAGACACCTTGAACTTCAAAAAGGAAATAAACCCGATATGGCTCGTTGTTAGTACCTGTCGGAACATCTCAGGGAAGTCATAGACGTATGTTGTCCCCAGAGTTTGAGCCTGGAAGCGCTTGGCCTGCAGCAGGTCTTTGGTCACATAGGGAGTGCTGATCAGCATGCCATGCAGAGGACCCTGCTTATCTCCATAGGACTGGAACATGATCTGGAAAGAGGAGTTAGGGATTTATTTGACCATGAAAATGCAAACATTATACAATTAATCTCCTGCCTCGTCTTTTGGTTCATATTTAGCTTTAACAAAAAGCTTGAATGCGGCTACCTCAGTCAACTGTCCTTACCTGTCCAGAACAGGGGTTAGTGACCTCATTGTAAAGGCTAATGTCCAGGTAATAGCCAGACTCATTGGTAAGAAACAGGCGGACGGGAATGGCGTCCCCAGTTGTAGTCAAACGGATGTTGATCTTCAGCTCAGCCTGCAGGACCCGCAGCTTCCAGA
This sequence comes from Pseudochaenichthys georgianus, assembly GCF_902827115.2. NCBI lineage: Eukaryota > Metazoa > Chordata > Actinopteri > Perciformes > Channichthyidae > Pseudochaenichthys > Pseudochaenichthys georgianus. The sequence goes on along the minus strand of NC_047511.1, from coordinate 37,292,747 downwards.
GACGGCTGCCGTAGCGCATCACCATGGAGCGAACAGACTCCTCTATCTGAGAGTGTCACAAAGAGGGAATGGATGTTAAAAACACCACTGAGAAATAATTGTACTTATCAGAAAAGTTATATAAATAATATCCAAGTAGACATAAGAAGATCTCTCAAACAAAAGCTAATTCGGAGAACTGTACACAACCATGAATAACAACACTTGTAACGTTGCACTATAGTAGCATAGATTAGCTAGACACTGACTTTAGAGGGGTCCATAATGACAGTGGGGACAAAGTTGAGGAAGATGTGGTTGCAGTCTGTGCGGATGCTGGTGTTACTGAAGGCCACCTCCAACTCATCCATGGCCTCCAACAGAAGACGTTCACCCTCATTTTGAAGGTATTCAAAGGAGGCTTCCTGTTTGGGATTAAAATGTATTTCAATCAATCCCAAAACATTCCACTAACCAAATATTACAAAGAAATGTTTTAATCTTTGGAAAAACAGTCAATATAAAAGACCTAACAAGTAGTCAGAATCAATAAGCTGAACTTTCCGGTTGAGCCGCTTACCTTTGTGATGAGATCTGAGTGGCGGATAATAGCTCGTATGAAGTAGCGGTGGTCCGTGACTTCAGCCCCCTCCTGGACGCGAGCAGCGCCGAGGTACAGCTGCATCTTGTGGTTGGCGCAGGGAACGGCCTTCAGGTAAAAGTTCCTCATGCGGTTGAGCTCCAGCTGGAAAGCTAAAGCCGGCTCCAGGTTACGGTAAATACGATCCTCCTTGAACTGAGGACAGACACAGATTAGAGGGTCATCGTCTCCTCAGACAGCAGCTTATCACCTCAATAACTGCACTGATCTACCAAATACGCACCCCATCTCGAGCTCTGAAAGTGAAGAACTTGGGAAATTCTCTCTGTTGAAACGAAATATCAAATGAATAACAATCAGAACTAAGCAAGCTTACTTGACAAAACCTGTATTGGTTGAGAGCAGTCATTGCAGCAGCTTTGGGAAGCAGCAACTAAATCATATTTAGTCAAAAGATATGAACTACAACAATATGCTTTGTCTCAGCAGGACATTACAAGAAGTTGTTAAGTTAAACTTGTAAAAAAAAGTCAAGAAACGTTTTATGGTTATAGATACATGTATGTTTGTGATTCAGGGAATGGACCCAATGACATGTGTAATAATAAGGAGGTTGTTGTTGTTTACCTTCTGTGCAATCAAAAATGTGATTCTCCTGATTCCATATTCAAAGAGGACAGCTTTCTGTAAAACATTTTTAAATAATTAACTAAAACAAACAGAAACAATATCTCACATTCAAAGACAACAGTCCTGTGTTTAAAGACGGCTGACCTTTGGACTCGGCAAAGGCAGTGAAGGTTTGAAACCAACGCATCGTCGTCTTCAGTGTCTGCTGTTTTTATGGACACATTAATGATGTGGATTGGGTTTTCCCTCGTGTTCTGCAGGGGATGGAGGAGATATTGGTTGCTGGAACAACACAGGTAAAAACAGCCCCTTTTTGGAAGTGAGTCCTCACACACCATCATCACTCACCCTGGAGTTCATCTCCTCAAAGAGGCTGGAGCAGGACTCTGTGAACGGAGCGCTCTCTGAGGGCGGCTCTGCAAAGCTGAGAGAACTTCATCAAAATTCCTGCACAAAGCAAAAGAAACACCTTCGTCAGGGAGTACATTTCTTTGCTTTTATCTACACACCTGGACAAGTCGTTATTAGAGAGCAAAAGAAAGATTATAATCAGGTAAAAAGTGACCTTTTGAATTCCTTCAAAACACTGGAAAGCCACCATGGCTCCCATGCGTCTGGCAGGGGGGAGACAAGGCTCCCTCCAGGAAAAGTTCACTGCTCTGCCGCCTCATTTAAACACGCTTGATCCACTCACTGGAACGGGACACCTGAGAAAGAGATGCACAGAGACAGTGACGGCAAGACAGAAACATTTCATGATCAGATCATTGGCAAAATTCAATTCAATCAAGGATGCTTAGAAAAAAACACTGAACTAGTAAGAGTCTAAATATTTGTACAAACAGCAATTAAAGCAAAACTGGATGTTTCTCCAGTAAAAAGTACCTTGATAGGTTCATTACATATATGAATTGAATGGGAGTCCAAATGTTTATCGAGCAATTGTTACCATATCTACTGTAATTGAGAGATGCAAATCTTGATTATGACGCTGTCGAATTCCATTTCAGTCAACAATGTCTCAGGCGTGAAGTTTTTAAGAAGAAAGTGGGGGGAAAAAAAGATGAAACCTCTCAAAAGCCCAGTATTGCTAAGCAACAAAAAGAGAATATATGGAAAGCTATGAAGTGAATTAAAAGGACTTGTTAAGATGAGTACCTTAAGCAAAGGCTTCTGGTTTCGAAGACAGGAGGACAGAAGCACGGCATTCTGCATGTCATTGCAGTGCGACACACACGATCAGGTGCTTTGGCTGGTTGGGAGGAGCTTTACTCTACCTGTTCAGAGTAGGGCTGCTCCCTCTGAAATTCAGATGAGTGACAAGTGAATATTAGCAGTGGAGGATCAAACGGTACCCTAACCTCTACGATTCGATTTTAAGCTTTGAAAGACGCTGTGCACAAGCATATTATTGTCCCGTTGATGAGAGCATCCTTCCTTCAGTGCTAGCCATAAGCAGTTAGAGCAGCAGTTTACAGGCCTCTGCACCTTCACCACTGGGTACAGGATTATATTTATGTCCAGGTGTATCATGTCCATCAGGCCAATGTCGGACAGAAGACTAAAGGGAGGAGGAAACTTAAGAATGTATTGTACCACCTTGATCATTCATAAAACAGCCCACCGAGTGAGGTATTATTCTATTACAAACATGTGTAGTCAGTGAAATCCTGCCCCAGTGGTGTTGTTGTGTGACTGTATTAAAGGTTTACCTGTTGGGATGTGATGTTGGCAGCATAAACTGGAAGTCGACAGCACATGTACCATCCTGCAGCTGGTGGTGCTGGATGCTGTTCAGCTCATAGGCGATGTAAGCTCTGCGCACATACACCTGAACGTCAAGATAAAAGAGGTGGGTACCACTTTACAATAAGACTACCCTTATAAAGGATTCATAAAAGGTTATGAATTAGGTTGTAAACACTTTATTAATCTTTAAGAACCATTTATAAAGCAGTTCTAACATAGATTTCAGACATCAACACAGGCTCACTATTTGGCAAGATGACTAAGCCTTATATTGGCTACTTAGCGAGAATCCACTCAGTGAACCACAGATACCAAGGATGCTGGCTGATGAAGGTGATGAAGTAAGCTAAGTAGCCAATATAAGGCTTAGCAGTACAGATAAATGTGGGCTCACTATTTGGCAAGCAACCGGTGACAGTTCCCTTGTTTATCTCATGTCTTATAAAAGCTTATTAATGATTAATAAAGTGTTCACAACCTAATTAATAAATGAATTACAAACTATTCGTAAATAAGGGTCTTATTGTAAAGTGGTACCAAGAGGTGAGTACCACTTATTCAGGAACAAAAACACATTTAAAGAAGACATGACTCTGACCGTACCTCCAAGGCAGCCATGCAGACGACTTGATTGGTGTGGTAGAAGAAATTGGGCAAAACGTCAAAAATGGAGGTTTCGGAGAGAATGAGTTTCTGTGTCAAAGAAAAACCAAATATCACGTTGATATTAAAGCTGCTGAAAATGTATGATGACAAATGCATTCCTCCACACAAAGCTAACCTTCAAGTTCTCTGGACAAAACTGGTGGCCGTACATGTCAATGGCCGACAGGAAGATGGACTCCACCTGGTTGTGCCTCAGTTCGTACGATGGTAAATGGGAGGCAATCAAGACCTAGGGGTACATTTCCAAATATAATAACAAGTCTATACAGATGATAGAAATTGTTAAAAAAAAAGGATGCATTATTTCTTGAAATCTGAGACAAATCTGATGAACTCAAAAATATAATATGAATCCAACTTGAGGTGTCCTGTCTGCTAGATCAACATGATGAACAATGTCTTTACACAGTCAGGGTAATGTTTAACATTTACCAGATACTGTTATTACCTGTCTGGCTCTCAAAGCCACCTTGGAGTTCTCCATCTTGCTAAGCTGCGTTAGCTCGTTCAGAATGGCCATCAGCTCGTCAGCTAGCATGGGATCCCGTCCACACAGCTGGTCCTACACAGAGTTCAAAGTGTCTTTCACTAAACCTTATGAGTTGAAGGATTCATGTATGCATGTTAAGTGCTGAAGCCTTACTATGAGCATTGTGACCAGGAGGTTCTTCTTGAAGACCTGGGCATGAGAGAAGATGTACTCCAGCACAGGACTCATGTCAGGTTTGTGCTGCTCCCTCAGGTTGATAACACACTTGTCATAGTGAGCTGTTGTGAGTACAGTGACATTAGTGATGACAAACGAACCACAGTTATTCAAGTAAATCAGGGGTGTCAAACTCAATTTCATCGCGGGCCACATCAGCATTATGGTTGCACTCAAAGGGCCGGTGGCGGTTGTAACTTAAAGACTATATAAAAATACATATATAAATATATCATATATATAAAATAATGTATTATATTACATCATTGCCTCTGCATTGGATTATCATCGGATAGGGTAATAACTTCATCTTCGTCTGAAAGCAGAAGTCGAGGGCAAGTCTTTTCAGTGCGTATGTCCCAAAATGATTTAAAAAGAAAAGCCAAATTCTGGAGAAAAAAGAAATAGAAGTGACATTTTGAAATAAAAATCAAATTCTGAGAAAAAGGAATTCTATGAAAAAATGCATATTTTGAAGAAAAAAAGGCAAATTCTGAGAAAAAAGTCATATTTGAGATGCATTATGGGACATGTAGTTTATGGGCAACGTGCTTCTGTAGCATGTAACCGTATAATAAACATATTATATTCTTTGCAAGCTCTTGTGGGGCCACATAAAATGAAGTCGCGGGCCGAATGTGGCCCCCGGGCCTTGAGTTTGACACCCCTGAAGTAAATGCTTCATCTAGAGTTCGGTGTTACCTTGCTGAAACTGCATCTCCACTTGCAGGTATCGCTTCAGCAGATCAAGAACCACAGACTTCATGTAACCACGAATCCCACTGCGGTACCTGGATGAGACATGGTCAAACATGTGTCAATGGATGCAATATTGTTTAATATTGAATGTATTACTTCTGTACAATCTGCATCTGACAATAACAACTAACCTCTGTACCAGCTGAACAATACTCTGAGTGTTCATGAAGAACACTTCTCGGTCAGCCTTCCTCTGAAGGGTTGCTGCATGGCTGTCTAGAATATTTGCAATCTGGATTGAACAGAAAAATATCATCAGATGAAATCGCCAACAGTATTTATATGTATTTAAAGAACTTGACTAACTGCAACATCTCTCACTCGTTGGCTAGGGAACTGGCAGAGGACCGAGGTGATGTTGCTGGCATACTGGGCCATGACTTTACGGATGTCATTCTCCACACTGGAGGGAATGCGGCTCGCCAAGCTGGTCATGATCTCCTGCAGCTCCAGCAGCGGCAGCGAGGGGTCCCGCAAAGTCTTCATCAGAGAAGCCACCCACAGTTTCAGCTGCAGACAGGAACAAAGGAAAGTAGCACTTCAGAGTTTAATGTATGCACCAGCACGTACAATGGTCTTGCTTGTTTGAAGTGAATATGTCAGCACTGTGCTTGTTGTCCTTAGTTAGAATCTCTATGGTTTATTGCACTTATTGCACATCGCTTTAGATACAAGTGTCAGCTGAATGCAATGTAATGTAACATGCACATAGGATTACAAAAACTGATTCACCTTTGGAAACTTAACAGCCATGCATCTTTCAAAAATGTTTTTGATACACAGACATAGCTGTCCGCAGTTTAAAATGTTTAGTTTTTAGAACAGAAAACACATCCTCCTGCAAGATGCCACCGAGGAGCCAGCTCATTATTTCGCAAAGGATACAATTTGAAGTTAATATTTTTAAATGAATTTGTTGCTGCTTTTAAGAAAAAAAAGCTGTGTGCCATCTAGTTCCTTGTATTCCAGAGAAGGCAGACACCTCTACGGTCAGTACCTCGAAATAATCTAGATCGATAAACAGCACTACAGGTAAAGGAGAAAGTATTTTGTAGTACGGGGGAATTTTCTTTAGAAGCAGAAAGCCAGCTGTGTACCTTAAGGCTGAAGAACGGCTCCTCCAGGCAGTAGCCGCCCATGACTTTAATCAAGTTTTCGAGCACACAGTGAAACACTTGGTGAAGCTTTTCCCCAACAATATGCAGTGGTTGCTGGGGTGGCAGTATGGCTGTATTGAGCTCCACCTATGACAGGAGGTGAAAGAAGGAAAGATGATATTAAAAATGTAAAAGCATGAGCCGTGAAGGAGAACAATTTGAGCACTTTTAATTCTGTTTTTTGATTATTTTACCCGGTGTATACAGCTGGGGTCATCCAGGTCTAAACGTGCCACCACGCAGCCCTGCTGCAGAACCGCTCCAGATCTCTTTACAAAGTTGACACAACCAGACTGATGCACGGTCAACATCATCACCATCTTCATCACCTGAAACCACAGATCAACGGCATGTCAATAAATATGGCAAAAAGAGACACAACTAAACTTCACCTAAAAGCTGTCTCATTCACCTCAATCTCTGCATAGATCTCTCCAGTACACACGTGACCTCCGTCATCCACCATGTACTGCAGCAGTTTCCCAGCAGAGGGCGCCCTCAGCACCGTGGGATCCTTCTCCTTCTCAAACACACAAGTCTTGTTGCCGACAGTGATTCGGTAGCTGTAGGGATACATTATTTCAGAAAAGAAATATTGAAACAAACCCATCTACATATACAGAAAGAGGAGCTCTTGCCTGTCCACTTCCTCCTTCATGTAGGTGGTGTGGCTGCTGCCGTCGTAGGACAGCAGGAGGCCGCCATCATTCAGCCTGTGGACATCAATCTCTATGTTGGAGCAGTTCATCATGATGACATACGTTGTTGGGGATTGGCGAGAAACCTGGAGGCAGGAAGAGATGATATATTGAGTAAAAATGTAAGAGCTCAACAAGGAACGTATAAAGGGAATAAAGCAGATACCTTGAGGCAGAACTTGACTCCTTCATATATTAAGTCCACATTGACAGAGTTGAGGAGACTGGCTGCAGGCAGTACTTGGCCTCTAAAGATGCAGCAGTTTTTATAAGTCAGTTATATAAACATACAGCTGTTGAAAGAACGTAATAAAAGGGAAAGAGTCTACTGACCTTTCCAGGGAATGCAGGTAGTCAGACATGCTCTTTCTGAAGCTTGTGTCTGCAACATGTAAACCCCCACAAACAATACCCAGCATGGTATCTGGTCTCTCCGCCTGCAAGAAGAGTATAATGCTTTATGAAACAAACAAACTATGTCAAACTTAAAAAACCAAGTCCTTGGGCGTGTTATGATTTGTCTCCTACCTGCACTTTCTCTGCAATGAGATGATCCAGCCACCCGGTGTCAATGTCATTGTTTCTGAAGCATTCTGTCTCCAGTAACTTAATGAGGTATTCAACAGTGGTCCTGAAGTCACCTCGGATGGACAGCTCCTTCAGAGCCACCACCATGTTCCTGAAGCACAATATGACACCTGATAAACACATGTATTCTAGGAGATTTACAAAAAGAAATGCCCCAAAAAATGTTAAGAATCAACCTTGCATTGCATGAAAATGGCATCAGCTGTATTTTGCCCTAATGTCCTCTAAGATTGTATTATATAATGGGCCGATCATTGCATTCTTACCAGTGTTATTTATATTACATAATGGGCAGTTACAATATTTGGGCATTACTGGCTGTTGCGTCAAAAGCAGATATCTCAGCATTATTGGATCAAAAGAAGAGGCTTACGAAATGGCTTCTTCACGGTTCTCTCCCCAGGAGAAACAGTGTCCAAACTGGGAGTCTGCAAACTCATGCAGGCCTCCAGTCGCCCCCACGCTGAAATAACCCCAGACATTTTTACTGCTGCGGAAGTTCAGCTCCTGCACAGTGCCAGAGCTGGGCTTGAACCCCTGAGAGAGAGCACAGCGATAAGAAGTCAGCGGTGCAAGTCAAAAGGAAAGACGAATACAGTGTTGATGAAATGTAGCTCTACCTCATCGGGGTTCTCACTGGTGATGCGTGCAGCTATGACGTGACCTCGTGGACTTGGCATGCACTCTGGATTCTCGAGGTTAATGATGGTGTCGGCCCACGGACTTTCTCCATAAAGCAAGCGGATGTCCTTAATTCTATGAATGGGGATGCCCATCGCTATCTATGAGGGAAGAAACAAAACACAGAGTTAAAATGGAACAATATTAACCCACAACCATCATGGCCCCCGGTAGACCACCACACAACAAAGACTATAACAAAACTGTTGAGCAATATGACTATGTGCAATACATGCAGTATATATACACCTCTTCATAATTATTATCATTATTACTGGCTGCTATCGTTAAGTTAGACGATTCAACTTCTGTAATAAATCTGTAAATTACTTACAATATAATATATTCTTCCACTTTTCATACTATAACTATAAAATATCACATTATTTAATACATGCTACAATACTTTTTTTAAATACTGTCACTGGTACTGGATGCGTATTTTGTAAATGTTTATTTGTGTAATATCTATTTTCATCTTTAATATGTTATGCATGCTTCTTAATTATTATTAAACTATGTTTGGTTCTTTACTTTAGCTGTAACAATGTAAATGTCCCCTTTGTGGGACGAATACATGTATTCTGATTTTGATTTGCAGGAGGATGACTAGTTTAACCCGTTTTTTTATTCTTACGACTCTTTTTTTACCTGAAGTTGGGCAGCTGGCAGGTTTACATCTCCAATCATCTCCGTGCAGGGATGTTCCACCTGCAGCCGAGGATTCAGCTCCAGGAAATGGAAACTCCCGTCTTCAGAGAAAAGATATTCCACAGTGCCCGCACTCACATAACCCACCATCTTGGCCAGCCGCACGGCATACTGGGGAGACCAAATATTAAATGAGGAGCTCATGATAAAGGTTGGATAATAAAAAACAAGCAGTGACAAAAACGGACCTGTTCCATTTGCTCAAATGTTGAGGCAGAGGCTATCGTGGCTGGAGCCTCCTCTATGATCTTCTGGTGCCTTCTCTGGACGGAGCAGTCTCGTCCAAACAGAGAGATGGCATTTCCATATTCATCCGCCAGGATCTGAACCTCGAGGTGTCTGGCATGCTGAGCCAGCTGCATGACGAAGATGGGCGACCCGGGCACCTCTGTCTGAACCTGCAGTCAGAAAAAACAACACTTCAGATGTAGGAACTGCATTAAATTCAACTGTATAAAAAAGGTGCCATTAAATGAAATCAAACCTGTCTAAAGAGACTCGGAAAATCCTCAGAGTTTTCTACTTTCCGGATACCCTTTCCACCTCCACCTTCAGAGGCCTTGATAAAAACTGGATAACCAATTTGTTCAGCCCCCTGCAGAGAAGCATCACATTACTAAACAAAATATATTTGACAGGAGATAATCGTTTCAGGGACAAATTTGAAGTATTAAGTATGAGGATTTTTGTTAATATGCTTACTTTCATCCCATCGTCTACATCAAGAACGCAGCCCTGTGTGTAGATCTCCGGAGGAACACTGATAACATTGCCCAGAAAATTGTCTTCCTCTTCCCAGTCCACTTTCAGACCTGAGAGCACCAAGACACAGAAGGATGAGAACACTGACAAAAACTGAGCCGAATAGTGGTAGTATACATTATGTGAACTGAGACGGTGTGGGAGGTAAAGCATCACCTGATCCGCTCCATGGTAGCGTGGGAATGCCAGCACTCTGAGCAACAATGGAAGAAGCAATTTTATCCCCGAGGGCCCACATGGCCTGACTGGATGGCCCTGAAAGTAACAGTCAGTTAACAATAACATTTGACTCTAATAAAAACCTTTAAAAAAGCAGTTTCAAACTAAATGTTACCCAGAAAGGAAATCCCTGCTTTGTCCAACAGCTCAGGCAGTTTGGGATTTTCTGAGGCATGACCCCAGCCGGCCCATACAGCCTGTTAGAAGTGATACACACATTTATTTTACTAACAAGTAGGCACGGATCAAAGATAAAAGAGGTTACAGCCAAGAAACAACACTGGGCACCAATATCTTGTTTCAAACAGGCAAGTATTTAAAAAATGTAAAAACACGTAACCACGAGGAAAGACAAAAAGCCTTTATCATAGTGGCTTTTATTATTCAATAGCCAACATCTGTCTGTTTACCACTGTAGGGCTCTGTCAGGAAGCGATTTTATGATTTAGCGACAATACAGGCTTTTTCATATTTCCTTCCTCGTGATTACTTCTTATTCCATTTTAGAGTGTGGTTCGCATTCCTGCTTATCCTGTTTGTGTGGCCCCCAAACACACTTTCCGTCTATATTCAGGTATACAGAGCAACCAGTTATCTTTTATTGATCTTCAAAAGTAAGTGCTACATTTTTTCTTAAAAAGGTCTGTCAGAATAACAACATGAGGAATCCCAAAGTCCTGATAAATAGAAAGCATGTGCTATTTGGTTTTAGTTAGCTCAGGGAAACGCCCTGCCAAGCGCTATGAAAGGCCATGAGACTGCAGGGCCGTGTGCACACACAGATGTTGAGAGAAGAATTTAGAGGACTCCTTCAATAATTATCAAATTAAATTATAATTAATAAAACACTTGAGATTATTTTTGCTTGCTTAGTGTATATTTACAATTAGTAAAGTATTTTGAACATTATAATAATCTTTTAATACTTCATTTTACAATGTGTAGGACTGAAGGGAACATGTTATCTCTAAATGTGTTTAACGCAGCGTCCACACGGCGGCGTGCATCACATGAATCTCCCGCCCCAGACACACAAGCACGCGGTTTGATTGGCTAGAGCTTGTACTGGCATATGATTTGATTGGCTGACGCTTCTGACGAAGCTTCAAAAGTTGAATATTGCTCAACTTTTGAAGCGAGCAAAGCGAAGCAACGCTCCCACAATGCAGTTCGGCAAAGCGTGGCGTCACCCCATTCAAACGAGTGGGCAGAAGCGTTGAAGTTTCAACGCACGCCGCCGTGTGGTCGGGCCGTAGTGTGCTCTTGAGAATTGGTAGAGTATGATGTTACCCAACAACAAATGATAAAATAAATGAATACCACATATCAGCGTACTAGACACGTGTTGTTTCCAGGTAAATTGTAAAGAGTACCTGAACTGGGATTCTTTTGGCAATGTCCACTATCAGCTCTACGTTGGCGTAGTTGTTATTGTTGGCTCCACCAGGCACAGGCACATAATGGTCGGCCATTTGATGTATTCTAAAAGTGAAAAGATTAACAAATAAAAATATAAAACCAATTCTGATCATTAATAATTCAGTACAGAGTTTCAGGGAATCACTCCAATAAAACGTTGGCCATAGAGCTGACGTAAGATAACGACACACTGCCTAGTGTGTTTTCTCTCAGCCTAATAAAATCTGATAAGTATCAAGTTCACAATAACCTGCATTGGCTTTCAAGTCTTCAGGGGTTACCATGACAACAAAACGAATGGTCCTCTCATTGCGAAACATTTCGTAGGACCAGCGGCGGATAGAGCGCATGCATTTCACTGCAGCTATACCGTTGTTAGCAATCAGCACCTGTAACAGAAATAGAAACAACTTGACTCGTCTAAAGAAAGACAGAAATGCTGCATGATGCAACGATTGCAATGAATTCAAAAAACACAGGAAGAACTTCTTACTTTTTCAATGACACGGTTTTGCCACCAAATCGGGGTGACAAAAACTCGGCAGGAGAGGCCACGGTGAAGTCCCTCTGTAGATCCATCCTTCTGTAGTTATGTCCTTTTTTCACCAAGTGAAGACCAGACATGCTAGGCCTGGAGGGGAAAGCTCATTGTTAGTCGCCTTGTTCAATAACACAGAGAAATACTTCTGTTCTGCATATTAGCTGCATCATTTATTAAGTAATCCAGGAAGAAGTGGACTCTTTTATATCAGCGGGAGGAAAAGCAGCCCCAGTGCTCTTCAGTCATGGTGGTACACAGCTACATGACAGTGTGAGTTAAGGACTGTTAACTATAAAACAACAGGAGAGCATTGCATATATGAAACCCAAGTCAAAGTGCAGTCTTCCTGAACAAAGGCGCACCATAATGCGCCTTTGGCCTATTTGTGTTTCAGCTTATCTTCTATTACACTTAAAACACTGCTCTTTAGAGAAAATAACTCCGCGGTCAACACGGTGGCTTGTGGTGAACCTTTAACTTTAAGAGCATGCTGCCTTTATTTTGAAAGCGTATGTATTATTACATCTTTCTTTAAATGTCTGATTATTTGAGATTATGAATGTGAAGTCAAAACGCATTATCAGATTTAATTTGGGATCAAGTTGATTCACGTTGGGTTAGTTTGTGTTCACCTACAGCCTTTTCATGTCATTTTAACAACTAAGTTCACAAAGTGCTATAAGGTTATTTCCACATAGTTGTCAGGATAATGATTATCAATAGTTCACTGGAGTCAAGTCTTTCCTTCCAGAGTCCATGAACAAACACTTCAGACTATCTGGCTGTTAAAGTCAACGTAATCATTTAAATCACATAAAAAAACAGCCCAAGCATTTTGCAGGCATCAAAAGCTGTTACATTGTTACACATTAAATCTCATCGGATTGACTTAAATTCAAGCAAAAGCAGTAAAACTGAATTTTACTTTACTTTCATTTAATTGTTCAAAGTCCTTTATGATGTAATCCAGGGGTGTCAAACTCAAGGCCCGGGGGCCAAATCCGGCCCGTGACTTCTTTTTATGTGGCCCGCAAGAGCTCGCAAAGAATATATTAGGTTTATTATACTGTTACATGCCGATTTACAGAAGCACGTTGCCCATAAACTGCATGTCCACAATGCATCTCGTTGTGTGCCATGTGCACTGAAGAGACTTGCAATGATTTGCCCTGGACTTCTGCTTTCAGACGTAGTTCATTACTAAGTTATTATCCTATCTGATAATAATCCAATTCAGAGGCAATAATGTAATATAATACATTATTTTATATAATATATTTATATATTTATATAGTCTTAAAAGTTACAACCGGCCCTTTGAGTGCAACCATAATGCTAATGTGGCCCGCGATGAAATTGAGTTTGACAGCCCTGATGTAAGCGACACCAGAATTACAAAGAACACAATAAGAGACATTTCGAAAGCTTGTGTTACATTTAGAGAACAAAAGCAAAGCACCAGTTTACATTTTACTATACACAATGTATAACCTTATTCATTCCAAAGTCTCTTTGAAATTGCAACACAAGAAACTTCATTGAAAGGATATGTTAAGATATCACTGAGAAAACACCTGTGTTGCATCAGTGAGCCATGTTGTTAAGTGGGAGTGTAACTCTGTATGAGCCAACATTCACTTTAAACTATTTATCTCTTCTTTCCAGGACATTAATTCAATGAAACAATGAGTAGCCGATGTGTTTTAACAACTTAGGACCTATTCTTGTTGTTTCACTGGACTGCTTGGCAAGTAAGTCATTGCAGTCTGTTTTAATCTTCCCTAGAGGGTACGTACCATAGACTGTACGTACGCACTAACGGAGTGCCTTTTTTTATTTCCTCAAACTCATGTGAGCCAAAACAAGCCCTGTTCAGTTACACAACAGTCAGGCAACACCAGTGATCCTCAGTCTACAGACATGTGTCCAGAAGTATCTATTCTCCTTTCATACAAAGTAATTACGCATGTTCCCATTATTTCTGCTCGTAAAGCATGTCACAGCTTTGCACTAAATAAACACTGCAGCTAAACTATCAAATTACAGACGACAGAGTCTTAAAAGCACCTACCTTCCGAGATAAGGGAACAAGTTCAAACCCTGCCATATGTTTTTCACCTGTTTTATAATCCTCTATTAGTAAAACTAGATTTCAAAATGTAAGACCGACCAACACAAAAAACTCTACAAAGTGTTTCCTCTCCTGTGCTCCCTCCCTTGTCCCCTCCCACATTTACAGCTTTATATTCTACGGATCTCCTTGGACAGATCACAGGGTCCTTGTTCTAAATAAACTAAAGGGGTAAGACCCAAGGTTTCAATTTGTTTTCACTTAGAACAAGAAAGCCTGCAGTATCCAGTATTAATGCAAAGATGTTGGACATGAAAGGGCTCACACCTGGCATGATTGTACAAATAAATTGTTTAATTTCCATTTAACATTTTTTAAAAGTGCATCTTCTTCTGCTGCAAGACTTCAAAGTGGAGGAAGATGTGTTGGCTGAGATTTGGGAGACAACAATCTTTTACTTTGCTCCCCTTCATGATGGTTCCCTGCACACATAGCTTCACGCATTAGGGTAAATCCGTCCAACCAAGCATGTCCAGTTGAAGCATGCAGCTAACAACCCTTCAAAGCCACGATCAAATGATATGATTCATATCATATACCAACGCTGGGTATACAAATAACTTTCTAACATTCAGACTGTAAAAGAAAAGCTAAAAAGAAAAAGTCGTTGAAGATTGAAAAGTGTTTTTGTTTGCCTTGTTGTGACCTAGAGTCCCACCAAAGTCATTTGGTGCGGGCTCTTGTTCCAATAATAGAGGCGGGGGTGTTTGGCAAGCGACAATAAAGCATGCAGTCAGGTGATAACACACAGCTTGTACAGACAGGGTACAGCAGTAAGTGTATCCTATTGACCTAAACAACCTCCCTTTTTATATAAGTCCTTCCTAATATTTGAGTAAGACGCTCCCATGTTTACGTCACATGTCAGTTGTACCCTACGGTCAAGGGTTTTGTCTGTGAGTAGTCACATGATTACAGTACATAAAGCATTTTATTTCACTGTATGGCATTTATTTTTTACATTGAATTTGTAGCTAAATTAAAAGACTAATGTCACAGCAGGATTTGGAAAAACCTGTCCATGCCTTTATCTTCAGTAGACTCGACTACTGCAATGGTGTCTTCACAGGTCTCACTAAAAAATCTATTAGAAAGCTGCAGCTGATTCAGAACGCCGCTGCTCGAGTCCTCACTAACACTAAGAAAGTGGATCACATCACTCCTGTTCTGAAGTCTTGACACTGGCTTCCTGTGTGTCAAAGAATAGATTTCAAAATACTGCTGCTGGTTTGTAACGTTTTGAATGGTTTAGGCCCAAAATGCATTTCTGACCTCCTGCTAAATTATGAACCATCCAGATCTCTCAGCTTTCTGTCCCCAGAGTCAGAACTAAACTTTTAAAGACTTTTCTTTTTGCCGCTGCTTTTAATTGATATATTCATATCTTAAACTGCACTGTAACTTTTATTATCTTTGCTTTTTAATGCCATTTTCTTAATGTCTTTCATTTTTGTAAAGCACTTTGAATTGCCTTGTGTTGAGTCCCCCCAAAGGTAGTTAGTCATTATTGGGGTAAAAGTCATTATTGGGGTAAAAGTCCCCTACGTGTGCCGTTTTGGTTTCAAGACCCTGGTTCACGGAGGATACCCAAAAAGTCCTAGAAAGACAAGGTAAACTTAACTATGTGCATTTAAAATAAAAAAGAGGCATAGTTTCGGCAAAAACTAAAAGGTACCATGGGGTCAGATTATAATTGTCCAAAGGGGGGTTGGTTCAGATGTGTGTATCTCACACTGCACTGTAACTGTGATTCATGTATCTTTGCTTTTAAATGAGTGTTTTTAAATGCCATTTTATATCATTGCTTTTAAATGAGTGTTTTTAGATATCATTTCATAATATGTTTCTTAAATGCTATTCATTTCTTTCATTTCTGTAAAGCACTTTGCCTTGTGTAGAAATGTGCTATATAAATAAACTTGCCTGGCCTTGCCTTACACTATTTCATTTCTACTCTTTTTCTTCTTGCACTATTTTTATTGTTTTTTTTCTTATATATATATATATATATATATTTATTTATGTTGCATTATTGGAGGACCCTGTGACTTAAGCTTTTCATTGTGTATCTACACTGTAGCTGTGCATATGACAATAAAGCCCTTTGAACCTTTGATGAGTGATGAAAACATGCCTGACTCCGGACAGTTTACATGAACTTAAATAGAAACAAGGTCTTACTTCATGCCGGAGGAGATGTTCTGAGGCGCTGCAGAGGACGCCACGACAGGAGAGGGTTTGGGGGCGGAGGGCGGGGGCTGAGATGCACCGCTGGGAGGTTTGGAGACCAGAGGCTCCTCGTCTGAAGAGTTATCCTCCGACGCTCCGAGGATGAACTTGAGGCGTTCCCTATCCTCGGGCCCTGAGCTGAGCATTGGCCCTCTGGGTCTGAAAGGTCTCTGGGTGTTCGGTCGCAATGATGGCTGTTCTGAACTAACCTCAGAGGACGCCTGCAGAGCCTTCACTGTTTGAACTCAAGACCCGTAGAGGCAGGACTACTGTCTCCCTGAGGACTGATGTCTCCATTTGTGTTACTGCGTTAGGAACTGTTGACAGGGAATGTTCCCCCGGATGAGGGGATTGTGTAGCGGGCTTATCCTCCTCTGCTGCAGGCGCACCGCAGCCAGGGGGAGATTCCTCTCCTTTCACGGGCATCGCTAGCGTCTTGGTATTAATCCTCCACAGAAACAATAATATCCATACGATTAATCCCAAGACTGCGAACGGCAGCATTCACAGACAATCCTTCTGCGACTGCAACAAGAGCAAAATGGATATTATAAGCCATGATTAGTGCAAAAATAAATTATCCAACAATAGCTTATCATCAGTCATAAGACCCACCCAAAAATAAAAGTGTATTCAGTAATTAAAATTAAAACAATTATTGTTTGAGTCTGTTTTTTTTGTGTCTATGCCTGTATTTTTGTAATAACATAATGACAATAATAAACTTTATTTATATAGCACCTTTCAGAACATAGTTACAAAGTGCTCTCACATAAAACTACACAGAGAGCAAGTGAACTAAACAACAGCTTCTACACATAGAAACAGAGTTAAACAGATAGAAATAATAAAACAAAAATACATAGATTAAGAATCAATGGATATAAAAATTTCATTAAAAAAAGTGAGTTTTTAAAAGTGACTTAAAAGACTATTTTAAGACTTTATTTTTCACTTTTTCACCATGACAGCATGTTCCAAGTCATTCTTGTGTATTTGTTGATGATTATCTTAATAATGGAAAGAACGAGCAATGATGAAAGTATTCTTGAACTGTAAAATGTCCTATTTAGAATATATCTTCAAAATTCCGTATCAACTTAGAGGGCTTCCTTTTCTCCAAAAAATAGTTTTTATGTAAAAAATTTAAAATGGTCTCTCAAATATCAATTTTTCCGTCAAATATCAAAAGGATTACAAATTAGATACTTGTGTTCTTTGTGAAAAATATTATAAGATATCAAATAAAATCTAATAAAAGTAAGTAAGAAAACATTATGTTGTATAGCATTTCTGTGAAGGAACTGTCGATGTGAACAGAAGTCCGAAGTCTGTTGGGACAGGGTCATGCTGGGTATTTTGAGATAAGATTCACGGGTTGGACTCAATCACAAAAGACAGACAACAAAAGGTAGAAAGGATTACTTTTAAACTCAGCTTTAAGTCCTTAAATACCACAAATCAAGACACTTACAGTAGAAGTGTCGTTATGGTTATAACAGCAGGGCCTGGCAGGCTACATTTCCCTGGCAGTGCCTGGTAAACAGCCTGAAACAGCTGCAGTGAGAGCAGCTTCTTATGGAGTAAAGGTCAACACTGAGGGAATGAAGTGTGAGGAGGGGGACGCACAAACACGGACACAAACAACGTTAATGAGCATTTTAAAAAACAAACATACACACAAATTAAGAATATATAAGTATGAAATCTGGGTGAAACAAATGTGGATTCCTCATGTTAGTTTGAGTCTGTATTTCTAATGAAAAATATGTTAATATGGTATCCATTCATTCCAAAGAATCATTCATTAGAGGCACAAGGAGGTGTTTGTCCTCTAGAGCCACTATAGAAACAAAGGAAAGGTTGAGATATCACTTTCATAGTTGCATTTAGAAGGCATACGAGTAAGTGAGTTGTTCCACTGAATCCCAAAGGAGGATACATGAAGTTAAAGTGTGGGTAACTTAAGCTTCATGCTGACCTCAACGGATTGTCAAATGTAAACAAAATGCCAGAATAAATTGGCTAATCGCCTGCAAACTGAGCAAAACACATGCCAGTGCACTATGGTTTTCTCACAGGGAATCATTAACTTATACGTGACTCAAATAAGACTCAAACATGAAGTTCAGGCAAGTCAATTCCGACAGAAAAACTATCCTTTCCCATTGTTTACCTAACAGGAAAAGGAAATGTCTTTAAGATCACAGATGAAGTATATTTGTGTCAGCTAAATAAACGACAAGTAATACATCACTAAGTAAACATTTAAAGAGTTTTTTGTTGTAAACATATGTGATTTACACTCACCACTAATAATGGACATCACTGCTCAGTCGTTGTTGTTGTTGTTGTTGTTTCTGCAGCACGGCTATCGAGTTAGCTGCGACTCAAGCACCTCACTCTACAAACACATGTCATTACTTCAGACAAATCGAAATAAATTCATATGAAACCACCAAATACTGGCTGCTACTAGTTTTAAGGTTTGAATAATCTTTATGACAGCAGCAGGAAATGTCACAGCCACTACTCACCCGCAGTCTCTCTCCCTCCTCCTCCTCGCTGGAGGATTTCAAGCTCCTCCCAGGAAAGAGGAAACGCTCCGAAGATCGTGTATAAATAAGATGTTTGAGTCTGTTGTAAAAAAAAGAAAAAAAAATGTGTTGTCAGTCTCTCTTTAGCTGCGTTCAATTTTAGTTAAATCAACAAAAGAAACAAAGTGAAAAGTTGATTATAATTTTTAATAGAAAAATATTACTATAATGAATATATTATTCAAACATGTTTTTAATAAACGCAACAATGCAAGACAAACTAAAAACAATGTACTCGTTCATCCATTAATAATAACACAAAGAGATACTAGAGATAATACAAGATAATATACCTTAAAGATACCAAAGGAAAATCTACTGATATTACAAATGAAATTCATGTTAAATAAAATTGATGATGTGAGATCTTAATAGAAAGGATAATCATTTTTAATATTTTACATTTCTCAATTTAAGTAAAAAGAAGCTTTACAACGAGAATTGTGGATTATCTTGAGTAACTATTTTATGATTTCTGGGAAGAGAAAACACATCATAATTGAGTTTCTAAAATATACATTCTGGCATGTTGCCATATAGATCCATTTATTGGAGAGAATGCAGATTTCTTTACATCCAATAACTCCAAAACTATATAGATTAATATAAAGCACTACGATTAGAAGATCACGTATTGTTGGTTGAACTGTATCGCAGATGAACGCAGCGTTTACATGTTTGGTGGTGCAGGTTTTTCGGTCTGAGTGAATCATCTTTTAATAAACGATCTTTGTTCTTGTTCCTATCTTCTCCTCTGCGCTAATCTCGCGGGAACTGCAGGAGCGCGCCAAACTAAGAAAACACAAGTCGCGTCAGTGACAGCGACAGACAAAACCAGTGAGGAAACCTTTGATATAACTTCATAATTTCCTTCAAATGCCACCTTACGGACAGACTCAAACAAGCTGAGTGGGAGTTTAATTTATTCCACCGTGTTGTGGTCTGCAGACTGCGACAGAGAAGATGGTCTTTCAAAACAGTAGTCGGTACAAAAGCGAGCGAGGACAAGGTCGGGGAGAACAGGACATCAGTGAGTTGTTCTCATTACAAAGTTACTTACATGCTTCATTGTACAGTAAATCCAGACAGCCACAACACACTGTTAGTTATTTAAGGCAGTTAGGAATGACAAAGTAAAACAAGATCTCACTTTGGACATTTTTGACTTGATCGTTTGTCGACCTTTTTGGCTGTGTTATTGAATATGGCACACATTTTGGCAAGGCTAAAATATTAAACATTTTATTTGGGAAGTTATCCATCAATTTTCTTTATAAATTAATAACTGTAACCAAAATACATGCATGCAGACCCTTAAAATATAAACACACTCAACCAAATGTGTTATCCCACGACCATTACAATAAAAAATGCATGCATTGTAATACATAAGGCTTTAAGTTTTAAACTTTAGTCCTTACTATCTTCCACTAGATTGAGCCATTTTCTCATGTTTGCCCTGTGGTGGCCAACACATGTTATTTCATAGTTTACCACTAGGGGCAATACTGCTGTATTGTGTTTTTGATGGCAATCCATCAAAATCAATGTTGTTTCTAATCATTGTCTTATCCCAGACTTTGCCCCCCCCCCCCCCCACCCCCCCCCCCTAGCAGTAAGAATTACACCTAAAGTAAAGTACATTTTAAGGATTGTTTCATTATTACAGTGGCAAAACGTAAACAAAGAGGCATTTAAAGGGTAAATTAGGAAATGAAATGTATGCCAGCTTTTAGACAATGCATTTTTGTTCTCTGAGGAAATCAATACAATACAATACAACTTTATTTATAAAGCACTTTAAACCTCCAGACCAAAGTGCTGTACAGGCAAATAGATAAAACACAGCTCAGCTCACACACCATAAAACAAGTACAAGTAAAAAAATCGGGGAATATGTTTCAAATTGAGGCACAAGGGTTAACTTAACATATATGATCTATTCTGTGTTTGAATTAGGGACGATGGATCCTCGGCCCTCAAGCGTCTGGAGCGCAGCCAGTTCACCGACGAGATGGATGCCCGCTTTGGTTTCGACAGGATTAAAGAGCCAGGGGAGAAAACAGGCTGGCTGATCAACATGCATCCCGTGAGTCTTTGCACTGTGTCATGGTGTAGCCTTCTTTGTCTTGAGTAGAACATTGTGGTAAACAAATGTGACACCCTTTGCTCCTCTTTCTATGTTTAGACTGAAATCCTGGATGATGACAAGAGGATGATCAGTGCTGTGGACTATTATTTCATACAGGAGGATGGAAGCAGGTTCAAGGTGAGTTGGGGGGGGAAGTCAAGTGCTGTGACACCGCTGTTTCAAACAAACTGGCTCCTTATAATGCAAACAGCAGTTTTTATGCAATAACATTTCCCAAAATCCCCCTGCTCTCACTCGTCTGTCCTGATATGTATCCTATCTGTAGGTGGCCCTCCCCTTTCAAGCCATACTTTTACATCGCCACTAAAAAGGTACGCTGCGTCAGAAATGTAGGTCTTATGAAGCAATATACACTCCAAAAACTCTAGCCCTAAAAACTACTTTATTTACAGAATTGCGAAAGAGAAGTTATCTCATACTTAACGAGGAAGTTTCAAGGAAAGGTGACGAAGCTTGAAGTCATCCCAAAAGAGGACCTCGACCTGGTGAGTGGTTGGTCTTTAGTTTCCTTGAACCGCATTAAAGTGTTGCTTATTACAAAAAACCGTTGAACACAAACAAAGAAGGGCAACAACGTCATTGTACTCTTGTTCTCTTACCTGCTCTCCTCAGCCGAACCATCTGGTCGGACTGAAGCGAAGCTACATCAAGCTGTCCTTCAGCACCGTGGACGAACTCATGAAGATCAAGCGTGAGATCTCACCAGCAGTACGCAAGAACAGAGAGAAGGAGCAGTCCAATGACTCCTACACCTCCATGCTATCAAGGTAACACCACTCACATTCGTTTTTAATAAGCTGTAACTTCCGGTTCATTTCTGTTCGGCTGACACCTGTGTTTTTTTGACAGTGCCTTATCAGGTGGAAATGTGAACACGGCAGAGGAAGACGGGCCGTCAAAGCGTATCTCAGACCAGTTGGACAACATAGTGGACATGAGAGAGTATGATGTGCCGTATCATATGCGGTTGTCCATCGACCTTAAGATCCACGTGGTAAGTATCGATCACTGTTCTCACAATGTTTTCTGAGATGCCGGTGTTCATTGTTCTTATCTGTGCCGTCTGTATTTCTCAGGCTCACTGGTACAATGTTCGCTACCGAGGCAGCGCTTACCACCCAGAGATCATACGCAGAGATGATCTTGTGGAGAGACCAGTAGGAGGATTTAATTCACATGTGATCTGACATTTGTTCGGGTTCATCTTTGACTGTGGTTTCAGTAACTCGTTGTTTCTTGCTCTTCATAGGACCCTGTTGTTTTGGCTTATGACATCGAGACCACCAAACTCCCACTGAAGTTCCCGGACGCAGAGAGCGATCAGATCATGATGATCTCCTACATGATTGATGGACAGGTGGGTTGCATTTATAAGTAGAAGTGTTATTCCATATTCATTTATGTCTTAAACTAACGTTGTGTTCCCTTTTTGTAAAGGGGTATTTAATCACAAACCGAGAGATCGTCTCTGACGACATTGAAGATTTTGAGTTCACTCCCAAGCCTGAATATGAAGGGCCTTTCACTGTTTTCAACGAGGAGGATGAGGCATGTGAATATCGATTCAAAGTGTTGAAATCCTTTGAGTATACGAGTGTAACGCTCTGTGGTTGAATCGTTGTGATAACATGTGGTCACCGTGCTTTGGCTGCAGGCGGCTCTCATCCGGAGATTCTTTGATCACGTTCAAGAAACCAAACCAAACATCTTTGTGACCTACAATGGAGACTTCTTTGACTGGTAAGCTATTCTTTTGCTGTATTGTAAAAAATATGAGATGAATAATAATAATTTCAATTTCTATAGCGCCTTTCACGAAACCCAAGGACGCTTTACAATGGGAAGTAACAAAACAAAACAAAAAGTAATAATAATCATACAGATACATAGGCTGAAGAAACAAACAGGAACAGGTTGCTGGGTTCTGTATGTTCGTGGAGGCCAAAGGCCTGAGTGAACAGATGGTGTTTGAGGTGTTTTTTGAAGGTGTCCAGAGTGTCTGCATTCCTGATTGCAGAGGGGAGAGAATTCCAGAGGGTGGGGGCTGCGACGCTGAAGGCTCTGTTGCCAAATGTTTTCAGCTTGGAGCGCCGGATGGAGAGCAGCGCTTTGTCGGAGGACCGCAGGTGACGAGAGGGGGTGTACGGCTGAAGGAGGTCAGAGATGTAAGCGGGCTAGGGAGTGGAGAGATTCGTAGGTTAGCAGGAGGAGTTTGTACTGGATGCGTGACTTGACCGGGAGCCAGTGGAGGTGGATGAGGGTAGGGGTGATGTGTTGCCAGGGCTTAGTGCGGGTGAGGAGCCTGGCTGCAGAGTTCTGGATGTACTGGAGCCTGTCCGGGGATTTGTTGGTGACCCCGAACAGAACTCCGGGAATTACTCGTATTCTATGATGTTTATCTCTCACACTTTGTTTCCACTCTTTGAAGGCCTTTTGTTGAGACCCGAGCTGCTCTCCATGGACTCGACATGTACAAGGAGATTGGTTTCCAGAAAGATAACCAGGGAGAGTACAAGTCCACGCAAGCCATCCACATGGACTGCTACAGGTTAGGAAGCCTTTTGCTCTACGTAAACGTTGGGGGTTAGAGTTAATTTAGATGAATTATTCTGATCTCCTCTTCCAACCTGCTTCTCCTCTCTGATAGGTGGGTAAAGAGAGACAGCTACCTGCCGGTGGGAAGTCATAATCTGAAGGCAGCAGCGAAAGCTAAACTGGGCTACGACCCCGTGGAGCTGGACCCGGAGGATATGTGTCGCATGGCCACTGAGCAGCCACAGGTACACGAGTGACTTTTATTTACTGCTCTGAAGAATAATTGCAACTGTTTTGTTAACTTTTTCTTTTTTCTACGGTGCTGTTAGACTTTAGCCACCTACTCTGTGTCGGACGCTGTGGCCACGTATTACCTCTACATGAAATACGTTCACCCCTTCATCTTCGCTCTGTGCACCATCATCCCCATGGAGCCGGACGAGGTTGGTTTTTTGTGTGTTTTGTAAAAGAAGAATCAAATACCCAAAATATAATGTGCATTTTTATAAATATTCCCGTCTTTTCTTCCAGGTGCTGCGTAAAGGCTCTGGGACGCTGTGCGAGGCCCTGCTCATGGTTCAGGCCTTCCACGCAAACATCGTTTTCCCCAACAAGCAGGAGCAGGTGTTCAACAAAATGACCGGCGACGGCCACGTCATGGACTCTGAGACCTACGTGGGCGGCCACGTGGAGGCGCTGGAGTCCGGAGTTTTCCGCAGTGACATCCCTTGCCGTTTCAAAATGGTACATCTCAGTTTAACTTATAGTTTGCTCTTTGTTTTAATGCTTTTTATATGAATTTGGCATAACGGCTTGTCCTGGTGTGTTGACAGAACCCGGCCGCGTTTGACTTCCTTCTGCAAAGAGTTGAGAGAACCATTCGTCACGCCATTGAGGAAGAGGAGAAAATCCCTTTAGATCAGGTCACCAACTTTAATGAGGTATATTGGCTTTTATATTTTTACCTAATACCTTATTTTTTAAAAGTTGTTCGAACTATTTTCAGCTTTAACATTTCTCTGATATTTTCTCAGGTTTGTGAGGATATCAAAAAGAAGCTGATATCCTTAAAGGAGGTCCCAAACAGGATTGAATGCCCCCTCATCTACCATCTGGACGTTGGGGCTATGTACCCCAATATCATCCTCACCAACCGCCTGCAGGTAAAAGAAAAATCCAAAGAAATATGCATAGGTTAAAACCTATAGAAAAGCATGCAAATCAATACTTTGTTCTCTACTTTTATAGCCGTCCGCCATAGTTGATGAGGCCACTTGTGCCGCCTGTGACTTTAACAAGCATGGTGCCACCTGCCAGAGGAAAATGGCCTGGCAGTGGAGAGGGGAGATCAGTAAGTCAAAGTTGTTTTAAAGGTCACCTATCTTGCTATTTTTAGGCAATAGCATAGGTCTCAGATATATAAAAAACATGTCTATGAAGTGTTTTGCTCAAAATACCAAACGGATCACCCATTCTAGCCATGCCTCATATCCCTCTATTTCACTTCCTGTTTCAAAAGTGCTGACTTTGGGTATAAAGCTTAAAAAAAATTGATACAAAATAAAAAAGGAGGGGGCTGAGCTCATGCGGGACCCGGCTGCTACCGTCTAAACTAAATACTGCCGTGATGAAACACCATATCATGGATTATCATGGATTATCATGGATTATCTCTGAAACAGTTTGAAGCTCAAAGGCTTTCTCTCTTGTCGGTTATACCACAAGGTGAGTTCCTTTTTTATTTCCTGCTTCTTCACACACATGCTCTCCAGTACAGGTTAGCTCTGAGTGTTAGCGATGCTAATGTAAACACCGACCATATTACGTCCAAAACAGTCGGGCATTGTTTCTGATGGCAACTTTCTGATAGTGCCGTGGGTCCACATTTCAGATATTACGTCATATCGGACGCAAATCTGGATCAGCTCCGTTGTACCCCCGTTTTTAGAGATTTGGGTACGGAGGAAAAGAGAGGGTTTTATTTTCTCGACACACCGGGAACACATATTTATGTATAAAAGACATCAAAAAGTGCATTTTGCATGATACTAAAGAAACTAAAGGTGAAGTTTCTTTAGTGTTCATGTTAGTTTGAATACAGTACAAGTTGATTTATTCTTCCCTCTGTGCAGTGCCTGCCAGCCGCAGTGAGTTTCACCGAATCCAGCAGCAACTCGAGTCTGAGAAGTTCCCGCCCTATTTCCCCAACGGCCCACCTCGGGCCTTCCACTCTCTCAACAGGGAGGAGCAGGCCAAACACGAGAAGAAACGTCTGGCAGGTACTTCCATTTGAGTGGGTTATAAGCGTTTTAAAGCTTTTTGAAGCATTGTTTGACCCGTCTTTCCTTTGCTTCAGACTACTGTAAGAGGGCCTACAAGAAGACACACGTCACCAAGCTGGAGGAGCGCACCACCACCATCTGTCAGAGAGAGAACTCCTTCTACGTCGACACCGTGAGAGCTTTCAGAGATCGTCGCTACGAATTCAAAGGACTCCACAAGGTATGCTTTGGAATTCTCTCTATTTTCATTTCATTACATATTATTATTTATATATTCACATAGAATAACTGTAATTTCCATTCAAATGTCTTCCACTTCAGCCATTTAAACTCTCACTCAAAATGTATATTACCGATAAAAATGACTTGCTTTGAATGCCTTTTTTTCTCCCTTTGCTTTAGGTGTGGAAGAAGAAGCTGTCGGCTGCTCAGGAGAGCGGAGACGCCGCTGAGGTGAAGCGCTGCAAAAACATGGAGATCCTGTACGATTCTCTTCAGCTGGCTCACAAGTGTATTCTCAACTCTTTCTATGGCTACGTCATGAGGAAAGGGTAGGAACCAACTGCATCTCTTTTTCATCATTTATTTAATCAAGTGAGCTTTAAAGCCTTTGCTGCCGGTGAAATGAGTGATTGCTGAGTGATTATCGGCACTCTGCTGCGGACCTGATGTTGTCTTTGTGTTTCCATCAGGGCGCGCTGGTACTCCATGGAGATGGCTGGCATTGTGTGCTTCACTGGAGCCAACATCATCACTCAGGCCAGAGAGCTTGTGGAACAAATAGGGTGAGTGGCGTATCATCATAATGAGATTACCTTTTCACTCAGTGCAAGGTCAGCTCCATCTCCAAATGGTGCTGGAAGGGATCCACTTCCTTTTTGAAGAACATTTCATCAGCTGATTTTTGCCAACATCTGGGCTCATGCATTATTGTTATTATCTTACTCTCTCTATGTATTGCAGGTCAGAGTTGTGGTTGCATGAACAGCTCAACATCGATGTGTTATTGTCTGTTGAAATCACATCAGCCAACTCTAATATGTTGACTGGAACGCCCTGCGATGCATTTCCAGTTCTCACAAATGGCCTCTCTCACTTCTGTCTCTCAGGAGGCCCCTGGAGTTGGACACTGACGGGATCTGGTGCGTCCTCCCCAACACCTTCCCCGAGAACTTTGTGATTAAAACCAACAATGAGAAGAAGCCCAAGGTGACCATCTCCTACCCCGGAGCCATGCTGAACATCATGGTGAAGGACCGATTCACCAACGATCAGTACCACGAGCTGGTCGACCCCGCGACCCTCACTTACGAAACCAGGGCCGAGAACAGCATCTTCTTTGAGGTGGATGGACCGTACCTGGCCATGATCCTGCCCGCATCCAAGGAGGAAGGGAAGAAGCTGAAGAAAAGGTAAAGGAACACTAATTCTGTGATCACATTTACGATTGGACTTCTGAATTTAGACGATGAGACTATTAAATGGGCAAGGTTCGTCACAATCAGAAACGGAGGGGAAGAAAGTGTTCAGATTGATTTAAGGGTTCTCTGTTCATTTTAGGTACGCTGTGTTTAATGAGGACGGCTCCCTGGCTGAGCTGAAGGGTTTCGAAATTAAGAGACGAGGAGAGCTGCAGCTCATTAAGATTTTCCAGTCGTCGGTGTTTGAGGCTTTCCTCAAAGGCACCAATCTGGAGGAGGTGTACGCCTCTGTGGCCAAAGTGGCCGACTACTGGCTGGACGTTCTGTACAGCAAGGTAGAAACACATTCTAGTATAACGTGACTTTTACAATCACATTTGCAGAGAAGCTTCAGTCAAAACATTGATTGAAGTCTATCTTCCTCACAAAAAGCTGATTGATTTGTTTCTCTGTTTCTTCAGGCTGCCAACATGCCAGACCAGGAGCTGTTTGAACTGGTTTCTGAGAATCGTTCGATGTCCAGAAAGCTGGAGGACTACGGAGAGCAGAAGTCCACCTCCATCAGCACAGCTAAGAGACTGGCGGAGTTCCTGGGAGACCAGATGGTGAAAGATGCTGGTCTGAGCTGTCGCTACGTCATCTCCCGGAAACCTGAGGGTGCGCCTGTCACAGAGAGGTGAAATAAACGTTTACAGTGGACATTCTTTTAAATGATATATTGTATAAAAGATGAAGGGTATACTAATGCTGTTAGTATAATAGTTAGAAGTCATGAAGTTAGTACAAAAACCCATGTTCACATTCCATATCAAATCTGAGCAGTGTGAGAAGGTTCAAGGTGAGACGGGTGACGAGTCTTTTTGGATTTCCTCTATCTTTGGTAAGACAAGTTAATATGTGGATATTAGGGGTGTAACGGTATCCGTATTCGTCACGGTTCGGACGTCACGGTTCGGGACATGCAGTCACACGGCGAATACGCCTTTTTTTTTTCGAGTGGGAAAAAAGTAATTCAGGGCAGTATCCACTACACTATATATAATCCAGGGGGCGGTATTGCGCCTAAAAGCTGTTTGCCAGCCGCCCTTAAACAACAAATGAAGAACAAGAAGAAACACAACAACAAAACGAACAAAATACAAGAAGAAGAAAAGTTAGTATGGCGAGTTCAGATAACACACAGGAGCTAGAACCCACCTGCTTCTTTTAAATCAGCTGTGTGGGAACATTTCGGGTTCCCTGTGGACTACAATACCGATGAGGTGTGCGAGTGGTGGATCGGACGAGGACGGTGTGTCGGCGTTGTTCGATAGCGGTGCGGTATGCTAATGAAAACACACGCCAAAAATGCTAAATCATATCAGAAGGCATCACCCAGATTTGCCAATCACCGGAGCCCGGCAAAAGACAACAGCAGTTCAACAGCTGATCCCCGCTGTTTTTAAGAAGCCAATAGACATGAAAGCCGAGAGACCAAAATAAATAACGGAAGCTTTTGGCATATGTATTTCAACGACTTTGCGCTCTGGAAACACTTTCTTATTATTTATGATGTTAGACATTCTTTTTAGTTTTACAGCTTGATGAAACCTTTTTGTTTGACATCAGCCATTATAGATACTATGGCCATCTGAGTGTGTGTGGTTTGTTTTTAACTGTTTAATACAGTTAATTATTCAAAATGTCAGAGTTCCTTATTTTTAAACTGAAACTTGCACTACTGTTCAAACATAAATAACAACAAACCTGGAATTATGCATTTGGGACTTTTATTTTGCTTTTTTGTTGTTGTACCGAACCGTGACCCCCAAACCGAGGTACGAACCGAACCGTGACTTCTGTGAACCGTTACACCCCTAGTGGATATACAATAATAATCCTATTGCAGGAAGCTTTTTGAAACGGACATATGTATGCTTCTAAAGGTTCTCGTCTCCGCTCCGACCCTTCTTAAGAGGTTTAAAGTTGGGGGGGACCTTGTCATCAATAATAGTGTTGAGCTAATTATACGTAAACACTGACTTTAGGGGATAGTCTTGTTTGTTAGAAAGGAAACTGAAACAGCAATATCCCTGTTCAGATACTGGCCAATGGCCTTTGTACGTCTCATTGCTGCCTCCTTTCTCTCTATTTACAAACTGTAGCTTTCCAATAACGGCAGAAAATCCCAAATCAAATGAAAAACAACTTTGTTGATAAACTCAATGCCATGATAATAGAAATCCCCGAATAAAATGATGCTTTCACGAGGTTAAAAAGCACTGTGTAATGTTACCAGAATAAAAGCCTTCAGGTGGACTCTTATTGACTTGTGTCTTGTTCCATCAGAGCCATTCCTCTGGCCATCTTCCAGGCGGAGCCCAGTGTGAAGAAGCATTTCCTTCGTAAGTGGCTGAAGATGCCCAGCATTCATGACTTTGACATCCGCTCGGTGAGTTTTTAAACAAACCTTTGATGCACTTTCATACTAATGTCTGGGTTTTTCTAAGTGAATTTGCTTGTACTTGCTCTTTGACATTTGCTGGTCCTTTTCAGATCCTTGATTGGAATTATTACATAGAGCGGTTGGGTAGTGCCATCCAGAAGATCATCACCATCCCTGCAGCTCTTCAACAGGTACAAACTAAAACCCATTTCATTTTGCTGTCAGTCTCGAATATGCATGGTCATATTTTCATTGTCTCTGTTCGTTATCAGGTGAAGAATCCGGTACCCAGAGTGAGGCACCCTGATTGGCTGCACAAGAAACTTCTGGAGAAAAATGATGTCTTCAAGCAGAAGAAAATCAGTGAGCTGTTCACCAGCGAGGGCAAGAGACAGGTTCGTTCACCTCCAAAGCACAACGTCAACACAGAGAGTTCCCCCTGTCAAAAGAATCACTTGGATACATACAATAACGACATAACAATCGACAAATCAGGAAAACAGAAGAGATAACACAAATTAATGTTACCTTATGCGATATAGCTTACACATAATGGATACAACTTTATAGGCGCGTTCACACCGGAGTACTTTTCCCGTTTAGTTCCGTTAGTACCCCTTATGTTGCGTTCACTCCAAAAAGAGTACTTTGTGCCGGGAACTTTTACCCCCATTTTTAGTGCCTGCTAGAGAGGTGATACCAAAAAAGTACCAATTTCTATTGGCTGGGCGAATTGCAAACCACTGGGAGTCCAGCAGCTTCTACTGAAGCCAGTCCCCAACTCCGGGGACTTTGGGTGGCAGTATACGCCGTGAAGTGGTTTGCGCCCTGCCAGTAAACCCAAAGCAGAAGAAGAAGAAGTGACGTCAGCGGCTCATTTGCCTAATCTTCCCTCAGGGAACTTATTCCGGTGTGAACGCGATTGGCACATTTCCACTGCAGCGGGGTAGCCCCGTTTAAGCGTCCTCGCTCAGGCCTCGGGCTGCCTCGCTGGCCGTCCGAGGCCGTGGCGCATTTCCATTACAGTTTAGGACCTGGGGTAGCAACGCAGTGTAGGCGGGGCGATCGGCTTCACATTTCGAGTTGTTCCGTCGAGCTCCCGCTGGATTTTATCATCCCCAATTAGATGTAGGAACGTCGTCACCTCCTCCTCGGTCGACCACGGTGTGCTTTTCTTTGACGTTGCCATTTTTGTAGCTCCTCCGTTTACAAAAATGCTGTGTATAAAAATTCTGCAAGCTTGCTTCTAGATATATATATATATATATATATATGCGACGCTAGGGATGATCTCGCGCGCGATCTTGTGACTATTCTCTCTGACCAATCAGCAGTCGAGAGTGTTGACGTCACAGCCCTGGCCTGGTCTGATAGAACCACGATTTTATGGGGGGGGAAAGTACCCGCTAGCCGGTGCTAGGCTATATGGAAAGGCCACTAAAAACTGGCCTGGCCGCTTGAGGACGGTTAAGGACGCTTAAACGGGGCTACCCGCTGCAGTGGAAATGCGCCATTAGTGCCGGGGTACTAAGTACAGCAAAGTACTTGGTGTGAAAGCGGCTTATGTGTAAGCTATATACCAACCAGATCGTACCACCTGGTCATTATAATGTTTTGTGTTTTATAGTTTACCCATTTTTCCCATCTTTCATCAAAGATAAGAACTTGGGTTTCTGATTCTCATGGTTATTTTCTCCGGTCCATACATTTCATTTACGAGATCATTTGATTGTGAGTGATTTGCTATTCTTCTCACGAGAATCTTTTTTATTCCCTCTGGTGTTTTCCCAAGTAAGAGGGTTAGAGGTTTCTTGAAATGCCCAAAACATTTGACATTTCTCTTATTCCCTGCTTCCCTTTTATGCCAAGGGTTGTTTTGTTTTTTCTAAATGGCCTTTTCTGTCTCAGGTGGCCCATCAGCCTCTGGAAGCAGGTCAAACCGCGGACATAGAGGACTTTGGGATGCCCCCCAGACCTCTGCAGCCGGCCATCCTCATCAGCACCAAGCGCAAACGGGCGTCTCAGGCAGAGAAGAGCCAAGTGGAGTCGCAGGATGTGGAGCTCACTCAGTCCTGGAGGGAGATCCTGGGGGCGCCCCCGGCTGTGGGAAACTCACGGGTAGGCGAGCTGAAACAAGCACAACGTGATGCCTGTTGTGTTATTGCACTGATCCAGGCCATTTCTAATTAACTCTAAATAATACAAGACCTGAGTGCTTCTACTTTTACTCAAGTACAAGACCGGAGTACTTCTACTTTTACTCAAGTACAAGATCAGAGTACTTCTATTTTTACTCAAGTACAAGACCTGAGTGCTTCTACTTTTACTCAAGTACAAGACCGGAGTACTTTTACTTTTTTATTGTTACTTTTTTCTGAATTCTTCTTCCAATGCGATTTCACATTTGACCCAGCATTCCTAGAAAATCCATTATCTTGGAGATATTACAAAACCTTTGTGTAAACAGGAGGAGATCCTGGTGTGGCTGCGGTACCATAAGAAGAAGTGGGAGCTGCAGCTGAGGCAGAGGAAGGAGAGAAAGAAGAGGAGGAGGCTGCTGGATGGTGAAGCTCAACCCGTGGGGGGGGGAGTGATCCGGGATCAGGGCCCCACCGGCGGCCTGGGGAGCTTCCTCCGCAAAACAGCACGCAGCATCCTGGACATGCCATGGCAGATTGTGCAGGTCGGGCAACGACATCCCACGATTATCTGTTCAATATTTAATATTAATATATTCCTTCTGTCATATATTTATGTATATATATATATATATAATACCTTGTTAAATTCAACATGTATATTTTGTACTTTCTTGATTATTTCTAGTCTTTGAATTGTTCTAGTCCTTGTCTTCTTATGCTGCTGTAACACAAATATTTCCCAAATTGGGATCAATAAAGCATCTTATCTTATCTTATCCTCAAGCCAGTTTAAAGAGTAATCCTACCCAAAGAAAATCATCTAATCTGTTCTTTCCTGTTCCCTGCCTCTCAGATTGCAGAGACCAGTCACCCCGGCCTGTACAAGCTGTGGGCTGTGATTGGAAACGACCTCCACTGCATGAAGCTCAACATCCCACGTGTCTTCTATGTCAATCAGAAAGTCCCAAAACAGGAGGAGGGTGCCACCTACAAAAAGGCACGGAAAAATAGAAATTGCATTTTAAATTTGGCAATGCACTTTTTTTAATTAAGTCCCGTCCTTCTACTTCCGACCCATGGGACCTTATTTCGGAAAAAGTATGTATTGAAGTCAATGGAGAGAGAAAACGTATCTTTCGATCCCGTTTGAATTGTGCCATGAATTACACACATGATGTTTGTCGATCTTAAAAAATAATTTCCATGTTAAAAAAGTCAGTTTGTCGTAAAACTGTTGAAATATAAGACTATGAAAAATACGCAACTAAAAAGACTACAAATCCCAGAGTCGCGTAAAAGATGTCGTAACCGGTGTGATCATTTTATAAAACACCGTTTAAGCCCGGATGCCCCCGGGGGAGACATGCTAACGCCTTTTATTTATTTTTTATTTTTGTATTGCTTTTTTTTAATTAATTCTACCGTGTTGTGTAATGTTTATTCATACTGTTCATGCTCACTACTTGTAGCACTTCGGGATTTGAATTCAAATATGAAGTGCTTTATAAATGGAACTCATTATTATTATTAACGCTACATTAGCATCGGCGATCTTTTCTACTTCATGCTATCTGCACAAATGGTTAACATAGCAGTTCAGGGAGAATCGAAGGAAGGCAGGCAGCTTTGCATGACATTATTCTGGACGTGTTTCATTGTGGTGATAGTGAGGGTAGTCGATCCCTTTTTTGGAAAGACCGTAGTGACCAGAGATGTAGTTCATTGAGCGGTTTCAAACTAAAAAGTGTTACTTCACAGTTTTACAGCAATTTTTATTTTATTTTTACTTGCAAAATTATCTTTTAAATCGACACATCATATGTGTAATTCGTGGCACAATTCAAATGGGATCGAAAGATAACTTTTCTCTCCCCATTGACTTCAATACATAATTTGTATGAAATAAGGTCCCATGGAGAGGGAGGGACTTCGCCTCTGTACATGTGTTGGTGGTATCATTATAATAACTCAAACAAACATATTTCTTTGTCTTTAGGTGAACCGCATGCTGCCTCGCTCCAACATAGTGTACTTCCTTTATGAGTACAGTGTACCAGAAGACATGTACCTGAAGCACATCAACGAGATCAACGCTGACCTCGCGGCCCCCGACATCGAAGGAGTCTATGAAACACAGGTATCATAAAAACACCGCCAGCGTTTTCATTACACTCGGCCATGATGCTCTTTGTGTGTGTGAGTCCAATTTGAAAGCCGTTGTTAACAGGCAGCAATGATCTGTTTCAGGTCCCGTTGCTGTTTCGTGCGCTGGTGCAGCTCGGATGTGTGTGTATGGTTAATAAACATGTGGTGAGGGATATGGCTGGCAGGGAGGCGGACACCTTTGACCTGGAGAATCTGGAGATGAGGTCTCTGGCCCAGTTCAGCTACCTGGAGCCTGGTAAGACCCGCCTCTCACACTGGTCTTCTTGAATTTGTTTGTTTTTCCTGCGACATAATACTTATCCTGATATCACAAGATCCTTCTCGTGAACTCTAATGTTTGGTCTCTTCTTAGGGAGTGTTCGCCACATGTACCTGTATCATCACAGTCAGGGTCACAAGGCTCTGTTCGGCCTCTTCATCCCCTCGCAGCGCAAAGCCAGCGTCTTCATCCTGGACACTGTAAGCACAACACATCTCTTTATTTATTCTGCTGTCATCCTGTTGCTTTGACTCATGTCTTGTTAAGTGATGTTCCTCCAGTGCAAACAATGAATGTCCGCTATAAGAAAAGCCTAATAATATTAGTCTAAAGTGAATTTCTTTTATTTTCCAAAGGTGAAGAGATGCTAATCAATGCATCCCTTTCCAGCCAGTAAAAAACCCTCACGCTCTGTCTGTGTGTTATCTCCTCAGGTCAGGACCAACCAGATGCCCAACCTGACTAACCTCTACACAGCCGAACGCATTGCTCTCCTGGAGAAGACCAGCGAGGAGCTCCTGCCTCCAGAGAAACACAACTTTGAGGTCCGCGCTGAAAACGATCCAAAGGCTATTTACCGTGCACTGCAACGCATTCTGCTAAACTACAAGGTAAAGCACACTGGAGCTATTCAGATACCTAGTCCATTTCTGATGATCACATACAAAGACGTTATGTTCATGGGGTTACATTGGAGTAATCGACCGTCTGCTGCCGTTCACAGGAGGAGCGTCGCGGGCCCACGCTCATCGCAGTGCAGTCAAACTGGGAGTTGGGGCGGTTGGCAGCAGGGATGCCGGTGCTTGAGGAGTTTCCAGTGGTTCCCGTACATGTGGTTGATGAGATCAGCTATAACGTGCTGGACTGGCAACGCCACGGTGCCCGGCGCATGATCCGCCACTACCTCAACCTGGACAGCTGCCTGTCACAGGCCTTCGACATGGCCAGGTAGGAACCCTGCTAGCTCTGTGGATTTGATATTCTCTACCCTGTTCCTGACATGCTCGCTGTGTTCCTGTGAAAGCTACCGTGCACAATCTTTTAGCGTATATCTAACATTATGCTTTAGGGATCGACCGATATGACTTTTTCAGGACCGATACCGATTTATTAGTAATCAAGGAGACCGATAACCGATATTTGGAATATACATTTGCAGTAAAATCAGAAAATCTTGGTGTCAAAATGTAGAATAACTTCTATGAAATGCCTTTTTATGTTTAATGAACTTTTCAACATCTTAAAACTGGTTTCCTCTCTGTGACTCTGAGTAAAGTAAATGAAGTAAAAATAAAATCTACTAAAACTTGTTCTGAACTTCTGATATTTTAGTCTCACTCATTTAGTAGTCCCAATTCAGCAGTACCTGATTGTGGTGCAGAAAGCAGAGTTGCTGCGAGGCTCCACTAGCAGCCGTCCCAGCGCGTCACAGTTTCTCTGCTGCGAGACGCTACCCGCCCCCCCCCCCCCCGTCCCTTTGTAACTGGGAAACTGATAGAATTGGATCATAAGATCGTGGTGTTTTTGCACCTTCGGCATAGGGGATTGGGATGTTTATTGAATGTCGGCTTTCAACTGATTTACCTTCGAAACACAGCTCACTGCTGCTGCTTGCCTCTGTCTTGTCTGCGTTCTTCGCACCTGCCTGTAATCTGAGAAGGTCCCGCCTCCCTGGCTGGCTGCAGCCCGGAAAATCTTCAGTGTTGATTGACACTTCAGTAATAGCCTATCCGATAGCGCTGTGGGCGGGACATTGCTCGTGAACAGTGGTGACTGCAGCCAGAGAAACGGCCGCATCAGAGCCAAAGTTTTATCGGCAATTTGATTTTTAAAAAAAGCCGATACCGATAATCACTCAAATGCGGAATATCGTCCTCGATATTATGCTTATGTTTCTGTCCCTTTAGTGGATTGGTATATTAGAGAGTATTATAATTTCTCTAGTCTCTCATAAAGTCTTTGTTCAGTTAGTTAAAACTCATACAATGTCCTTGCTTTCAGGTATTACCACTTACCTGTGGGGAACTTGCCTCAGGATGTGTCCATCTTTGGCTCAGATCTGTTCCTGGCACGACATCTGAGGAAACACAACCACCTGCTGTGGCTCTCCCCCACCGCCAGGCCAGATCTGGGAGGAAAAGAGGCCGATGACAGTCGTCTGGTGATGGAAAGTGATGACAGGGGCTCGGTGGAGATCAATGCTCAAGGATGCTATTCCACAGGTATTCACACACCAAGAACTCACTTCATCTGCGTCCAAGAAAAAAGGCATTAAACTACTTTTTGAAGCCTTGCTCTATGTATTTATGGACGACCCTGTTACTGTTTCTCTCAGTGTGTGTGGAGTTGGACCTGCAGAGCCTTGCGGTGAACACCATCCTCCAATCACAACATGTCAACGACATGGAGGGCGGGGCTAGCTTGGGTGTCAGTTTTGATGTGATCCAGCAGGCCTCGTTGGAGGACATGATGTCAGGGAACCAGGGAGCCAGCGCTCTGGCCAGCTATGATGAGACTGCTCTCTGCTCCAACACCTTCAGGTGTGTAAACAGCTGTCGTGTGTTACTATGGAAACCAGGGGTGTCAAACACATTTCAGTTCATGGGCCGCATACAGCCAAATTTGATCTCAAATGGGCCGGACCAGTAAAATCATAGCGTAATAACCCTATAAATAACGACAACTCCATATTGTTCCCTTTGTTTCAGTTTTAAAAAAGTGCAATTTCAACAATATTATGCCTCAGTTTATCATTTACACATGTGCATTACAACGTACAGATCACAGTGTATCTACAAGGCACAAAACATTCAGTCACAGGTATCTGGAACTGAACAATATATGATCAAAACATCTGGTCACGGTCTATACATTATTGTACATTCATTTCCACATCTGCGTCGTAATCCTGACCACCTGACACACCACCATACAAAGTGGGAAAGTGTAAACAAACATGTATATGCTTTAATGATGCAGGGGTGTCGGGGGAAGCGTGTTGTGTTTTCATGATTTCCTTTTGCCCTGTGTTGAATGAGCAGGATCTTGAAGAGCATGGTGGTTGGGTGGGTCAGAGAGATCACACAGTACCACAACGTGTATGCAGACAACCAGGTGATGCACTTCTACCGCTGGCTGCGCTCCCCCAGCTCTCTGCTCTACGACCCCGCCCTGCACCGCACCCTGCACAACATGATGAAGAAGGTGTTTCTACAGTGAGTGCTTTCATCGTTTTGTCCTCACATTGATATATCCCTACCTTTTGAAAAGCATAACAGCGACTGAACTCTTCTCGTCATTCTCTCGTCCTGCTGTCAGGTTGGTTTCAGAGTTCAAACGTCTCGGCTCCACTGTGGTGTACGGAAACTTCAACAGGATCATGTTGTGCACTAAAAAACGGAGGATAGATGATGCCATTAGTTATGTGGAGTACATCACCAACAGGTCAGTTACACTCTTTAATAATAATAATATATTTAATTGATATAGCGCTTCTCATCTGCCAAGACAAATCTCGAAGTGCTTCACAACAAGGGATACTGATACACTTTGAGAGATTAAACAAATAATTGTAATAATAATAAGAAATATAAAATAGAGTACAAAAATAAAAGTCGGAGATAGCGATAAAAATGGCAGTACTCCAGGTGTACCATGCTCAAAGTGTATTGGAAGGCCTGCCGAAAGAAGAGGGTCTTAAGGCCGGTTTTGAAGACCTCGGTGGAAGGGGCAGATCTCAGCTGATCTGGGAGGGAGTTCCAGAGGCGCGGGGCGAATGAGCAGAAGGCTCGGTCTCCCACTGTTCGGAGACGTGTGCGGGGGATGTAAAGAAGAGGAGCGTCTTTATATAAATGTATATTTTAAAGGAAGGATCACTTGATTTTTACAATGTAATATGAATAAATATTATCATTATAATCTAAAAACATCATATGTATAGAATAAAGGGCAACTGTATAAAACAAAACCTGCTTCCCAGACAAATGCAGCCTTTGGTCGAACCAGTGTGTCGTCATTAGACTGAAGATAAACCGCAACAATGACATCAGTAGGGAGAAAAGATAATTACCCATTAGTACCGTGAGCTGTTTGCCACAGATGGGTGCAGTCTCCATCATCTTACCATTAGATTTTTGTTATTGAAATATCACAATGGTAAACCCACAAAAACATGTCTGTCTTTCAATGCAGCATTTTAATCTTTTCTCTGAAGATCAAACAATAATGCTTGTAACTGTTTGTTGACTTTGGTCAATATTGCTAATTTCTGAACATCCGTCTGTGTTCAAATGTGTCTAGTCTCGTTCAGCTGTTATGCCCCCACAATCTGGAACAACCTGACTCATGCACCTCCGCAGAAACTCTTACTATTTTCAAATCCAGACTGAAAACATATATTTTCGCCGCTGCTTTTAATTGAACTGCTCATATTCACACTGCAGTTTGCTTTTTATTCATGTATTGTCTAACTGTTGTGTTTATCTTATTATCTTTGCCTAAAAGGCCTGTTGTAAAATGCCATTATATAATGTGTTTTTACTGTATTTATTCTTAAATGTCTTTTATTTTATTTTGTAAAGGACTTTGAATTGTCCCGTACTGAAAGGTGCTATATAAATAAACTTGCCTTGCCTTGAAAGTACAGTAGTCTTCTCCTGTTGTATTTGAACTCTCCTCTCTCCTATCATACTGCAACTGAAAGATCCCTAAATATTTGTCCTCCAGCATCCACTCCAGAGAAATCTTCCACTCTCTGTCCATCTCCTTCTCCCGATGCTGGGAGTTCCTGATGTGGATGGATCCGTCAAACTTCAGCGGTGTGAAGGGCAAACTGCCCTCCAGCCTCGTGAGCGGGGAGGTAACTCAAACTGCAGCTTTGATACCATACAATGTATTTGCAATGATAAACAAAAACGGGCCTCGAACTCATGCCTGCTCCATGGTCTCCTTTAGGACGGAGCCAAACAGAAGAAAAAGAGCCGAGGAGAGGGAGATGAGGAAGGCAGTGAGGATGAGGAGGATGATCCAGTTGAGGAAGATGATGGTGATGGTGAGACGGATGAAGTGGAGGAGCTCATTGAGAGCAACTGGAACATCATGCAGTATCTCCCTGAAACTGCCTCCTGTCAGAAATACTTCCTCATGATTGTCTCCGGTAAGAATACATTCATATTACGATACAATGTCCATTTACAGAATAAATACAGCCGTACAATTCACGTATCATTGTGTTTATAGAGAGGCGAAGTCCCTCCCTTTCCGGGGGAGCTCCATGGGACCTTATTTCGGAAAAAGTCTGTATTGAAGTCAAAGGGATCGAGAGATAAGTTTTCTCTCCCCATTGACTTCAATACATACTTTTTCCGAAATAAAGTCCCATGGGTCGGAAGTAGATGGGCGGGACTTCGCCTCTCTATAGAGAATCCCGGTTTGCAACACTGTCAATAATAGTGCTTTTTCCAAATCTATACATTATGCATTTTTTTAATGTTGCCTTTTTGCGACACTTTCCACGCCAGCCTACATTGCAGCAGTGTACCACAGCATGAAAGAGGAGCTGAGACGCAACGCTCCTGGAGGCACGCCGGTCAAGAGGCGTGGAGGCAGCCAGGCTACCCAGCAGGCCGTGGGGGACTTGAGTGCCCTTCCTGGTAAGATACTGTGAAGAAGCTGCTTTAGTTACAAAAGAGTTCCCTTGTGTTCCTGAAGAACACTCATTAGTCACTGCAGACTAGTGTCCGTTACACTTTTACACTTAAACCTGTGAAGAGGAGCTTCTATTGAATCTTGATCGATTTCATCTCAAATAATAAAATAATAATAATACATTGCATTTCGAAGCGCTTTTCCAGGTGCTCAAAGACGCTTTACAGTGGTGATAAAACATGATAAAATAACATTTAAAAGTTATTAAAACAGCAATACAGCATAATTCACAGATTAAAAGCCAGTCTGAAGAGGTGTGTTTTGGTCAGTGTTTTGAAAGTGGGGGGGTCAGTGCAGTCTCTGATGTGTTGTGGGAGGGAGTTCCAGAGGGTGGGGGCAGCGATGGAGAAGGCTCTGTCCCCCCAGGTTCGGAGCTTGGTTTTCTTGGGGATAGAGAGGAGGTTCGCTTCTGATGAGCGAAGGCTGCGGGAAGGGGTGTAGTGGTGGATCAGGTCGGAGAGGTAGGGGGGGGCCTGGTTATTGAGAGCTTTGTGTGTTAGCAGAAGGATTTTGAAGTGTATTCGTTGACGAACAGGGAGCCAGTGCAGGTTTTGAAGGACGGGGGTGATGTGGTCTCTGGAGCGGGTGTGGGTGAGGAGGCGGGCAGCGCAGTTCTGGATGTATTGTAGTTTATTTAGGAATCTCAGATGTGATGGATTGTTTTTAAACTCTCCCCCACAGGAATGATCGTCTTCTCCCAGGAATACGTGTCCAGTGAGCTGACACAGAACTTTTTCACCATCACTCAAAAAATCCAGAAGAAGGTGACGGGTACCAGGGGGGTCAACCAGCCCTCGGAGATGTTCCCCGTCCTGCCTGGATCCCACCTGCTTCTCAACAACCCAGCACTGGAGTTCATCAAATACGTCTGCCAGGTACATAAGTATTACGATCATTTACAAAGCTATTGTCTTTAGAGATGAATCGATTGTTATTTTCTTGGCCTATTCCGTTGTTGTTGTTTGATTAAATCTGCTCATTTCCATTTTATTCCACACGGAAGTGAATGTGGAATAAAATGCGTCACGTCCGTGCCACGTAAATACCATCATAAGACACATGTGTTTATGTGAACAGCGGCAATTAAAATGATCAGAGACGTCAGACAGCTGATCTTGCGATACGTCAAGTCATCTTCTTAATGCCTCTTCTGTCGGAGCAGGTCCTGTCACTGGATGCCAACATAGTGAACCAGGTGAACAAGCTGAAGAGAGACCTCCTGCGTCTCGTGGACGTCGGAGAGTTTTCAATGCAAGCCCAGTTCAGTGACCCGTGTAACTCCTACATCCTGCCAGAGGTCATCTGCCACCAATGCAATTTCTGTCGTGACCTCGACCTCTGCAAGGACCCAACTGTGGCACAGGTAAGAGGATAACACTGATAGTCTGCATAATAACAATAACGCTATTATTACTCCTACATTTGAACCTGCTTACAATACAGCTTTATTTATAGAGCACTTTAAACCTCCAGACCAAAGTGCTGTACAGTCAAATAAACAAAACATACAAAGAATAACACGGCACAGCTCACACACCATAAAACAAGTACAAGTAAAAACAATAGACAATTTAAAAGCAATAAAAGCAATGCTCTAAAAGATGTGAATACGCTAAGGAGAAGAGGTGGGTTTTAAGAAGCGATTTAAAAGCAGGCAGTGTGGAGGCCTGCTACAGAGAAGCAACGGCCCCCTCTGAGCTTTGACTTGGTTCTGGGCACATTCAGGAGCAGTTGATCCGCTGACCTGAGAGGGCGGTTTGGCGTGTAAGGGTGTAGCAGCTCAGAAAGATATGGTGGAGTCGTGCCATTTAGGGATTTAAAAGTAAATAAAAGGATTTTGAATTGAATCCTAAAATGTATTGGCAGCCAGTGGAGCGAAGCCAAAATGAGGGAAATGTGGTCATATTTCCGTGTGCCAGTTAAAAGCCTTGCCTCGACCTGTATGTATATAGGAGGGTTTTGATTTCTTCCTGTACAATCCTTGTTACTTTGTGTTTTTTCAGCACATTGGTGTTAATAAAAGCACCTAAGGATACATTTTTGGTGACTCTAATTCCTAGTTTTTTCATCGAACCTTTTTATAACATATGCATTTTGCGCCCGCTTGATACTAATGTATGAAATACCAGTCAGAAAACTGCTCTCCTCTCCTCAGGATGGGTCCGTCTTGCCTCAGTGGTTCTGCTCAAACTGCCAGACGCAATATGACACTGAGTCTATTGAGATGGCTCTGGTGGAAGCTCTGCAGAAGAAAATGATGAGCTACACACTGCAGGATCTGGTGAGTGAAGATAGTGTAATGAATTGATATAACATCCTAACCAGTTTTAAGCATCGTCCTAGAAGTTAATACATGTACCATAAACCCTAATGTGTTACCTTTGTTGGATGTCATCCCCCTATTTCTCTCCCATGCTTCATGTCAGTATCTTTACTGTAACTGAAATAAAGGCAAATTCAAGGAGATCTACATTTTTAAAGATGTTGCCGTAGTTAGGACGGAGGAAAGAGATGTTCCAACACCATTTTTCCCTTTCTGATACCTTAACTTAGGTATCACTCAAACGCTGTTATGTTTGGATACCGTCAAATTTAAAACCATATATATCATTTAGATTTTCATAACAGCTGTTTGCTACTAACCATGTATGGATGGATAATGGCTTTCATTGTTGATTGTCATGACCTGGTTTAACCCTTTATAAAACATGAACAAAAGCATACAGAGAACAAATTCTATAAAACGTTACCATAAATATTGCGCTTATGTAACACTCACACAAGAAATGAGAAGGAAATAGAAAGCGGCATGGCTCACACATTAGCTACTTCCATCAATGATTTCAGACACAGTAATTGTTTTATCCGCAAGTAATGATGCAACTTGCTTATGAGTGAGCCGTCTCGCTTCTTTCCCGTCTCCTGTGAGAGTCGTTGTTGTTCTTTTATGGCATACGTTTGCTGATAAATTATATGATTACATAATGCCCATCAGTGCGTAGACTTTCTGTATGTGAGGCATTTCCGATACTGTTATTGATATCTGAACCACTCGTTTGAATTGAAACACATTTGACGTGCTAATGTTGATAGTTAAGAATTCCTTAATGGTCATCATCTGTTGTACAACATCCAGTAATCATTTCCCTGAAGTTGCCAATCTGCTAAAACCTTTGGTTTTAGGTGTGCACCAAATGTAAAGGAGTGAAGGAAGCAAACATGCCGCTGTACTGCAAATGTGCCGGAGACTTCATCCTCACCTTCTCAGCCAAGGTGACTATTCTCTATCAATCAATTCAGTAAACTGATGAAAGCATATGGTTGTTCCAATCAAACATTGTTCTCACAGCTGTTTTTGCCCCCTTTCTTTCATTTTAAAGAGCCTCTTTGATCAGATCACGGTGTTTCGGAATATCGCATCCCACTACAGCATGAGCTACCTGGAGGAGACGATCGACTGGCTGCTCGTCATGAGCCCACAGATCAGCCAGAGCGCTCTCTGAGTGTGACATCCAACACTCCGTCTGCTGCATCTGTGGCAGCTTCTTCTCCATCTGGAAAACACTCTTCTCAAATGTTTCCAGTTCATGCACTTGTATATCCGCCTTCACGATGTCTGTTGAATTGTGTGTTACCAAGACAGGAGGAATATCTGGACTGTAAATATGTTTAATGCCTTTATTATGCCAAAATAAAATGATGTATGTTTGTGATTTACATTTTTATGATTGTTAATAAATATTTTTCCAAATGTTTCAACTGTGTTTGAATGTTTTACTTCTAAAACGGTAAGCCGCAAAGGATAAAGCATAAACATCCTGTGTGCCATCTACTCTGGAGACCTTCATTACCCAGCAGACACCACTTCCTCCTCACTGATGGTGTGTCTGTTGCGGCTTGACCTGCTCTTACACCCGCGTTTATTATG
This sequence comes from Pseudochaenichthys georgianus, assembly GCF_902827115.2. Classification (NCBI taxonomy): domain Eukaryota; kingdom Metazoa; phylum Chordata; class Actinopteri; order Perciformes; family Channichthyidae; genus Pseudochaenichthys; species Pseudochaenichthys georgianus. Next base: position 37,248,909 of record NC_047511.1, on the reverse strand, counting down.
TGAATTCCCAATAATAGACGTCAGACATTTCATTTTTTGGCGTGGCGGTTGTGAATATAGTTTTGTTTCTGTGTTTTATCTGTTTCTTATGTTTGAGGAGTTATTGTGCAAAGGCTTCATCTGGTAAAGAGTTTTAGGATTCACAGTGATGTCAACATATCTGGAACGTTTTTTAGTGGTATTGAATTTCTAAAAATCATTTAGTGATTACTGTGAGCTGGTCCAGATCCCAATGATCTTAGCCCATGCATCTCCATCACTTTCATTGCCCCCCGGATGACTCACTTTGCCTGCTGATGGGCCTTTCTCAGACAAGTAATTACATTTCAGTCTCTGATCTGAGGCACAATTAGATTGACTTTTAAGCGCTGCTCACTGCTCACATGCTGCATATGCAGTTTGACCGGAAAAGGACCACATAGAAGGCTTGTGACTTAAATATTAAAGGGGCCCTATTATGCTAATGTTCAGGTTCATATTAGTATGCTGTGCCTCTAATCTGACATCTTTACATGCTTTAATGTTCAAAATGGTCAGAACTGCCAGTTCTGCAGCACCTCTTTTCACACACTGGCCGTTTCTCAATCGCGAGGATGCTGGCTTGGTACTCGCGTACTTCCCAGTCACTTCCTTCAGAAACGAAGCAAGTATACTTCCAAGACACGGCTTCGGAAAACGAAGAAGAATGGAACGGGCTAACAAGTGTGCCACTCTCTCTAACGGTTTCAACATAAACTGTACCGAAAATAAATACCTCACGATGTCTATCTAATTATGAACTTGCTTTACTTTCACGGAACACATTTATGGTGGTAACAAATGTAACAAAGTAACATTTACCAACACTACACATTTTCTACGCCACTACATACTTACATTTAAATGTGTGCTGCGTCGGTTCAGCCATTCTCAATCTCCACAAGGGTTTTTGAAATTGGTCCGTGCGCAAAGCATTGTGGGGATTTTAAGGACGCGAAGTCTACCCATTTGCAGCCTCGAAATTTCCCCCAAACCAAGGACGCGGCCTCGGTGGAATTCCAAGTATGCTGGAGATTGTAACAGTACTTCAGCGGCACTCGATGACGTAGAATCCTTGAAATATTGGCTTGGAAGCCAGTATCCTCGAGATTGAGAAACGGCCTCTGTCTGAAACCAGAGCCCAGTCTGCTCTGATTGGTTAGCTGGCCGGCTCAGTTGTGATTAGTCAACCGCTTTTGACATGTGTTGGAGCGCTAGCTAATAGAGAGGCGAATTCACGCCCATCTACTTCCGGTCCATGGGACCTTATTTCGGAAAAATTATGTATTGAAGTCAATGCAGAGTGAAAAGTTATCTTTCGATCCCATTTGAATTGTGCCATGAATTACACATATGTTTGTCAATCTTACAAAATTATTTCCATGTCAAAAAAGTCACAGTTTGTGGTAAAACTGTTGAAATATAAGACTATGAAAAATACGCAACTGGAAAGACTACAAATCCCAGAATCCCGGTCCCGCATGCTGGCTCTTGCAGAACCGACTAACTCCCCTATGTGTATGTACAGCTCTCAACGTGCCCAGACTTGTAGTGATTTTCACCTCGTTTAATACTTTTCGCCTCATTCTGAAAGAAAGAGGTGAAATGTGCCAACGTGACGGCCGTCTTGGTGTGTGGTGCGAGATGGGAGATGTAGTTCATTGAGCGGTTTCACACAAAAAAGTGTTACTTCACAGTTTTATGACACATTTTCATTTTTTTGACTGGCAAAATTATCTTTTAAATTGACAAACATCATATGTGTAATTCGTGGCACAATTCAAACGGAATCAAAAGATAATCTTTCTCTCCCCATTGACTTCAATACATACTTTTTCCGAAATAAGGTCCCATGGAGCTCCCCCGGAAAGGGAGGGACTTCGCCTCTCTATTGGAGCGCAAGTGTTGCATAGTGAAGTCACCATGTTAACAAAGAAGGGCAGGGTGAGATGGTGTGGGAGAGAAACAAAGGGAACTTTGGGATTTTAGCCTTTGCAGACCATTAACATTACATTACATGTTACTTGTTAGACGCTTTTATCCAAAGCGACTTACATACTCAATACTGTGAGCAATCCCCACAGGAATTTGGGGTGAAGTGTCTTGCCCAGGGACACAACGACATGCTGACTGCAGTGGGGTTTGAACCTGTGCTCCCCTGATCCCAACACCAAGGCTCTATCCACTGCGCCACACGCTTCCAACATGCACAAAAACTTATAAAATACACTACAGGAAATGGAAAGCCCCAAAAAGCATAATAGGGCCCATTAAACATTTTCAATTAATTAAATATCTTGGATCAGACTGAAGTTATTGAGCCATGTGATTAAATATATTCACACAACCATCTTTGAGATTAAACATTTTATGAATCTTCAGCACTTTACATGTCATAAACACATTTTCTATCTGACATGCGACCCGGCCCAATGGCTCCTCTAACCAACACAGCGGATATCGATCCATTCAAGTCATTTTTCACCACTGACATTTGTATTTCTCTCAAGCGTCCAGATGGATTCACACTTCCCCACAATCTTGTTAGAGAAACCATTTTATGGGAAATGTCCATGTTATTAGATTACTGCTCATCGTTCTCCTTGTGAGTCTCCTGGATGTTTCCTCCTGTATCTATCGTGATGCTGAACCCATCAGGTTGAAAGATAAAGGCAACAAATATTTATATTTCTCAAACATGGCATGCAGTTTTCTTTTTGTAAAAAACAATTGTCAGTGTTTTTTGGTATACTGTTAGTAATATAAAGTCCAAACTTGAGTTGATAGAAGACATTTATTGCACTGAATGTCTACATACATTGATATAAATCTGCTGTTTGTAAGGTTTTTCTCTGCTATGAAATGGTTTAGTTTATTTTTAATAGACACATAGTGGTATAAATGGTGTTGATGCTAGTCAGGTCAAGTGAAATAGGAACTACTAATTGCATTGTCGCACGTTGGGGCCCATCATGGTGTGATATATGAGCTGAATCCACTGCACAGACAGGGACTTTGAGAGGACGAGATGTCTTTCAGATGATGCCCTCTGTCACTGTTTGTTCCCTCTAACAACAGCAACCACTGGCAGCCCATAACTGAGCCGCTGCAGACGTCTGAGGAGACGCTCAGATTTGCTGTTGTTGCCGCAGTCAGCTGATGCAGGAGAGTCCAGACTCTGGGCCAGCGAAGACTGAGGCAACAGTGGACTTTACAGCTGTACACCGTCCGACAGGTCTGAGTGGTTTGAGCCGTAGCTGTTGATGAAGCCGAGCTCTGGGGCTTTGGGCACTGTTGGCTCCTTGATGACCTGCAGAGGATAGACGTATACTTAGAGAGCCACCATGCACAGTATCAGGACCCTGATGCAGCTGATACCAATACATTTACTCTTGCCCAAAATAAAAATATAACTGAGTTACGGATTCTTAGCTACTTTAGTGAGAAAATAACACGTGTTGAGGTTCAAGAAATGATGCCTTTTACTTACCTCATCAAATTTTCTGTCACTGTAGACTTCATTCTTGTCAATAAACGTCAGCATGATCCAGTCACAGATAATGGTACACTGAAGGTGTGACATAAGAAGAAACACCAGTTTGTGGTGAAAATAGGGAAAGCTTCAACTTTAAAGTCTTAATGTAAAAATACTTACAATGCCAACTGAAGTCATGGCAGTCACTGTGCTGATGATGGTTGGGATGGGACTGAATTTACCAGCCTGAAAAAGAAAGTACATGAAAAAAAGACAGAACAAGAAAGACAGTCACCATGTTAAGCTGCAAATAAATGACGGAGTATCTGTCACTCACATGTCCATGAACTATGACATCCAGACGGATGCCGTAGGCCTTAATGAGCGTCCGGGACTCTACCCCTTCTCTACTGTAGTATTTGGCAAACCTGTAGTTATACAGAAATTACAAATGCTGAGAAACTTAGCACATGCTTAGTTTTAAATATGTTGGTTGTTTGAGCTCACCTGTAATAGTAACCAGAGCTGGCCTGGTCCTTTCGAAGATCAAGACGACGGAAGGAATACGTTGGTTGACAGTATGAATAATCCAGGTCCAGGTTACAGTTCCAGTTAATGAAAACCCCAATCACTCCTCCCTGTGCAACAACAGCATTAGTCATATCTTAAGTAATACTACATTATCACCAAGTAGGTCCTTTCTAATCCCAAAATCAATATTACTTGTTTTTTTTCCTTTTACCTGTACCATTGTTTTTCCATTACATTTGAGATAACCAAGACACCTCTTCTGCCAATGTCTCGAATTCTCTGCAACTATCACCAAAACAATTGTGACTGATAAGTACAGGTAAGAGGAAATGTATTTATATTGGATTTAGGGGTGAGTGGTCTATCTGAGATACTGTATCAAAGAGGCAGTATGTGTTGTTTAAAAAAACAAGTAAAAGCAGACATGTTGTACTCACAGTCTTGCAAAGCTCACTGAAGTCCTCCCTAGCCTGAGCTGCGATGTAACCCAGGCGAAAGTTTGGACAGTACGGTTCAGTCTCCTTATCATAATGACACTTGTTGAGGAATCTCCGCATTTCCTTTGGGTTTGAAATATCTTTTATATTTCCCCTGCAAGATACAAGAACATTTGTGTGTGTGTGTGTGTGTGTGTGTGTGTGTGTGTGTGTGTGTGTGTGTGTGTGTGTGTGTGTGTGTGTGTGTGTGTGTGTGTGTGTGTGTGTGTGTGTGTGTGTGTGTGTGTGTGTGTGTGTGTGTGTGTGTGTGTGTGTGTGTGTGTGTGTGTGTGTGTGTGTGTGTGTGTGTGTGTGTGTTTGCTTTACCTCAGCACTTTGAATCCAGGGAAGTGGATATAATTCCTGATGAACACTGTAAAATTGATGGCCTCCACTAATGCCTGTTCTCTGAGGACAAACAAATCAAAATCATAGTTTTGTGTAGCGGAAAATATGTTTCTTTTAGTTTTATAGTATAGTTTTCCACAGTTTCACATTAGATTCCATTCAAATTCAAAGGCCAAATGCTGTCTTAAACCTTTAATAGACATGTGTTTAATTATTTGCATAGGTGTGCACCACAGGCGATCCCAGTATTATAGCTTTGTCCAGCCTTTCACCATACCTGTATTTACGTTTTTCTTAACTTGTTTATGAGTGACGGTTAACTTGATTGTAAAAAAACCTACTCGGGACAACCTTTGGGAGGATAATCCATCATCTGCCTTACCTTACAACAGCGTACCGCTCAATAGGACACCATGTTTGGATCTCACAAGTTTTGAAGGTGTGGTTGTAGTACTGAACACATCTGCCGGTCCTTCTTCCTGTAAGAAAATATAAAAAATAGACTGTGGAAAAGAACGATCAACGAAGCTTGGAGGAAAGTTTTGTGAGGAGTAAAAAAAGTACCATGGCCATCAAAGTCAACCTCCCCCTGGACACAGTCACTGTCTCTTGTACAGTTGGCATTGGCAACCATGAAATGCTGAATGGAATAAAAACAGATTATAGCTTTGTCTTGCATACAATGTCATTGAGAAAGTTCCTGTTGACCTCTCACCTCAGCACAGGTTCCTTGCTTCTGATCATAGGTTACTTCTCTTCTCAATATTGTACTAATCACATCACCGCCCTGTGAGGAAAATGCCAAATTAATCGGCAGTAGGACATAACGATACAGACAGAGTTCAGGAGGTGGAAAATCATTAACTGTATTGGAGCATTTGGACTTACCTCTGAGGGTCGAACGTACTCCACAGTGTCTAAGATATCATCTCCATGAACTGCAGTGCCTTTCATTAGTGTGTAAACTGAGCTCTCTGGACGGGTTTCAGTCTCTTGGTAGGCTTTCTCACTTATGAAGACATACCTTCAGGATGATAGAACAGACAGATGCAATATCACATTTTCTGTCATGACGTCAATCTATGTTGGAGGTATCACATTTCCCCTAGATCTGTTCAAACCGCTTTGCTGAAACCATGAAAACAAGAAAAGATGAGGCACTCTAATAATACAAATCAAGAAATATAAGATATAGTTTACGATTTGATACAACAAATTCATAAAATCAAAGTCTAACCTATGGAAACTGCTCTCAGTTCAAATGACACGTCTCGTAAAGGACAGAGAGACCTACATTCCCAAACCCATTAATTGTGTCTCTCTTTGTATTTTGTATTTGTATCCAGAATAATTTCCTTGCCACACAACTGCAATTAATGAGTTAGAGAATTTAAAGTCAGAGCACATGTGTTATCCATATTCACTCTTTTACACACTAAAATAAACATTAAAACAAAAACATGTTAGCATAATATTAAGAAAGCTTTTTGGTTTCTTAGATTGCCCCTTTAGCTCACACAGGGCTTTCAAGTACACAAACATGAAGCTTACCAGATGAAATAAGTGATCACAAGAAACTGAACGCCTCTGTATATCACTCCAAGAGTTTTGTTTTTAACCACCATCACCTTTGGTGTCTCATAATCCCAGAAACCAAGAAAATAATCCTTTACAAAGTCACGAAGCCCCATCATGAACTTGTGAAATAGTTCACACATATTCTGAGATGTCCTTTTGAAGTCGTATTTCTCTATGATGCAGTCTCTTTGTATCTAGCTTTTTATTTCTCTCTCTTTATTTCTCACTCCCTGATCCTGCTCAGCTCCATCTGCATCTCTCTCAAGCTGTACAGAGAGGCAGAGGAGAAGGGGTGGAGTCCAGCCTTCATGCCTTTCATTTTGTTTATTCTGATGATTGTTCAGCTTTTATGATATATACAGCTGATCAAACTTAAGATCAAAACAAAGTGTTTACAGTTCTGCTGATTAATTTACATGAAACACTGTTTTTGAAAATAATGTATCCCGATTTTTTTCCATGGATATTTTGATGAATGAAATAACAAATATTCATCAAATATTTTATTTTGTATTTATGTGTTTAGACTTTTTTGACACATTGTTAAAATGTACAAGCTAGTCAGTACATTAGTTATTTTAATGTTAATAATTAATACATATTTTTAAAGGCAGGACTTTTAATTATTGGAGTAAGCTATAATAAACGATAGATAGATAGATAGATAGATAGATAGATAGATAGATAGATAGATAGGTAGATAGATAGATAGATAGATAGATAGATAGATAGATAGATAGATAGATAGATAGATAGATAGATAGATAGATAGATAGATAGATAGATAGATAGATAGGTAAACCCAAGCTCTTTTATCACTGTTTTATATATATTATTCACTGTATTCATTCATTGTTTCTTATATTTTTTACACAGGCGGACAAACGGCCACCCTCACTCTGGGTCCTAGTTCCTTCTCGCAGCACTTCCTCCGCGCATGTCAAACAACACGTGCATTGGCTGCTGGTCTCGGTAGCTGTTGCTGTGTTTGTCTTAACCGCTTACTTTATATACATTTAGATTTACCTACACTTGTTTGTAGGGCCACATATCACTTCTAAATGGGAGGTACTCAAAAGAAAAAGGTAAGAGTTGACTTCGGGATATTGTCAGAGCCATGCACTTTAATAACTATAGCAACCTGGTTAGCTAGTTAGCTAACGAAGCTAAAGTTTGTTTCACTGAAATCGTGAAATCGGTTCTTTGTAGATCAACGTTTTAATATCAAAGCATTCAGTTAATTGCTTTTTACTTGTGAGGATTTAATGTGATCGTCTGTCCTGTTTTTTTCAGTATGAGAGGGGCTCTGTCACCAACTACATCACCAGAAACAAAGCTCGCAAGAAGTTATCGCTGAGCCTCCCAGACTTCAGGTAACCGCACTGTTCATGCATCATGGTGCATGTGTTTGAATATATACTCTCAATTCCCGGTTTATTAGGTTTACATTAATGTATACCTTTATTAAATCTTACTTTTATAAAGGTTATAATGTTCAGTTTTGTTTTAATTTGGTGTTGATTTAAGTTTATAGTCATTTTGGTAGCTATAGTTAGTTAGTGACTAAGTTGAGTTTGCATTAAAATGACATCAAATGTTTTTAAAAAACGTCCCAAATATACAAATGCGAAGACATGCAATACACATTCCCTCACTACATATAAACACACTGAAAAACAAAAGAAGTTATTTTTTTCAATCGCATTTATATTAATGGTGGACAAAATATAAGAAGGACCTCTCAATATATCGTATTACCTGACTCTGGCCAACAGGGCCATAAACAGCAGCCATTGTGTTGAGTAAACATCTCTTTAAAACAACAACAACTCAACAAAACAGGCTTCATGAAGGGATGATCTTCACTTAGAGCTCCTTAGTTATTACTGGGTTAGTGAAATAACTGAATATTCAATTTGAAACTAGTTTATAGACAAAATAAACAATCAGAAATAACCAGGGAACTTCTACCTCAGATGGTTTTACTAATGTCGGCCCTTGTCAAAAATAGTTTTCACGGTTAGTTTTAATCTGTGACTTTTATTCTCTGTTCTTTCATTCTTCAAATTCATATTTTTTGTACTATATACACTGATTTTCTTTTTTATTTCTATCTTTAATCTGAATAATTTAATCTAGAGAAAAGCATAACATTGACATATTTCAGAGTCAGCTAATTGTTAGATTTGTTTAATAATGGCCCAGACAACTCTGTTCAAATCAGTTTTCCAAATTGTTAACCATTCATTTGACTATCATCAAATAAATAAGCTCTCACATATACATCACAGCACCTAAACCTACCATCGAACATGGCATGACGTCATTACTAAAGACCAGGCATTCACAGACACATTCTTCCTGATCTCTGTGATTTTCAGGCGACTGTGCATCCTTAAAGGCATCTACCCTCATGAGCCCAAGCACAAGAAGAAGGTGAACAAGGGATCTACAGCCCCGAGGACCTTCTACCTGCTCAAAGACATCCGCTTTCTTCTGCACGAGCCAATTGTTGGCAAGTTCAGAGACTACAAGGTATCACCACACATTTTTCAGATGTTCAAAATGTCACCATCTTCTCAACATGCTTATATTCACTAGTATAATTGGGAAAAGATTGTAATTGAACCGTGTTAAAGTTTTAGTCTGTTTTTTACTTTTGTGAAAGTTATAGAAATGTTAATATTGTTTTTTCTGTAAACGGTGTCTCATTCCCAAAGTGTTTTTTTCTCAACAGGTATTTGTACGCAAGCTTAAGAAGGCTTATGGAAAAACAGAATATACTAATGTGCAGAGACTGAAGGAGAACAAGCCGACATATAAACTGGACCACATCGTCAAAGAAAGGTGAGACCGTGTTAACCTGCACCCTCAACACCGGAGGGCACTGTTGAGCTTACACGGTTCTTCATATCCATTCAAAGTAGAGAGTATCAGCTTTTGTACAGAATGTAAAGAGTGGCATGTCCGCAGTATTTCATTTAGCTTATTTAAAAAAAAAAAAAACGTTTAAGAGGTTCTGTCTCCTCACTGGTTCTCCTTTTTGTGGCAGGTACCCGTCCTTCATTGATGCTCTCCGTGACGTCGACGATGCCCTCTGCATGTGCTTCCTCTTCTCCACTTTCGCCCGAACAGGAAAGTGCCACGTTCAGACAATCACGCTGTGCAGGCGCCTCACTGTGGAGTGGATGAACTATGTCATTGCATCCCGTTCTCTCAGAAAGGTACGACACCACTGTAAACCCTCGTACTTTGTTTTGAGTAAACATACAAATCAAATGGGGGGGCGGGGTTTAATTGATATCTCTTGAGTTCATTGACCTCAGTTCTGTAACGATCTAATCACCTGTCTGTTCTTCATAGGTGTTCATCTCCATCAAGGGAATATATTACCAGGCCGAGGTGATGGGACAGCTCATTACCTGGCTGGTGCCATATCAGTTCGCCCATGATGTGAGTACATGACCAAATGCAATCCACAGTAATTATGCTAACACGCAGTGGTTTTGGTCTGATAGGATTACACTGAAGGTTGACGCTGCTCTGTTCGACTCATCATAAAACCGCAGATCTTTCTATAAGCACCAAACAGCCAACTGCTTAATTAAGGCCTGCAGGCTATTTCATTATATCAACACACAGACATTTAATATGGCCTTAGGAATTAATTATTTCTCTTTATTTACATTGCAGTTATACAACAGGGCGTATGTAGTCAATGCTTTAGCTTCACACTGTCATTTTATAGTTTAAAATGACCTAGAATGGTTTTTGATTTTTTTGCCATTAACCAATTGTCAGATGCCCCAAATTGTGTTTGTAAATAAATATATGATATAATGTACAGGAATCTTCTTAAAAGTCAAGTTCCCTTTGATTTCTACAAAAATATGCAATAACCATTATTGTGGCATGTCCTTAAAATCCTTATGTGTCATAAAATATATATTTTTAAAAGAAAAAATGAAATGAGGAGTAATGCTTGAAGTTCAATCACTCAGGTAACGGTTTTAAATACTAATATTTACAGACTGAGGGCTCAAATGCACAAGAAGCCTAATTCTCCTAAACAATAATGTATTAGATGTTAAAAATAAGGTAGGCAAACTCATAAAACACTTTAATGTATTTAAAATCTGTGCATATGATGGATTAATAGCCTTAGGTTGTGCCAGAGATTGTGTGCTAGGGATTCTAAATGGCTCTTGACTGTATGCCCTCGTGTGTATTTATTTTAACCACTGAGACTTAGTTAAACCCTTTGTTTTCCCTTCCAGCACCCAACAGATGTGGACTACAGAGTCATGGCTACTTTCACAGAGCTGTACACCACTCTCCTGGGGTTCGTCAACTTCAGGCTCTACCATTCCCTCAACCTGCTCTACCCCCCAAAGGTACATCGGACTCAACCATCACAGGGGATGTTCTCTATATATGTTCGCACACACTTCATTTATAAGGTTATTTTCAGTGGCCAGTCAAGGCAATATTTGTTTTACATAGTTGTTAAAGTAATATATTAAAGTTCAGATAAATGATATTCAAGTCAAATAGTAGCTAGGTATGTGGACTAAAATCTTACATTGTAATCTCTTATTGCGAGACATGAAATGAGTATAATACATGTGGGTTTACAATAAAGATGACTTTCCATTTCCGTTAGCTCACCTCTACCCCGTTCATGTTATCCTTCCTTTTGCAGCTAGACGCTAAAGCAGAGTCCGAGCTGAAGGAGGAGAATGACGAAGACTACGCCATGAATTCAGAAAGCTACCTGGAGGTAATGATGACGGGTCTCTCAAAAGAGATCATCCTGGCTAATAAAAAGACACTGATTTTGAATTATAAAATGTGTTGTTTTTTGTAATGCTGTGAGCAGCGCAAACCTCATTAAAGATACGTCAACACTTGGAAGATTAAACTAATAGATTGATACAATTTGTCATAGGTGGCAAAACATTATATAACTCAACACTGAAACCCAGTGCTTTTTGTCCTTTCTATATTATTTAATTCATTTCCATCTTTAAAAATGCTCCCGGTAATTATGTAAACTTGTAGTTCTGCAAACTACTGTGTTCTCATTTAACTGAACTGATGTTTGTAACGATCTATACACTGAAATAAATGGTAATTGTTCATGTTAAAACATAATTAGAGAATGTTCTAAACTGGTGTGTTTTGGCTCTGCAGAAACTGTCAGCTCTGAGTACGAGTCTGGCCACGGTGGTTGCCACTACAGAGGAGGAGGAGGCTCAACTTGACCAATTTCCTGTTGAAGACGTAAGAAAACCAGTTCACAAAATATGTATCTGAAATACTCAATCTCATCTCTGGTGACATACAACTTATGTAGTATTATATTATGTTGAATTGGTACTGAGAATTAAACAATGTCATGATTCTGAGAAGTCCAATCAAAACAGTGAGTCAGTGAAATGAACTAATTGGTCTCTGAAGGCTGAGGTTGCTATATTTGTCAGGGGTTGAAGTTTATAGAAGTGTGAGACTGGGGATTACGGTTTTATGTTTGGTTGCTACGGTTGAAATGCTCCTAATATTGGGAGCTTGGTGTGCCCTACCAATCAGAAACACGAGCCCAGCTCGTTCTAAGATGAACAACCATCCAACAGCAAGAGGGGGAATATCACAACGTTATTTCTGTTGCTGATCGTCCCTGATCAAACAAAAGCCTTAAAACAGTGGCTTTCTATTACTCCAACAAATGTTGTCTTTTACTTCTTCAGGAGGACATGGAAAAGATGGAGGCCAGAGAAAGGGAACAGAAAGAGCAGGAAGCTCAGAAAAAGCTTCTTGAGGGGCACAAGTTCTTCCTCAACCGAGAAGTGCCCAGAGAGCCGTTGGCTTTTCTCATCAGGTGAGTGGCCGCTGCAGGGAACCTCCGGACGGTCCAACACATTTACAAGGAAACATATTTAGACCTAAAACTGATTTGTTGCTGCTGCCTTCCAGGTGTTTTGGTGGTGAAGTGTCCTGGGACAAGTCTGTTTGCATCGGCAGCACGTACGACGTGACGGATGAGAGCATCACGCATCAAGTTGTTGACAGACCCAACGTTGACAAACAGTATATTAACAGGTAAATGAATGGTGGATCTAACACACGTCGTCTAAGTCAAGAAATGTAAGCTCTTTATTTTTAACGTGGAACACGTGTTTCTGTGCAACCAATTTGATTCTGTGTATTTCTGAATGCTAAATACGCGAAGTCTATTCTGTACACTTCATGTCCTCCACAATGGCTCCTTTCAGGGTCATGCTTCTGCTGCTTCCTCAAAACAACCTTCTTCATCGTGTTTTTAAAGGGTCACATTGTTTCTGTCATGACCCCCCCCCCCCCCCCATGTGTTTTTTAAGCAGAAAGGGAAAGTCCTCACAATTTCTGAAAACATGACATGCTGTTTTACTATACTTTGTTTTTAGGTACTACATCCAGCCCCAGTGGGTGTTCGATTGTGTCAATGCCAAAATCGTCCTGCCTGTGGAGGACTACTTCCTTGGAGTGACTCTGCCGCCTCACCTCTCTCCCTTCGTTGAGGAGAAGGACGGAGACTACGTGCCCCCTGAAAAACTAAAGATCATGGCGTTACAACGAGGAGAAAAACCTGGTAATTTCTCTTCAATACCATACTTATAAATATATTTGTATTGTGTCCCAGCATTGAATCACAGTAGGGATGCTCGGATTGATCGGCCGCCGATCAATATCGACCGATACTCACTCTCTGCCGATCGATCGGTGCGCTCTAAAAAATGCTGATTGTGGGAGCTGATCGCATTACGTAAAATACATGACACTTTTCTCTGTGCGCGCCAAGCTCGCCAAAATGGCTTCACCGGTCTGGCAGTATTTTAAGGTGTCCGAAAAAGACAGTAAAATAGCGGTATGCAAAGTGTGTGAAGCAGAAATCCTGCTGCGAAACACACACTAAGAGTTAGACCTAACACACTTAGCTATTTTATCTACCTCTGGAACAAGCTAAACTAGTTATAAAAATATTATGCTTCACTGTCGGGTCACTCATTACTGGATCAATGAGCTGCATGAGATACTGACAGGCTGTCAGGAGAGAGAGAGAGGGGAAAAGAGAGCGCTTCCGCTCATTTCTCCCGTGTTATTATCCAAAGTGAATAATGTACTTCATTTGAATGTAATAATTATGTTGGTTGTTGTTTGTGGAAGCGCCAGTGAATGAGCCCCATTAACTGAGTTGTAAACATCACTTTAAATCAGTGCTTCTCAAAGTATCGTCCGCGGACCACTGGTAGCCCGTGAGCGCCCCCTAGTGGTCAGTGAGTATATTGGTAAAATTTCACAATTTAAATAAATGTATTTATTTTAAGTTTTCCGCACTCTCGTGGGGATATCTCCGCAATGGAGCAAGCTTAAGTTTCACTTTCGATTGCATGATATAGCCCAGCGCAACACCTTCATCACACATGTTTCCACTTGTTTGTACCATTTGCAGGCGATTTGTAATCTGTTCTAGAAAAATGATGTGTTTGTGGAGTTAGGTGGTCCGAGTGTTTTTATTATTGGTTAAGTGGTCCTTGGTATGAAAAAGTTTGAGAAACACTGCTTTAAATGGAAGATCCCCATAGGCCCCGCCCACTCGATCGGTATCGGCCGATACTGATATTGGCGATCGGAGCATCCCTAAATCACAGCGATTTATAATCAGGATGTCAGTGTAATGAACTCCCAATCAGCAGTCACACTGTGATCACACACAGGTGACTGCTCTTGGCTGCATCTTTCATAAACTAGGTGACATTTTAGGTTCAATATGTTTGATTAGGAATAAAAGTTTCTATTGATCAGATCATTAAGCCTAAAAAGGATGCATAATAATTCCATGGACACATCATTCATATATTTAACTTCCATCACAGCCCAGGAAGAGGAGGAGGAAGAGGAGGAGGACGACGAAGAGGAAGATGAGGAAGAAGAAGAAGATGAAGAAGAAGAGAATAATCTGAAGAAGATGGAGAAACAAAGATCCCAGGGAAAGGTAAGAGACGTTTGACCTCTTTTCCTTTGAGCTCTTGTATTTTCCCGGTCACACTAAGGCGTGGTGTCTCAACGTGGTGTCTCTGTCTTTTAGAACCTGTCGGTCAAAGTGACAGCTGGGAAAGTGAAGGTGGAAAACCCAGAACGCTTGGAGCAGGAGGAGAAGGCCGAGGAAAAACGCCTCGCCATCATGATGATGAAGAAAAAGGAAAAGTACCTGTACGACAAGATCATGTTTGGAAAAAAGCGAAAAGTCCGAGAGGTACGTTCAGTTTTTATTATTCATTTAATATGTATGGAAATAACTTTGGATCCTTTCAATATCTGACTCTCTTTTAACATTATTCTAGTGTGCAGAGTATATTCGAGTTTGAGTCTAAATCTCTTTTGTTTTCTCTTGTAGGCTAACAAGCTGACTGCCAAGAGGAAGGCCCACGATGATGCTGAAAAATCAAAGAAGAAGACAAAGGCCAACAAATGAATCGTCTGATCATGTATTTAGCAGATTGACTTTGTGTATTTACATTCTTGAGGCAGAGTGTATTTCAGGTTGAGATTCCTGTAATCCTGTGTGAGTTTGATGCACCTGATGCGTTGACCTTCAAGCTCAAGAAGAAATGCAGGATGTGGCATATGCTCATTGTGTTATTAATAATGTAAAAGTGACTTTTTGCCTTTTGTTTGTTAGAACTGTTTTACATTACACAATATATTTCTTCCACTTAGTTGTTAAAGCTGTTCATGTAAATGGTCTTTATTTTAAAGTAAAAACACAAATTAAAAATCCTGTTGCTTGTGATCTTAAAAAATGATAAATGAGGTTTCTAACTGTTAAGTGGTGTATTCCTTCCCCGAGTATTATTATGCTGATGACCAGTTAAGGCTCTGAAGTGTATTTTGTGCTTCATCTCCTTTTCTAGTTTCTTACTTGAGGAACTATCAGTGAGAATGCCCTTGTGCACTCTTTGGTAGCCTTAACAGCTCTGATGTGAAGAGTGAAGACACAGTGCTTGAATATATGAAGCCACGTCTTACCTCCTCCGCTCGCGTCTCAGGTGGGAGAAATATAGACAGTTTTATTTATATACCACCTTTCAACACAAGGCAATTCCGAGTGCTTTACAAAAATGAAAGACATTCAGAAAATGGCATTTTAAAAAGCAAAGATAATAAAACAAACATTAAAGGTGGGGTAGGTAAGTTTCAGAAACCGGCTCGAGATACACTTTCTGTTATATTCCATGGAAAGCTCTTAACATCCCGATAGCAATGAATATCTTAAGTGCTTTGACAACAAATCCATAACAAAATTTCATCTGGAGAAGCCGTAATACTGTAAAAAGTACATCCAATCCGTTTAGCCGGGCCGGCTAAAGTAACTGGATGGCCTACCTGCCTGTCAGCCTCCCATCGGGGCACAAACTTATCTCGTGCCCTCATTGGTCATGTGCGCGTTCGTGTGTGTTGGAGGAGGGGCTCTGTAAGGAAGTGGCAGATTTTCTCCGGTTGTGTATTTTCAAATTCTAGCGATCTCGAGCCGGTTCCTCAAATGTAATAATAATAATTGGTCGTACAGTATTACTATGGAAGCCCATTTCCGCCACTTGAAAAAAATTAAATCCCCATGAAAAGTCATTATGAGATAAGAAAGTCGAAATAATGAGATAAAAAGTCATGAGGTTGAGAGACTTTGTCACAACAGACAAACTAGCAGCTCTTTGGCTCGAGTTCTCCTATTTATCTTGACACGGAAATGGATTGTGAGTACATTGAGGACTACTTTAAACGTGGATTTACAACTGATGAAATACTTACTTTGCTTGCTGATTCACATGGAGTTGTACTAAGCAAACGCACCCTTGAAAGGATTTTAAGCAAGAAGCAGCTCTGGCGTCGAAAGAATAAAACCGATGTGGCTGAGGTGGCTATCTTCATTGAACAGCAACTGGAAACATCTGGTCAGTGTCATGGTTACAGATGGATGCACCAAAAATGTTGGTTACATGGAATTGTGACTGACAGAGAAACAGTGTGAATACTGCTACAGTTATTGGATGGTGAAGGTGTTGATCTGAGGTCAAGAAACAGACTGCGAAGGCGCATCTACCATAGCTGTGGTCCAAACTATGTATGACACATTGATGGTTACGACAAGCTTAAGCCATTTGGAATTGCAATCAGTGGATGCATTGACGGGTTTTCCAGAAAGATGATATGGCTTGAAGCTTACAAAACAAACAAAGACCCGAAGATCATCGCTGGCTACTTTATTGATGCCGTTATCAATGCTGGTGGGTGCCCTGCCAGACTCAGACTTGATTTAGGAACAGAAAATGGCCATATGGCTGAAATGCAGCAGTTTTTGCATTTTTCTGAGAACCAAGCTGAAACAGATAATGTAACCTTTGGTCCAAGCACTGGAAACCAGCGTATTGAACGATGGTGGCTGACCTTGCGAAGTGAGTGTGTCCAGTTTTGGATGGACCTTTTTGACAAACTGAGTGTCGATGGCTACTTCTCAGACAACTTCTTGGACAAGTCCTTGATCCAGTTCTGCTTTCTACAAATAATACAGGTACTTGTCACATTATGAAATAAATAAATGTTGAATGTGGTGAATATTTTTAAAGAGCCACAAATGACCATGTGTAAAATAGAAATTGCCTGTTTTCCGTGGAGAGAGTGAATAATAAGTTATTGTTTCTGGCTAACAAAAATATGTGGGTATTCAGAGTAGCTGTGTCAAATAAGTAGGTATTTAAGAATTTTTATTTTCGGGTTTATCCACCACATTTTTATAACTGTTAAGATATAACATTAGTTGCACTGCTGCAATTTACATTTTACAGTTATTAATATGATTGTGCCAACCTACCATAGTACAACTAGAAGACACATCTCACAAATATAACAAACCATGGGTCAAGACTTGACTAAGGCAGTAATCACCACTGCCCAGTATTTTTATACATTCTATTTGACTGAATATTATTTGCCTCCTAGGAAGAACTTAATGAGGTTGCGTTGACTTGGAACAATCACAGAATCCGTCAAGTCCATAACTCGCGATCACCCCATGGACGTCCCTCCATATTGCATGCAGTCCCTCATCTGTATGGAGGCAGAGATTGTTTGCACCACGTGGACCTGGAGAAAGTTCAAGTCTGCCTTGATGAGTGTGTGTTCAAGGACTTCCCATGTGATGAAGATGTGTTCCATATCTGTGTGGATCTAATGTCAGAGTATAATCTGAAATTAACAAATGATGTGTTTGAAACTGTTAACCTGTATATCACACTCAGACAACTGATGAACAATGAACTGGATCATTAACTTTCCTGGGGCAGTGTCACAATTTATATTTCAGAAATGTGTATTTGTTTCCTGTTTCATTCCAGGACAAATTGAAATATATATACTGATTGCAATTGTCAGAATTATAATATACTTTAACCTGTGATGAATGAAAATATAATTGTAGCTGTTTGAGACACGTCAAATATGTACCAAATATTCTCAGTGCATATATTTGTATTTACACACAAACAAAGTCATGTGTTGCCCTTAGATTGACTATGTGTAAAAACAGGATACAAATGCAAAATACACACATGTATTAATCAAATTATTTATTCAATTATTTAAACAGATGGCATACAAAATTGCTGTTTTCATTTTGACTGGATATAATTGTTTCCAAGCAGCTCTTTGATGGCTGAGTCACTGAGCATGTCCTGTATCATATCACGATAAGAAGAACATCAGTTTAAAGGCAGCAGCTGTTTCCCTTTCATCCTCTCTCCTTCTGCATCCCTCCATCCTCCCACTGCTTTCACAATGGTGTGCTTCTTCTTCTTTCGTATAACGTTAGATGTCCAACTCGGTGTCGTGTAGCCATGCCCGCATCTCTGGTCCTAGGTCGAAGAGGCTGGCTTCCGAGGGTGGTCTATATAAGGGGCAGATGGTGATTATATGGACAGCGGTCTGCTCAGGGTCACCGCACTCGCATGCCGCACTGTCCGCCAAGCCCCACGTCTTCATCGAGGTTTTAAAGCGACCGACCCCAGTTCGCAGACGGTTCAGAGTGGTCCACTGCCGGCGTGGTAGGTCGTCTCCTACAATGGTGCCATCTCCTGGGTCCCAGATGTAACGGTGGATTCGGGAGGGCCCGGCTGACATGGTGTGCTAAGCCAGGGAAGAGCAGGCAGCAGAGAGAGTGAGACAGAGCGAGTGACTTCCTCAAACACTCCTCGCTCCTTTCTCCCCCTCCATTTATCTGAATCCAACCAATCAGCTGGCAGACTTCAATAAACCTCTGAAACCAAAATTGCTCTTTTCATTTTGACTGCATTTCAATCTAACTTGCTACAGCATCAGCACCCTTTAATCGTAATCCATCGGTACGTTTAAATGCCAAACTGTCTTTTGGGAAATAACAAGAACAGCACCTGAATAGAATAGTGTTTCACAAGGGAATATATACATTGTTGTCTGAAATAACTGATTTAGACTCAGGTTATTAGTGAAGTCTAGCAATATAAACCATCAATCTTAAACTACTTCCTTAACTGAGGTATTCACAGAAAGTTATCTGCATTGAAACGTAAACATGTTCTTAAACTGAAAACAATGTTCAACAAAAGTGGCTAAAAGCAGTAAAGAAATATTGACAAGATGTTGATGCGGTGGCACTCAGTAAGGTTAAACAAGCTGTATTACTTCCTTCACAATAATCTGGAAAACCTACAAATCTTAAACGTGAACCTCTGATTGCAGTTGCTGGAAGCTGAAATCTTTGTATCTTAGACAATATCCATTACCCACACGTTGCTACCTAAGACTTTGTTCATTTCATGTCGAAAATCTGGGTAGTGGTCGTAACTGACTGGCAACTCCAAGTAACAGCCACATGTATGAGCAACAGGTCTTCTTTGAAATCCCTGAAGTTGTGTGAAGCTGACAGTGATGCTCTTTCCTGTGAACAAATCTGATCCTGTGCAAAATCTGAGGAAAAGGGAGAGGTGCTGGGTGTCTGACTCTCTAAGATATGCACTAACATACTTGACCATTTGTTTCTCCTGGGCATTCTGTGTACTGGGGTAAGTCATTGATCTCATGATCTTTCTTGATGTTGGTTGTAGCTCTTCATAGACTGCTGCAATCCCTTTCAGCTCTGATGCAAGTGTGTTGTTCCACTGTTCAATCACAAAAGCAGGCTCTTGAATCAGTTTTTGGTGAGCAATCTCCTTCAAGATTTGCTCAAAGTTATCTGCTGTTGGAAGCCGCCGGCAGTTGTGGATATCCATGATTTCCAACAATTCTTCTTGGTCCACACCTTCAAAATCTGAACGACAAGATTCAAAGACTCTGACACATACTTGAGAAAGCTGTCCACAAGATCACTCTCAACAAAGCCCAAAACAGCTTGCTCCAGAAGTACAGGTGAAAGTTTAACAGGAAGGTACTTCTCTTTTTGCCAGCCAAATGTGATTATTCGGCCTACACTTTCCCATTCTTGTTTACCAAAATCATGACGCAGGTATGGCACTTTGAAGCCATTTCCCATAGTGCACTGCTCATAAAAGTCATTCCAAAATTCGGACAGTATATCCCTCATAACACCTCCATCATCCACAGCTTTTTCAAGCTTTCCATCGGAAGAATAACTTGGAAGTGAAAGTCATTCTCCATGATATTTTCCTCAGAAAACACTAGAATAAGTTCTCTGAGAATCTGTCCACGATGAAGAACAATAATTTTCTTCACTCTTTCTCTCTGATTGGCTTGTTCCTGAAACATATCCATTGAAGGAGGCATGGATGATTCAATAGACAGTTCCGTAGAGAGAGACAATGTATCATCAAGACTGGAGTACTCCATCAGAGAGATGCTGTCTGTGCGGAAAGTTACAATGCCACTATCATCTAAAGCACCAACATGAAACAGTGTTTCATGTGCTTGCAAACTGGATGCATCAGTTGGGTTGACTGTGGTGTAAAGAAGGGAAACACTATCACTGTTTTCATTTGCAAAAACGGTGCTGCTTCCAACAAAAATGACATCTGAAGTACTTATCTCCACCGGATCTGTTACAGATGTGTCTGTAGAGAGGTGATAGGTATCAGGTCTGGCATGTGTGTTTTCACCTTCTTGAGCAGTTGCATCACTATTGTTTTCCACCAGATGTATGTCACTGGCAATGTCTCTCTTCTTGGTTGTTAAATAGAAACGTAAGAGAGGTAATTTTGTCTTTTCATACAGTTCCTTGACTGTGATACTACCCTCTAATGAATGCCGCTGAAAGTCCGTTAAATCAATGTCAAAATCAGTAAGGCTCCCCTCTGCATTTTTTCCATCTGGAAAAAACAACTGCACAGTCTTTTCAATTAGGTCCTGTTTTGTACTGTCCTTCATGACACTCTCTTTTCTGGTCCCCCCACCCTTTTTGGTGCGTACCTGCACAAATTCCCCTTCTCTGAAATGCACCCATCCAATTTCAATCTTTCTTTGATTCTTCTGAGCATTCTTTGGAGCGGTTTGATGGTCTGTCTCAGACACATGATCACCTTTATTTCTTGAGAGCTTTCCTCTAAGTCGCTCAAAGAGCTTTGACTTGCGACTCGTGGGTTCTTTTTCCTTCCGTCTACAGTGTCCAAAAACAGCCAGTCGATCACCATAGGATGGCAGATACTCTCTCAGCTGGTCATCTTACATGAGAGTTATGACACTGGAATCCATCTAAAATGAAGAAATATATCAAGAATTCTTAGGTCAAGTGAATTAAATTACAACAATGAAAAATCTGCATACAGAGCACCAGGGTATTATTTTCAAAGCTCTTCCAAACTTTGGGTTTTTTAATGTTTATTTGTGAATTGTCCAAATTAAGCATTTCCTATATCAAATCAAGTGTCATTTATAGAGCAAATTTAAAAACGATTTTTGGTCGAGCCAAAGTGCTGTACATGTAATAAAGATACTTTACTACAATAACAAAACATTTTCAGAAATATAAAATTAAAATATATACAAACTACCTTTTCCTGTTCCATTGTCCACATGTCGTGACCTTAAATAGTCAGATAGCTCGTCCATCTTGTGACAGTTGAAAAAACCTCTCCACTTCTGTTGAATGAAATGAAAGCCTAAATGTAACCTTAAATACATTTGATTTTTAAAGTTGATTTTTACAAAATCGTTTTTGTTTGTCGTTTTGCTATTCAATCATCTTCACATTAAAGGTAGGTTGTGTAAGTTTGAGAAACCTGCTCGAGATCGCTAGAATTTGAAAATACACAACTGGAGAAAATCTGCCACTTCCTCACAGAGCCCCTCCTCCAACACACCAGAACGCGCACATGACCAATGAGGGCACGAGATCAGTTTGTGCACAGATGGAAGGCTGACAGGCAGGTAGGCCATCCAGTCACTTTAGCCGGGCCGGCTCAGATGATTGGTCGTGCTTTCTACAGCGACACGGCTTCCACCGATGATATTTTTTTATGGATTTATTGTCAAAGCACTTCAGATATTCATTGCTATCGGGATGTTAAGAGCATTCCATGGAATATAACAACAAGCGTATCTCGAGCCGGTTTCTCAAACTTACCTTTAAATGTCATGTTTAAATAAGACTATAAACTATACTCCAAATGCTCCAACTAAGGAGGAAGGGGAGCATCATTTCATTTTATTAGATTTTATTGATCTTGTAATACTTAAAATAGGACTCTTGGTTATCAGATTTTCGTAAGTTGCCCTCTGATATGACAAATCCAATCTTTAAAGTGGGGAAATATTCACTCCTTTTGATTTTATTGTGAGGCATTTGGCTGGATGTTCAACAAAATAAAGAAGCCAATGGAACTTCAATTCATGTTTTTAAAATGCAATTTTTATTAAGAAGGGAAAGTTGTTATATATATGCCATGAGCGTGTTTATTTACTTAATGCTCTGCTTTTTTTCAGAACTGTGTAGCAAAAACTGATTTGTAAAAAGGGGTTGACCCGGCTTGTATTAATATTTTATGAAACAATTAGCTATCATACTGACTTGCATCGCAACAACTTTCATTGTACGTTGATACATCTCAACAGCAAACGTTGCGTTGCATGTAAACTAACAGTTGACTATTTTCAGACTTGTTATAACATTCCCATTAGGCTTTTCCCTCTTTCATGAACATAAGTTACCTATAAGCTATACTTTAGTTGTGATTAAGACTATATTTAATATAAGGAAAAATGCAAAATGTGTTCTAATCGGTCCTTACTCCTCTCTCCTCTCCTCTCTTCCTCTTCCTCTCTCCTCTATTGCTTACTCCCTCTTCCACACTTCCTCACTCTCTCCTCTTACTCTCTCGTATATATTGCTAACACACTCCTGCCCGCATTATCAAGAGCCTGACTAAGTTCTAGATTTGCCAAGTAGCCGAGATATCCATGTGTGTTATGATATTAGGGTCATGCAGAGTGAGATCGCTATATAAGAGAGAGAGAGAGAGAGAGAGAGAGAGAGAGAGGAGAGAGAGAGAGAGAGAGAGAGGAGAGGGTGGGCGTGCGTGTGTGTGTGCATGGTGCGAGAGTGAGCGAGCGTTTTTATGTTTCTGGAAGTAAAACGAAGCAGTAGAAAATATAGGTCTGTGAAGTATTTTGTGTAACAAGAAGAACTAAACAAATGCAACGGCCTCCAAAAGAAGATCTCGCCTCTCTCCAGTCATTTCGATATGATTGAACCTGAAGCTTGTTGCTTCGGCCCTGGGAGACCACAGAGTAATCCCCTGTTTCCTCGACTACGGTCTGGGAGCCGACAGGAAAGTTCAACACATGCATAATGAATGCTACCCATGCTATCTGACTGTACCACTTCGGTTTGGTGATGTTACCGAATAATCGCTATGGTATTATCATTTCCCCCAGAATAGCAAACTGAAAAGCGATAAAGAACGACCGTGCAATGTACAATTAACGCATGACTTTTTAACCACTGCGTTACATGTACTGTAGGCTACTATAATTAGTGTATGTACCGTAGCTGAGATAACATTTACGGGCTAGCAGCAGCAGTATGCCTACACTATTGTCATTAGTGGCGTGAACGTTACCACAAAACTATAGGCATATATATTATAGTTCATAACAGGTAATGTCAAAACTATGAACTGCATTGTTGTAGTTTAGCTGCAATATAGGCTATATGTAACATCTAACATTTACAAAAGTCACCTGTAATAGTTACCTTATTTAGGACTAGATAGATGCTGTTTGCATGAAGGGACCTTTGAAGACAGCGCCACTGCAGCGCATGCGCACTTCTTATCTTATAATTATGACTTTTTATCTCATTATGACTTTTTATCTCATTATTTGACTTTTTATCTCATTATTATGACTTTTTATCTCATAATTATGACTTTTTATCTCATTATTTCGACTTTCTTATCTCATTATTATGACTTTTTATCTCATATTATGACTTTTTATCTCATTATTATGACTTTTTATCTCATAATTATGACTTTTTATCTCATTATTTCGACTTTCTTATCTCATTATTATGACTTTTTATCTCATAATTATGACTTTTTATCTCATTATTTCGACTTTCTTATCTCATTATTATGACTTTTTATCTCATAATTATGACTTTTTATCTCATTATTTCGACTTTCTTATCTCATAATTATGACTTTTTATCTCATTATTATGACTTTTTATCTCATTATTATGACTTTTTTATCTCATAATTATGACTTTTCATGGGGATTTTATTTTTTTCAAGTGGCGCAAATGGGCTTCCATAGTAATATTTGTCACTTTTAATAAAAAAAAAAATGTTTTACTTTTATTTATTTATTTTTCACTTTTAATTTTTCAAATGAGGGTGCATAACAACTCAACTGAGGGTGCAATGCACCCTTATGCACCCCTGTAGAATCGGGCCTGGTGTGTGTGTGTGTGTGGGTGTGTGTGTGTGTGTGTGTGTGTGGGTGTGTGGTGTGTGTGTGTGTGGTGTGTGTGTTGTGGTGTGTGTGTGTGTGTGTGTGTGTGTGTGGTCACCACAGATGTCACCATTTATTTATTAAAGCGACTCCTGCTCCTCTGTACTCCAACAAGCACAAGCTTGTTAGGTTTTACAAATGCTGACGCAATTGGGGGGGACTTGTCTGTTTGACCTCAGAGCTTCGGCCTTCTTGTAGGTAGGGTAAGTATTCCGCAGCACAACAACCTCTCCCATCAGTTCTTGCACATAAACTGAAAAGACAAACAAGGGGGAAAATATTATTCCAAAAACAACACATTCGGGCCCTGTTGAAAGCTTAGCGATAGGCACATTGAGCAGACACTCACCGAAAGTTGGTGTAACTTTGACTGACTGCTTTGATGACTGGCTCTCCCCTCCTGGCCTTCGGAAACGACACGCCCCACATGTGTTTCCCGTTCTGCGTCATAGCTTGAGCCCGTGCAGAATTTTCATTGAAGTGTAGTCCGGCTAATTGTACTCTGCATCAAAAAATAATAATATAAATTGTGTAGGACAATTCACCAAAATAAATCCTGTGACGACTCCTCCACACCGTGTGTGTGTGTGTGTGTGCGTGTGTGCGTGGTGCGTGTGCGTGCGTGCGTGTGTGTGTGTGTGTGTGTGTGTGTGTGTGTGTGTGTGTGTGTGTGTGTGGTGTGTGTGTGTGTGTGTGTGTGTGGTAGCCTGCGG
Source organism: Pseudochaenichthys georgianus (assembly GCF_902827115.2). Lineage (NCBI taxonomy): Eukaryota > Metazoa > Chordata > Actinopteri > Perciformes > Channichthyidae > Pseudochaenichthys > Pseudochaenichthys georgianus. Next base: position 37,223,738 of record NC_047511.1, on the reverse strand, counting down.
TCGCTCGTTAGCTGTTCTAATGAAGGTAAACACAGTGAAGGCATGGCTCTTTGCAGCTGGTGCTGCTCTTCTCAGATTCTGCTGAGTTGCACGTTACTGCCTCCTGGTGCTGCAGAGATTTCATGAAGTGAAGGAGGTTTCTTCTATGAAGCAGCAGATACTGTGAGAGTCAGACATGAATACATAGGTCAAGGCAGACTGGTTCACAGACTCTCCTGTTTTGCCGATCCGGTGCTTGAACAAATAACTCTACACCCCTGGCCGAAATGTCCCTAAAATGAAGTCCGAGTTTGAAATATATCTCAAATAATGTATGTATTTCCCCACATAAACATAACGTCTGCAATGAAACGGCTGTCTCCTGTGCTCCACTTCCTACTTTCTCCTTTCTCTCTCTTTTTTTTCTTTCATTGCCCTCTAGGGGCTTCGTAAATACAAAAACAAATGCAAATATTTTATTTTAAAAAGTAAAGTCCTTTGAGTCATCTGTCTCAAGCCTAAGTCTCAAGTCATGAATACCAAGTCAAGTCAAGTTGAGTCTTTTATCAATGTTAGTCAAGCAAGTCTCAAGTAAAAAAATAGTGATTCGAGTCAAGTCATGTGACTCGAGTCCTCCACCTCTGGTATATACTTTGGTTAGAATATTGCTGTATTACTGTATCAAATATAATAAACACAAACAGTTGATAAGTAGTATTTTGTTAACTCAAGGTTTATATTAAAGGGGACCTATCATGCAAAATGCACATTCGTACGTCTTTTATACATGAAATGTGTCCCCGGTGTTCCAGGGAACTCACCAAGTGTCAGAAAACACAACCCTCTCTATTTTCTCCATACCCAAATCTCTAAAAAAGGGGCTGCAACGGATCTGATACAGACTGATCCAGATTTGAACACTTTACTGACGTCAGTAAAGTGGTGCTACGGCTATTGGTCAATTCTCCACCTATCAGGGGAATGAGAGGTTGGGCCACGGCCGGCCATTGCCGCTCGAAAGCGCTGGAGACGCTGTAGTACATATGCCAGGTCTGTAAGTGGCGCTGTAGTCTGCCACAAAAGCAGCTTCCCTTGCATGGTTGCCATAGTTGCCCTTCTGTTTATTCTCCGCTGTGGCTCTTTTTCTATAGTTGTATGTATTGATTTAAATTGACATGCATCCGCTAAGAAAAATAGTCCGTTGTTACCGTTTGAACTAACGTAGCAACGGCAGGAACTGCTTCATAGCGTTTTTTGAGGAGCTTTTTGATTACAGATTTGAAAACATCGCTCCTTGCTTTAAAAGTAGCACAATTCATTATGTCAAACCTTGGAAAGTATCTAGATATCCCTGCCCTAATGCCAAAGGAACTGCACACTGAATATGTGTCGCCGTTTGATGTCTATGTCTGGACCGCTGCGTAAAAAGGAGGGTTTCTGCCCCGTTACTTCTCTTCTTTCTTCTATAAGAATAAAACACGGTGGACGGAGATCTCTTTTTCTCCCCCTCTTCTCCCCGCTGCAGCCCAGCAGCTGATCTCAGAGCATGCTCCCCTCTCCTGCAGGGGGACGTGGCCAGCTGCAGGGGGACGTGGCCAGCTGCAGGGGGGTGTGGTCAGCTGCTGCTCACAGAATCAGCCCCCTGCAAAAACAGCG